>NC_090941.1:674348259-675827425 GCF_040938575.1 Ambystoma mexicanum
AAAAAAGACACAGGTAGTCCAGGATGTAGCTGCTGGACAAGGCCATCTTAAGCACTTTGGGGGCCCAGGGCACGGACACCTCTGGGGCCCCCGTCCAACAGAACAAAGGAACTAAAGGATATAGAACATCTAGTGCACCACACCCCGTGTCACAATAACAAACCATAGCTTGATATGCTGCCTCGCAGAGATCAAAATAAGCACGGTAAACTTTCTTTTAGATACCTTACACACTTCATTCATGTTGTAATCAGAGTGATAAACAAGTAGCATTTCAAGGGCAACATTAGCAGTCTACGTGAGGGTACTTCTGTTAAAGCATAGGTACAGCAAACATGTCATCAATAGCAGCTACGTGGAAGCTATACTGGCCATAGGTTTATGGTCTTGCCATCGATGGAAATGCATCGAAATGCAAATCCATCGAAATGCAAATCCATTGAATGCCATTGTATCGAAATGCTATCTTTTACATGTAAAAGTGCATTTCCATCTATACCAGTCCATCAAATATATAAAACGTTACATGGAGCTGTCCAGTGCTGACATTTCGGAACTGGCCAGCTCCTTGTAATGTTTTAAAGTTTATTGTATATTGGGTGGGGGGGTTCCCCCATACCTCCCAACCCCCCCACACACACCCCCAACCCTAACCCAACCCCAACCCTAAACCTTAATCTAACCCTTAATCTAACCCAACCCCAACCCTAAACCTTAATCTAACCCTTAATCTAACCCTAACCCAAACCCTAAACCTAATCGAACCCTTAGTCTAACACTAAATCTAACCCTAAATATAACCCTTGTACCTAATCTAACCCTACCCCTAACCCTAATTATCCATCAAAATTAACCATAGAAAATTATTCAATGAATATGCTTTTTGATGGAAAAGCAATTCAATGAATAATTTTTGATGGAAAGGTATTCGATGAATACGTTTTAGATGGAAAGACCAGATACCCTGGACATAGTATAACTGCATGACACAGATTTTATGACAAAGGAACACATAATCCAGAATAGTCTGAGATTAGCTGCCTCAGAGACAGCAAACGTGCTCAAGCATGGATAAAGACGATCAATGGGAAGCAAGGATACAACTACCATACCATAGCATAGAGAGTGGATGACGATTTGAAGATTTCAGGAAAGTGTCTGTATCCAGAAAGACCGAGATTAGAATTGGGACATGGTTTTCAAGCACTGTTGCCATTCAAGAGCAAAGAAACGGGTGGCTGTGGTGTGTAATATATCAATGCTCACTTTCATTATAGAGTAGCAACACTATGTATAGCAAGTGAAAATATGAATGAGTCTTTCTTAAAGATCATACCCTGAGAACGAAATCACCCTGAAAAGGGCTGACAATTTTAAAAGGTTTAGGGGCTTGCAATTTTGACAGGTCAAGAAATACAAGATTAAATGAGGTACCCATGATCACACATTGATTAAAAGGTGAAGCTGGGATTCATACCCACAATTTCTGCTCTTTACCAATTTATTTTCTCGTTTTTACCTTGAACTAAAATAATCCCATTTTAAAGAACTGACTTGGAAAATATGAACATCTCATAACCCAATATAAACATTTTAAAAAACAAAACATTATAGAAACATATTATTCAAAATGGGAATGATTTTAGCTTCATTGTCTCCATCATCAAGGAAAGTAGATAAATACCAGCATACTAATGGATGTGATCTTAAAATATTTCAGATAGGTTTCTCTATTGTCTTGTAAAGCTTTAAATACACCCCAAACCCAGGCTTGTGCAATGGTATTTAAAGAATCCAGTATACATATGGCCTAGCGCACACCTTAATGTTGAATTATTTTCAGGCATTGGTGAAAGATTAGTGGGGTGCCGGGGAGAATAACAACCATGACACTTGGTTGTGTTAACCTATGTAAAACCAACAGATGTCCGCACTTTTGTGGAACTCTCCCGTCCCCTGCACACCCGCACAATTGTAAAGACAATCAGTAATTTAACAATAGTAACAATTAGTTTTTGAAAAATATTTGTGAAAAAAGCAATTTAAGTCACAGGTTATGTAAAAGATGATGACCATCAATTTAATGTTGCTGTGAATCATTAACTGTACATAAATTCATAGAATATTTGTCATCTGTATTGATGCGATTTCAACATTTCTTATATAGCGTGAAAATACAAATTTTTTCAGGTCACACTCAATTTTGACACAATTTCCTTCGTGGGCACACAATATGTTTATCACACTTTCCTCAATTCTGCGGAGAATTGTCTTGTACCATATATTATTCATAGAAAGTGTTGACATATATTACTCGACGCGTTTCGGGGTTGATTTTGTCCCCTTCTTCAAGAGTTGTTTGCCCTCTTTTTATTCTTTCTTTTATCTTCACCTACAATGTATAATACAATATTTAGATCTCATTCTTCATTAATCTCTGTCATGTAATTTTTGATAACCGTATATATAATAATAATCACCTGGATGTCCATTGTTTAATCTCCTAACTTCATAAAGATTATGGTCTTTTCAAAAACAACCAATAGATTGTATGAATTCTTAATTAGTATGCAACCTACAAAAACAATAGAAAAAACAGTGGGAAAAAGGTTGAAAATTGAGAAATATGTCCTGGATTCTATTATAAAATGTTGGGACTGTGTGCATCAAAATTTACCTGTCGTATCTTCACATGCGGTGCCACTCTATAGATCGGTTATTATAGCAGTTATACCGCTGTGAAAGAACCGTGTTGGGGAGGTATCCGGGTGGGATGAGTACCCAAGGCGTATCTGTAAAACACATATACATGTGTTATGGAGGATGGTAAATATATGGTCGCCTAAGGGCTATGCTGAGCCCTTAGATTATATTTAGAGAATAACCTAGGCAAATTAGAGGCAGTAATTGTGAATATCATCTTATATTGAAGCAGTGGATCCCTATTATCTAGTAGATTCTCATCCCATGCTTAACAAGTGTATAGAAATTGATAAAAATATCCTAGTTATTTCATGTTGTCAATAAACTGACACTTGGAGAATGTCAGATCGCTTAATGCATTTCTCTTACCTTGCTCGGGTGTTGGAAGCTCCAGGAGTGGGTGCTGCCTTCCGCGTTGCTCCTCGCGGATGACACCTAACATGGATGCTATTTATGTTGTGACATCATCACGCTCAAAACGTGATGACGTCATTATGTTTACAACGTCAACGTGTGACGTGGAGATCGTCATGTCTACATAGGTAACTATGTTCTATTAATGCAAGTATTTGTTGAATATGTACTATTGGTACGAGTATTTATTAAATATACGTATTCCTAGGTTGCACAATCATCATATTGCTGGTTATGCTCGCTGGGATAACCACGATTTTTTCTTATTAGTATCTGGAAATGGGTGCCGGAAACACTTGGTGTTGCCTGTGTTTGGCAGAACTATGGCGTTTGGTTTCACGTGTAAGCTAACCCTGTGTTATTGGCCATCCATGTGTTTATTAGTCCAAAAAGAACATGCTGACATTCTTGATACTGTTTACCTTAATACGTGGTAGATAAGTCTCACAAAAACAAATAATTCCATTCAAACCCTCGTAGTAAAATGCTTAGTTGGGTTCTGATATACTGGATTGTGTGTAAGATTATTTATTGGATATTACCATTAAAGGCCCCTTGTTGATATATAAGAATGAAGCTCCCATGGGGAGTTAGACTGTTCAACTTTTCAATCCAGAAAATGTCCCTCTGATTCATGCATCTGGCATGATTCCCACCTCTTTAAGCTTTTTTTTACAATCTTCAAGATTACCACCTTTAGTTGGGCAATGTTATGTTTCTTTTGGGCAAAGTGTCTGGCCACTGGTGAGGGAATGCTGTTTGTTCTTATGTTGCTTTTGTGCTCATTCCAGCGCTCCTTGGCTTTCCTTTGTGTCAGCCCGACATAGTAGATGCCACATGGGCAACTTAAACCGTATATAATCGATTTTGTATCACATGTTGCGAAATCCTGTAGAGGGATTTTGGGTCCATTTGATGGGTGTCTCACTTAGCTTCCCTTCATTATGTTGTTATAGTTACAACAGTTCAGGCAGGCATAAGTGCATGTTTTCATCTTTGTGAGTGTGCGTTGACTATCAGCTCAGGGTTTTTCTGGTTTCACTAGACTGTCCCTGAAGTTCTGGCCCCTCTTGTAGGCAATAATTGGTGCTTCTGGAAATAGTCTCTTCAATTGGGGATCCAAGTTGATTATTCTCCAGTTTTTTTTGATCATCCTCGTTATGTGGTGACTCTGTGCTGAGTACCTCAGTGCATAAAGAAATGGGATTTCCTTTGATCTGTTCTTAGGTGTACGGAGATCTTTTCTTTCCAAATTGTGCGTTTTCTCCTCTGCCTTCTTGATAATTGATTTGGGGTAACCCCTTTCCTTGTACCGTTCTGTCATAAGTAAATTCTCATCTTTTAGAGTGTCTGGAGACGAGAATTCTTTTCAATCGAAGAAATTGGCTATAGGGTAAGATGTTCTTTAAGTGTTCTGGGTGGTGAATTGTTAACATCGGTGGGTTTGTGATAGTGCTTCCAGTCCGTCTTGATGCGGGATACATGCGTATAGGTTTTGTACATCAAATGAGACTAATAAAGCATCTCCATTTATGTTTGCTAGAGTGTCCAGGTGATTGAGGAAATCTGTAGTGACTTTTAAATACGTAGATGTTGTTTGCACTATGGGTTGCAGAGCTCTATCCACATAGAGATAGGGTGGCTCCTACGGCTGAGGCTCCCTGTGTGTCTGCAGGTGTCCGCAGGGGACGCCAGGCGCCAGTTTTTTCACCTCTAACTCCACCTTCTGCCGGCCCACACCGCTACACCTGTTCACCTCATGCGCATGGTGCCTTCACCTCACTGTGTTCCACAGTTGTGGCTACTATGGTTTTTTCTCTCCTCGCAGGTCTCTCAAACTTAGGTGGCCTCTCCACTGGGTACCAAAAACGCATTTACTGCTGTTGTTCTCTAAAATGTGGTAAACTAGGGTTTTCTCCCCTCGCAGGTCTCTCAAACTTAGGTGGCCTCTCCACTGGGTACCAAATACGCATTTACTGTTGTTGTTCTCTAAAATGTGGTAAACTAGGGTTTTTCTCCCCTCGCAGGTCTCTCAAACTTAGGTGGCCTCTCCACTGGGTACCTAATACGTATTACTGTTGTTTTCTGATATGTGGTAATCTTGGCCTTGCCACTCACTTCCTGTCTGTGTGCTCTCGTATCGTCTGTCTTCCCCCCCACTCCCTCCTACTCATCTCGCCTATCTTCTCTAACTGCTTCTCTATTGACTATCCTGCTCTCCTCACTAAATCTGGTAGGAAAAAGTTTAAAAAGGACACCCTGGTCTCCAACCCAGGCCTCCCTATCGCTGACACCAACACTACTGCCTGCTCCAAGGAAACTCTTACTGACATCCTCTTTTTTGTGCCTTCGCCTGACCTATGGACCCTTCAAATGGTCTCTGTGCTCTCTCCTTTCTCCTCTTCTCCCATTAATGGTGGCACCCGTTGGGATGTCCTCTTGGCCCCCTTCCGCTCCTCTTAGGCCATCATTAATGCCTACACTAATGGGACCATCTTGGTCCAAGGCCCTCAGGCCAACCTTCACCTCTTTGATAGACGCTTCCCACGCCTCATCAACTTCCTTTCCTCTCCTGCTGTCCCCCCTCCTCTGTCCTCGGCTACCTTGCCTCTACCCTCCCTCCCTGCCCCCTCTCGTGCTCCTTCTTCACCTCCTTCTTCTACACCTCCTCAGGGTGTACCTTTTAACTGTACCCCTCCCCGGAAGTCCTTCAAGGATGGCAACCTTCTCCACATTGCCACTCTTAACTCTCGCTCGGCCATCAAACATTCCTCTGATATCTGTCGCCTTCTTGAGGAACTGGACCTGGATGTCCTCGGTCTTACTGAGACATGGTTCACGGCCAGCTCTGTCACCAGCTTTGACACACTCCTACCCGACGGTTACAAGATCCTCTCCGTGCCCAGGCCCAACTGTGCAGGAGGGGGTGTGGCCCTTATCTTCCCTGAGTGGATTCCTGCCACAGTCACTCCTACACAGACCTACTCCTCTTTTGAGTGTCTTGTCTGCCGACTCTTTCTCTCTCCTAGCCATTCCCTTACAGTGGCTACGATCTATCGGCCACCTGGTCAAATTTCCTCCTTCCTCTCTGAGTGGGCTGACCTCTCCTCCTCACTCCTGGCCTCAACCACTCAACTCCTCTTTCTTGGTGATTTCAACATCCACCTGGATGCCTCCTGCCCCCCCTCTGGACTCTTTCGTGACCTCTGCGACTCTCTCTCACTCTCTATTCTCCCGTCTGGGCCTACCCACTCTGCAGGGCACACTCTTGATGCTCTGATCTCTTCTTACCTTCCCCCCTCCGTCCCTCTCTCCACTCCTCTCTCCTGGAGTGATCACTTTCTCCTATCCTCCCAGCTCACCCTCCCCACCCCACAGGCAAAGCCACCCTCATCACTGCCACCGACCTTCTCGGTCATCCGACCCATGAGGCGCGTGTCAGTTGAGGCTTTCGCTGCCACCTTCTCGCCCCCTCCTCCCCCTTCGGCTGACTCCCACCCTGACACAGCCCTCTCCACGCTCCACTCTGCTATATCTAATAATCTTGATATCCTTGCCCCTGTCATGAGAATCCGCCTGAAGCCCAAAGCCAAATGCAACTCCTGGTATGACTCGGATCTCGTCACCCTAAAACGCAAGTGCAGGGTGGCAGAGAGGAAATGGCGTGCTTCATGTACATCCTCTGACAAACTGGCCTGCCGCCTGCTCCAAAGGCAATACCGTCTCTCCGTCCTCACCAAGAAGAGAGCCCTTATCCAAGCCCGCATGTCTGCAGCATCTAACAACTCGGCCGAACTCTTTAAAATCTGCAAGGAGCTTGCCAACCCTGCTGCAGTCTCTACCTCTCCTGTCCCCTCCCAGACCCTCTGCACTGCACTGTCCTCTCACTTCATCTCTAAAACTCAGGACATCCTATCCTCACTCTCCTCCTATCACCTCCCTCCCTCTCTTCCTGGCTCTTCCTCTGGCCCTTCTGCAGCCACCCCTCCTCCCTCCTTCTCTGCCTTTCCCCTCTTTTCTGCTGACGAGGTTTCCAGACAAGTCCGATCTATGAAAGTCTCGTCTAAACAGGTTTACCCCTGCTCCTCAAACTATCAAGGACCACATCGACTCCCTGGCTCCTGCCTTGGCTGACTTTTGCAACCACTCCTTCGCCTCTTGAGTCTTCCCATCCCCCCTTAAGCACTCCCTTGTGCACCCTCTTCTTAAGAAACCCTCTTCCGACCCCGCCTGCCCAGCTAACTATCGCCCAATCTCCATCACTCCCTTCCTGGGCAAGCTCCTGGAGAAACTGGCCATCTCCCAGCTCAGCCATCTCCCAGCTCAACCTCCATGCTGAATCTGTTGGTAGTCTTCATGACCATCAATCTGGCTTCAGAGCTGCCAGAAGCACGGAAACTGCTCTCCTGAACATCCGTGAGGACCTGCTCTCGAACCTCGACTCCAACACTCCGTGTGTTCTCATTCTGCTCGATCTCTCTTCTGCCTTTGACACTGTCAACCATGCCATCCTGCTCAACCATCTCCGTGATAACCTGGGTATCACTGGTCAGGCTCTGGTGTGGCTGACCTCTTTTCTTTCCAATCGACCCTCCCTGGTCCAACTGGGGTCCTTCCTCTTTGACATCTTCTTCTCTACCTGTGGTGTCCCCCAGGGATCTAATCTCTCTCCCTGGCTGTTCAACCAGTATCTGGCACTCCTTGCCCACCGCATGGCCACACTCTGCCCCAACTTTCAGTGCTATGCGGACGATACCCAGCTCATTTTCAGGCTACCCACGGCCTCCTCCTCTCCTTCCCTCATCTCCGACTGTCTGTCTGCTATCCAGGAATGGTGTGCCGCCAATGACCTCTGCCTTAATGCCAGTAAGACTGAGATTCTACTCATCGGCACACCCACTCCCTCCTTCCCGCAGCTCTCTGGCCAGCCTCTCTTGGCCCATTTCCTGCTCCTACTTGCAAGGCAAAAAACCTCGGGGTCATCTTCGACTCCACACTCTCCTTCTCTCCTCATATATCTGACGTCTCTAAGAAGTCACACTACCAGCTGCACCTCCTCAGAGGTATTCTTCCCTTCCTCTCCTTCCCCCAGAAGCTCACGGTCTCCAGAGCCCTGGTTCTCTCGAAGCTGGACTACTGTAACAGCCTCTATCTTAGTCTGCCTGCCTCCACTCTCCGCCCTCTGCAACTCATCCAGAACAGGACTGCGAGACTTGTCCTTGGCCTCAAGCCCATGGACCGTATCTCTCCAGGACTGAAATCTCTACACTGGCTCCCAGTGGCTGCGAGGATTAAGTTCAAAACCCTCTGCATTGTCCACAAGGCCTTCTGGGGCCTGGGGCCTAAATACCTTCAACTCTCTCTTCCTAAATATCTTCCTTCCCGAGCCCTTCGCTCATCTGTCTTCAACTCCCTCAGGGGAGGGAGTTGAAGACAGATGAGCTTCTCGAAGCAACGAGCTGGGGGTCGATCTCTCTCTGCGGCAGGGGCCTCCCTCTGGAACAGCCTTCCTGCCTCCCTGAAACTTGAGGAGAACCATCTCCGGTTCCAGAAGCACCTCAAAACCTTCTTCTTTGCTTCTGCTTTCTCTCTCCCTCTCCCCTGCTAAATTCTTCACTGAAACTGCACTGAACCTGCACCTGGGTCACTCTCACCGACCTCGGTCCTTGGCCCAGCCACTCTCCACTTGCACTGCCTCCCTGGCAACCCCTGTACTGCGGGACTGTCTCTGTATCCTTACAGACCCCCCTCCCTGCACTTGTCTGCACTTACCTTGCACTTGCCACCAGCTGGTCCTATTTATTTATTTTTTATTCTACTTACCCTGTTCTGCACTCCTCCCTCCCCTTCCCATTGCACTTTTCCCTTCCCCCTACCCCTGCACTTGCGCGATCTGAATGACACCTGGCCTAGTAGGATCGTTGTCTGTCTTCCCCTTGCTCCCCCATCCCCGCCTCGTCGCGCCTTGAAACACCTGTGTATAGGCGCGTTACAAATGCCATATATCATATCATATCATATCATATCATATCATATCATAGATTGCTAATGGGTTAAAGATACTATCCGTCCCTGCTACTATTGGTCTGAGAAGAGGGTTTATCAAATTCTTGTGTATTATAGGCAACCCGTAGAAAATTGGAGTGATGGGGTGTTCATTAGTCAGAAATTGCTTGGTCTTGTTAGAGATCCATCCTTGATCTTCAGCTTTCTCAAGTGTTGTTTCAATGATGTCAAAAATTTGTCTAACAGGTTCTTGTTCAATTTTTATATATGTGTTCTCGTCTGCAAGAAGTCCCAAGATCTTTTCCTCATAGTAAGTAGTGTCCATAATCACAATGGCACCTCCTTTGTCCACTGGTTTGAGAGTTAGTCTTCCGCTAGATTCTTGATGATTTCATTCTGATAAATGGTATTTAAAAACATGCAGAAAAACCGTTGAATTGTACAAAAAACCAAACCGTTTGGTTGTCACATAAGCAGACCTTAAAATATGCTGGTAAGAAGCTTGCAATATCTGGTCTGCTTCTGTCTAGAACTCCATTGGCCTACATGATAGGAAAGATCAGGTAATTGGCCAAAAAATGCCACTAGTATGTGAGAAGAAAACCTTTTCATAGAAGGCAGTACAGTACTGTCAGTGATATAAGATTTGTCCAGGATCACTGTATCGTCTGCTGGCAAAGCCAGGATCCAAGCACGAACGCTTTGTTTGCACAGTCTGGAATTTGGATACATAAACACCTCTAAAACTTTATTGTCATCATTGCTGGAGGATAGCTCAGCGGCAACGTGCTCACCTTGGAAGCAAGACGAGATGGAGGAACACAGGTTCGAACCCAGAGTCCGCGCTTAGAAACCTCTGGCTATTATGCGCATTATAAATAACCAATCATATCATATCATATCATTGGAGTTGCCTGTCTAGGTTTTACCACTCCCCATCTAAACAAACCAATTTCTAGACCATCACCATAGTGACGTTATGTTAATTTCTATAGCAACCGCAATCTAGTGCAGTTACATTGATGATAACACCTGGACTGCTATAGAACAAAGTACATATACATGCAGGCTTAACAACTTCATACATTGTGAACGCTGAGTCAGCCTAGCTGGAATTTGGTATTGTAATCTTGCATGTGAACGCATATCTCTGCAATGAGTGCTTAACACACTGAGCTATCCTCTGAACCATCGGGACTCACAAATGTATCAATATGTTTTTCAACTTTGGCTACTGCACATGATCAATATAATCCCCACAGAAAGGTGACAATGCTACAGGTGTTGTGCCACGCAAACTGTTTACCACAGTGAACATAGCATTACAGGATGAAAAGATCAGAACAAAATGTACTTGTCAACAACAGACAGAAAATAGGTTTAGCCTTAGCAGCATACCATAGAAAATCCTGATGTGTGTTACTTAATTTTGTTGATTTAGGGAATTGACTTTCTTTTTTAATAAGGATCCTTCTTGAGGCCCCCTCCAAGGTGGGGACCTGGGGCAAGTGCCCCTTTTGCCCTCCCATAAAGACGTCTCTGCTGCTGGAGTCGGCAGAGCTCGTCGCCACTTATTGCATTGATACAAGTTACCAGAAATCAAATGCAGACATCTGTGATTTATATGATTGAATGTTTATTTCATTCAATTATGGTAGATACAGCTACATTCTCCTCCTCTCTCGACCAGCTCCTTCTTATGTCTGATCATTGCATGGTAGAACAGTAAAAGAGTAGCAGATAGGTAGGCATCTGCCCCCCGTTGTGTCCAGACCAGAGAGTTAAGGTATTTTGGTGTGTTATAATTGCTCTACACTAAGTTCGTATGTCTAATTTAACATCCCTTTGTTTACAATACCATCCCACAATTCTTGACAGCAAAGAGGATTCATTAGGAATCAAAATGTCATTTTATTCAAATAAAATAAAATTACTTGAAAGGTGGCCCCTAACTTTATGCTGGGTAAGCCACCAAGTAAAATATATATACATTGATAGCTGGTTTACAGAAATAAGAATTGACCTACCTGTGAACATTTCACTAAGAAACCATGCACGCATGCATTCATTCCATCCAAACATTATTTATATTTCTAACTAGCTCTAAACATCTACCTCTAATTGATATAATATAATTCACATGTCCTTACATGCCGCTTATCTGCCATTACAGGTTGTACTTTTGCTAAACCTATTCAACTTAAATCACTTAGCATTTATTTTTTTCAATTTCAAAACAAATATTGGTAGCAGCAAAATATCATGCAGAAAGATTCAATTGCTATATATTTCCCATTAGCAATATGATCCCATGTGCAATTGGGTGTGGCTGGTTTGTTGCCTACAACACTTCTCGGGTCCCACTGTATAAACGTGGGATTGCTTGTTATTTTTAACAATAAATGTATAACCTCAACAAAACCCCACCTTGTGGGGTACCCACACCCTACTACCTAGGGAGAAACCAAAAGCCTTGTTTTTGTCTGGGTTCGTGAGGTAAGTATTTCTTTAAGTATTACAAGTATGTACTAGTCTGATTATTCCCATTCAGTGATAACTTAAAAACGATATTGTGGAGAAACATAACAAGATAAGGTCAGTTTGCCCACGCTGTCCCTGCACAGTCAATATTTTTAGTCTCATGTGCCACCATTATCACATGCCCCCATTTAATGGGGTTACATTTTTAGCAGACCTGAGGGGAAGGTGCTGCATGCTTGTTCATAGCTGTCCAGTCGTAGGCTGTTTGGCGATGGTGTAGACCAGGCTTGTCTGGGTCATACTCTTCCTAGAAGGTAAGAGATGTTTATCGGGAGTGAGCTAAAATGCCATCCGCTAGCAGTTATCTTTTGCTCAGTGTGTTGGTGTCTGCTGGTCTGGTACGCCTTGTGACTTTTAAGTCTGCATCGATTTGGAAACCACTGGTATTGGAACCAATCTGTGGTCTCGTTTGTCATTATTCAGCTGTTTTCCTTACATGTCGGGTCGTACGCCCGCTACCAAATATCTGTCTCTATTATGTTACTTGTTCGTATAAGCCGTAACAGATGTCCTGGGCAGATTACAATATACTGTATACCCGTAATAACTATGCTCTTGTAATGGAGAACATATTCTCCAGGAAACCTGTACCATCAGGGCCGGACAATTGAGTCCATATAACTACACAAACCACAAGGACTCAATAGTAGAGGCGTTTTAGAGTTTTTTTGTCTGAAATGCAACCAATTGTACATGTGTCAGTTTTGCATGTTTTTTAATTCAACAAGTGATTCTCAACGTGGAGCCCACACACCTCTCTGAAGGTCAATTAAAGAATGAAGGGCTCACTACCCACGAGAAATAGATCCTCATAGAAATGTGGCCCCAGTGTTTGAGACGCTGCCCCAAACTCACCATCACTGAAAGGTGTGTCTAGTACTCCAAACGCAGCAGAATCAGGGACACATTTACTCCCTCTCCCCCGAATCCCCAATCCCCAGGCGGATAGGCGGTACCACCCTTCTATACCTTAGGATGGAGCCCACACATCAGGTGTGGGTAGCCCACAAGGTGGACTTTGTTGAGGTTATACATTTATTGTTAAAAGTAACAAGCAATCCCAAGTTTATACAGTGGGACCCGAGAAGTGTTTTTGTGTGTGAAGACTATGTACTATAACACTTCAGGCTGAATTCTTAAATGTAATTAATTGTTCCCTGATTGTGCTTTTGTATGGTTTGTTGCCTATACATGTAAGTGGAATATTAACTCTAGTGAGCAGTGCTATGAATTTAGAATGCAAAGAAAGTGGATTCTTCTACTCTGTGTATCCACCCAAGAGACTGACTTTCTGAAAGGACAACAACCATGCCCATCAAATCCCCTTGATGATTTGGGTATATTTAATGTGGGATCCTCTCACTTCAACACAAGATCATTAGTGACATTTGACTGTTCATTTGGAAGTACATCTTTCTATGGAAATGGAAATGCCAAACTCCCTTTCATCCCAATCTGTCTTTTAAAATATTTATGGCTTTCACATGTGTTGATTTATAAATTCTTTGCCAGGCAATGAAGTGTGTGCATCAGTTCATAGACCCAGAGAAACCTTCAGTCAATGATTGAGATGAAAAACTTGCTGGGTTCAGTTTATTTAGCTAGGGAGGTTGGGAGGATAGCACAGGGGCAGTATGTTTGTCTTGGAAGCAGGGAAACGCAGAGCGTCACAGGTTCAAATTCCAGTCCGTGCTTAGAGGCTGGTCTCTGGCATGAAGCGCGATATAAAACTCAATTAATTTTTTTAATATACAAAATGCTGCACTCTCGGCGCAAAGAAATACTATCCATTTTACAATGAACACGCAGCACATAGAAAGGCAAGAATAATTCTATTTTTTCACATTCAAATGAAATCTCACTCGGCTTTAAATACAGTAAAAGCAGATTATATTTCACTCCAACAAGTTACATGCTATTCCTATTCTGTTGATGTTGATTTATTAGCCACCACACGACATGCACAGGAAAATGCTTTGTGTTCAACAAGTAATCAGATTTCACTTGGCTTTAAATATATTGAGAAGCCAATGTTACATTTTACACTAAAATGTTAAAGCATACTATTTGGAATGATCTCCCCTGTGGCAATCACTCCCAGTCCACCCACTCCTGGGACCTGGCAGAGAAATAATTCTAGAGGGCCAGTATCTACTTTGCATAATACATATTTTCATAGACTGCTGTTTAAAAGGCAGCAGTTTGTGCACATTTGCTCAAAATTGACCAAATATACATATGTATACACACACACACATATTATTTTGTGGTGAGAAGGTGGGCAGAGAGGGTGGGGGTGCTTTTGTATCTAAACCCAATTTTTGGGATTGTATAGCTAACGTTGTTTTTTTCATGCACCAATGTGTGGATTCAAATGGAAAACATTTAAATAAAAGACCTGGTACTCAATCTTGACTTACTAGAAAACCTTGAACATACAAACAATAATGTCATGGGTTTGCTAATATTATTCTGCAAGAGACCCAAATGGACTTCAACTCATTTCACTCCGAATTAATTATGTAATTAATGTCCTCAATCAATTAATTCATTTGGGCATACACCATCTGATTGTTTCCGTATACATCTTTATTCATATACAAAATCTAAAAACCTTAAAAAAATATTAATGCATACATGGGTTGGAGCTACACATGTCTCTAAAATCTGAAAATAGTACAAATTGTTTTGCAACCTCACCATACCACATCTAATTCAGTGGTCCCGCTTTAACAAAACTACTTCTTGTACACAATCTAATATGATATCTTCAAATTTGATAGCCTAAAGAAAATGTTGGCATGATGTATTTCGTCCTTCCAAGCCTACTATAATGTTGCTTCCTTAAATCAAACAGCCCGGAGCACATGGTCCATTTTATTTCCTGTTTGTTTCAGCACAATTAACCAGCTCCCAGAGGCCCTTTGAGAAATCTTCAGTCATTGATTGATGTGAATAGCTGATAGGCCACTTTTGTTTGAGCTCTCATTAGTACCACAGTTGGTGGATTTTGTTATCAAACTAATGTCAAGAGGTGGAATCATTAAGTGCATTTGGAGTTTGAAGCACTTGGCTTGTAAAACACAGCCCCATATCATGTGATCAGTTTAGATTAAAGCTCTCCAGATGACTGTTTAGCTCTACTGGAATGTAAAGATGTGCTCTTCTAAGAATATTTCTCCTGAGAGGAGACCATGTAGGTGGGGGTATCCCATTACTTACAGGCCCTGAATATATGGGCCTTTGTTATAGCAAATGTAGTGTGTTTCTTTGAAAGCTAAGAAAATAGGTCAGTTTTCTCCAGATTGCTGTGCTAATTGCCTGGGATTTCAAACCTACATCGTTCAACAATATATGCAGGGCTGAACAGAAGTAATCTTGCTAAAAGGTTCACAGGAAAAATCAGCAAAACTGACATTGACAAAGCCACATTAGAATACAGTTTGGCCATGCAGATTTAAACTGAAATATGTTCCCTATTTTAAAGTCTTGCATACAACTATAGCACTTAGTGTATTTACAATAGGCTTCTATATTAATTTATAAGTGCATCACAGTATTTTTCTGACATATAGTATTAACAAGATAGACGATTGAGTTTTGATTACTGTTGGAAAAAGAAACACATGGTATTTTGATTCATGAAACTACAGGTAAATAAATGAATTAAGGCTATGGGCACATTTTCCGTGTGAAGTTAGAACTGGCGCTAGTTCTCTGCCATTCTGACACTCTGCTCCCCACTATTTGCAGGGAATAGTGTTATTATTTATTTGATGATTTGATGCAATGCTGATTGCATTTTACAGCCTCCATGTTTCTTATTTGTAGAGTTCTGTACAGTATATTGTTGTAATGTAGTAATGCACAGTTTTTCAAATTAAAGTAGACCGTTTTATTTTGTAAAAGGATTTTCTACATCTCTTGCTATGAATCTAATGAACCCAATCCTTTGGTCATAAGTACATTTTTGCCTATGCAGTTCTAATAATGATTCAAAGTTACTAGGGAAAATTGGCGTAATTTATCTGGAGCTGTCTCTCAGGTGAGAAGGTGCATTGTACAAGCGTTTCTTTTCCTGATATTTGAAGAAAAATGCTAAAAAACATGAATACAATTTAGCAAGGTACCATTCCAGTATTTCTTGCATTGGATTTGGGTGGTCTACGTATGTCGCTTAATTTCTTCCACTAGGGGCATCAGCAACACATGCCACAAAGCAACGTTCTACTATTTAATTATGCTCTGAAGAGAGCCTACAAATAAAATAAACACATCATTTCATTTATGGTACGTTCTGGGCACAAAGAAAGTATGTTACAGCAAAAATAGATGTCATTTTCTAAATTAAAATATATTTTACACATGCCTAAACGTACCCCCGTTGAATATGAGAGCAACGTTTTTTGCTTCCAAAATGATCGAGTTAAATACATCACAATATCTTATTTGGAGCCTTGTTTAGAGTCAATAACTAGATTTGAGCAACTGTGACATCAGTCAGAGATTGCTATCAGCTGGCTCCAGATCAGATTGTGAGGTGGTAGTAAATGGGGGTTAAACGATTTTCTTTTTAGTGACATTTTCGACTTGGATATTTTTAAACAATTGAAATGCAATTTAATTTTGAAATATATGTATTATTGTTGTATTGTTGTGACACAAACATTGGGCCTCATTCCGAGTCCGGCGCTAACCAATGGCGGTAGTAGCGCCTTGGTCGGCACCGGACCCGTAATTTCCCATTCCCCAGGGCTCTTCCCCATTCCCAAATGAGCCCCCATAGGACTCAATGGGAATGAGGAAATTGCAAATAACGGTGACCCTACTTTACGGTCACCGTTGTTGGCTAAAAAGCCCCTTTGCGCCCTCGTCCATAACGCCTGCTAAAAGCTATAAGCAGGCGTTAAGGACGAGGGCGCAAAGGGAACTCGGAATGTGGCGGTACAGGATTACCGGCACCGGTCTCGTTAACGGTGACCGGTATCCCTTACCGCCATACTCGGAATGAGGCCCATTGTGCCTTAATAGGGTTTAAAAAACATTTAAAATCTCTTTATTATCTTTCCAATACAAAAAATGAGCAATAACTTGAACCATTTGAACAATAGCAGTGTAGTGAAACTTTGTGGGCAACAACAATTACAGGAGCAAGATGCAGATGACATACATGAAGCAAATCAAGGCAAGGCAAATATCAAGGCAAGTGTATGTTCTTGAATTATTTTTTTAAATGCCCAAGTCCCTCTTCAGTTCAGATGACACAATAGTATACTTTCACTTTATGTTGCCACTTTTGTTAACACATTAACACTGCAGTGCATGCAGCAACATTGCACAAATATGTGTTAGTCCCATTTTGCTTTGTTTTTGGGAGTATTTGCCCAATTATAGGAAGTAAAACACACAGTTACGCTGCATATCTGGAGGGCCTCCAGTTCCTCTATCACACATTTCATTGTACTGTATTATTCTTATATGCCTTTATAAATTAGCACGGTTGTATGCCACACTGGATATAGGCCTACTATTCAACTTTAGTACTTGCTTGATTGGTCTTCGCAAAAATGTCTGTTGTAAAAAAACATCCTTTATAAAATACATCAGAACATTTGCATCTACCCTCTCCCAAAGCACCGCATATCAATCTCTACATTCGTAAAAATAAAAAATGTATTTTGTTTAATTTAACAGTATAGAATCTTGTATGTAAAATTACACACTCAACTTATGCTTAAATACAGATAGCAAAACGAGAAATCTATTATTTCTGAGTTGCACTAACAGACATTTTTTAATAGTTTGTCAGTCCAAACAAATATATCGGTGTAATACATGCTGTCGCAAAGCTTGGGTAGGACCTTTGAGCCATGCTGTCGGCTCTCACTGTAACAAGATGTTTGAAGGGGATCCTAGGAAGATGAAAGAAATTGTCGAGGCCTGCCTGATCCAATTCATGTTTAATCCACAAAATTTTGTTACTTCAAGTCCCAAGGTGGGACTTGTGGTTAGTCATCTAGTGAGCAATGTACTCCTAACCATTCCCCTTGCCAGATAGGTTTTATTATTTGCCATGTAGGATGACATCATAGCTAATGAACATTGGGGTATAAATCCTTGGTGTACCTGTAATGTAATTCTGAGTGCGTGAACTTCAATTTGTTGTTCGCCAGATTGCCCTATTTTATTGAATTGATAATAAAGTAGTACTTTGCCATATTCTTTCAGTCTGTCCGGTTAATGGGTCCAAGATTGCTTATTATGGTAATCCCATTCTGCGCATAGATAAGTCCAAAAGGTGCTTCTGCACAACCGATTCCAGCTTGCAGGGGCCAGGACTGCAGGGACCCTTTTGTCATGCACAATGTCCCGAAGCTAAACAATTGAGCATTTGAAGACCAGGACTCCCTATTGAATGAAGTTATCCATTGGTTTAGACATAGGCAAGGCTGTTTGTCCTTGATTAGGGATGACGTTACATCCTGCACTAGGCAGAGGTCCACAGGGGTTTTTGATGACAATTATATCCAGGTATTTGTACAGGAGAAAGGGTTGGTCCAGGGATTATTATCCATCGAGGCCAGAATGTAACCGCAGGAGCTACATATTTCATTTTAAGACCAAATGTTCCAGGCGGGAGTGGAAATCCTCAGAGTAATACCAAAGAATGCCCAAGGGCATCAAATCTGGAAGTAGTCCAGATCCCCCAGGCACAATCCCCATTTAGAACTATGTCAAATGATAGTTGTATGTGATAATAATATTCAAGGTCGCACACACAAAAGACTGATTTCTTTTTATTGATTTGGTGCAGCCTTCATTATTCACCGTTTTCTAAAAAAAAGGGGGGTTTCGACCTCCCATTATTCCTGCAACCTACCCCCATCCCTGTCCTTATCCTACCCCTAACACATTTAAATATACCCTAACGCATACCTGAATATACACACACGTTTCCCCGCACAATCCGCTCCCCCCACTAACATACACACACACATACATACACTTACCTTTCTTCCTACCTCAGTCTTCTCCTATCCATCTTGATTAGCCTGTCAGCCCCTGCACACACTCGTGCATTCACTGAGCGCTTTTTGTAAATCAGTCTTTTTTTTGCGATTCATAAAAAATACCTTTTCACTCCATACCCAAATGATATAAGATTTAGTCGAGCTGGACCTAGGGTTTGATGGTACTGGCTATCCCCAGCAGGGGACTTGTGCAAGGGAGAGAGTGAACAAGAAGTAAGTATTCTCTCCTTGGATATAGCTGGGTTAAATAGACACCTGGCTGATTCCTGAAGGCCTTTACAGGGAAGTCAGTGCGCGTGCAAATCCTGGGATGTGCGCTAAAATCGTGGGTGGTGCACGCAGGCGCACACATCATCAAACGGCGTGCGCTACGCACACAGCGAAAGCGCACATAGCGCAGCGCACACAACAAAAGTGGGCGTAACACGGGGCGTAACACGCGGAATGGGGAACAACGTGTGAAAATGTGGGCGTTATGGGGGAAGTACAGGAGGTAAATGCTCACAACGCCCACACGCGTGCCTACAACATGTATTCATGGAATCGAACAGGGGAAACGCGTGTGCCAAAAGAGACGCGCTAATCCGGAAACACGTACGCCAGTAGGAAGCAGGCGTACGTGGCCCCACGCAGCATAAAAGTGCGCGTAAACAACAAACAAGCTCGGACGCTACGATGAATATACCGTTCCTCACTGCAGTGGTCATGGGACACCGCAGGATGAGGATAGCCAGGCCCTGAATTTTTACACCCAGGACCAGCCTTTTTGGGATGCCTGATGACCAGGTGTATGGGAGGTGCAGGTTTCCACCACACATAATACTCGACCTGGTGAGTGAGTGGGAGGATGACCTCACATCACCCCCCCTTTGCTAGGTGCTCAATGTACTGCACTTCTTGGCCACTGGTTCATTTCAGCGGACAAGTGCCATAGTGGGGGGGTGTCACAGGCCACGCAGTAAAGCTGCCTACACCAGGTGTTGGCCATCATGACTGCACGCTCCTCAGTCTGCAGGCACATATACATGCCCAGAACACCTGCAGAAAGGCAGGCTGCCATCCAGGACTTTTACGGGGTGGCACACTTCCCCAAAGTGCTAGGTGCCATTGATTGCACCCATGTGGCTCTACGTCCACCCAGGACAACTGAGCACATCTATAGAAACCGCAAGCACTGGCATTCCATCAACGTTCAGGTAGTATGTGATGCCAAGGGAATCATCACCTCAGTATATGCCAACTATCCAGGGTCCACCCATGATAGTTTCATTTTCAGAATGTCACCCCTAAACCGGGACCTAGAAGCTGGGCGGCATGGCGATACATGGCTGCTTGGTGAGTATAAATGCCCCTGCACATGCATGCATGTCAGATACTGAGTAATGTCACAACCCCACTAATGATACCCATCATCACCTACCCTCTGAGCACCCACATGATGATGTCAATTCAGAACCCCACCACACCACCTGCGATAAGATACAACACAGCCCATATTGCAACCCGGGGCATAGCGGAGCACACATTCAGAGTGCTCAAGTCACGCTTTCGCTCCCTTGACCGCTCAGGTGGGCAGCTGCTATACGCGCCCCCAGTAGTGTGCAGGATCATAGTGGCAGCATGTGTCCTGCACAATGTTGCAACCCGCCGGCACCTGCGGGTGGACATGGTGGTGACCCCACATCCCCAACCACAACGGCTGCTGCGCATGGGAGGTGAAAGGGCACGTGGTGAGGCAGCCCGTACACAGCTGGTGGCTAATTACATCACCTAAAATCCTACCCCTGTGGAGTGCACACAGCTCTGGCACATACCAGCTGACAATCAATGATGATGACATAAGGGACAGTCAACTGTCACAACCATACCAGCCTGAGATTGGTCACCTGGAAGTGTTACATTCTGTGCATCCCTACCTACTTAAAGACAACCAATGCTGTGTGACATAAAGACACACATTCATGCTGCATGAATGACTACCCCCTTGAAAAATACAACATGAAAATAGTGCCATGTCATCGAACCCCTCCCCATCTCAGCTACCCAACACACCATGGCATGTCATGCAATGTGAAAGCAACAAAATGAATGCACAACACATGACACAAGTGTCACAAAGTGCACTGTCCCAAATGTAAACAGGCCACAGACAATATGCTCCCAGTAATCAATAGGAAACAGCACACATGACCAAATACTTAACAGCAACACAGAACAGCAACACAGGATGAAACAGTGTCAAAATACGACAGTACAAAATCAAAGTAGTGCAAGTCTCACAACCTGACTAAGCCAGCACATTGACCCCTTCCAACTGCAGAGTGTTGCTGTCAGGCAAATGTGTCAGTGTACTGCATACAACATGAACTGCATCTGCAAAGGAGACGTCCTTGTGAAGACATGAAGAAGGTACATGTGAATAAGGAGAAATACATGGATGCACAAGCACATATCAATACACCATGCAGTGTTCAATCCAACAACAATCCCCACTAGGGATGTACACACAGTATTTACTACAGACTGCCCACGCAGCACATGGGAGCCCAATGTCACTGTGTAAGTTACTTTCACTTGGTCACACCCTTTGCAAGCCCATGGAAAGGGGAAGCAGGAGTGGTGTGTGTGTCAGGAACCCAAGCATCTAACCCAAAGACAGGACAAGCCTGCATGTGCACAGCTGGAATACACAGTGGATGCCCATGGGAGCCACACAAGGTAACACACTGTAAAAAAAGAAAAGAAAATCAAAAATGGCCATGTGTGGACCAGAGGGTGGGGAGGCCACCCAGGAGGTTCGAGGACAGGGTGCACCCCAACACCCACCTGCGTGGATGTTGAGAAAAAAATACCTCCATGGGCTCATGGCCTGCATGACTACGCTAATGTGGGAGAACTGCAGTCGCTCTCTTCACCCTCTGCTGCTACATCAGGAGGTGGCCGTGCTATGGGAGGCAGCCCACACAAAGCCCTGGTATGGTCCTCCATGGCAGCAAGCATTCGGGCGTGGAAGGTTTCATTCTGGAGGATGATGGTGTGGAGATCCCCATGCAGCACCTCACGGGTAGCCCTCATTTCTACCTGCATGGGCTGGCGTGATGCCTGGATCTCCACACGGGTTGCCTGGAGCTCTGCTGAGAGTGAACGTGTGAGCTGCTCCAGCTGCTGATCTGACCTAAAATTTTGGGAAGCCTCAAGTTCACCCAGAGTCTCCCTGAGAAAAATGGTGTTCTAACCTCAGGGCTTCCCTCTGGCCCTCTGACGCTACAGATATGGCTTCACGCAGAGTCTCCAGTGCCGCCCGTCGGTGTCATGATGCCTACCCCCGGAGCACCAGGCCAGGCCCAGCACCCCCGGAAGCAGGCATCATGCCCTCGGGTAAAAGCCCAGCGGCCCCTTATAGGGGCTCTTTGGACTCAGTCCTGGCGCCTTTGGCGCCAGGGTCATGTTGGACATCAGTCCTGGCGCCATAGGTGCCAGGCTCATAAAGGGAGGTGTTTTGTGCACTTACCCGATGCAGACCATGCTGCACGCTTCAGGCCTCCCTGAGACCTGAAAGGGACTATTTTTTCATAGGGACTATTTTTTCACTCGGGCGTGGCCAGGGAAGGATACATACCTAGTTGGGGAAGGATACATACCTGGGACTTCTTTGGAGGCTATTTAAGCCACGCCCAGACAGCAGCTCATGCTTCGCTTTGTTCTGCTTCCTGCAGCTTAACGCTCACCGTGTCTGCTCCTGCTCCTGGACTCCAGCCACGCCCGCCTCGAACCTGGAAGACCTGCAAGGAAGGAAGAGAAGAGAAAGGTGAAAACCAGGGCTATTTCAAACTTCTTACCTGCATCCGGAATCTTCTCGCCAGCATCCCTGAAGAAAGACTTCCATTTAAAAGCATCGCGTTGCTCGCTGCAGCACCACGCTTTACTCACCTGCCCTCGTGTCATCTCCCGGCTCCATCGCGGCTGTCAGCATCGGACGCCACATCTCTGCACCTAGGGGAGAGAGGAAGAAACAAAAGGTGAGCAGAAGGAACACAGAAGGAAAGCCTGATTAAGAGCCATAATACTTACCGGCTTTTCTTCCACATTTCGGGTCGGCGCCGCCCCGTTGGCAGGTACCGTACCCCGGCCCCTATGGGGAAAGGACAAGAGACATTTCTGGGGAATGATAAGGACATTTAGAGGGATTGCCCTCATCACTACTCACCTCGGCAGTTTAACCCCTCGACGCATCGCCTTCATTCTGCACCTGAAATAAAGGACAGATCACAGGTTAGAAAGACAACATAAAGGGGGCCTCACTTGAACTTTGAACTTTCATACTTACGGCGCATCGCTCAGGAAAGTCAAGTGGATTTTTCCAGCGCCATTCTGAAAACCAGTGAAGTAACTGGACGAACGCGCGCCCCTGCACCAGAAGCAGGATGCAGAGTTCATCCTTCCAAACCATAGGGTGAGCTTAAACCGGGGTTTGGAGGAAGTTAGAGAGGAACGAAGGGGGAAAGGGGAAAGCTAGCACACTATTCTGCAGACTGTTAATCCCCTTTCTCATATGCAGAAGGATATTCCTACGGGCCAGGCAAGCATGATTTGGAGGTCCTGTCCAATCGGTGTTCCGGGTCCTGTGCATCACGCCAGAAGAGGCCACAGCAATCCAGACTAGACCAGCGCCCCCGTGGGAACCAGGTCAGCGTTACAGTCGGTCCCTGTTGGACGCCAACATGTCCTCCCTGTGTGATTGGCAAATGGAGTCTGTTGCCTGCTGTTGGAACTCCATCTGCCTTTCAGGGCGGAGAATGGAAGTGGCCACCCTATCCATTGCCTGAGCCATCATTTCACACGATGCTCCCTGTTGTTCTGCTATACCGTACATGGAGTTTTCCCATACAGTATTGCCTGGTGGCGCACGGCCACCGCGTCGGCGGGCACCACACCTGTGTGGCTAAGACAATCTGCACCTTGCTGTGCTGGCACTGTCTGAGGCTGCAGGACTGCATTCCCCCTCTGATCTGCTGGCCCAGGAACAGGATCAGATGTTGTGGAGTGTGACCCTGCATCCGTCACCGCCAAAGGCGGAGTTACCAACACTGACATCCCCATATAGGGGCCTACATCCGGTGCAGGTGGGTTGGACAGAACAGCATCCCTCCCAGAAACACTCACCTGCAACGGCACATATGTCTCACTGTCTGATTCAGGGCCTGAATCATAGAGGACATTATGGTCTGCAGGAGGATTGGGCTTTCACCCACCACCACCCCACGTCCTGCACTGGTGCGTCATCACCTTCATAAACATGAAAGACAACAAATGGAAACAGGCATGAGCACCATAGCGCACACATAGGCCTGACAAGCCAGAGATCCAGTACATGAATAACACATGCCCCACATGACTATAACCCTGCCATGCATGCGCTGTCAATGAGTTGGAAGGGGAGGCAAAAAGCAGACACTGAGGACTCCAAGATGGAAAAGCAACACATTTGCTGCATGCTGGATAGCACTGGCATCACACATTAGCCTGTGGGTGGCATGCCCAATACACATACATGACACATGCCAAACCTCAGATGGCATGTAGCATAGCCAGGGTACTTTTGACAAGTACAGCCATATGTTAGTGAATGAGTACTGTCACCCATCCATGTGAGATGAAAAATTCAAAATAGTGTGACGAAATACGCATGTGCCACACACTGCAACACATCCAGTTAACAATTATACAGTGATGGCAGGCAGATGGCTACATCAATGGTTGGTCACTTTAACATGACAGGAAACAACAGTCATGTTCCACATTCAAACAGGCTCTAAAAATTAATGTGAGCAGGCCCTTACTCAATCAGCCTGAATGGTCAAATCATTCCCATAACAAGGTAATAAATGTGGGCCATTGTGGGGTGTAATCTATGATAGAAGCATGTCACATATGTGGCATTAGGGCAGAAAAATGCTTTGCAAAAATGGGAGGATTGAAACAATCAGGCAGAACAAACACTGAACATTTTGAACAATGTTGTTGCAAGATGACAGTTCAAGGGCAACTTCAGTAATGTGGTGTTAATGGGCTACTGTGGTCAGAAGGGATACTGTCATACCCAAATCCAAGGCCGGTGAATGGTTTGGAGGAAGCACATGGGTGACCCATACCACTCAGGAGTACACACCCTGACCTGGCACTCAATCAGAACACATCACCCAAGCAACATACACATGGATAACACACACATGCATGGGCACTCACCGGACAATGCTTCATAATCTGGTAGGTCTCCCACGCCTTGGATCTGTTCCTCTGTGATGAAGGTTCCAGCAACAGACTCATGTTCAGTGAGTTGGTCGTCCTCTGGTGGAGACCCACCGCCAGTCACCAGAGTAGAGGCATGATTGGAAGCCAGCTTGTTCTTTGCTCTGCGTTTCAGGTCATTCCACTGCTTGTAGCAATCATCAGCTGTGCGCCTCACAAATCCAAGGGCACTAATGTGGTCCGCAATCGTCTGCCAGTGGGCCCTACGTTGAGCAGGCATAGTCTTGCAGCCTGCAGTCACCACCATTTCACGGCTATGTGCCAACACATAGGCCACAAGTGCATCAAGTTCGGTGTCATTGAAGCTAGGCTTCCTTGACGTGCCGGAGTGTGTAGCCGTGTCTGGGGTCTCAGCCTGTAGTGCAAGAGCACCCTTCTTCTTTTTCTTGGAAGGTGGTGCGGATCCTGAGTGGCTTACGCCGCTCTGGTTAGTAGAGGCAGAAGTGCAGGTGGACTGGGTACTTGAAGTTTGCGAATGCACAATGACCAAAGGTCTTGGTGCAGGCATTGGCTGCAGGGTGATGTTGGCAGGGCCAACGTCGGTGTGATGGACCTGGACCAACACTGTCCCAGCTGGGAGACTCAGAGCTGGGGTGGATTGAGCTGCAGCTGCCCCTGCAGCCTCCTCACCCTGGCTACTTGGGGCAGCAGATGACATTGCTGCCCCAGATCCTCGTGGCCTGGCGACAGCAACCTTCACCGCCACACGTGGCTTAGACTTGGTGACCTGGAAGTCAGCCTGGGAGTCATCCTGTGCCGGTTCAGTTGACAAAATGGGCCGGTCCAACAAGGGCTGAGCTGGGATGGTGTCAGCTACATTTCCCACAACCATGGGTGGGGGTATAGGTGGCCCTGATTGGTCCTCCACACACTGGGCTCTAGGGGCACCCTGCAAATCCTGGCCACGTCCCCTACTGCGCCCACCACACCCACCTCTTTGAGGTCGGCCACCTTTGCCTCCCTTACTGCCTCCCTTACTGCAGGTCGCCTCCCAACCATGGCACTGATGTTGTTGTGCGTATGGGAGTTGCAGTAAACAATTGTCCTGGGCAATTGGGGTCAAAGGGGTAGGGTACTAGATGGAATTCGTACCCTAGTGCTCTAGCAAGGTTGTATGTGACCCCTGGGGGAAGATGACGGGTCACACAACGGACAGGCACCCCAAAAACAAAATTACATGTGCACGCAACCCCTGGTAAACGCAGCCTACAATGACCTCTGAAGGAGTACGCGACACACGGGGGCAACCACAGTTGGAAAATATGTGCGCGACTCACCGTCTGCCTTGAAAAAGAACGTGAAAAAGACGCGCGTGTGCGCATTGGCAAAACCCCGCCAAAAGAAGAAAAGCACGCAGTCTGAGGAAACAGGGAGTACGAACTGGAAACGTTGTGAAGTAATCGCATGTGAACCGACAAGAATCACCTGCTCGCTCTCCACAAAAAGCACGTACAAGGAAATGGCGTCCTACATGTATCTTTTAAGCCTTCCCACAAGTGCAACGTCACAGTCACGCGTCCCCGCTGAGGCCCTTTCCTCCAATAGCACCCTGACATGCATTATTCTCACGTGCTTATTCACAATGTACCCGTGTTGTGGGAAACGCCCATGCACGAAAAGTCACAGACACGCTTATGCGCTAAGGGCCTTTCCTCGGATTTCAGGCTGATGTGCAATTCTTTCACGTGCCAAATTACTCCGTATCAAGCTGGCCACACAACAACACACGGAAGACCATGCTCCTGCCCAGAAGGATGAATTACTGCCCCCTAGAGCCCCGAGCACGCTCCCACCTGCCGTCTGCTGCTGCCTGCCTGCCTGCTGGCCACGTGCCCTGCTATTTGGTGCCTACACGTCAGCCATCTGCAGGGGTCCAGTTGCTGTGACCACCCCTGCTGGAACAGTAGACTCCCGACTGGTGTACCATCTTGCTCCACAGCCCAGCCCCAGGACCCAGTTGCCCACCCACACCTGCCTCGGGAGTTGCCATGTCGGACACAACACCATCTGGCACCACCATCAACCCCCAGTCAGAGAGGCAGAGGGCTACCTGCTGCACTGCTGCAGAAGTTGGTATCCTGGTGGAGCAAGTCCTGGGGCAATATGATGCCCTCTTTGGAAGTTCACGCACCGACAATGAAGGACGGAAGAGGATCTGGATGGACATCGTGGCTGCCATCAACTTGGAGGAGGTGGCAGCCGCGACTTGCAACATGTCCGGAAGCGCTGGGAGGACTTCAGGTCTAGGACCCTCAGCAAGGCCCGGCGTCTCCTGAAGGCAAAGCATGGGAAGGGGTGCTGAGTCCACCTTACCAACATGCAGATGAGGGTCCTGGAACGTATAGGCCCAGCGCTCCACCTCCAGGTCCTTGGGAGGCAGACCCGTCCAGAGTCGAGCGGTAAGTGTGCATGCATGCTGATTGGTTGCTGTGCATGTTGAGGTGTGGCAGGTGAGTGCAGTTTGCACATATGTCTTTGAAGGACCATGTATGTATGTGCATGTACAGGGACATGAGCCTGCTGCATGAGATTCCAGTCATGTGTGAGGCACATCAACGGTGTATGTGTGCGAAAGCATTAGGGCCAAATGCATGTTGGGGTGCACACATGTTTACATATCTGTGTATGTACCATGTAATGGTTGGGGTGTGACACATGGATGCGGCTTCGACCTTCATGTACGTGCATGGTGTACATGAGTGTGTGAGGGTATTTGACATGTGTGCCACTGTGATACACCATGGATGCATGTGACACTGACATGTTGGAGGCTGATTGGCAGATGTGAAATGGATGCTGGGATTGTACTGCAAAAGGTGGTGTAGATGTACAGATGCATGTACGTCTGGTGGTGTGTGTGCATGTGTTTGCCAATCCCCGTGTTGCATGTGATGTCAGGCTAACCTTCGGATGGTCATGGTGTTGTATGTGTATGGATGGTGCTGGCTGCTGCAACATTCCAGTTCACTTGCGCGTGAGTGTTGATAGAGATGATATGTGTGTTGGGGAGTGTGAGGCCATGTGTGAAGGTTGAGACTGCCACTCATCTGCAACTGTCATGTGTGTATCAGACCATTGTACAGTGCCCTGATGCCTGTGTTCTGTCTCTCCCTGTCTGCAGCGTCAACTGATGAAGAGGGCGGAGACAGTGCTGTGGAGCACACAGGCAGGGATCCCACCGCCAGCCGGAGAGGCAAGGCCCAGCTCCCCTCCCAGATTTCCATCTTGTCAGGGAGTGAGGAGTCTGGCGCAGCCTACGCAGCCGCAGCTGCCGGGGGCAGGTAAAAGAGGCAGAGGTCGGAGGTGGACTCCTCGGCAGCAGAAGGGGCAGCTGAGACCCCACAGGGCCCTACGCAGGAAGATGGGACGGAGTCATCCAGGTTGGTGGGGGGTTTGGTTGAGGGGGAGGCCATGGAAGTCACAAACACATGGCCTGGAGGGGGGATTCCACTGGTGTCAGTGGTGCAGTCCAGGGGCAGGGACAGGAGGCAGCACAGGCCGCCGCAGAGGTGCCTGTGTGTAATCCTGTTCCCGATCCTGTGACTGCATCATCCGGCACCCGCAGGGATGCCTTCGTCCAGACCCGTTTTCAGGGAGGGGATAGCCGCACAACAACTGGCCTTCCTCTCCCTCCGGACGTGGCAATCCGGGACCGGATTAAGCCTGTCCTGGGTGGGGTGGCGTTGCGTGTTCGTGACATTTCAAATGTCTCGAAGATCGCGTCAACCTACTGGATGGGGTCACCAGTGCTGGGTTCCTCCGTGTGCTGGAGCTTCTGCCGACCCCCTCTCCAACTGAACTCCCTATGCTCCATGCAATCCTCCTGCCCAAGTGTCACCCGGGCAACCTGTGCAGCTGTCCCTGACCCAGCGGCCAGCCTGGTGGAGGACACATCCCTGCCACAGTCGGGAGTTGGAGGTCCAGCAGGGGTGGCCACCCCAACAACTGGACCCCAGCAGGTGGCTGACATGCAGGCAACAATGGGCAGTTCACATGGACAGCAGCAGCAGGCTCAAGGTGGGAGCGATGATGTCTCGGAGCCAACAACATCAGAGGGGCAGGCATCGGCCGAAGGGCAGAAGGACCCTGGATTGCAAGTGTCCTCCATGTGGCAGCAGTTGGGCCAGGCCATAGATGCGGAGCGGGGGTGGGCAGAAGAGGCATGGCCCACAATGGTCAGGGCGGCGAACTCCATGCGGAGGGCATTGAGGCGGGCTGAGTGCCTCGAGGCAATTCACAGGGAGTTGGAGTTCAACATGGCATCGTCCCGGCGAAACCTCGGGGACATGGAAGAGGCCCGCCTCCAGGATATAGACCAGGAGTTCGATGATGCCCTGGCCCGGGAAATCAGGAAGTGAGCCATCGGACTGGCCTGCCCACATTGCATATAGTTTGTAGTGTTAGGTTTCATTTTCATTTTCATTTATTTTGGGGTGATTGGACTATGCCCCACACTTTTGTATATAGTTATTTCTTAGGTAGTTTCTTTGATAGTTTTCAGTTCTTTTGTTGGGCTCATGGACCCTTTCAAAATTGCTTGTACATAGTTGGACATTGGATTCATGTGTACATTTTCTTTTGATTTCACCATGGAGCAATGGAATTTGATTATTACGTTTCCTTTGGATTTGTTTTGGTGGACAGTGAGTTTGGACCATTTTTCTTCAGGAATTCTTTGGATTGGTTCTACATTTCCTTTTTGGTTTTTTTTGGACATGCATTTCATTTCATGTTTGTATTATTTTTTTGGCTTTCATTTCATTACATTGTTTTTGTTCATAATACATTTTTATATTTTTATTCCATGTGTGGGATTCGCTCATTGGGTTCATGCATGTCAAAATGTGGGTTTACACAATCTATGGCAAACAGTGTGTGTGTGTGACGGACATGTACATGGTTGATTTTTGATTTGTGTCCTGACATAGGCATGTCGGTGTGGGGTGGATTGGTGAAATCATTGCATGTCAAGAATGGGGGGGCGTGCTGTGGTATTTTGGTGCACATGAGGGCCATGATTGTGCAGCTTCCTGTCGTGTTGCAGGGGGACAACTGCTGGGTGGATGGGGGTGCTGGGGGACATGAGTCGGGGCCTGACCTTCAATGCTGGGTGGATGGGGGTACTGGGGGACATGAGTCGGGGCCTGCTGGCAGGTGCCCCTCACTGCTGGGTGGATGGGGGTCCTGGGGGACATGAGTCGGGGCCTGCTGGCAGGTGCCCCTCACTGCTGGGTGGATGGGGGTGCTGGGGGACATGAGTCAGGGCCTGCTGGCAGGTGCCCCTCACTGCTGGGTGGATGGGGTGCTGGGGGACATGAGTCGGGGCCTGCTGGCAGATGCCCCTCGCTGCGGGGTGGGTGGGGGTGCTGGGGACATGAGTCAGTGCGTGGTGACATGTGGGCTGACTGGGGGGATTCGCCAGGGTGTATGGGCTGCCTGTGGGGCATGGCCAGGGGTGCAATGTGTACCCCTGTGTTGGGGTCTGCCTGCAGGCCCTGGGGAGGGGGGAGAGGGCACACCTGGGAGGATGCACACTGTCAATTCATTGGGGCACACCCGTAATACACGTACCACCCGCTCGCACAGGGCCAATCGCGTGTGAAAATTCCTGCGCACCCCCGAAAGCCTGTTAGGTTTCCATTTCAAAATGGACCCTTTAAAATATCAAAACGAAGTTGAGTGTTTTCGATTTTATTTTTGTTTAGTCTTTATCCAGGACAAAAATAGAACAGTTATTTTTCACATGCGCTTTTTGCCTTCCTATTATGTTTGAGTAAAGTTTTAAATGTTGCCCTGCAGATTCCACTGAAATCAATTCCTTGTACGTCTGCATGAAAGTATCATTCAGGCGTACAAGCACGTGCCCTTCCATGGAGGGCGAGCAATGCACTGAAACCAGTTTGTGCCCCTACTCTGCCTCCAAATGGTTGACAAATGTCCTGAGTCATTTTTGCTGTCCTGTAAAACAGGATTTGGTGGTTCATGGTGTTGAATGCTAGAGAGAGTTTGAGAAGTACGCAAAGTACTTAGCAGACTCCTATCTGGAGGAAAAAGCACCAGGTGGACACAGTCAATTGCCCATAGACATATATAAGTCTTAATGTTTAGGACCTTTTCAACAGAAAGACAATACAAAAAAGGGGAGGGACCGAGCCTGGCACTTTGTAAAAGACTTTGTAAAAGACTAAGGGCCTCCGAGGTTCATCATGAGAATAGTACACATCAAATTGACCCTAGTTTCTGGTAGCCTTTTTTTAGCCCATGTATATGGTATCTGCAGAAATGATCAAATTCGAAAATACCTACTGCAAAAGGGCATAATTTATTTTTGATCGAATTTGTTAGGGAATTTTGTACATTTTTAGTAGAAAATAGATGTGGAGTGGGGTACGGGTATAGGTTAAGGTAGGGGGGCGGTGGGGGAGATTGCGGAGGTCTCCTGCAATAAAATTAGACCAAAAATAATTCTGTCATTTTGCAGCTGGTATTTTATTTCAATCATTTCATGGTAATCCCATGTATATACAATATACAATACTAATTTGCAAATAGTTTCCACTTTCATGTATTGATTGTTCAATTATTTACAATTATTTACAATAACATACTGCTCCCCCGTTGTAAGAAGTGTACATACATACATGATGGCTATATACAATTAGCAAAACAAATACAATACATTCTGAAACTTCATTGGTGATAATAATATCGTTTCTATTGATGCATTCTATCCTATTTGGAAACTGCTCCCTTACATGTCTCAGTCCTAGTCTCACTTGGGGGCCTTCCTCAGAGGGACACTTATTTGTGGGGGTGATCAGTTGCTGCCTGTATGTGAAAACTATAAGTAATCCTCAGTCTATAGTCTGGTAGAAATAAGGTCTTTTTCTAATGTTCTGCACATTTTAATGTCTGTTGAATTTTCCCCATGTGATTATTGTGATGTCCATTCATCAATCTAGAGAATGGTTTTCCATCTGCACTCATCCTTGTATCCATCAAGGCAGATCTATTGCCATAAGGGCAATAACTGTTTGTTCAGTGTTCTGGACCAAAACCTGTTGAGTCTGCTATTTGATCCCCAATATTAATGTAAGCCTAGCTGTGAGAGAGATGTCATAGTGAATGCTGTATTTTCCTTTTCTTTTGACTCATGCATGTGGGTATCGCCTAGTGTCCACAAAACAAATTACTTCGATGTAATTTACTTTGTTGAAATTATTTCTAAAACACTTCGAAATGTAAATATGTATGTCATGTAATGGGTAGAAGGGGGCGGGGATGGTTTGGGGTGGAGTTCGAAGTGGAGGAGAAGGGGGGTTTGGGTAGGGCCCGCCAAAAATTATTTCAAAGTGTTTTTTCAAAGTAATTTTAACAAAGTAAATTGCCTCGAAGTCGTTTACTTCCTTGAAATGACATGCAACCTACATGGGATGCTGATCTCTGTTTTTGTTCAGTTATGCTCTTTTCCTCAGCAGTCTGACTTGACTTTGGCGAGCCTGGTTGTGAATATATAGAAATATATGTATATATATTTTTGCAATTACTATGACTTGAGAAGCGCTGCCAATTAGTTACCTTTTTTCGGTGGTGCTTTATAGACAAAAGATCTTGTTTTTCCCATAGTGGCTCCCACCTGTAGAGAAACCACATTTCTCCCAAATATTTGCTAATGCTTAAATCCAAATAGTTTTCCTTTTTTGGAAGTTATCCTTAATTCAAACTATTTCTATTATTATGTTCACCTCTCAGAAATCTGCGGTTCTTTAAGCAAGAATATCTGCATGTGTCTCTGGCTGCATCACTGCCAAAGGTGTTGCGCTGGATGCTATTGTAGTTGACAATGCCGTAAAGAAAGCACTCAGGGAAGTTCAGTCCAGGTGGCTACTGTGTCACCTGAAGCACATTGTGTGGGAGAGGTAGGCAGGTGGTGCTATCTTGCAGGTGGCCAACTCTGCGGCGGCTGCTATGTTACGGTTGGTGCGTATTAGCTCCTAGACGAATTTTGGCTTGAAAGGGACTATCTGGTAAAGAAAGGATTCCTCATCTACAGATCTTCTGGACGTAAAACATTTTAACCAACATGAGTGTCTATGTTTGATGCAATAACATTCCACTTCTTCATTCAGGCCTATTAGATGACTCTTAGTTCAATGAAATCAACATTTGCTCCCATTTGTGTAGTTTCCCAGTTCTGTTATTGCTTCCTTTTATGCGCATAAATATGTTAGATCTAAGTTCTTCCTGGCCATATTCTCGCTATACATAGTTTGACACCATAGGTGCTGTCGTCACCTTAGTATGGATGCAGCTTCTTTGTTGTATGATTCAAGTCTTTGCCTTCCTTTCCGTCATTCTTTTGCATCTCTTGTTATATGGACACACTTGATATATTTTCTTTGTAGTGTTGCACTTAGTGTGGTTGTATTGTCTCAGGTTTACATTCACTTTCATGCTGTGGACCGTATTCCTGCAGACGGGTCAATTAACAATCAAGCGAACATTCTCTACCAGAAAGATTCTGGGCTAATTCCAATACCATGGGTAACTCATGCGACTCTTAAATGTGGCATCTTAGAAAATGTATCAACATTGACCATTATCACAATATAACCCTCAGATATGGGTAAACCACTGATAGCATCTGTGAAAAATGCTACGTGAAGGCTGTTGAGAAACACAGGTCTTAAAGTACAGCTCATAATTGACTGAAGAATTTACTGTGAGAAAAGACAGCGCATTCTAAAACACACCACTGAATATCTGCCCCCACTTTGGGACACTGAAAATGCACTAGTTCCGGGTTTGCTGCGACTCCTTTTTGGTCAGCCATCATCTTATCATTGCCCATTTCTAAAACCTCCCTTTGAAATTCAACCTTAGGACAAAAAGAGTGTGACCAAAATACAAAGACCCATATTATTCATAAACCATGCCTCTTCCCTTGCAAGCTCTAACCCTGGTAAAAAAGACATCTTTACAAAGGACAAAGTGACACTTTAAGATTCAGAAACTGTGGTTTGTTGGTGTAATTCGCAGAGAGAGCAAACTGATATTTCAATCAATGGGCTTCCCAAGTGCTATTGATGAAGATTGACGTCTTTCCGGGTCTCTCTCCAGCATCTCTCAAAGTATCCTCAGCAAAATGAAGATTCCCTGTCAGTAATTGGAGAGGATACAACTTGGTCCCCTTCGATGTCTGTAACTAGCTGCTGGTCGCACTGCTTCGAGTTCCAAATGTAAGTCCGGGTTGGAGCTTCCACAGCCTGGTGTCTAGGTTCTTGATTGCCTCCTTGTCAGGGCTTCTTGCTCTCACAGCCCACCAGCTCCCTCTCATCAGCCTCATCAACACCTGACACAAGCTTGTTCCTGGGGGGCCACTTTGTAGTGTCCGTCCTACATCGTCACTTTGTCATTACTGCTGGCATACCTCCTTGATGCTTCACCACAAGTGTTTTACTCCTTCTATTTCGCTCATGACGCCATGCGGTAGGTGCTTCTCTCTCTGTTCTCCTGTAGCCTCTCCTGCTGTTCCCTAAACCTGACGGTCTCTCTATATCCTCCTTTTGTCACCTTATGTGTTGGCCTGAGTGTTTCCATCTCCGCTGTTCCTCATTTTATCACCACCTCCTCTGCACCTACCTTCCCCACCTCCTCATATGCACCCCTGGCATCACCTTCTCCTGAGCTGCTACTTTCTCCACCTCTTTAATGCCTCATGTTACCTCCATCTTATCTCTAACCCTCTTCACTACTTTCTTTGCTTCTCCCGTCACAGCCTCTTTCAATATATCTTACTCTCTCCACCACCACCTTTGCTCTTCCTGTCATCTCTTGCCCCCTTTCTGTCGCCAGTCGCACCTTCCTCCAGCCACCTCTAATTGTGCATGATCTCCTTGTCCAAACACACGCACCCAATGTACTCACTGTATCTCCTTTTATATGGGCCTATTCCTTGCCCTACTGCCATGCTATCGGGGAGGGTCTGCCCTTGTGTATTCTTTTTCCTCTGGTGGGATTGGATGTTTGCTAGTTGGTTTTCTATTTCAGATGAATCTATGAGATTAGGAGGGCTCTTCTGCATCTGCTGGACCGAGCCTCACATATTGTTCTCTCTGACCCTACACCCGTAAGCAGGGCCACAGTTTCATTTTCAGCACATATTCCCTTAGTACAGCGTGAAGTACTTTGCAACTGAGGGGTGTTTTAGTGGCCATGTGAACTATATAACTTCACTAGCACAATCAGTCATGTTTTACATGCTTCTTACAAGGCCTAATGATATGGTGATGCCAATGTGTTGAACTCCTGCCTCCTGTCCTTGGTGTTGTGTTCCTCCCCAAACCCTGCCTGGCCCCTAAATCACATAGCAGGTGGTGACCCCGGCACCTCTGTTCACACATCTAAAGGAGGTATTGGTCATTTTTTATTAGCTAAATCAGGCTACAATCCTGAAAAGGAGTTAGCCTTCCAACTGCTCTGTCCTGGTATGTATTTGTTGTTAAAACTATTTTGTCCCAAAAAATAGTCAACAAAAGAACATCAGTACCTATATCAAATGTGTCACTTTCAGAAACAAATTGCTAGTTTCTGCTTGTACGTGTGGAGTCAGCAGAAAACTAGACAGAAGTCGCTGCAAGATGTGAGGCTGTAACAACCAGAAAAACCCTCGGACCCCTGCCCTGCAATAAAATAACAAGCAAAGGTCAGAGGCCCCTCCTGGTCTGTTTGCCAGCTGTGGGGGTGTACAAATAAGAGACAGGGAAAGTGCTGGCATGTTGATTGCTACAAACATTTATTAAAGGAATAAGGGCTGGGAAAAGGCCTCTCTCTTCCTAACACTATGAGGGGTTTCCCTGCCTCCAATGAATCTAATGGGTCAGTCAGGATGTCAACCAAAAACCCTACTTCTAGCCCTCGCACTAATAACTCAAACTAAAGTGCCAGGAGATCTACTTCTTCTCAATGGCTTCAAAAGTTCTGCATCAGTTCACAAAGTAAAGTGCACAAAACAACGTCCAAAACTGAAGGACAACCTTCGTCCGACAGGTTGTCGGCTTCTTTCAACACCAAGAGAGGCTTCCTCTTCTCTTGGCTTTCTGCAGTGTTCATAGTTGAGCCCAAGACGTATGTCTCCCTTCCTCTGGGCTTCACCACTGTCCTTTCCTCAGCCAAATGTCTCTGCTACAAACAACTTAGGTGGTATGCTTCCCTTCCTCTTATTTCTTTCCAGCTCCTCCCCTAATCCCTCTGCCGTCCTTTTCTCATCCAGGGTAGGTATGGTGATACTTATCACCCCTTTGTTCTTAAGGGTACTGTGGTTTCTTTTCCGTTTTATTGTTTGTCTTCCCAGAATCCCTGGTATACTATTCTGCTAAGTACTGGGACCATGAAGAGGGGTTTTCCTCTTCACATGGGTGTGAGTGACTGACTCGCTTTCTTAGGTTTCTTCTTCACAGCTCCAATCTCAAGGGTTCTGTTTTCCTTCCCCTTTCCTATGCTTGCATTCACAATAAGACTGGTAAGCAATCCTGCCACGTGCTTTGTTCAGTGGGATTAATGTTCACACATTCTGCTTTCCCTTAAATTTTCGGGCTATTGAGTTTAGCCCTTTCTCTTTGGGTGCGAGTCCCAGACTTGCCTGCTTTCTCTGATTCTGCTTCTTAGTAGGCATGGTGGACTAAGCTGCCAAGCACTACCATTCATGACCAAATGTGACCATGTTTCATTATCAGGGTTCCAGACCCTATCTTACGGGTATTCTGTGCCCTTCTCCCCCTGCTACCACCTCTTGTGGACCCCAGAGAATTTCTGCCCCCTTGCGTGCCTTTCTCTTGGGTTGGCCAGGTTTTTCAATCCTTTCCAGCACCACTCTGCACTGTATGACTTGTGGGGCTCTACGGCGTGACCCTGAGTCTGTGGTGTCTCCGCCAGATGTTCTTCCACTGGGGAGCATTCTCACTTCCCATAACTCAGGACCACCTTCAGAGTTCTCCCGCCAGTTGAACATCTCTCTCTGTGGCTTCCGACTGGCTCCAGACTTCTCGGTTCTTTATTTGGTGTCTCACTGTCCCTCCTGCTTGCTGTCAGGGGTCAGCAGTGCGAGGCGGACAACTGTTTGATGATTGTTCAAAACATGCAATTTATTTATTATTGTCAAAATAATATTAAAAGCTTCACTATCCCTACTCAGCTGAGGATTTCCCTGCCTAACAAAACTAAAGGTAAACACACTAACACAGAATGTCTGGCCCTCACACTAAAGCATCAAATACAAATAAACTATATGGCAATTCAAATAACAACAATAATATTCACAGTTTCTTGATAACCACTAAATAACTCAGACAAGTTCCCTTCTCCAGGATTGAATGTGAATTCAACTCCAATGTTCAACAAAATTTGATTACAGCAAATAATTGAACCAACTCAGGAAGATGGCCAGGTTCGCTGTCTTATTATGAATAGTCTAAAACAGGGAGTCAACGGACATCAACGGACGTTGCACGACCTCTCAATGCATCTTACAAAAAATCACAGTTATCTAGTGAAAATTTGTCATACGTGATGTCATACTACGTGGCAAATAAGAAAAACCTACGAGGGATTGTGATATGTTCAAGGGGAACATCTAAGTATACTTTCTGTAAGGGGGTGGGTTGTGATTGGATATCTACCGTCAGGTGGACAATTTATGCCCACCTCTAGTGCAAGTCATCTACATCACTATTAGGTACACGGTATATCATTGGCTCTCAAACTATAAGGCCCTTTGTTATATGGCCCTCTATAATTGGTTTGCAAGCTCGTGCCAGTTTGGAACATTCAGCTCACTAGCAGCACGTAAGCTCATATCTCAGGTGCCAGGAGGTGGACTTGACTGTGCCCCCCAACCCAATTAGCCCAATATCTCTCATCACTCATGCTTTCTGCCATGAAGATTGTCTTTGAACATGGCCTTGCAAAGTAGCCTTGTCTCTGGGAATATAAGAGAGTGCGAGCACGCACTATCGTTATTCTAGGACTCCATGCTCACTCTATTTCCATCCTTGGCTCACGTGACAGGAGGCCACAGTTTGCACCATTTTGCAGCAATTAAATGTCTTAAATGAATAAAAGTTGGCATGCTTAGTGTTCTTTCTTTGCACCTTAGCAAGGGATGATTCAGCTTTTCACGTTCACTGTCTTGTGAATAGATAACCGGCCTTGGGTTTCTTCAACTTTGATACCAGACCAGACAGCTAATTCTTGCTGCGACACAGTTCTCGGTGCTTCTTCTCCATTGGTCCAAACTTACTAAATACATGAAACCGATGTCCAGCTTCTATACAATGGCGGCTCCTCCTGCAGTCTATTCAATATGTATAGCCAGCTTCTGTGATCACTTAGTCTACTTGCTTTACTGCATCTGTACAGTTATTGAACGGCTTGCATTTTCTGCAGTGTTCTTCACATGTGCACTCTTTTCTTCGCATATGAACGTTCACTCAAGTCTTTATTTCATAATCAGTTTCTATAAGGGTCATGCATCTTCTTCAGCCAGTCTTCTCTGTGCGTCACGCTCACCTCTTGTGACGTCACCAGCTCCTTTCCTTGCTCTTTTTCATATTGCTTCAGGGATTTCCTCCATTAGATTGGCATCTCTTCGGGAGTACACCTGATATGGTTTTCTTAATGGATATCTTTTCTTAAAGATTCGCTGCGGAATAGTCACAATTGCTGGTTTCAATCATGGCACAATTTCAGGCTTCCAGCATACAGGTGGGATGGGGGTAGAACTTCCTGCAGAGGCATTCAGCTGCTCCTCTACACTCCTCCCATGGTTGAGCCATCTTGATATCTTCTCTTGAAGAAGTGCTTCTTCAGAGTCCAGATCTTCACCGTTCCCTTCAGGGACCCGGCTGATTTGACATGATAATCCCTACTCTAGGTCACGTAACTGCACTGTCCATTCGAGTTGCAATAGACCCATAATCCTCCTTATTTCTTTGTTCCTTCAGGCACTATGATACTGGCCTCTATATATTTTCGAACTTCATCATCAGTCAATTCCTTGGGCCCAAACCCTGATTCGACATCGATCATGAACTTCATCCCTGCTGCCTTCTTTGCTGTCTTCTTGCACTGTGTAATTATTATTCTAATCACATAGAATCCAAACATAACCATCACTAATACTGCTCCAAGAAACTTGAAAATATTCTCCCTCCACTGTGGAATCCTTGAGAATATGGATGCAAACCAACTGTCATTAGCAATCTCCTCTGTCTCGTCTTCCATCTTGTTATGCAGGTTTGTCAGCAATGTTATGGCCTCTGTCAAGGTCACATTCTCGTCATCGTGAGAAGGTATGAACATGCAACATGGTGGCCCAATTTTGACGTAGGCTCCTCCTTCCATCGCAGTGATCATATCAAGGATATATCTATTCTGTAGGGCCATCAGTCGTATGGCCCTCAATTCTTCCTTGATAGCATTGAATCCCTTTATGGTGGTGTTGATTGTCTGCAGAAGCTCCCATCTGGGAATTTGCAGCCATTTAGCATTGGCCATTGTCTGGATCTCAGTCGTGAAGATTGAAGCAGTCTTACTGAATAAACTGTGTTCATATGGAATGGTCTCATATGCGTCTAATGATTTTGGTGAGAAGTAATTCTCCCTTCTGGTTCGATTGAGAAATTCAAGCGATCTTCTCCTTCTTAAATGGGCATCTACTTTTGGAAATTCTCCAATGTTCAGGTCACAGTGAGGAATCACTAAAGCTGGAACATGGGTGAGCACCAAGGAACACGTTCCTCCCTAATCCTTGGGCAGCTTCATGTAAGCCCTAGGACCACAAGCCCAATATCGATCCATCAGAACAATTGTCCCTGCTCCCATTCTGGAAACGTCAACTGTAGTTTTGGAGCCTTTATTATCTCCCACATGATTCTTTCCCTGTCTCCAGAAGCACAATGTTGCATTCGCCAATGGGATCACAACCGTAGGAACTGATTCATCTTCTACCAGTAGTTTGGCATGCTTAGCCCATGACTTTAAACATCAATTTTTCACTCTCTGCACCTCCCGATCATAATCTGAGTTTAGCAAGTGAGCTGTGCAGGGCATCAGTCCCTCTTCCCATCCCTTCTTGGATTTCACTCACCCATAAAATAAGACTTGAGTTCGTTCCCAACATCCAGGCCATCCAGCTACTTCTGTTTCATCAGGGCAGTTCAGTCTCTTCATCTCTGCAATGACTACCTCTTCGTGTCCTGTCGCAGGATACGTAAGCATTTTGCTCTTCCATCCAGGTTCCCTTTCCATGTGTGGAGTCTTGATATGATCATCCTGAAATGGAAATCACCATTTCAATCTCCACCGCAGAGTGACCCAACTTCCCTGGAATTGTCCCTGTGAATATCAACGTCTCTTCTGACAAGAGCAGGATAAGCTTGAAAGATGAATACAAAAACAGCAAGCACAAGCCTATGCACGTAACTGTCAGTCAAAACCATAGGGGTTACTGCTTAGAACAGGTATGCACCAAAAAATGAATCTGGATACTGTGGTTGTTTTCAATTTTTGGTCAAGACCTGACATTTTGACATAACTTTGTACGTCAATATAATTCAAAAGTTTATTTTCCAAAAGATTTCCTGTGATTCTCAGCAAGGGTTTGCACTCCTGCTAAATATCTCTACGGAGCGTCCATTTGAATCACAGTCTAAATGCAAAATCTGCATTAACAGCTGGTGTTTTGCTGTCCTTCTTCTTGGTCATCGATCGAGTCTGCACACGCTGACATTCTTCTTCTTGTCTTGCTTCTGGATCGGCAACTGTGGGAGGGAAGGTCTCACCTTTATATGCCTTCACATCGCCTAAGTGAAGCCAAGCTCGCCTGCCTTGGACTTTCACTGCTGAAGGGGTCATATTTTGTATGCAAAAGGGGCCGTTAAAATTTGGCTCATGCCATTTTCCGGTGACGTTTTTCACTAAGACACAATCACCAACAAACAACTTGGGTGCCGATAAAAGTTCACGTGATCCGGTGCTGAATTGTCTTTATCTGTGTTCTGAGACCAACCCCCTTGACGTGTGAGTTGATCTGAAATGAGAGAGATGCTAGAGGTCATACATGTCAAATATTAATTTAATTCATCACCTAACATTTTAGCTACGCCTTCGTCAATGTCAATTTAATCTTGTCAATCCTTTCTTTAAGAAGGCAGTTGCGTCTCTCACATATCCCATTTGATTGTGGGTGATAAGCAAAAGAAAACTTGTGTTTAATACTTATTATGAGCCCTACCCATTCAAACACCTCATTAACAAAATGTGGCCCATTGTCGGATCTCAGCACAAACCCCATCTCAGGAAGACTTCACATACTAAAAACATGGACCTGCCTCAATCCATCTAGAAAAGTGACACACCACCACTATCAGATAACCATACCCATTGCCTACCTGCAGCATATTGACATAGTCAATATGTAAATGCTGAAATGGACCATTCAGTCGAGGTATTACTCGTCTAATCGTTCTCAGTGTATGCCCAGCAGTAAACTTTTGACACACGATGCAGTTCACTATAAATAGTGCAACATGCTCCATAAATTCGGAATGTACCAGTCTTCCACAATCATTGCTGCAAGACCCTGCATGGGATAATGCAGCTGTTCAGCTGTTTATTAATGCTTCTTGCATCACCGGATTTCCAGTGATATCTGGTCACCTTAATGCTTCCGTGGGGGTAAAGAACACCCTCTTCGTTTCCATAATTCCTGCTGTTCCTGTGGTGCACTTCCTTAAATCTCCATTAATTGGGTCATCAGTAATTTATTAAACTCTTCTTGCAACACCATGGTCGTGACTACTTTCTCTTTATTACTCGGAGTACAGAAACTCGAAATATCTGCAGAATATGCAACCCTTTTGGCTTCTACATCTGCAGCTTTCTTCCCACAAGAAATAAAATCTGTTCACTTAGTGTGAGCTGCGCACTTAACAAGCGTTATGGCTACTGGGAGTTGTAATGCCTTAATGAACCTATTTAATAAAGATGCATACTGCACTGGAGTGGCATCTGCTCAGAGGTAGCCCCTCCTTTTCCAAAGTGGTAGCCCTTTGTGTACGGTTGACATCACATAGGTGCAGTCACTGTACACCCTCACTTCCTTCCCTTCGTGTTTCTCGAGCGCGACAATACGTGATACCAATTCTGCTGCTTGCGCTGAATAGTGAGACGGTAGCATGGCACTTGCTACAACTTGAAATGCCCCATTTAATCTATGCCTCACTAGAGTCTGATCAATTTTCGAAGAACCATCAATAAAGAGCATTTCCCCTCCTGACAAAGCATTTTCATTCACACAGGGTATATCAACATAAAATTCAACATAATTACTACAGTCATGCACTTGTTCACCTTGAGCTATTGGCTCAGCTATAAACGTGGCAGGATTCCCTATTTTACATCTGAAAATTTTAATCGCTGGGTTCAAAATCATTACTTGATAGGCTGAAGCTCTTTGGGATGCCAATGTACCTTTGAGTTTCTCTAAAATGGTAAACGGAGCATGCTCCATCGAAAGAATCATAGAGCAGCCGAAAACAATACTTGTAGACTTCTAAACTGCAAACACGGCAGCTGCCAATAACTGTTCGCAATGAAAGTGTCCTCATAACTGGGTCTAAGATCCCACTGTAATTCGCTAGAGGCTTGTACCCCAAGGTAGTCCTCTATGTAAGCACTGCTGTCATGACTGTCCCATTTGTGTGCGAAAATAAATAAAACTCCTTAGCATAATTGGGGATTCCCAAAACAGGGGCTGTACAGATTACTTTTTAAAACTCTCAACCCATTCCTCCATTTCCAAAGTCCACTCAATTTTTACTTTATTCACTTGTGCTTTCTTTAAAGCTTGCAAAAGAGGTCCGTGTACAAACTGTAATCAAACACCCAGACTCTTACATAGTTGCATAATCCCAAAAATTGTTTCATCTGCTTTACTGTATCTGGCTTTGCGGTTTTCATAATTGCCTCAGCTCTTTCAGTTGTCACCTTCTTTCCTTCATGTGAAATCAACCGCCTTATGTATAACACCTCTTCTTGACAATATTGTAACTTCGCCTTGTCTACCTTGTATCCCTTGTCTGCTAGAATAGTCATCAACTGAACAGAATCTTGTCTGCACTCATCTTCTGTCGTGCTACAAATTAAAATGTCATCTAAATACTGTATCACCGCACTCTTAAGATCAATATTGCTTAAGTCCATCTGCAAGACTCTATTAAAGATCGACGGAGACTCCCAGTACCCCTGGGGTAAACGAGTATGTTTCAGTCAAGTCTTGCAAAATGTGAAGGAAGTTAAATCTTGTTAGTCTTTGTGCAATGGGATCGAGATAAACACATTTTTCAAATCGATTACTGTGAAAAATCGAGCTTCCACTTGGATACTACATAGTATTGTTGCCGGATTAGGAACTATAGGAAACATTGCATCTACAATCTGGTTGATCGGTCTCATATCTTGTATAAATCTCCACCTCACTCCCTTCGAATTTTTGATCAGATACACCGCGGTATTGCACGTTGGTTCCGATGGTATCAAAATACGTTGTTTCATCAGTGGTGTGATAGTCTGGAATATACCCTCATCAGTCTCTCGAGACATGGTGTACTGTCTTGTGCAAGGTAAAATTGCCCCTGGCTCCAGTTTTATTTGGACTTTCCCTATTCCCTTCAATAGGCCTAGGTCATAAGGGCCTGTGGTCCAAAGGAAACTTGGCACTTTCTCCAAGTCTTCCTGAAAAAATGCTGGATGCTGTCGCATTATCGCCATTCGCTGTGGGACTTCCCTTTTCTCTATTCTTATCCAGTATCTGATGCTCATAAAGAACACCACTTTATCATCTGTCCGGTCTTTCGTAAACATGTCATCATCAGTTATGTCAGTCAATCTGTACCCTTCTTCGAGAGCTATTACTGTCCTCCATGGTCTTCCCTCGTCATCCATTCTTTCGATCATCACCATTTACCTTCGTACTATGGCTGATTCCAATTCTATAGGGATTGTCTGTCCCCCATCTTCGTCCATAGGTATTTGCGGTCTAGACAAGAACTCATCAGGTATCCTCACAATTTTTCCAACTAAGCCAGGTAGTCATGTCAGTAGAATGTGCACCCCAAATAGGAAAACATTTGGCTCTATTGGAACACCTCGCCTTGCCATGTGAATGCCAGTATAAATCCGCCCACATTTAAATAGTGTATTCCTGGAGTGGAACATCCTATCCCTTGATTAGTAAATTAAATCGTCATGTTAAGCTTCGTCATTAAATCTCTTCCCAAAATTCTAGCCTGCATCTGCCATGAATACAACATGGGAACAGACTTGTCATACTCTTCTATAGAGACTGGTAATTCATCAGTAAAAGGAACTCGACGTGTCGCTCCAGAGAACCCTTGAGCATTCATGGCAGTTCCCGACATTGGATACTTTCCCTCTCATATAAATAAACAAGTAGCCCCCGTGTCTACTAAAATAGAAAAAGATTTGCCTCCTATTGTCACATTGACCCTTGATTCCTCTTGGGGGTCTGGTGTCACAGATAGTACTGAACACATCAAGTCAGCCTGAAATCTGTCCTTTTGTGTGTACAGACTCATCCCTGTTCCTGTCAAAGGATTTCCTCCCACCACAGTGACACCTCCTATTCTGGGTGTCAACACTTGTCTCCTGTCGTCTGCATACTCCTGTGTCTTCCTGGGGGCTTGTTTCGACTGCCCTTGCAGTGGATTCAATTGCACTTGCTCTGGTTGCTGTACCTGCTGCACTTGTGGCGCTTGTGCCTGATACACTGTCTGATGTTGGGCAAAACCTTCCGTCGTCTGTGTGATATATGGTGGAGGATAAGCTGTCCCCCTTCTTATGAATTGGCCATTCTGTACATTCCCTTGGCTCCCACATATGTGCGCAATGTGCCCTGTCATCCCACAATTCCAACATACAGGGGGAGCCCTCCTGACAAGTCCCCCTTGTTTAAATCCTCCCTGGGTATTCTGATTCTCATTCTGTGCATTCTTGATTATTTTGGAATCCACCCCTTCCTCTATTGCCCATACCTCTGCCTCGTGGTATGAACCCATAACCACCTTGGTCCATTGGATGCTAATTATTCACCTGTGATGTACCCACTGCGTCCTGCATTCGCAGTCCTTCTCCACTTGTCAATACCGCTCCTTCAGTGGCAAACTTTGACAATTTCTTCTGAACTAACTTGGCTTCCTCAATTTTCCCATTCTCATCTTTCTTCTTATTTTTCTCTTGCAACAGCCGACAGTGATGCGCTGTTGTCAGCTGCATCTCCGCCCACGGTTTTGCTTATATTCCCACTTGTTTCTTCATCTGCCTCTGTACTGGCTCAGGCACCTCCTGACATAAAATTTGGTAAAATAATGCCATCATTTTTTCCCACGGCTCACACGTTTCAAGTTGCCATCGCTCTTGAATATCTTGAATGTAAGCAATAGGGTCTTCATCTTCCTTCATCCTATGTGTCATAAGTGCTCCCATATCTGATTTATCGAGATAATGTACCATGAAAGCCCTCCAAACATCTGCTCTGCAGTTATTAAATGGCGCTCCATCATGCACTGTGTTTTGTGCTGTCACACTTGAATACCCTTGGGGGACATTCAGGGTATGGCATGGGATCTGGTATTCTATCCTTAGGTAATTTCAAATCCGACCATCTTACTTCCTTGTCTTATCTGCAGGCTTTCTTTAGGGGCGCATGCGCTCCCTCCTTCTTCCCCAAGGAAGCATTCTCTTTCCTCGTCTGACATGTCTCGGCCCCAAGAAGTGTGAGTATCCTGTCCTTCACCCTGGTCTAAGTTGAGGCTGCTTAAGGGCAATGCTCTATACAGAACGCATTTTCGTCTTCGATTTGTGATTGAAATGCTAGGGATGGGTCCAGCTTTCCTTTCAATTTCCATATTTGCTACCTTCCTTTAATTCTTGGTAGGCCTTATCAATCCTGTCTCCGACACTTCCTGGATCAAAGTTGTCTTCTTCTAATGCTATTCTAGATACCCCTGACGTTGCTCACTTTAATGGAAGGAACTCTTCAGATCTGTCCCATTGTGTTGCTGGGCTTGGCCCTAGTGGTTGCTTATGAATAAGGCTAATATCAAGATCCTGCTGTCTGCTTCTTCGTTCTAGCTCTTCATCTAATTCCCTTCGTTTTCTCGCCTCCCTTTTAATTCTGTCTTCCTCTTGCTTTTGTTCTTCTTTCCTTACTCCTGCCCTCCTTTCCTCTCCCTCTCTTCACCTCTGTTTTCTTTTGTCCCTTGATTTCTGCGCTTCCTCCACTTTTCTCTTCCTTTGTTTTCTACACGTCTTCCTTCGCTCTCTGCCTATTGTCATACTTTCTTTCTTCCTCGGCCCGTTCTTCTTTCTTCTCTTGCTCCTCCTGATACATCTGTTTTTGCCACTCCCTGTTCATCCGTTTCTGCTTTCTGCTCATCCTCTTTCAATCGCTTCTCCCGTTCTCTGTCCCTTTTATCTTGTTCGGCCTTATATTCTCTTTGCCTAACTTCCTCTATGCTTTTCCCATCTAGCTTGAATAATATCTGTCCTTCCATCCATTTGTTCTGCATGAGTGTTACCTCCTCAGCTTCATCCTGTTCTCCTTTCCATCTCTAAATCTCCCTTTCTATTTCTGTCTATACATTCGACTGCTCACTCTTTTCTTCCTTGTCCTAAATGATCTTAAAGGTCTCCTCTTTTCTCTTATTCTCCTCTGGACTATCATCACTGCTATAAGCGTGAGGTTCGTATACCGGCTACTATACCCTGTTGCCACTTTTAGTTCCTTTTAAAGGATACACCTCTACTTCTTCCACACTTGCGCCTTTCCATTCAGGCGAGGTAAGAGGAGCTGAAGGCTCAACTCCTACCTTCTCACACTGACTAACCATCCGCTCCTCAGGTGGCAGGTTTTTTCTCTCTTCCTGGTACATTTTCCAGAGCTTTAGAATCACTACCTTTTCTCTAATTTCTTCCCTCTGTACACAGTGTACACGTATGTAATCATGTACCCTTTACTTTGCTTAAATCACCACTTTTTCAACACCTTTAAAACAACAAATATGAGTGTGCACCATCAATCGCCGCTCAAGCCTCTAATTTCTCAATTGGCTCTACCACCTCCAGATAGGTACCAACCACTTTTCTAGGTAGTTACTTACAGCTCCTTAATTCTTTTCTCAATGACTCATTACAAGTTTGCCGGTCCGGTAACAACGGTGCCGGGGGTGCCTTTTGGCGGGCAGACCAGCACCTGTGAGCAGACCATGTCGTATGCACCGGCACCATTGACGAATGGCGCGGGTGCATCCGACTTCCCCATTCACATTGAGCCCTGTGCGCTCAAATAAGAATGGGGAAGAATATTTTCCGGCGCCTGCGAATGGGCAATTACCGGGTCATTTGGGGTTGTAATACCCCGGTAATTGCCCATTCCCGGGTGCTGGAAAAAAAGACTCCGGCAACAGCCATGCCGGTTTTACTGGCACGGCTACCGCCAGAGTCATAATGAGGACCTGAGATTTAGTCGACTTTACACATTAATAAAAAACACACTTTTTCTTTTCTCTTTCCTTTTTTAATACACTGTACAGGGTTAGAGACGTCACCTTACATGAACCTTACATGAACCTGTTTGTGCATTATATAGTTCATTCTACTCCCACTGGAGTTTGCGACGTCTCCTTCTGAAAACTCTCTCGAGTCAGTCTGGCGCTATTCTGTCTTCACACAATATTTCCTGTTACTCAAAAATGATCACAATCCCATCCTCTTAATTTGCCATCCCCCTTAGTCTACTCACCATTTGTTTGTTAATCGACTCAAGGCCTTCGCTATCGTCTCCTCCTCCAACCGACCACTTCGCCTTCCGTCTGCAGAGCGCCTGTGGAAACCAGGCACGGATTTCATCAAAGGGGGACCTGCGCACCATCTCGGATCTTCTTGCAAGATTTCTATTTGGCCGCTCGCCCCAGGAAACCATGCGATCTTCCTGCTTAATGGTGGACAATGTCCGATCGTCCGAAACTCTGGAGCTGAACTAGTTTGGATCTTTCAACCATGTGACACTGCTACCACATGAACATAAGGCCCTTTGGGTAGTGTGCATGTAGTGGATGTGAAGCAGAGTAACTCTTACACTAAATAATTGCACCAACTCAGGAAGATGTCAAAGTTCGCTGTTTTATTATCAATTGTCTAAAACAGGGAGTTACAACGGACATCAATGAATGTTGCACAAGCTCTTAATGCATCTTACAAAAAATCTGTTATATAGTTAAATTCATCATGCGTGACAACATACTACGTGGCAAATAAGAAAAACCTATGAGGGATTGTGATACTTTCAAGGGGATATATAACATATATTTCAACAAAAGGAAGGAATGTACAACAAACTATATAAAACAGTGAACTTATCCCCTCAGAAAGCAGAAATACATAACAGCCGCTAAATCAATATGGGCTGCATTATGTATTCTCAATACACATAGAACAGTGTTGTTAGAAAATATCATTTTTAATATATTAATCTCTAATTCAGCACAGGTAATACAAAAATAGTTACAACAACATATACACATAACACAGTCATATACATGTTAAAAACATTCCACCTCGCAATATAGAAACATTTACGCCGACAATTAGATCAGCATAGCACCAAGAAGGCAACTTAATTGATTTCATATCCCATTGTGTGTTACAGCCCAACTTATATAAGTTGGGCCCAACTTATATAAGTTTCTGTCCTCTGTGTTCTCAATAACCGGACATTCATCAGGGGCAGAGGTGCGGAAACAGCTCTGACTAATAACTTTTTTCAATTCATGGGTCAATTCTATCTGCAGGTAGAGGGCACAGCCATGGGTGCTGCCATGGCTCCTAATTTGGCTAATTTGTATGTAGACATGGTAGAACAAACAGTGATTTATTCGGAAATTAATCCTTTCGAGCAACAAATAACTCAATGGTTAAGATACATCGATGATGTGTTCATGTTATGGCATGGCTCAATAGATGAAGCTAATAATTTCCGTATTTGGCTGGATAACCAGAATAGATACCTGAAATTCACAGCTACCATGAACTCCACAGAGGTAAATTACCTAGATTTAACAATTTACCAACAGAATAACCAACTATGGGTGAAACCGTTTGTCAAGAGCACCGATAAAAATGCGTTACTGCATTACAGGAGTCATCACGCGAAACATGTCCGGGACAATCTGCCCTTTGGACAGTTTTTACGGCTAAAGCGTAACAGTAGCACCAATCATGATTATGAAATAGGCGCTAATATACTAATGGACAAACTGATTGAAAGGGGTTACCCTACCAAAGTCGTGAGACAATCTGCCAAACGAGCTTTTAACAACAATCGGGAAGCCCTTCTTGAAAGGAAAAAGAAAAACACTGCCAATCGCGACACCCCATTGGTGTTTGTTAATACCTTTAGTAACATGTCCTATAAAGTTAAGAACATTATATGCAAAAATTGGAAAAAGACTATGAATAGCCCAGTACCTTTGATAGCCTTTAAAAAGAGCACTAACATCCGCAATCTTGTCATGAAAAACGACATACACAAGGTGGTCAATCATGAGAGCGCCCAAAGTACATTGTGGGGTCTGCCCCGTGTGATGGGACATCATCCGTGCGGAGAATGTGTTATGTGCCCTTTTACTAAGAAAATGACTTCTGTTGATTTGGGTTTAACCACAGAATGGTTTTTGAAAGAACATACTAATTGTAACACGGAGAATGTAATTTATTTGATTAAATGCCCATGTGACCTAATTTATATAGGCAAAACCAACAGAAAGTGCAAGACTCGTATGATCGAACACAGGAGCTGTTTGAAAAATCATATCGAGAAAGCTCCTTTAGTAAAAATTTCGATGAGAAAAGACACACATTCTCGGACTTCGAATGGTGTATCCTTAAAAAGATTAAAGGTAGAACCCAAGACGAAATCAATAGAAAATTGATCAATCTGGAACAAAAGCTGATATTTCTTACCAATAGTCACATTACAGGATTAAATGAAAATATAGAGTGGCATAACATTAGATAATAGAGTGTGATGGGACTCACAAAATCATTGGAGTGTTGCACTTTCTGGGGGTTTTCAACTGTAGGAGAATACCAACCTCTATATGCAGAAACAAATAACTATATATCTGTTGGTGAACTAATATCTGCATAAATCTCCTGATGGTGTAATTTATCGGTAATTGCTTCCATTGTGGCAAATCCTTATTGAGAGAGCTGACTCTGTGGTTTCTCTATGACCGTTGGACATGATCGGGTCAAGGGTTTTTCCCGCTGTAAGAGTGACTAATTTCAGTCAGATGGTGGTCTTTGGGTATAAAAACTTCGGTTAATTACCCCATTTTTCATTGGGTGTTACTAGTTCTGAGCCCCGTATATACCTGTTATGTTGTTGTGGTAGGGACAATGTGGGCCCTTGGGTTGTGTGAGATCTCCTTTTGTTTTCCCTGTAACAATGGTTGCGCAGCAACCTCGCTATCATTAGGGATTTTTGGAGCCCGGCCCCCTTTTTTACATGAAGGGTACGTGATGACGTTTTACGTCGCTGCGCGATGACCAGCGTGGTGACGTCAGCACGGTACGCCACTTACTTGTTATGAGGATTTGTGGACGGTTGGTGGTAGAACTGACGGTGGACGTGGCCGCCGGCCCCTGTTCTCAAACTTCTATACGTGACTGCCTACTAGGAGCGGATCCACCTAATTGTGGGTAAGAGTTAGGAGTGTTGTCTAATTACTTAAGTCTTACATGGGGCTACTCCTTGACATTTTGCTGACTCAGCATTGTAATATTACAGAGCGAGAGGTTCACATCTGTGAAGAGGAAGAGGCCGTATTCAGATGGTACTCTGATTAAAACATATATTTGTTGGCTCACAAGAACCTTAGATAGGTAAGATTACTTTGTTAAATTGGAGGTGAGGAATAATGGATATTTGGAGGGCGAATGTAATCTATCTTCCTCCACCTGTTTTTCAGACACTTGGAGGTCTAGAGGAATTGGAAAGGATCCACGGGTGGTGACCATTATTGAGACTTGGTTGGTTCTAGGTAAAATTCAGCTTCCACATCCAATGGTGAGCAATCCATATATTAGATCTTCGAAATTTGGGGTTGTACCAGGATCCAACCGATGATTGAGATGCCTAGATTTTCTTTTACTCAGGGTAAAAGAACAGCTATTATGACTGAGAGAGTTCTACATTTTAGCGTTGGGGGAGGTATTTCGTAGGACTTGATGCTGAATCCCTTCTGCTTCTGCAGTGAAGAGCCATAAATGGGTTGGCTTTTGAGGTCCAAGTTATATATTTCTTGAGACCTTAGACCAGGTATATGATTCATTTTATACTTGGTACCCTATTGGTGATTAGGGCGTGGCAGTGATGAGTAAATTAAACCAATTATGCCGGTGTCAGTGACACATGTTTCTCTCTTTTCTCCTTAGAAATAGCAAGTTGTTGGTCGAATAGGAAGAATCTACCAGAAGCACAGGATTACCTCTGCCCCTGATGAATGTCCGGTTATTGAGAACACAGAGGACAGAAACTTATATAAGTTGGGCTGTAACACACAATGGGAAATGAAATCAATTAAGTTGCCTTCTTGGTGCTATGCTGATCTAATTGTCGGCGTAAATGTTACTATATTGCGAGGTGGAATGTTTTTAACATGTATATGACTGTTTTATGTGTATATGTTGTTGTAACTATTTTTGTATTACCTGTGCTGAATTAGAGATTAATATATTAAAAATATTTTCTAACAACACTGTTCTATGTGTATTGAGAATACATAATGCAGCCCATATTGATTTAGCGGCTGTTATGTATTTCTGCTTTCTGAGGGGATAAGTTCACTGTTTTATATAGTTTGTTGTACATTCCTTCCTTTTGTTGAAATATATGTTATATATCCTCACTTAGTAGGAGGGATCATCACCAGAGTGTGGGGTTACCCTTGTAGATGAGTATCTGATACTTTCAAGGGGAACATCTAAGTATACTTTCTATAAGGGGTTGGGTTGTGATTGGACATCTAATGTCAGGTGGACAACATATGCCCATCTCTAGTGCAAGTCATCTTCATCACTATTGGGTACACAGTATATCATTGGTTCTCAAACCATAAGGCTTTTCATTATATGGCCCTCTATAATTGGTTGGCCACGCTCGTGCCAGTCTGGAACATTCGGCTCACTAGCATTATGTAAACTCATACGCCAGGTGCCAGGAGGTGGACTTGACTATACCTCTCCACCAAATTAGCCCAACATCTCTCATCACCCATGCCTTCTTCAATGAAGATTGTCTTTGAACTTGGCCTTGCAAATTATCCTTGTCTCTGGGAATATAAGGGAGTGCGAGCACTCACTATTGTTATTCTAGGACTCCATGCTCACTCTATTTCCATCTTTGGCTCACATGACAGGAGACCACAATTTGGACCATTTTGCAGCAATTAAATGTCTTAAATGAATCAAACTTAGCACACTTGGTGTTCTTTCTCCGCACCTTAACAAGGGATGATTCAGCTTTTCACGTTAACTTCCTTGAGAATAGATAACTGGTCTTGGCTTGCTTCAACTTTGATACCAGGTCAGACAGCTTCACCACTCAAGTCCGCGATCTCAGCTAATTCTTGCTGCGACAGAGTTGTCGGTCCTTCTTCTCCATTGATCCAAACTTAATAAATTCATGAAACCGATGTCCAGCCTCTTTACAATGGTGGCTCCGCCTGCAGTCTATTCACTACGTATAGCCAGCTTCTATGATCACTTAGTCTACTTGCGTTACTGCATCTGTACAGTTATTGAACAGCTTGCATTTTCTGCAGTGCTCTTCACACGTGCACTCTTTTGTTCCCATATGAACGTATATTCGATTCTTTATTTCGTCATCAGTTTCTATAGGGTCATGCATCTTCTTCAGCCAGTCTTCTCTGTGTGTCACACTCGCTTCCTGTGATGTCACCAGCTCCTTTTCTTGCTCTTTTTCATTTTCCTTCTGGGATTTCCTCCATTAGATTGTCATCTCTTCGGGAGTAAATCTAATATCGTTATCGTAATGGATATCTTTTCTCGAAGATTCGCTGTGAAATGGTCAAAACTGCTGGTGTCAAGCATCGCACAATTTCAGGCTTACAGCATACACGTGGGAGGGGGCGGGACTTCCTGCAGAGACAATTGGCTGCTCCTCCACACTTCCAATAATCTAAGAAGACTTGCCATAGTTCAAAAGAAATTAACATTTCTTGGATAACAATTATGTCACTATTCCCAATTTAGGATTCATAGTAGGCATGTCAGGAGGACTTCACTAAAGTGTACCACTAGGACATTCTCCTTTATCTCACAGTTCTCCACTTCACTTGTACTTCTGAAGTTTGCATCTACTGACACCCAGATATACCACCACAACTTCACTACATTGAGATTCCACCACAGCCTAAGTGCATTGTGATTCAAACAGGTTTTAGTTCTGAAAAGTTTTACGTTAAGGCACTCCACCACTTTCAAACAGGCAAGGCACTCTTCCTCTGAACATCTCTCTTCAAAAGGGACAGCCTCTTTGCCTCTCTTAACTGTCTGCCACAACAACCTAGGTTTGCCTTTATGATCCACTTCTCTCTGTTGCTTAACATCTTTGGCAATATAGGTTGTGTAAACTTCAAAGAATATGTATGAGCAGCAAATGCCCCTTGCCTATCGTTGCCTTCGTCTCTCTGCCAACTGTTAGCCAAATGAATTACCCAGAAGCCTTGGTGCCACTCTTTTGACTTCAGGTAATCCTTGCACACTTGTATCTTGGGCAAGGTTATACTTCTATTGGGCTCACAGTCTTGTTTGGATTGTTTTCTGTTTTTTAGAAAGGATTTCAGTCATAATTGGGGAATACTCTTGGCCTGGGCAATGCTTGCTCTCTTCAACTGTAGATGCAATGTTTAAATGCTTCACTACTTTTGTGAGCATTTATTGTTCACATGAATAAAGACGTAAAGGCCACTCTTTCCTTGAGAAGTGAAAGTATGCATAGGCCACCACTTCTTCATAATGTTTTCAATAGTTAAAGAGGTTATCAATGGCTTTCTGCAGCCTTTTCTCTTCATGCTAGTGAAAGAGAAATTACTGATCACACAAGAATGCTACTTTTCCATTGTCCCATTGTTAAAAGTTCAACAAACCAGAATACTGCGGCTTATACACGAGTGAAGATGAAGATTGAAATGGATACTGTTGCCCGCAATGCTCGCACAAGGAATCAGAACGCCTTGTTTGATTCGCCCGCTTCTGTGATACTTTTTCCGCAGGTTGCACAACTTCCAGGGCTTCTGGCACAATTTCTGACAGCGACCCACACCCTTCCTCACTGAAGGTGTCTCTGGTCTGGCTACTCAATTAAGGAGCCCCTCTCGCTCCTCAGACCCGCCTCGGTCTCCGACAGACTTCTGCCCCAGCAATCTCCACAATCATGCTCACATGGGGAAAGACATCCTTCTTGCATGCTTTCCCCACTGCACAGCCTCTGCAACTCAGAGTTTTGGGGAACAGAACCCTCACAGAACAAGCAGGTGAAATCTGCTGCATCAACGTTCCGGCGTCCCTTTGGCTCTCCCACTTCTGCCTGGATTGCTTTACACTGTGTCTTCTTCTTTCTGCCTCTGCTACTAGAGCACACGCTCCAGCCACAGTTCCAGCTCCTTCCTATTGCCTGCACCTGAGGGTGTCTTTTATTCCTCTCAGGTTCCTTCAGGTGTGGGCTGTTAGGCTTAATGCCTGACTACTGCTATAGCATGCCTCTTCAGCTCTCTTCCTCATCCCAATACTCATGAGATTATGTGACTTGTAGTTCACAAAAACAAAGTTAGTTCTTTTAGGTAGCTGCTTGCTTTTAAGGGTAGAGTTAATTCCATGAAAGTCATTTAAAGACCATTAGAATTTGTTGTTACAGAGGAAAAGAATTTACTTAAGGCAATATGTCTAGATTTCCTTACATTATAACTTTGGTACTAAAGAGGGTGTTTATCAAAGGGTTTTTCTGTTGGTAAGGCTTGCTCAGATTGCATAGTACTTGTGCCCAGAGCCACAGATCTTATATGTGGTTCAGATACATTTTCATGACAATAAGCCATTACCTATTTTGGTAATCTAGAATGGTTTACCTGTGCTCCAGCGTAACCTCGTTGGCATGGAAGTGGGTGCAAAGACACAATGTATCGTGTCTTCCAGGTTTTGTGAGACCCAGAAGGGGTACCTTCGACTTCTGGGTCCATGTCAAGTACGTTGCGATGCCTTTGTCCAGTTAGCCGTCATCTTCAGGTCAGGCGCCAACCTTGATGCCAGTCTGTGCGTCTTTCTACCCCTAGCATGGACCGCAGGTTAAGGTGAGGATTAGGATGGGGCGGGGAACTGTGGCTCCTTCATGGGAGGTTGAGGAGATACGCAGTGGTAGAAGACACTTGGTGAGTGCCCGTGTCTCCTAACACAAATGTATCAGAATGCCACAAAATAGGTCCTGGACTGTTTCAATCCAAAAAGACGACTTCTACTTGATCATCAAAATAGAACCCAAACAGTGCATTCTCCTTCTTCAGCAACAGAAAAACTCAGAAGTGAAATAAGAGTAATTTAAACACATTTTCTATAAAAACAAAATCCCAAATCCTAAAATGCGCTGAGCCTCCTTTACAGAAACAGATACCCTTCATTTTACACTCTTGACATTTTGCTTATGTTTCGTAGGCAGTCGATCAATTGGTGCTGCTTCATATGTCTGTTAGCTGCAGAACCAATGATCAATATCATCTAAATAAGTTGTTGAAAAATTGTTCATTTTATCCGAAAAATAAAGTAATACATAAACCAAAGGGCATTAGCCAAACTCATAGTGCCCAAATTGCTTTAAAAGAAACTTTTGCACTAATCACCTGCCATAAAATGTAACAGGTGATATGTGCTTCGTAAGCAGGGTTTGCCTACTATCTCTTGTAATCCGGTGGTAATGCAGCCAGTGATAATACTGATGGACCAAGAGGTAGTAACAGTAATACCGTTTGGTGGTATCTTCGTGGTACTACCACCGAGATACCACCAAACTCGTAATGAGGCTGATTTGGTCTCATTCTAAATTTAGCGGTGTGGGAAAAAATGGCTGTATTCCATCACTGCCACTTTTCCTGCACCACCAAACTACAAGTTTGCCGGTGGGGTGGACGAGCTGGAGGTAAGTTAAGCACCCCATCGGCAAAAAACAGCTGGTATTACCGGCGCCTATAGACTTCATGGTATGTTAACATACCATTGGCGGCACCTGTAATCTGCCGGAAATTCCGACAGATCAGGCGTCGGTAACAGTATTCCCGTTTGGTGGTATCACTCCGAATTTACCAGCAGGATACCACCAAAAATATAAAGAGGGCCATAATGTAGGTGCCTACTGGTCTCATTTCATACATACTTTTCTTCATTATTCTTATCCCAGTGTACTCTTGCTCGTGGCAGCACAATGGAAGCCTACGTAAACAGTAAAACATAATGGGCCTCATTACTAGTCGTGCAGTAAAAATCTCAAATTACCGGCATGCCGGTGCAACCATGTCTGTGTTGAACTGCTGCCGGAATCTTTCCTTTAAATTAGTATAGGTGTGGGCGGACCCACGCAGGCGCTTCCCCATCCAATTGGATGATGTGCACCTATCCACAATTCAGCATTCAACCCACGTAAAACTCACAATTCCTCCCACCGCCATGTCTGCCTCACAAAATCCAACAACACACTACTCCTCCTCCTGCCACTCACCCCGTCACCTTCCAACAAAGCCTTCCCACTCAACTCAGCCACACCCTGCGCAGACAATCGAACCCTCATTAATTCTCTCTCTACAGCATGTCTCTCACACCTAAACAGAAAATGTTCCACAGTCTCAGACACTCCACACACCACACAGTCCCTCGACTCTCGCTTCCCCACTCTAAACAGACAGTCATTCAGCCCCATATGCCCTATTCTCAATCGATTCAGCATCACCTCCTCCCCCCTCCTCCATTCTAGACTTCCCGTATCCACCTTTACTGACACTTTCTCACAAATACCAAACATCCACCTGCCTTTCACCCCACTCACCCACTTCTCCTGCCACTCATCCATGACCTGCCTCACCATCACTGCCTTCATCTCATCCCCACTCAAAGGCAACCTTACATCAACCGCTTCCCTTCTCATACCCTCACCTGCCGCCAGATCCACTAACTCATTTCCCAGAATACCGCTATGACTGGGGACCCACGCCAACTCCAGATCCATCCCCCCACGCACACACTGATCAATCTTTCTCCTGATATCCAAAATCACATCCTTCCTATCACCATCCCCTGCCACAATCGACTGCAACCCACTCAATGAATCTGAAAATACCACTACTTTCTCAAACCTCAACTCGCATACCCTTTCAATCGCCATTGCAATCGCCACCAACTCAGCCGTACAAATTGACACATCATCCGTCATACGCCCCACTTTATACTCCCCAGTGCTTTCCAAATAATACGCCATTCCCACTCTTCCAGATACCGGATCCTGCTGCCGGAATCAAAGGTTGATTCCAAGTCAGCGCGCATGCGCATACCCGCATGCTGGTAACGGCTGGACTGGCATGCCGATAAGGCCCTCCAAACCCCCGATAGTGGCATCATCCATGCCGCAGACACGGGCACTGGTATCATAGATGCCGTACCGAACAGTACCGTTCATACCACTAACGTTCATACTGTCACCGGAAGTGCCGGTACTGGAAGCAACATCATCGTGCCAGAACAGGAAATGCTCCGGCGGCCATCTTGAAAAACACAGTCCATTGCAATCCCTTGGCTACAGGGCCTGGAATTGGAAACTGTGAACCCTGCCTGCTAGAGAACGACTCAATCCACCTGCAAAGGCACACCTCGTCAGCGCAAACCACGGTTCAGCAATGACGAGCTAAACATGTTTGCAGACACCCTGGTCCAGCATGCGGATGTGGTTTTCTGGACAGACTTGTGCCGTGTCGCACAAATGCAGAAGAAACACATCTGGGAGGAGGTGGCCCCCCTCTCCCCAGATGGGAGAGGGGGAAGGGAAAAGTGCATGGAAGGGCGGAGAAGTGGAAAGTGCGAAGCAGAGGAGAAACAGATAAATAACAATAAATAAATAATAAAGGCAACAAACAGTGGTAGTTCAGCCAGCAATTTGCAAGTTCTAGGTTTAAGGCAGCAGACAGGATAGGTCTGATAAGTACAGGAAGAAAAAGGGGAGGCTGAATGGGTACAGATACAGACCCCAGTGCAAGGGGTGGTCCGGAGGCAGTGCGGGAGGGTGGCAGGGTGAGCAGGTACCTGGGCCTAGAGGACAGAGAGTGGCCAGGTGCACGGTGCCAAGACAGAACAGATCAGCAGGTGAGTGGGGGAGCGAAGGCAGAAGAAAAGAGGAAGGTCTTGAGGTGCTTCCGGAACTGGAGATGGTTCTCCTCAAGTTTTAGAGTGGCAGGGAGGCTATTCCAGAGGGAGGCCCCAGCTGAAGACAGATCTACCCCCATCTTGTTTCTTTGAAAAATGACTGACCCTGAGGGAGTTGGAGGTAGAGGAGCGAAGAGCTCGAGAGAGGAGGTATTTGCGGAGGGATAGCTGAAGGTATTTTGGACCTCCTGTAAGCATCATGTCCGCCCCTCCTACATGCACACTGCAATGCACAGGACCCAAAATGTACAGACATCAATGTATGTAGGCTGTACCTTCACCCATGACTCATGCCTTGCCTCTCCATCCCCCACAGGCACAGGATCAGACAGCAATGCCGGGCCCACCTCAAAAACCAAGGCAACACCAGCACGCAGGAGCAGAGGGGATGATGACGGCACCAGACCATCCACGTCAAGGGCTGGCCCAAGGCGAACCACCACCTCCAAGCCACAGCAGTCTGGCAAACAGGTCCCACAGGCCGGAGGACCTGAGGAGCAGCCAGCTCCGACACCTGGTAATGTGCCCCAGCCAGGGACAATTGGTGCCATCATGGCACACATGCCACAAGGCACACTGGCCCCAAAGGCCACGGACAAGACAACCCCTGCCCCACTGCAGCCACCTAATGTGGATGAGGAGGTTCACTGGCGGGCAGCGATGCTGAGGGGCCGCAGTCAGCGGCCACAAGTGATCTAGGAGAGGTGGCCCAATCCGCCCTACATAGCACGGGGGAGGATGGCCAACAGGACGAGGCTGACACAGCAGGCCAATGCATGTCAGAGGTCATTGAGCAAACACCATCACTGCCGCCCACACCACAGCACTCCCTGGGACATGGGTCTGCCACCCACACCACAGCACTCCCTGGGACATGGGTCTGGTGGTCGCAGCTCCTGGGGGGAGATGCCTGGAGACGTATACAGCCCTCAAAGGAATCCCACTACACCTCCCGTGCAACCACCAGCTGGAAACAACATACAGGACCTAGAGGGCCGCATGACCCGCATGGAGGAGCACCAGCAGACCATGCATGACATGGTGCGACAATACCTGCAGAAGGGGAGGCCACACGCCAGGCCCACCGTGACAACAACCAGGCACTCACCCGTGCTATGTACCGCAAGGGCATGCGGGTGCACGAGGGCATGGAATCTGTGACGCAGGCACTCACACAGTTGGCTGCCACTATGGCACGACGTCATGCTGCACCGGCCGAGCCACAAGCCCCACCATCGGCAGCACTACCCCAGCAAGCTCGACTCAGACGAGCCCGGTGCGTAGGTCGCCACGCAACATGAGCCGTCCAGAGGAGCAACAGCCTCCATCCAAAGGGGGCCGTCAGTAGCCGGGCATACATGCAGTAGGGAGTCTGGTTGATCTTCAGGGACGTGGGTGTGTGGGGAAGTTGAGGGATGGGGGGTGGAGGGTGGGGGTGTCAGTGTGTGGGGGATTTGAGGGATGGGGTTGGGGGCATGGGTTTGTGGGGGAGTTGAGGGATGGGGGCATGGGTGGGGGCGTGGGTGTGTGGAGGAGTTGAGGGATGGGGGTGGTGGGTGGTGGGCGTGGGTGTGTGGGGAGTTGAGGGATGGGGGTGGAGGGTGGGGGGCACTTTGTAGAACACCAAAGGGGTTTGGTGCACATTTATACATGTTTTTTGTTCATAGTTCACATTTCCTCAATACATGTGTTACCCAGTACATTAGAAATATTGTTCAATCAAAGATTGGCATACAGCACGTCCTTCAGGCACATTCTGCTGAGGCCGATATGCAGCATCTTCCCCATCATCCTCCTCATCTTCCGGTGGATATTCGTCCATGTCAGGTGGCAGGGGTACATTGGACTGGATGCACATGTTGTGCAGTATGGCACATACCAATACTATCTTCCCCACCTTTTCAGGGCCGTATATGAGTGCCCCAGCAGACGTGCTGAGGCAGCAAAACCGTGTCTTCAACAGCCCAAAAGTCTGCTCAATCATCATATGAGTGCGTGCATGTGCATGATTGTAGTCCTCTTCGTGCCTGGTGACTGGATGCCTGACAGGGGTGAGGAGCCACGGCTTCAGGGGATACCCAGCATCACCTCTATGGGAGCAATTGGAAATTTAATTGTGAGGGTTTTTGACATTCCTTGTGTACAGTGGCTGTACATTGTTTGTGGTCAGATGCAAGTGATCTTCATTGCCAGCTATTGCCATTTCATTAGAGCAACACTCAGGTTGGAGTACTCGATGTCGATCCATGGTAGGGGAGCATGGGTAATGTACAGGTCGTAGGGACCTTCACACCCGATACAGCACTCACACAGATGATGTCAGTAGGCCCATGATGTGCTCACATGTGATGGCTATGTTGCAGTGGTAAATCCAGTATGCATGTAGGGCACTGGATGATGGATTTCCCTGATGTGCAACATGATACAGGTTGTTTTGCTAATCATGCTTCCATATACATGATGACGTCATGTACATGCCGGCACCACCTTCATCCATGTGAACATAGCACAATTGAATTGGTGGTCTGGTCCGCGAGTGTAGGGAGACAATTCTTTGATGGCGCTGGGTGTCAACTGGCATGGTGGAAGTGAGATACTGCGTATTTGTCCTGCAGTGGTCGCCAATGTGTCAGTGGTGTTCACCACTTGCTGGAATCTATTCTGTACATCCATGTCCCATTGGATTTTTGGGTGTCCCTTCAGGTGCAGTGTATGGCATGGTGGTGTGCGGTCTACCTGTCGGGCAGGGACAGTGACAGTGACAGGGGATTCCCTAAGAGGCAGTTGGATTAGGCTCAGTCATGTCTGCATGACCTGCGCTGTACTTTGCTGTGCTCATGTGAATAATGCATTGTGACTACAGGTTGGTGCATTGTGATACCTGTGGTTAAGGTCTGATGATGTACCTTGTGCATGTACAGGGGTGGGTGCTGTGTTCGTAGCTACCATTTACACATGGCTGTGCGGTCATGGCACGTCTGCATCCATTGTCATTCTCATGCATCCCGTCATATTAATTGGGGTCACACTGTTTGGCACCCAGGACGGTGTGCCCCCCCCCCAACGACAACCCCCATGGCCAGCCAGCAGACAGGTTACGTATGCTTGGGGTCCTCCCAACAACAAACCCATGGCCTGGCCAGCAGACAGGTTACGTATGCTTGTGGTCCCCCCTCCAACAACAACCCCTATGGCCCAGCCAGCAGACAGGTTACATATGCTTGTGGTCCCCCCCAACAACAATCCCATGGCCCTGTGGTTGGACTTACCCAGCAGCCAGGCACGTGAGCAGCGTGAAGTTCCATGTAGCGGGGAAGCGTGGAGTTGCGCAGCACCATTGCATCATGTGTGGATCCCGGAAATCTGGCACTGCAATGCATTATTATCTTGCCTGCATCACAAACCATCTGGATATTCAAGGAGTGGTAGAGCTTCTGGTTGCAGTACCCTACCTCCACGGCATGCCGGACTACCAGTTCCACATGGGTGCAGTCGATGGCACCAATGACATTTGGCATGCCTGCCATTGCATAGAATGCAATTTTGGTGGCATTCACCTCCTCTGCAGTTTGTGGTAGTGATATATGTTGCCTTGTGTGTTTCAGGAATGCATCCAGCAGCTGGTTGAGCACACAGGAGAAACATGGTTGTGAGATGCTATGCCTCTGGCCCACTGTGTGCTGGTAGGTGTCTGTGGCAAGGAAGTGGAGCACAAACACTAACTTCAGCAGAGGGGGGATGGCAGTATGGATGTTGATCAGGCTGACCAGGCCATCGTGAATGAGATTCACAATTGTGCGTATTGTGTCCTTGTCCAGGCAGTACAGGGTGTGGATCTGTGCAGGGGTTAAGTCAAATGGACTGGCCCTTATGCGAGGGATTGGTGGCTGCCTGTGGGGTACTACTGCCTGCACTGGTGGTATGTGCTGGCCCAGTCTCACCCTCCTTCTCCTCCTGCGCCTCCTCTGCTTCCTCTGGTTTAGTGCCTGCTGGAGTAGTAGCGGTGCAGGCATGTCCTCCAGCCCCTGTATGGCAACTGCTAGTGGTATAATTATGGACTTGGAAGGGGTGTGGTGTGTGGGTGTGCTCCCTTTGTGCTGTGCCTGACTCCATCTGTGCTGATTGTGTGCACCTGTGGCAGTTTGGAACACAGCAGATTGCTATTAACGCCTGTCCCGTGATGCCGGTATTGCTGGCATCATGGTGACCATTCTTACCAGTGTTACTGGAACAGATGCCGCGTGCCCGCGTCCATACCGGGTAGGTGCTACCCGGTCACTGCGGGTCCCTGAGGTTGCCGGTAGCACCGGCATCGTGGGTCGTAATGCACCAGTCCGGTATGCGATGCCGATATTCACTTACCGGTATCGTTATTACTGGAACACCTACCTTGTAATGAGGCCCAATGACATTTTAAAAAAACTTCTAATATCATTTGGATGATGCAGATAGCAGTAAGAATTTTATTCAACTTTATTTTGGAGAGACCTCGGAGCAGCCTTTCATTAGTTAAAATGGAACACTCCTCTTTAAATGTATTTTTATAAATAAAATAATGGCTTGCCTCTAAACTCTGAAGCAAAGTCTAACTATACGGTTTTCAGAATGACGTTTTCCAAATTTCACATACTTTTCATTCAGAAATTACTTTGGCAACCAATCTTGTTTAAAGTATACACACAATATTTATTCTAAAGTGACATTGCTTAAAAATAATGACACCCTGGATGGCGCAAAAAAGGAAAAATAATTAGTTCAGTCTCTCATTCTGTCACTTCTGTATCACATTTGTACAAACACATGCCTCCCAATTTAGGATTGTGAACTTATTCTGCATAATTATGTTCAATTAGTCATTTTATTAAGGACTAGCAAAAAGTGCCCGTACTTTGCACGGGTTCTGTAAATAGACATGATAACACCCTCATCAATCGTTGACAATCAAGGAGCAGACGTGGAGGGGAGGGGAGAATTGGCGTGCTGCAACATAATGGGGCCGTCTCTGCGCTCTGCCCACCTGTCGCCTCACCCTGGCATGGTGCTGTATGTTGTGGTGCAGATATCTCGGATACAGTGCACCCTAGGCGCTTGAAACATGTTTTTTTTCCTTCAAGTTGTGTCCCTGGTTTCAAGACTGTTAAAATGAACTTTGTCTATGACCACATTGATGTTTTGCATGTTACGCTGCAAATACCTCAAATAGTGTGTTGTAGGGCCTTGAAATGTGAAAGTTCTGTTCCTCACGTCCAGACACTTGAAATGAGCTCTATCCGGTCCTTCTATGACCACCTTAATGTTTCGCCTCTCCCAGGCAACCATTTCATGTGTGCAGTGGCAGAAATCCGGGCGTGGGGTGTCCATATGTAATGTAGCCAGTGACCTCTGGAGGGTCCTAATAGGTAACTGTGCAAAATGTGGTGCAGATCGGTGGAATGGTGTGGAATTGTTTGAGGAACAAACAAACAGATTTTCCACAGTGGGGTATTTAATATACAAAGTCTTCCACAGGGTCCCCGGTTAATATAATTCTCGTGGGTGCTTTCTTAATACGATGACAAGAGTTGTCTAATGTGTGTGTGCGTAACTTGGGAGTCTTTGATCATCGGGGAGAAGGTGCAAAAACCACATGTTGATTTCCAGGATGTTTGGCCATTGCTTCTGTGCAATAATTCCTGGAAAGCAGTAGTGTAGCTCGGCTGGGCAGTTTTTATTGTTGTTGTTTTTGGTAGTATTCCATTGCATTATCGCTTCTTCAATGTACTCATTACTTAGTTTAAAGAGACCTTTAGTAGATGTCTTCTGTTGCACAGCTTGTGCTTTTCAAAGGAATCTGTTATTCCCTGAGATAGAGAAGAAACTTCAATGGTGTATGTTTTATGTCTTACATTTTCGTATAGTGCAAAGAAAACAAACCTAATCTCAGCAGCAATAGGTAACCAACTAGAGAGATGTAAAAAATTATTTGTGGTATTTGAACCAATATGACTTTGTGCAATGCAAGTGCAATTTCCATTTACAAAGGAAGAGGAATTGCCTATTGTGAGATCACCTGGATGGGGGGTCCTTGGGGAGTGGAAGTGGGACCCCGACTGGTGAGACGCCCTATCCCCCTTCTTATAACACCGTTTCCCCAACCTATCACGTAGGATACGCAAACACTCTACCCCCTTTTCTGATGCAAAAACTTTTGCATATCGCGAAGGACGATGGACTAACACTCGAGCCGTTGACCTGACATGTCCCAACACCAGTGTCAGGCAAAGTCAGGCAATTGACAATAATCAGGCACACTTGACGGCCTTTTCCCTTCTCCACAGGGATAAAAGGTGGAGCACAAGAGGAGCAAGGCAGACCGCACAACGAGAAAGTGAACTCAGCACGGCAGTTCAAGAGGAGGAGAAAGACGGTGCGAACCAAGAGGGTGACAAGGAGAGAAGCGACGTTGCCCTTTCCGACCAAGGCCTGTAAAACCTCAGCGGAAGGAATCGTAAGATTTCAAACAATAGCCAGCATTTGTTGCAGCAGGTTTCAACGGTACACAAGGCCCTCCTGCGCTGATAACCAAGCTGGGGAGAGACGCGTGTCTCTGTGGTACCAACTTTAACTCCAGAGAGAAGCAAAGCCAAGTGGTTCATCACAGGCAGTGAGTCGAGGGGAGCGCTGATAAGAAACCGAACTGTGTTGAACGAAAAGTAGCAAACTGCTAATTGAACTGTGAAAGTACAAAGAGCTATTGATACTAAGAAGGGGAAAACCAGCAGCAGTGGAGTGCGGCACCACGTGGGTGCTCATTCAGGAAACATTGGGCGATTACTCGATTGTTGAAACTACCAGTACCAGAAAGCCTTTGGAAAGGTGAGAAGGGGGTCAAAGTGGTCATACAGGGGTCTTGTAAAATCCACTCTACAGTCGAAAGTCTTTGGCCGACAGATGATTGTGAAGCTAAGGCAAGGGAATCCTGCATTGTAAAAGTGGAATGTGAAAATTTGCGATTGACAAAGTTGGCAAGAGTGAATCGAAGGAGGGATGCCGATACAGAGGGAATGAAGTTGAAAGTCCCGATATACAGTGTGTTGACAAGAGTGAACCTGGCAGAGGGATGTCCACAGTGAACTATTTAAAAAGACATTAAGATTTGTGAGATGACACAGACGAAATTGTGTTCAAATAGCATTGAACCCGACGAAGGGAAGATAACATTCAAGGAAGATCTGAGCCCGATAGAGTGGGATCCAAGGGGTGAACAGCTGTCACCCGAAAATGTTGTGAACCAAAGGAGAAAGCGTGTGAGTGAGAGCTGTGGTGAACTCGACACCCACCAACACGTGACAGTGAAAGAACAAGTTATTGAAAGCAATCAGAGCAACCCTGACGGAGGGAAGCAGATATCCGAGAGGGGTCTGAGTCCGGAAGAGGGGGACCGAAGGATGAGAAATTATCACCCAAAGAGTAACTAGAAAATAACTTTTGTTGAATCTTTGCTTTATACTTTGAACCTGCCAGGCCCTCGGAAGCAAGAAAACATAGCTACCGGAGGTCCTGATATCATTAAGGACTTTTGTGTATCTTATTATGATTGGTTATTTATAATGCGCTTAATACTGAAGAGGTTTCTAAGCACGGATCCGGGATTCAAACCTGTGGTCCTCTACGTCCACTTGTTTCCAAGATGAGCGCGTTGCCACTGAGCTATACTACCCGTATTTGAACCCGGAAGAGGGGAGGATCCACGGGTAAAATTTAATCACCCACCGTGCACATGCAGAAAGAAATTTCTGTTTATTATTTTGAAACATATCAGGTCCTTAGAGGCAAAATACTTTTTGTAGAAAAGAGACATAACCACCAATGGTCCTGATTGCTGGTAGCAGAACCGTTGGCTCGTGCTGGGAAAGCTTGAACGTGTGCTGTGCTCCAGCATCCTATCTTATCCCGTGCTTAAAACGTGGGGAAGGGAGACCCCGACTATTGCATCCTGACTAGCGTAATAATTGGCAATATATTTTTCTTAGTATAGGCCCTTTTATTTGACACAACACCACTAGGACTGCCTTATTATTGTTTGATGATTGAAGCTTGGTGGTCTTAGATTTAGGTTTAGATTAGGCGTTTTAAACACCCTTGAACTGTGATCACTTCTGTCTGTCTTTACTGTTGCCACCATGAGTTCCTTACACTATGGACCCCTCTAGTGAAGCAAGAGTTAGGCACAGCCATTAAGTAGAGAAGATCATATTGCAGACCGTCCTTATGGATTTTCCTCCTGAGATCTATAGGTGCACCAACATATAAACATTGAAAGGGTATGAACAACATTTTTAATTGATGCCGTAGCCTATACAAATAAACAATTACGGCTTTTAAACAACGGAGAAGCAGGACAATATTTAATTAGAGAAAACTCCAAACTGGTTGCCATGTTCTGTACACTTGCCCGAGCTGGTAAATTGACGATCCATTTTCATAAAGCAGGCAGGTGTTAATGAATGAACTGATGATCATTGTCTCAAACTCTGCTGGAAAATTGATAGAATTTGTAGAAGCAATATTATCAAAAACAAAATTCACTCACAACCACCCTCCACCTGCAATTAAAACTAGGATCAGCAATTCAATGTTTCCTCACAGATCCTTTGCTTTTTCCCAAAACTGTAAGAATACCGCGTGAAATGTAGAGGGAGGGTCGAGGTGTAGCTCATCAACCAGCATCTCGTCACAGAAATGTCTATTCGTTTCCGTTCAGATTAAGGAAAGTGTGGCTATTTTTTGGGGGCTCATAGAGTCCACGAGATGGTGAAATGCCTGTCCTGGAAATGAGTACTTGGTACGTACACCTGTACGTCATCACCAAAAGAGAAGGAAAAAAGCTGGATTTCTTTGAAACATTGCAAGAAACATTTGATATAAAAAACATATATTGGCAAGAGGGGCACTTGAGGGATCCGCAATATGTGGAAAACGGTCCCTTTGTCTCACTTTGTTCTGTATTGGACAAGAAAGAATGAGTCCATCAACGCCAGTGTAGGACCCATGGCCCAGACGATAAGTGCTGACACATCATGCCACACTGAAACTAAAACAGCGTCTGCCCTACTCTGGGCAAATGTCTGATTGCAAATGGTTCAGCAATTCATACATATTTTGAGAGATCGCTTCTGCACGCGCGGAAGGGCAGATTGTGAGGACTTCAGCAGTTGGCACATCATGGAACTCTAGCCCAGTTCAAAAACCATACACCACTGTGTATTCCCCTCTATGCTCATTGCCACCAAAAAGACGTCTAAATCCATTGCTAACATGGCTGTGTCACCAAATACTGAAGTGGTGTTGTCTCTGAAACACTTTTTACCAAACCAGCATACAAATGCAGTGAGCAAAGGCCATAGTAAACATAAGCACAAGTGAATAGTTTGTTTTATATAGTGCCTCCTACCATGCTTCACAACACTGGTGCTAGGCCCTTTCTGGTCTCGAACATATTATTATTTATTTATTTAATTGGTTTTTTATAACGTGCCTAATACGTGCCTGAGTTTGGTTTCTAAGCGCAGATCTAGGATTTAAACCTCTGTTGCTCTGCGTGGTCTTGCTTCCAAGACCAGCGCTTTGCCCCTGAGCTCTCCTCTGTTCTCATTATTGATAGCGTGACCAGGGACCTGAGCAGCAGGCACCTAACACAGTGAGCTATCTGTCCTGTAAATGAGCATGAGCTGTGTAGATGTGGCTGACTAGTGAGCAGCCGTGTTTACACTGGTGACAGTCAGATGAAGGTGCTGCAGAAAGTCTCATGGGCCCTTGGCATTCTGCTAATGTGTGCTTTTCGTTCTCTGGTCCCTGTGGGGCTTGAGAGAGAAGAGGGGGGAAGTGGGTGATCATATGCTGAGAGGCTGCCATGGATTATTTGAAGCTGCTGGCCCACAGGGGAGATGCCCCACGTGTTCAATGGCCAGTCTGGTCCTGCCCGTGTTGTAACTTTGTTCTTCAGAATTAAATAATACAGGCAAATCAATCTCCAACACAGTGAAATATGGCTAGGTCTGGGAGATTAAGTGAATTTTTCATAAACAGTAGATTAAGCACAGAATAGTTGAGGACAAAGAGCTCTAGACCTTAAGCAAAAGTAATATTAATTATTTTACCAGTTCTATTTTTTCAGACAGCGACAAACCCGTTTGAAATAAATCATACTGTGTCATGGGAGTAAACATCCGTGGAATGAAATCTTTCAGTGCTCGATTCACAGGCCAAGCAGAAAGAGTACAGCCACAATAGTAAAAATGGACACATCACAAATTTAGTACTATCAGAAATACTCACCAGCCAGACCACTCAGATCTCGCAATAGACAGTGACTACTTACTGTCAGATTGAGACAGAAACTCGCAGGTGGCTCAAGCGACCCCACCGTTGTGGCTAACCTCTGCAACACTCTTCTGCTCCACCTACGCTCTAAGACGTCTAACAATTTTTTCAGAAAAAATCTAAAGACTCACCTGTTCACTTAACTTTGTCTGTCTTCCAGCGGCTTGCACTATACCATTCATGTAACTGTTCCCACCCATGTAACTAGTGCCCAGATGCCTGAGGGCTTGGTCCACTGCTATAAATGCAAAAATACAATAAATAAATACTATCAAAGAATTTGTACTAAAATGATTAAAACAAATAACTAAAGCCGGCAGGTAGTATACCTATTTCAATGGTTCTGTGTTGTTACATCAACAGTTATTTTTTCAATGAGTAGTTTGCTGAATTTCTTTTCTCGAAAAAACGAATTGATTTATTATGTTTATATTTGGGGTCCCACCTGTATACCCCTTCTCTTATTTTTTAGTTCTTATTCCCCACCCGCTACCCTTTATATCCCTTTACCCATCCCCCTATATTTTTCAATGAGTTTTTTAATTGAAAACATTTTGTCAAAAAAACTCATCTAAAAATATGCTGGCGATGTAAGAACATCGTACCATTGGCATTTAACTAGCATTATCTGGCATATTATATGCTAATATAGAGCTATCTTGTTTCCCCCTCTCTCTCTCGTCTCTGTGCTCTCTATGCTCTATCTGAGATTCTCTATATCTTCTCTCTTTCCCTCTCACTCCATTTCATATTGTCTGATGTACTCTCGCTGTTCTCTCTCTCTCCCAGTGCAGCCTGGCACACTCTCCCTTTCCAATTACAATGATAGGTTCCCCAAAATAGCGTACAATTGTGAGTCATTTACTTGAAAAGCTTTTGAGATCACACAACTCCTTAACAGGCTAAGAGCTGCTTCTGCTGGAGACCTTATGTCTAGTAATCCTGATGAGCAGCAGTGTATAGCGGTAATAGCCCAGCCCCTCTAGTCAATATGAAACAACATTTCACCTTGTAAATGTTGCAAGGATCAGCCAACCACTTTCCAGCTCACAGGAGCCCCTTGGGAACGGGGCAGACAATCCCATGCTGTGGTCTCTTCATACACCCTAGACCAAATACCTCCAGTCAGCTTAAAAGCCACTGCTCAAGTACATATTTCTATTGGAAGGATATCTGCCAAATAAAACTGTACCCTGGCTTATCAACATCAGAAAATGTAAATGAAAGGCTACCTCTTTTGAATTCACCATCTCTTATATTGCTCTGCCTCACTCAGTTCACATTATCATCGCCTGTCGTCGTCCTAGTCCCACTGGACCATTCTTTGATGAACTTGGGCAACTCCTTAATTCTCTTTCCACTAAACATAACCTCACTCTCTTAGGTGATTTTAACCTTCCCTCACCAACACCTTCTGAGAAATGAACTTCAGTCTTTTCTTAGTGACCACGCTCTCCTCTCTATCTATAACCTACCTATTCACACCAGAGCTAACTCTTTGGATCTCTTATTCATCTCCACCTCTCTCTCAGCCCCTAATACTACTGTCACACCATTGCTATCTGATCACTCCATTGTTTCACCATCATCTCCTTTCCACCTTCTGACCTCTCCTCACCATTTGCCTCACCTGTTAATAAAAGGACATGTAAATCATCTGCCATTCCTCCCTTTCTCTCAGAACCACAGTTCTCACTCTCCTCCTTCACCTTCACACCCAACACCTCTTCCACCAACACTGCCTTGTCCAGCTTCCAATCCCTACTATGACTCATTGTCCTCTCACTTCCTACTGCTAACTTTCACCCCTCGCTCTCAGCATCCTCAACCATATTTCACCCCATTTGTACATGCTTTCCACATAGACATGCGCCAGCTGTTGTGAAAATTGAGGCATTGACACTCACATGATGACCTGCAACTCTACCTCTCTGCCCTTAATTCTCTCAAGTCCTCTCTTGGTAGTGATGAGGGAATTCTACCTCAGCCTCATTGACTCTCACTCCAGCCATCCCCGCCTGCTAAACTGTGGTCAAGTACACATTGAGCACAGTTTAGGCTTAACCTGTTTATTCCCTACTTTACCACTTTCGACACATCTTGAGCTAAGTTGGCAACTTCTGCTACTTCTTCAAGGTGTCCCTTTTGGTTATCCCAATTCATAGAGTCAGGCTGAGTCTCCAGTTCAGAAAAAGAAGATCACAAGAGCCCTTCTATTGGAATCAAAGAGCATGCCTGTTTTCTGTCCGCTAGAACTTTATTAAGAAAAACACTTCAAAACCCCTATCCAACTTTATAAATTCAAGCAACATTCCCTAATCCGTCCATCAGTTCTTTCACATCTGTTAAGTCCTTATCACTGTGATGCACTTTCTGTAGGTTCACTTCCAGATATGCAATGCTCCCTGGGAATGCTGCCTCACTGTAATTGTGGTACGAATGCAAGCCCTGGCCACGGTCATCTATGTAACTAACTATGGGCAATATCCTAAATTTAGTACCATGAACCCAGTTTCTGAGGACACGTGAGATGCACCTTCCGCTAGAGTCTGGAGAACAAAAGATTCTCACCCACATCATCCACTTTCTGTTGGGAGATACATTGTGCCTATCTCCGTACTTTGGTTTCAACACTTCCAGGCAGCAGCACTCCACCTTAATTGCTATTTGACACGATGGTTGTCATGCCATTGGTCCTGCTTGGAGCTAAGGGGTGGCAGCATGACTGTCCAGCTACCTGCATGATGATGTGGTTAAAATAGCCCTCAGCCTGTAGATAGTTACTACTGTTACACAAACCTTCCAGATGCTTCCATATCAGTCGCAGTGGCATCACATGCCATCAATTCCCATCAATGAAAACTCATGCTCACATTATCCGATGGGCAGGTGATATTTCACTGAGAACCCCAATCTCGTTATCAAAAACCTGTGATTTAACTAAGGAGATAAACCATGGGCACATTCTCACATCTCATCTCCCAGGCACATGTATGTGATCATATTAGCTTGATATTTTTTGTTGTAGTATGGATCGGGTGTTGTTGCTATTAGCAACCTATGTTTTTATCCGAAAACCAGGGGTGCTGATAGCTATATTTTTGCGTGTAAATAACAGTACACGCTCATGACGTCTTGTGCATTCAAACACATATTCACCTAAGATGACTGCCATGGAAATGAAAGGTGAATTCAGTCTCCCATTTCCACGGCTACCTGTGATGTGGTAGTGGCGGTGGTGTTGGTGCCAGTGGAGGGAAGGGAGAGGGAAGGAGAGGGAGGAGACGGAGGAGGGTGAAAAAGGCAGGTGGGAGCTTGCAGCTCTGAGCTTGCTGAGACACGTGTTTGGATCATGGCATTGAGCCTGCGATCCAAGCAAGTTCAATGGCTGTGGCACCCGCCCAAGAATGAGAATGGGGATAGGAAGAGGATAGAAGACTGAGAGGCCCCCATTCCCAGTAACATGGCTTCATCTTCTGAGACACCAGTAAGCAGTTCAGGTTATGTAAAAGTCTTTACAGGGATAAAGACGGAACCATTCTTTGAGGAAAGACAGAGGGAGCGAGGCACCAATCATAGCTCAACTAGTCACCTTCACGAATACTGGTCTAGATTCTCTCATATTCAGCAGAGAAAACATTATTACTTAATGTGCAGTTTTTGTGTTGAGTCTTTTAAGTGAAAGGGGAGTTCAGAGTTGTTTATCCAAAGGAGTGGAGGGTGTGGATTGGCACAAGGGGGAGCTTGCAAGGGTCAGAGTTTTTTAGGGACTTTCTAAATTTATGGTACTTATGTCAGGATCATACGCCCTCGGTGAGGCTGTCCTAAGGTTTTGGACGGTCTCTTAAGGCAAATTTGAATGATGCGTAACAGTCTTATGACCAATGGGTGACTAAAAATTAAGCACGATTAAATAAGGCCGAAATTACTAAAGGGAAAACAACTGTGAGGCATGCTTATGAGAAATGCTTACGTCCTACAGGATTTATCAATATATTAACAAAAAAAAACCTTATTTAAGAAACTGGTAACTAAAGATATCTGTTAAATCTGGCAAATTCTGAACGATTTCAGCAATTCTCAATCGAGGATGCAGCCTTGCTGTGTGTCAGAGGAAGTTTGGGTAACTTATCTCACTGGTAAATTTCGACCATCTATGCATCAACCTTTTGTTTTTGAAAATAACGTACTGTCGGGGCCTAGTTAGATGCTCTCATTCAATAGATCGGACATTGAGCTGGTAATCTAAAAATTTAATAACTCTACAGCCAGCTATCCCGACAGAGTATGAAATAGAATATTTCACCGCCCCCACCAAAGGCCCATGCTCAAGCCCTGCTCTGACTTTGCCTCATTCCTGATTTCCAGACCTCCACTGCAGTCGCTGACTGCCCACCCTCGCTGTCCCTGATGGATGCAACCACCGTTGGACCGCCACTTTTGAAATTAAGAGGTATACCCACTGGGCTTAATGCGATAGAACCGCGCACTGACAGAAATATTGCAGGTAGCATTGAAGGTTGTGCAATTAGCCTCCAAAAATATTTATTGTCACGCCTCAACTCGCCGCATATTTGTGCTCACTGAAATTGTGAAATTGAAGCCGTGCTTTGCTTGAAGCTCTCACTGTACCCACGTTGTTATTACTGTGAGAGTCCATCCTAAAATTGCCGCCACGCCATTCACCTCATCACTGCTTTCTACATTTCCTTAAGGCAGCTTTAACCAGCCAATCGGGAGTCAACAGGTGAACGCCGGCCCTCACCAAAGGCCCATGCTCAGGCCCCCTGTCTGTGCCTATCCGTGTCGATGGGGAGACTGTGGACCGGCACACCCATCTGCCTTCTGACCAAGGTAAGCCCTGTGCCCCTCATCATGCACTGTTGCACTTAGAACACCCACCTCACCTGAGGATACACCTCCTACGAGCCCCCCCCACGCCCTCCTAACTTCTCACCCACACGATTCAGTGTGAATCCCGCCAACTAGGCGGACTGCCAAACCTCTGTCGGAGCGACCCCCAACAACGAGAGCTATGCCTACCGTTACCATTATCTCGGCTACCTGCCCTCCAGGTCCACAGCCAAAACATTGACCTCCAGTATGCACCCTAGCTGTGCTCTACCTCCACCTCCATCGCCGTCCCATGCCTGCACGGAAAACCCTCAAGACATTTGCGCCAGCTGCCATCCATACATCTCTTACCATCTATTGTATCTTTAGCTTGTCTGTGCTTATCATCCATTTCGCTCAGATTGATCTACCCTAGCCTCTGCCACCTTTTGTAACCCACCCTCTTAGCGTTGCATTCTTCACACGATGCCTAAACCTCCCAGCATACGTTGTTCAGCCATGACGTGCTTAGGTTTCTAGCCACTGCACAGAGACAGCCTGATATGTGTGCCCTAGCGTATGATGCCTTAGCATGTCTCACAAAATAATCTTCATGCCCTAGCCTGATACTCATAACTAGTTACTAAGCCATTGCCTATTATCAATACTGGAAACTGTCCCCTAGCCTGTCAGCGCTATTTTGATACTGTGCCTTAGCCTGTTAGTGCTATTGACCTGTTCTTGGGTCTCTTCCAACCCTCTTTCCTCCCCACTCTCCTCACCTGATTCGAAGTCTTCAAAGCGTAGGTGACGATGGGCCAGATAATCCTTCTCCCTTTTGTGCGAGGTATACCTGCCACGAGAGGAAACCACAGTGAATGCTATTAATGTCAGCAGTCCTGCGGCTCCTTTCCCGTGATCAGGCCGTGTAGAAGGGAAAAAGCCAATCAAGGCGGAAAAGACCCTTCTGGCAAGTTATTGAGCCGAGTAACACTGCCTGAAGTCGGCGCTGGACCCAGAAGCTTGATGATGATCGAATTCCAGGAAACAGATGTGTCAGAGGAAGCAAGCTGGAGTAGGCGAGCGAGTACACTGAAGAAATGCAGGGAGCACTCGAAGCCAAAGCCCGGAAAGGGAGACGGGTAAGGTGGAGAGGAGAAAGGCGTTCACCGCGGCGAAGGAGCGCCGAGCGAGGGAGAACAAGAGAGAAAATGCCGGGGGTAGGAGGGGCCGCCAGCAGCACAGAGAGAGACAGAATCGGAACGCTCGAGCAGCGAACCGAAGAGAAAGATACGGCCGAGGGAGGCTGCTAAGCAAGAGCACTAGCGTCTATACCCAAAGAGAGCTCAGAAGCCAAGCAAGGGGTTGCAACGCGACGACCGCTGGGAGTGCGATGGCTAAGTACTCCCAGCGGTCGCCATTTTGGAAAACACTAGACCCGTACCAGACGTTGGAGAAAACGTGATAGAACTATCTGTTCCGTCTTCCGCAGTGGAGCCACCAATGTGGAAGTAATCGGCAAGCATGTCGGCGGATGACAGCTATTTTGATACTGTGCGCTAGCCTGTTATCGCTATTTTGATACTGTTCCCTAGCATGTTAGTGCTATTTTGATACTGTGCTGTATCCTGTTACCATTATTTTGATACTGGTCCTAGCCTGCTACCACTATTTTGATATTGTGCCCCAGTATGCCACCTCTACCAAGCCTGTCAACAACCGACCAACATGTCCACCTCAATTATCAAATACCTTATTCACGCAAGTCAGTCCATGACCCTGTCCAGCCCCACACCATCCCAGTGTATATCCATGCCTCTACACCTACCTGACCCCCGATCCATCCAGCCAACTCCCTTCCTACCTGCAGTTCTCCGAGAGAACAACAACCTGACTAGGCACAGTGACAAGCACAATCTGCGACTCTTGGTAAACCAGCAATGCCACAGTCATCCCACCAGTCACCCATGTCCATTGACAGTCAGAAACAAAAAACCTAACAACCAGAACAAAGCCCTCTAGAGACACTCCCTGCTCCAATGTACTCACCATCCCTAGAAGGAATTCATCCCTAACACTCAGAACTCCCCGTACCAGTATACACCCACCCAACCTCCACCTCACCAACATCAGCATGCCTGACAACAATATCCTAGAAGCCCTCATCAACGCCAGATCCCTACCAGCACACAGACTAGGCATTGCTCACAGCATCACATAAACTAGACTTACTACCCATAACAGAATCCTGGCTCCACGCCGCAGCTGGCTCAACACTCTCACTAGTCGTCCCAGATACTCGATCTGCAAGATGGACAGGACCACAGGCAAAGGTGGCGGCGTAGCCATCATCGGTAGAAATTCCCTGAACATAAGAGAAACTCCTATCACTCCCTTCACTTCAGGTGAACTCCTATCAGTAAAAATGTTGCTATCTGCAACTGCCACACTCAATGTCCACCTCAACTACAGACCACCAGGCCCTGTACTCACCTTCGAGATCAAGGTAACACACATTCTTTCCTCCAACGCCAAACCTAAATCACAAACCATAATACTGGGTGATTTGTAACTTGGGCCTCAATGACCCACTTGACAAAAATACTCTCTCCATGGCCAAAACTATGGGGGTCATTCCGAGGTTGGAGGTAAGTAATGGCCCTTACCGGCATGGCGCAAATAGCGTGTCTGTGTAGTCAACAGCCCGCTATTAGAGGGCTATTACGACCTTGCGGGCACGAGCTTGCGCAATGCCGGTAAGGGCATTACCGCCATGCTGTTAAAGGCACGAAAAATGACCTTAGTGGCATCATTCATAGCGCAGATAGCACTACTGGCATGAACCAATGTGGCATTAGCGCTGACCGCTAACAAAGGTCACCATAAATAAGCGGAACCGGAAGTAACGTCATCGCACAGGAACGGGAAGGAGCATGGCGGCCATCTTTAAAAACATAATCCATTGCCATACTCAGGACACAGGACCTGTGCTTCAACGAGGACGAGTTGGAGGTGCTAACCGGGACACTGCAGGAACATGCTGAGATTGTTTTCGCCAACAGCATGAAGAGGGAGGCCATCATAAAGAAAAAAGAGATCTGGGCACTTGTGGCGCAGAAAGTGAGTGCAGTCGGAAACACCCCACGCACCACAAAAGACTGCCAGAAGCGCTGGGACGGCTTGCAGCTTAGAGTAAGGAACATACTGTCCGTCAACAGGAGCCAGGAAATGGCAACAGGCGGAGGTGCCAGCTCCCCCATCAAGCTGACCCCATGGGAGGACATCTGCGCCAGCATGATTGGCATGAAGGGGATCGAAGGTGTCGGTGACATGGAGTGTGGCGCCACAACATCGCCAGATGGAGGTGAATGTCCTAAGAAAATACTGTAATGCAGAGTCTGATGAATTTCAACCAATATGTCCATCCAAAGAGGCAAGCCATGGCCCAACCCACACACACACTCCCATCAAAGTAGCCGGACGCATCGCAGACACATGCAGATGCCTGCAGCAAGGCAATGCCGTACCGGACACATACCACACAAAATGTAAATGCCATAAGTCACACAGCATGCAGGCCCCAACATATATGCAGATCAAATAGCAAAGGTCTTGGCCAACATGAGTGACCCCGAAGTATGCCTGCATAACCATGTATCAAACAACGTGATCATCCAAATTCAAATGCCTATTACCCTGGATTGTGTTGATGATCAATTGTACAAATGTATGTATGATGCCTAGCAAAACATCATTCATGCCGTCCCTCTCTTCGACCCCCACAGGCTCTGACCATGACAGCGATGCCCAGCAACCAAACCCTGCGAAAACCACACCCTGGAAGAGGTCCTGGGATGAGGCCAACCGGCCGTCAACCTCGAAGGGCCAACCCAAGGGCCGCTGCGCACCACCAGTGAAGACACCCCAGGTTGCCAGTGCACCGGTGCTGCCAAGGGCCGTAGAGGCGGAAGCGCAAACACCCATTGGCCAGCCAGAGGAATCAGCCGAGGCACCACACTCGGAGGAGTCAAGTTTGGCTGGGGAGGTGGCAGCCACAGAACCCCAGGCTGTGGAGGCGGCACATGATGATGTATGGGTGCTCATTGAGGACGATTCCTCAGAACTGCCCCGCACACCCAGTCCACAGGCATCTCCCCAAATCTCATCCCTTGAAACAGACCACGCCACCACCCCGGAGCAGTCTAGGCAGGAGCTAATTGAAGGGCCCATTAGTCGGATAGTGGCGAGTAGTGAGGCCGAGCAAGACACCCAGGAACCTTCAAACTCCACAGGTGCACCCGCAGGGCCGCAGCGTGCTGAGCAGCTGACTGCCCTTGTGCTGCAGTTTTTTGAGGACAATGCACAGGCTAGGCAGGAGTGGTGGGAGAACATCGCCTCTCTAGGCAGGACCATCTCAGACAACACCGCCTCCATGGGCAAAATATTTGCGGAGAACACTAGCCGCCTCTGCGAGGAAGTATCCGCCCTGTGCCAGGTACTAAGCCGCATAGCCAATGCCATGGAGTCATGGCGTCCGGCAACCCAATTTGAGCAGGCGGGCACACCATCCTTGTCTAGCTCTACCCAGATGAGCCCACTCTGCAGGTCATCACGCACCTGCGCCGGCCAGACATGCCGCCACCAGGTCCAGGGAGTGCTAATTAATAGTCTGGGCAGCCTGATGTAGACATTAGAGATTTGATGGGACATGTGTGGGGGAATTGTGGGGGGAGGTGTGGGGGTTGAGGGTGTGTGGGGGAGTTGTGGGGGAGTTGTGGGGGGAGGTGGAGGGGGATGAGGGTGCTGGAGGGTTATTGCATCAGTTTCATTGTTAAATTTAAAACACCCGTTTTGTCAAAAGCAAGACCTGAGTGGACATTCATCATTGCGCATGTGTCATTTATTCATATACAGTGCATAGTGTGCATGTACCCACACACCCAGTGGCCTCTGTCAAAATATCATGTCACTCTCTGCAGCTATGTGTGTCAGTAATATTGTCCAATCACTGACTGACGCCCAGCACGTCCCTCCTGTGCATCGGCACCGCAATGATGTGCAGCCACTTCTTCTTCATCCCCTTCATCATCACCAGGTGGTTGCAGTTCAATGTCAGGGGGCAGGGGCACGTTGCGTCGGATACACATGTTGTGCAGCATGACACATGTCATGATGATCTTGGCCACCTTCTCATGGCTGTAGAGGAGTGCCCCACCTGACAGGCTAAGGCAGCAAAACCATGCCTTCAACAGGCCAAAGGGCTGCTCAATGACCACACGGGTATGGGTGTGGGATCGATTGTAGTCCTCCTCATGCCTGTTCTGTGTGTTTTGGACAGGGGTGAAGAGCCACGGCATCAAGGGATAGCCACTGTCACCTGCATGGGAGGCATAACAAGCTATATGTCAGTCGATTGATGATGGACAGCTGTACTAGTCACACATGTCAGCAGATTATCGTTGGTCACATGCACATGTCCCTGGTTGTATGCACGCCATTTGTAGGCCCTCAATATGTCCTGTGTCATGGAATAATGGTGTGGGTTGCATCTTTAAGATGATACATGGTGTGCTCTGCCGTCTTGTAGCTCATGCATTGTGTACGCATACAGCTGTGTTTGTGTCATTTTAGTGATGTCTTGTGTTCTGTGGGATTTCCTGATGGGGAGTGTTGGCAGTAGGCTCTGCAATGTTAGGCATTCTGCGCTGATTTTTGGCATGGTGACATGCAGCATTCCTGTGGTTGATCCGGGATATCGGGCCCAACAATGTGTGATGATCTTGTTTGCGTCGCCTTTTGCAATACCACTCTTGCACCTGTTTGGAGTGGTATTGCTTGCTATTGTGGTAAACCACCTCCATGGCATGGAGGCCACCTTTTTATTTCAAGAATCTCTTGGGGAGTCCGTGGTAGTGATATGTATTCTGTAGTGTGCTTGAGGAGGGCATCCAGCTCTTGCTTCAGGATGCGAGTGAATAAGGGTGGTGATATGCCATGCATGTGCCCCACTGTGTGCTGGTAGGTGGCTGTGGAAAGGTAGGTGAGCACCAACACTACCTTCAGTCTAGGGGCATGGCGGTGCGTGTTTCTATGAGGCTGACAATCGTGTATCATGTCCACGATGGTGTTGATGGTCTCCCGGTCCAGACCGTACAGGGTGTGGTTGTGCTTCGGGGCTGGGTTGGAGGCACTGGCTCTGATGTTTGGGATTGGGGGCTGCATGCATGGTTATGCAGGCTGCACTGGTGGGGCATGTTGGGCCTGTCCCACCCTCCTTCTCCTGCCGCGTCTCCTCTGTGGTGCCTGCTGTTGGTGTTGGTGTTGTTGCTGGTGTTGCAATGCATGCATGTCCTCCAGCTGAAGTGTTGATGCTACTATTGGATTGATCTTGGTGTGGAAAATGGTGTGGTGTGTGGGTGTGCACCTTTTGTTCAGGCCCAGACTCCATTGCCTCTACCTGTGCTGATGGTGTGCACCTGTGGCAGTTGGGAACACTGGACATGGCATTTAACGGTTGGTCAGAGATGCCGGTATTTACAGCATGCCGGAATCCACTTTTAGCACCTTCATCATGCCGGTATTTGCATGTCCGCTTCACTTGTGATGTCCTCCAGTTTACGGCATGCCGCTATTGCTGGTATGATGGCCCGCATGCCCGCGCCCATGCCACTATTAGAGGCACCGTTATTTACGGTGCCGCTAATAGCGGTTTGGCTGGTCGAAATATCCCAGAGCGGTAAGCGATGCCGGTAATCCTTTACCTGCATCGTTTATCCCTTACCTCCAACCTCGGAATGACCCCCTATGTCTGCACTCAGCTTCTCACACAGGATCCTAAATCCCACTCATGTGAAAGTTTGCACACTCATTTGGCTTGCGGATATCAACTGCAACTCGGCCATCCTATTGAACTCTCCCTGCCCTTCTCATAACATTCAATATCAATACCAAGATCAACCAGACCAATCTCCCAAAACTAGCCCCAGCTGCCCCATCCAGAAACAAACGTAACATGGCCAATAACTTACTCCCGTTATTGCAACCTGTGCTGGCATCACAATGACACCATACTCGCACCCATAAACAAATTAGCTCCACTTGCCCTACGCAAAGCATGCCCACTTGAATGGATGGTTCACCCCAATCTTAAAAGCACTAAGAAAGGCTAAAAGGAAGCCTGCATCTCAATGGAAGAAATCTCTGACAGTACTAAATAAAATCATTTTGACAGTGCCGCCCTAGAATATAAACAACAAGTGCTCCTCACTAAAAGTATGCTGTATAATGACAGAATATCCAAGGCCAACTCAAAAACAAAGGAACTGTTCTCAATACTCAGGGAACTAGAAACGCCGATCCCCCCAGTGGAAAGTTGCAACAAGGATGCAAGCTGGTGTATGAACATTCAGAAAGCTCGCCAAGACACAATCACTCAGCTCCAGTCGGCAATTGAAGCAAAAGAAAAGTCTAGCTAAACTTCCTGATCCTCCGAACAATCATGAGAATACCCCTAACAAAAACGAAGTGCCTCAATTTGATTTCACAGAGGTCACTAACTCAGAAGTCTTCCAAATTATCTCAAGTCTAAAACTGTCAAGGTGCCAAGGTGACCCCTGCCCACCCACAGTCATTAAAGACTGCGCACCCCAACTCTCTCCTTTCATCACTAATCTCATCAATGCCTCATCCAAAAACAACTGCGTCCCCACGGATCCAAAGAACACTTGGGTATTACCATTACTAAAAAAAAACACCCTTGACCCAAACATTCCCACAAACTATCGCCCAATAACGACAGTACCATTTCTACTGAAAATATTGGACAGAGTAGCTTACCTTCAACTACAGAAATACCTTAAAGCCAACAACATCCTTGGGCTACGCCAGTCTGGTTTCTGTCCGAAACATGGGATGGAAACAGCACTCCTGGATTTAAAATTCCAAATGGACGATCTGAAAGTTAAAGGGAAGCTAGCCCTTCTTCTTCTCATGGACCTCTCAGCTGCTTTCGATTTTGTGGACCACAACATCCTGTGCAAACACTTAATTTCAGCAGTACAGTTCTTCCCCAACGCCACCCAATGGATAAAATCATTCCTGTCAGACAGAACTATGAAAGTTTTCTCCCCCAAAGCAGAAGCACCTCCCACCATTGTTGCGTGTGGGGTACCCCAAGGATCATGTGTTTCCCCAACTTTGTACAGCATCTTTACAAAGACACTATTCAACTGTCTCAACGACCTGGGTGCCACCTGCACTAACAACGCAGATGACACCCAGATCCTCATTCTGATCACAGTTGACCATGATTCAGATACTGCCACCCCCAATGCCATTTACTTCACCATTCAGACCTGAATGGCGCTTCACAGGTTGTGCTTGAATAACGGCAAGACAAAGTTTCTCCTCCTAGGCTCTCAACTCAAGCTTGACAAACTAAATGAAGACTTCAAATCCTTTGACATTGATGGTAATACCATCAAAGTCTCTAATGAGGTAAAAACACTAGGTTTCTACTTGGACTCGTCACTTACTCTCACTAAACAAATAAACGCTACCACCTCAGCCAGAGCTACACCTGCAAGCTCATCAACACATGCATACAATTCCTATCTCCAGACAGCTGCATCACTCAAAGCCCTAGTCCTGACCCGACTTGATTATTGTAATGCCTTATAAACCAGTACTAAGATACAGAACATCCGTAAACTCCAGGTGCTGCAAAATAACTCCATTAGGGCTGTGCTCGACATCCCCGGATCTGCCCATGTCTCCTCAATAAGACAAAAACACCACTGCCTACAGGTACAAGATCGAATCACGTTCAAAATGCTAACCTTGACACACAAATGCCTTCATTGGGTGGCCCCCGCTTACTTATCAGACAATATCACAACACCACATCATGCAAGGCCTACAAGAGCTGCCTACCTGCACCCTCCCGCAACCCCCAGATTCAAGCTCCAAAAAGTGGGTGGCAGTAGCTTCCCCACTATCGCCAGCAAGCAGTGGAACACCCTCCCGATCCAATTAAGAGCACAAGAGTCCTTTTGAATTTTCCATAGACAACTCAAAACGTACCTCTTCATTTAAGGCATGGGTAAGTAAAGCACCAGACCAGGCCTGCTGTACATAGCAATCTCCCACTATTCAGTCGTAGCCTCCCACATGTAATTATGTACATTTTGTATCTATATTAATGCTTCCTAACTGTATTTACTATGCCTTTGACTTTTGCATATATGTAACAAGAGCAACAATTGTAACCTTTTCTGTAAGAAAGCACCCAGATGCCCTTGGGCTTGGTGCTCTATAGAAGCACCAAAATAAATAAATCAAAAGAAATAAAGGTGATCCTGTACTATGGGCAGCCATTTATTCAAATCTTTTGCGCAAATTGCCATGGGTGAATATTACCCCAGCTCTTGTCAGTAAGCTCTACTGGTCCCTATATTGAAAAGAGGCGATAGAAGAGATCCATCCAGCTATCCCCCAGTCGCTTTGATTGACTCTGCGTAAAACATTTTTGCCAAATTGGTTTTAAAAGACCTAACTCTGTGGGCTGAGTCTAGCAGACGAGTTAGCCCGCTAAAAACATGGTTCAGAAAAGGAGTTGGGACTTTAATGACTGCAGTAGACCTCTGTACATGGATGTCTGATATAGGGAAAATCTTCAGGAAATCTTTACATGTGGCTTTGGTTGATTCATCAGCCGCATTTGCTAACATCAACATCAGTACTCTTTGGCAGAAACTAACCGAGAGGGCCCTTAACTTGGGCCTCCTTCGCATGATTTGGCTACTATATACCGGAAACTCCATGAAAGTTATATTGAACACCCTGGGAGACTTATGTAGAGACATACCAGTAATGAAAGGAGTTCAACAGGGGTGCCTACTAGCCCCCACTTTAATCTCTATTTAGCTGACCTTTGGGATGATAGTAAATCTTGGATGGGTTGTGTTCCTAAATGGTCAGATCTGACGGTGAATATAATAGTTTATGTCGAAGATCTGGTACTGCTAGATTACACCCGCAGGACTGCAACGGCTCCTATATGGAGTGGAAAGCTATTTGGGAAAGAAACATTTAACTGTCAATCCCAATAAAATCTATGTAATGATGGCCACAACTAGGTGAAAAAATAAATCGGATGTCTGGAGATTGAACAAGACTCCCATTACAAGGGAACATTCAATAAACTACATGGGCTATACTATATCTACAAAAGCCCAACTTAAATGTGATCGTGCATCTCACTAATGAAAGTGTTAAAACGGAAATGATGTGCTTATTCTTTGGCCTTGTTAATAGAGTTCTATAACTTAAAGATTACTGCAATTATATTGTATGGCTGTGAACTGATAACCTTTAAGCTTAGGATATTCTTGGACTGTTTGGAAGGGAAGATTTGGGAAGATTTGGAAGTCAGTTTTCAGTCTTCCCATCTCAGTCCCAAATAGCGTGATTAGACTAGAACTGAGCCTGACCACTTGGGGGTGCAATATATAAAAAGGAGCCTGTCTTTCTTACCAAAATTAGCACAGTCCGAAAAAACTCTCATTGGGCTTTTATTTGTTTGAGTGTTTAACAAAATGCCATGACTCAAGCTTATTTCTCACACATTTCCATAAGAGATATTCAGTCTTTCAACAAACCATTTATTGAATGAATCATTGATGAATCAGAGGCTGAATATATCAGAAAAAAGAAAATCTAGTGGTGGGACAAAAGGATGGACTTTGAGGACCTGCAAAGGTTAAAATTGTTTAAAGAAAAAAAGAATTTCTATCTTCCTGTAGATAGGCTTAGACCCTATTTATTGAAATTTCCGTCCCAGAAACATAGGGACTGGTACTTCAAATTCCATCTTAATTGCCTTCCAACACTTGAGGTTATTTTCCCGAAAACAGTTCTGTTGAATGAACTCACAGGTTGTGGAATGTGCGTGCTAACGAGGGAAAGGAACGCACATTTGGGCCATTTGTTCTTTCAATTGCTGAGGTCCTAACCAATTGTCTATGGGGTAGGCTTATATTAACCTCTAACCAAGCATTGATCCCAGCCCTGACCAAACTATTACTAAAGATTTTTTCAACACTTAAAAGGGTAATATAACAGGGAGAACACGACTGGTGTATGATTTGGGAAGCCTAAATTCACATTTCTAGCAGTGTTGTCATCTAATAAATGATGTACCGATGTGATTACTTTGGTGTATCTAAGAAATGTATGAGTGATTTTACTTTGTGTAGTTGTATTTTCTTCTGTATAAGTTAAAGTAATGTTTATGTTCATTTATTTGTTAAAATAGTGTAAAAGTTTCAATTGTAAACTGAAAAACACTACGGGCTTCATCACGAGTTGGGTGGTAGCCCTTAAATGCGTTACCACCACATTTAAGGGTCTGCCTGATCACGAGTCTGGCGTGTTTACCCCCAGCTGACAGCTGGGGATAAACACGCTGGGAAAATGCCAATTTTCAGTGGAATTACTGCCAGCGGAATTACCGCACAGTAATTGCGCTGAATATCCCCCATTGGGTCACGGTTAGTGCCCAACCCGTGATCTGGCAGTAATACCGCCGGACAGGTGTGCGCTAACGCAAATAAATTTGGGCTGTATCCCAGTCGGGATACTGCCCAACTCGTGATGAGGCCCCATCTCTTTTAATAAAAAAATTCAAAAAATAAAGAAATAACTTACATGGATTATCTGTTCCATGGGAGACCAATGAAGACATCCCAGGGTTAGAGGGATATGCTCATAGATCTTTTAGTTAATGGTTAATCTAGCTGCCCAGTTCTGGACGAGCCTAAGTTTCTTAAGGACTTCTGTGGGTGACTTAGCGAGCATCCTGTTACAGTAATTTTGATGAGATACGACCAAGGCTCTTACTAAATCTGACTTCTGATGCAGTTCATGGAGCAGTAGGATGTGCCGCAGAAGGTGAAATTGGAAGTTTGCCTGTCTGCATATTGTTTTGACCTAAGGTTTGAAGGAGAATGTTGAGTCAAACAGGTCTCTGCTTTTCTGCCGTCGCCTGCAGGCCTATGCATGGGGGCCAATTGTGGCCAGCTGCTGGAAAAGCAGATTGCTGAAGATGTGGTGTGCAAATAGAATATTTTGAGTTTTTTCAGAGCTGAGTCAGATGCTCCTTGCTGTCGTCTGGTTTTGGATTTTTGAGATGCAGGTAGTGATTGGTTGATGATGGATGTTGTTCTCTGTAGCAATGTGCCAAGATCTGGACCTCGTCTGCAAAGCACTAAAATGGAAGAGAGAAGGATTCCAGAGTAATAGTCGGGGGCTTCATGTAGGCATTGAAAAGCCAAGGGGAGATGGTGGCAACCAGAGACACCTTACATGTTGGGGTTGTTGTGTTGGAAAGAAAGTGGCCTGCTTTTACTTGGTAGTATCTATCATCTATCTCTGAGAAAGCATTGACCCAGGACAGGGCATTTCCCCGTTTTCCCAGCTCTGAGTGTAGGCAGTCAATAGATAGGAAGGGATGGGAGTGGCAGGCTGGTCATTGTCCAAGGATGGAAGAAGTTACTCTCTAATGTGAGAAGTGGTGACCTTGTGTCTTGTGTATGTTGGAAGCTTCCTGACGGTCCTTGAGGAGATTGATGACTGAGGGTTGGCTCTGGACCGCAGAATCAGTTGATGATTGGTTGATAGTTACAAACTAAAGCAGGAACAGAATTCACTTTTTTTAAGATCAAGATGATGGTCACTTTTTTAAGCACTGTTGGTACATTACCAGTTGTCATGGAGGCATTGCATAGGATGTTCATGGCACAGCCGAAAGCCTGATGGTGATCTTTGAATAATTTGGAAGGGTAATGGTAGTTTTGTAAAAGTTATGTAATGGTGTCTTTTCTTTGTGTCTGACCTTTGTAAATGTTTATTGTCTTTACATGTTTTTATATTCTGATTTGTTTACTGTATATGATTTTATGGAAGCTCACTTATGAAATAAACTCCAACTTGACCTGGATAGTTTTGTGTGGATGAGGTCTTCAATTGTGATGTTGATGATGTTCAGCTCGATAATGGTATCAATGAGTTGAAGGCGGTCGTTGTTTCTGTGTTCATTGCATCAGCTCCTGCAGGACTCTGAAAAAGGAAATAGCTTGTTTGATATTGATGGAAAAGTTGGAGAGGACACCAGTGGGTTTTTCGGAGGTATCAGGTTGTTCCTGAGAGCATCGGGTTAGTTAATTTCATAGATAATTTTCAGAGCTTAGCTGTCTTGTGCTATACTATCATACCTTGCATTTAAAAGAAAACCTTTTTAGCATGATGCATGGTATCTTCGTAGCTGCGGGTAAAACTCTTGCAAACGAGTTGATTGGTGCGACTTTAATATTTTCCTTACTTTAGGTGCTAATACATCTAGAGATCAGCATGGAAGTCTTCAAGTAAAGTTTGGGGTTGGCTGTTCAATTTTCTGTGGACGCTGGGCAGATGAAACAGCAAAGGACTACAGTGAGATCTGATTTAGCGGTCTGAGCATCATCCAAAAAGCCCTTTTCATTGGGCCATACATGCCCTAAGCATATCATATGACACTGGTAATAATGGTCTGGCATTAGCAATCATTCTCCTCCTCTGCCGCTCCCCTTCTCTCCCGCCTAGCCTTCCCAGCTCCTCTGCTGTCCTAAACCCTTACGTGTCACCCCATTCGTGCATCCCCTATGTACATCGGTTCATTCCTTTCCAGGTAGGTTTGTGCATTAAAAATCCCATGCATGTGCATTATGTTGTGTCTTGTGTTCCCTGCTTTGGTCCTGCATGAATGCTTGCCTGAGAGAATGCCTGATGGAATGTTATGCCTGTGGAATGTGGTGTGAGTGCCCCTGTAAGCTCCATGAAGGTCAGTTGGAGTGAAACAGCCTGTGAGAGAGAAGGCCAGTGGATGTCTCCTGTGTACCTTCCTACTTACTTACCCTTGGACTTTCCTGATGTATATACCTTGTCAATGGAGAAGTTTACTTCCCTTACCTGATTATCAGACCTTTCATTTCACCCGGCTACACTGGCGACGAGCTGGCCAGGAGAGGGCCAGGAACCTACAGCTGTCCAGAGTAAGCAGTGCCTGAAGGAAGAAAGGAAGCAGTGAGACCAGGGCAGGGGACATCCACGGCCCCCCCGCCACCCCAAAGGTGAGCTGACCCCTGGCCCATAGCCCAACAGCAGTTACATGGCAGGAAGGAGGCGGCTGGGGCAGGAGTTAACTGTAGTAGCAGTTGGAGTACCAGTGGGGCCACCTTGCAGTCTCTGACCACTGAAGCAGTACTTCCCAGTGGGGCCACCTGCAGTTTTCGGCCACGAGAGCAGCACATCCCAGTGGGTAAGCCCTACAGTTATTTAGCTACTGGAGCAGCATTTCCCAGCAGGGCCAACTTACAGATTATGGACACTTTAAGCATCTTGGCAACTGAAATAGTAGTGAGCATCAGTGAGGCCACCTTTAAGTATTTTGGTCGCTGGAAAAGGAGTTACAAAGATCTGTAGCCATTCCCAATGGGCCCACCATGAAGAATTGGTCACTGGTTCACAGCAGGGACACCTTACAGATTTTGGCCACTGGAGCAGATTTTTCAGCAGGCCATATTACCTTTATCTGGCCACTGGAGCAGCATTTCCCAGCGGGCCACCTTGCAGTTTCTGGCCACTGGAGTTAACATATGGTAGAAGCTGTTGTAGCGGCATTTTCCAGTGGGGTCACCTTGAAATTAGTTTTGGCCACTGGAGAAACACACCTGACCATTGGCAAAGATACAGCCTGGGAGAGTTTAAGTAGTTAGAGGATCAGGCACCAGAGGGGACACCTTACAGCACCATCACCTTATCAAGTATGTAGTTCAGGAGGTGGGCACTGACAATGATGAGACGGTGAGCACTCAGTCATCAAAGGAAAAGGTATTGTCACAAGCATTTTATTGTGTGCCCTGCATGCTGTTCGATGTCAGAGGAGGTATCTGCTCATTGGAGGGATACTTGGGGATATTGCCGATGTTGTGGTGCTACTCTTGAGGAGCATGAGAGCACATATCTCATGGTTTTGGAAGAACTTGATCATGATTTTTAGGCATTTTTACAAGAGCTTTCAGTATATAACAGAGAATACTGACTTTGTTATTGTGTGGGATGTGAGGCCTGTGATATGTCTTGGGTCCTGCCTGGTTATGCTTGGCACAGTTCTCTTTGTTATGGTTGGGTTAAGGAGTTTCTTCATGCGGTTGACGTGGCCTCTGTTTAGAGCAGTTGAAATGCTTTGTGATCATTGGATGAGATAGCAGTGCATTAGTGAAAAGTGATGTCTTGCACTAACAATTTTTCTTCCACAGGACCAACGTGTACTTTATGAACTTTTTCACAAAATGTTTAAAGTTTAAAGATTTGGATTGCAGTTTATAATCTTGTGTGTGGTTGAGGGTGATGTACATTGGGAGAGTGTTGGAAGTTTTGCTTGGTAACAATTGTTGGGTTTTGGAACCCGGCACAAGTTTTATTGGGTGTGTTCTGCCACCTGTACCACAGATTCTGGAGTTTGGAACTTGGCACAAGTTTATAGGGGTGTTCTGCCGCCCGTGCCACAGATTCTGGGGTTTGGAACCCTGCACTAGTTCTTTAGGGGTGTTCTACCACCCATGCCACAGAATTTCGGGGATTTGCAACCCGGGTCTCGAGTTTTATAGGGGTGTTCTGCCACCTGTGCCACAGAGTTTGTGGTTTGGAACCCAGTACTAGTTTTATTGGGGTGTTCTGCCACCCATGACTCAAATATTGGGGTGTTGGACACCGCACTTGAGGGGGTTTCCTGCCCATGCCATGGGGAGTTGGAGGCAGATACGTTAGGAGGTGGACCTTTGGAGGCAGATACGTTAGGAGGTGGACCTCTCTGCCTGCTGTGCACGGAGTGGGTGTTTGTGCTCTGTGCATTTTGAGCTTTGATTATTTGTTATGGTAGTATACTAGAAGATGAAGGGTGTGCTGTCTTTCAGTGCACCTTAGTTGCTGGCAGCAGGATGAATGAGGGTGGTGTTTTGGGATTGTCTGGCAATGCTGGTGTGCTGAGAGTTAAGTCTGGTTTCTTGGTCTGAGTGTCTGTGATGAGCCTGCTACAGATTATGAGTGTATTGGATAGTGGATGGACCACTTTGCAGGTCGTTGAAAGGACTATGTTGGTGGGAGCATGAGGCATGTCTCCTTTTTTTCAGAATGAAGTGAGTGCGACTTGGATTGGAGTTTTGGAGTTTGGAGTGGAGGTGGCCAGAGCGTTGTTGGTTTCATTCTTTGGTCGCATTACCCTGTGTAGTTTCCTGTGCACTTCTTTCCGTACCTTTATCTTGGTTTCTGTTGAGGAGGGAGATGTGTGTGTCTTGTGTTCCCTGCTTTGGTCCTGCATGAATGCTTGGCTGAGAGAATGCCTGATGGAATGTTATGCCTGTGTAAAGTGATGGTGCGAGTCCCCCTGTGAGCTCCATGAAGGTCAGTTGCAGTGAAGCAGCCTGTGAGAGAGGAGGCCAGTGGATGTCTCCAGTCTACCTTCCTACTTAACCTTGGATTTACTTGATGTATATACCTTGTCACTGGAACTTATTAAAGAATTGCACTTCCCTTACATGAGTATCAGATCTTACATTTAACCCTGCAACACATTACATACATGTGAAGAAGTGGTCCATTGTGGTTTTTGGTGACTATTAATCAGAGGAGGAGCCGGCACTGTGTGGAACCTGGAATCTCTACAAAACATCATTATTAGTGCAGAGCGCACACGGAGAAGTGGCGAGGACAAGTGGTCCTTCGTGGCAGCCTGACAGTCTGTTTTTGGTGACTATTAATCAGAGGAGGAGCCGGCACTGTGTGGAAGCTCGAATCTCTACAAAACATCATTATCAACGCAGAGCGTGCACAGAGAAGTGTCGAGGACAAGTGGTCCTTCGTGGTCACTCGTGTGCAGGAGGGGGATGGAGTAGTCCTTACTCGGCACACAACGTGACTATTGAACGAAGGACTGACACAGCATAAAACGGATTCTGCGGTAAGCAGCAAAGTGGTGATTGTTGTTTGTGAACAAGCGGGAGATGCAGAGAGGCTCCCTCTTTGATCCCGCAACGTTCTGAGTGTTCCAACTACAAACTCACGATACGCGCATGTTCCGCTTCTGTTAGAGCCTTGGCAAACTGTAATTATCTACCACGTTGTAATATATCTGCAGCTACTTGGGTAGTATTCATTGCAGAGTGATCTGACATGCCCCCAAAACCCAAAGCTACTAAATCAAATTATAACTTAAGGAGGGGTAAAATGGGCAAGGAAAACACAACGCCGAAATAAAAAAAAGGTATGCCTACCCAAAAGGGTGTACAGGCGGAAAAAGGAACGATACCGGCACTCTTCCACAAAACTACCCCGAAAGCAAAAGAAAAGCCCTTACGGCCAATATCGCATTGCCTATTCAAAATGCCAATCAGGCCTTGGACACTACAAATTACAATTATATAGATAACAACTCCCTGCTGGACATATGCCTTTCTATTCAAAGATCGATGGCAGCAAAAACCGGGGAGGAGATTCATGTAAACAAGGACACAATCACTGTGGAAGTACAGGTTTTGAATAGGCCAATAGTACGCCAGAAATTGCAAGGGAGGCGCAGGCACTGAATCCAGTCAACAGCTTGCCAATAAATATATCGGAAGCACAGACATTGAACCTCGCAAACAGCTCGCCAACAATCCCAATATCTGATATAGGAGATACGGGACGATTGGATGAATTTAGACCCAGCAAGATTTCTTGTTCTAATCTAACAGCAATCTTCCATGTCTTCTATACAGTTTGCATTGAAAATCTTACTGAAGCTCTGTGGGAGAATCCACATGAACACAGTTCTTCATCTTAGTCTGCCGGATCCAGGGATTGTACATGAGTCCGAGGCTCATGCAACAATACCATCAGTGATCGAGCACGAGGAGCATGATCACATAGCGTCCGAAGAGAAAAACGTAGACCCTGTTGAAAATTCTGTAATTTGTTTCTCTGAGAAGCAGCAACATGAGGCTAAACAAGCTGCAGCCAAGAAAGGAATGGTCGAAATAGCTGCCTCATTGCCGGCAACAGCTCTACCTCCTACTAAATCTAAAAAAAGCACGGAAACGAGTACGTAGAACCATGAAACGCTAGACCAATAGTCCAGGGACCTTCACTAGCTGGATTCTATTAGAAAAGCCAAATGAGATATCATCTCTAAGAAGTAATGATCAAGACTCAGACTCTACACAATGCACTTCCAATGAAGGCAATGATGGTAATAAATACTCCACTCCTCGCAGGAGATCACAGCCACGGGTACAAGAGCATTCCCTTCCGGTGGCAGAAACCCCTGAAGAAGGTTCAAATGAGTGACATTCAAGACACCCTGAAATGGCTAACAGTCTCATTGCCACTGGTGTTGCAGAAACCCAGAGATTGCTCGCTAGTGACATGGAATACACAGGTTTTAAACATCTGCTGGGCACAAACGGGTTTTTACTCTTTATTGTCAAGCACACCTTTTTTTTACTATAGGAGAACTTGGTTGTTGTCACCTATTGTAATAGATGGATACACCCTATACCACTCGTCTGCAAAAAAAGGGCCACGTGGGCGGCCTTATGGGGGGCTGCTAATTGGGGTTGTCAACTCAATAGCAATCAGAAAGATCATAAACGCCCTATGAAGATTATGTAAGTGCTGTGGAGGACAACATTATGGTAAATCAGGCCTGGGAAAAATGCTGCTAGTTAATGTGTATAACCCTCCTGGGGCAAAGCACAGAGAACTGATTCGGGAAGCTCTACATGATTTCCTGGGCCAATGGTTGCAGGATACTAAAAACCATCTAATTGTTCTTGCTGGTGATCTTAATTGTCACATTAAAGGGGGAGGTGGTACGGCTAATTGTTACATGGACCATAAAATTGACGAAATGGAGGGAGATTGCTGGATGAGTTTCTTTAAATGTTGGGAACTTGAAATTATTAACGGGCATACTCACAGTGATAGACCTGGTAAGAGCACTTGGAGGAATGGTACCTCCCGGAGCACTCTAGATTATATATTCACAAGTGGAGAGGTGGCATCCATTGTAAGGGACATGAAAATATTTGAAAATAAATGGAGTGATCATGACACACTTATTATGAATATAGGCACAATAAACAACTCCCCTAAAGTGATAAACACCGGTAATCTACTTGTAAATCATTCTGCAGACCAGGTAACATGGTCAGATATTAACATCATTAAGGCTGCTAATGCAATTAGGGAATGGGACTAGAGCCAAGAATGTATGTTTAAACTTATGCTAATAGAAGAAATATAAAGCTGGATATTCACCTTTTCGGGCAAACATGCCACCAATAGTGGGCCACTTGCTGCAAAAAAGTCGGCGAGTGATGTTCAGTATGACAAGGAAATCAGAGATACCAAACGCAAGCTCACAGGGGACATCCGCAAACTTAGAGCTATGGGCCGATCCCTGACCTCAATCCATAATCGTGTTAGTGCTCTTAAAAATAAGTATCGACGATGGATACAACTCTGGAAAAGATCTAACGGGTTATCTAACGTGGTTAGCCTAATGAAAATTCTTATTGAGAAAGTATTAATGGAGGGAAGAATCCCAGAGACATGGCACACTGCTATTCTAGTCCAAGTCTTTAAAAAGGCAATAAAACAGACCCTGGAAGTTACCGCTTACTGTCCATGCTTGACTGTACTGGCAAAATGTTTGCCTCTTTATTATTAAAAGAACTACAAGCTTGGGTCCTTGATTGCTTTCAGAGAGGTTTTAGGACTGGGTATTCTACGTCTCACAATCTGATAATAATGGACCTATTGAGGGACAAAGCTATGCAACCTAATAGTCCGCCACTATATGCCCTATATGTTGATTTTAGGGTGGTGTTCGATCTAGTAAATAGAGAAAAGCTATGGCATAAACTAAAAGCAATGAACTGCCGGAAGCCCTACTATACTACCTGAAGGCTCCTTCACACTAACACCTATGTTTAACTTAAATTAGATAATAGAGGTACCATGACCAGGGTCATTAAACAAAATAGAGGTGTAAAGCAAGGTTGCGTCATGACTCCCCTGCTATACAACCTCTTGGTCTCGGATGTCCCCGAATATATCCAGTGAGCCCACAACTGTCCTCCCAATATTGGTACTTGCCATTGTGTGATAATGGCCTATGGAGATGACATTGTGATCTTTGATCACACTTTCAGCGGCCTACTCAGATCTGCAGATCAGCTCTGGCAGTATGCAGAATCTAATGAGTTGGTAATTAACCACAATAAGACTGAACTCATTGTATTTACATCTGGTAAGGTTGCACAGCCTCGCATGTATTTGAGAACAGTAGAAATACAGTATACCCACTCCTCCAAATACCTCAGAGTGGAATTTGACAGCAAGGCCAACTATGATTCATGCATACAATCCCGTAAAGTTAAGGTGGCACAATTAACAGCTATGATACATAAATGTACGAAGCGCGTCAACTGTACATCCAGTGCCTCGTGCCCATGATAACATATGGACTGGAGGCGCTGATGAATATGAATCTAGGGTAGCTTCAGATTATTGAGGGAATATTCTGGAGGGGGCTCTTGGGTCTCCCCCAGTGTATACCCATGGCCATCCTTAGGTTGGAGTTGGGGATTTTTTCCCTAAAGTCGATTGTACTAGGAAAAAGGGCGGAACTATTCATCAAAATCTGGAATAATCCCTCAACTCCACTACTGATATGTCTAAAGGAGGACATTGGAGACAGATCACAATCTAAGTTAGCAGCTGAGATGGATAGGCTGTTTGTAACAATATGCTGGACTACTCCATGGGGAGAAGACTACGAGTATATGAAACACCACCTACATAAAGATTCAATCTGTCGGATTGTGTAAGAGGATTCAATCCAGCACTACAGCTAAGTCAATGCCTAGTCTGGGATACTGAATGGAAACCCTTATTGATATATCTTTATGTCCAGTTCATGAGTTCTGGATGACTACCCCTATATAACACCCCTCTCTCGGAATCCCCCTGACCCCACTGAGCCAAGAAGTAGTTCTGTTTTGCAAGTTTAAAAGGTTTATTTGAGAATTTAAACAATATATATATATATATATATATATATATATATATATATATATATATATATATATATATATCACACTTTATAATAAATTAATAATTGAATATCACACTTAATCTGAGCAGTAATCAATAATGGATAGTCTGGCACTAGCACACTTCTTTATAATCAATGATGAGTGGTTATAGGATGGATAAGATAGCAACAATACTTTTATGGTTTCAAATGGATGCAAGGTGGAATGAAAATGCAGTACAGAAAATAACTTGATATGATTTCAACAAAACAATGTAATCACTTTTCTCTGGCAATCCATTCCCCCCCTTATGCAATGTAAGTAAATGGAGGGGAGAGCACACAGTTCTTAGAAATGCAATCAAATGTAATTCAGTTCAATTCCCCCCCAGCAGCCTATACAACAGATAGGAGTTTTGAAACACAGGCAAAATGCTTTGAATATGGTGACAATGAAGTGAGGAATATGCTGAAAATGGTTTTAATTCCCTTTAGGAGGTTCAGGGTGAGTGAAATATACTTGGGATGAGTTCAGGCTCACTTTAGCAAGGATCTAGGATGGTTCTTAAGAGGCAAACGAATTTTTAGCAAGGAAAGAGATGACTGCTGATGGTTACACGTGGCTGGATTTTTAACCAAATCGCATATCGCGGTAAAATTTGCGAGTGCGAGAATCGTGATTACGGCAAAAGTATACGGAGTAGCAAGTCGGTTCTAAGCATGTTGAAAAGCTGAGATACTAAGCTCTCAGAGGAAAGTTAAACCAAGTTCCTAGCCCAAACGGTTCCAGATATACGGACGATTAATTAAAGGTAGTTTTTCGGATTTGAAATTTTAAAAGTTCAAAGCGACAGGTTACAGCTTGCAGCTAGAAAATGACAGGTGACAGCTTTGCAAATGACAGGTGACAGTTAGGAGGCAGTTCTGGTTATATTAAAATAGTTTGGATTAGATTATTTTAACTAAGAGATTGGTTCTGCACAGTTCTGCAAGGTACTCACAATATATTTTTGAATGAGGCCTCCCCACGGATCTTGTCAGGTTTTGGACTGGACTCTGGTTCTGGTCTCGGCACTTCACAGTGATCTGGGTCAGCTCTGCTCTGCTAACAGCGGTCTGGGTCACTCTGGATCTCTGGCCTCTGGTTCTGGATACTGCTCTGCTTTCTCTGGGTACAGCACTGCTTCTGGATCTTTCTACACAGCTTTCTCTGGACCCAGCGCTGATCTGCACGGCTCCTGGATGCGTCTACCGCTGTTAGGTTTGCTGGATGCTGAGGCCTACTGAGAAGAGTTCTCAGTTTGTGGGTTTAGGCCCTTGCTTTGAGTTCTGAATCAAGTTCTTTGGAGTTTTAAAGTCTAAGTGTTGAATCTGGTATCTTCTGGATGTTGTATGGTCCGGCAGAGCGCGTTGCAGCAAATGGAATTGAATCTCCTCTCTAGCTTCCAGTGGCTCTTTTTATGTCTTTTGAAAGTGGGTGTGTGTGCAGCATCACTAGCCAGCCCCTCTTTCAACTTGTCATTGGCCCAATTCTCCCCTCTCCCATGATTGGGGAAGGAACTGTGAGTCAGAGTGATGCTGTAGGTTTTATGGGTCAGAGGATCCTCCCCTGGTCAGTTTGCCCACAAATCTATATTTGGTCAAAATACACATTTCTCAAATACATGGTGGTTTGTCATTGCATGTACATATTACCTATCACATGAGGTAGTCTCTGTCCCAAATCTGCTCTTCCTGAGGGCTTGCATTCAGAAACGGCAACATTTTCGATTTTAGTGGGTTATGCAACCTTGGTTCTTCATTAAAAATTATACACATATACACGGCCTGTCCTTACATACTTCAGTAAATTCCCATGTCTCTAGCTTAAACACAGAGTCTGTAGTATCCATAAATAGCAGGGTTTTGCCCCAGAACATCACACAAATTCCCAACGCGTCTTAAAACGTGCACAGAAAATTCACAAGAATTATGGTATCATTTAAATAATTTTGACAAGTCCGCACTGTGAGTTATACATCTTTCTTAGAATCATATTCTGGCCAACAGGGGTGTGTCTTTTCAGGTCACATGGTGTAGAAACCAGTTTATCCAGTTTCTGCCAAGCTCAGAGACCCTGCCCCTCCCAGCTTCTGCCAAGAGGAAGCTATTTTACCGCCACCCTAATAAACCATCTGCCTGGGCCTAGGACAGGCCTTTGTTCAACTCCATGTAGCTGCTCCACCCCTAATCTAATCAGAGAGGTGACAACTCCTTTTGGCAAGGGGAAGAGTGGCTGAGCAGGTTTTAACTCCTGTGGGGGTAGATGTCAGGCAGAATTCAGTTTCATTAAGCCAGGTTTCAGATAAAATGTCACTTTTTGTTCCCCAGTTTAAGTCAAGACAATTTTTACATATGCAGCTAGAATGCTGATTCTAAGTTCAAAACTATGACATTCCAACAGTGACAAACTATGTAACACTCAAAGTAGGTCACTCAGTTAATTTAAACATTTTTGATTTTTGGTAGTTTTAAATCCAGTTTCAGTTAGGCTGCTGCAGACCTGCAGAGCTCAGCCAGTCTTGTTATGAACATTGTTTTGGGGCTCTCCAACTTCCCAGATTTAGTATGCACACATACTTCATTCTGCCAGATGTCCGCTGGTGTTCAGTGAGATTTTTGGATGTGTTGCAATGTTTGAAAATAGGCATTTTGAGCTGGCATTCAGGGAAACAAAAGGTGATTTTAAAGTGCGGTTTTTCCTTTGGCACACATTTCACTCATGGCACCCCGGCCCATCCTGCTCGCACTGGTGGGTGGCAAGTTAGGCAACCATTTTAGTGTGCACAAACTGCGTGGTTCTCCTGGATTCTGGCGCACATGTGGGCTTTTTGGCCATCTTGGATTTTCTAAGACCACAGCACCAAATGTTGCAGCATGATAGCTCAAACGTGGGTCAGGACACCCAACAAAGCCCCCCCACGCGACTGCACTTTGAATTTGAGTCGATGGGGAGTTGGGTGCACAAGGGTTTTGACCCACGCACTGGTCTGTCCGCATAATCTTCTTCCAATTCTGCAAATGGCACAGTTCAGCATCTTTTCCTCCATCCGGTACTGATCGATCGGTTCTCCTCGCCGGTCCTGATGGGAATATTGGGCGGTACCCTGGGCCCCTCGGATCGTCCTCCCAGTCTCCGGATCGTCCTCCTTGGCCAGTCTCCAGGTTTTCTTTCTCCTAGGATGACAAAGGAAGAGCGGCAATACCTATTCATAGACATTTTTCCCCCACCATTGATATAGTGGGGTGGCATATAAATCTATAGTCAAAAGATATGAACATGCACATTTCTTTTTGCATTCAAAAACGAAAACACCCACATTGAGAAACTCAGAATTTGAGAGGCGATATGTAGGATATTTTAAGTTAGAACTGAATTAATCTGAGACAGTACCCTCTAGGATTCCAGAGGATTCCTCCAGTTGTTGCAGAGTGTGCCTGCGATGGCAACACTTCAACTGGTTAATGTGGACCCACTTGTCTTCCCCCTCTGCCAAACCGCCTTTGGGGATGCGGATCTTGTAGGCCACAGGGGAGATTTTGTCTATAATTTCAAACGGTCCCTTCCATGTAGGCAAACATTTTCGCTGTTTTGCCTGGTTTCTTTGGAAATTGTATAGATAGACCCGGTCCCCCACCTGATATTCCTTCCTGGAAGTTTTCAGGTCATAGTGGGTCTTCATGCTATCAGCTGATCTTTCTAGATTCCGCTGAGCATAAGCAAAAGCATGTTGAAGGTGTTTCCTTAAATTCTCCACATACTCGTGAGTTGTGGAGGCATTTATTAGTGTCTGCTCTTGGGTCCTGTAGAGCAAATGCTGAGGAAGCACCATCTTGCGCCCAGTCATCAACTCGAATGGTGACATTTTGGTTGCAGATGAAGGGGTAGATCTGATGGCCATTAGGACCAGAGGTAATCGGATATCCCAACTTGGCCCAGAATCTGCCACAAACTTTTTTAAGATGCTCACAATGGTTCGGTTATATCTCTCTACTGCCCCAGAAGAAGCTGGCCGGTAAGCAATATGCAACTTCCTTTTGACCCCCAATATCTCCCACATCTTTGTCATTACTTCACTGGTGAAGTGGCTACCTCTGTCTGACTCAATCCTTTGAGGTAGACCAAAACGGGAAAAGATGTGGTTAATCATCAGGGCAGCTGCTGTTTCTGCCTTGCAGTTTGGGGCTGGGAGACATTCCACCCACTTGGTAAACAAGCATGTAACGGTCAACATGTACTTGTTTCTTCTAGACGAGCGAATCACAGGGCCTACAAAGTCGATTTGCAAATCTGACCATGGCAGTGTCATTCCCCTCTTTTGGAGCGGCGCCCGGTGTGTGAGGGATGTTGGCTGAAATTGTGCACACACAAGACACCCCTTCAAGTATTGGTCGAGGACCTGCCCCATGTGTGGCCAGTATGCAAACTCTCTTAAGATTTCCAGTGTTGTGTGAAACCCCCTATGACCGGCGGTGGCCGCATCAGGGGCGTGACTTAACATCAGGCTTCGGAATGAGGTAGGAACCACCCACTGATCGTGGCCAGCTTTGGATTTCCTTACCAGCAAACCGTCTTGGATCCGAAACATTTTTGGACATTTCATCAACACTCTTAGGTCCTCTTTCCCAATGTAATCGGTATCCGTCAGGGGAAAGTTCTCAGGGTCCTCAATGTGTTGGTAAAATTTACCAATTATTGGATCCCCCTTCTGAGCGGTAATCAAATCAGCATCAGGGGTCTCCTTACTCCATTGTGCAATTGAAAGATCATTGTGAGCATTTGTCTGGGACTTAGTGATAGCAGTGACCTGGATTTCCCCCAACAGGGACTCAATCTCAATTAGATCCCCTTGGATGGCCCCGGTTTCGGCCAGCTGATCAGCTAAGTCATTTCCAGTTTTGTCTGGTCCCTCTACTTTGGAATGACCCTTGATCTTCTTCCAATAGATGGTCATCCCCTTCGAGGTGACCAGATCATCAATGTTTTGGATTAACTTCCCATGTTTCAAGGGTTTGTTATTAGCACATAACATGCCTCTGGTTTTCCAATTAACCAGGTGCTCCACGAACCCGTTCCGTACATAATCAGAATCTGTGATTATGACCAGTTTGTGGAGTTGATGTTGGACAGCAGTGAGGATGGCTTGATGCACAGCCATCAATTCTGCCACCTGACTACTTCGGGGACCAATTTTGTATCCAGCGGAGGGTTCTGGAAACTCCTTCACCCATGCATTCCCTACGCCAGCCACCAGTTCTTTCTCCCTGTCGTTGTCAACATGGTAAGAGCATCCATCCACATAGACAGTGGGCATTCCCTCACACTTGTCTTCTTCAAAGACTTTGTGGGGGGAATTAAGGTATGCCTCCATGTTGTCCTTTATTTTTAGACTTTCGTCCTCGAGACAGTTTTCTCTGGCACAATCATGCAAGTTAGCCAGACCTTGCGCGAGGCGACTCTTCTTGTTTTGGCCATATCTGACCTCCACAGGAAAGCCTTGCATTGACAGAATCCAAGAAGTAATTCGGGAATTACTCACATTTCCGGCCCGGATTCTGTCACTTTGGAGATATTGCAGAGGCTGGTGTGGAGTCTCCACTATGATGTGTTCCCCCTGGATGAACGGGCGGTAATTCTTCAATGCCCACACCGTTGCCAGGAGTGCCTTCTCACAATCGTTGAATTTTTCCTCCACAGAGGATAACGTTTTGCTCGCATAGGAGATTACTTTATTGACCTTGTCATGCTTTTGGTATAATACTGCCGTCAAGCACGTATTAGAGAACCCCGTCTCCAGGAAGAACTCCTTGTTTCTGACAGGGTAAGCTAGGCAAGGCGCTTGTGAGAGGCTTCTTTTGAGTTGTTTTACCGCCTCGGATTGTTCTGGACCCCATTCCCACTTGACCCCCCCCCTTTCAGGAGATGAATCAGGGGTCTAGTGATCTCTGCGTAGCCCTCAATGAACTTTCTGCTGTAATTAGTCAGTCCAAGGAGGCTCCTTAGTTCCCGCAGACTTGTGGGGTCTTTCAGTTTCTGAAGTGCTTCCACTTTCTTTTCTTGGGGACAGAGACCCTGAGGAGTAATCTCATGCCCCAAGAAATTAACACAGGTTCTACACCACTGTGCCTTCTGAAAGGAAAGTTTTGCTCCGGCGGCCCTCAACTGGGTCAGAACATAACGGATCTCCGCTACGTGTTCCTCCACAGATGAACTTTTGACGAGGACATCATCTACATAAGCCAGGTTACCCCTCGCACCCAGGTCGGGCATGGCCTTATGTAGGAAAATGTTGAATTCATTGCCGGAGTTGAGGTTTCCGAAGGGAGTCCAGGTCCATGTGTACTGCTGGCCCCCAAAGGTAAAAGCCAGCTTGTATTGGTCCTCCCTACTGACAGGCACGGTCCAGTATCCATTGGTCAGGTCTATTGCAGTGAATACCTGTGACCCCTGGATCTCGGCCAGCCCTTGGTCAATGTAGGGCAGAGGCCATCGGGAAGTATGGACCCCGTTTGTTGAGCTCCCTAAGGTCGGCGCAGATCCTCCACTGGCCGTTCGGCTTCAATATTCCCAGCACCGGATTATTGAAGGTGCTGTGGATTGGACGGATTATTCCCCGGGACTCAAGGTTCTTAATTATTTCAGTAAGGGACTCCATGGATGCGAGAGGTAAACGATATTGCTTCACAAACACTGGAATCATGCCAGGGTCCATGGGGATTGTTGTTGTGTGGATGTCGGTGCGACCACAGTCATATGAGTCTACCGCAAAGAGATCTTGGAAATCCAAGAAAACTTGTTTCAACTTTTGCTTTTGTTCCAGAGTCACACAGGCATCAGCTAGGTTGACTCTCTCTTCCACCATCTGCCTGAAGCCTGGAAAGACTTCTGGTTTGGCTATTTCAGCGGCCTCCTCCAGCTGGGTGGAGAAGTCCCTGGTCAGAGTGCTGATTTGGACTGGAGGCCTCAGGTGGGAAAGGCAACCCTCATGGACCTGGAAAATCACCTCATCCCTCCTGAAGTCACAAGTCACATCTTCCTTACCATAGGGGCAAGAAGTGTACACCAGGAAGTTCCCCCCTTGCCGGGTAACAATCCTGTCTGGTGTTGTATTGTCATCACTGTCACTGTCAAAACAGTCCTTGGGGATTGGTCCTAACAGTTCATTTCCTAAATCGATGGAAAAATGTCGGTCATCAACTGCCATTCCAATAATGGTGCCTGCGGCTAGAGTAATACTCTTTAAGTCGCTGTTGTCCACCTCTATTGGAATGGTGTCATGTTCTATATTGACTAATGGAGTTGGGTTTACCCCCAACCCTTGCTGTTGGAGAGAAGCATTTAGATGTATATAAGCATCAGGGTTTTTCAAATGTTGTCCTCTTTTAACTTTCACTTCCAGGGAGAATTGTCGGGTTCTTTCTGGGATGGTGACTTCCTCTTTGATCTGAATTTCAACTGCATAAGGTAGCAACTGAGCTGACCTAAATGCTTTTTCTGGATCATCAAAGCCCATGGGATTATCCGCTAATCGGGACCAAGCTTTGAAGTTTATTAGGTCCAAACTAATGGCAAAGCGATTGAGAATGTCACTGCCTAAGTAAAAGGCGCCAGTGACGTCTCGCATGACTCAACAATTGTGGACTATGCTCTTGTTGCCAATGGAGATTTTGAGCATACACCTGCTTGGCAGGAGATGTTTGGAATTGGGTGCTTCCAGGTCCATTTCCCATTTGTCTATCAGTTTGAATGTGGGAATGCTGGATCTTTTGGGAGTTGGCGTAACATGGCTTCGCTGATGAAGCTCTTACCGTTGTTCACGCACACTCGAGCGAGAACAGAGTCCTTCCCATCATTTAACTGAACAGGGATGAACAACTGCTCTCCAATTTGCTGAATATCAGCCAGGCTCTGAGCTGATTTCACATCTTTCTAGACTATAGGAGTGAGAGTTCCTGATTGTGGATTAGTAAAGAATTTCAGGGTGTTTCCTTCCAGTGTGGAATACCACTTTAAACTGGAAGGAAGGTTGATTTTCAGAAATAGAGAGGACCCCCCATCACCAGTCTGTTGTCCTACTGCTATTACTGTCACGTCTGGAATTTGGTTGTTCTGGAAGTGAAATTCTACTTGGTCAGATTTTTGTTCAACCATGTGGCAGGTGCCGTTTAAACTAACATGGTTGACACTCTGTTTTAATTTTATTGGTCGGCTAGTCTGGGTCCAGAGGACCTTGTTTACACAATCTATTAGGGGTGACAACCTTCTCAGGAGGTTATTCCCTAGTAAACAAGGGGTGCCCTCTGGAGTCACTACTATGACCGGGTGTTTCACCTTGTGTCGCCCAATTTTAATGTCCAAGTCTGCAGTCCCCTCAACGGGAATTTCCTTCCCGTCAAAGTTCTGCAGTTGTCCAAGAAGAGAGGTGAGAGGAATTCGGTAATTCTCCCCCCTTCCTGCGTTTAGTTCCTCAAAGGCCCTTTTGGACAGAAGGGTAGCTTGGGATCCAGTGTCCACCAGTGCCAAAATTGTACCCTGCCCCTGTACTTGTACCGGGGCATAGTATCTTCCCTCCTTCTCCTCAAGGGGGCAAAGATAATGCACATTTTTGGACAACTGGTGGGCTAACTTTCTGGTTTTGGACATTGCTAGCGAAGAGATTTGGGCAGAATTCTGTGGAGAACCTTGGGAATCTGAAAGAAAAAGTTGGCAACTGGAGATCAGAGCTATTGTGGGTTCCCCTGGTTCCGGTTCTGGGACGCCCCCCCTTCTTGGAGGCAGTCACCAGGATGGGTTTGAATCAGGGGATTTTGGTATTGTGGGTTCTGGGATGAGATGACGGGCGGCGGTAGCTCAGTCTCCATATCTCCCCAGTCTGGATTGGAATCCCTTGGGACCCATTTTTCTTTGGGAGGAGTTCCCCCATCTCTGAAGGAGAAGGTCCTTTCCCCAGGATCCTCTGAGGATCCCTCTCCCTCAAATTGGAAGATCTGTACCTCCTCCACAAAGTGGGTCTGTTTGGGTCCTTTGTTTCTCCTACCCCCCCTCTGCTCCCTGGGAGGCAGGCTTTCAGGGGTAGGAGATTTTGTTTCCGGTTCCTGGTTTACCAGGGGCTGTTTACAAGTTGGGAAGGAAGCTTCCTCCAAGGCTTTACACCCCCCTTCCCCTTGTGCCTCCTCCCTGGGAACCGGTGTGTTATCGGGGTGCTGCCCCCGTCATTGTTCTGGAGCACCAGGTCCAGAGTTTGGGGCATTCTGCGGTGGCATGCTCATCTGAGGGTTCTGTTGAGCCCTCAGTATGTGACCCAGATCCCGTGCCATATTTTGGACCTGGCGCTCTAACTGGGAAACCCGCTCAGGCTGATACGGGGCTCTATTTTCTCCCCTGGGCTGATCCCGGGAAGGGTAGCTATCCCTTCTCTGGTAGTACCCCTGGTTGGGAAGATTTTGGTACCCCTCCACCCTTGGCCTCCCCTCTCCCGGATTAGGTTGTCTGGGCTCAGGGAATTGGGGAAAGAAGGGTGGAGGATTTTGGGGCTGGAAATTGGGCGGATACCTGGGGAAAAAGTTCTGCCCAGGATTTGGAGAATTTCTGCCCTCCTGGGGGAAGTTAGGAGGGAAGTTCCCCGGGTCAGGTGCTTGGCTGGACCCCCCCCTTGGGCTGGAGGAGTCCACACATAACCCAGGATTGGTCAGTTTCCCTTGTAGCGGGGACTTACATAGTCAGGGGAGTGGGGGACCCCATTTGTGGGACTACCTCCTCGACTCCCTGTCTGTGACTGGCCCGAGGGCCTTCTGGGCTGTGAATTATTAGGTGCAGGTAGGTTGTTAGGCCCCCCCATCTCCAAATCCAAAACGGGGGTGACCTCTACCTCTGCCACCTTGGCAGCAGCAGGGGTGCTGTTGGTTTTGGGATTTTTCTGGGTATTGCTTTTATTTTCTATGGGCTTCTGCACCTCATAGATCCGGGTAGCCTGTTCAATGACCCAGTTTAAAGATCTTTTCTCATGAAAATCTCTCATGAGCTGGGTCATTATATATTTGGGAAAGGCATGGAAAAATGTATTGACAAATTCTCTGCTGTCTGTGCGCACCCTTCTGGTGGTCTGCACAAAGGCACGTTTCAGTTCTTGCACGAATTCTTGTGGGGCCTGATCCTCCCCACATTGCAAATTGTAGGCTGCCTTGCGAGCCTCTTGAGGATTTCTGTGAACAGAAAAATGTTTCAAGATGGCCGCCTTATAGGTGGACCATCTTAAATGATTTTGGTCCTCCAGCCCCGCAAAGAAACTGGAGTATTCTGGTGAGAAGGTCCACATATTGAATACAGCTTTGGCTGTCCTTCAAATGGAAAGTCTCCATCATTTGCTCATAGAGCTCCAAGTGTTCCCAAACAGAGTACTTGGCGTTCTTATGATAAGGCGTGATGACACCCCTGATTGCCTTAATCTGTTTCAATGGGTCCTTAAGCAAGGCCCTTTTTGCCTTATTGGCCTTTTTGGTTCGAGTAACCCTGGTCCATTCATCCTCTGTCTCAGAGGCACTGCTCCCAGAGGTGCCTGTCTGATCTTCCAGGTTTTCCCGGATTCTGCGAGCCTGGGATTGGCTGGCAGAATGTGGGGACCTGGTCTCCTGTGGGCGCCGTTCAGAGGAGTCTTCAGATTCCTCCTTGCTGCCAGGATTTGATGGGTACCCCCCCCCACTGACCTAACTGGGCAGAAGTTTTCAGGATGCCCTTAATGGGCCTATTCTCCTGGGGTTCCCCACTAAATTGCACTGTGCTTGGGTGCCCATACCCGGATGCCCGCCCATCCATTCCTGGGAGGTACTGGCCTATGAGCCCCATGCTTCTGGCTGGATAGTAATCTGCCATCCCTGTGGCCCGGTGCTCATGTGCGCCAGGGGACATGGGGGTGGCAGAGTCCAGGGACTGAGAGAGATAAAGGCCTCTGGTACTAGGGCTCCTTAGGTTATGCTCAGGAGTTTCCCTTTCCCAGCGAACCTGGTCTCTATCCGCCCCTGCTCCCTGTTGCAATGCAAGAGCCTGCGCCTTCAGTTCCTCAGTTAAGGCCTTACTAGACTCTATCAGTCTCTCCTGCATCGCTACCTGTTGTTGGAGCCTATCATTGTGCTGGCAGAGAGCCTCATACCCTCTCTGCGTTTCCTGATTGGTCCTGGAGCACTGGGCCAGTCTTTGCTGCAGGAGGGTTACCTCCTGAGTCCCATCCGTACTGGCCTCCTCCTGTCTTGCCAGAGCCTCCTCCACCCTCCTGGTGTGCTCGAGCAAGTCCTGGTGTTCTTTTTGGAGGTCACCCAGTCCCTGGAGGGCCAGGATATTTTCTTCCATTTTCCTTTTTAAGTGGCAGACTTCCTGGTTTAAGGTATCCCTTTCCTGACTAAGAGCCTGCATCTGTGCCGCCAGGTCGTCCCTTTGCCTTTGGAAGGCACCAACTTTCTGGCGCTCCTGGTCAAACTCTGCTTGGGTATCCAGGTCTTTCAAAATCAGTTTATTGCTCTCTTCCTTCTCCCTATCTAGGTGGCTTTGCAGGGTGACTACCTGCTCAGCACATGCCCTATTGAATTCTAACTGTTGCTCCAGCTTTTTCTGGCTCTGCAGTAGGGAGTCCAAACCTTCTTGGTACTCCTTCTGCAAGGCCAGAAATCTGGTATCCTGGTCCGCCTTTTCCTGTTGCAGCACATCCATATCCTCCTTTATTTTAGTGATGTACCGTCTGCTGTCATTTTCTGACTCCTGGCTCCTGAGCAGCCTCTGCTCAGAAGAGTCCAGATCAGATTGGGCCTTCTGCAGTGCCAGCAGTTGCCTACTCGCCAGATCTTGGCCTTCAGCACATTTGTCCTGCATGGCTCCCATATGTAAATATAAATATGCCGCTACCCTGGCAATCTTGTGGTGCTCATCCTTGGCCTTAGGGGCCATATATAGTTCACTCAGGGCCACATGTAGGGGACCCTGATCTCCCCATATATCTGACCCTGTTTCAGTGACATGTTGCGCGATTGCCTACAACCAGACCGTTTGGTCCTGATGAGTCCACTCACCTCTCACAAATAGCTTATGTAAGAAGTGTTCTCTTGCTATTTTCATATCTACCAAGGTCGTCATTCTGGAATTTAAGTTCCTTCCTTACTTACAGAAGTTTGTATTTTATTTTTGCAAAACAGACCTTTTCCTAGAGCGTTCCTTTGAGGAGTGCTTTACAGCGTAACACAGCGTGGTGATCCGACCGGATATGTGTATCTGGTCAGCTGGCACACTGTATTAATCTGCACAAGTGATAGATCTAACCCAAACGTCCGGCTCGAGCCCCCACTTTGTAAAAGGATTCAATCCAGCACTACAGCTAAGTCAATGCCTAGTCTGGGATACTGAATGGAAACCCTTATTGATATATCTTTATGTCCAGTTCATGAGTTATACCCCTATATAACACCCCTCTCTTGGAATCCCCCTGACCCCACTAAGTAGTTCTGTTTTGCAAGTTTAAAAGGTTTATTTGAGAATTTAAACAATATATATATATATATATATATATATATATATATATATATATATATATATATATATATATATATATATATATATATATATATCACACTTTATAATAAATTAATAATTGAATATCACACTTAATCTGAGCAGTAATCAATAATGGATAGTCTGGCACTAGCACACTTCTTTATAATCAATGATGAGTGGTTATAGGATGGGTAAGATAGCAACAATACTTTTATGGTTTCAAATGGATGCAAGGTGGAATGAAAATGCAGTACAGAAAATAACTTGATATGATTTCAACAAAACAATGTAATCACTTTTCTCTGGCAATCCACTCCCCCCTTATGCAATGTAAGTAAATGGAGGGGGGAGCACACAGTTCTTAGAAATGCAATCAAATGTAATTCAGTTCAATTCCCCCCCAGCAGCTTATACAACAGATAGGAGTTTTGAAACACAGGCAAAATGCTTTGAATATGGTGACAATGAAGTGAGGAATATGCGAAAAATGGTTTTAATTCCCTTTAGGAGGTTCAGGGTGAGTGAAATATACTTGGGATGAGTTCAGGCTCACTTTAGCAAGGATCTAGGATGGTTCTTAAGAGGCAAACGAATTTTTAGCAAGGAAAGAGATGACTGCTGATGGTTACACGTGGCTGGATTTTGAACCAAATCACAAATCGCGGTAAAATTTGCGAGTGCGAGAATCGTGATTACGGCAAAAGTATACGGAGTAGCAAGTCGGTTCTAAGCATGTTGAAAAGCTGAGATACTAAGCTTTCAGAGGAAAGTTAAACCAAGTTCCTAGCCCAAACGGTTCCAGATATACGGACGATTAATTAAAGGTAGTTTTTCGGATTTGAAATTTTAAAAGTTCAAAGCGCCAGGTTACAGCTTGCAGCTAGAAAATGACAGGTGACAGCTTTGCAAATGACAGGTGACAGTTAGGAGGCAGTTCTGGTTAGATTAAAATAGTTTGGATTAGATTATTTTAACTAAGAGATTGGTTCTGCACAGTTCTGCAAGGTACTCACAATATATTTTTGAATGAGGCCTCCCCACGGATCTTGTCAGGTTTTGGACTGGACTCTGGTTCTGGTCTCGGCACTTCACAGTGATCTGGGTCAGCTCTGCTCTGCTAACAGCGGTCTGGGTCACTCTGGATCTCTGGCCTCTGGTTCTGGATACTGCCCTGCTTTCTCTGGGTACAGCACTGCTTCTGGATCTTTCTGCACAGCTTTCTCTGGACCCATCGCTGATCTGCACGGCTCCTGGATGCTGCTACCGCTGTTAGGTTTGTTGGATGCTGAGGCCTACTGAGAAAAGTTCTCAGTTTGTGGGTTTAGGCCCTTGCTTTGAGTTCTGAATCAAGTTCTTTGGAGTTTTAAAGTCTAAGTGTTGAATCTGGTATCTTCTGGATGTTGTGTGGTCCGGCAGAGCGCGTTGCAGCAAATGGAATTGAATCTCCTCTCTATCTTCCAGTGGCTCTTTTTATGTCTTTTGAAAGTGAGTGTGTGTGCAGCATCACTAGCCAGCCCCTCTTTCAACTTGTCATTGGCCCAATTCTCCCCTCTCCCATGATTGGGGAAGGAACTGTGAGTCAGAGTGATGCTGTAGGTTTTATGGGTCAGAGGATTCTCCCCTGGTCAGTTTGCCCACAAATCTATATTTGGTCAAAATACACATTTCTCAAATACATAGTGGTTTGTCATTGCATGTACATATTACCTATCACATGGGGCAGTCTCTGTCCCAAATCTGCTCTTCCTGAGGGCTTGCATTCAGAAACGGCAACATTTTCGATTTTAGTGGGTTATGCAACCTTGGTTCTTCATTAAAAATTATACACATATACACGGCCTGTCCTTACATACTTCAGTAAATTCCCATGTCTCTAGCTTAAACACAGAGTCTGTAGTATCCATAAATAGCGGGGTTTTGCCCCAGAACATCACACAAATTCCCAACGCGTCTTAAAACGTGCACAGAAAATTCACAAGAATTATGGTATCATTTAAATAATTTTGACAAGTCCGCACTGTGAGTTATACATCTTTCTTAGAATCATATTCTGGCCAACAGGGGTGTGTCTTTTCAGGTCACATGGTGTAGAAACCAGTTTATCCAGTTTCTGCCAAGCTCAGAGACCCTGCCCCTCCCAGCTTCTGCCAAGAGGAAGCTATTTTACGGCCACCCTAATAAACCATCTGCCTGGGCCCAGGACAGGCCTTTGTTCAACTCCCTGTAGCTGCTCCACCCCTAATCTAATCAGAGAGGTGACAACTCCTTTTGGCAAGGGGAAGAGTGGCTGAGCAGGTTTTAACTCCTGTGGGGGTAGATGTCAGGCAGAATTCAGTTTCATTAAGCCAGGTTTTCAGATAAAATGTCACTTTTTGTTCCCCAGTTTAAGTCAAGACAATTTTTACATATGCAGCTAGAATGCTGATTCTAAGTTCAAAACTATGACATTTCAACAGTGACAAACTATGTGACACTCAAAGTAGGTCACTCAGTTAATTTAAACATTTTTGATTTTTGGTAGTTTTAAATCCAGTTTCAGTTAGGCTGCTGCAGACCTGCAGAGCTCAGCCAGTCTTGTTATGAACATTGTTTTGGGGCTCTTCAACTTCCCAGATTTAGTATGCACACATACTTCATTCTGCCAGATGTCCGCTGGTGTTCAGTGAGATTTTTAGATATGTTGCAATGTTTGAAAATAGGCATTTTGAGCTGGCATTCAGGGAAACAAAAGGTGATTTTAAAGTGCGGTTTTTCCTTTGGCACACATTTCACTCATGGCACCCCGGCCCATCCTGCTTGCACTGGTGGGTGGCAAGTTAGGCAACCATTTTAGTGTGCGCAAACTGCATGGTTCTCCTGGATTCTGGCGCACTTGTGGGCTTTTTGGCCATCTTGGATTTTCTAAGCCCACAGCACCAAATGTTGCAGCATGATAGCTCAAATGTGGGTCAGGACACCCAACAATTGGCATAACAACTATCTACATTTGGAGAGTATAAAAAGCTATGGGTTTGTGTCGTATGTCCTATATACATTTAAAGAAGCCCAAATGTACCTGAATTTATGCCCCTCAGAGGTCCTGAGGCGATTCATACTGCTGTTACGTATCAACCATTTGTCTACTCTAGAGGTCCCTGGGCCGGAGAGATCAGTACCAAAATCAGAAAGGTACTGCAGAATATGTAAGAATCATTCTGAGCCTGAAATGGCGAAACATATTATAACACTTTGCCCAATTATGGCTACTAGTTATATAAAAAAACTACGGAATATAGGTACACAGTCTGGATCGCATCATGGACGCTGAGTTCTGGCATCAATGTGTTAACACTCTTAATCCTAGCTAGCAATTGGCTCTCTTTAGAGTATGGAATGATGCTGATAAAATCATGAACATAGAAATGGTATCTGGCTAACATCGATAGAGCGGTTGCAAACACAGTGAAGGATTAATAATGGAGAAAATAACAGACATGACCATTGACTGTTAACAGAATAATAGAACTAATGTGAACATATTGGCAATTGAATGAGGGCTGATAATCAACTGCTTGGGTTAACTTGTGAGGATAGTTTACCTATCTGCCTATTACGAACAGCCTACATAACGTGATTTACATGGCTACCAATCAATTCTTTGGACTAATAGCATGATCAGAAATACAATGCAAAATTGATTTTAGAAATCAGCGGACATTGAATTCTGTTGTTGTTTATAATTAATGGTTAATCTTGTTTAATTTTGGTTAATCTTGGTTAATTTTGGTTTTTATCTGTTTATTAACCTTATCCTGTTTTGAGGTATGATGTTGGAAATTGGAAAATTGAGTTTGTGTATTATGTATTATATTATGTTATGTTCAATTGTATTTATTTATGAGAAATATGTTTTATTGACTGTATATGGATTAATGTGTAAACTTTTATTTGTATATAAAACTATATCAGATCAAATCAAATAAACATACATAAAGGGGTGATATTGTGGGAGATTAACAAGTCTAGCGTGCGGCTGCCATTGTCATTTAGACCATCAACCTATTGTGAGAACCTGTGATTGATTGTGTTGTTGAAGAGATGCAGAGGAGGTGAATTGTGGTCACCTACAATAGCCAACTTCTGGGATACAGCTAATATATATGCCATGAAGTCAGACTAGTCATCCAGGAAGGTGTTATAATATCCTAGCTATAGCCTGCTGGCTACTACCAGGGAGATGAAGGTATTTGCGTCTTGGAAGTGTTTGGAGGAGGTGCCAGAATAAGTTATTACTGCAAGGGATGGTAGTGCAGTGTATGAGAGGGGATGAAGGATGCAGCATCTCCTGTCCTTTTGGACTCGCTTTTTTTTAGAGAAGATGTTGTAATCTGTAGGAGGCAGGTATCTAGATCTAGAATGGCTGCAAAGTTGTAAGTGTCCCATGTGATACCAAGGATGGACACTGTATTCGTTTCTATAATGGTGTGGATAGCTGATATATTTTCCATAGCAAAGCAGGGATTGATTAAGGCAATTTTCAAAGTACTCTATAGTAACTTTGTTGGCTCCTGGTTGCGGGCAGGAAAAAAGGGGCGACGGGGTCTCTTCAGCAATCTAACAGGGATTGCATGGCCACAAGTAGGATGTTATTTCCTGCATTCTTGGGTATTAAGGGGGTTTAAATTGTGATGTGGAGGGCTGCAAGAGACGATAAGAGGGCTCTCTGTGTGTGAAGGGAGGAGTCAGATGATATTGGAGATCATGGTATTTTCCTGAGTGGTTGGGTCAGGCCTAGTGGACCCTGCAGCAGGAAGAATGGACGTGAACTTGCAAAAGGGACCTAAATCAAGTGAGAAGTTGCTTAGGAAGTGTGTATGGCAGTGTTGGGGGCCTGCATCACGAGCATGCCATTCTTCTGGAGGCTGGGGGGGGGGCTTTGCCTTTCTTTGGAAGTTTCTCTGATGAGGCTAAGCGTGCCCCTCGTTTGGTCTGGCTGGTGACCATAAGGAAGTAGAATCACCCAGGCTTCGACCAACAACAAGCCATGTTCTGGGTGAAAAGGAGTAGATTTGTTCATTTTTACCCTGAATGTTTGCATTGGTACCTGTTCGAGAAGATACGGATAGGGTGATTTTGCAGAATCAGGCAGGTTGGCAGGTCAGATTAGATCTGCCATTGCAGGGAAGAGTCATATTAAGGAAGTAGGAGAATAGTGTGGGGGGGGGGTAGGAGGTCGAATGGGATATCCTCTCTGGCACACATGGCTGGAGTTGGAGAAGAACCTGGCAGAGGGTATATGGACTGCATGCGTAGAAGAAACTCCCAGATGCTAGAACTTCGCAGCTGCATAGGGAAACCTCTTCTCGTGTTGGGGCATGTCACTGAAAATACTAATAACATGAGCACTGTACCTGAGTGTGCATGACACCTATGGCCAATCATGACTTTGTAAATACGGCCAGCATTGCTCCCCTCAGTTAAGGATGGGGTGTTGCACTTAAATTAATGTAGTCCATGAAAAACACAGTTCAGAAATCAGGGGAACTGTGAGGAGACCATGGTCGCACATGCATTGGCTGTCCACTGCAGCCACCTCTCTTTCAGAATCTCCAAAAGGCTGCAGAGGTACCAACAGTGAAAACATGCCACGCTGGTTTGGAAGGCAAATATCCTTTTCCCGCCGTAGGAACCTTTCTCCTCACCATCCAGGTGCTCTACAAAAAGCGCCCAGTGAGCAGTTCCCAGGTTGTGGAACTCCCAACATGTCCCGCTTACACCCAGCTCTCCTACGGGAGTCACCTTCACCGGGCGTCTGCCTGCATGAGGACGAACCAAGGGAAACCTGTAGTTGTGATGAGCGCTGCCTATCCTGCTGTAGCTTCTCTCACTTGTATCCTTTTCATCCCAAGCTAGATTCACTGAAGGCCCGATCAGGGTGAATCCAGGGCCACGAGCCCACCTTTAACATCACAGGCCACCAGCCTCCACTTTAATTGAGCTCTGAGTATGCTTCTAAGTCTGAAGGTAGCTTTTACTAGAAGACCCAGCTCCCACGTTGCATCAAGCACTGGCACGAACAAATGTCTCACGTGCCAGTCATTATAGCATTGTTTGTTTGCTTGTTTACTGTTCTGTTCATTAGCATATATGTTTGTAGCATATATGTTGGTCTGTGACACACGTATTGCCACAAGTAGTTTAACAATGGCGCACAGTATATATTATGAGGGCGCCGATGGGCACGGGTCGAAGTGACGCGCATGCCCCCTTACTGTTCATTCACAATTCACACATAAAGAATCGAGTACCACACCTAAATGTTTAGAATACTTATTTTTGTAATTTCTAGCATGTAATTGCTGATTGTTTTAGGTATAGTGCTGCACATCATTGGTTACAAGGTAAAGCAATATAAATTTGCACGATAACACAAAAGCAAGTTGAACTTCTTGCACATACGTCTATACAGATAACATAATACTGTTTGTACTGTCGATAAATCAAAAGAACAACAGGGGTCATATCACATGAACAAGTGGAACAAGTATACAAGATGTATATCGGTACAAAACAGTGAAAGAACTTTTATGACACTGTGGTTGGAAAATAGTTTGTCTACACTAAGGGTGTTTCGGCATTATATAGGGGCTATGTGGGCCTTTTGGGCTATGTTGGCCTTTTCCTTCTTAGGGCCTTCATCAGGACGGGGAAGACTGTGTTGTCAGGATGTTCACATAGTGCTGAAAAGATGAATGAGATACAGTAAGGGCAGTGCTAAAGGCATGGTTACAGTCTGTGATTGAATCACTCAGTGTCTCACGTGTGGCTGGTGGACACAGCTTACCTGTGGGGCTTGATTGAGGACACAGGCATAACAGAGGGGGAAGAGTTCAGGGACCAGCAGTGACCCATTGATCACGGTCACAGTGGACGCCAAATTAAAAAGGGAAAATTGGAATAGGAGAGCTCAGTGTTGTATCCTATACTAATCCAAAAGGGCACTGCTTAGTTGTGCAATATACAATGCAAGGGAAAAACAACAGAACACACACAAACTTCCCTACACTTAGGTAGCAGTGGAATTGCGGTCACATCAAATATATCACTGGACTGGATCCAGAAAAAACGTGTCCTAAACAGAGGGCACAGAATCAATTAGCAGGCTGCTGTTATTACATGATGTAGTCCGTGTACACGATCTGCCGCACAAACTGCAAAGCAATCACTTGGTACCTGTTGAGGCACTCGTCTGTGTCTCGGCCTGGGGGCATTGGAACTTAGTTCCCCAGGGATCCTGCAGAGTATCAGGGAGAGCGGAGCATTGTGATACAAGCTCTTTCTTCGGTGGCAGGCATGGCTATCCAGCGATGCGGACGCCGTTGCTAGGCCACGTAGCTAGTAAATACCAGCGGCCATCTTAGATTGGTGTGCACGGCTGGCTACGTTATACAAGGCATATGGGCCTACTATGTGCGAAGATGCAAGTTCAATAATGATTCTGAGTACTGTAGTCAAATGTATAAATGTGGATTAAAAGCGGGTGTGTACGTCCGTTGCCATGGTAATGATACGGTGTGCACCCCGCAACCTGATGCAATTCCATGGCGATATCTGCCTCGTATATGCGAATAAGCACAAGTTAAAGATTTGTTGTATGTGCTGTGATCAAATGGATAAATGTGGTGGGTTTAGAGCGGGTGTGTACGTCTGCTGCCATGGTAAGGCACGGCATGAACCCCGCGACCTCATACAGTTATGTGGCAAAAAAGCATATTCATTAATGGGGAAGAGGCTGCATACGATACTCCGTGCAGTGACGATAATTCATCGTAGGTCATGGGTGCTAATGATAGATGATCATGTGGTCTACTGGCAAGGGGGTTAATAGGCGGGTTCATCCCGGCTGTAACAGTGGAGACAGCATGTATGCAGAGCCGTTATATAGAACTCTGATCTGATGTATAGAATCGCTGTTTAGAGTCCCGGATGTCAAGGCTCACAATTTGTCTCAGTACCCCACAATGTTGCATATTCCTCATGCCCAAAAGTCACACACATATACGAAAATGGGCCATATACCTCTATCAGGGATGGGTAAACCAGCATGATGTTTAACAGTAGTACAGGAATGAGTGGTCTCATAAAATAAACTCCAGTCTTGTGACATAACACACACAGAACAATATATGATATTAAACTGTCATCTAGCTCTGGTAGCAAGCACGGTATCAGTTGAGATCACAGATCTACTGACATAATCAATTTGGTTCGATGTGATGTAGCGGATTGTTCTGAGTTGGATCATAGGAAGGATTTCCACTCCACAGAAACGTTGAGGCCCGATTGCACAGTGTCCAATTTATGGACCCATCTCTGTTCTAGTTGAGTCAAGGTCTTTTTGAGATCTCCTCCTCTTACGGTTGGTGTCACTTTTTTGAATGACAAACCATCTTAGGTCTGTGTCCTTGTGGTTCTTCTGGCTGAAATGGTTTATCTGGGATCTTATTTCTGATGCAAGATCGATGCTCTGATATGCGCATCTTGATCGGACAGATGGTTTTGCCTGCATAAAGGAGGCCACAAGGGCATTCAATGATATAGATAACCCCTTTGGTATTGCAATTGGTGTATGTTGGAGGATTGAAGTTAAAATGTGGATGGGTGATTTACATTACGGTTTTGGTAGGTGGTTTCACAAGGCGGAAAATGTGTTTACCGTATATTTTTGACATAACTTTGTCATTATTGTTTATACGTTTCGTCTGTTTTATTTCATCAATATTTTCACATTTGTTCAATAAACTTTGCATTGATAATTCTTCTTGAACGGCCATGCCTTCTGAGATGTTTGTTTAATTGCCTATGAATATGACCGGTCTGTGGGTTGGGCCCTTTGGTCATAGTTCTGCTATAAGTAATCAAACCAATGCTGAGCAGCAGTGCTGAACAGTTCATATCTTTCAACGGTCTTGTTTGGTCCTCCATTTGGAAACCATCATCACAAAGGCCGCCCTGATTTTTATTATGAAATAGTTACGTCTATTTTCTTATGCTCAGACCTTTAGCCTGAATCCTTTAGTGGCCCTTACTGAAGGCATTTGTCCTATTCCCATATCCCACTTTGTCCTGACTTTATGGTCTTTGCCACTAAACTGCTTTTTCTTTGCCTATATTTGTTTCCTTCGTAACTCAGACCATCCGTCGGGGTTAAATCTTGGGCATAGCTAAACCAACCAAGGCCGTCTCAAGGAGCCCCGGTGTACGCCTCTTCACTAAGTAACTGTTGTCCTGATGCTGTGGGGGCTCCCCCATTGCCTTTCCCACACAAGGCTTTTGCCGGGGGCGTGGAAATAAACATTGTTGCAAAGCACTCACTATACATAAGAGCGCACGTCCATAGTGAGTCCATAGTGGCTTGAGGACTGGCTGTTATAGCGGGCATGTGAATTGCGGATGCGGGAGTGGAGCAATTGGGGGAGTTGCCAAGACGGCGCATCCCTTTTTGAGTAGCAATGTTCTGATATTGGGGAGACGACATCCACGCCATTGCTCAGCTGTATGAACGCGGGAGTCGCTCGTTGTTCTCTTGAGTATGTCCATTGCCAGAATTGGGGACTTGACTGCACTTACTGTATTCTACGCATTTGTGGAATTTGCCCAACTAGTCTATTTGGGGCACTCTGTTTTTGATATAAAATAGCGGAAGGCCTTGCAGCAGTAACACATTTTGGTAAGTTCGACTCAAAGAGGATAGGCAGGTAGATCCTCTATAGTAATAAAGTTAGTTATAGGGCAAGGTAGGAGTTTCTCCCGCCCAAACATTTTCAATAATAACATGGTGTCAGTGTCGTGCTTGTAATACCATGTCTTCTCTACATATCTGACACCATATGCAGGGGAGGCATGGTAACCCAAGCACGACATTGACAGAACGAAGAATGCTTTATATGCCCACCCAGTCTCCCCAAATGGGGGGATAAACACTCCCTTCAATTGGATGTTGACAGAAGTCGGTTCCGAACTCCCCTCCCCTGCTTCACACAAAGAAAATAAGCAGCTTGTAACTTTGGCAAACATGTTAAACACACAAATAAGGACAGGCAGTTTTTGTGGTGTCCACATATATCTAGAATATGTGCTTCATATTAGACACAAATTGATCACTTACATCTCTGTATGTTTTAATTCTCAGTTGTAGTTTTGACAGATTTTATGTGGCGAAAACCATCACCTAGCCGAAATGAATCGGGTCAATGTTTAAAGAGAATGCTTGGCTTCATATTTTGTAGTATTTTTGTTTAAACTGATGAGCATAAAAGAAAATAATAATTTTTGGGGGAAAAAAAGTTGTGCTTAGATGACATGGAGACACTCATTTGATACTCCTAAAATATCCGGCAAACAAGAAAATTAGTCTAGTCACTTGTTACAAGACCATAGATTAATACCAATTCTTCGCCTCCTCATGTATTGCTCCTCCTTTGGCCATTTACTCCAGTGTTGCAAGCCTGGCCCCACCACCTCCTACCAGCAGTCTCTGGCCCGTTTGACAAAGCCAGCTAAAAAAACAGCCCTGTTAGTCCGCTATAAGCCCCAAGCCTCAAGTCTGGCGTGCAAGTGCTCCGGAGCAATTATCACGCTGTCATGGTTGTGGGACAGTGTAAAGATGCACATTTTCACAGAGATGCTAATTTAGGAGGTGTGAGCCTACTTAAAAAACTGCGAGTAACATATAAACTCCTTGGCTGCATCATGTGTGGTACATGGACTTGGGCAGGGACGGCTATTGTCCCCTATCTCTGTCCGTGGAGAGCTGCAGCCTAATATTGAAGGGCTCGCTTCTCCCCCACGTTGGAGATGTAACAGGGTGACCCTTGTGCTTGGCCCTACCTCCTGTGCCCTGGGACAAGAAATAGGCCTGGACACCCAAGAAAAAGTGGCCCACCGACACCTCAAAAAAGTGTCCCAACCCTCGCCTCACGACCCTTGACCACTCATGACATCACCGGAAGTGATGTCATTTGACCCCACCCAAAAGTGACATCCTGGGAAGCTTTGAAACACGACTTTTCACCCTTTGACAAAACAGGAAGTGGCATCAAATAGCATTGTTCCTAAGTACACTACGAAAAATATGGATATGATTTCACTGATGTGATATACATTTCATACAAGAATGGATCACCATATGTATCATTAATATCTGTGTCTATCGATCCATAGTGTTAACTTACTCTGAATGCAAGCAGACGTCCAAGGCCGAATGATAATATGTTATTGTATAGCAATGATGCTTAAGCTCTTTTTTATAGAGAAAATATGCATACAATATCACCCAGCCTGTGTTGGTACTCATTTAACGACCTCAGAAGGATGAAAGGCTGAGATGGAGTTGCTGGGATTCAAACCTGCAACCTGCGGATCTCAAACACATCGCAGCAGCAAGCGCTCAACCCACTGAGCTATCTTATTGGCTATAGTAATATGAGCAATTACTCTGTAGTGGATACCGTTAAACTGGTAACTGAGCTTTAACAGCAGACCAGTTAAGTTCATCTGCAGGTCTGCTGCCAAGTTGGCCCCATGCTGCAGCAGCGGCATGTGAATGATGCATGCATCATAATTTATGATGCACACATCATGCATGCAAATCAATCATCAAAGCTGCGGGTGCTTTTTGTTTTTTTAAACCGCCCCAGGTATGGGCAGAATCCAGCCCCCGGGGACTACACATGATTTTGGCGCAGCCACGGGCTGAGTGGCAGATGGCCCAATCTGATCCTGGCCCCGGTCCGGGGCTGGTTGCTGCCCCAAGAAACGGGCCTTGGTTGGAGGTAAACACCTATCTGGGGTGGACTGGCCTACAGGGACCTCTGGGGATGTCCCGGGAGACCTCTTCACCCTAGCCCTCTTTAATAACCTATTTAATTTCCACATTTTCTTATAGGAAAAGTTTTGGGATTGTTGAAATTGTGTAATATGGGCCCACTATGAAAATTACTTCCAGGGCCTCTTTTGGTTCCCAGTCCACCCCTGACACCTACCTGCAAAGTAGGCAGGCCCCTAGGGTCCCGCCGTGGAGAATTGTAGGTTGCAGCCCCACCAGCATTTCCCACCCGGGTCAAACATCACATAATACTGTGTGCACCACAATGTCCCGCGGGTTCAGTGCTGAATTACACTGTCGCTAACGATTTGTTTTTCACAGTGTCAATGTAATGTATTAAAATGCCCCCGTATCAGTTTTCTGTAATATGCTACAGGAGTCGTGTAAGCAGTCTGGAACTCAACGTGGTGTGCCTGTTTTTAGTGGACAGGTGTTAACTCACTGGGCAAGGAAAAGGCTTAGCGGGTTCGGCCAGAGGAACCTGCAAGGGATCAAAGGCTACAGAGCCAATTAAGGGATAAAAGGGGAAGCCACGTTCTGAAGTAGGAGTGAGATAATTATAGGCTGCCTGCAGAGGCTTAGAATTGCAACGGGGATGAGGTGTCTCGCATCTCCTGAAGAAACATACGACTGAGTTCCGAACAATGGTCCGGCAAACGATGCACTTCGTTAGGCTGAGTAGTGTGGGCTCCCCCCCCTGGTCTTGTACCTAACACCTGTTACCTGAGATAGAAAATGATGTTCTTAGGCGTTTTTGTTTTGTGGAAAAATTGTGGCCGTAGGCCTTTTTATTTTCTACAGAAAATAATGCCATGCAATAAACATGACAGCCACACATCCTTATCAATCGCTTTTGGGCACCTCGTGTCCAGTGGTTATGGATGCCGAGCCTTCCCTTAGACCAGTTTTTGTTGCCCTGCGGCATCTCTTCCTGGACACGTGCCGCTGCCTACGACTTATTCTTCTTCTTCTACCATGTACCGATGAGGAGTACTTGGCGTCCTTGCACTCACTCCTTCTTCTCTAGCCGGGTGGGTTGGGTGGTAACGCTTCCTTAACCCTTTTTCTCAGGTCTGAGGAGCCTACCCGAGTGAGGTGGGCTCCGGACCTGATTGTGATTCCTTGGGGATTTACGGGGGTATTTATCCCCCGCTGTACCTTTGATGTGTTGTAGGCGGCCGGGCTTCTTCCTGCCTCCCCCTACTGTTTCTTTCGCACCTGTTGGTGCGTTCCCCTGGCAACGTCGAGGGTGGGGGCGCCGCTTTGTCTGCCCCTCCCTCTTTGCTTCCCGCGTTCGTTTCCCCCACCCTGCGCCTAACCCCCCAGGCCCTCCATCGTGTCATGCTCTGTATGCCACAGGGCCTGGGGCATAGGCTGAGTAGTGTGGGCTCCCCCCCCCGGTCTTGTACCTAACACCTGTTACCTGAGATAGAAACTGATGTTCTTATGCGTTTTTGTTTTGTGGAAAAATTGTGGCCGTAGGCCTTTTTATTTTCTACAGAAAATAATGCCATACAATAAACATGACAGCCACACATCCTTATCAATCGCTTTTGGGCACCTCGTGTCCAGTGGTTATGGATGCCGAGCCTTCCCTTAGACCAGTTTTTGTTGCCCTGCGGCATCTCTTCCTGGACACGTGCCGCCACGCCTGAGCGGGTGTTGCCTAACCCGCTCAGGTCCCCCCAAAAAGCGAAACTATTTGCATCCGCGAGCTGCTAATGCTTGAAAGATGTTGTCCGTAAATCTACCCAACCCTTTATTGGATAAGTGCACCCCGTCCTGATGGAACCAATCAGGGTCATTTTGAGACAGCCCATGTCTTATGAAGTGTAGACCCGTGCTCCTACAGCACTTCTCTAGAGCTTTGTTTAGCTTTTTCCGTGCCGTCTCAATGGCCTGCCGTCTGCGTGCCCCATACCAAATTCTGCGGGGAATTATTTCTGACATGAAAATTTCGGTTTTCCACCAACAGTGGGCTATTGCCCTTAATGACTCACATATGTTGCGCATCAGCTCGCCCCTATTTGTTTGAACCAAGTCATTTCCCCCTAAATGTATGACCAGGTATTCCGGGGGATCCCTGAACCCGATCAGGTCCGATAGCCGATCGTGGATGTCCTCCCAGTGCATGCCTGGGAGACCCCACCATGATGTTATTGTCCGTTCAAAATGTAAACCTTCTCTGAACTCCTCGATCCATCTGCCTGCTCGTGTCACGAATGAATGGCCGACTATCCATGCTGACTTGTAGGGGGTCTCATCTGCATGGATGGATGGGAGATGATTATATCAAATGCTCTCGCACATACTTTTTGAAACATTGTGATTTCCACCCCCCAATTTTCTTTACCCCTTTTGCCCCTAGCCCCCCAGCCCATGCAGAGGTGGCTGCACCTATCCGAAAGGAGTGGGTCCCAAATTCGGCTGCGTCCCACCCAGCTTTTGCTATGGTTTTCTTTAGTACGGCTTGAAATTGATACCTGCTGAGGGCCTTGCCGTCCCTATGTATTTGTAGTTGCCCCCGACATCAGGTCGAACTTTGAGAAACCTCTCGGTAATGCATCTGGGGCAGTGGTCCCTTTCCTTAATACAATTTAGCTCAATTGTTCGCCCCTTCCCTCCTTGGTCCGTTTTTGATCTTCTTAGTAATATTGACATACCCTTCGAACCTATGCTGACGTCGCTCCTTGCTAACCCGTTACCTGTTACCGTGTTACTTGCTACGAGCTCCCCGACCCTGAATGCCCTGTAATATGCCAATGCGAATGCTGCCCTGAATAACATACTTTCATAGCTGTCGCTACATGTGCTATGCAATAATTTTAACAGTTTTATTACTTTCAGAAAATTCAGGGGCCTCCTGTTGTCTGGTTTCTTGCCCTCTAACCTAGCCCACCCCTTCATCGCGTATTTTAACCGTGGGCTCGTTGTTGGGTCTGCCAACCCAGCAACTTTTGTCGTATAAGCGATTGCGGCCAAATGTGCTGCCGCCCAGCTTTTCTTCTTTCCTTGTGTAAATGCATTTTCCAAAAAGTCACACAACATGGACAATGAGATCTCCCCCACCTCCTTCGCTCCTGAGTCTTTCAACACATTATTCACATGCTTTTTATATTGCTCACCAGTTTTGTACGTTATGGCATTTCTGGCCAATCTCTCTATTACTTGTTCTTGCTGTTTTTCCTCCTCTTCTGAGTCAACCTTGTGGTTAGCCGACCTTTTTGCCAAGCTTCCAGTGGTACCCATGCCTTCTTTGGCGTGGGCGTTTTCGTCCTTCTTGCATCCGGCCGCAATTCTCTGAACCTGTGCCACTGAAAACGAGACAAGGCATCAGCGACCATATTTGCTTCACCGGCGATGTGTCTCGCCCTTATGCTAATATTGTTATTCAGACAAACCAGAGTTATTGCCCTCATTAGTTCCAGGACCAGCGGGCAGGCAGCGTTTCCGTTATTTATCACATGCACTACTGCCATGTTATCTGACCACACATTTAAATCCTTGCTGTTAAGCTGTGTCTCCCATGCACACAATGCTACCCAGATCGGAAATAGCTCCAGTAGTGTAATGTTATTTGTCCATGCTGCCTCATGCCATGCCTCTGGCCACCTTTCTGCGCACCATTCTGTACCCAAAATTGCACCAAAGCCGAAACCCCCAGCTGCGTCTGTGAACAATACCCTTTCGCTTTCTTCGTTTACAGGTGTGCGCCAGATCACTGAACCATTGAATGATTTCAAGAATTCTTCCCAAACCTCCAAATCTTTCTTTAATGCTCCCCCGATCCGCACCCTGTGGTGTCCCACCTTAGCGCCTTTTGTCCTTTGCTCGACCCTTCTCTGGAATATCCTTCCTTGCGGTATGACCCTCCCTGCAAAGTTCAGCTTCCCCGCTAGTGATTGCAACTCTCTTACTGTGGCCTTGTTTCTCCCTTTTAGATCAGCTATTGTACTTAACAAATCCGTCACCTTCTCTAACGGGATCCTGCACACCCCGGCTTGTGAATCAATTTCGATGCCCAGAAATTGTATTACTTGGGTTGGCCCCAATGTTTTCTCTTCTGCCAGCGGAAAACCCCACTCTTCTGTTAATGTCTTGAATTTCATCAAAGTATTCTTGCACAGCTCTGAACCTTTTGGACCCACAAATAGAAAGTCGTCCAGGTAATGGACCACCTGGGCCCCCTTCAATTCCTTCGTAAGAGCCCATTGCAGTAAAGAGCTCACCTTCTCAAAGTACGCACAAGAAATGGCGCAGCCCATAGGGAGACATTTAACTACGTAGTATTTGCCCTCCCAGTGCATGCATAACCATCTCTGTGATTCGCTCCGCACAGCCAATAGGCGAAATGCTGACTTAATGTCTGCTTTCGCCAACCAGGCTCCTCGCCCTGCTTTCCTCACTAACTGCACTGCCTCCAGAAAATCTGAGTAGCTTACGGACGACGCCTCTTGCGTGATGCCGTCGTTAACTGAGGCCCCCGGTGGGTATGAGAGATGGTGAATTAGCCGAAACTCGCCTGCCTCTTTTTTTGGTACCAAGCCCAAGGGTTCTTTAAAAGGAGGAGAACTATAGGGGCCCCCCATCCTCCCCAGCTCTATTTCCTTTCTGATTTTTTTGCTCACCAACTCTCTATTTTCTAACGCAGATTTCAGGTTTTTTGGGGTGTCATGGGAACCCTGCCCCTTAAATGGAATTGTGAAACCCTCTTGAAAACCCTGCCTTATGGTTTCTGCACCTTCCTGGTCTGGAAACACCCTTGGCCACCTTTCCATATTCTTGATTTTAACTGGTGTTGCCCCTTTCTCTTCTGTGTTCCTAATTCCGTTTTTCTGGGACCCTGTACTTGGTGGGAGCTGCTCTGGTACATTTGGCGGTAATATGTTCTCCTCCACAATTCTCGCATCTGTGATTGAACTTACATTTCTTCCCCCAGCTGCATGATACTCCCTTCTCAAAATTACGGCATTGTGCTGGCTCTGACCTTGCTGACCCGTTACTCCCTTTACCACCCCCTTGTGCTGTCGGTGGTATGTTGCTCTGCCACCCTCTCTGTGCCTCGTATTGCCTACTCCGAAAATTCTGTTCCCTTGATCGGTCATAAGGATTATCGTATCTCCTGTTGAACCTATACTCGTTTCTATAATCGTTCTGCACATATTGTCTCCTATAGTAGCTCCCAGTACTATGCTGATCCCTGTTATCCCATTTCTCTTTCAGTACGTTAAATATGTATAGGTTGTAATTTTCTTCATCCCACCCTATGTCTGGGAAGCAATCCATTTCTTTCCTGAATTCATGATCGTATTCCTTCCAAGCGTCTCCCCCAAAGGCTTTGTACACGCTCAGCACTCTCTGTTGATATGTTACAAGTGAAGGGCCGTCCTCGGGAAATTTCTGCAAGATGATTGATGACATTATCTGAAATGCTGCTGTCCAATTGTCAAAATTCCTTGGTACGGCAGCTCTTTTTAATAGCCCCTTTTCATCCTCTTTTATGTCTTCCCTTGATATACCGTGGCCCCTTCTCTGTACATCTAGCAGGGAGAAGATATCTATTAACTCTTTTCTCCATATCTTCTCTTTCACCTTGTCACTGATGTACCAAGCTTGTGCCCTTAAAGACCGACCCTGCGCATCCTTGCCTATCGTTGGCCTGCCATACTTAGTCATAACTGCGGTAGGCTCTGATATTTTTACTACGGGGGGCTCTGTTGTAGCTACTGCTGTAATGGTAGGTGACCCCTGGGGACCAGGATTTTGCGGACACCCCTGTGGTATTGGAGCCCCTCTGTCTGTTGGCCCTTGACCTCCTGCCCCATGACCTACGTCTGCATTATCCGTTTTCTGCTTTATTTTACTTATCACCCCTTTTGCTTTCACCCATGCCTGAAGGTGATCCCTCTCTTCATCTTCACTACTATCCATATCAGAAGCCACATTTTTATACTCCTTCCTGCTCCTTTTGTTGGCTCTGGGCGACTTACCCTGAGCCGTGATACATGCATTTAAAACTTTTACCATTTTGTTAATATTGTTATTCAATTTTACGATACCTTTTATGGCTCCTTTCTTCCGTTTTATTTTAGACATCTCTGGCTCTTGTGGCTCCTTTGAAATCTCCCTTAACCTCTTTTGGCCTTGCGGTACTGCATCTTCCTCATCGCTGCCAGCGGATTCCTCCAGCAGCAGAGGCGACATTGCCCTAGCCCTTTCTTCCGACTGTACCACGTTCAGTACCCATTGCGCTCCATATTCCTTCTCAGCCTTTTTGGCCCATGCACTGAATTCCTGCGCTCTTCTTGCTCTCTCCTCTGCCATTTCTCCGTTTCCACCTTTTGGCCCAGCCGTGATTCGAACCTGAGCTTAAATAGGTTCTGCCCAGAATTTTTGTGAGTGACCTCTTGTATCACTTGGATCCCTCGGATCGCCTGTATTGCAAGTCCACTTGCTTGCCACTTGCACTTGCACTTGTCTTTCAGCTGTACCAATGAGATTGGGCGGGGGGGAGATTTGGTCCACTTCCGTCCACTTTGGTTCAATGCCTCTGTTGGCCTTGTCAGTATTGCAGCCGTTCTCAAAGCCTTTTTTTTTTTTTTTTTTATATTTGGCCCAGCTGGGATTTGAACCTGTGCTAGCAGGTTCCGCCGACTGTAGATGCGAGTGCTCTATTCGCTGTGTCACTTGGCCAGCTTTTATCACTGCGGCTTTAAATGCTGGCCCGCCCCCTTTTACCGGCCTGTGCTTTCCTGCTGGCCAGGGCTGGCGTCCTTGAGCGCGTGCCGCGTTCCGTGCTTCGCTGGCGTTCCTCTTCCTGGGCTGTAGCTGCTTCCGGGGACAAGGTGCTCGCGCCGATCCACACTCCGCCGGCGATCCGTTATGGAGCAGGAGCGGTCTCCGATATGTTTCCGACGCGTTAATCCACCTCCGCGCGCAGCCCGCCGGTCTTGTTCTTCTCCGGCAGTCTTCAGGTTCCCTCGTACTGCTTCGTTGCCGGTGACCGCTCGCCACGAGGAAGACGCCTGCAAAAGGAAGAGGACACAGGAAAGGTAAGCCCGCAGAGGCTAACGCTTCCTTAACCCTTTTCTCAGGTCTGAGGAGCCTACCCGAGTGAGGTGGGCTCCGGACCTGATTGTGATTCCTTGGGGATTTACGGGGGTATTTATCCCCCGCTGTACCTTTGATGTGTTGTAGGGGGCCGGGCTTCTTCCTGCCTCCCCCTACTGTTTCTTTCGCACCTTTTGGTGCGTTCCCCTGGCAACGTCGAGGGTGGGGGCACCGCTTTGTCTGCCCCTCCCTCTTTGCTTCCCGCGTTCATTTCCCCCACCCTGCGCCTAACCCCCCAGGCCCTCCATCGTGTCATGCTCTGTATGCCACGGGGCCTGGGGCATTGCAGCGGCTGGCTGCTCGGAACAGGTGATGCAAGAGGCCATCACTGGGCATACAGAACACGCACACTCCAAGCAGGGCTCAAAAAGGCCTTGGTCGCTTTTATTCAAAACGCGACAGCGGAATATATACAGTATGCACAGGATAATAGTAGCCTTTCCTTTAGACTAAGCATGATACTTTCACTGGCACAATGGCTGTGACCACACCCAGCACCGGGCATGGCAACTACCACCTGAGCCCACCTACCATCTTGCTTACAATCAAATGTTCACATGGGGAGCAACCCTGACCGTCTATGGACACCTTCAACTCACACCAAGTGGGCAACCGAGGGATAGGAGCCCAGGGTTCATGACCAAGAGATCAACCATGAACCCTGGTCATCCCAACCTTGGGAGATGAATATAAGAAGATTCGGGAATGTGAGGTTTTGCTGCAGCAGATTTCGTCGCGGCAGATTTCATCGAGTCTTAATTTTCCTTTCCACCCCTAAAATTTACAAAGGGGTCCCATGAACTTCCACCACAGTGTGGGCTGCCTACCTGCAAGTACACACTCCCCACACACTCCCCCATTGCAGCTACATCGGCGTCTTCCTTCTCGCCTGACCACGTGTTCCTGCAATGCTTTTCTACCCGCCCTTCCTTCAGCCAGCCTCTTGGGTTGCTCAGCGGGTCTGGTGAAAATCACCCCTTGACCGCCTCTGCCCATTGGTCTGCTCTTGATGTCCCCATCTGCGAGCCTTTGTCCCTCTCACAGTCCTTCTCCAGAGCATCTGACATTCGGTAAATCCCTTGTCAGTTTTTTTGTCCGTTTCCATCAAAGTCTGCAGTTGAAAGCTAGACCGTTTAGGTAAGTTCTTCAGAGTGATCCCTGCGGATCCACTCCTCCTTCTCGTCTCAATCTTTTCCAGTTTTGGATCTTCATGACAGTTACCCCTATTCTTCCTTGTCTGTGTCCTTCCAATTTCCTGTATGAAGGAAAGGTGTAGGGATTAGGTGAATACCTCATTCTCCCACAATAGTCGTCACTAGTCCCACAGGGGGCTTCCCCTCCCATGACATCCACCCACTGAGTACCACCTCCAGGCGGACTATCGAGTAGCGGCTTCACCTTCCGGCCTCATGGGAAGCGGCTCCCCTTACGAAAGCAGTGATGACATCCTAGGATTCATCACAGAGGATATAGTCAGAACCACTGAGGTCTCTGCACGCCAATTCAAGGAATCTACTGAAGGTTTCAATATAGGAGCAAGAGAGAGAACAGCCATTGGGCATGCATTTATCAAAGTAGTATCCTCCTTCAAATTGAAAACCCAGAAGCTTACAATCCTCAGGATGTACTGGCAACCGACAGAAAGCTGACTCAATGTCAACTTGGGCCATCAGTCCCCCCTTCGAAGTTCCTGCCCCTTTTTGATTGTCATACTGAATGACCTGTATTGAAATGAGCACCACTCTGGATCTCTGGATCAATGCCATCATTCACAGACCGCCACTAGGATAGAACAAATTGTGGATCAACTGACATTTTCCCACCTCTTTCTTGGGGACCAACCCAACGGGAGAGCACACCAGATCACGCTAAGGGTTTTGCAAAAGAACCTTGAATTCTACCCAACTCTATTTCCTTAGTTATTTTAGTTCTTGCTGCTCTTGTGGCCATGAAGAGAGACCTTTGATTTTGCTGGTGGGGGGGGGAGTTGTTCCTTCGTACACATTGTAAAGGATTTCTGAAGCCGTATTTAAAACCCTGATATAGAAACAGAGCATTGTGCACCATGAGGTCAATATCCAGGTAAAGGGACAAACATGCAGCTTGATAGGAGACATAGCCTTAATACATATAGAATTGGCAGCGGTCACTGGATCTTTGGACACTGGGCTCTCTTCATTTGGCAGATTCTTGCATTATTTGCTTCTAATAAGAATAAAGTACTAGAGTGTGGGTGTCCAGAGACCTTGCAGAAGGACCAAGTGTGCCTAAACCTATCTGCTGTTCCGCTGGAACAAGATTTCTTGTTGACCTGCCAACAGGTCCCTTTCTTTTCTCCTCCATCAAGACTGCTCCCAAAAGGAGCCAGTAGACCATGGCCCAATGGTCCTGTTCATCGTCTCATCAAGACATATATTTACTTCTTTTTGGCCCCAAGCTTTCTCCGTTCAATATGCCTTCATCTACGTGAACTTTGTGTCCTATTACAGCCAAGCATTCCCCTGGAAATGCTTCTGGACACAATTAATGAATGTGAGGTAAGTAACAAAAACATTTGGGGTCAAATCAGGATGCTTTTCCACTAGCACAGTGGCATGAACAGAGAACCTCTGGCATTGCTCTGGGCAACCCTCCAGATCATCGTTCTTCGCCTGCCAAGCTAGAGCTTAAGATTAATTGTAAATCTTCCAGCCATTGCCCCTTTTGTTTTGCTATAGTCACCACGAGCGGGATGGGTATGCCCAGACGTGGGTCCTGTGCCTGCTGGGCCTAAAGACCCAACAAGGCTGAAACATGTCTGGGGATGCTTGTGGTCACGTGCAGAAGGGATGTGGCCTAGCAGTTCGGGCTGGACTACCCCTTTTGTGGTAGGACCAAGCCTGATTAGCATATGGTTTTTCCCCTTCTGTAATGGCTTGGCAGATGAAGAATGATGGTCTGGAAGGTTTCCCAGAGCAGTGGCAAAGGTTAAGATTAATTCTAAACCTTCCAGCCATCACCCCTTTTGTTTTGCTATAGCAGCTCAAGCAGACTGCAAACATTCAACTGACACTTCATGACTTTAAATATGCATTTGTAAGTAAACCTGAAAATGACAATGAAAGCAGGATTGTTTGGTAAACAAATGTATAATTAAAACAGATCAGTGATTATTTAGAAATATGCAACTGATTGATTCAATCAATCACACGTTCAATGGCAAGATTCGAACAACAATCGCAAAGATAGCAAGGCAGAGATTTTAACCTCTGCACCATTGTCATTTCTGGCACAACTAACAACTCTGAATTACATATTGTAATGCAAGGCCCCTGCACCCAAAGTAACTCCACCTATGCCCAGGGCTTTAAGTGGGCCGGGGCTAGCATTCTCCCAAAACCTCAATCTAGCCGAGGCACTGCTGGGGCTCACACTACCCCGACATCCGCTTTATTTTGTTCTTTTCGTGCTGGGAATTTGAACCCCATCACTGCCGATGACAAGCCAGTGTCAGATTGCACTGTGCAATTCCGTAGGTGTTGGATTTTTTTTGTTTCATCGTCGTAGACCTCAAGACCTTATTACAGCCTCTCCCCAGCCCCCTCGATTTCTCACCCCGCCTCAAGCACTGCCTACGCCCGGCATGAACCAAAAAGAAAATCCTCCCCAGGATCCTTTGTAAAGATAACTTTGTGTAACTTGTTCTCTGGCAAAATGGTAATTTGCACCCTTCACTAAATACGAAGTTTAATGCAAGCAAAAAATACTGGGAAAGCGTGTATTTTTTATTTCTTTTCAACTTTATTTATCATGCACAAGTTTACAGTATTGTGATTCATAAACAGACATTGGCGGATTGCTGGTACAGGTATTCAAATTACATACAGTACTTTCTTGGGGTTAGTTATTCGTCTTCATTGTTCACACTTTGCCCTTCCAGATACTGCTGGAAATCGCTCCAGATGTCTGTCACACGGGCGACTCGCCGGTGCTTGTAGGCTAGTATACCTTTCTTCCATATCATTGCCCCAGACAATATCCTGAAGCCAGTTGTCAAACGTAGGGACCTCTCTCCATGTCCAGAGTGTCAGGATAGCCCTCTTTGCCAGTACGAGACCAAGGTTAGCAAACTTGCGTTTCAAGCACATGGAGGGTTCTCATGATGGGGGCTGACCTACAATCTCCTCTAATGCATGACATACTGCATCCCAGTACACCGACAGTGCCTGACATGACCACAGAATATGCAATATACCAGCTTCCGAAGCATTACATCTAGGGCATCTCCCTTCCAAGGAGGGGAACATGTTCACAAGACAGGCCAGAGAAAAATATGTTCTATTCAAAATCTTAAAATGAATCAGCCTGTACCTAGAGTTCATCGATCCTTGTTTTGTTATTCACTGGTTGCAAATGTGTAGATTATCTACAAATGTGAGGCCAAGATCCCTTTCCCATTTGCCCTTTATATCCACTGATTGCATACCCTGAGATGACTACGAAATTTTATATAATGCTGATGCTGATTTTTCCCCCCTGTCTAACGACAGTAAATAGCTAAGTCATGGGTGCGAAGCAGGTTCTCGTGGGAACTCAGGCCACACTGAGGCCATTACTGAACGAATCCGAAGATACTGTAACCTGCGGAGCAATCAGGTCCCATGAGGCGAAGGCCCCCTCATGAAACAAGCCGTCTAAGCGTGATGTGCCGGCGTCTTGCCAATGTGATGCCAACAATGTATCCCGTGTTGGACTTAGAAATGGCATGCCCCAAATCGGTATAGCTTGATTATATGACACTGTACTCTTAGGATGTCTGATTAACTTGGCCCAGGCCTTCTGCGTGGCTGTCACCGGGTCCAGCTAATGGGTATGGTGACATGTTTCCCCCATAATTGAATGTATCAGCGGTGCTGATGAGACCTCCTGCCTTTCCAGCCTCATGTGGTGACTGCTGACACCGTCCACCCAGTATGTTGCATAATTTGCTTGTGCGACTAAATAATACAATTCAAAATCAGGGCCGATAGTCCCCCAAGCTCATATGTCAGCGTGAGACGTTGCCATTTTACATGTATCCCCCTTTCCAAAGAAATGAAGAACAAACCTGGGCTATTTTATCGAAAAAGAGATCTACCAGGCCATAGTGGTATATTGCAAAATATATAAAAAAACATATGTAGAATGGTCATTTTTATCAATGCAACTCGTCCCATCAGTGAAATAGGGAGTTCATTCCACCGCTCCAGCTTGGTACCAATTTTATTATTATGGAATCATAATTAAGCGATTTAACAAGGGCGGGTGAACGTGCAATCTCAATACCTGGGTATCTTATATTCAAGGGTGACCACCACAGCCCGAAGATGTTATACGGCTCCTGTGTGGCGTCCGTTAAGGGAAAGACCTCAGACTTGTTACTGTTTAAGCACAAGCCAGAATATCTCCTAAACTCACAAGCTGCAGCTAATATCCCCTTCAAGTATTTCTCCAGGTCCCTTACATACATCATTATATTGTCAGCATATAATGCAATAAGTTCCACTCGCCTGGCAATCTTGATCCCGGCAAATGCATGGTGAGCTTGCATGAGATCCGCCAATGGTTGTATAACTACAGCGAACAACAGGGGAGAAAATGGGCACCCCTGCCTGGTGCCACCCTCTAGCTCTAAAACAGGTGAGAGTACCCCATTCACATACACTCTTGCATATGGCAGTGTATACAAAATTCTCATCCACTTAATGAATTTCGGGCCAAACCCATAAATATTCAGTGTCCTAAACAAGAAATGCCAATATACTGTATCGAATGCCTTTTGCATATCCAGTGAAACGGCAACCCCTTGAGTGTCCTGTGGTATCTGCGCTATCCTGTTTTGCGCCTGCCTCATGTTGGACGTCTTTATTCTCCCCAATATAAATCCTGCCTGGTCCTTATGCACCATAGGTGGCATTAACAGGTTCAATCTTGAAGCCAAAATGTTTGCGAAGATTCTCACATCAGTATTTATTAGAGATAACAGATGGTACGATCCGCAATCGTCTGAAGGCATACCATTTTTTAAAAAAAAAAAAATTTAAAACATTTTTATTGTTTTCACATATATAAACAATCAACACAAAACCTCCCTCAAGGTCCCCACCCCCCTCACCACCCCTCCCTGGAAGTCCTGTATCCCCTTTAGTTGAAACTCGTGAGCATCTAAGCACCATATATGTCTGTTATTTTAATATTATGCGGGCACCATTGTTCCACATAGTCTGACTGTAAGTATTCCAGCACTCCCCCCCATTCTTTGGTGAAGGATTCATTCTGACCCTGCAGATGGTGCGTGATCTTTTCCATGGTCATTTGCGACCACACCTTGTGGAGCCAAGTGTATACCATGGGTGGGTCTTGTTTTTCCAGTTTTGGGCAATTGTTGCCCATGCCGCGATGATCAGGCCCATAAAACTCCTCTAATGTGCTTTATGAAGACTCCTGGCATGTTGATCCTTGAAGCTGCACATCCATACTTTCTCTTCCAATTGATTGACCACTGGGAACATCTTTTTCATTTCCGCGCACACATCTTTCCAGAAATCCTTGAGCCCCTGACAGTCCCACCAGATGTGTCTCCACGTGCCAGGTTCCGGGCATCCCCTCCAGCAGCGATCCAACGTTTCCGGGTACATAGATTTGAGCCTCTCTGGAGTATAGTGCCATTGTGTAACTATTTTTATCCACATTTCTCTGGTTTGCACTGCCCGGGTGAGCTTCGGGATATCAGCCCATAGGTCCGTCCATTGCTGTTTTGGTATCTCTTCCCCCTGCGTGGCGTCCCACCTCCTCATGTATGTCCCTTTGATTTCTTCACCCTGTGCATTTATAAAGTGATAAAGTGTTGATACCAGTTTCTTATCCCCCGGGTTGGTTATTAGGAAGTTTTCAAATGGGGTTAAGTCCCTTGTGGTGCCTTGTGTGACCTCAGGGGTTGCTAGCCAATGTTTTATTTGCTCGTATTTGTACCTATCCGCCTCCGTTAGGTTCCATATCTGTTTACATTCGGTGAATGTTCTTAATACTTTGTCTGAAAACATTTCCCCCATTTTCCTACACCCTGCAGCTTCCCATTTTTAGAAGGCCCCCGAGTCTTGTCCTGGTGGGAATTGAGGGTTCCTACACATGGGCGTGAACAGGGCCAGTGATGTGGTCATGGTACCCTTCCAGGTTTTTCGTCCCATGCGTCCAAAGTGGTTTTCATGACCACACTGATGCAGAGATTCGTAATTCCTGAAGTGTGGCAGTGCCATTCCCCCTGCTCTGGTATGTGCCGAGAGGGTGGCTCTGGCAACCCTTGGGGGTTTCCTGTTCCACAGAAAGGTCGAGATAGCCTTTGACAGTGCTTTGAAGAAGGACTTGAGGACTGTTACTGGGAGGGCATGGAAGTAGTACAGCACCCGGGGGAGTATATTCATTTTCACTGATTGGATTCTGTCCCACCAAGATACCTGCAGTGGACACCATCGGTCCAGGTCTCTTTTCACTTGAGCCAGGAGCCAGGAGTGGGGGGTAGTTGCCACCATACAGAGTCTCAATCCGATGTGTAAGAGTGTAAGAGTCAAACTGAGGTATTTGATTCCCTCCTCCGCTATTTTTATACCTAGCGAGCCTGCCACTTTTTCCAATGCCCCTTTCTCCCCTGCTAAGACCAAAATCTCTGATTTTTTCCTGTTTATTTTTAGGCCTGAGATTTCCCCAAATGCCTCTGTTTCTTTTACTGTTTGTGTTAGGGACCTCCCCGGGTCTTCAAGGGCCAGTAGCATGTCATCTGCGTAAACTATGACCTTGTGCTGTCTGCATGCCATCTCGATTTTAATTAAGAGTGGTTCCAGGAAGATGGCGTAGAGGAGAGGGGAGAGGGGGCATCCCTGTTTGGTTCCCCTGGTTATCACCACCCTATCCGTGACCTCCACGTTTATCGGAATTATTATGGATGGGGAATTGTAGTTGGCTCCGACCATGTTGATATATTGGACCCCAAATCTCATGCGTTTCAGTGTTTTGAAAAGTATGGACCACTCCACACGGTCAAAGCCTTTTCGGCGTCTAGGGAGAGCAAGATCGCTGGTGTGTGGGTGATACCTATTTTTTCTACCAGGTGAATTATTCTCCTTAAATTATCATGCGTTTGCCTGCCCGGAATGAAGCCTGATTGGTCTAAGTTTATCAGGGGTGGGAGAAGCGGGGCCAGCCTGGCGGCCAGGATTTTAGTATAGATCTTAGCGTCCAGATTTATTAAAATGATTGGGCGATATGACCTAGGAAGGGAGGAATCTTTAGCTGGAACACCAGCCCCTTTGCCTAGTTCATGGAGGGGGTTACATTTCCTGAATCTTTAAATGAGTTCACAAGTCTTGTTAGAACTGGAACTAGAATGTCTGTATACTTTTTATAGAAGGGAGCCGTGAAACCATCTGCGCCTGGTGCTTTGCTATTGGGGAGGCCCTCGATTGCCGTCTGCACTTCTTCTGTGATCCGCAAATCCAGCACCAATTTGTCTTCTTCTGAAATTTTTGGGAGGGGGATTGATTGTAGGTACCTGTCTTGGTTCCCTTCATCCGGGTGGCCCGTTGCATATAACTACTGGTAGAATGCCTTAAAGGCCTCCCCTATTTCTATGTTGCATGTTTGTGACTCTCCTTGTGCATTTCTGATGTTCCGGATAGTCATTGTTTTTTGCTTTTCGCTGAGTTGTCGCGCTAGATATCTGTCCGCCTTACTGGCCTTGATATAGTATCTTTGCTTGAGATATAGGAGGGATTTCTCTGCCTTTTTGTTGCGGAGCATATCTAGCTGTCATTGCACATGTCTCAACGCCTTCTTGAGCCCACGAGTGGGAGGCACTACCAACTCCTCATGAATGTCCGTTATTTTCTTTTTCAGCGCTCTTCCCAGTCGTGCCTCTGATTGTCTTTGGTGGCCTTCAGCGCTATCATGTGACCCCGGATCACTGCCTTGAAAGCCTCCCATACCGTTCCCAGAGGGACCACCCCTGTATCGTTTTGTTCGAAATAGCCAATGATTTTGTCCCTTATAGTTTCTCCCATGACCTGCTCCGAAAGAAGATTGTGCGGCAGCTTCCACTGCCAGAGGCCTCCCCCCTGTCCAGGAATCTGCACGTCCAACCAGAGTGGGGCATGATCCAATAATGCTATCTGGCCCATTTCTATTCCATGAATTTTGCCCAACAACCCCACCGACACCCAGAAATAATCTATTCTCGACACTGTGTCGTGCACGTGCGAGTAGTAAGCGTATCCATTCTCTTGGCTCCTCATTTCCCCCAAGCATCACACAGTGCCATTATCTCCATCTTTTGCCTGAGATGCTTGGATGGAGCTCCCTGAGATTGGATCCCCCCCTCCACTCCTATCCAAGCGGGGTTGCCAAGCCATATTCAAGTCTCCTCCCATAATTACCTCTCCTTTTGCAAACCCTTCTAGTTTCCCCACCGTATCCCGGAGGAAGCCGTCTTGGCCCGTGTTCGGTGCATATATGGACGCCAGGGTGAGCCTGAGACCACCTATTGAAGCATTAGCAAACGCAAACCTCCCCTCCTTATCCGTCTGCGTGTCAATGAGGGTTGCGTTCATACCCCCCTCACGGCTATCATCACTCCCGCTCTTTTCTCCCCCGCATTAGCTTGTGTCCAGACCGTGTACCCTCTAAGACACACCTTCCTTTTATTCAGCGCTTTTATAAGAGTTTCTTGTTGCAGCAGGATATCTGCCTTTTCCCTTCTTAGTAGGGCCTCCACCTTTTTCCTCTTTACTGGAGAATTCAGCCCCCTTACATTAAAGGAGAGAATTCTCAGCTTCCCCATCCCATGTGTCTTACTGCGACTGCCCATGATCCCGAGTATTGTGGCCCCCACTTTCTTCTGGAGTATCCCTCCCCATTCTCCCCCCAACCACCCCCTCTCCCCCCCAACTCTCCCTAACCCCCCCCAACTAGTATCAAATAATCAACTTTGGTCCCGAGGAGGGCCCGGGTACCTATGGATGCTAGGGTGTTGCGCCTATCGCTCCCTACCCTCAGTAAACTCGGGTTGAACTTTGCTGGGAGTCCTAAACCTCACATCTTCCTCATACCTTGTCAAGTGTCCTTTCCGGGTCCTCAACCGGGCCGCTGAGTATCATGCCCTCCGAGTATCTATTTGTGATTGTCTCTCCGCCTCCTGTATTTGGAACCAGTTAGCTGCAGGTCTGTTTGCCTGAATATCCTCCTTACTCCGAAGTTTGTTTGGTGTGTCCTCTTCCATTTTGTTTCTTTTTTTGCCGAACTTCTTCCCATCCTCTCGGCTTCTTATGATGTTCCCCTTTAGCCTTTGAGCCCCTGGATGCTACCTCCTCCACCTGGAGGTCCATGATGTGGAGTCCTTCTTCGCAGGTTGTCACTCTCCTTTGTTTGCCTTCCGACTCGAATAGTAGCCCAAATGGAAACGTCCATTTATACCTTATTTATTTCTCCACTTGCTCCTTCATCAATGGGGCCATCGCTCTCCTTTTTAGTAAGGTTACGGATGCAAGGTCTTGGTATAACTGAATATCTACCATGTTCATCCTTATGTGGTCTACCTGCCTCGCTCTTCTTAAGATTAGTTCTTTTTGCGGGTATGAGGAGAGGGCGACCAGTACATCTCTTGGTCTTTCCCCAGAGGCGCCGGTTCTTTTTGGGCCCACTCGGTGCACTCTGTCTATTCCAATGATTTCTGGTTCTTGTGCCTCTATGATGTCTCTGAACACCCCCTGAACCGCTTTCTTGAGATCTTTATCCAACACCGATTCGGACATGTATTTAATACGGATTTTGGATCTGCGGGATCGGTTTTCCAAGTCTTCACATTGGATTTCTGAGTTGTGGGTTAGCCTCACCAAGTATTCTTGCGTTTCACTGTTCTGTTGTGCTTCCTCTTCTGCATTTTGTACAATTCTCTCTAGGGTATCTGTCCTTTCTTCCAGTTTGGCCATATCTTGCTTCAACTCTTGAACCACCTGCTTCATGTCGTTCTTCATTGTCACAAATTGGTCCTGCACCATCGGCATGAATTTGTCTTGTAGCTTCACAAACCAGTTGTGCATGTCTTCCCTTGTTGGGGGAAGGTTGCATGCGTTCGAGAGGATGCCTTGCGTTGTGGGTTCTTCCATTGTCCTTCCCCTGGTGCTCACTGGGGTGTCAGATGACCACATTTGCAGTAAGTTCGTGTCTTGTTATCCAGATTGTGGGATTGTTTGGCTTGTGCTCCCTTTCCCCTTTGCCTTAGACATCGCCCCTGTGCCACGAAAAACCTATGATGTGCCTCGAGCACCTGCAAGGGAGGACTGTACTGCTTCCTCTGGATATTGCTTTTGATTTTCCCCTCCTGTAGCTGTAGACTGAAGCCGTGGCGGGGGTGGGGGAGTTGGCCTTATGTTTATGTGTCCCTGTGACGGAAGAGGGGTATAGTCTTTCCTGCCCCTTGTAGTATGGCTCGAAAAGTCATTTTTGGTGATCTTATATAGGTCTGGCTCCGTCACCCAGTCCGCCCAGCCCCCCTCAGCTTTTGGTTTTCGTGGTGGAAGTATGGGGTTCAGGGGGGAGCCTCATCCCCCTTCTGGGTTCTGGCCTTCTGTGATGCTTTGAGGGGTGGGGGTGGTACCGGGTCTGGGGTAACGGTTCGACGGTGTATCTCTGTTGCAACTGCGCCAGTATCTCCTCATTCCTTCTCAATTCCCTCCCAATGTCACGCAACACACCAAATTCTGTAGACATGGCAATACCCCTAATATACACTTTAAACGCTTGCCAGAGAATGGCGTGTGTGCTCACTGACCCCTCATTGATGTCAAAATAGCTATCTATGTGTTGCTTTATATTTGCCCGGAAAGTCAGGCCCTGCACTGAAGTGGGTTTAAAATGCCATTGCTTTCTCGGTGCAGTGTTCCCAGGAACATCCAATGAGAGCAGCACCGGAGAGTGATCCGACAGAGTTCTAGGTATTATCTGGCATTCAGTCATCCAATACAATAAACTGTGTGTTACTAACCATAAGTCAATGCGCGAATGCATATCATGCCCCGATGAATAAATGGTGTATGCACGCTGAGTATTTTTGAGTGCTCGCCACACATCCCTTATCACCAAATCCTCAATGTGCATTAGTATAGTACGTGCTGGGTGTTGATGAGGTGCGATCCAAAATGTATATCCAAAATGTTATTGAATTCACTGCCACAAATAACAGATGCAGTAAGATACTTGGCACACTTCTGAAATAAGGTATCAAAGAAATATGAGTCATCGACATTAGGCCCATAAGAATATCCAAGTTCCCCAATTTCCCATGAACAATAACAAACCTACCACAATCGTCACACATGGTTTCAAAGTGGACGAATGGTAACGACCGATGCACCAAAATCGATACCCCAGTAGGACATATAATAGCGTAGGTCACCCCACCCGGGGCCACCTTGCATGCTTGGTAGTCCAACAGAATAGGTTTCATGGAGAAATAAAATCTTGACTCCTAGCCTATTAACATATGAAATTACCTTAACCATCTTCTTTGGTGTCCCCAAACCTTGCACGTTACAGCTAAGTAGCTTCACACCTAAATCATTCCCAACCATGACCTCTTGAGTATTTCTTGAGTATTTCGTAATAAACATCTTTGTCCAACAACCCAACATTACCACACCGTGTTATACTGTATTCTCGCGCCTTGAAACATTTGTGTATAGGCGCATTACAAATACCATATCATATCACCTTGTGCATTTTTATAACATTTACCACTCCCCCACAAACCCCCCCACCCACATAGTACCCCAAATATTAACTATACATGCCCCAACCCTACTCCTCCCCAACCTGGCTAGTGCACACGCATTGGGGGCAGCCGCTACTGCTGCGAGTGGAGCTCCACACTAGCAACAATATTTCTCTTTGACACGTAATAAAGGAAAGAGAACAGTTGTTACCATCAACACATCATTATTGCATCATCATCGGTAAGAGTTTTGCTACATTACCATTTCAAGTCACCACAGGGTCTCGCCATAAAAAGGCGGAATATTGGCCTCTATGAATGATGTGGCCTCCTGAGGAAATGTAAAGAAATAGGTCTTATTGTTAAATTGCAGGCACAGCCGGGCGGGATAAAGCATAGCATAGGGTATTTCACACTCTCTAAGGAGCCTTTTAACACCAACAAATGTGCGTCTTTCCTGCTGCACCGCTAAAGTGTAGTCTGGAAAGATGCGGATCACGCTAGACCCCATCTTCAACTTGTGTTTCTCTCGTGTGGCCTTTAATACCATGTCTCTCTCTCTGTAGTTCATTAGGCGGGCAATTATAGGTCTGGGGTACCCCCCTAGTTTCGGCTTCTCTATTAATGCTCTCTGCGCACGTTCCACTATCAACAGCAGCTTCTTCAGAAGCGCCTCCACTGCAGTCTCTATTGCACCTTTCAGGGCGTCCTCTTGCACATCTACAATATGGAAGTTATTCTGTCCCGACCTTGCTTCCAATTCTTCACACTTGGCCTTGATATTGCCCATATCCTTGGCAAGGGATGTCACATTCCCCTGCAATCCTGTTATGGCATCCTCTTGTGCAGGATGGACCCCATATGGCCCATAGGACTGGGGGGTTCCAAAAAGCACTTTAAGATGAGCAGCAGCACCCTTGAGATGGATGGGGATGAAGATTCGTACTCTGGCACCAAATTAATACTGACAACTCAATAGTTTGGCAAATGGAGTCCGTGTAATGACAAGTACAAAAAACGGCGAGTTCAATGAATATCAGCAATCACTCATCATCCTTCTCACTTCAACTCCAATTAATTTCAGAAAAAAACATAACATTTATACCAAAAACTTATCATCACTGACGTGTAACTCTTAAAACGTATCATGCAACTTGATTGGTTCTAGAAAGGTAACTTTAATATAGGTATTATATCTGTATATGGTAACGGGGAGAGGGGATTGGATAAACACTGTCAGGTGGGGGCAACTAAGCACTTCCTTCAAAATGACTACTGTAAATGTCACTAAAAGTACGATGTCTCATTGGTTCTGCTAACTATAGGACCCTAGATTACACGGTCCACTATGATTGGGCTGGCATCAACCCCACTCATACTTTTCCACTTGCGCTTAGCAGCATGCAGAATTGCTGACCAGGTGCAGGGAGTTCGTCTGCAGCCCAGCTTCCCTCCAATTATTGTTACAATCAATCATCACCTCAGTGATTATGTGTCAATTATTTCTTTGTGGTTAGTCTCGAGTCTCGATTCTTGGTCTGGGAAAGTTAAGGCATCTGGGTATGGCTAAGGTCCATGTGTAGGTGTGAAAGTTTCATCCCTTTCTGCTTGCCTGGTCACGTGATTCCGACACCGTGAAATCGGCCCTTCCGTCATGCAATTTTGTGTATTTGATTTAATTCTGCCAGTCGTCTGCCATCTGTGGATTATCTTGACCTTTTCTGAACACAATACTCTGTTCTTCTTTCTCTTTGATTGTATCAACTGTTGGCCTATTGCAGCTGATACGACCTTGGCTTCTTGGCATGGTTACCTTCATCTGAGTTTCTCTCCGTCTTTGATTCTTGATTTGTTTGCGGCGAAACTCTCTTCTTGAGACCTTTAGTAACCTTTGGTTGATTCTGCTCTTGTGCGTAGTGGAAGTATACTTATATAAAGTGCTGTTTTGAGGTAGATATATGTATAGGTGGTGATTGCCACAATCTATCTTACTACTAAGCATAAGTAAGCGTCACGAATTCTTGGCTTCTTGTGGTTTCTTGCATCTGTACACGTTTAAACTAACTGGATTTCTTCATCGTGCATATGGGATAAGTTTCTGACATCTTGACATCAATTGTTTCACTTTAGGCTCAGGATGTCGCTTATCCACAGTATTTCATCTCTTTTGTCATCATTCTCAGGTCGTTATATCTTCTATATGTGAGTCAGTCTGGGTTCTTATGACGTCACCATTCGTCTTCCTTCAGTATCTTCTTAGCTTCTTCAGGTATTACATTCTGACAATCGTCATTCTGCCTCACTTGTCGATATGGTTTTCTCAATGGGTACCTTACTGTGCAGGTTTTCTTACGTGTCAGTACTTCAGTAGGTGCTGTTATTCTAATAGGTACTGGGCAGAGCCCAACTGTGGCTCTCTGCTGGTATATTTGCTCATCATAAGTCACATATTTCAGTGTGAATGTTCCTGGTACTGCAAAAGGGTTGGCTAGAGTGCAAATCGTGCTTGGCACTTCCTCTTCACTCCCCCCTCTGGGTGATTCATCGACCACTCTCACTTCTTCCTTTATATCCACCTTTATTTCATCCTCTGGATCCAAAAATAGAGGTCTGAAGAAATGTCTCCTTGGGGTCCATATCTTTATGACTCCCTTCAAGAATCCTGCTGTTCTTACGTGCTCATCTTTGTTCCATGTCATTAATTGACATTCTCCACTTGGATTACAATAGATCCACCTTCCCACATAATTTCTGTGTTTCCTTGGATACCGAAATTTTGTTCCTTCTGCTGCATAAATGCTGGATTTCACAAAGTCTCTTATTTTTCCATCAGTCAGGTCCTTGGGCTTCCATCCTGACTCGACATCGATCATGATCTTCATCCATATGGCCTTTTTCGCAGTTTTCTGGCACTGAGATGATATTATATTGATAACACAGAATCCAAACAATATCATCACTAGCAGTGCTCCTGGGAATTTGAATGCATCTGCCATCCATTGCGGAACCCACGAGAACAGTGATCCAAACCAACTGTCGTTATCAACTTCGTCAACTTCATCTATCATCTGATTCTGTAGGTTTGTCAGCATACCTATGGCTTCTGTTAAAGTTCCATTTTCATCATCTTGAGAAGGTATGAAGGTTCAACATATCTGTTCTGGAGAGTCATTAGTCGAATCGCCCTTAACTCTTCCTTGATTGCATTGAATCCTTTTATGGTCGTGTTGATCGTCTGCAGTAACTCCCATCTGGTTATCTGCAACCATTTAGTATTTGCTCCAATTTGAATCCTTGGCATCCACATTGCCGTGAACACTGATGAGGTTAGGCTGAACAACCTGTGTTCATATGGGATCGCATGAAAGGCTTCTTCTGATTTGGCAGAAAAGTTATTCTCTCTCTTCTTTCAGCTCATCAGTTCCACAGATCTCTTTTTTCTCAGGTGAGCATCTGCTTTTGGGAAACTGTCAATATTCAGATCACTTTTTGGAATCACCAATGCTGGAACATGGACATTTACTAATGTACATATACCTCCCCAATTCTTCGGTAGTCTGATATATGCTTTGGATCCACACGCCCAATAATGATCCATGATCACTGTTGTTCCATGCGTTATTCCTGCAGCATCAAAGACGCGTCCACATTTCTGATTTTCTCCCATTTTTCTTGTACCATTGTTTCTGAAGCATAATTTGGAATTCTCCAATGGCACTATCTGTAAGGGTCCTCCTCTGTCTTTGATCCATGTTAGCAGTCTTGCAAGTCTCGGCCATAATGGCTTGCATATCCTCTGTGCATTTTCAATTGTTTCTTTGTAGGAGCCAATGGCCATCCATGCTCTACAGATCACTACTTCTTTCTCCCATCGGTGTGGAGAAAGCACTGTTCCCCAAATTAGCATTTGGCCTCTTTCTTTCCATCTTGGAGCTTCTTCTGTAGTTTTCCCTTGGATATTCAGTCTTTTGTTTGTCTCTCTTCTGATCTCTGCTCCATTAACTCCAGGCTTCTCATATCTGATCACAATGTTCTTTGTATTTCCATTGTTTCTTGTCTTTATGTCCTGGACATAATAGTCTTCATTTGGGTCCGTTGCTTCAGTGTCCCATTTGAGTGAAGCATCACTTCCCATGAACTGGCCTCTGGTCTTGCACATTGCTATGTGTGATAGACAGTGTGCTGTCGTGACATCTATTTCCACAGCTACAAAGTTTTTCGACTTCCCCATGCTGTATGGTAAGTGCGCACAAACAAAGCATTCTTCTTCTGAAGTTCGTCTTCTAACTTCTTTCATATGTTGGTACCATATGTTATTTCCCAAGTGTGATGTGCTGTCCAGGTAGTTATTTAGTTTGTTATTGTCTTCTTGTGTGCTTGTTCTGATTCTTAAGGTTTTTCTGTAGCTTCTTCTTGCTGGAGGATTCTCAGGTATCTCCATTAATGATGCAGGCATTTTCATAAGTACCATTTGAGTAGGAGAAAGTCTAGCAATTCTTTCTTTGTCCTCTTGTATCCTCTTGTATCTTTTTTCCTCTGGTTATGCATGTCCATAATGATTCTGCTGTTGTCTCAGCATGTGGCTGTATTGCAGGACTCAAGCGTGATCCTTCCATTGCTGGATCAGGTGTGCTTGTCAATGCTGTCTCTGTTTGTTTATTCTATAACTCCTTTTGTTTGTTTAAAAGCACAACTTTCTCCATTTGTCTTTTGGCTTCTCTTGGTGTGGAACTTCTCATTGTTGGTTGTCCAAACTGCCCCCATTCTTTGGAATGTGGTTCTGCAGTTATTGACACTGGACTAGGTGTATATGCACTCATCATTTGCGTGTGTGTATCTTTCATTAACCCCTTCTCATGTTTGCTTTGCCGACCCTGTCTCCGGCGGTTCAATTTATTTGTTACCACAAGTGTGTGTGTGTTATTGCTAATCACATCCATCTCAAGTTCACTCACTCCTCTATCAGACCTTATAGGGACTGAAATGACTATGTAAGCTCTGGGCACCTTTGTGGGTTTCATGCATACATCATTAGGTGGGTGCACTGGAATCTGAACGCTTTGTGCACCAATAGAAAATGCTATTCGAATCGCCAGTGACAGTAATACAATAATAAACACTATGCATAGGTAAATAATTCCTCTGTAGGTCAATTTACAACACTTATTTCTGGGCCAATATGAGCGTCTCTCCTCCGGATGACAAGATTACTATTTTGGCTGCCCATCTTGATCATCTAACGAAATAAGACTAACTCTTTAATACATTTCTAGGTAATGTCGTTATATCCTGGTTCTGCTGTTTCTGCTTCTAGGTTGCAGATACTGGAACGATTATTCTCTTTGCCTGAATAATAGATTGATTCTTGTCTCTGGAAACAGTTTTTTTTCCTTATACGAAAATGTCAAATAAGGTAATAAGTTCAGCAAGTCTTTCATTTACGTGTTCAAAATAAATAAGCTCCCAGTCGATGCCTCGTATTTGTTTCACTCCAGACGACATGTCGTTTCTTTGTCAGCATAAGCAGGAGTGAAGCCCTCTGGCAACACTTTCGTGATCTGTCCCTCGACAGAAAGTTTACAATCTTCTCCGGTAATTCTGATGATGATTAGAAAGTTCGACCTGCATTATAATACCATGCAGGAGCATGCTCATCTGTGTAGAGTTTGCTGGGTCTCTGATGAAAGTGAGGACATCAACATTGGCAGGTCTCCCCACAAACTCTGGAAAATCCTGAATTAGGTGAATAAACACATTACTTGCTAGTCTGCTATCTTCTAATGACAAGGACATTTGTCTTATCTTCCCTGTACTCCGGAAGCAAAAGGAACTGTTTGGCAATCACGATGAGCAGCCTCCTTATTGTCTTTTCGTTTTCAGGATCTTGAAGAAATTCGGTGATGTTAGTGAGCCTTCCCACTAGCGACGGGTACGTCCTCAATACTAACTCAAAATAGATCAAAATTCCCTTAATGATGTCACTACTGCATGACACCATAGGTGAGTGCAAATAAGGCTTCTGTGTCAAAAGAGTCCGCATACTGTATTCTCTTCCAATTTATGTGTCCTCGATCAGAATTTGGCATATCTTTTCTTATCAAGGCTTCAGTGTGCCTCAGTCCAAAGTTCAAAGTCAACAAGCTATGTTGTGGCTTATATGTGCAATTTTCCTCTTCACCCTGCAACTAGGATGCACAGAGTGTCTGTGCTTTTATGTCCTTATCCCCCTATTTTTCTCAGAGGTAATGTCCAAAATTAAGCCACAACTCTGCACAAAAGTTCTTTGCCTTTGCTTTGCTGGTCATGCGTCCTTCTTCTTTGTCATGGATTATGTCTGCATGTGCTGTGGTTCTTCCCCATTTTCTGTAGTCTCTACGGAGTGGGGTGATAGCAGAGGGTCTTCTCCGATGTATGGCTTGATGTCACCCAAAAAGATCCAAGCTCTTCTTCCCTGTAACTTGATGCCCTCCACTCTGAAGGGACCATTGAACCTTGGCTTGTCCCACTTTTTTCTCGTGTGGTTTCTTACCAGGACCGTGTCCCCAGGGAACAATTGTGGTACACGTAAACCCCGAACTTGGTTTGTTGCAATATCTCCTTCTGTGTTCTGTGATGCCCTGCACCCTTCTTGTCGTCACTGCAGCTGTCCTGAAATTACAGTAAGACAAGATGTTATGCAATTCAAGTAATTTTGCATTTCTGATCCTAACACTTCCCCTGTTGGCTGAGCATCACATCTAGCTCTATCTCGGGGTGTTAGTGGTGTGTGCATCCTTCTGCCTGTCATGATTTCATGCGGCGTGAGATGGTGGTCAGAACCAGGTTGGTTTCTGAGCGCATAAAGTGCCAGTGGAAGGCAGTGTAGCCATCCTTTCTTTAGAGTAAGCTTTAACTTGGCTATCCTTTCCTTTAACAAGCTGTTGAGCTTCTCGCATATCCCATTCCCTTGAGGATGATACGCCTGAAGAAGACTTGTGCTTTATACCAAGCAACAAGCTGATCTGTTCAAATACTGCATTAACAAAGTGAGGTCCATTTTCTGACCTCATGACCTCACACACTCCCCATCTGGGAAATACCTTCCTCACCAGAAATGTGGCCGCACAGGTAGAGTCTGGGTGTGTACATGGACCTGCTTCTATCCATCTCGAGAATGGACACACCACAACAATTAGGTACCTGTACTCATTACATACTTGAATCATATCAATATAATCGACATGCAATTGCTGAAAAGGTCCATTGGGCCTTGGGATGACTCGTCTAATTACACGTAGTGTGTGCCCAGCCGTGAACTGTTGGCAGATTATACAGTTCACCAACAAAAAATGCAACACGCTCTGCCATGTTCGGTATAAAGCGGTCTTCGGCAATTGTCGCTGCTAGATTCTCCTTTGTCATGTGTGCTGGATAGTGTAACTGTTCCAGTGCTATTTTCAATAAGGCTATAGGCATCACTGGTTTACCAGTGCTGCCTTGTTGCCACAAGCTCTTGGAGGGATTTAAAGAACACCCTTGTCGCTTCCAGAGGTTTTTCTTTTCCTGTGGTGCCTCCCGTTGGAGCTCCAGTAACTGGGTTTTCTCCATATTACTGTAACCTTCAGGTTCACTTCGTGCAACAATTATTCTCTCATGCACATAAGTTATTTCCACATTCATTATTATTTCGTGTTTGGTTGCCACACGCTTGGCTTCCATGTCTGCTGCTTGATTTCTTCATGAGATAAAATCTGTCCCTTTCGTGTGGGCGGTGCATTTCACGACTGCTATGCCCACTGGGAGTTGTAGTGCCTTAATGAGCCTGTCCAATAAGGTTGCGTGCTGCACTGGCATGCCATCCGCTCGGAGGTAGCCCCTCTTTTTCCAGTGCTCTAGGCCTGCGTGCACTGTCTATGTCACATAGGCGGAGTCACTGTACACCGTCACTTTCTGGTCTGCGTGATTCTCGAGTGCCAGTATCAATGCCAATAATTCTGCAGCTTGTGCTGAATAATGAGATGGCAATCGTGCACTAATGAGTACTCGAAATTCTCCATTTGCCGTGTGCTTCATCACAGCGGTGCCTGTATATCTCTGCCCATCATTTTCATCGATTCTCGAAGAACGGTCAACAAAAACGATTTCTCCTTCTGCCAATGCATTTTCTTTCACTCTGGGAATTTCATCATCTGGGAATCTCATCATAAAATTCTTCATAGTTCGCACAGTCATGGGTTGGCTCTCCTTCAGTGACTGGCTCTGCTATAAACATAGCTGGGTTCACTATCTTACATCGAAATATTTTAATCGATGGATTTGAGATGATCACTTCATAAGCCGAAGCTTTCTGAGATGTCAATGTGCCTTTGGGATTCTCTAGAAATGTGTATCACCAAGGGAAATACTTGTCCCTTTTCTTCGTACATAGGTATCCTTGGCCTAAAGAGAAATTAATCTGGGGTCCTCATAGTTTGTCTGCAAGGCCTGGCAGCCCTGCCATTAGCACACATACTCCATATGCAAATATTTCTGGTTCTAATGGGATAGCTCTCATAGCTGTGTGTCCTGCGTATGCTCTAATCTCACATACTTTCAAATAGTGCATTCCTGGAGTTGAACATACTATGCCCTTCTCTGTGAACGAGATTGTCATGTTTAACTTTGTCATTAGGTCTCGTCCCAAAATATTTACTGGGGGTTGTCTTGAATATAACAGTGATACATTCATATCACATTCTTCTATAGAGATTGGAAGTGTATCTGTAAAAGCAACTCGACTTGTAGCTCCTGTGAAGCCCTGAGTATTTATAGCATTGCCGGACAAGGAAAACTCGCCTTCACGTATACACAAACGTGTTGCACCTGTGTCAACTAAGAAGGAATACGCTTTATACCCTATCACAACATCTACCCTTGGTTCCTGGTGAGGGTCTAGTGTCGCTGATAGGATAGAACACATCAGGGTTCCCACTGAGCTGTCCTAGTCCATATACAACTTTGTCCCATTTTGCGTGAATGGACTTCCCCCTTCACCAGTGTTAGCTCTCATTCCAGAGTTCACAGCCTGTCCTGCACTTACTATCTGTGACAGTTGCATCTGCGACTGTTGAGACTGTCCTTGTGGGAAACTTATCTATCGAATTCTGAGGTTGCAAGCTTTGCTGTGCTCCTGGCATTTGCTGTTGCACCGTGTGATTCTGTGCAACTCCATTTCCTCCCTGTTGTAAAAACACAGGTGGATTCACCATACCTGCTCTTATTCCTTGGTCATTTTGCATCATGTCTTGACTTCTGCATGTGCGTGCTAGATGCCCTGTCATCCCACACACCCAAGATATTGGCAGTGGTCTGATTATTTGCCCATTTGACAAATCTTGATTGCCATTTTGCATGTTTTGAAAGCCTCCCTGATTACTCTGAAAACCTCCCTGATTTCTCTGCCATCCGCTTCCTCTAAATCCTCTCCCTCTGGGGTAAAACCCATTATTGCCCTGATTACTCTGTTGTGGATTATTGACCTGCTGCATGCTCGGTCCGTCTATGCTGGTTATCATTGCCCCTTCAATGGCATATTTTGACAATTTCTTCTGCACTAGTTTTGCTTCTTTGCCTTTTCGTGCAGCTTCTTTTTTGCGATTCTTTTCCTACAGCAGTCTGCAATAGTGTGCTATGGTCAACTGTATTTCAGACCACGGTTTGGCATCGATTCCTACCAATTTCTTGAGCTGTTTCGGTACCTGATCTGGCAGCCCTTGGCATAATATATGGTAAAATATGGGTATAGATTTCCCTCAAGATTCACGAGTCTCGAGTGCCCATGCATCTTGGAAATTCTGAATGTGAAGCAAAGGATCCGCCAACTCCTTCATCTTTCGTGTCATGATAGCTTCCATGTTGGAAATATCTGGATATAGCAATCATAATGCTTTCCATACCGCGGCTCTGCAATTGTTAAACAGTGCTCCGTCATGTGCAGTATTAACTGTACTCACACCAGGGTAACCTGCCCGTGTCCATATATCATCAGCTCTATCACCAAGTATGGCGATTAAAAGACCTTTGATTTCCCCTATAGCCAACGTGTTTCTTCCCGTCATTTTTTCTAGCTTGTGTATCCATTTTCCGTCTCCCGATGTCAGCATTGGAAGCTTATTTTTTAGGTTTTCCCAATCCATGTGTGGCCATGGAATTTACTGTGGTCTCGTTCCTCCTTTCTCGAGCAATGGTAATTGGGACGCATAGCCCTCTCTCTCTTCTCTCATTGTTCTTCTGTCTATTGCAGGAGTAATATTCCTGCATCGCTGCATACCTGGAAATGTCCTTAGTCGGCTCACATAGGGTGGTGGAGACACCCCCATCTGACCGTAAGATACTTCTTTGCGTTGGTCGGACTGTGTGGCTGACTCTGATGCCCTCGGTGCAGATCCACTAGAACCTGACCATCTTATCACTTTCCCTCTTGAGAATCGTTTTTCATGTCTCCTCTCTTCCTCCTTTTCCTCATGTTCCTCTCTTTCGCTGTCTGACATTGTCTGTGCCCAACTCGTGCAACTTCTCGCATCCTCTTTGTTCTTACTGATTTCTAACCTATCTAGGGACAGCTCCCTATTTCTACTACTTCAGAAGACGTCCTCAGCATCGTAAAGCTGAGTGCTCTCCAGGCGCTCGTCCTCCCTTCCCCTTGGGGTATTTGTTCTAGCCCCATTTCATCATATATTCTGTCGATTGTCTCTCCGATGCTCCTCGATATTTTCCCTAGACATGCCTGGTACTGCATCGTACTCAGGGAAGAATTCTTCTATGTCTTCCCAATCTACTACTGTATCAGGTTTTTTAACCTCCCTTTCTAGATATTCAAGATCGCGTGCTCTCTGTCTTCGCCTACGTTCTACGTCGTCATCAAATTCTGTCCGCTTCCTCGCTTTCTCTCTGACTTTATCTTCTTCCTCTTTCTTTGCATCTCTGTGTTCATTTGCACTTCGAATTTCCTCATCCCTTCGTCTCTTTATTCTTTTCTCTGTATCCTTTGCTCTTCTTCTATTCTCCGCTGCTCCTGTCTGTCCTGATCATTAGCTGTTCTCTTCTTATCATTGTGTTGTCTTTCTTGCTCTTCTCGATATAACTGCTCTCATCTCTGCCTATCTTTTTTCCTGATCCTTTCGTCTCTCAATCCTTTTTCCTTTTCTCTGTAAATCATCTAGCTTCTCTTTTTGTTTCGTGCCATCAATGCCTTTACCATCGAGTTTCAATAAAATCTGACCTCCCATCCATTTGTTCTGTGTAAATGCTATCTCATTAGTTCTATCCTCATTTCCTTTCTATTTCTGTATCGAGAGACGTAATTGCTTGTGCCTGGTCTTTTCTCTCGTTCACGCGTCTCTCCTTATCCCTCAGGACTTTGGAGATGATATCTCTATCTCTGTCTTTGTCTGGGTTTTCGTCACTACTTTGCTTAGGTGACTCATATGCCAGGTTGCTATACCCTGTAGCTGCTTTAAGTTCTCTTAGCTGGTATAACCCTTCGTCCTTGCTGCCTTAATTTTTCGTTTCAGATGGGGTGGGTGGCGCGGAAGGCATCTCACCCCCTCTGTGCATATGTTAAGTGTCCAATCTAGCGGCGGCTCCTCCTCCTTATCCTCTTGGTACATCTTCCAAAGCTCTAAACTAGCTAGGCGTTTATCTAAATGTCTGCTTGTGTATGTGGCGTGCAAATATGTCGTCATGTGCTGTAGGACCGTTTTAGATAGCGATCCACCCTGGGGCCATGGCATAAACATTTTGTTTGCGGTTCCTTTAACCCATTCTGCACTGTACTTTTTCAGCTTAGGTGCATGTTTTGCCAATTGTTTGCACAGGTGTACTTACAGAGTCATGTCTTCCATGCTTAAATCTGTTCACTTTCTCTTTATATAAAACTTGTTATGTCTTTCGTTTCTTAAACAACTTCAACAATATGAGCAAGCACAACTCCTCGCAAGCTCCAATCCTGTTTTTTTTTTTACAAAAATGTATACCTCCTTTTTCAACCAACAAACATCAATTTGTGTTCTACAATATCTCAGTTACTCAATCGCGTAATTTTTCGTGCTAGTTCCTTGAAGGAAAAATGTCATCCTGTGACATTACAACAAATAACACATAAGACAGATGTTAACAGACTAGACAAACTCCAGCTGGCTACACATATCTCTGCCACTAATCTTACCCTGACATGGGGTGTAAGCCCATCCCTTTCACAAGCGTCTTTAACCGCTGTGGTCTTCTAGTTATTCAAATTTTATTCAGGACTATGGATGCAGGCTTCTTCTAACCACTATTTTAAGCATAGGAATTTGGGCGTATCCTCTCTTCTCAGGTGCCCCCCCGGTATCCTCTCTCTTCTTGGGTGTCCTGCCTGGTAATCTTCTCTACTGCTCAGTCACCCTTTGAGTCACTATTTCCTTCCCCTTATATATACATACATTTCCCGCCTCCCTCCGTTACCTTCCCTTACGTGTTCTAAAGCATGCATTTTTTGCCTAAGCATTTAGTCTTTTTCACTCACTGTTTGCATGTTCCCTCTCTGATTGCTTGGGATCACCGCCTTCATCACAGCCTCTCCTGCCATTCACCCGCTCAGCTGCTCGTAGAAATGGGAAGGGATTTTGTGGTGGAAACACAGGTCCATTCAGACCTTTACCTGCAGGTTTTGCCCTTTATTCTAACCACTATCTATGGGGAGCTTCACGGTCTACTTAGCCAGATGGCAAAGGACTTGTGATATTGCCGAGGACCTAGAGTTACTTTATGTCAACGGTCAAGGGGTGTCTTATCTAATCGATAATCGATAGAACCATCCTATCTCTGCTACCAAGTGTGCACTAGGACCCCCAACCTGCCCATAGAGCTGGGGTTTGCCCAATAGCACTTTAAGATGGAAAAGCAGCACCCATGAGATGGATGGGGATGCAGATTAATACTCAAGCATCAAATCAATAATGACAACTCAACGGTTTGGCAAAGGGAGTCCGTTTAATGACAAGTACAAAAAACAGGGAGTTTCACGAATATCAGCGGATGCGTGATCTTCCCTCTCGCTTCACAACTCCAACTGACGTCATAAGAAATACAACATTTATACTGAAAACTCGTCATCACTGACGTTTAACACTTAAAAGTTGGCATGCAATTCTATTGGTTCTAGGAAAGTAACTTTAATATAGCTACTGTATCTGTATATGGTAACGGAGTAAGGGGATTGGGTAAACACTGTCAGGTGAGGCATGTAAGCAGTTCCTTCAAAAATGGCTAGTAGACATCACTAAAAGTACGACGTCCCATTGGTTCTACTAACTATAAGACCCTAGATTACTTGGTCCACTATGGTTGGGTTGGAACCAACCCCACTCATACTTTTCCACTTTGCCTAGCAGCATGCAGAATGGTCGGCCATGTGCAGGGTGCCCACCAGCTCCCTCGGCCTTCCTCCAATTATTGTTACAATCAATCATCACTTTAGTGGCCATTTGTCAATTATTTAACTGTGGTTGGCCTCAAGACTGCATCTCCTGTCTGGAAAAGTTCTTATATCTTCACCTGGCCCACTGCCATGAGTAGGTGTGAAAGTCTCACTTCTTCTCGCTCGGCTGGTCACGTGATTCAGACACAGTGAAATCGCCTTCTTCTCCATGTAATTTGTGTATTTGATTTTCATTTGCCCACCACCTGCCTTCGGTTTCTTATCTTGACCTTTCTGAGCAGGATATTCTGTTCCTTGCTTCATTAATTGCAGCTACTGTTCGTCTATTTTAGCTGATACAACCTTGGCTTTTTTGGCACGATTTGTCTCTGCTGAGTTTCGTTTCTGCCTTTTATTCTTGATTTGTCAAATATATGCTCTCCTCGTGTGGCCTCTAGTAACCTTTGTTTGATTCTGCATCTTGTGCATAGTGGAAGTATACTTATATAACATGCTTGTTTTGAGGTAGATATGTATAGGTGGCGCTTGCCGCAATCTATCTTACTACTAAGCATAGCAAGCCGCACAATTTTCTTAGCTTTCTTGTGGTTCCAAGCATATGTAAATGCGTAAACTGGTCGAATATCTTTGTCATGCTCATGGTATAAGTTCCTTACACTTTACATTTTCCTTTCACTTTAGGTTCACGATGTCCCTTATACATGGGCCCTCATTACGACCCTGGCGGAAATCGAAAAACGATGGCGGAAATGCAATACCGCCATCGAATAGCGCTCGGTGCGACTATGACCCGTCACCGCAAAGTACGATGCCATTAGCGACACCGTAGTGAACGCCAACGCTAACTGCACCAAGTACGCGCGCGCGCGCCATGCCAAACCGTAAATACCACCATGGCGCAACGGTACGCGAATTCCGACCCTAGCGGACATGTACCTAACGCCATCAAGCACGGCGGAAAGTACCATTCCGCCATGGCGAGAAGTACGGCATTGCGAATCAACCGTAAACGGCCCCACTGAGTGCCTGTACACCGCTCCCTGCCCACAAAGTACAACTCCCCGTAGGTGCAATGAAGCCACAATGCAACCAGTGAAATGTACAAGTCACCCATGCATGCCAACGAACAAAAGAATCACAAGAGGGGCCAATGGGAGCTGCAGGGCACAGATGGCACGAATACAGAAGCCATCCCAATGGACATGACCACAGTCCCCCACCAAGAAACGCACGCAAACACAGGCACCTGTGACCAGCAATATTCCGAAAATCACATCATTCCACCAGTCCACCTGGCTGACCGGCATCTGTTACACAAAACCCAATCCCCCGCCCCTGAGCATGACAACATTCAAACAGTCATATTGGCAGCCCCCATCCCTGACCTCACTGGGCTTCGTAGGCAAACGCGCCCAGCACAGTACCACGCAACTAAACTCCGAAGCTGGAACCCAATGCAGATCCCCTCACAATACATCGCTCCCCAAATAGGAATATGCCACATCACTTGCAAAGAAGAACGCTACACGGCCCATATCAGAATAGAAATTTAATGCACAACAAATTCACCAAGCCCATACAGCCATTAGGCCATGAACTCCAAAACACATTTCACCATTGTGGGCTGCATCCGCAAGAAATGACCAGCTACTACTTGTGTGACGCCCTGTTCCATCATGGTACACAGAGCCACATTCACGTACGAAAAGGCAACATGGAAGCGCACAGAACCGCAGGGCCGTCCCAATGGGGAGGCACTAGTCCAGCTGAAAGGCCGAAATGTTGCTCCGAGCCACTAGTACTGCGTAAGGGCATGTGGCCCATTGGCGATCGTCCCATAAGATCGTAATGCTGCTCCACTGATTAACACGAAGCAGCAGGTGTCGGGAGTAAAAGCCATCTGCAGGAGTGGCATACAGATGGCAGTGGCAAAAGGGGAGGAGATACCTGTCAACCAAAAGAAAAGAAAAAGAACAGAATGGCCATCAGAACTACATTCGAACAACTCACTTCAATGATCACACTAAATCCACAGCCATATGCATGCTAGCCCACTCCAAAGGATCATCACCACCCCAAAACCACTTGCGACTCATAACTATCTATATCGAGGTGTAAACACCATCACAAACGAGTGTACCTGTGCATGCGTCTGTGAAAACAGAATCCATCAGATGGGAATGTTAACGTGCATGGACACAAGTGTCTGAAGGCGCGTCGAGACAGGGAGGGCTCAACAAGGCCAGATAGACGATGGTCCCACTATGGCAGCCCTGCATCACATAGCGCAGGGGAGGCGGACAGATTCCAAGAAGCCCTGTACATGGCAAACTCTGTATCAAATCATCTGCCCATGCATCCATTCATCATTCCCTCATCCCGGTATAAAAACGCCTGAATATTTACTCACATAACATTAGAAATATCCATTGAGTCTGTGCGTTATGCAGCCTGCAAAATCCACAGTGCCCCAGCCCGGAATTCCAGTGTTGTGAAGCAACATGTATTTGGGAACGTCCGGCCTCATCGCCCACGTCGCTATTGCGCATCCCAAACTATTCATATCAATCATTGCATCCTCGCCATGGCCCCTGTCTCAAGGACATTGAACAATAGAACGTTATATTTGCAGTCAGACCTGTGGGCATCTCCTCGCCGCTAGCTGAAAACCGAAAGCGCCGCCCTTCGAATTCCTCATTTGCAACATCACGTCGAAAAGGCATCTGTGGCCGTTTGAAATCACAAATTAATCCATCTAGTGCGGCTGTGTGTGAAAATGGCAACTGCCTTCACCCACAAATGGGACGCCCCGCCCGTCGGTGCAACTCGGTACAGTGATGCATGAGGGCCCACCGTTACTCGAGTACTACGTTCCACTGACCCTTCACAAGTCTGTTCGCGACTGCAAAGATTGTATGTGAAACAATGGGACCATAGCCGAATGTACATATCAACCAATGTTACACGGCCATCGGGTACAAATACATGATTGCAATAGCAAGATGCCATTACTCGAATTGCAGCGTTGTGTGCGGGACGTGCTCGGCCAAAGGGGAGAGCAGCTTGCACAGGTGGAATGAATCACCACAGGTGGAGGCCATACAGCCTGAAAACACATAAATTGCACACCCAGTCTCCTCCCACAACCACACCCACTCCGAAATGCTACCGGCAGGACTCGCGATGTTGGCCCTGGGGGACCTGATAGCACTGCAAGTACTCCAACTCCAAGAAGAAGACGAACACCAACTACAACCGGCCGCACGGAGGAGACGCAGGAGGAGGAGGAGGGCAAGGCAGGGCCAGCAAGGGCCGCCAGCACAGCCACTACCACCACGCAGGCAGCCCGCAATCCCACGCCTCCGAACACATCCGTTCAACCTCACTGATGAGCAGATCCACACCCTCTACCGTTTGGACCGGGACACCATAGCCGCCATTGTGGACATGACACAGGCTGACCTTGTCAGCATGATAGATAGCCCAACCGCCATCCCACCCCTACTGAAGGTGGTGTCTGTACTCCACTTCCTGGCCACAGGCACCTACCAGCACACAGTCGGACAGTTGCATGGCATTTCTCAGCCACTGTTCTCACGGACACTATTGCAAGTGCTCGATGCCCTCCTGAAGCACGCAGACGACTACATCTCTCTACCACGCTCGGAGCAGGAAATTACCAACACAAAAGTGGGATGCCATGCACTTGCCGGCATACCGGGTTGCATTGGTGCCATCGACTGCACCCATGTGGAATTGGTCGTCCCACATGCCATGGAGGCCCAGTACTGCAACCGAAAACAATTCCATTCCCTGAATGTACAAATGGTGTGTGACTCCAACAGGATCATTACACATTGTTGTGCCCGATTCCCTGGATCAACCCATGATTCTATGGTCTTGAGGAACTCTACAATACCACGCTACATGGAGCGACACGCAGGGAACAGATCCTGGCTACTCGGTGAGTCTCATTTCATGCATGATGATGTGGGGTATGTGATTCGGCAATGACCTGGCAGGAAGGGGGGGGGGTTGTGCGTACGTAGCAATGGCATTCCACATCATACGTTTATCGTCCACATACAGGTGATGCTGGATATCCACTGAAGAGATGGCTCCTCACACCAGTCCGGAACCCACGGGACCAGCATGAGGAGGACTACAACCATGCCCACTCACATACCCGTGTAGTCATTGAACAGGCATTCGGCCTACTGAAGACTCGTTTCCGCTGCCTCAGCAGGTCTGGCGGGGCACTCCTGTACCGCCATGAGAAGGTTGCAAAGATGGTCATGGCATGTGTCATGCTCCACAACATGTGCGTACGTAGAAATGTGCCCATGCCCCCTGACGCAGAACTGCAAGCACCTGAAGATGGTCAGGATGAGGGTGGGGATGTGGCAGCACCTCAAGGAGTCTGCGAGGCACCGGAGGGCCGTGACATTCGTCAGCATCTCATTGATGCATGCTTCTAGCACTCACGCCTGGTGGCTGATACATGGACACGGTACTCGTGGCACTGTGTGTGTCTGGTACATGCACAATATGGACTGTACGCCTATGATGGCCTAGTACACAAAGATCATTGTCCACACATCTCATTGGTTGATCGTGCATTGTTTATGGCAAATGTGATATCATGTTGAACACCCTATCGACCCGCCACCCAAGTGAGCCCAAAACACCCCCTCCACCCTCCTACCTCCCCCCCGAACACCAGTGTCCAAAGATGCTCATCGTCAGTGGGCAGTCGCTATTGCAAGCCCCCTCTGCGGGTATCAGGGGCACCCCTGCCTGTGGAGCGCAGGTTCCTCCCAGATCTACGTTGGGGGCTGCCCTGGACGGAACTTGCAACGGATGATGTCTCTGCCTGCTCACGTCCATGCATGTCCCTAAGGGTTTGTGAGAGCTCAGTGAGCACACGGCGCACTGCGGCAAGTTCGGCACATACGTCTTTGGACGTCGCATGCAGTTCCCCCCTCAGGCTCTCGGTGCTTCTCTCCATTTGGACTCTCAGGCTCTCGGTGCTACTCTCCATTTGGACTCTCAGGCTCTCGGTGCTACTCTCCATTTGTACTCTCAGGCTCTCGGTGCTACTCTCCATTTGTGCCCTTAGTGTCTCTGTACTTCTCTCCATTTCTGCCCTAAGTGTCTCAGTTGATGTTTCTATGTCTGCCTTAGTGCCCCCACATTCATCGGCATGGTCCTTGAGGAGCGTGGCCAGTTGCTGCTGTTGCACGATTAACTGGTCGAGGGACTGTTGCCTCTGCTGGGCCATGGCCATTTGCGGTGGTGTCACAGAGGGGCTGGTGACCTCATGTTGCCTTGCCACAGGGCTTGTGGGGGATGGCCAGTCGTCGTCTTGTGGGTGCCCCTGCGTGGTATCCTCATGGTGTACGGGATGGGACAGACAGGGGGATTGGGACAGGTCATGGATGGATCTGACTTCGACATCCCCGTTTTCTGTGTCGGAGCATGCTGCCATCAATGGGGTGTCACCTATGGTGCTGCTGCCACCAGAGGCAGTGCCTTCTGTGGCATCCATTGGGGGGACCTGTGGTGGTGGTGTTGTGGGCATGCTGGCTGCTGGGGTGCCTGTTGATGTTCCCTCCTCTGTGCTGCCACCTGATTTGTGCTGCTGCCGTGTCTTGATCCGTGCAGCTGAGGTGGAGGGTCTTTGGCCGTTGGTCTTGGCCCTCTTTGCAGGTGTGCTGGTAGGGGTGTCCTGATGCTCGTCGTTTGGATCGGACCATGTGGTGGAGTAAAGGAGGGCGAGGGTTATTAATGGGTCTCTGGGAATTGGAATGGCATTGTATCACATGCATTGGGGTGGTACCTGAGGGTGATTTGGGTCGGGGCCTTGGAGGTGCATTCATTTGTGTGTGGAGTGAGGGTGCAGTTGTTTGGCAGCCTGCAGTTAGGGTGTGCCTGCTGCACGTGTAGTGGGTGTTTTAGGGGTTTTTAATTATTTATGTATTTATTGTGAGTTTTAAAGTGCGCTATCAGGCCAATGTGTGTGGACGTTCTCCTGGACATGTGTTTCTGTTGCACTATGGGGACACATGGTACTTCACATGATTGGAAATTGTGGATTTAGCATTGTTTTATTTGGGCCACCTACCTGATTCTTCGGATGTCTGCACTCCTTTCTCCATCCCTCCGACTCCCTCTATGCTCTCCATTCCAATGGTGGAGGCACAGATTTCTTCCCAGGGGGTCAACTTGATGGGTGATTCCGATCCTCCCCCGGTGGCTGTGGCAATGTTGCGGTTGGCAGAAAGTATGCTACGGACGCGTATCCGCAGGTCGTCCCATCGCTTTCTGCATTGCGGGGTGCGGTCCCCACCGCACTTACACGCTGTGCCACCAGGGCCCATATGGCCTTCTTGTTCGCAAGTGCCGTCCTGGTCATTTGCGTCGAGAAGACGACGGCAGCATTCTCCTGGAGGGTCTCTGTTAGCACGGTGAGTTCCTCACGGGAGAAGTGGACCTGCCGCTTGCGGTCGCACGCTTTCTTCGCTACTTTTCCCATTTTTCTTGGTTTCGCTAGGGTGGATGACGGGTTGGGGTGTGTCTCGGGGTAGTGTTTTTAGTGGTTGTGTGGATTTTGTGGTTTTATAGGTGTACGGCGGGATGTTTCCCGTTCCGGGCCCATGTTTTTACTTCCGTTTCCGTATATTTACGGTCACCGTACTTTCCGGTTGGCGCTCACTGCGGTGTCCGCTAAAATGGGTGGCGGTATTGCACCTAGGGCGCCGTACGGCGGCGGTGTGGGCCGTTTTGGGGTCATTTCCGCCATCGCGGACTTTGCACTTCCGCCATGCCATGGTGCTCGTGCCCGATGGGTCGGAATGGGCCGCACTTTGCTCCTTCGTGCAATGGCGGAAACGCTATTTACGCTGTGGCGGTCCGGTCAGTCACTTTCCGCCAGGGTCGTAATGAGGGCCAAGGTGTTTTGTCTCTTTATGTTATTCTCAGGTCGTCATATCTTTTATATGTGAGTCAGTCCGGGTTCTTGTGACATCACCATTCGTCTTCCATTAAGACCTTTTTCGCTTCTTCAGGGACTGCACTCAGACGATCTTCATTTCGTTTCATTTGATGATATGGTTTTCTCAATGGGTACCTTTCTGTCCATGTTTTCTTTGGTGTCAGTACTTCAATAGGTGCTGTTCTTCTGATATGTACTGGACAGAGCCCCAATGCAGCTCTCTGCTGGTTTATTTGCACATCATACGTCACATACTTTGGCGTGAATTTTCCTGGTACTTCTAAATGGACGGTTGGAGTGTGGATCATACTTGGGACCTCCTCTACAACATATTTCGGCGTGAATGTTCCTGTTACTTCAAAAGGGGTGGCTGTAGTGTGAATCGTGCTTGGCACTTCCTCTTCACTCTGATGTACTGATCCGTGTTTCTACTTCAGTTATCCTCTGCATCGCCTTCTCAAGTTGGTCATGTATAGTTGAAACATTGACAGTTATACCATCAAATTTGCCGTTGATAGAGGCAAACCCTTGCTGCAATGGAGCCATGACCCCTTGGAGGTCTACGAGCGGTGAGGCCAGGGCTCGCTTCACGTGCGCCTGATTGCTTGTGCCCTCATCCGTCATTTCCACAGATTCGGGGTGGGTTTCGCAAACTTATCCATGAAGCTGCATTTTTCTGGACCAGCCCCCTTAACTGCCTCACCCCAATCCAAAATAGGCAAGTACACTGATCCCTAGTTGTAGCACAGGATGTGCCTGTGTTTATTTCTGCTTAAGCATCCAGCAAACAAGAGAGGAGTGTCAGTCAGTTATTAAGAATGCAACACAATGTGCCAGCTGCCGCACCTGCTCCACATTCACCTTTGCGTATTTCAAACATGCAGCACGATGGCCACTCCGCTAATTGCCAGCCACGCCTATAAGCACAGTAGACCCTGAGTTTGGCACAGGCTTTGCACACCCCAATGCCCAGAGTTCAAAGGGGGAGCGCAGTTAAAAGAGAGAGGCAAGCTGTCGGCACCACTGGCCGGTGACTCCTACGTAGCACTCACCTGCTGCAGCCACCTTCCGTCAGGGAAGGGTGTGTGATGCTCCAAGTAGCAGCAATAAAGTGGTAGGCCAATGACTGCGTATTTCTAGCCATGCACACTGAGGGCCTCCCCCGCAGCACGCAATGTCAATAAAGTCAATCAGCCCGTTAGGGGTCCGGCCATGCTCTCGTCCTCCGCACGGCCGCCCTGGGGCCCCTCAATGGTCACAAGCCCAACACGGGTGGTGCTCTCTTAAATCCCCCACGGGGCATCAGCATCACCTGGAAATCGTCTGGATGGCAACAAAGAAGGCCCGGACACGGTAGCGGGCCAGCCGAGGGCAATCCGGCCCCACCACCCGGCACTCCAGGAGATAGTCCTCGCCGTGGGGCTTCTGCCTCCTGCTATCGCTTCACTGCACTGCGCCCAGGCAGGCCACCAGCTACACACATGCCTCACCCCAACCGGCCTGGATCATCGCAGTTCACTGCAGTTCGCTATCAATTTCGCAGCTTTACCAGCCGCCCTGCTGCGGGTAGCTCTTGCTGAACATGCACTCAACCTTCAGTGGACTGTTTATCAGTTTTTCGGAAAAGTTGCAACGTTTTCAGCACAGTATCTCGTGGAGAATCTTCACTCTAGGCAGAGCTCACGCAATTTGGCAAACATGCAACAGCGCCCCCTTTGGAAAAGCGTGTATAAAAACCCATCAGAGCCCGGCCACTTCCCCACAAGATCACACTAAAAAAGCTTCAACAGGCATTCAAAATCCGCTTTTGTTATTAAAACTCCACATCTTAAACAGTTTAAAGGCAAGGCACTAACAATGAAACCGAATGATTCAGATTGCTGCATTCTGGGCGAAGCAACACCACGAACAGTTATCTCTAATACAAGACACTGGTGCATTCCTAGGAGACAAACAGATGTCTAAAACAATTTGAAGTTGCAGTGATTAACTGGAAAATCATGCATTTAAAAAACATTGTTCCCCTCGCACTAAGTTTCACTGAAATGGATTTTCAGGCCGATTCATGGAATAATTAGCGCAGCGCAAGTGGCCAAAAACGTGCAAATCGCAGTGGAATAGCGAAAATCGCAGTGCAAGTGCGAAAATCGCACGAAAAGCAGCGCACATCGATTCATGGAAGGCCGTGCGCGAGAAAACCATCGGATGTGCGATAATAAAGTGCGCGGCGCACGTTAGCGCACAGGCCATCTTACTGCGTGCGCCAGGTCACAGCGAAAATCGCACAGGCCACAGCGAAAATCGCACATAGCGCGGCGCACGCAACAAAAGTAGGCGGAACACGGGGCGTAACACTCGGAATGGGGAACAACTTGCCAAAATGTGGGCGTCACGGGGGAAGTACAGGGTACAAGTGCGCGGAACGCCCACACGCTCGCCTACAACACGTATTCATGGAATAGAATAGGGCAAAAAAGCGCTCGCTCAAACCAGCGCACAGGCACAAACACGACCGCCACAAGAAAGCAGGCGGTAGCGTCTCTGCGCCTGTAAGAAATGTGCGCCAAAAGGTGCGGCAAAAAATAGCACCTATATACTGCCATGATGAATGTCCCATACTGTGGCCCTCCAGGACAAATGACGTGCAAAGGAGTACCCACAAACACGGACACCCGCTGACAAAAAATACGTGTGCGTGTATACCGGGGTGCGCGGGAAGTCTCACACGTGAATTGGCAGGGCATGTGAATTCCAGGGGTTTGCGAGAAGTTCCACACGCGATTTGTCAGGGTACGTGGATTACAGGGGTGCGCGGGAAGTTCCACACGCGATTTGACCGTGTATGTGGATTTCAGGGGTGGGCGGGAAGTTCCACACGTGATTTGTCAGGGTACGTGGATTTCAGTGGTGCGCGGGAAGTTCCACACGCGATTTGGCCGTGTACGTGGATTTCAGGGGTGCGCGGGAAGTACCACACGCGATTTGGCCGGGTACCTGGATTTCAGGGGTGCGCGGGAAGTTCCACACGTGATTTGTCAGGGTACGTGGATTTCAGGGGTGCGCGGGAAGTTCCACACGCGATTTGGCCGTGTACGTGGATTTCAGGGGTGCGCGGGAAGTCCCACACGCGATTCGGCCGGGTACGTGGATTTCATGGGTGCGCGGGAAGTTCCACATGCGATTTGTCAGGGTACGTGGATTTCAGTTGTGCGCGGGAAATTCTACACGCGATTTGGCTGTGTGCTCCCAGGTATTCCCTATACACCCTCCACGGCCCCTGCAGGCAGCACACACCACAGGGGACTACCCTGCACACCTGCTCATGTCACCCAGCACCCCTACCCCCCAGCATCCAGGGGCACCCTCCACCAGGCCCCCACTCATGTCTCCCACCACCCCCACCCCCAGCCACCATGGGCATCCCCCACCAGGCCCCCACTCATGTCTCCCACCCACCCCCACCCCCCAGCCACCATGGGCAGCCCCCACCAGGCCCCCACTCATGTCTCCCACCCACCCCCACCCCCCAGCCACCATGGACAGCCCCCACCAGGCCCCCACTCATGTCCCCTATCACCCCCACCCCCCAGCAGTGCAGGGGCACCCTCCACCAGGCCCCCACTCATGTCCCCCTGCACCCCCACCCCCCAGCAGTGCAGGGGCACCCTCCACCAGGCCCCCACTCATGTCCCCCTGCACCCCCACCCCCCAGCATCCAGGGACACCCTCCACCAGGCCCCCACTCATGGCCCCTATCACCCCCACCCCCCGCCACCAGGGGCAGCCTCCACCAGGCACCCACCCATGTCTCCCACCACCCCCACCCCCCAGCAGTGCAGGGGCACCCTCCACCAGGCCCCCACTCATGTCTCCCACCACCCCCACCCCCCAGCAGTGCAGGGGCAGCCTCCACCAGGCCCCCACTCATGTCTACCACCACCCCCACCCCCCAGCCACCAGGGGCACCCTCCACCAGGCCCCCACTCATGTCTCCCACCACCCCCACCCCCCAGCAGTGCAGGGGCAGCCTCCACCAGGCCCCCACTCATGCCTCCCACCCACCCCCACCCCCAGCCACCAGGGGCAGCCCCCACCAGGCCCCCACTCATGTCTCCCACCCACCCCCCAGCCACCATGGGCAGCCCCCACCAGGTCCCGACTCATGTCCCCTATCACCCCCACCCCCCAGCCACCAGGGGCACCCTCCACCAGGCCCCCACTCATGTCTCCCACCCACGCCCACCCCCCAGCCACCATGGGCAGCCCCCACCAGGCCCCCACTCATGTCTCCCACCCACCCCCACCCCCCAGCCACCATGGGCAGCCCCCACCAGGCCCCCACTCATGTCCCCTATCACCCCCACCCCCCAGCCACCAGGGGCACCCTCCACCAGGCCCCCACTCATGTCTCCCACCACCCTCACCCCCCAGCATCCAGGGGCACCCCCCACCAGGCCCCCACTCATGGCCCCTATCACCCCCACCCCCCCGCCACCAGGGGCAGCCTCCACCAGGCCCCCACTCATGTCTCCCACCACCCCCACCCCCCAGCAGTGCAGGGGCACCCTCCACCAGGCCCCCACTCATGTCTCCCACCACCCCCACCCCCCAGCCACCAGGGGCACCCTCCACCAGGCCCCCACTCATGTCTCCCACCACCCCCACCCCCCAGCAGTGCAGGGGCAGCCTCCACCAGGCCCCCACTCATGTCTACCACCACCCCCACCCCCCAGCCACCAGGGGCAGCCCCCACCACGCCCCCACTCATGTCTCCCACCCACCCCCACCCCCCAGCCACCATGGGCAGCCCCCACCAGGCCCCCACTCATGTCCCCTATCACCCCCACCCCCCAGCGGCTCCCTCCACCAGGCCCCCACTCATGTCTACCACCACCCCCACCCCCCAGCCACCAGGGGCAGCCCCCACCAGGCCCCCACTCATGTCTCCCACCCACCCCCACCCCCCAGCCACCATGGGCAGCCCCCACCAGGCCCCCACTCATGTCTCCCACCCACCCCCACCCCCCAGCCACCATGGGCAGCCCCCCCCAGGCCCCCACTCATGTCCCCTATCTCCCCCACCCCCCAGCCGCCAGGGGCACCCTCCACCAGGCCCCCACTCATGTCTCCCACCCCTCCACCCCCCAGCATCCAGGGGCACCCTCCACCAGGCCCCCACTCATGTCTACCACCACCCCCACCCCCCAGCCACCAGGGGCACCCTCCACCAGGCCCCCACTCATGTCTCCCACCCACCCCCACCCCCCAGCCACCATGGGCAGCCCCCACCAGACCCCCACTCATGTCCCCTATCACCCCCACCCCCCAGCCACCAGGGGCAGCCTCCACCAGGCAATGTTCAAAGACCTTGGCCGTGAGGCCAGTGGTGCGGGTTGCACTCCTATGTCCACTTAAGAGTGGCTTACTTCAAGTGAGTCAAAAAAATCAATCTCACTGGTACACACAATCTGATGCAGAATGCTTGTATTATATATATACTATTTATTCGAACAAGACAGTAGATGTTGCCAATTACTATTTCCTCTTAATGCAAATGCTTTCTGGGATAGGCCAATGCATTTCGGACTAAATCCTTCATCAGGGCCTGTATATAATCATAAGTTACACAAATTAAAGTCACAAAAATACCAAAAAATAATAAAACAAGCAATATCAAGTCCATGGTCAAAGTTGTCAAGTATGCACAAAGGTGCCAAAAATAGCAGTCAATGAATACCACATTCCCGGAGCATTAATCCCACATATGAATAAGTAAATACGTATCACCAATAACACAGAGTAAAAGTGAAACCATTTCATACCCATCAGTGCACAAACCAGTAAAAAATATTAAACATACGTACGGAAAAGAGCAATGTTGAAATATTAAGCGAATAACCATACAATAGGAAAGAAGACAGAAATGTCATTTAGTCATTACCCAGGGTCACATTACTTAGGCATAATGCTAAGGATCTTATATTTACACTGACCTGGTCTCCCTGTCAACAAATGAAACCTTCAAAAATGGCTGCGCGTTCACTAGCAGAGATCGCAGTATTTCCTCTGGCACGAACAATTTTCAAAACAACAATCTGTAAATATATGTATCCATTAGGTAGTACTCTAGGTCTACTCTGCTTATCATCCATACTGCTGGAGGCACGAGCCTACCTGATGTTGTGTAGAGACTCGTCTCAATACACGGTTTAACCGCCGGAACGCGCGTTTCACTGAATGTCTGTTGCTGTTTAAAGGTTACCATGGAAACCCCATGGTGCTAATACCTTTGCTAGGCCAACCAAAAATGGCGGCCATATTGGAATGGTGTATTCGCTACTTATCTCGAATGAATCATAATGGAAATTCGAATGTACATCACAACAATACCTAAATCCTCTAATTTAGGATTGACACATAAGCCTGTGCGTTCTAATTCTGAAATATAGCTGAAAAAATAATTAAAAAATTAAGGAACATCTCATTACATAAAAGAAGAACTCTACTTGACCAGACTAATATAATAAAGAGTCCTCAATATACAAAACCTCCACCAGGCACCCACTCATGTCTTCCACCACCCCCACCCCCAGCCACCAGGGGCACCCTCTACCAGGCCCCCACTCATGTCTCCCACCACCCCCACCCCCCAGCAGTGCAGGGGCAGCCTCCACCAGGCCCCCACTCATGTCTACCACCACCCCAACCCCCCAGCCACCAGGGGCAGCCCTCACCAGGCCCCCACTCATGTCTCCCACCCACCCCCACCCCCCAGCCACCATGGGCAGCCCCCACCAGGCCCCCACTCATGTCTCCCTCCCACCCCCACCCCCCAGCCACCATGGGCAGCCCCCACCAGGCCCCCACTCATGTCCCCTATCACCCCCACCCTCCAGCCACCAGGGGCACCCTCCACCAGGCCCCCACTCATGTCTCCCACCACCCCCACCCCCAGCATCCAGGGGCACCCTCCACCAGGCCCCCACTCATGGCCCCTATCACCCCCACCCCCCCGCCACCATGGGCAGCCCCCACCAGGCCCCCACTCATGTCTCCCACCCACCCCCACCCCCCAGCCACCATGGGCAGCCCCCACCAGGCCCCCACTCATGTCCCCTATCACCCCCACCCCCAGCAGTGCAGGGGCACCCTCCACCAGGCCCCCACTCATGTCCCCCTGCACCCCCACCCCCCAGCAGTGCAGGGGCACCCTCCACCAGGCCCCCACTCATGTCCCCCTGCACCTCCACCCCCCAGCATCCAGGGACACCCTCCACCAGGCCCCCACTCATGGCCCCTATCACCCCCACCCCCCTGCCACCAGGGGCAGCCTCCACCAGGCCCCCACCCATGTCTCCCACCACCCCCACCCCCGAGCCACGATGGGCAGCCCCCACCAGGCCCCCACTCATGTCTCCCACCCACCCCCACCCCCCAGCCACCATGGGCAGCCCCCACCAGGCCCCCACTCATGTCCCCTATCACCCCCACCCCCCAGCAGTGCAGGGGCACCCTCCACCAGGCCCCCACTCATGTCCCCCTGCACCCCCACCCCCCAGCATCCAGGGGCACCCTCCACCAGGCCCCCACTCATGGCCCCTATCACCCCCACCCCCCAGCCACCAGGGGCAGCCTCCACCAGGCACCCACTCATGTCTCCCACCACCCCCACCCCCCAGCAGTGCAGGGGCACCCTCCACCAGGTCCCCACTCATGTCTCCCACCACCCCCACCCCCCAGCAGTGCAGGGGCAGCCTCCACCAGGCCCCCACTCATGTCTACCACCACCCCCACCCCCCAGCCACCAGGGGCACCCTCCACCAGGCCCCCACTCATGTCTCCCACCACCCCCACCCCCCAGCAGTGCAGGGGCAGCCTCCACCAGGCCCCCACTCATGTCTACCACCACCCCCACCCCCCAGCCACCAGGGGCTGCCCCCACCAGGCCCCCACTCATGTCTCCCACCCACCCCCACCCCCCAGCCACCATGGGCAACCCCTCCACCAGGCCCCCACTCATGTCCCCTATCACCCCCACCCCCCAGCCACCAGGGGCACCCTCCACCAGGCCCCCACTCATGTCTACCACACCCCCACCCCCCAGCCACCAGGGGCAGCCCCCACCAGGCCCCCACTCATGTCTCCCACCCACCCCCACCCCCCAGCCACCATGGGCAGCCCCCACCAGGCCCCCACTCATGTCTCCCACCTACCCCCACCCCCAGCCACCATGGGCAGCCCCCACCAGGCCCCCACTCATGTCCCCTATCACCCCCACCCCCCAGCCACCAGGGGCAGCCTCCACCAGGCCCCCACTCATGTCTCCCACCACCCCCACCCCCCAGCATCCAGGGGCACCCTCCACCAGGCCCCCACTCATGGCCCCTATCACCCCCACCCCCCCGCCACCAGGGGCACCCTCCACCAGGCCCCCACTCATGTCTCCCACCAACCCCACCCCCCAGCCACCAGGGGCACCCTCCACCAGGCCCCCACTCATGTCTCCCACCACCCCACCCCCCAGCCACCAGGGGCACCCTCCATTAGGCCCCCACTCATGTCTCCCACCACCCCCACCCCCCAGCAGTGCAGGGGCAGCCTCCACCAGGCCCCCACTCATGTCTACCACCACCCCCACCCCCCAGCCACCAGGGGCAGCCCCCACCAGGCCCCCACTCATGTCTCCCACCCACCCCCACCCCCCAGCCACCATGGGCAGCCCCCACCAGGCCCCCACTCATGTCCCCTATCACCCCACCCCCCAGCCACCAGGGGCACACTCCACCAGGCCCCCACTCATGTCTCCCACCCCTCCACCCCCCAGCATCCAGGGGCACCCTCCACCAGGCCCCCACTCATGTCTACCACCACCCCCACCCCCCAGCCACCAGGGGCACCCTCCACCAGGCCCCCACTCATGTCTCCCACCCACCCCCACCCCCCAGCCACCATGGGCACCCTCCACCAGGCACCCACTCATGTCTACCACCACCCCCACCCCCAGCCACCAGAGGCACCCTCTACCAGGCCCCCACTCATGTCCCCTATCACCCCCACCCCCCAGCCACCAGGGGCACCCTCCACCAGGTCCCCACTCATGTCTCCCACCACCCCCACCCCCCCAGCATCCAGGGGCACCTTCCACCAGGCCCCCACACATGGCCCCTATCACCCCCACCCCCCCGCCACCAGGGGCAGCCTCCACCAGGCCCCCACTCATGTCTCCCACCACCCCCACCCCCCAGCAGTGCAGGGGCACCCTCCACCAGGCCCCCACTCATGTCTCCCACCACCCCCACCCCCCAGCCACCAGGGGCACCCTCCACCAGGCCCCCACTCATGTCTCCCACCACCCCCACCCCCCAGCAATGCAGGGGCAGCCTCCACCAGGCCCCCACTCATGTCTACCACCACCCCCACCCCCCAGCCACCAGGGGCACCCTCCACCAGGTCCCCACTCATGTCTCCCACCACCCCACCCCCCAGCAGTGCAGGGGCAGCCTCCACCAGGCCCCCACTCATGTCTACCACCACCCCCACCCCCAGCCACCAGGGGCAGCCCCCACCAGGCCCCCACTCATGTCTCCCACCCACCCCCACCCCCCAGCCACCATGGGCAGCCCCCACCAGGCCCCCACTCATGTCTCCTATCACCCCCACCCCCCAGCCACCAGGGGCACCCTCCACCAGGCCCCCACTCATGTCTACCACAACCCCCACACCCAGCCACCAGGGGCAGCCCCCACCAGGCCCCCACTCATGTCCCCTATCACCCCCAGCCACCAGGGGCACCCTCCACCAGGCCCCCACTCATGTCTCCCACCACCCCCACCCCCCAGCAGTGCAGGGGCAGCCTCCACCAGGCCCCCACTCATGTCTCCCACCACCCCCACCCCCCAGCAGTGCAGGGGCAGCCTCCACAAGGCCCCCACTCATGTCTCCCACCCACCCCCACCCCCCAGCCACCATGGGCAGCCTCCACCAGGCCCCCACTCATGTCTCCCACCACCCCCACCCCCCAGCAGTGCAGGGGCAGCCTCCACCAGGCCCCCACTCATGTCTCCCACCACCCCCAGCCACCAGGGGCACCCTCCACCAGGCCCCCACTCATGTCTCCCACCCACCCCCACCCCCCAGCCACCATGGGCAGCCCCCACCAGGCCCCCACTCATGTCTCCCACCCACCCCCACCCCACAGCCACCATGGGCAGCCCCCACCAGGCCCCCACTCATGTCCCCTATCACCCCCACCCCCCAGCCACCAGGGGCACCCTCCACCAGGCCCCCACTCATGTCTCCCCCCACCCCCACCCCCAGCATCCAGGGGCACCCTCCACCAGGCCCCCACTCATGGCCCCTATCACCCCCACCTCCCCGCCACCATGGGCAGCCCCCACCAGGCCCCCACTCATGTCTCCCACCCACCCCCACCCCCCAGCCACCATGGGCAGCCCCCACCAGGCCCCCACTCATGTCCCCTATCACCCCCACCCCCCAGCAGTGCAGGGGCACCCTTCACCAGGCCCCTACTCATGTCCCCCTGCACCCCCACCCCCCAGCAGTGCAGGGGCTCCCTCCACCAGGCCCCCACTCATGTCCCCCTGCACCTCCACCCCCCAGCATCTAGGGACACCCTCCACCAGGCCCCCACTCATGGCCCCTATCACCCCCACCCCCCTGCCACCAGGGGCAGCCTCCACCAGGCCCCCACCCATGTCTCCCACCACCCTCACCCCCCAGCCACCATGGGCAGCCCCCACCAGGCCCCCACTCATGTCTCCCACCCACCCCCACCCCCCAGCCACCATGGGCAGCCCCCACCAGGCCCCCACTCATGTCCCCTATCACCCCCACCCCCCAGCAGTGCAGGGGCACCCTCCACCAGGCCCCCACTCATGTCCCCCTGCACCCCCACCCCCCAGCATCCAGGGGCACCCTCCACCAGGCCCCCACTCATGGCCCCTATCACCCCCACCCCCCGCCACCAGGGGCAGCCTCCACCAGGCACCCACTCATGTCTCCCACCACCCCCACCCCCCAGCAGTGCAGGGGCACCCTCCACCAGGCCCCCACTCATGTCTCCCACCACCCCCACCCCCCAGCCACCAGGGGCACCCTCCACCAGGCCCCCACTCATGTCTCCCACCACCCCACCCCCCAGCCACCAGGGGCACCCTCCACCAGGCCCCCACTCATGTCTCCCACCACCCCCACCCCCCAGCAGTGCAGGGGCAGCCTCCACCAGGCCCCCACTCATGTCTACCACCACCCCCACCCCCCAGCCACCAGGGGCAGCCCCCACCAGGCCCCCACTCATGTCTCCCACCCACCCCCACCCCCCAGCCACCATGGGCAGCCCCCACCAGGCCCCCACTCATGTCCCCTATCACCCCACCCCCCAGCCACCAGGGGCACCCTCCACCAGGCCCCCACTCATGTCTACCACCACCCCCACCCCCCAGCCACCAGGGGCAGCCCCCACCAGGCCCCCACTCATGTCTCCCACCCACCCCCACCCCCCAGCCACCATGGGCAGCCCCCACCAGGCCCCCACTCATGTCTCCCAGTCACCCCCACCCCCCAGCCACCATGGGCAGCCCCCACCAGGCCCCCACTCATGTCCCCTATCACCCCCAGCCACCAGGGGCACCCTCCACCAGGTCCCCACTCATGTCTCCCACCACCCCCACCCCCCAGCATCCAGGGGCACCCTCCACCAGGCCCCCACTCATGGCCCCTATCACCCCCCCCGCCACCAGGGGCAGCCTCCACCAGGCCCCCACTCATGTCTCCCACCACCCCCACCCCCCAGCAGTGCAGGGGCACCCTCCACCAGGCCCCCACTCATGTCTCCCACCACCCCCACCCTCCAGCCACCAGGGGCACCCTCCACCAGGCCCCCACTCATGTCTCCCACCACCCCCACCCCCCAGCAGTGCAGGGGCAGCCTCCACCAGGCCCCCACTCATGTCTACCACCACCCCCACCCCCCAGCCACCAGGGGCACCCTCCACCAGGTCCCCACTCATGTCTCCCACCACCCCCACCCCCCAGCAGAGCAGGGGCAGCCTCCACCAGGCCCCCACTCATGTCTACCACCACCCCCACCCCCCAGCCACCAGGGGCAGCCCCCACTCATGTCTCCTATCACCCCCACCCCCCAGCCACCAGGGGCACCCTCCTCCAGCCCCCCACTCATGTCTACCACCACCCCCACCCCCCAGCCACCAGGGGCAGCCCCCACCAGGCCCCCACTCATGTCCCCTATCACCCCCACCCCCCAGCAACCAGGGGCACCCTCCACCAGGCCCCCACTCATGTCTCCCACCACCCCACCCCCCAGCAGTGCAGGGGCAGCCTCCACCAGGCCCCCACTCATGTCTTCTACCACCCCCACCCCCCAGCAGTGCAGGGGCAGCCTCCACCAGGCCCCCACTCATGTCTCCCACCCACCCCCACCCCCCAGCCACCATGGGCAGCCTCCACCAGGCCCCCACTCATGTCTCCCACCACCCCCACCCCCCAGCAGTGCAGGGGCAGCCTCCACCAGGCCCCCACTCATGTCTCCCACCACCCCCACCCCCCAGCCACCAGGGGCACCCTCCACCAGGCCCCCACTCATGTCTCCCACCACCCCCACCCCCCAGCAGTGCAGGGGCAGCCTCCACCAGGCCCCCACTCATGTCTCCCACCACCCCCACCCCCCAGCCACCAGGGGCACCCTCCACCAGGCCCCCACTCATGTCTCCCACCACCCCCACCCCCCAACAGTGCAGGGGCAGCCTCCACCAGGCCTCCACTCATGTCTCCCACCACCCCACCCCCCAGCCACCAGGGGCACCCTACACCAGGCCCCCACTCATGGCCCCTATCACCCCCACCCCCCCAGCCACCATGGGCAGCCTCCACCAGGCCCCCACCCATGTCTCCCACCACCCCCACCCCCCAGCCACCATGGGCAGCCCCCACCAGGCCCCCACTCATGTCCCCTATCACCCCCACCCCCCAGCCATCAGGGGCAGCCTCCACCAGGCACCCACTCATGTCTACCACCACCCCCACCCCCCAGCCACCAGGGGCAGCCCCCACCAGGCCCCCACTCATGTCTCCCACCCACCCCCACCCCCCAGCCACCATGGGCAGCCCCCACCAGGCCCCCACTCATGTCTCCCACCCACCCCCACCCCCCAGCCACCACGGGCAGCCTCCACCAGGCCCCCACTCATGTCTCCCACCACCCCCACCCCCCAGCAGTGCAGGGGCAGCCTCCACCAGGCCCCCACTCATGTCTCCCACCCACCCCCACCCCCCAGCCACCATGGGCAGCCTCCACCAGGCCCCCACTCATGTCTCCCACCACCCCCACCCCCCAGCCACCATGGGCAGCCCCCACCAGGCCCCCACTCATGTCTCCCACCCACCCCCACCCCCCAGCCACCATGGGCAGCCTCCACCAGGCCCCCACTCATTTCTCCCACCACCCTCACCCCCCAGCAGTGCAGGGGCAGCCTCCACCAGGCCCCCACTCATGTCTCCCACCACCCCCACCCCCCAGCCACCAGGGGCACCCTCCACCAGGCCCCCACTCATGTCTCCCACCGCCCCCACCCCCCAGCAGTGCAGGGGCAGCCTACACCAGGCCCCCACTCATGTCTTCCACCACCCCCACCCCCCAGCCACCAGGGGCACCCTCCACCAGGCCCCCACTCATGTCTCCCACCCACCCCCACCCCCCGGCCACCATGGGCAGCCCCCACCAGGCCCCCACTCATGTCTCCCACCCACCCCCACCCCCCAGCCACCATGGGCAGCCCCCACCAGGCCCCCACTCATGTACCCTATCACCCCCACCCCCCAGCCACCAGGGGCACCGTCCACCAGGCCCCCCCTCATGTCTCCCACCACCCCCACCCCCCAGCATCCAGGGGCACCCTCCACCAGGCCCCCACTCATGGCCCCTATCACCCCCACCCCCTGCCACCATGGGCAGCCCCCACCAGGCCCCCACTCATGTCTCCCACCCACCCCCACCCCCCAGCCACCATGGGCAGCCCCCACCAGTCTCCCACTAATGTCCCCTATCACCCCCTCCCCCCAGCAGTGCAGGGGCATCCTCCACCAGGCCCCCACTCATGTCCCCCTGCACCCCCACCCCCCAGCAGTGCAGGGGCACCCTCCACCAGGCCCCCACTCATGTCCCCCTGCACCCCCACCCCCCAGCATCCAGGGGCACCCTCCACCAGGCCCCCACTCATGGCCCCTATCACCCCCACCCCCCGCCACCAGGGGCAGCCTCCACCAGGCCCCCACCCATGTCTCCCACCACCCCCACCCCCCAGCCACCATGGGCAGCCCCCAACAGGCCCCCACTCATGTCTCCCACCCACCCCCACCCCCAGCCACCATGGGCAGCCCCCACCAGGCCCCCACTCATGTCCCCTATCACCCCCACCCCCCAGCAGTGCAGGGGCACCCTCCACCAGGCCCCCACTCATGTCCCCCTGCACCCCCACCCCCCAGCATCCAGGGGCACCCTCCACCAGGCCCCCACTCATGGCTCCTATCACCCCCACCCCCCCGCCACCAGGGGCAGCCTCCACCAGGCCCCCACTCATGTCTCCCACCACCCCCACCCCCCAGCAGTGCAGGGGCAGCCTCCACCAGGCCCCCACTCATGTCTACCACCACCCCCACCCCCCAGCCACCAGGGGCACCCTCCACCAGGCCCCCACTCATGTCTCCCACCACCCCCACCCCCAGCAGTGCAGGGGCAGCCTCCACCAGGCCCCCACTCATGTCTACCACCACCCCCACCCCCCAGCCACCAGGGGCAGCCCCCACCAGGCCCCCACTCATGTCTCCCACCCACCCCCACCCCCCAGCCGCCATGGGCAGCCCCCACCAGGCCCCCACTCATGTCCCCTATCACCCCCACCCCCAGCCACCAGGGGCACCCTCCACCAGGCCCCCACTCATGTCTCCCACCCATCCCCACCCCCCAGCCACCATGGGCAGCCCCCACCAGGCCCTCACTCATGTCTCCCACCCACCCCCACCCCCCAGCCACCATGGGCAGCCCCCTCCAGGCCCCCACTCATGTCCCCTATCACCCCCACCCCCCAGCCACCAGGGGCACCCTCCACCAGGCCCCCACTCATGTCTCCCACCACCCTCACCCCCCAGCATTCAGGGGCACCCTCCACCAGGCCCCCACTCATGGCCCCTATCACCCCCACCCCCCCGCCACCAGGGGCAGCCTCCAGCAGGCCCCCACTCATGTCTCCCACCACCTCCACCTCCCAGCAGTGCAGGGGCACCCTCCACCAGGCCCCCACTCATGTCTCCCACCACCCCCACCCCCCAGCCACCAGGGGCACCCTCCCCCAGGCCCCCACCCATGTCTCCCACCACCCCCACCCCCCAGCCACCAGGGGCACCCTCCACCAGGCCCCCACTCATGTCTCCCACCACCCCCACCCCCCAGCAGTGCAGGGGCAGCCTCCACCAGGCCCCCACTCATGTCTACCACCACCCCCACCCCCACCCCCCAGCCACCAGGGGCAGCCCCCACCAGGCCCCCACTCATGTCTCCCACCCACCTCCACCCCCCAGCCACCATGGGCAGCCCCCACCAGGCCCCCACTCATGTCCCCTATCACCCCCACCCCCCAGCCACCAGGGGCACCCTCCACCAGGCCCCCACTCATGTCTACCACCACCCCCACCCCCCAGCCACCAGGGGCAGCCCCCACCAAACCCCCACTCATGTCTCCCACCCACCCCCACCCCCCAGCCACCATGGGCAGCCCCCACCAGGCCCCCACTCATGTCTCCCACCCACCCCCCAGCCACCATGGGCAGCCCCCACCAGGCCCCCACACATGTCCCCTATCACCCCCACCCCCCAGCCACCAGGGGCACCCTCCACCAGGCCCCCACTCATGTCTCCCACCACCCCCACCCCCCAGCATCCAGGGGCACCCTCCACCAGGCCCCCACTCATGTCTACCACCACCCCCACCCCCCAGCCACCAGGGGCACCCTCCACCAGGCCCCCACTCTTGTCTCCCACCCACCCCCACCCCCCAGCCACCATGGGCAGCCCCCACCAGGCCCCCACTCATGTCCCCTATCACCCCCACCCCCCAGCCACCAGGGGCAGCCTCCACCAGGCACCCACTCATGTATACCACCACCCCCACCCCCAGCCACCAGGGGCACCCTCCACCAGGCCCCCACTCATGTCTCCCACCACACCCACCCCCCAGCAGTGCAGGGGCAGCCTCCACCAGGCCCCCACTCATGTCTACCACCACCCCAACCCCCCTGCCACCAGGGGCAGCCCCCAACAGGCCCCCACTCATGTCTCCCACCCACCCCCACCCCCCAGCCACCATGGGCAGCCCCCACCGGGCCCCCACTCATGTCCCCTATCAGCCCCACCCCCCAGCCATCAGGGGCACCCTCCACCAGGCCCCCACTCATGTCTACCACCACCCCCACCCCCCAGCCACCAGGGGCAGCCCCCACCAGGCCCCCACTCATGTCCCCTATCACCCCCACCCCCCAGCCACCAGGGGCACCATCCACCAGGCCCCCACTCATGTCTCCCACCACCCCCACCCCCCAGCAGTGCAGGGGCAGCCTCCACCAGGCCCCCACTCATGTCTCCCACCACCCCCACCCCCCAGCCACCAGGGGCACCCTCCACCAGGCCCCCACTCATGTCTCCCACCCACCCCCACCCCCCAGTCACCATGGGCAGCCCCCACCAGGCCCCCACTCATGTCTCCCGACCCACCCCCACCCCCCAGCCACCATGGGCAGCCCCCACCAGGCCCCCACTCATGTCCCCTATCACCCCCACCCCCCAGCCACCAGGGGCACCCTCCACCAGGCCCCCACTCATGTCTCCCACCACCCCCACCCCCAGCATCCAGGGGCACCCTCCACCAGGCCCCCACTCATGGCCCCAATCACTCCCACCCCCCCGCCACCATGGGCATCCCCCACCAGGCCCCCACTCATGTCTCCCACCCACCCCCACCCCCCAGCCACCATGGGCAGCCCCCACCAGGCCCCCACTCATGTCCCCTATCACCCCCACCCCCCAGCAGTGCAGGGGCACCCTCCACCAGGCCCCCACTCATGTCCCCCTGCACCCCCACCCACCAGCAGTGCAGGGGCACCCTCCACCAGGCCCCCACTCATGTCCCCCTGCACCTCCACCCCCCAGCATCCAGGGACACCCTCCACCAGGCCCCCACTCATGGCCCCTATCACCCCCACCCCCCTGCCACCAGGGGCAGCCTCCACCAGGCCCCCACCCATGTCTCCCACCACCCCCACCCCCCAGCCACCATGGGCAGCCCCCACCAGGCCCCCACTCATGTCTCCCACCCACCCCCACCCCCCAGCCACCATGGGCAGCCCCCACCAGGCCCCCACTCATGTCCCCTATCACCCCCACCCCCAGCAGTGCAGGGGCACCCTCCACCAGGCCCCCACTCATGTCCCCCTGCACCCCCACCCCCCAGCATCCAGGGGCACCCTCCACCAGGCCCCCACTCATGGCCCCTATCACCCCCCACCCCCCCGCCACCAGGGGCAGCCTCCACCAGGCACCCACTCATGTCTCCCACCACCCCCACCCCTCAGCAGTGCAGGGGCACCCTCCAACAGGCCCCCACTCATGTCTCCCACCACCCCCACCACCCAGCAGTGCAGGGGCAGCCTCCACCAGGCCCCCACTCATGTCTACCACCACCCCCACCCCCCAGCCACCAGGGGCACCCTCCACCAGGCCCCCACTCATGTCTCCGACCACCCCCACCCCCAGCCACCAGGGGCACCCTCCACCAGGCCCCCACTCATGTCTCCCACCACCCCCACCCCCCAGCCACCATGGGCAGCCCCCACCAGGCCCCCACTCATGTCCCCTATCACCCCCACCCCCCAGCCACCAGGGGCACCCTCCACCAGGCCCCCACTCATGTCTACCACCACCCCCACCCCCACCCCCCAGGGGCAGCCCCCACCAGGCCCCCACACATTGCTCCCACCCACCCCCACCCCCCAGCCACCATGGGCAGCCCCCACCAGGCCCCCACTCATGTCTCCCACCCACCCCCACCCCCCAGCCACCATGGGCAGCCCCCACCAGGCCCCCACTCATGTCCCCTATCACCCCCACCCCCCAGCCACCAGGGGCACCCTCCACCAGGCCCCCACTCATGTCTCCCACCACCCCCACCCCCCAGCAGTGCAGGGGCAGCCTCCACCAGGCCCCCACTCATGTCTACCACCACCCCCACCCCCCAGCCACGAGGGGCAGCCCCCACCAGGCCCCCACTCATGTCTCCCACCCACCCCCACCCCCCAGCCACCATGGGCAGCCCCCACCAGGCCCCCACTCATGTCCCCTATCACCCCCACCCCCCAGCCACCAGGGGCACCCTCCACCAGGCCCCCACTCATGTCTACCACCACCCCCACCCCCCAGCCACCAGGGGCAGCCCCCACCAGGCCCCCACTCATGTCTCCCACCCACCCCCACCCCCCAGCCACCATGGGCAGCCCCCACCAGGCCCCCACTCATGTCTCCCACCCACCCCCACCCCCCAGCCACCATGGGCAGCCCCCACCAGGCCCCCACTCATGTCCCCTATCTCCCCCACCCCCCAGCCACCAGGGGCACCCTCCACCAGGCCCCCACTCATGTCTCCCACCCCTCCACCCCCCAGCATCCAGGGGCACCCTCCACCAGGCCCCCACTCATGTCTACCACCAACCCCACCCCCCAGCCACCAGGGGCACCCTCCACCAGGCCCCCACTCATGTCTCCCACCCACCCCCGCCCCCCAGCCACCATGGGCAGCCCCCACCAGGCCCCCACTCATGTCCCCTATCACCCCCACCCCCCAGCCACCAGGGGCAGCCTCCACCAGGCAATGTTCAAAGACCTTGGCCGTGAGGCCAGCGGTGCGGGTTGCACTCCTATGTCCACTTAAGAGTGGCTTACTTCAAGTGAGTCAAAAAAATCAATCTCACTGGTACACACAATCTGATGCAGAATGCTTGTATTATATATATACTATTTATTCGAACAAGACAGTAGATGTTGCCAATTACTATTTCCTCTTAATGCAAATGCTTTCTGGGATAGGCCAATGCATTTCGGACTAAATCCTTCATCAGGGCCTGTATATAATCATAAGTTACACAAATTAAAGTCACAAAAATACCAAAAAATAAAAAAACAAGCAATATCAAGTCCATGGTCAAAGTTGTCAAGTATGCACAAAGGTGCCAAAAATAGCAGTCAATGAATACCACATTCCCGGAGCATTAATACCACATATGAATAAGTAAATACGTATCACCAATAACACAGAGTAAAAGTGCCACCATTTCATACCCATCAGTGCACAAACCAGTAAAAAATATTAAACATACGTACGGAAAAGAGGAATGTTGAAATATTAAGCGAATAACCATACAATAGGAAAGAAGACAGAAATGTCATTTAGTCATTACCCAGGGTCACATTACTTAGGCATAATGCTAAGGAACTTATATTTACACTGACCTGGTCTCCCTGTCAACAAATGAAACCTTCAAAAATGGCTGCGCGTTCACTAGCAGAGATCGCAGTATTTCCTCTGGCACGAACAATTTTCAAAACAACGATCTGTAAATATATGTATCCATTAGGTAGTACTCTAGGTCTACTCTGCTTATCATCCATACTGCTGGAGGCACGAGCCTACCTGATGTTGTGTAGAGACTCGTCTCTATACACGGTTTAACCGCCGGAACGCACGTTTCACTGAATGTCTGTTGCTGTTTAAAGGTTACCATGGAAACCCCATGGTGCTAATACCTTTGCTAGGCCAACCAAAAATGGCGGCCATATTGGAATGGTGTATTCGCTACTTATCTCGAATGAATCATAATGGAAATTCGAATGTACATCACAACAATACCTAAATCCTCTAATTTAGGATTGACACATAAGCCTGTGCGTTCTAATTCTGAAATATAGCTGAAAAAATAATAAAAAAATTAAGGAACATCTCATTACATAAAAGAAGAACTCTACTTGACCAGACTAATATAATAAAGAGTCCTCAATATACAAAACCTAATGTATATGTTGTGTCTATATATCGTGGACACGGGAAAGAGCGGAGGTAAAACTTCATCAGGAAAGGAAACTGGTGTAGCAACAAATCACGTCCGTGCGATATCTGAGATTGCTACTGTCTAAAATCCTTAAGTGTGGCTAGTGCCTCCTTATCAAAGAATGTATCAGAAAAAGTATGCTATAAACGAAAGCAAAAAATGAAGACACACATGTTTATTGTGAGCTAATATACTTCGAAAGTAGACACGTGTACGAACGGAAAAAAGAGAAAAAAACGAAAAGAAAAGAAAAGGAAGAATGACTACTCGCTTGCCACGTGCATATAGTACGATAGAAAAAAAGGTGGTAAAATAACAAATGAGAATTAAAGAGTAAACTGCTGTCTGGGATCCTCATGAGCGGCAGCGAGTGCACCTCTCTATTCAAAGAAAGTGGGTAGGATAACTGTAAAAGCTACTAAGCAGCTAGAACTCTAAAAGAAACTCCCTTCTTGTTAACTGCAGTTATTAATATTATGTTACCAAGTGCCAAATTACACCCCACAGCACAACCCTTTCCTTAATGTAAAGGATAATACATCTGGATCGCATGTTTAAGAAAACATTGGAACCATCCGGAATGATAGAATGTTAATAATTAAAATCACATACATCCAGATCGCATGTTTAGGAAAACATTGGAATTATCCAGAATGATAGAATGTCAATAAATAAAATCACATAGTAAACCCCTGTGAATGTTGACAGAAATAATAGTGATAACTCAAGACCAACTTTAGAGACCAAATCAATTCATACTACAAAATTGAGTCTCATCTCTCAAAAACTCTGATCTTAGTTGGATAATTCATTGATGTGGGAAGTCTGTCTTTCTGTATGCTAGCATGGACCTTCAATAAATTCTAACACATAGTTATAACATCTCAAAAAAGAAAACATTCTCATAGAAAGCAACTCAAATCCAACTCCTCGTTAATTCCATCAGGAGCAAGAGCATCCAATTTGTCTATCCAAAAAGCTTCTTGTTGTGCCCTCCATTTCTTCATATCTTTGTTATGTCTTTTCGTGGATAACACCTCCAGTACTGCATATCTCAATTGTGTAAGAGAATGTCCATTTACTTTAAAATGCCTTGCCACAGCCGAAGTCATGTTATTATTGCGGATACATGATTTATGTTCATTTATTCTTATTCTTATTTTACGTGCTGTTTCTCCTACATAATAGATGCCACAGGGGCATCTAATGGCATAGATAACATTCTCTGACAAACAAGTTGCATGGTACCTCAACTTAATCTTTGCGCCAGTTTTAGGGTGCATTATTGTATTTCCCTTCATCACATTGTTTTAATTGCTGCAACTCATACAGGGATAAGTACCGGGGTGTTTATCTGGTTTTCTGTTCGAGTCTTTGCCTCTTGTATTCACCAACATATTCCGTAAATTATTGCTTCTTTTATAGGCAAAAATGGGTGGTTGTGGGAACAGATCTTTAGTTCGGGAATCACTCGTCAAAACATTCCACCTGTTCCGAATTATGTCCTTTATTTTGTTACTTTGTATAGCATATGTCGTAACAAAGACGAGTTCAGGTTTAGTCTTTTCTTTTCTTTTTGTGAGCAATTCTTCTCTAGTCATTGTTCCTGTCTTCGCAGTTGCTGCTCGAAGATCAGCTTCAGGGTAACCTCTTTCTTTTAATCTTTCTTTAAGATGTTCCAATTGTCTCTCGCAATCTTCTGGATTGCTAACTATCCTTTTTATTCTTAGCATTTGGCCAAAAGGTAAACTGCGTAACATGTTCGGAGGGTGGAAACTCATACGGTGAAGGAGATTGTTGCGATCAGTCTTTTTTGTGTAAAGCGTGGTACCGATCCTGTTCCCGTTGATCACTGTTTGTACGTCTAGATAGTGTACATTAGGATCACCAATTTCAAGTGTGAATTGTAAACGTGTATCTATGTTGTTAAGGTATCCTAAGAGACTATCCAAATCTTCTCTTTTGCCTGACCATATTCCAAAAATGTCATCAATATATCGAATCCAAGTTTTCAAATAAGGTTTCCATCTTTCGTTTCCAAGAATATTCTGACTTTCAAAAGCATACATGAAGCTGTTGGCATAAACTGGCGCCATGGTTGCCCCCATAGCTGTTCCGGATATCTGTCTATAGTATTTGTGATCATACTGAAAACAAGAGTATGTGGCAATGAACTGTAGTAAGATCATCAGGAACTCCTTGTTTGCTCCAATATCTCCTGTTTGAAGTAGAAGATTCTGAACTGCTTCTTGACCTTGATCATGAGGTATACTGGTATATAAACTGACCACATCGATTGTAAAAAGGATATCCTTTTCTTCCAATTGTATCCGGCTAAGTATCTGTAAGAAATGAGTGGTATCTTTAACATAAGTAGGAGTATTTTGTATAATGGGTTGCAAGAAATAGTCTATATATGTGCCAAGGGGCTGTAAGATACTCCCTGTCGCTGCCACGATTGGTCTTCCCGGGGGTTTTTCCATCCCTTTATGTATCTTTGGCAAAGTGTATAGATGCAGCATTTTGGGGTGAGCTGTAAATAAGTATGATTTCGTTTTTTCTGTGATCCATTGATTCTCCAAAGCCTCATCTAGGAGTAATTTGAGTTCATTTCTCACTTCCAAGGTAGGATCGTACGACAGTACTTCATATGTATTTACATCCGCTGGTTGTCTGAGGCATTCATTGTGGTAGTCTCCAGTGTTCTGTATTACTATAGCGCCACCCTTGTCCGCTGGCCTGATTGTGATGGAGTCGTCAGTAAACAAACTTTTAATTTGAGATAACTCTCCTCGACTCAAGTTGTATCTGTTGGGATTTTTGAATTGGATCTGGGATAAGTCTTTTAACACCATTTTTTCAAAAATATCTATGGCCGGTATATGGACCGGCGCACAAAATGTACTCTTGGATTTGAACTCTAAGTACTCACTTTCTGGTTCAGAAATCGGTGCATTAGCCGTTTCGGAAAAAAAAGTTTTCAATTTTAATTTACGTATAAGTTTATACAATTCCACTTTTGTCTGAAATTTTGTGGTGCTATGTGTAGGTACAAATTCCAAGCCTTTCTCTAATGTTCGAACTTCTTGATTGGATAAAATCCGTCCGGACAGATTGACCACTAGTTTCGACTCCTTTGTTGCCTGGTCTGTACCCCTTGTTATCTTTTTCCTCTTTCCTCGCCTTGTCCTCTTCCTCTTTGGTCTAAAAAACCTTCCCCAGGGGTTTGATTTATGGGTTGTGATGGTCTTCTATCTCTTCCTGACCCACTTGCTGTCTCATTTTCAATGCTTTGTTGTGGTCTCTGTTCAATGGTATCTGATTCTGAGCTACTATTGTCACTGGTTGGTCTCTGTGGTCTTATATTTTGCTGCGTGTATTTATCTGCCCAAGTATATACTTCATTGTTCAAATAATCGTACGTATCTCTTCGGATTTTCCTCACTTTCCTAGCTTCTAAATCTTGCTCATAAGTTTTCAATTTGGTATTAATATCCGCCAGAATTTCTGCGAAAGATTCACTATTAGTTGCTTCGGTAATCTCCTGTGACAATTTCTCAATCTCACTTTCAAGTAGTTCGAAATTACCTGATAATTCTTTAATGGTGAGCAGAATTAAGTCGAGGGAACACTTATTGAGTATCTGTTCCCATTTGTCCACAAATTCCTTGCTCTCTTTACATAACGTAGGGCGTAAAGGAATTCTTAGTCCTCTCGGGATCCGTTGTACTTTGTAATATCTGCCCAATGTAATTGCATGTAGCTTTCTATTGATTAGTTTTCGTATTGAGTATTCAAGTTGTTTAATTTTGCTTGTTGGGTCGTTAGTTGTCTTGGTACGTGTGGTGTCCTTGATTAGTCCCAGAATCGCATCTGCTTCATCGGCTGTGAAGCCTAATGTTTTCGCTCTTTTATCTGTTAGATGTTCAATGTCTTCATATGACATGGTCACTGTGGTGTGCTGTAACTCAAAAGAATTCCACGGATGAGGAATGCAATATTGGGTGATTGAAGTGAGTACGCACAACCAATCTTTCGTGATATCTTCTTTAATATTTAAGAAAAATTCTTAAAGTTCAGGGTGCAAACCCGCTGTAGATTGTGCCTCCGTGGAATAGCACTGAAAAATGACAATGTTCAAAGACCTTGGCCGTGAGGCCAGCGGTGCGGGTTGCACTCCTATGTCCACTTAAGAGTGGCTTACTTCAAGTGAGTCAAAAAAATCAATCTCACTGGTACACACAATCTGATGCAGAATGCTTGTATTATATATATACTATTTATTCGAACAAGACAGTAGATGTTGCCAATTACTATTTCCTCTTAATGCAAATGCTTTCTGGGATAGGCCAATGCATTTCGGGCTAAATCCTCCATCAGGGCCTGTATATAATCATAAGTTACACAAATTAAAGTCACAAAAATACCAAAAAATAATAAAACAAGCAATATCAAGTCCATGGTCAAAGTTGTCAAGTATGCACAAAGGTGCCAAAAATAGCAGTCAATGAATACCACATTCCCGGAGCATTAATCCCACATATGAATAAGTAAATACGTATCACCAATAACACAGAGTAAAAGTGAAACCATTTCATACCCATCAGTGCACAAACCAGTAAAAAATATTAAACATACGTACGGAAAAGAGCAATGTTGAAATATTAAGCGAATAACCATACAATAGGAAAGAAGACAGAAATGTCATTTAGTCATTACCCAGGGTCACATTACTTAGGCATAATGCTTAGGAACTTATATTTACACTGACCTGGTCTCCCTGTCAACAAATGAAACCTTCAAAAATGGCTGCGCGTTCACTAGCAGAGATCGCAGTATTTCCTCTGGCACGAACAATTTTCAAAACAACAATCTGTAAATATATGTATCCATTAGGTAGTACTCTAGGTCTACTCTGCTTATCATCCATACTGCTGGAGGCACGAGCCTACCTGATGTTGTGTAGAGACTCGTCTCAATACACGGTTTAACCGCCGGAACGCGCGTTTCACTGAATGTCTGTTGCTGTTTAAAGGTTACCATGGAAACCCCATGGTGCTAATACCTTTGCTAGGCCAACCAAAAATGGCGGCCATATTGGAATGGTGTATTCGCTACTTATCTCGAATGAATCATAATGGAAATTCGAATGTACATCACAACAATACCTAAATCCTCTAATTTAGGATTGACACATAAGCCTGTGCGTTCTAATTCTGAAATATAGCTGAAAAAATAATAAAAAAATTAAGGAACATCTCATTACATAAAAGAAGAACTCTACTTGACCAGACTAATATAATAAAGAGTCCTCAATATACAAAACCTCCACCAGGCACCCACTCATGTCTTCCACCACCCCCACCCCCAGCCACCAGGGGCACCCTCTACCAGGCCCCCACTCATGTCTCCCACCACCCCCACCCCCCAGCAGTGCAGGGGCAGCCTCCACCAGGCCCCCACTCATGTCTACCACCACCCCAACCCCCCAGCCACCAGGGGCAGCCCCCACCAGGCCCCCACTCATGTCTCCCACCCACCCCCACCCCCCAGCCACCATGGGCAGCCCCCACCAGGCCCCCACTCATGTCCCCTATCACCCTCACCCCCCAGCCACCAGGGGCACCCTCCACCAGGCCCCCACTCATGTCTACCACCACCCCCACCCCCCAGCCACCAGGGGCAGCCCCCACCAGGCCCCCACTCATGTCCCCTATCACCCCCATCCCCCAGCCACCAGGGGCACCCTCCACCAGGCCCTCACTCATGTCTCCCACCACCCCCACCCCCAGCAGTGCAGGGGCAGCCTCCACCAGGCCCCCACTCATGTATCCCACCACCCCCACCCCCCAGCCACCAGGGGCACCCTCCACCAGGCCCCCACTCATGTCTCCCACCCACCCCCACCCCCCAGCCACCATGGGCAGCCCCCACCAGGCCCCCACTCATGTCTCCCTCCCACCCCCACCCCCCAGCCACCATGGGCAGCCCCCACCAGGCCCCCACTCATGTCCCCTATCACCCCCACCCCCCAGCCACCAGGGGCACCCTCCACCAGGCCCCCACTCATGTCTCCCACCACCCCCCCCCCAGCATCCAGGGGCACCCTCCACCAGGCCCCCACTTATGGCCCCTATCACCCCCACCCCCCCGCCACCATGGGCAGTCCCCACCAGGCCCCCACTCATGTCTCCCACCCACCCCCACCGCCCAGCCACCATGGGCAGCCCCCACCAGGCCCCCACTCATGTCCCCTATCACCCCCACCCCCAGCAGTGCAGGGGCACCCTCCACCAGGCCCCCACTCATGTCCCCCTGCACCCCCACCCCCCAGCAGTGCAGGGGCACCCTCCACCAGGCCCCCACTCATGTCCCCCTGCACCTCCACCCCCCAGCATCCAGGGACACCCTCCACCAGGCCCCCACTCATGGCCCCTATCACCCCCACCCCCCTGCCACCAGGGGCAGCCTCCACCAGGCCCCCACCCATGTCTCCCACCACCCCCACCCCCGAGCCACCATGGGCAGCCCCCACCAGGCCCCCACTCATGTCTCCCACCCACCCCCACCCCCCAGCCACCATGGGCAGCCCCCACCAGGCCCCCACTCATGTCCCCTATCACCCCCACCCCCCACCAGTGCAGGGGCACCCTCCACCAGGCCCCGACTCATGTCCCCCTGCACCCCCACCCCCCAGCATCCAGGGGCACCCTCCACCAGGCCCCCACTCATGGCCCCTATCACCCCCACCCCCCAGCCACCAGGGGCAGCCTCCACCAGGCACCCACTCATGTCTCTCACCACCCCCACCCCCCAGCAGTGCAGGGCACCCTCCACCAGGCCCCCACTCATGTCTCCCACCACCCCCACCCCCCAGCAGTGCAGGGGCAGCCTCCACCAGGCCCCCACTCATGTCTACCACCACCCCCACCCCCCAGCCACCAGGGGCACCCTCCACCAGGCCCCCACTCATGTCTCCCACCACCCCCACCCCCCAGCAGTGCAGGGGCAGCCTCCACCAGGCCCCCACTCATGTCTACCACCACCCCCACCCCCCAGCCACCAGGGGCTGCCCCCACCAGGCCCCCACTCATGTCTCCCACCCACCCCCACCCCCCAGCCACCATGGGCAACCCCTCCACCAGGCCCCCACTCATGTCCCCTATCACCCCCACCCCCCAGGGGCACCCTCCACCAGGCCCCCACTCATGTCTACCACCACCCCCACCCCCCAGCCACCAGGGGCAGCCCCCACCAGGCCCCCACTCATGTCTCCCACCCACCCCCACCCCCCAGCCACCATGGACAGCCCCCACCAGGCCCCCACTCATGTCTCCCACCTACCCCCACCCCCCAGCCACCATGGGCAGCCCCCACCAGGCCCCCACTCATGTCCCCTATCACCCCCACCCCCCAGCCACGAGGGGCAGCCTCCACCAGGCCCCCACTCATGTCTCCCACCACCCCCACCCCCCAGCATCCAGGGGCACCCTCCACCAGGCCCCCACTCATGGCCCCTACCACCCCCACCCCCCCGCCACCAGGGGCACCCTCCACCAGGCCCCCACTCATGTCTCCCACCACCCCCACCCCCCAGCCACCAGGGGCACCCTCCACCAGGCCCCCACTCATGTCTACCACCACCCCAACCCCCCAGCCACCAGGGGCAGCCCCCACCAGGCCCCCACTCATGTCTCCCAGCCACCCCCACCCCCCAGCCACCATGGGCAGCCCCCACCAGGCCCCCACTCATGTCCCCTATCACCCTCACCCCCCAGCCACCAGGGGCACCCTCCACCAGGCCCCCACTCATGTCTACCACCACCCCCACCCCCCAGCCACCAGGGGCAGCCCCCACCAGGCCCCCACTCATGTCCCCTATCACCCCCAACCCCCAGCCACCAGGGGCACCCTCCACCAGGCCCCCACTCATGTCTCCCACCACCCCCACCCCCCAGCAGTGCAGGGGCAGCCTCCACCAGGCCCCCACTCATGTCTCCCACCACCCCCACCCCCCAGCCACCAGGGGCACCCTCCACCAGGCCCCCACTCATGTCTCCCACCCACCCCCACCCCCCAGCCACCATGGGCAGCCCCCACCAGGCCCCCACTCATGTCTCCCTCCCACCCCCACCCCCCAGCCACCATGGGCAGCCCCCACCAGGCCCCCACTCATGTCCCCTATCACCCCCACCCCCCAGCCACCAGGGGCACCCTCCACCAGGCCCCCACTCATGTCTCCCACCACCCCCACCCCCAGCATCCAGGGGCACCCTCCACCAGGCCCCCACTTATGGCCCCTATCACCCCCACCCCCCCGCCACCATGGGCAGTCCCCACCAGGCCCCCACTCATGTCTCCCACCCACCCCGAGCCCCCAGCCACCATGGGCAGCCCCCACCAGGCCCCCACTCATGTCCCCTATCACCCCCACCCCCAGCAGTGCAGGGGCACCCTCCACCAGGCCCCCACTCATGTCCCCCTGCACCCCCACCCCCCAGCAGTGCAGGGGCACCCTCCACCAGGCCCCCACTCATGTCCCCCTGCACCTCCACCCCCCAGCATCCAGGGACACCCTCCACCAGGCCCCCACTCATGGCCCCTGTCACCCCCACCCCCCTGCCACCAGGGGCAGCCTCCACCAGGCCCCCACCCATGTCTCCCACCACCCCCACCCCCGAGCCACCATGGGCAGCCCCCACCAGGCCCCCACTCATGTCTCCCACCCACCCCCACCCCCCAGCCACCATGGGCAGCCCCCACCAGGCCCCCATTCATGTCCCCTATCACCCCCACCCCCCAGCATCCAGGGGCACCCTCCACCAGGCCCCCACTCATGGCCCCTATCACCCCCACCCCCCAGCATCCAGGGACACCCTCCACCAGGCCCCCACTCATGGCCCCTATCACCCCCACCCCCCAGCCACCAGGGGCAGCCTCCACCAGGCACCCACTCATGTCTCCCACCACCCCCACCCCCCAGCAGTGCAGGGGCACCCTCCACCAGGCCCCCACTCATGTCTCCCACCACCCCCACCCCCCAGCAGTGCAGGGGCAGCCTCCACCAGGCCCCCACTCATGTCTACCACCACCCCCACCCCCCAGCCACCAGGGGCACCCTCCACCAGGCCCCCACTCATGTCTCCCACCACCCCCACCCCCCAGCAGTGCAGGGGCAGCCTCCACCAGGCCCCCACTCATGTCTACCACCACCCCCACCCCCCAGCCACCAGGGGCTGCCCCCACCAGGCCCCCACTCATGTCTCCCACCCACCCCCACCCCCCAGCCACCATGGGCAACCCCTCCACCAGGCCCCCACTCATGTCCCCTATCACCCCCACCCCCCAGCCACCAGGGGCACCCTCCACCAGGCCCCCACTCATGTCTACCACCACCCCCACCCCCCAGCCACCAGGGGCAGCCCCCACCAGGCCCCCACTCATGTCTCCCACCCACCCCCACCCCCCAGCCACCATGGACAGCCCCCACCAGGCCCCCACTCATGTCTCCCACCTACCCCCACCCCCCAGCCACCATGGGCAGCCCCCACCAGGCCCCCACTCATGTCCCCTATCACCCCCACCCCCCAGCCACGAGGGGCAGCCTCCACCAGGCCCCCACTCATGTCTCCCACCACCCCCACCCCCCAGCATCCAGGGGCAGCCTCCACCAGGCCCCCACTCATGGCCCCTACCACCCCCACCCCCCCGCCACCAGGGGCACCCTCCACCAGGCCCCCACTCATGTCTCCCACCACCCCCACCCCCCAGCCACCAGGGGCACCCTCCACCAGGCCCCCACTCATGTCTACCACCACCCCAACCCCCCAGCCACCAGGGGCAGCCCCCACCAGGCCCCCACTCATGTCTCCCACCCACCCCCACCCCCCAGCCACCATGGGCAGCCCCCACCAGGCCCCCACTCATGTCCCCTATCACCCTCACCCCCCAGCCACCAGGGGCACCCTCCACCAGGCCCCCACTCATGTCTACCACCACCCCCACCCCCCAGCCACCAGGGGCAGCCCCCACCAGGCCCCCACTCATGTCCCCTATAACCCCCATCCCCCAGCCACCAGGGGCACCCTCCACCAGGCCCCCACTCATGTCTCCCACCACCCCCACCCCCCAGCAGTGCAGGGGCAGCCTCCACCAGGCCCCCACTCATGTCTCCCACCACCCCCACCCCCCAGCCACCAGGGGCACCCTCCACCAGGCCCCCACTCATGTCTCCCACCCACCCCCACCCCCCAGCCACCATGGGCAGCCCCCACCAGGCCCCCACTCATGTCTCCCTCCCACCCCCACCCCCCAGCCACCATGGGCAGCCCCCACCAGGCCCCCACTCATGTCCCCTATCACCCCCACCCCCCAGCCACCAGGGGCACCCTCCACCAGGCCCCCACTCATGTCTCCCACCACCCCCACCCCCAGCATCCAGGGGCACCCTCCACCAGGCCCCCACTTATGGCCCCTATCACCCCCACCCCCCCGCCACCATGGGCAGTCCCCACCAGGCCCCCACTCATGTCTCCCACCCACCCTGAGCCCCCAGCCACCATGGGCAGCCCCCACCAGGCCCCCACTCATGTCCCCTATCGCCCCCACCCCCAGCAGTGCAGGGGCACCCTCCACCAGGCCCCCACTCATGTCCCCCTGCACCCCCACCCCCCAGCAGTGCAGGGGCACCCTCCACCAGGCCCCCACTCATGTCCCCCTGCACCTCCACCCCCCAGCATCCAGGGACACCCTCCACCAGGCCCCCACTCATGGCCCCTGTCACCCCCACCCCCCTGCCACCAGGGGCAGCCTCCACCAGGCCCCCACCCATGTCTTCCACCACCCCCACCCCCGAGCCACCATGGGCAGCCCCCACCAGGCCTCCACTCATGTCTCCCACCCACCCCCACCCCCCAGCCACCATGGGCAGCCCCCACCAGGCCCCCACTCATGTCCCCTATCACCCCCACCCCCCAGCATCCAGGTGCACCCTCCACCAGGCCCCCAATCATGGCCCCTATCACCCCCACCCCCAGGCATCCAGGGGCACCCTCCACCAGGCCCCCACTCATGGCCCCTATCACCCCCACCCCCCAGCCACCAGGGGCAGCCTCCACCAGGCACCCACTCATGTCTCCCACCACCCCCACCCCCCAGCAGTGCAGGGGCACCCTCCACCAGGCCCCCACTCATGTCTCCCACCACCCCCACCGCCCAGCAGTGCAGGGGCAGCCTCCACCAGGCCCCCACTCATGTCTACCACCACCCCCACCCCCCAGCCACCAGGGGCACCCTCCACCAGGCCCCCACTCATGTCTCCCACCACCCCCACCCCCCAGCAGTGCAGGGGCAGCCTCCACCAGGCCCCCACTCATGTCTACCACCACCCCCACCCCCCAGCCACCAGGGGCTGCCCCCACCAGGCCCCCACTCATGTCTCCCACCCACCCCCACCCCCCAGCCACCATGGGCAACCCCTCCACCAGGCCCCCACTCATGTCCCCTATCACCCCCACCCCCCAGCCACCAGGGGCACCCTCCACCAGGCCCCCACTCATGTCTACCACCACCCCCACCCCCCAGCCACCAGGGGCAGCCCCCACCAGGCCCCCACTCATGTCTCCCACCCACCCCCACCCCCCAGCCACCATGGACAGCCCCCACCAGGCCCCCACTCATGTCTCCCACCTACCCCCACCCCCCAGCCACCATGGGCAGCCCCCACCAGGCCCCCACTCATGTCCCCTATCACCCCCACCCCCCAGCCACGAGGGGCAGCCTCCACCAGGCCCCCACTCATGTCTCCCACCACCCCCACCCCCCAGCATCCAGGGGCACCCTCCACCAGGCCCCCACTCATGGCCCCTACCACCCCCACCCCCCCGCCACCAGGGGCACCCTCCACCAGGCCCCCACTCATGTCTCCCACCACCCCCACCCCCCAGCCACCAGGGGCACCCTCCACCAGGCCCCCACTCATGTCTCCGACCACCCCACCCCCCAGCCACCAGGGGCACCCTCCATTAGGCCCCCACTCATGTCTCCCACCACCCCCACCCCCCAGCAGTGCAGGGGCAGCCTCCACCAGGCCCCCACTCATGTCTACCACCACCCCCACCCCCCAGCCACCAGGGGCAGCCCCCACCAGGCCCCCACTCATGTCCCCTATCACCCCACCCCCAGCCACCAGGGGCACCCTCTACCAGGCCCCCACTCATGTCTCCCACCACCCCCACCCCCCAGCAGTGCAGGGGCAGCCTCCACCAGGCCCCCACTCATGTCTACCACCACCCCCACCCCCCAGCCACCAGGGGCACCCTCCACCAGGCCCCCACTCATGTCTCCCACCCACACCCACCCCCCAGCCACCATGGGCAGCCCCCACCAGGCCCCCACTCATGTCCCCTATCACCCCCACCCCCAGCCACCAGGGGCAGCCTCCACCAGGCACCCACTCATGTCTACCACCACCCCCACCCCCAGCCACCAGGGGCACCCTCTACCAGGCCCCCACTCATGTCCCCTATCACCCCCACCCCCCAGCCACCAGGGGCACCCTCCACCAGGTCCCCACTCATGTCTCCCACCCCTCCCACCCCCCCAGCATCCAGGGGCACCCTCCACCAGGCCCCCACTCATGGCCCCTATCACCCCCACCCCCCGCCACCAGGGGCAGCCTCCACCAGGCCCCCACTCATGTCTCCCACCACCCCCACCCCCCAGCAGTGCAGGGGCACCCTCCACCAGGCCCCCACTCATGTCTCCCACCACCCCCACCCCCCAGCCACCAGGGGCACCCTCCACCAGGCCCCCACTCATGTCTCCCACCACCCCCACCCCCCAGCAGTGCAGGGGCAGCCTCCACTAGGCCCCCACTCATGTCTGACACCACCCCCACCCCCCAGCCACCAGGGGCACCCTCCACCAGGTCCCCACTCATGTCTCCCACCACCGCACCCCCCAGCAGTGCAGGGGCAGCCTCCACCAGGCCCCCACTCATGTCTACCACCACCCCCACCCCCAGCCACCAGGGGCAGCCCCCACCAGGCCCCCACTCATGTCTCCCACCCACCCCCACCCCCCAGCCACCATGGGCAGCCCCCACCAGGCCCCCACTCATGTCTCCTATCACCCCCACCCCCCAGCCACCAGGGGCACCCTCCACCAGGCCCCCACTCATGTCTACCACCACCCCCACCCCCCAGCCATCAGGGGCAGCCCCCACCAGGCCCCCACTCATGTCCCCTATCACCCCCACCCCCCAGCCACCAGGGGCACCCTCCACCAGGCCCCACTCATGTCTCCCACCACCCCCACCCCCCAGCAGTGCAGGGGCAGCCTCCACCAGGCCCCCACTCATGTCTCCCACCACCCCCACCCCCCAGCAGTGCAGGGGCAGCCTCCACCAGGCCCCCACTCATGTCTCCCACCCACCCCCACCCCCAGCCACCATGGGCAGCCTCCACCAGGCCCCCACTCATGTCTCCCACCACCCCCACCCCCCAGAAGTGCAGGGGCAGCCTCCACCAGGCCCCACTCATGTCTCCCACCACCCCCACCCCCCAGCCACCAGGGGCACCCTCCACCAGGCCCCCACTCATGTCTCCCACCCACCCCCACCCCCAGCCACCATGGGCAGCCCCCACCAGGCCCCCACTCATGTCTCCCACCCACCCCCACCCCCCAGCCACCATGGGCAGCCCCCACCAGGCCCCCACTCATGTCCCCTATCACCCCCCACCCCCCAGCCACCAGGGGCACCCTCCACCAGGCCCCCACTCATGTCTCCCACCACCCCCACCCCCAGCATCCCGGGGCACCCTCCACCAGGCCCCCACTCATGGCCCCTATCACCCCACCCCCCCGCCACCATGGGCAGCCCCCACCAGGCCCCCACTCATGTCTCCCACCCACCCCCACCCCCCAGCCACCATGGGCAGCCCCCACCAGGCCCCCACTCATGTCCCCTATCACCCCCACCCCCCAGCAGTGCAGGGGCACCCTCCACCAGGCCCCCACTCATGTCCCCCTGCACCCCCACCCCCCAGCAGTGCAGGGGCACCCTCCACCAGGCCCCCAGTCATGTCCCCCTGCACCTCCACCCCCCAGCATCCAGGGACACCCTCCACCAGGCCCCCACTCATGGCCCCTATCACCCCCACCCCCCTGCCACCAGGGGCAGCCTCCACCAGGCCCCCACCCATGTCTCCCACCACCCCCCCCACCCCCAGCCACCATGGGCAGCCCCCACCAGGCCCCCACTCATGTCTCCCACCCACCCCCACCCCCCAGCCACCATGGGCAGCCCCCACCAGGCCCCCACTCTTGTCCCCTATCACCCCCACCCCCCAGCAGTGCAGGGGCACCCTCCACCAGGCCCCCACTCATGTCCCCCTGCATCCCCACCCCCCACCATCCAGGGGCACCCTCCACCAGGCCCCCACTCATGGCCCCTATCACCCCCACCCCACCGCCACCAGGAGCAGCCTCCACCAGGCACCCACTCATGTCTCCCATCACCCCCACCCCCCAGCAGTGCAGGGGCACCCTCCACCAGGCCCCCACTCATGTCTCCCACCACCCCCACCCCCCAGCCACCAGGGGAACCCTCCACCAGGCCCCCACTCATGTCTCCCACCACCCCACCCCCCAGCCACCAGGGGCACCCTCCACCAGGCCCCCACTCATGTCTCCCACCACCCCCACCCCCAGCAGTGCAGGGGCAGCCTCCACCAGGCCCCCACTCATGTCTACCACCACCCCCACCCCCCAGCCACCAGGGGCAGCCCCCACCAGGCCCCCACTCATGTCTCCCACCCACCCCCACCCCCCAGCCACCATGGGCAGCCCCCACCAGGCCCCCACTCATGTCCCCTATCACCCCACCCCCCAGCCACCATGGGCAGCCCCCACCAGGCCCCCACTCATGTCCCCTATCACCCCCACCCCCCAGCCACCAGGGGCACCCTCCACCAGGTCCCCACTCATGTCTCCCACCACCCCCACCCCCCAGCATCCAGGGGCACCCTCCACCAGGCCCCCACTCATGGCCCCTATCACCCCCCCCCACCCCCGCCACCAGGGGCAGCCTCCACCAGGCCCCCACTCATGTCTCCCACCACCCCCCACCCCCCAGCAGTGCAGGGGCACCCTCCACCAGGCCCCCACTCATGTCTCCCACCACCCCCACCCCCCAGCCACCAGGGGCACCCTCCACCAGGCCCCCACTCATGTCTCCCACCACCCCCACCCCCCAGCAGTGCAGGGGCAGCCTCCACCAGGCCCCCACTCATGTCTACCACCACCCCCACCCCCCAGCCACCAGGGGCACCCTCCACCAGGTCCCCACTCATGTCTCCCACCACCCCCACCCCCCAGCAGTGCAGGGGCAGCCTCCACCAGGCCCCCACTCATGTCTACCACCACCCCCACCCCTCAGCCACCAGGGGCAGCCCCCACTCATGTCTCCTATCACCCCCACCCCCCAGCCACCAGGGGCACCCTCCACCAGGCCCCCACTCATGTCTACCACCACCCCCACCCCCCAGCCACCAGGGGCAGCCCCCACCAGGCCCCCACTCATGTCCCCTATCACCCCCACCCCCCAGCAACCAGGGGCACCCTCCACCAGGCCCCCACTCATGTCTCCCACCACCCCCACCCCCCAGCAGTGCAGGGGCAGCCTCCACCAGGCTCCCACTCATGTCTCCCACCACCCCCACCCCCCAGCAGTGCAGGGGCAGCCTCCACCAGGCCCCCACTCATGTCTCCCACCCCCCCACCCACCCCCCAGCCACCAGGGGCACCCTCCACCAGGCCCCCACTCATGTCTCCCACCACCCCCACCCCCCAGCAGTGCAGGGGCAGCCTCCACCAGGCCCCCACTCATGTCTCCCACCACCCCCTCCCCCCAGCCACCAGGGGCACCCTCCACCAGGCCCCCACTCATGTCTCCCACCACCCCCACCCCCCAGCAGTGCAGGGGCAGCCTCCACCAGGCCCCCACTCATGTCTCCCACCACCCCACCCCCCAGCCACCAGGGGCACCCTACACCAGGCCCCCACTCATGGCCCCTATCACCCCCACCCCCCAGCCACCAGGGGCAGCCTCCACCAGGCCCCCACCCATGTCTCCCACCACCCCCACCCCCCAGCCACCATGGGCAGCCCCCACCAGGTCCCCACTCATGTCCCCTATCACCCCCACCCCCCAGCCACCAGGGGCAGCCTCCACCAGGCACCCACTCATGTCTACCACCACCCCCACCCCCCAGCCACCAGGGGCAGCCCCCACCAGGCCCCCACTCATGTCTCCCACCACCCCCACCCCCCAGCCACCATGGGCAGCCCCCACCAGGCCCCCACTCATGTCTCCCACCCACCCCCACCCCCCAGCCACCATGGGCAGCCTCCACCAGGCCCCCACTCATGTCTCCCACCACCCCCACCCCCCAGCAGTGCAGGGGCAGCCTCCACCAGGCCCCCACTCATGTCTCCCACCCACCCCCACCCCCCAGCCACCATGGGCAGCCTCCACCAGGCCCCCACTCATGTCTCCCACCACCCCCACCCCCCAGCCACCATGGGCAGCCCCCACCAGGCCCCCACTCATGTCTCCCACCCACCCCCACCCCCCAGCCACCATGGGCAGCCTCCACCAGGCCCCCACTCATTTCTCCCACCACCCTCATCCCCCAGCAGTGCAGGGGCAGCCTCCACCAGGCCCCCACTCATGTCTCCCACCACCCCCACCCCCCAGCCACCAGGGGCACCCTCCACCAGGCCCCCCATTCATGTCTCCCACCGCCCCCACCCCCCAGCAGTGCAGGGGCAGCCTACACCAGGCCCCCACTCATGTCTTCCACCACCCCCACCCCCCAGCCACCAGGGGCACCCTCCACCAGGCCCCCACTCATGTCTCCCACCCACCCCCACCCCCCAGCCACCATGGGCAGCCCCCACCAGGCCCCCACTCATGTCTCCCACCCACCCCCACCCCCCAGCCACCATGGGCAGCCCCCACCAGGCCCCCACTCATGTACCCTATCCCCCCACCCCCCAGCCACCAGGGGCACCCTCCCACCAGGCCCCCCTCATGTCTCCCACCACCCCCACCCCCAGCATCCAGGGGCACCCTCCACCAGGCCCCCACTCATGGCCCCTATCACCCCACCCCCTGCCACCATGGGCAGCCCCCACCAGGCCCCCACTCATGTCTCCCACCCACCCCCACCCCCCAGCCACCATGGGCAGCCCCCACCAGGCTCCCACTCCTGTCCCCTATCACCCCCTCCCCCCAGCAGTGCAGGGGCATCCTCCACCAGGCCCCCACTCATGTCCCCCTGCACCCCCACCCCCCAGCAGTGCAGGGGCACCCTCCACCAGGCCCCCACTCATGTCCCCCTGCACCCCCACCCCCCAGCATCCAGGGGCACCCTCCAACAGGCCCCCACTCATGGCCCCTATCACCCCCACCCCCCCGCCACCAGGGGCAGCCTCCACTAGGCCCCCACCCATGTCTCCCACCACCCCCACCCCCCAGCCACCATGGGCAGCCCCCACCAGGCCCCCACTCATGTCTCCCACCCACCCCCACCCCCAGCCACCATGGGCAGCCCCCACCAGGCCCCCACTCATGTCCCCTATCACCCCCACCCCCCAGCAGTACAGGGGCACCCTCCACCAGGCCCCCACTCATGTCCCCCTGCACCCCCACCCCCCAGCATCCAGGGGCACCCTCCACCAGGCCCCCACTCATGGCCCCTATCACCCCCACCCCCCGCCACCAGGGGCATCCTCCACCAGGCCCCCACTCATGTCTCCCACCACCCCCACCCCCCAGCAGTGCAGGGGCAGCCTCCACCAGGCCCCCACTCATGTCTACCACCACCCCCACCCCCCAGCCACCAGGGGCACCCTCCACCAGGCCCCCACTCATGTCTCCCACCACCCCCACCCCCAGCAGTGCAGGGGCAGCCTCCACCAGGCCCCCACTCATGTCTACCACCACCCCCACCCCCCAGCCACCAGGGGCAGCCCCCACTAGGCCCCCACTCATGTCTCCCACCCACCCCTACCCCCCAGCCGCCATGGGCAGCCCCCACCAGGCCCCCACTCATGTCCCCTATCACCCCCACCCCCCAGCCACCAGGGGCACCCTCCACCAGGCCCCCACTCATGTCTCCCACCCACCCCCACCCCCCAGCCACCATGGGCAGCCCCACCAGGCCCCCACTCATGTCTCCCACCCACACCCACCCCCCAGCCACCATGGGCAGCCCCCACCAGGCCCCCACTCATGTCTCCCACCCACCCCCACCCCCCAGCCACCAGGGGCACCCTCCACCAGGCCCCCACTCATGTCTCCCACCACCCTCACCCCCCAGCATCCAGGGGCACCCTCCACCAGGCCCCCACTCATGGCCCCTATCACCCCCACCCCCCGCCACCAGGGGCAGCCTCCACCAGGCCCCCACTCATGTCTCCCACCACCCCCACCCCCCAGCAGTGCAGGGGCACCCTCCACCAGGCCCCCACTCATGTCTCCCACCACCCCCACCCCCCAGCCACCAGGGGCACCCTCCACCAGGCCCCCACCCATGTCTCCCACCACCCCCACCCCCCAGCCACCAGGGGCACCCTCCACCAGGCCCCCACTCATGTCTCCCACCACCCCCACCCCCCAGCAGTGCAGGGGCAGCCTCCACCAGGCCCCACTCATGTCTACCACCACCCCCACCCCCAGCCACCAGGGCAGCCCCCACCAGGCCCCCACTCATTTTTCCCACCCACCTCCACCCCCCAGCCACCATGGGCAGCCCCCACCAGGCCCCCACTCATGTCCCCTATCACCCCCACCCCCCAGCCACCAGGGGCACCCTCCATCAGGCCCCCACTCATGTCTACCACCACCCCCACCCCCCAGCCACCAGGGGCAGCCCCCACCAAACCCCCACTCATGTCTCCCACCCACCCCCACCCCCCAGCCACCATGGGCAGCCCCCACCAGGCCCCCACTCATGTCTCCCACCCACTCCCCAGCCACCATGGGCAGCCCCCACCAGGCCCCCACACATGTCCCCTATCACCCCCACCCCCAGCCACCAGGGGCACCCTCCACCAGGCCCCCACTCATGTCTCCCACCACCCCCACCCCCCAGCATCCAGGGGCACCCTCCACCAGGCCCCCACTCATGTCTACCACCACCCCCACCCCCCAGCCACCAGGGGCACCCTCCACCAGGCCCCCACTCATGTCTCCCACCCACCCCCACCCCAGCCACCATGGGCAGCCCCCACCAGGCCCCCACTCATGTCCCCTATCACCCCCACCCCCCAGCCACCAGGGGCAGCCTCCACCAGGCACCCACTCATGTCTACCACCACCCCCACCCCCAGCCACCAGGGGCACCCTCCACCAGGCCCCCACTCATGTTTCCCACCACACCCACCCCCCAGCAGTGCAGGGCAGCCTCCACCAGGCCCCCACTCATGTCTACCACCACCCCAACCCCCCTGCCACCAGGGCAGCCCCCAACAGGCCCCCACTCATGTCTCCCACCCACCCCCACCCCCCAGCCACCATGGGCAGCCCCCCACCAGGCCCCCACTCATGTCCCCTATCACCCCCACCCCCCAGCCATCAGGGGCACCCTCCACCAGGCCCCCACTCATGTCTACCACCACCCCCACCCCCAGCCACCAGGGGCAGCCCCCACCAGGCCCCCACTCATGTCCCCTATCACCCCCCACCCCCCAGCCACCAGGGGCACCCTCCACCAGGCCCCCACTCATGTCTCCCACCACCCCCACCCCCCAGCAGTGCAGGGGCAGCCTCCACCAGGCCCCCACTCATGTCTCCCACCACCCCCACCCCCCAGCCACCAGGGGGCACCCTCCACCAGGCCCCCACTCATGTCTCCCACCCACCCCCACCCCCCAGCCACCATGGGCAGCCCCCACCAGGCCCCCACTCATGTCTCCCGACCCACCCCCACCCCCCAGCCACCATGGGCAGCCCCCACCAGGCCCCCACTCATGTCCCCTATCACCCCCACCCCCCAGCCACCAGAGGCACCCTCCACCAGGCCCCCACTCATGTCTCCCACCACCCCCACCCCCAGCATCCAGGGGCACCCTCCACCAGGCCCCCACTCATGGCCCCTATCACCCCCACCCCCCTGCCACCATGGGCAGCCCCCACCAGGCCCCCACTCATGTCTCCCACCCACCCCCACCCCCCAGCCACCATGGGCAGCCCCCACCAGGCCCCCACTCATGTTCCCTATCACCCCCACCCCCCAGCAGTGCAGGGGCACCCTCCACCAGGCCCCCACTCATGTCCCCCTGCACCCCCACCCACCAGCAGTGCAGGGGCACCCTCCACCAGGCCCCCACTCATGTCCCCCTGCACCTCCACCCCCCAGCATCCAGGGGACACCCTCCACCAGGCCCCCACTCATGGCCCCTATCACCCCCACCCCCCTGCCACCAGGGGCAGCCTCCACCAGGCCCCCACCCATGTCTCCCCCACCCCCACCCCCCCCAGCCACCATGGGCAGCCCCCACCAGGCCCCCACTCATGTCTCCCACCCACCCCACCCCCCAGCCACCATGGGCAGCCCCCACCAGGCCCCCACTCAAGTCCCCTATCACCCCCACCCCCAGCAGTGCAGGGGCACCCTCCACCAGGCCCCACTCATGTCCCCCTGCACCCCCACCCCCCAGCATCCAGGGGCACCCTCCACCAGGCCCCCACTCATGGCCCCTATCACCCCCACCCCCCCGCCACCAGGGGCAGCCTCCACCAGGCACCCACTCATGTCTCCCACCACCCGACCCCCCAGCAGTGCAGGGGCACCCTCCAACAGGCCCCCACTCATGTCTCCCACCACCCCCACCCCCCAGCAGTGCAGGGGCAGCCTCCACCAGGCCCCCACTCATGTCTACCACCACCCCCACCCCCCAGCCACCAGGGGCACCCTCCACCAGGCCCCCACTCATGTCTCCGACCACCCCCACCCCCAGCCACCAGGGGCACCCTCCACCAGGCCCCCACTCATGTCTCCCACCACCCCCACCCCCCAGCCACCATGGGCAGCCCCCACCAGGCCCCCACTCATGTCCCCTATCACCCCCACCCCCCAGCCACCAGGGGCACCCTCCACCAGGCCCCCACTCATGTCTACCACCACCCCAACCCCAGCCACCAGGGGCAGCCCCCACCAGGCCCCCACACATTTCACCCACCCACCCCTACCCCCAGCCACCATGGGCAGCCCCCACCAGGCCCCCACTCATGTCTCCCACCCACCCCCACCCCCAGCCACCATGGGCAGCCCCCACCAGGCCCCCACTCTGTCCCCTATCACCCCCACCCCCCCAGCCACCAGGGGCAGCCTCCACCAGGCCCCCACTCATGTCTCCCACCACCCCCACCCCCCAGCATCCAGGGCACCCTCCACCAGGCCCCCACTCATGGCCCCTATCACCCCCACCCCCCCCGCCACCAGGGGCAGCCTCTACCAGGCCCCCACTCATGTCTCCCACCACCCCCACCCCCCAGCAGTGCAGGGGGCACCCTCCACCAGGCCCCCACTCATGTCTCCCACCACCCCCACCCCCCAGCCACCAGGGGCACCCTCCACCAGGCCCCCACTCATGTCTCCCACCACCCCACCCCCCAGCCACCAGGGGCACCCTCCACAGGCCCCCACTCATGTCGACCACCACCCCCACCCCCCAGCAGTGCAGGGGCAGCCTCCACCAGGCCCCCACTCATGTCTACCACCACCCCCACCCCCCAGCCACCAGGGGCAGCCCCCACCAGGCCCCCACTCATGTCTCCCACCCACCCCCACCCCCCAGCCACCATGGGCAGCCCCCACCAGGCCCCCACTCATGTCCCCTATCACCCCACCCCCCAGCCACCAGGGGCACCCTCCACCAGGCCCCCACTCATGTCTACCACCACCCCCACCCCCAGCCACCAGGGGCAGCCCCCACCAGGCCCCCTCTCATGTCTCCCACCACCCCCACCCCCCAGCAGTGCAGGGGCACCCTCCACCAGGCCCCCACTCATGTCTCCCACCACCCCCCAGCCACCAGGGGCACCCTCCACCAGGTCCCCACTCATGTCTCCCACCACCCCCACCCCCCAGCAGTGCAGGGGCAGTCTCCACCAGGCCCCCACTCATGTCTACCACCACCCCCATCCCCCAGCCACCAGGGGCAGCCCCCACCAGGCCCCCACTCATGTCTCCCACCCACCCCCACCCCCCAGCCACCATGGGCAGCCCCCACCAGGCCCCCACTCATGTCTCCTATCACCCCCACCCCCCAGCCACCAGGGGCACCCTCCACCAGGCCCCCACTCATGTCTACCACCACCCCCATCCCCAGCCACCAGAGGCAGCCCCCACCAGGCCCCCACTCATGTCCCCTATCACCCTCACCCCCCAGCCACCAGGTGCACCCTCCACCAGGCCCCCACTCATGTCTCCCACCACCCCCACCCCCCAGCAGTGCAGGGGCAGCCTCCACCAGGCCCCCACTCATGTCTCCCACCACCCCCACCCCCCAGCAGTGCAGGGGCAGCCTCCACCAGGCCCCCACTCATGTCTCCCACCACCCCCACCCCCCATCCACCATGGGCAGCCTCCACCAGGCCCCCACTCATGTCTCCCACCACCCCCACCCCCCAGCAGTGCAGGGGCAGCCTCCACCAGGCCCCCACTCATGTCTCCCAGCACCCCCACCCCCCAGCCACCAGGGGCACCCTCCACCAGGCCCCCACTCATGTCTCCCACGACCCCCACCCCCCAGCAGTGCAGGGGCAGCCTCCACCAGGCCCCCACTCCTGTCTCCCACCGCCCCCACCCCCCAGCCACCAGGGGCACCCTCCACCAGGCCCCCACTCATGTCCCCTATCACCCCCACCCCCCAGCCACCAGGGGCAGCCTCCACCAGGCACCCACTCATGTCTACCACCACCCCCACCCCCCAGCCACCAGGGGCAGTCCCCAGCAGGCCCCCACTCATGTCTCCCACCCACCCCCACCCCCCAGCCACCATGGGCAGCCCCCACCAGGCCCCCACTCATGTCTCCCACCCACCCCCACCCCCCAGCCACCATGGGCAGCCTCCACCAGGCCCCCACTCATGTCTCCCACCACCCCCACCCCCCAGCAGTGCAGGGGCAGCCTCCACCAGGCCCCCACTCATGTCTCCCACCCACCCCCACCCCCCAGCCACCATGGGCAGCCTCCACCAGGCCCCCACTCATGTCTCCCACCACCCCCACCCCCCAGCCACCATGGGCAGCCCCCACCAGGCCCCCACTAATGTCTCCCACCCACCCAAACCCCCCAGCCACCATGGGCAGCCTCCACCAGGCCCCCACTCATTTCTCCCACCACCCCCCAGCAGTGCAGGGGCAGCCTCCACCAGGCCCCCACTCATGTCTCCCACCACCCCCACCCCCCAGCCACCAGGGGCACCCTCCACCAGGCCCCCACTCATGTCTCCCACCACCCCCACCCCCCAGCAGTGCAGGGGCAGCCTCCACCAGGCCCCCACTCATGTCTCCCACCCACCCCCACCCCCAGCCACCATGGGCAGCCTCCACCAGGCCCCCACTCATGTCTCCCACCACCCCCACCCCCAGCCACCATGGGCAGCCCCCACCAGGCCCCCACTCATGTCTCCCACCCACCCCCACCCCCCAGCCACCATGGGCAGCCTCACCAGGCCCCCACTCATTTCTCCCACCACCCCCACCCCCCAGCAGTGCAAGGGCAGCCTCCACCAGGCCCCCACTCATGTCTCCCACCACCCCCACCCCCCAGCCACCAGGGGCACCCTCCACCAGGCCCCCACTCATGTCTCCCACCACCCCCACCCCCCAGCCACCAGGGGCACCCTCCACCAGGCCCCCACTCATGTCTCCCACCCACCCCCACCCCCCAGCCACCATGGGCAGCCCCCACCAGGCCCCCACTCATGTCTCCCACCCACCCCCGCCCCCCAGCCACCATGGGCAGCCCCCACCAGGCCCCCACTCATGTCCCCTATCAGCCCCACCCCCCAGCCACCAGGGGCACCCTCCACCAGGGCCCCCACTCATGTCTCCCACCACCCCCACCCCCCAGACACCAGGGGCACCCTCCACCAGGCCCCCACTCATGTCTCCCACCCACCCCCACCCCCCAGCCACCATGGGCAGCCCCCACCAGGCCCCCACTCATTTCTCCCGACCCACCCCCACCCCCCAGCCACCATGGGCAGCCCCCACCAGGCCCCCACTCATGTCCCCTATCACCCCCACCCCCCAGCCACCAGGGGCACCCTCCACCAGGCCCCCACTCATGTCTCCCACCACCCCCACCCCCAGCATCCAGGGGCACCCTCCACCAGGCCCCCACTCATGGCCCCTATCACCCCCACCCCCCCGCCACCATGGGCAGCCCCCACCAGGCCCCCACTCATGTCTCCCACCCACCCCCACCCCCCAGCCACCATGGGCAGCCCCCACCAGGCCCCCACTCATGTCCCCTATCACCCCCACCCCCCAGCAGTGCAGGGGCACCCTCCACCAGGCCCCCACTCATGTCCCCCTGCACCCCCACCCACCAGCAGTGCAGGGGCACCCTCCACCAGGCCCCCACTCATGTCCCCCTGCACCTCCACCCCCCAGCATCCAGGGACACCCTCCACTAGGCCCCCACTCATGGCCCCTATCACCCCCACCCCCCTGCCACCAGGGGCAGCCTCCACCAGGCCCCCACCCATGTCTCCCACCACCCCCAGCCACCATGGGCAGCCCCCACCAGGCCCCCACTCATGTCTTCCACCCACCCCCACCCCCCAGCCACCATGGGCAGCCCCCACCAGGCCCCCACTCATGTCCCCTATCACCCCCACCCCCAGCAGTGCAGGGGCACCCTCCACCAGGCCCCCACTCATGTCCCCCTGCACCCCCACCCCCCAGCATCCAGGGGCACCCTCCACCAGGCCCCCACTCATGGCCCCTATCACCCCCACCCCCCCGCGACCAGGGGCAGCCTCCACCAGGCACCCACTCATGTCTCCCACCACCCCCACCCCCCAGCAGTGCAGGGGCACCCTCCACCAGGCCCCCACTCATGTCTCCCACCACCCCCACCCCCCAGCATTGCAGGGGCAGCCTCCACCAGGCCCCCACTCATGTCTACCACCACCCCCACCCCCCAGCCACCAGGGGCACCCTCCACCAGGCCCCCACTCATGTCTCCCACCACCCCCACCCCCCAGCCACCAGGGGCACCCTCCACCAGGCCCCCACTCATGTCTCCCACCACCCCCACCCCCCAGCCACCAGGGGCAGCCCCCACCAGGCCCCCACTCATGTCCCCTATCACCCCCACCCCCCAGCCACCAGGGGCACCCTCCACTAGGCCCCCACTCATGTCTACCACCACCCCCACCCCCCAGCCACCAGGGGCAGCCCCCACCAGGCCCCCACTCATGTCTCCCACCCACCCCCACCCCCCAGCCACCATGGGCAGCCTCCACCAGGCCCCCACTCATGTCTCCCACCACCCCCACCCCCCAGCCACCATGGGCAGCCCCCACCAGGCCCCCACTAATGTCTCCCACCCACCCAAACCCCCCAGCCACCATGGGCAGCCTCCACCAGGCCCCCACTCATTTCTCCCACCACCCCCACCCCCCAGCAGTGCAGGGGCAGCCTCCACCAGGCCCCCACTCATGTCTCCCACCACCCCCACCCCCCAGCCACCAGGGGCACCCTCCACCAGGCCCCCACTCATGTCTCCCACCCCCCCCACCCCCCAGCAGTGCAGGGGCAGCCTCCACCAGGCCCCCACTCATGTCTCCCACCCACCCCCACCCCCCAGCCACCATGGGCAGCCTCCACCAGGCCCCCACTCATGTCTCCCACCACCCCCACCCCCCAGCCACCATGGGCAGCCCCCACCAGGCCCCCACTCATGTCTCCCACCCACCCCCACCCCCCAGCCACCATGGGCAGCCTCACCAGGCCCCCACTCATTTCTCCCACCACCCCCACCCCCCAGCAGTGCAAGGGCAGCCTCCACCAGGCCCCCACTCATGTCTCCCACCACCCCCACCCCCCAGCCACCAGGGGCACCCTCCACCAGGCCCCCACTCATGTCTCCCACCACCCCCACCCCCCAGCCACCAGGGGCACCCTCCACCAGGCCCCCACTCATGTCTCCCACCCACCCCCACCCCCCAGCCACCATGGGCAGCCCCCACCAGGCCCCCACTCATGTCTCCCACCCACCCCCGCCCCCCAGCCACCATGGGCAGCCCCCACCAGGCCCCCACTCATGTCCCCTATCAGCCCCACCCCCCAGCCACCAGGGGCACCCTCCACCAGGGCCCCCACTCATGTCTCCCACCACCCCCACCCCCCAGACACCAGGGGCACCCTCCACCAGGCCCCCACTCATGTCTCCCACCCACCCCCACCCCCCAGCCACCATGGGCAGCCCCCACCAGGCCCCCACTCATTTCTCCCGACCCACCCCCACCCCCCAGCCACCATGGGCAGCCCCCACCAGGCCCCCACTCATGTCCCCTATCACCCCCACCCCCCAGCCACCAGGGGCACCCTCCACCAGGCCCCCACTCATGTCTCCCACCACCCCCACCCCCAGCATCCAGGGGCACCCTCCACCAGGCCCCCACTCATGGCCCCTATCACCCCCACCCCCCCGCCACCATGGGCAGCCCCCACCAGGCCCCCACTCATGTCTCCCACCCACCCCCACCCCCCAGCCACCATGGGCAGCCCCCACCAGGCCCCCACTCATGTCCCCTATCACCCCCACCCCCCAGCAGTGCAGGGGCACCCTCCACCAGGCCCCCACTCATGTCCCCCTGCACCCCCACCCACCAGCAGTGCAGGGGCACCCTCCACCAGGCCCCCACTCATGTCCCCCTGCACCTCCACCCCCCAGCATCCAGGGACACCCTCCACTAGGCCCCCACTCATGGCCCCTATCACCCCCACCCCCCTGCCACCAGGGGCAGCCTCCACCAGGCCCCCACCCATGTCTCCCACCACCCCCAGCCACCATGGGCAGCCCCCACCAGGCCCCCACTCATGTCTTCCACCCACCCCCACCCCCCAGCCACCATGGGCAGCCCCCACCAGGCCCCCACTCATGTCCCCTATCACCCCCACCCCCAGCAGTGCAGGGGCACCCTCCACCAGGCCCCCACTCATGTCCCCCTGCACCCCCACCCCCCAGCATCCAGGGGCACCCTCCACCAGGCCCCCACTCATGGCCCCTATCACCCCCACCCCCCCGCGACCAGGGGCAGCCTCCACCAGGCACCCACTCATGTCTCCCACCACCCCCACCCCCCAGCAGTGCAGGGGCACCCTCCACCAGGCCCCCACTCATGTCTCCCACCACCCCCACCCCCCAGCAGTGCAGGGGCAGCCTCCACCAGGCCCCCACTCATGTCTACCACCACCCCCACCCCCCAGCCACCAGGGGCACCCTCCACCAGGCCCCCACTCATGTCTCCCACCACCCCCACCCCCCAGCCACCAGGGGCACCCTCCACCAGGCCCCCACTCATGTCTCCCACCACCCCCACCCCCCAGCCACCAGGGGCAGCCCCCACCAGGCCCCCACTCATGTCCCCTATCACCCCCACCCCCCAGCCACCAGGGGCACCCTCCACTAGGCCCCCACTCATGTCTACCACCACCCCCACCCCCCAGCCACCAGGGGCAGCCCCCACCAGGCCCCCACACATTTCTCCCACCCACCCCCACCCCCGAGCCACCATGGGCAGCCCCCACCAGGCCCCCACTCATGTCTCCCACCCACCCCCACCCTCCAGCCACCATGGGCAGCCCCCACCAGGCCCCCGCTCATGTCCCCTATCACCCCCACCCCCCAGCCACCAGGGGCAGCCTCCACCAGGCCCCCACTCATGTCTCCCACCACCCCCACCCCCCAGCATCCAGGGGCACCCTCCACCAGGCCCCCACTCATGGCCCCTATCACCCCCACCCCCCCGCCACCAGGGGCAGCCTCCACCAGGCCCCCACTCATGTCTCCCACCACCCCCACCCCCCAGCAGTGCAGGGGCACCCTCCACCAGGCCCCCACTCATGTCTCCCACCACCCCCACCCCCCAGCCACCAGGGGCACCCTCCAGCAGGCCCCCACTCATGTCTCCCACCACCCCACCCCCCAGCCACCAGGGGCACCCTCCACCAGGCCCCCACTCATGTCGACCACCACCCCCACCCCCCAGCAGTGCAGGGGCAGCCTCCACCAGGCCCCCACTCATGTCTACCACCACCCCCACCCCCCAGCCACCAGGGGCAGCCCCCACCAGGCCCCCACTCATGTCTCCCACCCACCCCCACCCCCAGCCACCATGGGCAGCCCCCACCAGGCCCCCACTCATGTCCCCTATCACCCCACCCCCCAGCCACCAGGGGCACCTTCCACCAGGCCCCCACTCATGTCTACCACCACCCCCACCCCCCAGCCACCAGGGGCAGCCCCCACCAGGCCCCCACTCATGTCTCCCACCCACCCCCACCCCCCAGCCACCATGGGCAGCCCCCACCAGGCCCCCACTCATGTCTCCCACCCACCCCCACCCCCCAGCCACCATGGGCAGCCCCCACCAGGCCCCCACTCATGTCCCCTATCACCCCCACCCCCCAGCCACCAGGGGCACCCTCCACCAGGTCCCCACTCATGTCTCCCACCACCCCCACCCCCCAGCATCCAGGGGCACCCTCCACCAGGCCCCCACTCATGGCCCCTATCTCCCCCTCCCCCCCGCCACCAGGGGCAGCCTCCACCAGGCCGCCACTCATGTCTCCCACCACCCCCACCCCCCAGCAGTGCAGGGGCAACCTCCACCAGGCCCCCACTCATGTCTCCCACCACCCCCCAGCCACCAGGGGCACCCTCCACCAGGCCCCCACTCATGTCTCCCACCACCCCCACCCCCCAGCAGTGCAGGGGCAGCCTCCACCAGGCCCCCACTCATGTCTACCACCACCCCCACCCCCCAGCCACCAGGGGCACCCTCCACCAGGTCCCCACTCATGTCTCCCCCCACCCCCCAGCAGTGCAGGGGCAGTCTCCACCAGGCCCCCACTCATGTCTACCACCACCCCCACCCCCCAGCCACCAGGGGCAGCCCCCACCAGGCCCCCACTCATGTCTCCCACCCACCCCCACCCCCCAGCCACCATGGGCAGCCCGCACCAGGCCCCCACTCATGTCTCCTATCACCCCCACCCCCCAGCCACCAGGGGTAGTCCCCACCAGGCCCCCACTCATGTCTCCCACCCACCCCCACCCCCCAGCCACCATGGGCAGCCCCCACCAGGCCCCCACTCATGTCTCCCACCCACCCCCACCCCCCAGCCACCATGGGCAGCCTCCACCAGGCCCCCACTCATGTCTCCCACCACCCCCACACCCCAGCAGTGCAGGGGCAGCCTCCACCAGGCCCCCACTCATGTCTCCCACCACCCCCACCCCCCAGCCACCATGGGCAGCCCCCACCAGGCCCCCACTCATGTCTACCACCCACCCCCACCCCCCAGCCACCATGGGCAGCCTCCACCAGGCCCCCACTCATTTCTCCCACCACCCCCACCCCCCAGCAGTGCAGGGGCAGCCTCCACCAGGCCCCCACTCATGTCTCCCACCACCCCCACCCCCCAGCCACCAGGGGCACCCTCCACCAGGCCCCCACTCATGTCTCCCACCACCCCCACCCCCCAGCAGTGCAGGGGCAGCCTACACCAGGCCCCCACTCATGTCTCCCACCACCCCCACCCCCCAGCCACCAGGGGCACCCTCCACCAGGCCCCCACTCATGTCTCCCACCCACCCCCAACCACCATGGGCAGCCCCCACCAGGCCCCCACTCATGTCTCCCACCCACCCCCACCCCCCAGCCACCATGGGCAGCCCCCACCAGGCCCCCACTCATGTCCCCTATCACCCCCACCCCCCAGCCACCAGGGGCACCCTCCACCAGGCCCCCACTCATGTCTCCCACCACCCCCACCCCCCAGCATCCAGGGGCACCCCCCACCAGGCTCCCACTCATGTCCCCTATCACCCTCACCCCCCAGCCACCAGGGGCACCCTCCACCAGGCCCCCACTCATGTCTCCCACCACCCCCACCCCCCAGCATCCAGGGGCACCCTCCACCAGGCCCCCACTCATGGCCCCTATCACCCCCACCCCCCCGCCACCAGGGGCAGCCTCCACCAGGCCCCCACCCATGTCTCCCACCACCCCCACCCCCCAGCCATCATGGGCAGCCCCCACCAGGCCCCCACTCATGTCTCCCACCCACCCCCACCCCCCCCAGCCACCATGGGCAGCCCCCACCAGGCCCCCACTCATGTCCCCTATCACCCCCACCCCCCAGCAGTGCAGGCGCACCCTCCACCAGGCCCCCACTCATGTCTACCACCACCCCCACCCCCCAGCCACCAGGGGCAGCCCCCACCAGGCCCCCACTCATGTCTCCCACCCACCCCCACCCCCCAGCCACCATGCGCAGCCCCCACCAGGCCCCCACTCATGTCCCCTATCACCCCCACCCCCCAGCCACCAGGGGCACCCTCCACCAGGCCCCCACTCATGTCTACCACCACCCCCACCCCCCAGCCACCAGGGGCACCCTCCACCAGGCCCCCACTCATGTCCCCCTGCACCCAGGCCTCACAATCACCAACCATGTGCGTAATGGTCAGCCTCCACAGCCAAAAGGCCCTACCAAGTAACCCATTCACCCACATGGAAATGAAAATTACATGTTACACCCCCAATGTACATAAAGCAAATGAACCCATGTCTGTCACACACAATGGTTGCAAATGAATTTGAAAACACCCAACATGACATGCATGAAACCAATGAGATGATACCACACAGTGAAGTATGAAAACAAAAATGTATTAAAAAATATGAATGCAAATGAAATGAAACAAACTACAATGCCAATGAAAAAAAGAAAAGGTGCATGTCTGTCCCAAAAAATGAAAAACACCAAATCCAAAAAAAATGTACTTCAAAGTCACATTAAAAATGAAATCAATCCGACAGAAAAAAAATAAAATCCAAACACCATTGCTCCATGGAGAAGAAAAAATAAAATTAAAAAATAAAACAATCCAATGAAGAACTATGTACAAAATATCCAAGGGTCCATGAGCCCAACTGAACAAAGGAAACCTACAAAAAAACCCTAACAAAAATGCAACTATATGCAAAAAGTAGAGCTGTGTCCGTCGACTCCAAATCATAAGAATAAACAAATGAAACCTAAAACTAAAGAACTATATACAAAGGCGGCGGGCAAGTCCAGCGGCTCACTCCGTAGTGTTCCGGGCCAGGGCATCATCAAACTCCTCGTCTATGTCCCGGAGGCGGTCCTGTTCCATGGCCTCGAGGGTCCGCAGGGACGACGCCATCTGCTCCTCCAACCCCCTGCAGATTGCCTCGAGGCACTCGGCCCGCCTCAGGGCCCTCCGCATGGAGTTCTCCGCCCTGACCATCGTGAGCCGCTCCTCTTCCGCCCGCCGCCGCTCCGCACCTATCTGCTGGCCCAACCGCAGCCACACGGAAGACACTTCCTGTCCTGGGTCCTCCTGCCCTCCGGCCGATGCCTGCCCCTCCGATGTTGATGGCCCCGAGCCATGATGCCTCCCACGTTGACTCTGCTGCTGCCTCCGACACAACTGCCTCTGCCAGCACGACGGCATCCAGGCTGATGGAATCCACCGACGCCGTCGTGCACGTGCCCTGCCTGATGATGCCAGCACATCCTCCATCTGCTGGGGTACAGTTGCTGTGGTGTCCACCCCTGCTTGAGCTCCGACTCCCGACTGTGGCAGGGATGGGATCCCCACCGAGCTGGCTGCATAGGTCAGGGCAGGTCCACAGGGGGCCCTGGTGGCATCTGGGCCGGAAGACGGCAAGGAGAACGACTGGCGTATAGCCTCCACAGAGGAGGAGAGGGCCGCCAGATTGGCCGACACATGCAGGAAACCCCCGAACATGGAAGATCCCAATTGGGCCACGTCGGCACGGTGCTCTTCGTGATGATGTGCGTGCTCCTCCCGGGAAGCACGCACGTCATCACGAATTGCACCCGCGCGCATCGCAACCCCAATCAGGACCTTCTCCATACGGACACCGGTCCCCTCGTCTGCAGGTGGAGGGGAGTCAGGTGACATGGACATCCCCTCTACCTGCGGATGGGCCTGAGACGGGGCAACCCTGCTGGTGCATGGTGGTGCACTCACAGGGTCAGGGACAGCGACATGCACAGGCCCCTCCACGGTGACCTGTGCTGCCTCCTGCCCCTGGCCCTGGACTGCACCACTTGCACCAGCAGGGATGCCCCCACCAGGCCCCATGTGTGCCCCTGTGGCGGCCTCCTCCTCCTCTGTGGAAACCACCAACCTGGATGGCTCCTCACCGTCTTCCACCGTAGCAGGCCCCTGTGGGGGCTCACCCACCCCTTCCGCTGCAGCCGTGGGGGCATCCCCGCCGCCTTGCTCCACAGCGCCGTCTCCACCCTCTTCTTCACTAGCCGCTGCGTAGAGGGAGACAAAGAACACAAGCATCAGGGTACTGTACAATGGTCCCCTAGACAGGAAGCAATAGCAGATGAGTACCACTGTCAAAGTACACTTCCATCATGTCCCTCCACAACACATGGGTCAGTCCAGGCAAAACACACACAGTAACAGGCATGGTGCATGCCATGGACATTTCCATACATGTCAAATGGACTCTTGAAACATACAATGATATGGAACTCACATGCATCATGGGTCATGCCTATCACATGCACAAACTTCACCTCAGTCACATCCATCTGGCCCCATAGACCCCAAACACAGCGGATACAAGGGTAACTAGGCTGCATCAGTGATTCTGTGCATTGTCACACACATGTGTCATGCATCCATGGCATGCACAAGTCACAGACACGCAGGTCAGGCACACAGACACGGCTACCATATATGCACCTGCCATCAGCACCCATCCCTCACCCCCACCCATGTCCAGGAACAGAGACTGGCATGCTCTCATGTCTAAAATCTGCATAGGGCTCCCCATGTGGCATTTACACACATGCAACAACCATGTGGTTCACACATCACTGGTCGCACATGCATTACCATGATGTCCCTGCACACATACATGCATACATGGCCTATGTCACACATACAGGCAAGTATCAGAGAACCAGCACACCGCAACATGCCCTGTCTCACACAGCAATGCTTGGACACTTACCGCTCAACTCCAGACGGGTCTCCCTCTCAAGGATCTGGGCGTGGAGCGCTGGGCGTACGCGTTCCAGGACCCTCATCTGGATGGAACTCATGCGGCCCCGGCCCCCCTCCACGAGGCGCCGGGCCTTCACAAGGGTCCTGGACCTCAAGTCCTCCCAGCGCTTCTTGATCTTCTGGACGTCGTGGGTTGCCACCCCCTCCGCGTTGATGGCAACCACACAGTCAGCCCAGATCCTCTCCCGTCTTTCCTTGCTGGCGCGGGACGATCCAAAGAGGGCATCATACTGCCCCAGGACATGCTCCACCAGGACACCAACTTCGGTGGCAGTGAAGCTGGTGCCCCTCTGCCCCTCTGGCCTGGGGTTGCCACTGGTGCCAGATGTGGAAGTGCCCGACATGGCAACCCCAGAGGCAGGTGTGGGTGGGCAACTGGGTCCTGGGGCTGGGCTGTGGAGCGATGTAATCCCAGTCGGGAGTCTTCAGTTCCAGAAGGGGTGGATACAGCAACTGGACCCCTGCAGATGGCTGATGTGCAGGCACCAAATGGCAGGGCACGGTGGCAGCAGGCAGGCAGGCAGGCAGCAGCAGATGGCACGTGGGAGGCTGCTCGGGGCACTGGGGGGCAGTAATTTGGCCTTCTGGGCAGGAGCGTGGTCTTCCGTGTGTTTTCGCGTGGCCAGCTTGATACGGAGTGATTTGGCACGTGAAAATCCTGCACGTCAGCGTGAAATTCGAGGAAAGGCCCTTAGCGCGTAAGCGCGTCAGCACGCATACGCGATTCTATTGGACCAAAGGCCCTCAGCGCGTAAGCGCGTCTGTGACGTGACCCGCATGGGTGTTTCCCACACAGCACGTGATGACAGAGCACACGTGGAAAGACTGCACGTCAGAGTGTCATCGCGTGTAATTGGACAAAAGTGCGCGTACACGCGATTGGCCTATGTACGTGTATATCAGGGGTGCGTGGGCACTTACACACGCAAGTACGTCAGCGCACCTGTATCCCGGGGTGCGCGGGAATTTCCACACGCTATTGGACTGGGTACTGGATTTCAGGGGTGCGCGGGTCACACGCTCGCCTACAACACGCGCAACGCATAAATTTGCGCGCTAACAAAATAACAAGCTCAGACCCAGGATGAACATACCGTTCCTAGCAGCAGTGGGCGTGGGCTACCAAAGGAGGAGGAGGAGGATAGTCAGGGCCAGAATATTCACACCCAGAACCAGCCTTTTCGGGATGCCTGATGACCAGGTGTATGGGAGGTACAGGTTTCCACCACACATAATACTGGACCTGGTGAGTGAGTGGGAGGATGACCTCACATCACCCACCCTGTGCTCCCAAGCACTCAGCCCCCTGGAGAAGGTCCTCAATGTACTGCACTTCTTAGCCACTGGATCATTTCAGCGGACAAGTGCCATAGTGGGTGGGGTATCACAGGCCACCCAGTCACGCTGCCTACACCAGGTCTTGAACATCATCACTGCACGCCCATCAGTCCGCCGGCACATATACCTGCCCAGAACACCTGCAGAAAGGCATGCTGCCGCCCTGGATTTTTACGGTGTGGCACGATTCCCCAAAGTGCTGGGTGCCATCGACTGCACCCATGTGGCTCTACGTCCCCCAGGGCATCAGAGCACATTTATAGGAACCGCAAGCACTGGCATTCCATCAACGTGTAGGTAGTATGTAATGCCAAGGGAATCATCACCTCAGTATATGCCAACTATCACGGGTCCACCCACGACAGCTTCATTTACCGAATGTCCACCCTAAACCGGGACCTAGAAGCTGGGCGGCATGGCGATACATGGCTGCTTGGTGAGTATGAATGCCACTGCACATGCATGCATGTCAGATACTGAGCAAGGTCACAACCCCACCAATGATACCAATCACCACCTCCACAGGGGACAGTGCCTACCCTCTCAGCCCCCACATGATGACGCCAATTCGGAACCCCACCACGCCACCCCAGGTAAGATATAACACAGCCCACATTACAACCCGGGGCATAGTGGAGCGCACATTCGGAGTGCTAAAGTCACGCTTTCGCTCCCTTGACCGTTCTGGCGGGCAGCTGTTGTACGCTCCCCCAGTAGTGTGCAGGATCATAGTGGCAGCATGTGTCCTGCACAACGTTGCAACACGCCGGGGCCTGGCCGTGGACATGGTGGTGGCCCCACATCCCCAACCACATGCACAGCCGCTGCGCATGGGAGGGGAAAGGGCACGGGGGGAGGCAGCCCGTACACAGCTAGTGGCTAATTACTTCACATAGAAATCACACCCCTGTGGAGTGCACACTGCCCTGGCACATTCCATCTGACAATCAATGATGACTCAACCTGACACTGATCCTGAATGTCTGGAGAATCAACCGTGAAAACCATATCAGCCTGAGATTGTTCACCTGGAAGTGTTACAATGCGTGCATCCCTACCCACACAGACACCACCAATGCAGTTTTGTGAAGAAACACATTCAAGCAGTTAAAATGAATACCCACTTGCAAAATGCAACAAGAGGACAGTGCCATGTCAGCCAACCCATCCCCAGCACCGCCACACGACACACCGTGCCATGTCATGCTATTTGCAGGTAAACAAAGTAATCCCCACAACATGACACTAGTGTCACAATGTACAGTGTCCCTAATTGAAACTTGCAACACCTGAAATGCTCACAGTAATGCAGGACCAACAACAAACTTGAGCAGGTACTACCATTAACATGACATCACAAATGTAATAAATTAGTAGTCTCACCACCTGGAAATGCCTGCACTCCCACCACTACCAACTGTGCAGTGTTGGCGCCATGTGGAGTTGTAGGTGCACTGCTGCCAACATGGACCCCATCTCCAAACTAGAGGGCCTTGTGTAGACATGAGGAAGGGACCTGCAAATTGGGAGGTAGACACAGATGATGAGTTACACATCAATGCAACATGCAGTGTACAACACAACAGCAATATGCACTAGGAATGTATACACAGTATTGACTAGACTACCCACACATGTAGTGGGAGTCCAATGTCACCATGTACGTCAATGTCACTTGGGCACACCCTTTGCAAGCCCATGGAAACGGGAAGCAGGAGGGGTGTGTGTGACTCAAACCCAAGCATCTGAACCAAATACATGAGAAGCCTGCATGTGCCCAGCCACAATGCAGCGTATGCCCACAGGAACCACGGAAGGCAACAAATTGTCCCAAAAAAATTGGGAAAAAAATAATTAAAAATAAAAAAAAAAATAAAAAAAAAAATAAAAAAAAAATGGCCATTGATGGGCCCGGGGGGGTTGGGGAGGCCACCCAGGAGGTCCGAGGACAGGGTGCACACCAAAACCCACCTGTGTGGATCCTGGGAAAAAAAAACACCTCCATGGGCTCATGGCCCACACGGCTACCCTATTGTGGGAGTATCACTGCTGTCACTATTATCACCCTGTGCAGCTGCATCCGGAGGTGGTTGCACTATGGGAGGCAGCCCACGCAAGGCCCTAGTCTGCTCCTCCATGGCTGCAAGCATGCGGGTGTGGTAGGTCTCGTTCTGGAGGATGAGTGTGCGGAGGTCCCCATGCAACAACTCACGGGATGCCCGGACCTCCGCCCTCGTTGCCTGCATCTCAGCTGAGAGCGTACGGGTGAGAAGCCTCAAGCTCAACAAGAGTCGTCCTGAGGTGAAGGAGCTCCTGCCTCAGGGCTTCCCTGTGGCCCTGGGACTCTATGGAGATGGCCTCCTGCAGAGTCGCCAGTGCCGCCCGCCTGTCCCTGTTGGACGCCAACATGTCCTCCCTGTGTGACTGGCAGATGGAGTCGGTTGCCTGCTGTAGTCGCTCCATCAGCCTTTCAGGGGGGACAATGGAAGTGGCCACCCTATCCATGGCCTGAGCCATCATCTCGGATGATGCTGCCTGTTGGGTTGCCATACCGTAAATGGATTGCTCCCATGCGGTATTGCCAGGTGGCGTACGGCCACCATGTCGGCGGGCACCACACCTGTCTGGGGCAAGGCGAACTGCGCCTTGCTGTGCCGGCACTGCCTGAGGCTGCAGGACTGCATTCCCCCTCTGATCTGCTGGCCCAGGAACAGGATCAGATGTCGCGGAGTGTGACCCTGCATCCGTAACCACCAAAGGCGTAGCTGCCAACACTGACATCCCCATTGAGGGTTCTGACCCTGGTGCAGGTGGGTGGGACAGAACAGAATCCCTCCCTGGAACACTCACCTGCGACGGCACGTAGGTCTCATCATCCGAATCAACACCTGAGTACAGCTCGGGGGAGGTGCAGCCAGAGACACCCCTTGAGAGCACGACCTGCAGCACTTGTGGGTTCTCACCCACCACCACACCACGTCCCTCACTGGTGGTTGGTCGGCCCTCGGACCCCTCCTGGGTCTGCACCATCTCCACAACCCCAGCAGTATCAGGTGCGTCTTCCCCTGCAAAGACATAAAAACAAAGAAATGGAAACAGGCATTAGCACCATGGCACACAATGAGGGCTGAGAAGCAAGAGAACCAGTACTTGATTGACACATGTCCCACATGACTAAAACCCTCCCATGCATGCGCCCTCACTGCGTATGAAGGGGAGGCAAATGGCACACATTGATGACACCAAGATGGAAGATGAACACATTTTCTGCATGCTGCCTGGCAGTGGCATCACACATTGGCCTGTGATTGCCAGGTGAAACACACATTCCATCACACAGATGGCATATACCATTGCTATTGAGTGAAGATGGAGAGGAGGGCAGCACCTATTCATTCAGTCCAGTTCCCGCATGTAATAGCTTTTCTAATTCAAACAGGTCAGATTTTTCACCTGGAGCTGCCAGTCCAAAATGGTCCAATTGCACAGGGACATGTGTGAACAAATGATATCCAGGTAACAAAGTCACTCCACTTTACCATAGCCATGTCAGACATGTGACTAGAGGACTGGGAAATGCCTAGTAAAAGTGGTGGAATGCAAACAATCTGACTGAATGAACAGTGAAAAATAAGCAACAATGTTGTGGCAAGGTGACACTTCAAGGGCAACTGGCGTGCAGTTGGGCTAGATGTCTACTGTTGGCAGAAGGGATACTGCTATGGCCAAATGCAGCTGCGCAGGATGTATTGCATGAAGCACATGGCTGACCCATACGACTCAGGCGCACACACTCTCACCTGGCACACAAACAGAAGCCCTCACACACACACCATGCACATGGATGACACACACATGCATGTGCACTCACCGGACAATGCCTCGTAATCAGGCAGATCTCCCACGCCTTGGATCTGTTCCTCCGTGACGTAGGTCCCAGCGACTGACTCATGTGGAGTGAGTTCCATGTCTACTACTGGAGACCCACCTCCAGTCACTAGAGTTGCGGCATGACTTGAGGCCAGCTTACTCTTTGCCCTGCGTTTTAGGTAATTCCAGCGCTTATAGCAATCATTGGCTGTGCGCCTCACGATTCCAAGGGCACTTACGATGTCCGCAACGGTCTGCCAGTGTGCCTGGCGTTGTGCAGGTGTGGTCTTGGATCCTGCAACAATGACCATCTCGTTATCATGTGCAGACACATACTCGACAAGTGCATTCAGTTCGTCATCCGTGAAGCTGGGCTTCCTTGATGGGCCGGACTGTGTAGCCGTGTCTGGGGAATCAGCCTGTGCCGGACGAGCACTCTTCCTCTTCCGCTTGGAAGGTGGTGGTGATCCTGAGTGTCCTGCGCCGCTCTGGACACTAGGGGCAGGAGCCCTGGTGGACTCTGTATCAGGAGTGTGGGATTGCACACTCAGCATGGGAGTTGGTGCAGGCATTGGCTCAAGTGTAATGGTGTCAGGGGGAATGTCAGCAGGATGGACTAGGACCGACACTGTCCTGGCTGGGTGTGTGAGAGCTGGGGTGGATGGAGCCGCAGCTGCCCCTGCAGCCTCTCCGCCCTGCCTACTTGGGGCAGCAGATGACCTTGCTGCCCCAGATGCACGTGGCATGATGACATCAACGTGCACCAGCGCATGTGTCATAGGCCTGCTGACCTGGAAGTCAGCCATGGAGTCAGCCAGGTCTGGTGCCACAATGGGCTGGTCCAACAAGGGCTGAGCATGGATGGTGTCAGCCACATCAGCCTCAACGGGAGGGGGGGGGATTATGGGTGCCCTTGACTGGTCCTCCACACATGGGGGGACAGGCTCACCCTGCAAGTAACGACCACGTCCCCTACCGGATCCACCACGGCCACCACTTGTGGCTCTTCCACCTTTGCCACCCTTACGGAATCCTCGCCTCCCAGCCATGGCACTGATGTTAATGTGCGTATGGGAGTGGCTGTAAACTATTGTCCTGGGCAATTGGGGGTCAAAGGGGTTGGGTACCAGATGGTAATTGTACCCTAGTGCTCTAGCAAGGCTGAATGTAACCCCTGGGGTAAGATGACGGGTCACGCTACGCACAGGAGCCCCAAAAAAGGGAGATGACGTGCACGCAACCCCTCCTAGACCACGTGTGCAGAAAGAAAAACCTGCACTACGCTGTGGCACCCAGTAACACAAGAATGAACGTATGCGTGTCATACGCAGCCTAGAATGACCTCTGAAGGGGTAGGCTACACACGGGGCAAGCACAGATGTTAGATACGTGCGTGACTCACCGTCTGCCAGGTAAAAGAGCGTGAAAAAGGAGCGCGTTTGGTTGGCAACACCCCCGCCAAAAGAAGATTTGTACGATGTCTGAGGAGACAGGACAACAGTAGAAGGGAACACTGTTTGAGGAAACAGGCCCAGGTAAACCAGTAAAAGAGAAAAAAGAGAAAAAGCTGTCAGAGGTAACAGGGAATACGAACTTGAAACGACGTGAAGTAAATCGTGTGTGAAACGACAAGAAGTACAGAATTCACCCACTCGCTCTCCACGAAAAGCACGTACAAGGAAATGGTGTTCTACACATACCTTTTATACAGGCCCACACGTCCAGCGTCACTTACGCGGCGTGTACGCGCTAGGGCCATTTCCACCAATTACACGCTTTGTCACTTCTGCGTCTAGGGACATTTCCACCAATTACACGCTTTGTCACTTCTGCGTGTACGGCCATTTCCACCAATTACACGCTTTGTCACTGCCGCGTGTACGCGCTAGGCCCATTCCCACCAATTACACGCTTTGACACTCGGACGTGTCTTTCATTTTTTTAACATGCAACATTTTCAAACGTGTGCCCAATTCAACGTGCATGTGACTTCATAGACGCGCATACGCTGGCGACGCGTTTACGCGCTAAGGGCCTTTGGTCTAATGACATCGCATATGCGTGCTGCCGTGCATACGCGCATGGCCCTTTCCTCGTATTACACGCGGACGTGCAGTTTTTCACACGCGCTGAAATGCGCATGCACGTCTGTACGCGTCACGTCACAGGGGCGCTTGCGCTTGAGGGGCCTTCTGTCCAATGAAAATGCGTATGCGTGCAGACACGCTTACGCGCTAAGGGCCTTTCCTCGAATTACACGCTGACGTGCAGATTTTTCACGTGCCAAATCACTCCGTATCAAGCTGGCCACGCGTATGCACACGGAAGACCACGCTCCTGCCCAGAAGGCCGAACTACTGCCCCCCAGAGCCCCGAGCATGCTCCCACCTGCCATCTGCTGCTGCCTGACTGCCTGCTGCCCACGTGCACTGCCATTTGCTGCCTGCACATCAGCCAGGGGTGCTGTTGCTGTGACCACCCCTGCTGGAACCGAAGACTCCCGACTGGGATTCCATCGCTCCACAGCCAGCCCCAGGACCCAGTTGCCCACCCACTCCTGCCTCTGGGGTTGTCATGTCGGGGCAAACACCATCTGTGACCACTGACAACCCCCGGCCAGAGAGGCATAGGGGCACCAGCTTCAGTGCCACCGAAGTTGGTGTCCTGGTGGAGCAAGTCCTGGGGCAGTATGATGCCCTCTTCGGAAGTTCCCGCGCCGACAAGGAAGGACGGACTCGGATCTGGACTGACATCGTGACTGCCATCAACGCGGAGGGGGTGGCAGTCCGCGACTTACAACATGTCAGGAAGCGCTGGGAGGACTTCAGGTCCAGGACCCTGAACAAGGCCCGGCGCCTCTTGAAGGCAGCGGATGCCAAGGGGCGCCGGGGCCACTTGTCGGAAGAACAGATGAGGTTCCTGGAACGCATATCCCCAGCGCTCCACGTCCAGGTCCTAGAGAAGCAGACCCGTCTGGAGTCGAGCGGTGAGTGTACATGCATCCTGATTGTGAGCAGTGCGTGTGGTGATTATTCGGTAGTGTGCAGGTTGCACATCTGTTTGTATGGGGTCGAGTATGGGTGGGGGTGTGCAGGGCCGTGGGGCTGACACATGCAAGGGCTGTTATGTGTGAGACATGGATGGTGCTTGTGTGTGTAGGCTTGCATGCCAAATGCAGTTGTGTGGGCACACATGTTTGGATGAATGTGTATGTAAGTAGACATGTCCGTGATGTCACGCATGTATGTTGTTTTCGGCTGCATGTATCAGCACTGTGTACATGTGCATGTGTGTGTATTTGACAAGGGTGCAACAGTGATGCAACATGGATGCATGTGACAGCGGTATGTGGAAGCCTGATTGGCAGATGTCACATGGATGCCCGTCTGAACAGTGCGACACTTGGCAGAGGTGTACACATGCATGCAAGTGTGGTGGTGTGTGTACATGTGTGGTGCACTTCCTGTGTTGCATGTGATGTCGGGCTCACCTTTGGCTGCTCATGCTGTTGTATGTGTAGGGATGGTGGTGGCAGTTGCGATATGGCTGTGGTATGGCTCATGTGTGCGAGTTGTAATGACATGTGTGTTGGGGATTGTGATGACATGTCTGAGGTTTGCCAATGCCACTCATGTGCAACTGTCATGTGTGTATGTGTCCATTGTACAGTGCCCTGATGCCTGTGTTTTGTTTCTCCCTGTCTGCAGCGTCAACTGATGAAGAGGGCGGAGAAGGTGCTGTGGAGCACAGCGGCGGGGATCCCACCGCCAGCCGGAGACGCAAGGCCCGGCTCCCCTCCCGTGTTGTCATCTCGTCGGGGAGTGAGGAGTCCGGTGCCGCGTCCCAGGCCGCAGCTGCCGGGGGGAGGTCCAAGAGGCGGAGGTTGGAGTTGGACTCCTCGGCAGCAGAAGGGCAGCTGGGACCCCACAGGGCCCAACAGGGGAAGATGGCACGGAGTCATCCAGGTTGGTGGGGGGTTTGGTGGAGGAGGAGGCCGTGCAAGCACCAGAGACGGGGTCTGGAGGTGGGGATCCCACTGGTGCTAGTGGTGCAGTGCAGGACCAGGGACAGGAGGCAGCACAGGCCGCCGCGGAGGTGCCTGTGTGCAATCCTGTCCCCGATCCTGTCCCTGCATCATCTTGCACCAGCAGGGATGCCTACGTCCAGACCCGTTTTCAGGCAGGGGATGAGCTGACGTCAACTGGCCTTCCTCTGCCTGCGGACGTGGCTATCCAGGTCCGGGTTGAGCCTGTCCTGGCTGGTGTGGCGTTGCGTCAACGGGCCATGCGAGGTGACCTGCAATCTTTTCATGAAGAGACTGCACGTCATCTCGAATGGCTCGTTGACCACGTCAGCCTGCTGGGACAGGTCACCCAGGCCGGATTCCTCCGTCTGATGGGGCTTGCTCTGACCCCCTCCTCAACTGGACCCCCTACGCGCCAGTCGTCCTCTGTGCCATCTTCTCACCCATCAGTCACCTGGGTGCCCTGTGGAGCTGCCTCTGACGGTGCGGCCAGGCTGGTGGAGGAGGCATCCCTGCCACAGTCGGGAGTCGGACGTCCAGCAGGGGTGGCCACATCTACGACTGCACCCCAGCCGGCGGAGGATGTGCAGGCAGCAGGAGGCAGTGCACGAGCAGAGGCAGAGCAGCAGCAGCAACATGGTGGGAGCCATGAAGGCTCGGGGCCTTCGACATCGGAGGGGCAGGCATCGGCCGGAGGCCAGGAGGACCCAGGACAGAGAGTGTCTTCCGTGTGGCAGCGGTTGGGCCACGCCATAGATGCGGAGCGGCGGCGGGCGGAAGAGGCGCGGCTCACAATGGTCAGGGCGGAGAACTCCATGCGGAGGGCCCTGAGGCGGGCCGAGTGCCTCGAGGCAATCCGCAGGGGGTTGGAGGAGGACACGGCGTCGTCCCTGCGGACCCTCGGGGCCATGGAACAGGACCGCCTCCGGGACATCGAACAGGAGTTCGATGATGCCCTGGCCCGGAACACCACGGAGTGAGCCGCTGGACTTGCCCGCCGCCTTTGTATATAGTTCTTTAGTTTTAGGTTTCCTTTGTTTGTTCTTATGATTTGGAGTCGACGGACACTGCTCCACTTTTTGTATATAGTTGCATTTTAGTTAGGGTTTTTTGTAGGTTTCCTTTGTTCAGTTGGGCTCATGGACCCTTGGAAGTTTTGTACATAGTTCTTCATTGGATTGATTTTATTTTTCATTTGACTTTGGACAACATTTTTTTGGATTAGGATTTGGTGTTTTTATTTTTTTAAACGGACATGCAGCTTATCTTTTTTTCATTGCCATTGTAGTTTGTTTCATTTCTTTTGCATTCTTATTTTTTTTAATACAATTTTGTTTTCATACTTCACTGTGTGGTATCATCTCATTGGTTTCATGCATGTCATGTTGGGTGTTTTCCCATTCAATCGCAACCATTGTGTGTGACGGACATGGGTTCATTAGCTTTATGAACATTGGGGGGTGTAACATGTAATTTCCATTTCCATGTGGGTGAATGGTTTACTTGGTAGGGCTTTTTGGCTGTGGAGGCTGACCATAACGCACATGATTGGGGATTGTGAGGAGCTGGTGGAGGCTGCCCATGGTGGCTGGGGGGTGGGGGTGCAGGGAGACATGAGTGTGGGCCTGGTGGAGGGTGCCCCTGGTGGGGGGGGGGTGGGGGTGATAGGGGCCATGAGTGGGGGCCTGGTGGAGGGTGCCCCTGGTGGCTGGGGGGTGGGGGTGGTGGGAGACATGAGTGGGGGCCTGGTGGGGGCTGCCCATGGTGGCTGGGGGGTGGGGGTGGGGGTGGGTGGGAGACATGAGTGGTGGCCTGGTGGGGGCTGCCCCTGGTGGCTGGGGGGTGGGGGTGGTGGGAGACATGAGTGGGGGCCTGGTGGAGGCTGCCCCTGGTGGCTGGGGGGTGGGGGTGGTGGGAGACATGAGTGGGGGCCTGGTGGAGGGTGCCCCTGCACTGCTGGGGGGTGGGGGTGGTGGTAGACATGAGTGGGGGCCTGGTGGAGGGTGCCCCTGCAGCTGTGGGGTGGGGGTGGTGGGAGACATGAGTGGGGGCCTGGTGGAGGGTGCCCCTGCACTGCTGGGGGGTGGGGGTGGTGGAGACATGAGTGGGGGCCTGGTGGGGGCTGCCCATGGTGGCTGGGGGGTGGGGGTGGGTGGGAGACATGAGTGGGGGCCTGGTGGGGGCTGCCCCTGGTGGCTGGGGGGTGGGGGTGGTGGTAGACATAAGTGGGGGCCTGGTGGAGGGTGCCCCTGGTGGCTGGGGGGTGGGGGTGGTGGGAGACATGAGTGGGGGCCTGGTGGAGGGTGCCCCTGCACTGCTGGGGGGTGGGGGTGGTGGGAGACATGAGTGGGGGCCTGGTGGAGGGTGCCCCTGCACTGCTGGGGGGTGGGGGTGGTGGGAGACATGAGTGGGGGCCTGGTGGAGGGTGCCCCTGGTGGCTGGGTGGTGGGGGTGGTGGGAGACATGAGTGTGGGCCTGGTGGAGGGTGCCCCTGGATGCTGGGGGGTGGGGGTGGTGGGAGACATGAGTGGGGGCCTGGTGGAGGGTGCCCCTGCACTGCTGGGGGGTGGGGGTGGTGGGAGACATGAGTGGGGGCCTGGTGGAGGGTGCCCCTGCACTGCTGGGCGGTGGGGGTGGTGGGAGACATGAGTGGGGGCCTGGTGGAGGGTGCCCCTGCACTGCTGGGTAGTGGGGGTGGTGGGAGACATGAGTGTGGGCCTGGTGGAGGGTGCCCCTGGATGCTGGGGGGTGGGGGTGGTGGGAGACATGGGTGGGGGCCTGGAGGAGGGTGCCCCTGCACTGCTGGGGGGTGGGGGTAGTGGGAGACATGAGTAGGGGCCTGGTGGAGGGTGCCCCTGGTTGCTGGGGGGTGGGCGTGGTGGGAGACATGAGTGGGGGCCTGGTGGATGGAGCCCCTGCACTGCTGGGGGGTGGGGGTGGTGGGAGACATGAGTGGGGGCCTGGTGGGGGCTGCCCATGGTGGCTTGGGGGTGGGGGTGGGTGGGAGACATGAGTGGGGGCCTGGTGGGGGCTGCCCCTGGTGGCTGGGGGGTGGGGGTGGTGGTGGTGGTAGACATGAGTGGGGGCCTGGTGGAGGCTGCCCCTGGTGGCTAGGGGGTTGGGGTGATAGGGGACATGAGTGGGGGCCTGGTGGGGGCTGCCCATGGTGGCTGGGGGGTGGGGGTGGTGGGAGACATGGGTGGGGGCCTGGTGGAGGCTGCCCCTGGTGGAGGGGGGTGGGGGTGATAGGGGCCATGAGTGGGGGCCTGGTGGAGGGTGCCCCTGGTGGCTGGGGGGTGGGGGTGGTGGGAGACATGAGTGGGGGCCTGGTGGAGGGTGCCCCTGGTGGCTGGGGGGTGGGGGTGGTGGGAGACATGAGTGGGGGCCTGGTGGAGGGTGCCCCTGGTGGCTGGGTGGTGGGGGTGGTGGGAGACATGAGTGTGGGCCTGGTAGAGGGTGCCCCTGGATGCGGGGGGGTGGGGGTGGTGGGAGACATGAGTGGGGGCCTGGTGGAGGGTGCCCCTGCACTGCTGGGGGGTGGGGGTGGTGGGAGACATGAGTGGGGGCCTGGTGGAGGCTGCCCCTGGTGGCTGGGGGGTGGGGGTGGTGGGAGACATGAGTGGGGGCATGGTGGAGGGTGCCCCTGGTGGCTGGGTGGTGGGGGTGGTGGGAGACATGAGTGTGGGCCTGGTGGAGGGTGCCCCTGGATGCTGGGGGGTGGAGGTGGTGGGAGACATGAGTGGGGGCCTGGTGGAGGGTGCCCCTGCACTGCTGGGGGGTGGGGGTGGTGGGAGACATGAGTGGGGGCCTGGTGGAGGGTGCCCCTGCACTGCTGGGGGGTGGGGTTGGTGGGAGACATGAGTGGGGGCCTGGTGGAGGGTGCCCCTGCACTGCTGGGGGGTGGGGGTGGTGGGAGACATGAGTGGGGGCCTGGTGGGGGCTGCCCATGGTGGCCGGGGGGTGGGGGTGGGTGGGAGACATGAGTGGGGGCCCGGTGGGGGCTGCCCCTGGTGGCTGGGGGGTGGGAGTGGTGGTAGACATGAGTGGGGGCCTGGTGGAGGCTGCCCCTGGTGGATGGGGGGGGGTGGTGGGAGACATGAGTGGGGGCCTGGTGGAGGGTGCCCCTGCACTGCTGGGGGGTGGGGGTGGTGGTAGACATGAGTGGGGGCCTGGTGGAGGGTGCCCCTGCACTGCTGGGGGGTGGGGGTGGTGGGAGACATGAGTGGGGGCCTGGTGGAGGGTGCCCCTGCACTGCTGGGGGGTGGGGGTGGTGGGAGACATGAGTGGGGGCCTGGTGGGAGCTGCCCATGGTGGCTGGGGGGTGGGGGTGGGTGGGAGACATGAGTGGGGGCCTGGTGGGGGCTGCCCCTGGTGGCTGGGGGGTGGGGGTGGTGGTAGACATGAGTGGGGGTCTGGTGGAGGGTGCCCCTGGTGGCTGGGGGGTGGGGGTGGTGGGAGACATGAGTGGGGGCCTGGTGGAGGGTGCCCCTGGTGGCTGGGGGGTGGGGTGGTGGGAGACATGAGTGTGGGCCTGGTGGAGGGTGCCCCTGGTGGCTGGGTGGTGGGGGTGGTGGGAGACATGAGTGTGGGCCTGGTGGAGGGTGCCCCTGGATGCTGGGGGTGGGGGTGGTGGGAGACATGAGTGGGGGCCTGGTGGAGGGTGTCCCTGCACTGCTGGGGGGTGGTGGGAGACATGAGTGGGGGCCTGGTGGAGGCTGCCCCTGGTGGCTGGGGGGTGGGGGTGGTGGGAGAAATGAGTGGGGGCCTGGTGGAGGGTGCCCCTGGTGGCTGGGTGGTGGGGGTGGTGGGAGACATGAGTGTGGGCCTGGTGGAGGGTGCCCCTGGATGCTGGGGGGTGGGGGTGGTGGGAGACATGAGTGGGGGCCTGGTGGAGGGTGCCCCTGCACTGCTGGGGGGTGGGGGTGGTGGGAGACATGAGTGGGGGCCTGGTGGAGGGTGCCCCTGCACTGCTGGGGGGTGGGGGTGGTGGGAGACTTGAGTGGGGGCCTGGTGGAGGGTGCCCCTGCACTGCTGGGGGGTGGGGTGGTGGGAGACATGAGTGGGGGCCTGGTGGGGGCTGCCCATGGTGGCTGGGGGGTGGGGGTGGGTGGGAGACATGAGTGGGGGCCTGGTGTGGGCTGCCCCTGGTGGCTGGGGGGTGGGAGTGGTGGTAGACATGAGTGGGGGCCTGGTGGAGGCTGCCCCTGGTGGCTGGGGGGTGGGGGTGATAGGGGACATGAGTGGGGGCCTGGTGGGGGCTGCCCATGGTGGATGGGGGTGGGGGTGGTGGGAGACATGGGTGGGGGCCTGGTGGAGGCAGCCCCTGGAGGCGGGGGGGTGGGGGTGATAGGGGCCATGAGTGGGGGCCTGGTGGAGGGTGCCCCTGGTGGCTGGGGGGTGGGGGTGGTGGGAGACATGAGTGGGGGCCTGGTGGAGGGTGCCCCTGGTGGCTGGGTGGTGGGGGTGGTGGGAGACATGAGTGTGGGCCTGGTGGAGGGTGCCCCTGGATGCTGGGGGGTGGGGGTGGTGGGAGACATGGGTGGGGGCCTGGTGGAGGGTGCCCCTGGTGGCTGGGGGGTGGGGGTGGTGGGAGACATGAGTGGGGGCCTGGTGGAGGGTGCCCCTGGTGGCTGGGTGGTGGGGGTGGTGGGAGACATGAGTGTGGGCCTGGTGGAGGGTGCCCCTGGATGCTGGGGGGTGGGGGTGGTGGGAGACATGAGTGGGGGCCTGGTGGAGGGTGCCCCTGCACTGCTGGGGGGTGGGGGTGGTGGGAGACATGAGTAGGGGCCTGGTGGAGGCTGCCCCTGGTGGCTGGGGGGTGGGGGTGGTGGGAGACATGAGTGGGGGCCTGGTGGAGGGTGCCCCTGGTGGCTGGGTGGTGGGGTGGTGGGAGACATGAGTGTGGGCCTAGTGGAGGGTGCCCCTGGATGCTGGGGGGTGGGGGTGGTGGGAGACATGAGTGGGGGCCTGGTGGAGGCTGCCCCTGCACTGCTGGGGGGTGGGGGTGGTGGGAGACATGAGTGGGGGCCTGGTGGAGGGTGCCCCTGCACTGCTGGGGGGTGGGGGTGGCGGGAGACATGAGTGGGGGCCTGGTGGAGGGTGCCCCTGCACTGCTGGGGGGTGGGGGTGGTGGGAGACATGAGTGGGGGCCTGGTGGGGGCTGCCCATGGTGGCTGGGGGGTGGGGGTGGGTGGGAGACATGAGTGGGGGCCTGGTGGGGGCTGCCCCTGGTGGCTGGGGGTGGGGGTGGTGGTAGACATGAGTGGGAGCCTGGTGGAGGCTGCCCCTGGTGGCTGGGGGGTGGGGGTGATAGGGGACATGAGTGGGGGCCTGGTGGGGGCTGCCCATGGTGGCTGGGGGGTGGGGGTGGTGGGAGACATGGGTGGGGGCCTGGTGGAGGCTGCCCCTGGATGCTGGGGGGTGGGGGTGGTGGGAGACATGAGTGGGGGCCTGGTGGAGGGTGCCCCTGCACTGCTGGGGGGTGGGGGTGGTGGGAGACATGAGTGGGGGCCTGGTGGAGGGTGCCCCTGCACTGCTGGGGGGTGGGGGTGGCGGGAGACATGAGTGGGGGCCTGGTGGAGGGTGCCCCTGCACTGCTGGGGGGTGGGGGTGGTGGGAGACATGAGTGGGGGCCTGGTGGGGGCTGCCCATGGTGGCTGGGGGGTGGGGGTGGGTGGGAGACATGAGTGGGGGCCTGGTGGGGGCTGCCCCTGGTGGCTGGGGGTGGGGGTGGTGGTAGACATGAGTGGGAGCCTGGTGGAGGCTGCCCCTGGTGGCTGGGGGGTGGGGGTGATAGGGGACATGAGTGGGGGCCTGGTGGGGGCTGCCCATGGTGGCTGGGGGGTGGGGGTGGTGGGAGACATGGGTGGGGGCCTGGTGGAGGCTGCCCCTGGTGGGGGGGTGGGGGTGATAGGGGCCATGAGTGGGGGCCTGGTGGAGGGTGCCCCTGGTGGCTGGGGGGTGGGGGTGGTGGGAGACATGAGTGGGGGCCTGGTGGAGGCTGCCCCTGCACTGGTGGGGGGTGGGGGTGGTGGGAGACATGCATTGTTGATCAGTAGTGCAAGGTGACATGTGGGTTGGCTGGGGGGCATGCCCATGGTGGATGGGCTGCCTGCGGGACATGAGCAGGGGTGCAGGGTAGTCCCCCGTGGTGTGGGCTGCCTGCAGGGGCCGTGGAGGTTGTGGAGCGTACACCTGGGAGGACCCACACAGCCAATTCACGTGTAGTACTCCCCAGAACCCCTGAAATACACATACCCTGCTGAAATCGCATGTGGAACTTCCCGTGCACCCCTAAAATACACGTACCCTGCTGAAATCGCGTGTGGAACTTCCCGCGCAGCCCTGGAATACACGTACCCTGCTGAAATCGCGTGTGGAACTTCCCGCGCACCCATGGAATACACGTACCCTGCTCGCACTGGGCCAATCGCGTGTGGAACTTCCCGCGCACCCCTGAAATACACGTACCCTGCTTGCATGGGGCCAATCGCGTGTGGAACTTCCCGCGCACCCATGGAATACACGTACCCTGCTCGCACTGGGCCAATCGCGTGTGGAACTTCCCGCGCACCCCTGAAATACACGTACCCTTCTGAAATCGCGTGTGGAACTTCCTGCGCACCCCTGAAATACACGTACCCTGCTGGAATTGCGTGTGGAACTTCCCACGCACCCCTGGAATACACGTACCCTGCTGAAATCGCGTGTGGAACTTCCCGCGCACCCCTGGAATACACGTACCCTGCTGAAATCGCGTGTGGAACTTCCCGCGCACCCGTGGAATACACGTACCCTGCTTGCACGGGGCCAATCGCGTGAGGAACTTCCCGCGCACCCCTGAAATACACGTTCCCCGCTTGGCGTTTGCTGTTTGCCAGCCCGGTGAACTGGTCCAGGGTTAGCGCAGCCCTTTGCGATGATTTAGCGATTTTGATGGCTTTTCCTTGCGCGAGGGGGTTCTTGGGGGCGTTACTGGCGCTGCTGCAGGGTCGCTGCGATTCTCTGCGCCACGGCTGGTTTGGGAGCTTAAAATCCATGAATACGCTGTGCGCGGAAATCGGTTTTAGCGCACGTGCCTGGCGCAGACAATCGCACGCGGACACTCTGCGCCAGCCGCTTGCGACACTTTTCTGCGAAATTCTATGAATTACCCTGTTAGTGTTTTATCATTTACCTGAACACACCCAAAAACATGCAGTCTGCTTCCTGAGTAGGGTTCTTTGCAGCCTAGACGAGGGATGGACGAGGGATGCACGTGGGTCACACTTGAATCGTAGCCCAACGGCGAAACAAAAGTAGGCGAAGTCTGAGGAACAATGCTGAAACACCATAAACAACGCAGCAACAAAGCCCTCTCAAGAAAATAAAAAAATAAAGAGGCTATCTTTGAGCGAGGTGAGCATTTTAAAAACACATTGCACCTCCTCTATTGTTCTTACCTCTCCTGGACAGTTCTACCCCCCCCCCCCGCCCCCCCCCACGCCCCACCCCAACCTACACCGAAGGAGCTAGAAAAGAAACACTGAGAAGGGACTGATCATGTGCAGGGGGAAGGGTGTCATTAATTGTGGCTGTGGCCCAAGGGCTTTAAGTGGGCAAAGGCTAGCCAGGGCTCAGCCCAGGCAGTCTCCAGATATTGCCCTTCAGCCTGGGCTCTGCCAGGGCTCGCCAAACTGACTCATCTCAACAAATGTATTTCAAAATAAGAGTGGCAATACTGCAATTTGCCAGTAGATGTCACCTTCAGTAATGTTTAGAATCACAACATCCGTTAAAGAAATGTGAAATTAAGTACTTTTGAAATAGGAAAGGGAAATGATAAAAGAGTACATTGTTTGATTTTTGCAACACATTGTATTATCATTAGAATTCCTTTAATTAGTATTTACGAATAATGCTCTTATATCAGAAGAACTGTGAGATTGCATCGTGTACTGACCCCTTTTGATCTGATGTTGTTTCATATTTGAATATATTTATTTTGGTCAACATTTTTACATACATTAACCATTTTAAACCAGAATTGTTGCCCTTTCTTTGCACACATGTAAACTCGATTGGCTCGGTTAGGACACTCCTTTAATTGCAAAGGCCACTCCTCTTTTAAAGCTTTATTAGCTACTTGGGATTTGAGGCTGCACAATACCCGGTTTAGGCGACGCCCTCATGATGCATTAGAGCCGCCCCCCGATTTCTTTTCCCACTTAAAGCACTGCATGGCCCTCTGACTTCCCATAATGGCCACAGCTGCTAGACTAGCGGCACAGCTCCAATGTATGGACACGAGGAAGAGCAGTTGTGTAAATGGAGTGCACATGTAAAAAAAGAAAATGCCCAGGATGCAGTGATATGACTATCACAGGATGCAGTGATAGGACTATCTGGGAAATTCACAGGATGCAGTGATATGACAGGACTATCTGGGAAAGGCACAGGATGCAGTGATAGGACTATCTGGGAAAGGCACAGGATGCAGTGATAGGACAATCTGGGAAAGGCACAGGATGCAGTGATAGGACTATCTGGGAAATTCACAGGATGCAGTGATATGACAGGACTATCTGGGAAAGGCACAGGATGCAGTGATAGGACTATCTGGGAAAGGCACAGGATGCAGCGATAGGACTATCTGGGAAAGGCACAGGATGCAGTGATAGGACTATCTGGGAAATGCACAGGATGCAGTGATATGACAGGACTATCTGGGAAAGGCACAGGATGCAGTGATATGGGAAATGCACAGGATGCAGTGATAGGACTATCTGGGAAAGGCACCGGATGCAGTGGTATGACTAGGAAAGGCACAGGATGCAGTGATATGACTATCTAGGAAGGTTGGTAATGCCACTCCCCCTCGTATATCTCTGCCAATGACATCAGAGCCCCAAGTCTGAAAACATCCACTCTGCCAGTTTCCAAAAGTGGTAAATGTTGCCAGCTTTGCTAGTCCCTATTATCGCTGGTGGTTTGGCATTACCGACGAAGGTCGATACCACTGGCAGTAATTACGGCCGTAGGTATTTAGCAGCACAGGTAAAAATGGCTCTTCTGTTCGAATCCATATTTGTAATCAATTCCAGCAGTACCACGGATATTACTAGTGGTTAACATTGCGCTATGGTGGTAAAAAATATGGCAGGTAATAAATACATTTCTGAGTGCATGCAGAAAAAAACATATTTGCATAATAATTACCCTCCATTACTTTGCATTGATTTTATTTTTAGCAGTAATTACCTATTTTTTAAGTTGCCTTATTTTATTCTGATGGGAGTGACATTAGAGCTGAAACACTGTTATTGCATGGCTTTCAGAGAAAAAGGAACCAAAGCTCAGATTTGTGTCCTAACTATAACTCTTATAGCCTGCAAATTGTCCAATAAAGATTCACTTGCCCAGGGTTCTAATAATATTTATAGGCGTGTGATCAAGACCCAAAAGCAATCAGTGGACTGATCGCCCACAGCGGACGAACATGCTGATGGAACTAGATGAACAATATTGGTGTGGGTGGTCATGCATGCAATAGTATAGGATTCACACTTAGATATTGTGTTTGTTGTTTTTTTTTGGCCTCATTAAAGTTGTGATTTGTAAAGATTATGATGAGATGCAAATGGATTTCAGAGTATTTGATTCAACCAAATATTAAATACTGACCAGTACATATTTGGATTATTAAAATGATGGATCTGATTGGAAATTAAGTTTCAGTAATGCAAAGCAATGTACAAACCTATTAAAACATCGTTTATTTAAATGTTCCTCGTGTTTATCATTCTTTTTTCATGAGCTGTTCAAACAAATATATAAACAGCCTTCGTTTTCTGAAGTATAGTTATTTGGAGCATGCCAATCTTTGATGTTTTAAGCGGTGTTAACTCAAATTAGCACTAACAGAGATTGTGGCATATTGCCATCTACAAATCATTTATAACCAGTAGTTTATTTACACGATGGCAGTAAAAGGAATACAACGCCGTTATATTATATTTAAAATAAAGGCTGTGCATTTACAGTTTGACTCCAGTGATACTCTTGCGTGTAAATAAGTTTTGCTCTCTGTTAAAGCTATCATGACTGCAAAGTTCCTATCAAGCACTCACTAACTCCTCACTATAATCTCAAGGATGATTATGTACCACTGTGGGGTGGGCAGTCACCTGGCAAATGGCAGCCAAGGGGCCAAATTTCCCCCAAAATGCACCCTCAGTAAAATCAAATACTTTACCCAATTAGTCTAGGATTGGAGTTTAAAATTATACCGCTTCTAGAATATTTGGAGAAAGTATTTTAGGGGTAAGGAAAAAATAGTCACCAACCTGGTGAGTTTTTCTAGGTGACATTATCACATGGAACCCACTGGGGTACTTCTGTAAGGTACTGTGATGAGCATTTATAATGAGCCCCTTACCAAGGTATCATACTCACACCACTGAGGCTCAGGGGTGTTGCTAGGTCTGGAAAAGATCTGGGGCTACGCTAATGTCGGTTGTAGCCACTGTGCTTCTATCCAGAGCTACAACCAAAAAGGCCCGGGGCTAAAACCCCCCTAACTCCTTCCTAGCGACGCCTCTGCTGAGGATTGTCCAAATAGATTTTACTTATTTTGAGCAGAAGTGCAGGGATTCTCTGAGAAGCTCATTCATGCACCACAATACACATGAGAATATGATCATTTCTTGTATTTTATTTATTTTTTTACTTTAAAAGAAAATAAACAAAATCACACTGCTGTACTTCTGTATCTGTGTTATGACGATGTTGGGCAGAATGTTACTGTCATATTTTCAATGCATTTACTGTATTATGACCATGGTGTCCGTATTAAAATGAAGGCTCCTGCTTCTATGGTATTTATTTTTTCAACATTTCCATCAGTCTTTCTCCATATTTATATTTTAGTAATGTCATTTATATTCACTCACATTTCTGTTGGCTCTGCAAATAATTATGATTTGTAACTGGTGATTTTCTGCATTTTTTCAAATTAAAAATGTAGTGCTTTGAGGCCTGCAATGGAAAGCTCACAGAGCTGGGTTTGTTGCCTGTCAAAAACATGATCAATGTTTACCTATTATGAAGAATCCTATGGATCCCTCACAGAGACCCTGCCTGCCATGTGGTCAGGGAAAGGCAGACGCTTCCTGATCCTGACATTGGGGGTGGTGAACTGCGGGAGGATCACATGGGAGGAGACAAGGCCCAGGGTGGTGAGGCGATCCCGTGGGATAAGACACAGTATTTTTCCTTTGTAAGGGAACACCTTTCAAGGTTACCAAAACAGGTAATGACTTTTGTCATTATAATGTCCAATAATGTCCCAGACCGACATTTAAGATCTGTAATGCTGGCCATAAGTACCATAAAACCTGAGTCAGCCTTACCAATAGAAAGACCTTTTAAGGTATTTCAGAATAAATACCCTCCTTACTCCAAAAGGTATAACGTAAATAAATCTAGAAATATTGCTTTAAGTAAATTGTCTTCCTTTGTAACAAAAGATTCTAATGGTACATTTTTAAATGACTTTAAGGGAAGTACATCTACCTTTTAAAATCAAGCAGCTACCTAAAAGTACTAACTTTGTTGTTAGGGACTACAAGTCCCATAATCCTTAGTACTGGGATGAGGAAGAAGGCTGAAGAGGCATGCTTTAGCAGTAGTCAGGCAATTAAGCCTAACAGCGCACACCTGAAGGAACCTGGGTGGCATAAAAGGGCCACTTGGTGCAGGCAATGGGAAACGGGCTGGAACTGTGACAGGAGTATGTGCTATAGTAGCAGAGGCAGAAAGAAGAAGACACCGTTTTGACAATCCAGGCAGAAGTGGGAGAACCAAAGGGATGCCGGAACACTGATGCAGCAGATTTCATCTTTTTGTTCTGCAAGGGTCCTGTTCCCCCAAACTCTGAGTTGCTGATGCTGCGTGGCGGAACGCATGCAGGAAGGCTGCTTTTCCTCATGCATGCCTGATAGTGGAGATAGCCGTGCCAGAAGTGTGTCGGAGACCGAGGCGAGGAGCTGCTGTCAAGTCGTGGGTCTCAGGATGGAGAGGGACTCCTTAAGGAAGTGGCTGTACGAGAGACACCTTCAGCGAGGAAGGGTGTGCGTCCCTGTGAAGCCAGAGCAGTAACAGTTGTGCCCGAAGTCGCCGAAGCTAGTCAACCCGCAGAACAAGTGTCACAGAAGCCAGTAAATCAAACCTGGCGTTCTGATTCCTTGCGCGGGCACTGCTGGCAACAGTATCCAGTCCAATCTTCACTTGCGTATAAACAGAAGCAAGCTGAAGTTGTTTGTTGAACTCTTCAATAATGGGCCAATGAAAAAGTAGCACTTGCGTGTGATCAGTATTTTCTCTTTTCACTCACGTAAAGAGCAAACGCTGCAGAAAGCAATTGTTGAATACTTTAAACATTATAAACTGTATGAAGAAGTGGTCAGATGTGCCTAATTTCACTTTTCAAGGAAAGTGACCTTTACATCTTTATTCATGCGAACATTGACTACTCATAAAAGAAGTTAAGTGTTTAAACTATTGTATCTACAATTGAAGAGAGAGCAAGCATTGCCCAAGCCAAGAATATTCCCCTATTAAGACTGAAAGCAGCCTTTCTAAAAGTCAGAAAACAATCCAACACATTTAGTTTTGTTTATTTGTATTTGGTTTAAACACTTTTACAAAATGTAATTATTCTTAAAATACATTTCATATCATTTATGCGAACACTCATAATAATCCAATAAGTAACAGATACACAGAAAACAATCCAACAAAGACTATGAGCCTAATAGGTCACCCTTGCCTAACATGCAGTGTGCAATCATTATCTGAAGCTAAGAGAGTGACACCAAGGCTTCTGGGTAATTGTTTTGGCTAACAGTTGGCAGGGAAATTAAGACAAATTTGGGGAAGGGAAATTTGCTGCTCATGGATATGATTTGAAGTTGAAACAATCTATATTGCTAAAGACTTTAAGCACCAGAGAGAAGTGCGTCAAACAAGCAAACTTAAGTTGTCATTGTGGCAGATAGACAAGAGATGCAAAGAGGCTGCCCCTTTCGAAGAGAGATATTCAGAGGAAGAGTGCCTTGCCTGTTTGAAGGTGTTGAAGGGCCTTGAAGTAAATCTTGTCATAATATAAACCTGTTGTGACTTACAAAGTGCTGAAGCTGTGTTGGAATCAAAAAGTACTGAAACTGTGGTGGTATATCTGGTTGTCAGTAGATGCAATAGTACAAATGAAGTGGAATACTATGAGACTAGGGAGAATTTTCTCATGGTAAACTTTAGTAGACGTGAGGTTTTTGAAGTAGAAGCAGTAGCACTGTGAAGTCATCCTGACAAAGATATCGACTGTGAATCCTAATCTTGTGACTAGTGACATAATAACTGTTAACCAAGAACTGTGTTTCATTAAAACAATTGTAGAGGTTGCATTGCTTTTGACCGGTGGCAGATTTCTTGGATTATTGGAAGTAGTGGCAAAGCATTGTGGATGGGAATACCATTGGTGCTGTTTCGATGACGTGGAAAGTCTATATTTCACAAAGAAGAAAAGATTTGCTCTTGAAGGAACTTTGGTTAACAAAACCTTACCTTGACATTGAAACATGAAGAACTGATCAGAGACCATCTTACCTTCAAGAATGTCCTTGTTTCAATTTGTTGAACATTGGAGTTGAATTCACATTGCATCCTGGGGAAGGGAACTCACCCAGGTTATTGAGAGGTTATCAATAAACTGTGAATGTTGTTATTTGAACTGCCATTTGTTTTTCCATGCATTTAATGTTACAGTGTGAGGGCCAGACATCCTGTGTTAGTGTTTCCCCTTAGTTTTGTTAGGCAGGGAAATCTTCAGCAGAGTAGGGATAGTGAGGCATTTGATATTATTTGTACCTTAATAAAATGGCATGTTTTGGACAATCATCCAACAGTTGTCCGCCTAGCATTGCTGACCGCACATTATTCAGTGCAAAAACAGCAGGCAAAAATGCAAAACTGCGTTTCTCATGCTGAAGGACACTGGAGGAAATGGGAAACAATGGGCGGTGCGCTTTTGCCAGACAAGCACCCAGCGTTTGGAGGATAGGAGAAACCAAAGATGGGGCAAGGGAAGGCAAAAGGGAAGGTAGATGATGTGGTGTTTTTTTTCTGTGGCAGAGAGGGATGTGGTTCATGATGTACTGGTGGAAACTGGGTCTCCACCAGTAAGCCACAGTCAATACCATGCTCATGCACTTTCTGCAAGGATCTTAAGGGGGTGCTTAAAGTTTGCATCAGCTTCACCCAGATTCTACGTGCCTATATCAGTAGCCAAATCGATTATCAGGGTGGCTAAGATGTATGTTGCTACAAAGAAATTAGCATGGGGTTTGAACCTTAAGAAACCAAGCAGGGTGTGTGACTGCTATCCCCAAAATGCATCTCTACCAGGCCTCTGCTCACTTTTCTGTCCTTTTCGTAGTCTTTTGTGGCACACTGTTACTGTACTTCATAGGAAAAATAAGGGGATTTACAGTGACCCATTGCTCTGTTTTTTGGGGGGTTTTGACATCTTGCACAGGGTATCGCTCACAGGTCTCACTGCTTTGTGTCATTCATTTCACATTAGGTCTGTGACTGGGAGTCTTGTTCATGCTTTTATCAAATTGTACGGAAACGTTATAATATAGTGACTAAAGGCCCTAAATCTAGTTCCTGGCCTTTGCTGTACTTACACTCCTTAACCTGAGTTTCTGGGTTTCTGGGCAATTAACAGCTGTATAGCCTGCACTTGCAGGCTATGTGTACCAGCCAATCGGGCGTTCCAGAAAGCAGGCTTTATTTCCTGATGAAAGCTCACCTACTGAATGCTGGGTGACACCTTTCCCCTCAAGCCTCCATTCCTCAACCTGATCCTCCTCTTGCACTGCCATGTACACTTAATTACCTGCTCTTCTCCACCCTCACCACTCTCTGCTGGCCACTGCAGCACCACCTGGCTTTCTGCCTCTTTTTGGCCTCACCACACATATTCCATGGATATTTGAAAAGGCGCCCAGCTAGGATCCCTTCCTTTAATTTCCATGGCGGCCATGTTTAATTTTTTAAACCTCAATCCACGCAAGTGCAAGTCCTTTTTTAACTACACCTGCTTCTAGAGTAGAAAACAGACACAAGGAGCACACTGATAGTGCCTACCTGTGAATAGGACCAGGGTACAAAGGATACCTCAACTAGCTCTTATCATACAATTGTCCTTTGATTCAGACTCATGGATACTTAAACACATATTAGAAACTAAAGCGCCTTCTTTAAAAGAGCCAAGTTGTTTGTTTGATGTATAAACCTGGCTCTGAATACTAGGGATTAATATATAGTTCAACCCACTACATGCAATGATCTGTAACACAATGTTACATTATACCCACAATTGATTTTAATGCGGTACCTCTTTTTTTCCAGTTAATGGACTGGTGATAAACTATTGCACCCAGCACAGAGTGTCAGGGCAAAAGAGGGGGGTTCCCACTGTGGTGGCTAACTGACAGAAACTCTACAAGAATAACCCTCTTCGCCTCACTGGGCCACTGTAACCTGAGCTCCCCATAAACCAAGATAGTGCATTGAGACCAAATGCAGTGTTTTTATACATTTCATGTGTCAGGTGTGGTGGGCACTTCTTATGTTATGTTATTTTGCATTTATATAGCGCCTTATGTACCACTGGTATGATCTCAAGGCGCTGGTAGGTTGAACGCCCTCGGGAACCGTAGTTCAAGTCAGTAGAGAGAGAGAGTCATAAGGTGCATGTGTGCACCGCATATGTGTGCAGCAGGTGTGGCACTCATATGATAGCTGCTCTTAGCGGTAGGTGTGGTGGTTGGGAGGTCAGGAGTATGTGTTCGTTCTGGCAGGGTGCTACCAGACTGATTCTGGCTGTGTTAGGCCTGAGGAGAATGCCTAGGCTGATGGGTGTGTAGCCAGCTGTGTTTAGTTAGGATGATGGGGAGTATGTGGCAGGTGTTGGTATGAGAACAGCTATACCGAATGTGTCATAGTATCGCTGTGTTCTAGTTGAGTGGTGGTGTATAGAAGAGAGTAAGCATGGTGATGTGATATGGTGATTTTCAGTAGGTGCTTGAGATCGAGCGCCTTCATGTTCCATGCATTCCATGCACTACAACCGTTCCATGCACTACAACCGTTCCACGCACTCCGACCGTTCCACGCACACCAGGCGTTCTGTGCACTCATTGGTTCCATGCACTCAAACCATTCTTGCCTAGTGTCCTTCCATGCCCTCTCACTGTTCCATACATTAAATCAGTTGCATGTACTCCCACAGTTCTATGCACTCCATCTGTTCAATCCGTTCCATGCATTCATTCCACCCCACACTCTTCGTCCACCCCACACTCTTCGTCCGCCCCACACTCTTCGTCCACCCCACACTCTTCATGCGCCCCACACTCTTCATCTGCCCCACACTCTTCATCCATCCCACACTCTTCATCCACCCCACTTGAGAAAGTTCCCGCAGCCTATGTGGATCCATGGATGCCTCGTCGTCGTAGCGCCACTGAATATCCTTCAAGCATTCAAGCCACAATGCTTAAAGGGTATGATTTTCTTCTGACTGATAAGGAGTACTGGAGTGTGACAGTCCAATGATGAGCTATAATGCCTAGGCAAGAGGCAACCAACTTCTCACCTCAAGGCTCAAACACTGGGCGGGTGGAGGGCCCTCCAGAGATGCAAACCAGGAATCTGTCATAGGGTCTTAACACATGAACCAAACATCTGGTGTGGCCTTCTCAAGCTTCCAGTGAAAGTCCCAACCCACCAGGGATGGCACACTACATCCCATGCAGTGAGTTTGCCATAGCACTGTGAACCGACAATGGGTGGGACTTGAGTAACTATTCCTCTTGTCTTCCTCCCAGTAATACTCTGCTATTTGTAGGCTGGTCATAGAAAGTCAGTCAGGCTCCCCAGTCATCAGTGCCTAAAGCTCACCAGCGGCGATGCTCATTTTTACACTCAAGTATTCTACCTCTCGAGAGAGGCCACTCTGAGGTCTAGTGCATCTGTTAAACACGCTGTAGTTGCACAGTTTATTTTAGGGGTCCCCTCTTACAACTAAGAGAGGGGTGCCTTTGGGGTTCAAAATTCTCCCAGTCCAGGGGCATAGTTGTGGACTCACTTCATACCAAATAAAACACCTTCTTTCTCCTCCTTCTCTGTTCTCCCAGAACAGAATCCTATCACACCAAGTATCGAAATGGGTCAGTGTGCTTGTCAGTCAGGCGCTCCATACCTTCCCAGGCTAACTGGTGTTACCCTCCCAGGAGACCTGATTCCCTGCCCCCTACAGGGAAAAGAGCCATGCTGCAGTCCCTTCATCTAACCAATAAACTGACCACTGTAAGCGATGGTCTTGTTAAACAGGAAAGGAAGAAAGTAACCCTCTGGATGTGTGACAAAGCATCCACAATTGGAAAACATAGGAATGACAAACAAAGACGACTGATGCCCGCTGGTCTTATTTAGACAATAAACTAGGTGTGCTTGGGCCTGTGTCCCTGTGGCTATCTCTGTGTCTGTCTGTCTCTCTCTCGCTCTCTCTCTCTCTCCCTGTCTCTCCAGCTCCCTCTCGCTCCCCCAACCCCCTCTAGAAGCTCCCTCTTCTCCGGATTTCCATGTGTCCGTCTCCTGTAGACCCACGGGGAGTGTGCGTTGAGCCTTCCTCATCGGGGGCAGGGACGGGGACCTGAAGAACCATTTCTCTTGTGGTTCGGTGGGGATGTTTCTCTGATTGGCTTCCCTGGTGGGAGGGGGTGCATTTCCTGTTGACCTTCTGAGCGGTAAGTGGGAAAGGGACATGGGTTTCCCATCAAGGTGTTCTGTGTGGGTTGCAACATACTCATTCTTGTGGGTACTCTGGTCTTTCTGGCACCAGGCTAGTAAACTCGTCCTTCTTCTCTGGTTTTTGTCTTCTGTTTGAATTGTTTTTAAACATTGCAATGCTCTGTATTGTATGTGCACTTGATAATATACAGAGATATTTGAGCAATACATTGGCGGATAACCTCTGTTATTTCATACACTTGTTTTATTACGTTTGTGATGAAAGGCTGCAAAGGAAATTGCAGCCTTTCCCAATCCGCTCCCAGTTATGTTTACTAGTTGTGCTATTTGATTGATTGATGGGAGGCTGCATTAGCATTGGTTTAGCCGGGGCCCCGTGTCCGAGGGGGCCCTCAAACTTCAAAAAGAAATGATTTCTTTATGAAGTCTGAGCCCTCCCCCAGTTTTCCAGGACATGGTTCTGGTGGGTGCAAGATGGAGGCCTCTGGCTCCTCTGCTGAGTGGATGACGGGAACCAGTTGGTTTCTGCTGCATGGAGCACGGGAGTAGGTGGAGCGACCGATTTGGTGAAAAAGGTATGAAAAATAAATGTGTGGATGTGTGGATGCAAGGGTGTGTCTATATGTTTATTATGTAATAAATGTGAATGAGTGAGTGTATGATGTGTGGGTGGCTGGGTGTGTGTGACTGTATGGTAAATGGGTGCACGTGTGAACGAGTGAATAGTGTGTGAATGTGTGTCTGCTTTTGTTTTATGCTGGGCCGAGAAGCTGATTTGGGCAGTGGGCAGTGGTTGGCCGTTAAAATAAAATTTTAATGGGCATCCATGATGAATCAAGGATGATATGTGTTATTAGTGGCTAGAGTGGCACTTTGGTGCAGACAGTCTAGCCAGTTCTTACTGTGGCATGGCATAATTTTCTGTGCATCTATAAAAATGTAAGCATAATAAGTATTATTACAGGGCTAGACTGGCAATTCCGTGCAGCCAGTCTAGTCAGCCAGCCGCTATTGTGGCTTGACATTTTTTACTCAGCATCTCTGATAAAGCAAGCCTGATCATTGTTATTACCTGTCTAGACTGGCCTACATTATCCAGACAGTTTGGACAGGTTTTCTTATTGCGGCATTGCATTTGTAATGGTAAAGCATTACATTAATTGACACAATAAATTCTCCTGTGCACCACTGGTGACTTGCATCTATTGGATTTTTGGATTTTGGTTAGCCTGCAAAACCAACCGCAAACGCTCTAGCTTTTTACACTTTTTTTGGCAGAAAGTGTGTTGCATGGTACCATTTTAACCCGCTAAACACCCCTTAATCCCCTTTGGATGGACTGCGCTCCCTCACTATGCTTGGTCACTCTGGTATATTTATCGGGAATGTATACGCCCCTTCAATTGAAAGAAATTACCAGCCGCCACTGGGTTAGTGACTGGTGGGTGAATGGGTATGAATGTGTGCGTGCAAGGTTGGGGCCCGGGCAAGGGGCATTGGAACATGGATGTTTTCTTACATTTTGACTGGCATTTTTGGGCAAAGTCAACTTGATGAATGTTATTATATTGAGGGACGTTTGGGATGGGTGTTTATAGTGTGGGGCACCGGCAAAATTGACATTTTGTGTGGCTTGGCATTTTGTACTCCATAAGGTGCAAGACCACTATGATGTGTATTGTTACATGGTGGGTAGAGGCATGTGTGCAGCCAAACAAGGACATGTTTCCTTGCTGTAACATTTCAAATGTTTCTGGCATTGAGGCTGAAGTCAACTTGAAGAGTATTCTTAAATAGTGGAGCGGGAGTTTGTCAACATTTGTGCAGCCAGCAATAACATGTTTTCTTCCTGTGGCAGGACATTTTTACTGCCATTAAGGGCAAAGGCAACAAGAGAATGTTTGTACATGGGGATGTTGGCATATACTGGCAGAGCTTGCATAAACATGTTTTCTTGTGGTATCATGATTGTGTGCAATATTACCAGACACATACAAAGTTGGCTTGTACATTTGGGTGCCTAGAGCCATGCACAGCCTGCTTGTTCCTACGCTAGGTGAAAGATGTAAGGCTTGATTAATAGACATATTTATATCTTTCACCTAGCGCAGTGCGCTGTGTGCCACTTCAGCAGCATGGTCATCATGGGTATTGTGCATGCATGGTGGTACAATCCCCGACCCCCTAGTGTGGCACGGCCCATGCTTTGCTGCCGAGTACAGTGAAATTGATGCACGACCTTGTGCTTGTTGTCATATATGATAGACTGTATGGTAAATTGGCGCATGTCCAATACAAGGAGAAGTTTGTGTTTTTGAAAATGCTTGCAGTGCAAGTGGTGCTACACATTTGTTAGTGTGTGGTTTACATTTGTCTGTATTTTGCATTGTTTATATTATGTAGGAGGGTTGAGTTCTGTATCTAGTCCTGTCATGTGGTCAGTGTGTGTCTCCTTGTAATGAAAAGAAGGAAGAAATGTTGTCTGCCAACTCTTGCTGCAATAAATGCACAATGGTGGTCTGTATGGGCCGGTGTTGCAATGTTGGGTGCATGTTATGAAGAGAAGGAGAGAGAGAGGGCCGAGGGAGAGAAAGCGGGAGAGAGAGAGAGAGAGAGGGAGAGAGAGAGAGAGAGAGAGAGAGAGGGACAGAGAGACTTGGGGCCTCATTACGAGTTTGGAGGTAAGTAACTGTCCTTACCGGCATGGAGCAAATACTGTGTCCGTGTAGTAAAGAGCCCGCTAATAGAGGGCTATTACGAGTTCGTGGGCACGAGCTTTGCGCCATGCTGGTAAAGTGTAAAAATATTGAAACTTAGCGGCATCATGGAAAGCGCTGACAGCATTACTGGCATCAAAGGATACGGCATTAGCGCGCACTGCTAATAGCGGTGACCGTTATTAGCGGTGCTGTAAATAAGCGGAACCGGAAGTAGCATCATCGCACAGGAACGGGAAAGAGCACGGCGGCTATCTTTAAAAACACAATCCATTGCCACCCTCAGCACCCAGGACCTGGAGCATATTGCTGAGTACATAGATCAACCTCCAACAACTATATAATGCCCAAGGCAGTCAGAAAAGGCACCTCCCGCCAGCGCAAGGAGTGCTTTAACGAGGAAGAACTCACCATGTTGGCTGAGACCCTGGCTGACAATGCCGATGTTGTATTTGCAAACAGCCTCAAGAGGGAGGCAGTCCTCAAGAAGAAGGAAATTTGGGAACTAGTCGCCCAAAGGGTCAGCGTGGTAGGCAACACCCCCCGCACCACAAAGGATGTCCGTAAGAGATGGGATGACCTGCGCCTGCGAGTCAGGAACATCCTGTCTGCAAACAGGAGCCGGGCCATGGCTACTGGTGGAGGAGCAAGCTCACCAATAAAGCTGAGCCGGTGGGAGGAGATCTGTGCCAGCACAATTGGCATAGAGGCCATCAAAGGCATGGGCGATATGGAATGTGGTGCCACGTCATTGGCGGAGGAAGGTGAGTATCCCAAGAAAACACTGTAATGCAAAGTCTGATGACAGTCCACCAATTTGTCTGTCTAAAGAGGCAAGGCATGGCTCAATACATACACATTCCCAGCCTAGTTGTCTGCAGCACAGACACATGCACATGCTTGCAGCATGGCAATGCCATACCTGACACACACCACACAAATATGAAAAAGGCATAAGTCACACTGCACGTAGGCCACAACAGAGATGCATGTCACATAGCATACGGCCGCCCCAACATGAGTGACCCTGACGGATGCCTGCATGATCCACCCATATAGCAAGCAACTTGATCATCAAAACTCCACTGCCTATTCCCCTCTAATGTGTAGATGAGCAATAATACTAATGTTTGCATGATGCTTGTCAAACCATCACTCATGCCGTCCCTCTCTTCATCCCCCACAGGCTCAGACCCTGACAGCGAGGACCGGGACCCACCGCCACAGGCGAATACACCCCGGAAGAAGCCCAGGGATGAAGGCAACATACATTCCTTCCACTTCCAAAGCCCCGGACAAGCCACGACAGGCACCAAAGACCAAACCAGCCCTGCATGCCACGGCACTGGTGCCACCAAGGCTCATCACCACAGTACCCACACCACCTGTGGCACCTGCAGAGGAGACAGTTGAATTGCCACAATCTGCAGAGGACAGCTCTGTTGGGGATGCGGCAGCTACAGCACCCCTCACAGATGACGATGTGCAGGGACAGGTGTGTGTGCCTGTCGAGGACGACTCCTCCGACCTACCTGCTACAACAAGTCTGGCCCCATCCCCCCAGCTCACACCTGTCGACTCATACCGCGACACCACCCCGGAGCAGTCTGGGGGTGAGTCCATACAAGGGAGCATGAGTCCCATAGAGGACCCAAATGCAGTTGCCCATGTAACACATGCACCCTCCACCTCCACTGGTGTACCGGCGGGGGTGCAGCAGGCAGGACACGTTGCGCAGCGGCAGGAGGAACTCACTGCCCTGGTGAGACAGTTCATCACAGACAGTGCCCAAGCAAGGCGGGAGGGGCGCGACAACACCGCCTCCCTGAGGAAGATCATTGTGGAAAGCACAAATAGATTGTGTGAGGAGGTGTCTGCCCTGAGGCAGGTCCTCACCCGCATTGCTGATTCAATGAGCATCAAGCCCCCAGAATGGAGCAGGCGGCCACCCCATCTTTCTCAAGCTCCACGCAAACCAGCCCCCTACACAGGTCGGCACGCACACCCTGCGCCGCTCGGTCATGCCTCCACCTGGTGCAGGGAGTGACAGGATGTAGACGGGGCAGCCTGATGAAGGCAATGGACAATTGCTTGGACACCATATGTGGGGGGAGTTGTGGGGTGAGGGGGTGAGGGTGTGTGGGGGAGTTGTGGGGAGAGGGGGAGGTGGTTAAGGGTGTGTGGGGTGGAGGGTTTCAGCACTTTAATATTTTTTTGGGACAGTTAAATACACCCGTTGTGTGAAAAAAAATTCTTGAGTGGACATTCCTTATTGCATATGTGTCATTTATTGATATACAGTGCATATTGTACATGTACTCCCACACCCAGTGCCCTCTGTCCGACTTTCATGTCAGACTCTGCACCCATGTGTGTCAGAAATATTGTACAATCACTGACAGACGCACAGCATGTCCCTCCTGTGCATCGGCACCGCGATGATGTGCACCCACATCTTCGTCATCCCCTTCATCATCACCAGGTGGTTGCAGTTCAATGTCAGGGGGCAGGGGCACATTCCGTCAGATACACATGTTGTGCAGCATGACACATGCCATGATGATCTTGGCCATCTTCTCATGGCTGTAGTGGAGTGCCCCACCCGACCGGCTAAGGCAGCGAAACCGTGCCTTCGCCAGGCCAAAGGTCTGCTCAATGACCACACGGGTACGGGTATGGGAACAATTGTAGTCCTCCTCGTGCCTGTTCTGTGGGTTTAAGACAGGGGTGAGGAGCCACGGCTTCAAGGGATAGCCACTATCACCTGCATGAGAGGCAATAAAAGGTATATGTCAGTCCAATCATGATGGACAGCTGTACTAGGCACACATGCCTGCAGATTATAGTTGGTCACATGCACATGTCCCTGGTTGTATGCACACATGTGTTCTATGCCATGGATTTATGGTGCGGGTTGCATCTCCAAGATGATACACGGTGTACACTGCCTTGATGTTGCTCATGCATTGTGTACGTATACCGCTGTGTTTGTGTGAAATTAGTGATGTGTTGTTTTCTGTATGATTTACTAACTGGTAGCGTTGGCAGGAGGCTCTGCAATATTAGGTATTCAGCGCAGATTATTACGATGGTGACATGCTGCACTTCTGTGGTGGTGGTGGCTGCCCTGTGACAAGCTGTGGATTCCCTTGGTTATTTTGTTCAGTGCACTCCCATGGATGCATGTCCTGTGTAGTGATTTGCTGAAGACATATTTACATAGTGATTATTCGCAGCATGTTGCTGGATTATGTTACGGAGGGTGAGGTACAATGATGGGTGGTGGACGTGTTGTGGGATGTGGGGTGTTTTTAAGTTTGCCATGTTGTGACAGGTGTCCACCTGACTTCATTGCTATGGAATTTGGTTGTCATGTTCAGTTATGGATGCTTTGGGGCAGTGTTTTGTGATGTGCACATCGTGCTGTCACATCAACAATGACACCATGGTGGTATGTGCATCTATCCCCCCATTTCACTGCCGTGTGCCTGTCATGCAACTTACCAAGCAGCCAGGCACGTCATCCTGCATGTCGCTCCATGTAGCGTGGTAGCATGGAGTTCCACAGGACCATTGAGTCATGAGTTGATCCGGGATATCGGGCACAACAATGTGTGATGATCTTGCTGGCGTCACATACCATCTGTACATTGATGGAGTGGTATTGCTTGTGGTTGCGGTACACCGCCTCCATGGCATGCGGGACCAACAACTCCACATGGGTGCAGTCGAGGCACCTATACAATTCGGCATGCCTGCCAGTGCATGGAAGCCAACTTTTGTATCAAAAATCTCCTGGGGAGTGTGTGGTAGGGATATGTAGTCCCTTGCGTGCTTCAGGAGGGCATCCAGTACTTGGTTCAGCATGCGAGAAAATAAGGGCTGTGAAATGCCATGCATGTGCCCCACTGTGTGCTGGTAGGTACCTGTGGCAATGAAGTGGAGCACCGACACTACCTTGAGTAGAGGGGGGATGGCGGTGCGTATTTCAATGAGGCTGACAATGTCATTGTGTATCATGTCCACAATAGTGGTGATAGTGTCCCGGTCCAGACGGTACAGGGTGTGGATCTGCTCAGGGGTTAAGTTGAAGGGACTTGCTCTGATGCAAGGGATTGGGGGCTGCCTGCGTGGTACCACTGGCTGCACTGGTGGGGAATGCTGGGCCTGTCTCACCCTCCTGCTCCTGCGTCTCCTCTGTGGTGCCTCCTGTTGTTGTTGCTGGTGTAGCAATGCAAGCATGTCCTCCAGCCCCAGTGTTGCTACTACTAGTGGAATCATTTTGGTCTGGGAAGGGGTGTGGTGTGTGGGTGTGCTCCTTTTGTGCTGACCCAGACTCCATTGTCTCCACCTGTGCTGATTGTGTGCACCTGTAGCAGTTGGGAACACTGCACATAGCATTTTATGGTTGGTTTGCGATGCTGGTATTACCGGCATGCCTGTATCCCCTATTAGCACCTTCATGGTGCCGGTATTTGCATGTCTGACTGACTTGTGATGTCCTTCCGTTAGCGGCATGCCGGTATTGCCGGCCTGAAGGGCCACGTGCCTGCGCCCTTGCCGCTATTAGAGACACCGTTATTAGGGGTGCCTCTAATACCAGGGTCTTAGGTCGGAATAGCCTGGAGCGGAATGCAATGCCGGTAAGTAATCCTTTACCGGTATCGTTTTTCCATTACCTCCAACCTCGTAATGACCCCCTCAGTCGTCTATTATGACTAATATGCGTTGGTTTCTATGGTGCCATAATACTTTTCACCACCAGTGGGCAGTGTTGTGAAACATTTACAGTACACGGTGTGTTCTGAGCTTCATTCTACTCTAATCTACAGCATTCGCAGAACTAAGCAGATAATTTCATGAGGCAGGAATTTCTACTCATAAAAAAATGAGATCTGATCAATATTTCAGAAAGTGTCTGCAAATCATCCTACGTTTTCTGCCTGCCTTTCTTCCTTCAACTATCTTTTGTGTTGGTCTGAAATGTGTCAGCGTTTTATTTAGTCCAGGATAGCGATGTCTCTAGGACGAAAATGCAAGCCTGGTCATTTCTCTCACGTCACACTTTGTTTTTCCACGTGCAAAATGTCCATGTTTTCCACTAGAACAGACTGCAACGAATGCTATGGGCTCATTGCACACATGTGCATTAGCTTGCATTATTTGCTAGTCCTGCCATTCATTTAATAATAATAATAATAATAAGAATGATAATACATTTTATGATTTGTGCAGAGCTGCATGCCAAATTCTTCAAATGTTTGAGTGCTGTAATAATCACTGTCAGTGTCACCATTGCTACCCACTCATGGCAGTCAATGTATCCACCTCGGTAGCATTGCCATATTCCCAAGGCGAATGCATTGCGCTTGCGCTATCCACCCGGCCTGCTATTCCACACGGCATCACGATATTCCCAAGGCGAATGCATTGCGCTTGTGCTATCCACGTGTCCTGTGATTCCGCACGGCATCGACATGTTTCCAAGGCGAATGCATTGCGCTTGCGCTATCCACGCGTCGTGTGATTACGCACGGCATCGACATGTTTCCAGGGCAAATGCATTGCGCTTGCGCTATCCATACGGCCTGTGATTCTGCATGGCATTGCCGTGTTCCCAAGACGAATGCATTGCGCTTGCGCTATCCACCCGGCCTGCTATTCCGCACGGCATCACGATATTCCCAAGGCGAATGCATTGCGCTTGTGCTATCCACGCGTCCTGTGATTCCGCACGGCATCGACATGTTTCCAAGGCAAATGCGTTGCGCTTGCACTATCCACGCGTCCTGTGATTCCGCACGGCTTCGACATGTTTCCAAGGCAAATGCATTGCGCTTGCGCTATCCACGCGTCCTGTGATTCCGCATGGCATCGACATGTTTCCAAGGCAAATGCATTGCGCTTGCGCTATCCATACGGCCTGTGATTCTGCATGGCATTACCGTGTTCCCAAGGCGAATGCATTGCGCTTGCGCTATCCACCCGGCCTGCTATTCCGCACGGCATCACGATATTCCCAAGGCGAATGCACTGCGCTTGTGCTATCCACGCGTCCTGTGATTCCGCACGGCATCGACATGTTTCCAAGGCGAATGCATTGCGCTTGTGCTATCCAGGCGTCCTGTGATTCCGTACGGCATCGACATGTTTCCAAGGCAAATGCATTGCGCTTGAGTTATCCACGCGGCCTGTGATTAAAGGGTGGCTGAATGTGTTGGATGATCAGAAGCTTGCATGCAATGTTTAATTATTTCGTTATAGTAGCGCGAGCTATGCACTTTAAGGAGGACGCGTTATGTAGTGACCGCATCTAAGGCACGAGGCTATCAAGGCTGCAAGTTGGCCAGCACACTGCCCAGTACTCCTCAAGCCCCAGGGTCCGGATTCCCTCACTTAGCTGGTCCAAGGCCTGCACGCCAGCCCTCTGTACCAGCACTCTCGGAAGGAACTCCGATTTTGGCTGACTCTCAGTTTAGAGTCACACTCACACACACTCTCTGTCGCTCTCACTGAGAGAGAGACCAGACCAGGGAAGGTCTGTAGCAGACTGAATATATATTAACTCGCCGAGAGCAGCCTCTCAGAATAAGTTACCCACAAGGACAGTCAAAGTCTAAAGAAGAGTCTCTGACAATACACTGCAGACAGTGGCTCTTATAGCAAGAAAAATACAAACACAAGCTCTTTTGAGCAGGAGTGTAGCTAGGTCTGAAAAAGATCCGGGACTACGCTAATGTCGCTCGCGACTGTTGGGACTCGGGGCTCGGTAGCATTTTAGTTGTATCCCGTGACCTTCTATCGGGGGCTACAACCAAAAGACCCATGGCTATAGCCCCTTTGCGCCAGCCCCTATCAACGCGTCTGCTTTTGAGTATTGCCGTTGCAGTCCAAAAACAGTTATAGTGGCGGTCTTGTGTAGAGTATATACAACTGCTCAGCTGGAATGTTTAGCTTTACACACCGTGAGATCATGGTCAAGCACCTGCCTGCCACCAGTAAAGTCCATGTGATTGTCTCCTCTTTGGGTTGCCATGCCAGGAGTTTACACTCCACGGCTAGCAGCTGTGCTCAGTGTTACTGCGTCTAATCAGCTTTTGTGTTCATGTGCGATTTGCTGAAAGCACCTCAGACAGAAGGGAAAACAGAGATCATTAGTGTACAATAAAGACATGATCCTTAGCACTTTGTGGAATAAAGGCATATCCTGACAGAGGCACCCTGCATAGAACAGCTGGGTGGAATTTTAGAAACAAGGATGTGTTGGGGATCTGTAATTGGAACAACTCATGTGGTTTTACATGCACAGGGCAATAGATATATTTTTAGCAAAACACACGCCAAAACAAGTCCTAGAAAGCAAGTGTAGAGGGGCCGATGTCAGCAGTGCAGCCATTACGTCACTTTTCATCATCCTACTTCCATAATATATGCATTATATATTTTATTTTGGGTATTCACCCTGCACGATCCTAGCTTTGGGGCAGCGTAGCACTGTATAAAAGTAGGAGTTACAGGCATATATTACATGGTGATGGGCGGAACAGTCCTGTACTGTATTTGTTGCACTGAAGAACCTTCAAAGATACATTCAACTAGAAGGGATGCTTAGCTTGGATGCATGGCTGCAGACATCCATGTCAACATTAATGAGTCTTCAAATTTCTTCACCGTCGGACAGGTAGTCGCGTGAGCCCTCATATGCCAGCTCAAGTAGAAAAGGGCGCTGGTAAGTGAATACAGTAGAGTTTTATCTAGCTGTTCCTTTTGGCTGATGGTTTCAAGTGTGGGCACAATTGCTGTTCACAAAAGGAATGGGTCTGCTGGGGCTGGGCACTGCAATATTTTCTGCAAGGTGGTTAGGGGCAACGTGGAGGTGCACTTTACATCTAAAGCGAACTACATCTAAAGTGAACTGGCCAAAATGCCTGCTAAAGAGCATTATATATACCCCCACTATGCTGTGTGTAGGAGGCAGGGGCTCTTCACGTTGCCATTTTAGACAACTTAGACGCTCCTGTCCCTTTAATGGAATTGATGAGGGGAATCCCAAAGGAGTTGGCAGAACCTGCACACTCGGTTACCCTTGTGTGGGGGCAGGAAGCATATCCCTGGGGGTAATGAGCAGGACCTGAACCATCAGATAAAAGTTGAGCAGTTAACCAGTCATCTCACAAGGTCACCACATACTCAACCCACACACTTATAAACTTAAGGCCAGGTAGCAGCCCAAGGGATTCCAGGCAACGTGGCTACCGGTACAACAACGGGTGCAGTTTAAGTTTCTCTGCATGGACCCCCGGGCTTTTTATGGTCAAGGGGCGGAGTATTTGCAGGAAATATTAGGCCCCTACCAGCCATCCCATCTGCTTCGCTCTCAGGACGCATGCCTTTTGCCTGTGCCCCGCAGCCGGCTAGAGCGGTTGGGCGGTTGATCCTTCTTTGAGGCAGCAGCCAAATTATAGAACTCTATTCCATTCACTCTTTGTGCTACGAGAGATCACTCTCGGCACGCATTAAAGACCTAGTTGTACTCCTTTTAGCGCCAAGATGCTTCAGCGTACGTTCACTTTATAAATGAGAATAACATAACAACATAACATAGCAAGCAGACGGACCACACCGAAGTGCCACATCAAAACCGCAAGCCATGTGAAGTTGCTCAGTTATCAGCCAGTCACCATTCCAGTGGCATAGAGAGACTGGAAGGTGGGGGTAAGGGCCGGTAAAAGGAAGGGCCTGTAGCATTATATGGTGGGTGTTGAATAGGAGCTCATTTGGAGATGGCTGGGAAGAAGGCAGAGGGAGATGAAGCAGGAAACAGGATGCCAGAGAACAGACGCAGGAGTCTGGAGTAAAGGGAAGATAAGGGGCCAGAAAGCGATACTTGAGGCAGACCCAGGATGCAGGAGAAAAGCAGACCCAGGAGGCTAGGGGGGAGAAGGCCAAGGGGTTTATAGAGCGGCAGACCAACAAGGCTGGGGAGAGGCTGTGGAGAGGTAGACCAAAGAGGCTCGGTGACGAGAGGATATGAGGCTGGAGAATAGACCCAGGTAACTGGGGAGGGACAATGCCAGGAGGCTGGGGGAAGGCATGGCCAGGAGGCTGGGGTGAGTCAGACCCACGAGTTCTGAGGACAAGCAGACCTAGGAATTCTGGTAAGAGACACATCCAGGAATTCTGGCAAGAGTGCCGGTCAGATAGCACAGCGAGCAGAGCGCTCGCTCTGACATCCGTGCAGAGCCTGCCCACGCAGGTTTGAATCCCGGCAGGGCCAAACTCAGCCTTTCATCCTTCCGAGGTCGATAAATGAGCACCACACACCATGGGTAATAAGCACATCATTATTATTATTATTATTATTAAGAAGCCGACCCAGGATTTCTGGTAAGAAACAGACCTGGAGTTGCAGGGACAGGCATGCCCAATAGTTGTGGGGAGCGACAGACCCAGGAGTTGTGGGGAGAGGCAGATCCGGGAGTTATGGGGAGAGGCAAACTGTACGGAACTCATGGTGGCAACAGTAAAGACAGACACAAGTGATCACAGTTTAAGGGTGATTATTAAACTGTATGCAGGTTGGAAACGCACCTAACCTAAACCTAACTCTAAGATGGGAGCGAGCGTCGACCATCAAATGAAAATAAGGTAGTCCTAGTGACGTTGTGTCAAATAAAAAAGGGCCTATACTAAGAAACCTATTGCTAAACCTTACAACTAATACAAAAGGGTGTGGGATAGTGTTCAAGAAAAGAAAGAAGTGTTCTCAAATAATATGTCAGGATGCGAAAGCTTGGTTCTCCCTTCCCCATGTTTTGAGCATGGATGTTTTGAGCATGGAGTAAGGTGGGATCTTGGAGCACAGCACACACTCGAGCTTCCTCAGCACGAGTCAACAGTTCTGTTCTAGTTTATCAGGAGCCTCGATGGCCAAGTCTCATTTCTCTTGAAAGTCTCTTGCCTTCGAGGACCTGACATATTCAAATAACAAAACAAAGGTTTCTTCAAAAAATGTAAGTTTGTTTCCTGGTTTCACTTGGGGTGAGGATTCTTTGTGTCGGAAGGGGGCGAGGGGGCAGTGGATTTGAATCTCCTACATGGTAGGATGGGGAAGAGGTGTTGAAAGAAGGGGGATACCACGTCTCACCCATCAGTGTCCCACTTCCACTCCCAGCGGACCCCCCATCCAGGTGATCCTCCCTCACTGGTGCACCCCCAGGAACTGGATCCAATAGTGATGGCTGTGTCTTGGCCACCTGGATGACAGATCCCCGGTGACTAGCTAGGGAGACATTTCAGGTTTCTCACAAGACCCAAAGTTTGTAGGGAGAGACATACCCAGGAATTGTGGGCAGAGGTAGACCCAGGAGTTGTGGGGAGAGGCAGACCCAGAAGTTGTCGGGAGAGGCATGCCTAGGAGTTGTGGGGAGAGGCAGACCCAGGAGTTGTCGGGAGAGGCATAACCAAGAGTTCTGCCTCACCCACAACTCCTGGGTCTGCTAATCCCCACAACTCCTGGGTACTGGGGAGAAGCAGACCCAGGATTTGTCGGCAGAAGCAGACCCAGGAGTTGTCGGGAGAGGCATGCCCAGGAGGTGTCGATAGAGGCTGATCCAGGTGTTGTGGGTGAGGCAGACTCATGGGGTTAGGGCAAGAAAGACCCAAGAGGTTGGAGAGAGAAATGGAGAGAAAGCGAGAGAGTGAGAGTGAGAAAATGAGAGGGAGAGCTAGAGACAGAGAAAAGAGGTGGCAGGAGAGAAAGAGAGACCCCCCAAGCCCAGGAGGTTGGTGAGAGAGCTACCGGGACACTAAAGAAACAAGGACATGGGAAGTTGGAAGAGAAACATTGTTAAGGTAGATCTGTTTGCAGAGGTGGTTAATGAGGGGTGTCAAGAGCAGTTAGGGGGAGGTGGTAATAGAGGTTAAGGAGGAGGTGTTGAGAGGAATTATGAAAGAGAGGATGATGATGCCAACCTCTAATATTGTGGTGCCCATGGAAGGGGGGCTCAAATGAAGGTGGTGACCAGTGAGGGAATGATTACAGAAAGGGGTGACCTAAGTAGGGAGGTGAAACAGAGAATCACTAGGAGTTGGGGAGAGGAAGATAAAAGGTCAACAAGAGAATAAGAGAGCAGGCGGAGGAGACTGAACGAAAATGCATGGGGAAGGCCAGAGATTGGTGGAGGAAGAAGCCAGATGTAAAGTTTCAAGATGGTGCAGGAGAAGGACACGCATATGATTGGTAGAAGGAAGAGGAGGAATGGGGGAATGCCAAGAAGTGCTCTGTGGCTGTTCACAAACTTGTGGAGTCTGCAGATTCTAAGTGTAAAGGTTCCCTAACTTACCCACTGAGAAGAGCCAGGAAACAACGCAACCACAAACTGTGCCACATGGCAGACACAACACAGTAACCCACTTCCTGCATCTGGAAGGATGCAGAATGCCATGGACCGATGAGGTGAGAATCCCAGATGGGGCAGATGTTGCACAACTCTTATTAATCCACAGGACTACTAGGTGAGTCGAATTCTACAATTAATCAAAGTGGCAAGGCTTCTTGATATAGATATAAGGATACATTAGGAGAAACCAGACAAAAAAACCAAATCCAAAACCCTGAGACATAACCATAGCTACCCCAGCCAATAACAAAGTCTGAAACATATACACAAACCCTTAAGGCATGATAAAAGAGGATGGGTGAGCAGAGCAGAGGCAGCAGCAGACTGGGAGGAGAGGGACATGTTCTTCTCCATGCCCTGCAGAGACTGGGAGCTGATCACTTGGTACAAGGTGGCTACTTTGCTGGAGAAGCTACTTGCTACCTGGATCCCGATACAAGAGTGTGAAGCCTGCCAGGGACCTGAACAAGTGAATGCTGAGAAATGTGAAGTCTGTAGAAGACCTGAACAAGTTCAAGCTGAGAACCATGCGGTCTATGGGAAGTCCTAACAAGCAAATGCTGAGAAACCTGAGGTCTTTGAGTGCCCTAGAAAAGTGAAGGCTGAGAAAGCTGAGGTCTAGGAAAGACCTGAATGGTGAGATTTATTCGAAGGGCTAGGAGCATCAAAGGTTGGAAAGTGGCAAGCCCCTGCCTTCCGCTCCTGCATGGTGGCGGTAACCAAGGGATCCTCCCCACACTGGTCAGCAGCCAAGTATTGAGGTTGAAGTGCAACCACTTCTCCAAGCTTGAAGTGGTTGAGCACAGGAATGGCAGGTCTCAAGCCAGCTTGAGACTGAAGTCATGATCCACTAATCTCACGGCCTAAGGTGATCACTCCCTGAGACTGCAGGGTGAGCCTATTTGAAAAGGTGCATTTTAAGCATTGTACTGAATGTCAGGTTGCTTTCTACAGACTTGACGTTCAAAACCAAGTTGATCCATACGGCATTGGCACCTAAAATAATAGACTGCAATCCCAGTTTATTTTTCAAAAAAGTATAATGGATAGCCTTCTAGCTTTGTGAGTGGGAAATGTTCAAAATGTGTGTCTTTAGGCCTTTCCATAATTTTCCGGAATTCAAGGAGGACAAGAAATTGGCCGCGAATGTAAAGAATGAAAGCTCTAAGGGACATCAAGTAGAAGTATTCTCTGGTGGTTCCCTTTTCAGAAACACATAGAGGGAACTATGAGCTTGTATCTTTGTAGGGCATCTGCAGGGTCAAGGGCCACCCATGTGGGGGCAATGGAGAGTTGCTTCTATGCTAAATCTTGAGCAAGATTATCATTAAACAAAATAGTTTATAATCCAATGGCTTGAACATGGACCTTAGGTTACATCTATTCCTGCATGATGATAGTTACATTGGGCTTGCCATGGTAGCTTACCCTCTTGACCTGTGGGCATGGCAGTTTCTAGCCAACTTAGTACCCAGGACAAAACACCAGAATGCGCCCCCGACTGTCACATGTCACTCCCAAACTACACCTATGTGTCGTGCGACAAAACCCCTCCTCAATATGAATAAATAATTGCTATATAAATGAAGCTGGTTTCATTACATTGTAATGCAAGTACTTTACAGAAGAATTCTAATGAGAAAACACAGCTGTTGCTGCCCAAGTAAATGGTTCTTCTGTCACCTACTTTTAGGGAATGCCTTGCCTGAATGCAGTGTCAAACTGTCCATAATGGCACGCTGCGGTGTGGCCAGCCTCCCGGGGTCTGAAAACCCACTGACCCCTGGCCGAGTGTTGCAGGCGTTCTGTTTGTACCACGTCACATGTAGTTCGCAAGGGGCAATTCTAGACTAACAATATGAATTATTTTCTGATGGAAGGTTATCATTCCAAGATGAACAGTCTGGAACACTCTTATTGTACTCGTTCAAAATACCTCTATGATGGTAGGAAAGGGGACACATAGCACCAATGATTGTTCATGTATGCTTTGTATTAAATCACAGAGCATTTCAGGACTAGAACAGTGATTAGAGATCTCTATATTGGATAAACGAGTCTGTGATAAAAGGATTGTATGTGTGAATCTCTAAATTCATAACAGATGCATGGCTTGGTGCTAACATCACTGTTCACAACACTCACCCCAACATTAAAATGTTCGATGCGAGTATAAAATGGCTGCAACATCAGACACTAAAATGTGGCACAAGGGCTCTTTTGCTTTTTGTTTTTGAAGAATTTTAGATGAGGAAGGGCTGGGTCTCAGTGTGAGTATGCCAGGCCCCAATAAAGAAACAGCTTTAGGGAATTATATCTACAGACCAGACAAGATACCCCACAAGAGCGACCCAATAAACAATGCACAGAGAGGCTACACAGAAAGAATTGTACCGCTTACATTTAGCCTTGCCATTAACAATACGAGGCAGCGTTTTAAACAAAACCAGCTTCTAATGCAGTGTAAAGGGTCCACAGTTCTTCATCCGCTACATCCTCACTAATACACAGGCCTCAGAGCCTATTTCTGCAAAAACTATCAGACACATGCTTTATCGAACAGAGCTGGCATTAGCATTTCTTATTAGTACTATCCTGCAGCTAGCGAAAATCATGGCGTGGCAGTGTAGAAAGGGCGTTTGGCCTAGTGGATGTACAATTTGAGGTAACTTCTTTGATTGCTTCCTGCGTTTATGGTTTTGTACGATCGGACCGAAAAAAAAGGTCCGACCGTACAAAACGACCAAAAAATGCTACCACCAAAGGTTCGAACACCAAAAGTTCGAACCTTTGGTGGTAGCATTGCAGGTAAGTAAAACAAAAATAAAAAGACTGCGGGTTGCGTGGGTGTCCCCCGCAACACTCCACTCACTATACTGTGTGGCATAGTGAGCGGGGTGTTGCGGGGGTCACCACCGCAGCACACCCGCAAAAAAAAGAAAAAAAAAAATGAGAAAAAAACAGGGGCTGCAGCGGTGTCCCCCACAAAACCCCTGCTCACTATACTTTACAGTATAGTGAGCGGGGGTTGCGGGGGAAACCCCTGCAGCCCATGTAGTATGTAAGTGTTTTCGCATGAGAAAGGTGCAAACTTTTGGTAGTTCGCACCTTTCTCATGCGAACATTCCGGGCGTGGCAAAATCAGCCGCGGTCTGATCATTTAGAATCGTGTTTAGTGTGGGCACAGTATGGCATGCTGTCAGGGCTACATACACAAAACGTTCTAGTATGCTATTGCATGGACATTGCACACATCAGACAAAAACCGGCATATGTGCTGTTACATACCCGAGCGCCACATAAATGCCATTAAACAACAGGGTGGTGGAGTGTGAAACATTGCTGCACGCATATCACTGCATTGATTTGCCATGGACCCATGTCTGCATGATGATACACAATGAACTCTACTTTCCTAATCAAGGTGCCACTGACATTGAGTTGCCATTTGGTGTGCACGCTAGGCAGTGGTTGGCTTGTTTAGAAAATTAAAAGACCTTTGATGCTAAGTGCATGCATTTAGTCCATGTCCCAAAGCATCCACTAGAATACTTAAGCAAGAAAATGACAGTTAACCTTCCCAGGGATGCGCCATGTGTTACTAAAAAGTAATATACAAAAAAAAACGTTTGTTGTGTCAAATAGACACATGAAAATAAAGTATATTGTTTGAAACTTTTTCTGTAGCATTTTAATTCTCTTGGAACAATGCATAGGTTTGGTGGGCTTACTGATACTTGTGCTGGCCTGGTGAATAAAAATGCCCCATGTTCAGTTCTTAACACTGAAATAGCACATACTGGGCCTCATTATAAGTTTGCCGGTCCAGTACCAATGGTACCGGTAAGCTTACCGGTACTGTTGTTACCGGACCGGCAAACTACGAGTTCTGCTCGCGGGTGCCTTTTTTCACCCGCCAGGGTGGGCCAGCACCCACGAGCAGACCATGTCAGATGCACCGGCACCATTTGTGAATGGTGCCGGTGCATCCCGCCTCCCCATTCCCATTGAGCCCTATGGAGCTTGAATGGGAATCAGGAGCATTTTTTTCTGGCTCCCAGGAATAGGAAATTACCGGGTCCGGCGGGGCCGTAATGACCCGGTAATTGCCCATTCCTGGGTGCCGTAAAAAAAATTATACCAGCACGACTACCGCCAGTCTCCTAATGAGGCCCACTGTGTAAAAACAATGGCTTGTTAATGAGCCATCACTTATAAATTGCACCACTTGAAAGGCTATCAGCACAAAGAATGAGGGCACAGGATGTGTGACTCCGGAGCATCGCACACGCTGCGTTAGAAATATGCATTCCTTTGTTTGCATATTCCTAACGCATTGCAGTCATCCCCAAGTCCGCAGAGAGCAGCAGCCGAACCACGCAGAGGAGCGCTCACCAGCAAAATCAGACTCAGCTTTCTGGGTGGGCCCCTTACTGCCCCACCCCCTCCTGTACCCCTTGCTGAGCTATTTAGCTCTGCATCCAGGGCCGTCGCCCGCTCTGCCCGGGCCAAGAAATGGGGCTGCCTGTGGGAGTAGGGTGCGAACAGCATTTGAAGGTCTTTGAGGGATAGGGTTTTTTCTGTACCATCTCTGTTATTCCTCTTTTATGTACGCCTGTTGTCCCTCCCTTGATCAAGCATCATATTATTGTATGCGCCCTCATGTCTGAATAATCGCTGTCTGCGGTTGAACTCGGAAACTGACTCTCCGCTCTGGCAGGAGTTGGTCGCTATCAAATCCCATTTCATCGTTGTCTACGGTTGCCAGAATTGTATTAGTAGGATTACCAGTACCCACAACACAACGTCTATGCAATCACGCTACTTGCACATGACTGGACAGCTGTATTTGTCTGTACACTGATTGTTGTTGTTACTTCATACAAAGCTCTTTAATGTCATTGTACTACTAGTAGCTTACAATGTTGCTAGTTGAGCCCGTGCATGGCCATTAGGACCAGCACGATGATGTCACTACGTCGCGATGACATCACACGCTCGGCTCTTGTTAGCCGTGAATTAACACGCTCATATTAATGTTTCGTTCACCGTAACATTTTTTTCGCCAACGCTGACCACGTATTGAAGGCACAGCTTTGCTTTAAGAAACTGGTAAGCTCTATACCTACTGGGGTTCCTACATGAGGGTAACCTTTCCACACCTATATTTTAACATTAAGCCTGTGCCTTTGAGGCTGACCACTTGGCTAATTCATCCAACACTTGGACAATGTATTTCCTTCCATAATACTGCATGTTTTGTACTACTACATGCAACTTGTGCCGCCCCCTGTTTACAAAGTGTCTATACTCATTTCTTTAACACGAAATTGAGGTACATAGCGCTGATCATTGGGCCGGCTCTCGCCAGATCCAAGATCCGGCACTAGATGTGTAGCTGGATCTCGGGATCCGGCCAGAGTCAGCTGCTCCAAACCCCTGCTCTGCACTGGGGAGAAGAAGAAAAAAGAAAAGAAAAAAAAAGCACAGGGGACCAAACTGTAACTTCCTCTGGTGACCCCATGCAAGAGGTCACAAGAGGAAGTTACAGTCCTCAGCCAAAATGCAGGCTATTTATTTATTTATGCAATGTTTGTCAGGTAAATGGACCCAGGTTATTTATTTATGCAATGTTTGTCAGATAAATGGACCCAGGTTATTTATTTATGCAATGTTTGTCGGATACCTGTATCCGACAAACATTGCATAAATACATAAATACACAGATATCCGACAAACAATGCATAAATAAATACCCTAACATCACACACGACGCAGCCACCCAACTGCTTTCAGAGGGGAGCTGCAGGAGCTGTGCTGGGTGTGGTTCAAGTAAAGGAAAACGTTGGTTATGGCGAACAGAAATCACTGTGTTTGAATAGTACCCAAAGGGAATTTTTCTTTTTATAAAATGGAATTGAATTTGTGCATTTTAAAGAATATTTACTCAGCAGCACTGGTCAAAACTATTATCCGCATAGTGAAGTAACTCATCGCCAGTGCCATGCAAGTGGTTTAAAGTGAAAATGATATATAGTTTTGAAAAGAAGCAATAGTACCGTTTTAAACTATTATTTTGGACATTTCCTTTGATCGGAGGTCAACTTCAAGCTCCGCCCCCCTTAACCCTGCCTCCATGGGCACCATCCCCCCAAACTCCACCCCGGCCCTTGTGGGATCCCCCGCCAATTTCCACCACTGCATAGGACACAAAAACAAGCATCTGTTTTTAATGTTGTACTGTTAGGTTTTCAATCCACTGGTGGTGACATGTGCTTCGTAGGACAGTTATAAATGTTTAGTTATGAACATGTATTGTTGCTTCCTCATACATAGATCATAACTGGATTGTAACTATGCACGTTCTGCATTTCCTGTAGAACTAGCCCTGGCGATGGCCTCTTAAATCCGAAATGCATCGGCTGCTGTTTCTGCCGCTTCAGTTTTAAAGCAGGCACAAGATGTACCATTAAAGGATGACCCAAAAAGGATGACAAGACTTCTTTTATGATTCTCTTGGTTGTCTCCAGTTCTGGCGATGCACGTCATCAGATTAATGCTCTGCTTAAAATATAGCCAAGAAAATGCACAAGCGCAGGAATGGAAATGAATACAATCATACTTTTCCAAACAGGCCATTTAATTCGGAATTCAAATAAAAGCGGGAAAAAAAAACGTTTTCAATCGTTAGCAAAGTACATTAATATTAAAAAGGCCCCATCAGCCCAACGTTCCGCAAACGCTCACAGTGCAATTAGTTATGCACTAAACACATGAAGTGACATGCGCTGCAATAATTGCAGCTAACACAACTCTATAAAATTAGATCACAAACGCGTGTCTATTCATTAATGTGAAGCCTGAACCTTTAATCAAAAAAGCCTGTGGGACACATTAGCAGTACATTGATGGATAACAGAGAGGATGCAGAATACGCTAATAGTTCTATTTAAAACAAGTCCTACACTAAAACATTGTTTTCTAATAATGTATTCTGATAAATACTTCTAATGACGGGCCATGGTGCAGTCATGGTGTGCAGCTGACTCAGAAAATTGTGCTTCCTAAATGAACACATCAAATCTAAAAGGTTACTTGCTGCTCCATAAAATGGCTGAGAGGTTTGATGAATCCTATGGAGTCAAACTAATCCCCAGCCTAAAGCCCCCTCCCATGTGGCCAGGAGGAGGCAGCTGCTACCTCATCCTGACCCTGGAGGTGGTATTCAGAGGGAGGATCACATGGGGGAGGTGGGGTGACTCCATCAGGAGGTACGTGGTATTCCTCCCTCTCAGGTGAAGAAGACCCTATAATTCCAGAGTTCCTAATGGCATGTTGTCATTTTACAGATCCATTCAGTTGTGAAACCTTGAAACCCCTTATTGTCAATCACCCTAGGAAGGATACCATTATCACCTCCTATATCTATATACAAAACACACTCAACATCTCCTGTTTTCTGATAGTTTCTATTCTTACAAAGATTCAAGGCAAAACAGCCTTGAAAAGTCTAAAACTCCTGTGGACTTCAAGCCCAATAAAGCCTCACGTACTGAGATGAGGAAGATGTAGAAGGAATTAATGAGGAATGAAGGAGACATCAAGCTGAATGTGTGGACTAGTTACAATAATATAAATCAGCTGAGTGGGACATTTAACCTGATGGAAATCTTCCATTCAGGAGAGGATAAGGAAGCTGCACAGCAATCGGTGCAGGAAGCGGCACAGACAGCAGAAGCAGACATGAGGAGATGAACCGTGCTGGGTGAAGGTGCCGCTTTCAAGCACCCATTCGGAAGCACACCCACCCGGAGAGATGTGAGGCTGGGAAACGTGCTGCTGCTGCTTCAGAGCGACCACTGGAAGGTCAACAGCAACAGAGAGGCTGTTGGGAACGTGGTCCAGCGAAAACCCTTCTATTTCACCGACACACGAACATGGAGCCAACGCTGAAACCAAATAAGAGTCAGAGAAGCCAGCAAACACCGGTGAGTTTACCTATGAGGGTTGAGGACCCCGGGACGTGCGGACAGGTATTTGGACAAATAAATATGTTTTTTTTTAATACTGATCAAGTACATTGAAAAGACAGAACTTATACAAATCCATTTATACAAATGCTCATGTAAGAGAGATCAATATGGGGAAATCTGGAGTAAATGTTATCCTCAGCAAATAAACAGTAAGGAAAACGTGAAAAAGCAAAATATGTGCAAGTCTCCTCATATGAGAAGTCAATTTGGAGAAAATTGGAACAAGCATTGCCACAAGCAAAAGAGTACTAATGCCAGTCCCCAGATATGAGATGTCAATAAGGGAGAGATTGGAACAAGTAGTACCTGAAGCTAAAGGAGTATAAACAGTGAAGAGGTACAACTGTGTTATACTAAGACGGAAAGAGATTGTTGTGGGAAATCCTGGTGAAAGAAACCATCAGGCAGTCAATCCTTTTTAGGAGAAAGATACCTGGCAAAATAATATTCCAGGGTATCTGGAAGACCCAGAAGAGAATGAAAACATTGTGAATGTTGTGGGAAGTCCTGGTAAAAGAAGCCATCAGGCAGCTAGTCCTTTTGGGAAAAGATACCTGTCAGGAGAGTACACCAGGGGATCTACAAGACCCAGAAGGGGGGATTCCTGGCAGGAGAGTACACCACGGGATCTGTGATACCCAGAAGGGGAAGAGAACATTGTGAACATTGTGAGAAATGCTAGTGAAAGAACCATCAGGTAGTTAGTCATTTGGGGAACCATCAGGCAGTCGGTCCTTTTTGGGAAAGATACCTGGCAGTAAAGTATACCATGGGATCTGCAAGACCCAGCAGGGGGATACCTGGCAGGGGAGTATGCCGGGCAAACCATATAGACCCTATGAAAGGAAAACACTTAATGGAAAAGATACCTGGCAGGTGGGCGCACCAGGAGATCTAAAATGTTATTGAAGAAGAAAAGACACTTTTCACCATCCTGGACAAAGTATTGTGAGAAAAAGACATTTCATCTACTCTTAAAGACTCACTCAGAAAGAGACATTTAATCTACTCTTAAAGACTCATTGAGAGACAATTAATCCACTCTTAAAGAGTTGTTGAGAAAGAGACATTTCATCTACTCTTAAAGACACATTGGGAAAGAGACATTTCATCTACTCTTAAAGGCTCATTGTTTGAGAAAGGCACACTTACTACCCTACCTGAAGTAATCCTGTGCAAGGGAAACCAGACCCTGGATTCAGAGACTATTTGTTGGATTTTCATGTTTGATTTTTATACACTTTTAAGCAATCAAAAACAGAAACACCAAACACCTTTAATTGTTCCTTTATAGTGTGAGGGTCAGATACCTTTCCGACACAAAGATGGTTAGTATAATTTTGATGATGAGACAAAGACTGAACTTTAGTTTTAGTTTCCTAGGTAGGGAAACTCTCTTTAGGGTAGGTACAGAAAGGTCTTTATCCAACCCTTTTATTTTAATAAAGATGTCTGATGTTGAAAACGTGACAACTTTGTGTCCACCTCTCATTTCTGACCCCTCACAGAGGGCTTCTCTTCCCAGTTGATTGATGACATTGCTGCCAACTTTACCTGACTTGCACAACTTCCATTATTGCTAGTCATGTTATGATGGTGAGTTGGTATTAAGGTTAGATTATGTTATTAGGATTTATACTGTGCTCTCCTACCACTTGCATGGTCTCCAGGTGCTCTGGTGGATCTGAAAGAGAGGGGCGTGGGGAGAGATGGGAAAATGCAAGATAGCTTTGCTGTTAATGCATGCTTACAGTAAGTACCCGAACTCTGCATACAGACAGGGATGTCATTTCACCAAAATGCCAGGGTTAGCGGAAGTGACTTCCCATGACCCCTGACCTCTGACATCACAAGTAGTGATGTCATTTGACCTCACCCGCAAGTGACATCACAGGAAGTGATGGCACATGACCTTTCATCCCTTGACAAAACAAGAAGTGGCATCACATAGCATTGTTCCTCAGTACACTAAGAAAAATATGATTACGACATCACTGTATTATGCTAAAGAAATACATATTTCGTATATCAGTAAATCATCCTGAACAAACATGTATATTTGCATGATGAGAAAATGCTTTGATAAAACAAACTCACAACTCAATATAGGCCACACTAATCCAAAGGGCCTACAATTGGACAGGAAACCAATTAGAAAACCTGTCATGGTGCAGTGTCATACATAACAAGCAATCTCTCCAAGCCAAACATGCCAAATAATAAGTGACACTGGAAAGAAGAGACACAGGGTGAACAATCAGAACCCAATAAATAATTTGTGGTAATACGAGTACACGCTCTTTGTATTTGTGCAAAAAGGCATAGTCTGAATAAGTCATGCATGGAAAACCAATAGCCCATTGACTGCCATGGAAGAGAGTGCTTAAAAACCAAGCCCTATAGCCATTAATCACAATGTTGGTGCCACACCGAACACAAGTGGTCCCAAAGGTACCAAACGACTGTGTCCCTGCTGGAATACATTTATCGCCCTTAACTAGCAATTTCCAGTAATCCCCTCTGCCAGTTGCCTTCCCACCCCTGACTGCACAGATGGCCACAATATCTGCAAGAGTGGAACAGTCCGCACTGTACCAGCCGCGGTACTCCCCGGTGTCACAAAGAGCTGACCGGATATGTAGCCCCACCCATAGGACCCAGACATATAACATGATGCTGAGTGTGCCGATGTGTGCCAGGACCGTGCTGGACTAATGCCTGCACTTAGGGCCAGTGACACATCAGCCCGCCACTTCGCAGCACCTCCCGCTGGCTTGGTTATCACCCACACCCTATTCCTCCCAGCCTGAGCCAGTTGAGGCCAGGGACCACATCTGAACATGACAGCCACTTTGCCACTTGTCCTTGCAGACACTATTAATCTCCACAGAGTTTCAGCACTCTTTAATGGCCCGTGCTGCTGTGGCCCCGAGCCATGTGACATGTGTCATTGCTTCTGCTTCCCCACACTTTATAGATGTTTCGATTGGCGCAACCATCTAGGGATAAGAGACCAAGGACCTCATCGTTGAGTTTGGCAGTGCTGTACACATTTGGCAAAACCTCCATTAGCATGACACTTTTGGGCAGTAATGGAATTGATGCCATTTCTGCTGCACCACCCAATTCAGAGTTGGCGTTGAAGTGGATGATTTACCACCAGCTAAGTGCTGGAGGTTAATCCTCGCCTTCAATGTCAAAAATCTTTGCGATTGCCACAGGTGCAATTACCGCCACAAGCATCCCGCAAATATCCCCACAGAGTCCTAAGGACTTCAGAAATGGGGATTAACACTGCCTTACTGCCACTTGTAATACATATGTAAGTCTACGTGGCTAAAGGACGCTCATGGAAATCTAATTAGGCGGTACCTCTGAGGAACTACCTCAAAATTGCCACCAGACTCTTAATGAGGCCACACTATATTATATATTACAATAGCTAAATGATAAATACGTTGTGGTGGTTCAGTAACAAACTCCATTAACAGAAAGCTATCATATTAACTAATCTCTTTAAAAAACATGTGGCGAGTATGAAGGTACTGGATTGGTAAACATAGGTGTGTGTACAGCAGACAGAAATAAAATGAGAAGAACCAAGGGTTAAGTATGAAGGAATAAACAGGAACAGAGAAATGGATAATCTAGCCAGGACAAAGCATACCTGGTACTGTCAAGGGTTTTGACCCATGTTGAATTATTAGACGGGGTAGATGTGGGGATGAGCTGTCGCCGCCCATCATTCTATCCCAGAACAAAACTAAATCAATAGACTGGGTGGATGTGGGGATGAGCTGTCGCCGCCCATCATTCCATCCCAGAACCAGGAAACCGCGCGGTTGTGCGCACACCAAAATGGTTGTCTAACCTGCCACCCACCAGTGCCAGCATGATGGACCGGAAGCGCCAGGGATGAAAGGTGGTGTCAAAGGGAAAATAACAGTGTTGTTAGACCAAAAGCGCCTTAAAATCACCTTTGTTTTCCTGAATGCAAGCTCAAAGTGCCTATTTCGAACATTGCAGGATATTCAAAAATCTTACTGAATACCAGCAGACATCTGGCAGAATGAAGTGTTGTGTGCATACAAAATCTGGGAAGATGAAGAGCCCAAAACAATGTTTGTAACAAAACTGGCTGAGCTGTGGATGTCAGCAGCTTAATTGAAATTGGATTTAAAACCACTAAAATCGAAATGTTTAAATTAAATGAGTGACCTACTTTTGAGTGTCACATAGTTGCAACTGTTAAATGTCATGGTTTTGAACTTAGAATCAGCATTCTAGCTGCATGTGTAAAAATTGTAAGTTTGATTTAAACTGGGAACTAAAGTGACATTTAGCTGAATTCTGCCTGTCAACTACCTCTGACAGGAGAAACCTGCTCAGCCACTCTTCCCAGGCCTAGCTGCATCCTGCTGCCCCTGCCAAAAGGAGATGACACCTCTCTGATTGGGTTAGGGGAGGAGCACCTGGGGACTGCAGGAAGTTGTACAAAGCCCTGTCCTGGACTAAGGGAAATGTTATATTGGGGGGGCCGTAAAGTGGCTTCCTCTTGGGAGAAACCGGTAGGGGCAGTGCCTGTGAGAGCAAACTGAGCTTGGGGGAAGTGGATAAACCAGTTATTCCACAATGTGATGTGGGAAGCCACACCCCTTTTTGACCAGGGCATAATTTTAAAAAGATAGATAACTCATAGTGCGGACTGGTCAAAATTATATAAGTAATATAATTATTCTTGTGATTTTTCTGTGCACTTTTTAAGAGGTGTTAGGACCCTGTGGTGTATTCTGGGGGGTTGCTAGCAGAAAATAGGGTCTTACTCCAAATGTCTGCATGTTAAAAATCTGACACTTCATCAATTAATGTCCATACTCCTTGCGCACATTTGTGTAATTTTTGGTAAATGTCCGATATTGGTAAACCGACCAAAAAGCGCAAAATGTTGTCATTTCTGAATCCCAGCTCGCAGGAACATGGGGCTTGAACAGAGACCTGTCTTAATTCATCTGTAATATGTACATGTAATGTCAACCACTTGTGTATCTGGGAAATATGTATTTGAATCAAATATAGATTTGTGGGCAAATTGACCAGGGGAGGATCCTCTGACCCATAAACAGACCTCATCATGATGACAATCCATTTCCTTCCCCCAATCATGAGAGAGGGGAGAATTGGGCCAATGACAAGTAGAGAGGGTCAGGATCAGTTATGCCACGCACACACCCACTTTCTCAACACATAAAAGCAGACAGTGCAGGACAGGTGGGGACATTCATTTTCCACTTTCTATCGGGACGCTTTGCCGGGAGACTTCAGACTTCACATCCAGAGATCCAGACTTCAAAACCATCAATCTCCAGAACCTGTAGCAGAAATTAACTCCAGAATTTGTAGCAGAGAGGCCTGAATCCACAAGCTGAATCCTCTTCAGCTGGCCTCAAAACCAACCAAACTATTCAACAGCCGGGAGAGCTGTTTGAATTTTTTGCCAATAGCTTTTGCGAGAACCTGTAGCAGTATCCAGAAAGCAGTGCTGTATACGGAACCAGAGAGAACCACAAACCAGACTGTTGTGAGCAGAACCGGTGCTTGACAGACCCAGAGAGCAGAGCTGACCCAGATAGCCGGGACTTCAGAACCACCCGCAGGAAGTCCCGTCCAACCTGACCAGACCTTGACGGCTTATTTCAAAAATATAGTGTGAGTACTAACTGTGCCAAAACCAATCTCTTAGTTTAAAATAATCTAATCCAAACTATTTTAGCCTATTAGAACTGCCTCCTAGAATCGTGTCATTCTGTCATTTTTAAAGCTGAAAACTGTCATCTGTCATTCTGAGCTTTAAAATTTCAAATACGCAAAACTACCTTTATTAAATCGGCTGTATCTCCGGAACCGTTTTAGGAGCGAGTTTTAACTGTCATTTTAAAGCTAAGATTCTAAGCTTTCCAACAAGCCTAGAACCGACTTCCTACTCCTTATAGTGCCTCCGTAATCACGCTCGACGCACGCGACTAAATTTGCCGCAATTTGACATTTTGCACAATTTCAGCCACGTGTAAAAATCAGCAGCTCCTTTCCTTTTGCTAAAATTCGTTTTAACCTGCTAGTTACTCATAGAGCATTGCTAAAGTGAGCCTGAACTAATATAAACTAGATATCACCCACCCTGAACCTCTAGAGGGAATTAAAAGCATTTCTAGCATCATTTCACTTCATTGTCATCACATTCAAAGCATTTTGGGCCTGTGTTTCCAATTTCTACCTGTCTTCCTCTAAGCTTGCTAGGGGGGAACTGAACTATATTGTTGGCATTCCTGAGAACTGTATGCTCTCTTTTCATCTCCTTACATTGCATAGGGGGGGAGTGAATTGTTCAAGAAAAAGTGATCATATTATCTTTTGGTTGAAATGATATCAAGTTATTTTCTCTACTGTATTTCATTCATCATTGCATTTCCTTGAACCATATAAAGCATTCTTTCCCACCTTATTCTTCTGTTCCTATTCATAAGTAACCCAGAACTGTGCTACTGTAGGATTACCTCTTGCTGATTACTGCTTACTGCTCATATTCACAAGTGTGATATATATATATATATATATATATATATATATATATATATATAGATATATATATATATTGTTTAATTTTTCAAATAAACCTTTTAAATTTGCAAAACAAGCCTACTTCTTGGCTCAGTGGGGTCAAGGGGGATTCTAAGAGAGGGGTGTTATACCAGGCTTCATCATCCATATTATAACTTTCCATAAAAATACATAAATAAGGGCTTCCCTTGGGCATCCCAGACAAGGCACTGACTTAGTGGGATTGCTTGATTGGAGTCACTTACAAAGTGGGGGCTCGTAGCTGGGATATTCTGGATTAGATTTACCACTTGTGCAGCTTAATACAGTGTGCTAACTGACGGGATACATACATCTGGTCGGATCACCATGCTGTAGTACGCTGTAAAGCACTCCTCAAAGGGACGCTCTAAGGAGAAGGTCTGTTTTGCAAAATAAAATACAAACTTCGGTAAGTCAGGAAGGAACTCAAATTCCAGAATGACGACCTTGGTAGATATGAAGATAGCTAGGGAGCACCTCTTACATAAACTGTTTGTGAGAGGTGAATGGTCTGAACAGGGCCAAAATGTATGGTTACAGGCGATCACACAACAGGTCACTACAACTGGGTCAGATATGTGGAGAGATCAGGGTCCCTTACATGTGGCCCTGAGTGAAATATATATGGCCCCTAAGGCCAAGGATGAGCACAACAAGATTGCCAGGGTAGCGGCATATTTATATTTACATATGGGAGCCATGCAGGACAAATGTGCTGAAGGCCAAGAACTGGCAAATAGGCAACAGATGGCGTTAGAAAAGGCCCAATCTGACCTGGACTCTTCTGAGCAGAGGCTGCTCAGGAGCCAGGAGTCAGAAAATGACAGTAGACAGTAGATCACTAAAATAAAGGAGGATATGGATACGCTGCAACAGGAAAAGGCTGACCAGGATACCAGATTTCTGGCCTCGCAGAAGGAGTACCAAGAAGGTTTGGACTCCCTACTGCAGAGCCAGAAAAAGCTGGAGCAACAACTGGACTTCAACAGGGCATGCACAGAGCAGGTAGCCACCCTGCAAATTCGATTAGACAGAGAGAAAGAGGAAAGCAATAAATTGATTCTGAAAGACCTGGATACCCAGGCAGAGTTTGATCAGGAGCGCCAGAAAGCTGGTGCCTTCCAAAGGCAAAGGGACGACCTGGCTGCACAGATGCAGACTCTTAGTCAGGAAAGGGACACCTTAGGCAAGGAAGTCTGCCATTTAAAAAGAAAAACTGCAGAAAATCATGTGGCCCTCCAGGGGCTGGGTGACCTCCAAAAAGAGCATCAGAACTTGTTAGAGCACACCAGGAGGGTGGAAGAGGCTCTGGCAAGAAAGGAGCAGGCCAGTAGGGATGGGACTCAGGAGGTAACCCTCCTGCAGCAAAAACTGGCCCAGTACTCCAGGACCAATCAGGAGGCACAGAGAGAGAATGAGGCTCTCTGCCAGCACAATGATAGGCTCCAGCAACAGGTAGCGACTGATAGAGTCTAGTAAGGCCTTAACTGAGGAACTGAAGGCGCAGGCTCTTGCATTGCAACAGGGAGCAGGGGCTGACAGAGATGAAGTTCGCTGGGAAAGGGAAACGCCTGAGCATAACCTCAGGAGCCCTAGTACCGGAGGCCTTCATCTCTCTCAGTCCCCGGACTCTGCCATCCCCATGTCCCCTGGCGCACATGAGCACAGGGCCACAGGGATGGCAGATTACTATCCAGCCAAAAGTATGGGGCTCATAGGCCAGTACCACCCAGGAATGGAGGGGCAGGCATTCGGGTATGGGCACCCAAGCACAGTGCAATTTAGTGGGGAACCCCAGGAGAGTAGGCCCATTAAGGGCATCCTGAAAACCTCTGCCCAGTTAGGTCAGTGGGGGGGGTACCCATCAAATCCTGGCAGCAAGGAGGGATCTGAAGACGCCTCTGAGCGTTACAGGACACAGGAGACCAGGTCCCCACATTCTGCCAGCCATTCCCAGGCTTGCAGAATCCGGGAAAACCTGGAAGATCAGACGGGCACCTCTGGGAGCAGTGCTTCGGAGTCAGAGGATGAATGGACCAGGGTTACCCGAACCAAAAAGGCCAATAAGGCAAAAAGGGCCTTGCTTAAGGACCCATTGAAACAAATAAAGGCAATGAGTGTCATCACGCCTTATCATAAGAACGCCAAGTATTCTGTTTGGGAACACTTGGCGCTCTATGAGAAAATGATGGAGACTTTCCATTTGAGGGACAGCAGTAGCTGCATCCAGTACGTCAAATGGACATTCTCCCCAGAATACTCCAGTTTCTTTGCAGGGCTGGAGGACCAAAACCATTCAAGATGGTCCGCATATAAGGCGGCCATGTTGAAACATTTTTCTGTTCATAGAAATCCTCAAGAGGCTCGCAAGGCAGCCTACAATTTGCAATGTGGGGAGGATCAGGCCCCACAAGAATTTGTGCAAGAATTGAAGCGTGCCTTTGCGCAGACCACCAGAAGGGTGCGCAAGGACAGCAGAGAATTTGTCAATACCTTTTTCCATGCCTTGCCCAAATACATCATGACCCAGCTACTGAGAGATTTTCACGAGAGGGGTCACTAGACTGGGTCATTGAACAGGCTACCCGGATCTATGAGGTGCAGAAGCCCATAGAAAATAAAAGTAATGCGCAGAAAAACCCCAAAACCAACAGCACCCCTGCTGCTGCCAAGGTGGCGGAGGTAAAGGTTGCCCCCGTTTTAGATTTGGAGATGGGGGGGCCTAAAAAACCTGCCTGCACCAAATAATTCACAGCCCAGAAGGCCCACGGGCCAGTCACAGACAGGGAGTCGAGGAGGTAGTCCCACAAATGGGGTCCCCGCTCCCCTGATTATGCAAGTCCCCGCTACAAGGAAAACCGACCCATCCTGGATTATGTGTGGACTCCTCCAGCCCAAGGGGGGGATCCAGCCGAGCACCTGACCCAGGGAACTTCCCTCCTAACTTCCCCCAGGAGGGCAGAAATTCACCAAATCCTGGGCAGAACTTTTTTCCCAGGTATCCACCCAATTTCCAGCCCCAAAATTATCCATCCTCCTTTCCCCAATTCCCTGAGCCGAGACAACCTAATCCGGGAGAGGGGAGGCCAAGGGTGGAGGGGTACCCAAATCTTCCCAATCCGGGGTATTACCAGAGAAGGGATAGCTACCCTTCCCGGGATCAGCCCAGGGGAGAAAATAGAACCCCGTATCAGCCTGAGCGGGTTTCACAACTTGAGCGCCAGGTCCAAAACATGGCACGGGATCTAGGTCACATGCTGAGGGCGCAACAGAACCCTCAGATGGGCATGCCGGCACAGAACGCCCCAAACTCTGGACCTGGTGCTCCAGAACAATGACAGGGGCAGCACCCCGATAACCCACCGGTTCCCAGGGAGGAGGCACAAGTGGAAGGGGGGTGTAAAGCCTTGGAGGAAGCTTCCTTCCCAACTTGTAAACAGCCCCTGGGAAACCAGGAACCGGAAACAAAATCTCCTACCCCTGAAAGTCTGCCACCCAAGGAGCAGAGAGGAGGTAGGAGAAACAAAGGACCCAAACACACCCACTTCGTGGATGAGGTACAGGTCTTCCAATTTGAGGGAGAGGGATCTTCAGAGTATCCTGGGGAAAGGATCTTCTCCTTCAGAGATGGGGGAACTCCTCCCAAGGAAAAAGGGGTCCCAAGAGATTCCAATCCAGACTAGGTAGATGTGGGGATTGAGCTGTCGCCGCCCATCATCCTATCCCAGAACCAACAAAACCAAAAACTCCTGGTTCAAACCCATCCTGGTAACTGCCTCCCAAAAGGCAGGGGCGGCCCAGAACCGGAACCAGGGGAACCTAAAACCGAATCAACAGACTGGGTAGATGTGGGGATTGAGCTGTCGCCGCCCATCATTCTATCCCAGAACCAACAATACAAAAATCCCATGGGTCAAACCCATCCTAATGACTGCCTCCAAAAAGGGGGGGGGGGCGGCCCAGAAACCGAAACCATTTCCAGTTGCCAACTTTTTCTTTCAGATTCCCCAGGCTCTCCCCAGAATTCTGCCCAAATCTCTTGGCTAGCAATGTTCAAAACCAGAAAGTTAGCCCACCAGTTGTCCAAAAATGTGCATTATCTGTGCCCCCTTGAGGAGAAGGAGGGAAGATACTATGCTCCGGTACAAGTACAGGGGCAGGGTACAATTTTGGCACTGGTGGACACTGGATCCCAAGCTACCCTTCTGTCCAAAAGGTCCTTTGATGAACTAAATGCAGGAAGGGGGGAGAATTATCGTATTCCTCTCACCTCTCTTCCTGGACAACTGCAGAACTTTGACGGGAAGGAAATTCCTGTCGAGGGGACTGCAGATTTGGACATCAAAATTGGGCGACACAAGGTGAAACACCCGGTCATAGTAGTGACTCCAGAGGGCACCCCTTGTTTACTAGGGAATGACCTCCTGAGAAGGTTGTCACCCCTAATAGATTGCGTAAACAAGGTCCTCTGGACCCAGACTAGCCGACCAATAAAATTAAAACAGAGTGTCAACCATGTTAGTATAAATGGCACCTGCCACATGGTTGAACAAAAATCTGACCAAGTAGAATTTCACTTCCAGAACAACCAAATTCCAGACGTGACAGTAATAGCAGTAGGACAAAAGACTGGTGATGGGGGATCCTCTCTATTTCTGAAAATCAACCTTCCTTCCAGTTTAAGGTGGTATTCCACACGGGAAGGAAATACCCTGAAATTCTTTACCAATCCACAATCAGCCACTCCCACTCCTAGAGTCCAGAAAAATGTGAAATCAGCTCAGAGCCTGGCTGATATTCAGCAAATTGGAGATCAGTTGTTCATCCCTGTTCAGTTAAATGATGGGAAGGACTCTGTTCTCGCTCTAGTGTGTGTGAACAACGGTAAGAGCTTCACCAGCAAAGCCATGTTCCGCCAACTCCCAAAAGATCCAGCCATTCCCACATTCAAACTGATAGATAAATGGGAAATGGACCTGGAAGCACCCAATCCCAAACATCTACTGCCAAGCAGGTGTATGCTCAAAATCTCCATTGGCAAGAAGAGCACAGTCCATAATTGTTGGGTCGTGCGAGACGTCACTGCCGCCTTTTACTTAGGCAGTGACATTCTCAATCGCTTTGCCATTAGTTTGGACCTAATAAACTTCAAAGCTTGGTCCCGATTAGCGGATAATCCCATGGGCTTTGATGATTCAGAAAAAGCATTTAGGTCAGCTCAATTGCTACCTTATGCAGTTGAAATTCAGATTAAAGAGGAAGTCACCATCCCAGAAAGGACCCGACAATTCTCCCTGGAAGTGAAAGTTAAAAGAGGACAAAAATCGAAGAACCCTGATGCTTATATTCATCTAAATGCTTCTCTCCAACAGCAAGGGTTAGGGGTAAACCCAACACCATTAGTCAACATAGAACATGACACCATTCCAATAGAGGTGGATAACAGCGACTTACAGAGTATTACTCTAGCCGCAGGCACCATCATTGGAATGGCGGTTGATGACCGACATTTCTCCATTGATTTAGGAAATGAACTGTTAGGACCAATCCCCAAGGACTGTTTTGACAGTGACAGTGAGGACAATACAACACCAGACAGGATTTTCACCCGGCATGGGGGGAACTTCCTGGTGTACACTTCTTGCCCTTATGGTATGGAAGATGTGACTTGTGACTTCAGAGGGGATGAGGTGATTTTCCAGGTCCATGAGGGCTGCCTTTCCCACCTGAAGCCTCTGGTCCAAATCAGCACTCTGACCAGGGACTTCTCCACCCAGCTGGAGGAGGCCGCTGAGATAGCAAAACCAGAAGTCTTTTCAGACTTCAGGCAGATGGTGGAAGAGAGAGTCAACCTAGCTGATGCCTGTGTGACTCTGGAACAGAAGCAAAAGTTGAAACAAGTGTTCTTGGATTTCCAAGATCTCTTTGCGGTAGACTCATATGACTGTGGTCGCACCGACATCCACATAACAACAATTCCCACAGACCCTGGCATGACTCCAGTGTTTGTGAAGCAATATCGTTTGCCTCTCGCATCCATGGAGTCCCTTGCTGAAATAATTAAGAACCTTGAGTCCCGGGGAATAATCCGTCCAGTACACAGCACCTTCAATAATCCGGTGCTGGGAATATTGAAGCCAAACGGCCAGTGGAGACTCTGCGCCGACCTTAGGGAGCTCAACAAACGGGTCCATACTTCCCGATGGCCTCTGCCCTACATTGACCAAGGGCTGGCCCAGATCCAGGGGTCACAGGTATTCACAGCAATAGACCTGACCAATGGATACTGGACCATGCCTGTCAGTAGGGAGGACCAATACAAACTGGCTTTTACCTTTGGGGGCCAGCAGTACATATGGACCCGGACTCCCTTCGGATACCTCAACTCTGGCAATGAATTCAACATTTTCCTACATAAGGCCATGCCCCACCTGGGTGCGAGGGGTAACCTGGCTTATGTAGATGATGTCCTCATCAAAAGTTCATCTGTGTAAGAACACATAGCGGAGATCCGTTATGTTCTGACGCAGTTGAGGGCCGCCGGAGCAAAACTTTCCTTTCAGAAAGCACAGTGGTGTAGAACCCGTGTTAATTTCTTGGGGCATGAGATTACTCCTCAGGGTTTCTGTCCCCAAGAAAAGAAAGTGGAAGCACTCCAGAAACTGAAGGATCCCACAACTCTGCGGGAACTAAGGAGCCTCCTTGGACTGACTAATTACAGCAGAAAGTTCATTGAGGGCTACACAGAAATCACCAGACCCCTGATTCATCTTTTGAAGGGGGGGTCAAGTGGGAATGGGGTCCAGAACAATCCGAGGCAGTAAGACAACTCAAAAGAAGCCTCTCACAAGCACCTTGCCTAGCTTACCCTGTCAGAAACACGGAGTTCTTCCTGGAGACAGGGTTTTCTAATACGTGCTTGACGGCAGTATTATACCAAAAGCATGACAAGGTCAATAAAGTAATCTCCTATGCGAGCAAAACTTTATCCTCTGTGGAGGAAAAATTCAACGATTGTGAGAAGGCACTCCTGGCAACGGTGTGGGCATTGAAGAATTACCGCCGTTTATCCAGGGGGAACACATCATAGTGGAGACCCCACACCAGCCTCTGCAATATCTCCAAAGTGACAGAATCTGGGCCGGAAATGTGAGTAGTTCCCGAATTACTTCCTGGATTCTGTCAATGCAAGGCTTTCCTGTGGAGGTCAGATACGGCCGAAACAAGAAGAGTCCCCTCGCGCAAGGTCTTGCTGACTTGCATGATTGTGCCAGAGAAAACTGTCTCGAGGACGAAAGTCTAAAAATCAAGGACAACATGGAGGCATACCTTAATTCCCCACACAAAGTCTTTGAAGAAGACAAGTGTGAGGGAATGCCCACTGTCTATGTGGATGGATGCTCTTACCATGTTGACAACAACGGGGAGAAAGAACTGGTGGCCGGCGTAGGGAATGCATGGGTGAAGGAGTTTCCAGAACCCTCCGCTGGATACAAAATTGGTCCCCGAAGTAGTCAGGTGGCAGAATTGATGGCTGTGCATCAGGCCATCCCCACTGCTGTCCAACACCAACTCCACGAACTGGTCATAATCACAGATTCGGATTATGTACGGAACGGGTTCGTGGAGCACCTGGTCAATTGGAAAACCAGAGGCATGTTATGTGCTAATAACAAACCCCTAAAACATGTGAAGCTAATCCAAAATATTGATGATCTGGTCACATCGAATGGGATGACCATCTACTGGAAAAAGATCAAGGGTCATTCCAAAGTAGAGGGACCAGACAAAACTGGAAATTACTTAGCTGATCAGCTGGCCGAAACCGGGGCCATCCAAGGGGATCTAATAGAAATAGGGTCCCTGTTGGGGGAAATCCAGGTCACTGCTATCACTAGGTCCCAGACAAATGCTCACAATGATCTTTCAACTGCACAATGGAGTAAGGAGACCCCTGCTGCTGATTTGATTACAGCTCAGAAGGGGGATCCAATAATTGGTAAGTTTTACCAACACATTGAGGACCCTGAGAACTTTCCCCTGACGGATACCGATTACATTGGGAAAGAGGACCTAAGAGTGTTGATGAAATGTCCAAAAATGTTCCGAATCCAAGATGGTTTGTTGGTAAGGAAATCCCAAGCTGGCCATGATCAGTGGGTGGTTCCTACCTCATTCCGAAGCCTGATGTTAAGTCACGCCCATGATGCGGCCACCGCCGGTCATAGGGGGTTTCATACAACACTTGAAATCTTAAGAGAGGTTGCATACTGGCCACACATGGGGCAGGACCTCGACCAATACTTGAAGGAGTGTCTTGCGTGTGCACAATTTCAGCCATCATCCCTCACGCACCGTGCACCTCTCCAAAAGAGGGGGATGACACTGCCATGGTCAGATTTGCAAATTGACTTTGTAGGCCCTGTAATTCGCTCGTCTAGAGGAAACAAGTACATGTTGACCGTTACATGCTTGTTTACCAAGTGGGTGGAATGTCTCCCGGCCACAAACTGCAAGGCAGAAACAGCAGCTGCCCTGATGATTAACCACATCTTTTCCCGCTTTGGTCTACCTCAAAGGATTGAGTCAGACAGGGGTAGCCACTTCACCAGTGAAGTAATGACAAAGATGTGGGAGATACTGGGGGTCAAAAGGAAGCTACATATTGCTTACAGGCCAGCTTCTTCTGGAGCAGTGGAGAGATACAACCGAGTCATTGTGAGCATATTAAAAAAGTTTGTGGCAGATTCTGGGCCAAGTTGGGATATCCGACTACCTCTGGTCCTAATGGCATTCAGATCTACCCCTTCATCTGCAACTAAAATGTCATCATTTGAGTTGATGACTGGACGCAAGATGGTGCTTCCCCAGCATTTGCTCTACAGAACCCAAGAGCAAACGTTGATAAATGCCTCCACAACTCATGAGTATGTGGAGAATTTAAGGAAACACCTCCAACATGCTTTTGCCTATGCTCAGCGGAATCTAGAAAGATCAGCTGAGAGTATGAAAACGCACTATGATTTGAAAACCACCAGGAAGGAATATGATGTGGGAGACCGGGTCTATCTATACAATTTCCAAAGGAACCAGGCCAAACAGCTTAAAATTTTGCCTACATGGAAGGGACCCTTTGAAATTATAGACAAGATCTCCCCTGTCGCCTACAAAATCTGCATCCCCAAAGGTAATTTGGCGGAAGGGGAAGATAAGTGGGTCCATATTAATCAGCTGAAGTGTTGCCATCCCAGGCACACTCTGCAACAACTGGAGGAATCCACTGGAATCCCAGAGGGGGCCGCTCCAGAGTAATTCAGTTCCATCCCTAAAATATTCCACATATAGCATATAAAATTCTGTGATTCTTGAATATATATGTTCTTGTCTCCTAATTTTTTAAAAAAAAATGTATATGTTCGCCACAGCATTAATAGTGGTGGAAAAATGTCTAAGAATGTGTATTGACGCTTTGCTTTGTCATCCTAGGAGAGATGAAACCATGGAGACTGACCAAGGAGAATGACCCAGGGACTGGGAGCAAAGATCTGAGGGGCCCGGGGTACCGCCCAATATTCCCATCAGGACCGGCGAGGAGAACCGATCGATCCAACCGGATGGAGGAAAAGATGCAGAACTGTGCCATCTACAGAATTGGGAGAAGATGATGCAGACATACCAGCGTGTGGATCAAAACATTCTTTGCACCCGACTCCCCCTCGACTCAAATTGAAAGTGCAGTCGGGCGGCGGGGTTTGTCAAGGGTTTTGACCCATGTTGAATTATAAGACGGGGTAGATGTGGGGGTGAGCTGTCGCCGCCCATCATTCTATCCCAGAACAAAACTAAATCAATAGACTGGGTGGATGTGGGGATGAGCTGTCACCGCCCATCATTCCATACCAGAACCAGGAAAACCATGCGGTTGTGCGCACACCAAAATGTTTGTCTAACCTGCCACCCACCAGTGCCAGCATGATGGACCGGAAGCGCCAGGGGTGAAAGGTGGTGTCAAAGGAAAAATAACAGTGTTGTTAGACCAAAAGCGCCTTAAAATCTCCTTTGTTTTCCTGAATGCAAGCTCAAAGTGCCTATTTCGAACATTGCAGGATATTCAAAAATCTTACTGAACACCAGCAGACATCTGGCAGAATGAAGTGGTGTGTGCATACAAAATCTGGGAAGATGAAGAACCCAAAACAATGGTTATAACAAAACTGGCTGAGCTGTGGATGTCAGCAGCTTAATTGAAATTGGATTTAAAACCACTAAAATCGAAATGTTTAAATTAATTGAGTGACCTACTTTTGAGTGTCACATAGTTGCAACTGTTAAATGTCATGGTTTTGAACTTAGAATCAGCATTCTAGCTGCATGTGTAAAAATTGTAAGTTTGATTTAAACTGGGAAGTAAAGTGACATGTAGCTGAATTCTGCCTGACAACTACCCCCGACAGGAGAAACCTGCTCAGCCACTCTTCCCAGGCCTAGCTGCATCCTGCTGGCCCTGCCAAAAGGAGATGACACCTCTCTGATTGGGTTAGGGGAGGAGCACCTGGGGACTGCAGGAAGTTGAACAAAGCCCTGTCCTGGACTCAGGCAAATGTTATATTGGGGGGGGCGTAAAGTGGCTTCCTCTTGGGAGAAACTGGGAGGGGCAGTGCCTGTGAGAGCAAACTGAGCTTGGTGGAAGTGGATAAACCAGTTATTCCACCATGTGATGTGGGAAGCCACACCCCTTTTTGACCAGGGCATAATTTTAAAAAGATAGATAACTCATAGTGCGGACTGGTCAAAATTATATAAGTAATATAATTATTCTTGTGATTTTTCTGTGCACGTTTTAAGAGGTGTTAGGACCCTGTGGTGTATTCTGGGGGGTTGCTAGCAGAAAATAGGGTCTTACTCCAAATGTCTGCATGTTAAAAATCTGACACTTCATCAATTAATGTCCATACTCCTTGCGCACATTTGTGTCATTTTTGGTCAATGTCCGATAATGGTAAACCGACCAAAAAGCGCAAAATGTCATTTCTTAATCCCAGCACGCAGGAACATGGGGCTTGAACAGAGACCTGTCTTAATTCATCTTTAATATGCACATGTAATGTCAACCACTTGTGTATCTGGGAAATATGTATTTGAATCAAATATAGATTTGTGGGCAAATTGACCAGGGGAGGATCCTCTGACCCATAAACAGACCTCATCATGATGACACTCCATTTCCTTCCCCCAATCATGGGAGAGGGGAGAATTGGGTCAATGACAAGTAGAGAGGGGCAGGCTCAGTTATGCCACGCACACACCCACTTTCTCAACACATAAAAGCAGACAGTGCAGGACAGGTGGGGACATTCACTTTCCACTTTCTTGCGGGACGCTTTGCCAGGAGACTTCAGACTTCACATCCAGAGATCCAGACTTCAAATCCATCAATCTCCAGAACCTGTAGCAGAAATTAACTCCAGAATTTGTAGCAGAGAGGCCTGAATCCACGAGCTGAATTCTCTTCAGCAGGCCTCAAAACCAACCAAACTATTCAACAGCCGGGCGAGCTGTTTGAATTTTTTGCCGAGAACTATTGCGAGAACCTGTAGCAGTATCCAGAAAGCAGTGCTGTATCCGGGACCAAAGAGAACCACAAACCAGACCGTTGTGAGCAGAACCGGTGCTTGACAGACCCAGAGAGCAGAGCTGACCTAGATAGCCGGGACTTCAGAACCACCCGCCGGAAGTCCCGTCCAACCTGACCAGACCTTGACGGCTTATTTCAAAAATATAGGATGAGTACTCACTGTGCCAAAACGAATCTCTTAGTTTAAAATAATCTAATCCAAACTATTTTAGCCTATTAGAACTGCCTCCTAGAATCGTGTCATTCTGTCATTTTTAAAGCTGAAAACTGTCATCTGTCATTCTGAGCTTTAAAATTTCAAATCCGAAAAACTACCTTTATTAAATCGGCCGTATCTCCGGAACCGTTTTAGGAGCGAGTTTTAACTGTCATTTTAAAGCTAAGATTCTAAGCTTTCCAATGAGCCTAGAACCAACTTCCTACTCCTTATAGTGCCTCCGTAATGGCGCTCAACGCATGCAACTAACATTTTGCACAATTTCAGCCACGTGTAAAAATCAGCAGCTCCTTGCTTTCCTTTGCTAAAATTTGTTTTAACCTGCTAGTTACTCATAGAGCATTGCTAAAGTGAGTGTCACGCCTCGGCACCGTTCCACACTAAGACCCCGTGCTTTATACTTACCCCAGGTCTGACAGCGGAAAGGGACATTTGGCAAGACTATTGCGCTTCGCCGTTCCGTTCGGTATTCTGTGGTGCCATTCCTAATGAAGTGGAGAATGCCCTGGAGGCTGACGACTACCGCATCAGCCAGACGGTCTTTGAACTACGGTTCCCATGAAACCTAGGGAATCCGTAGTCCATGACATCACGATTGCCTCCCTCATTCTGCTCCACCTCCTCATTGATTTAAGCGGCTGTAACCCGGAGGACGCTGCTTCTGTTTGAAAGTTACTGCCGGCGTTGAAGTTCCGTCTTATCGCCTTGTTCCTGAAGCTTGTTGTATCATTGTATGTTCCTTCATACTACGCTCCGTGTATCGAACCCTTTTCTGAAACCAAGGACTGCCTGCCTGCTGATTCTGTTCACTTATTGCTCGCCCGTGTACCGACTTGAGGATTGCTTTAAGGACTGCCTGCCTGCTGATTCTGTTCACTTATTGCTCGCCCGTGTACCGACTTGAGGATTGCTGTAAGGACTGCCTGCCTGCTGATTCTGTTCACTTATTGCTCGCCCGTGTACCGACTTGAGGATTGTTGTAAGGATTGCCTACCTGGTTCCACCCTTTAAGTGCACATTGGGACGCCTTGCAGTTGTGCACCCACCCGGATCTAGGGCGTCCCTCGTTCCGCCCGGGAAAAGCTACCCAACTAACATTTCCCCGTTTATTATTTTACACTGTCGTTGTGTTCTGCATCCTGGAGTATAAGGAAACTTCGACTTCCTAGGGTAAGACCTTCAGTGCCCTTAATTTTGTTCTCCTTGTTATCTACACCTCTTAGGTTGTTTCCTACATCCTTGTCTAGAACTCTAGGGGGGACCAGGGCGTTGTGGGTTCAGGACACAGGGACTGGGTTGTTCCAGTATTATTCTATCTTATCTCCACTTAGTGGTACTACTGTTATTCCAAGTGATTAATCGTGTGTTGTTTCTTGCAGCTGGGTCCGTGGCGGCGTGTTTCTCCCCGCTCTTTCGGGTGATCGGTCCCTCTGTCTGGTACAATAATCAGCAGTGGGTCATATCATCAGGAAGGTCGTTTTTTCCCTCATAGAGAGGAGGCTCGGGTGGAGGCTCCAACCCGAGCTCTTCAATCAAGGCACTGTCTCGCCGGTTTGGCCTCCTGTCTTGTCCACTCCCGTTCGGTGAGTAACAGTGAGCCTGAACTAATATAAACTAGATATCACCCACCCTGAACCTCTAGAGGGAATTAAAATCATTTTTAGCATCATTTCACTTCATTGTCATCACATTCAAAGCATTTTGGGCCTGTGTTTCCAATTTCTACCTGTTTTCCTCTAAGCTTGCTAGGGGGGAACTGAATTATATTGTTTGCATTCCTGAGAACTGTATGGTCTCCTTTTCATCTCCTTACATTGCAAAGGGGGGGAGTGAATTGTTCAAGAAAAAGTGATCATATTATCTTTTGGTTGAAATCATATCAAGTTATTTTCTCTACTGTATTTCATTCATCGTTGCGTTTCCTTGAACCATATAAAGCATTCTTTCCCACCTTATTCTTCTGTTCCTATTCATAAGTAACCCAGAACTGTGCTACTGTAGGATTACCTCTTGCTGATTACTGCTCATATTCACAAGTGTACTATCCATTATCAATTTATTTATAGAAGTGTGATATATATATATTGTTTAATTTTTCAAATAAATCTTTTAAATTTGCAAAACAAGCCTACTTCTTGTCTCAGTGGGGTCAAGGGGGATTCTAAAAGAGGGGTGTTATACAAGGGTTCATCATCCAGATTATAACTTGCCATAAAAATACACAAATAAGGGCTTCCCTTGGGCATCCCAGACAAGGCACTGACTTAGTGGGATTGCTTGATTGGAGTCACTTACAGTACTTTAGATGTGGGTGAATTAACCACCGTTCTGCATGGCACAGAAAAATGAGTTAATGTGGCAGAAAACACTATTTTGCAAATGTGTTGGGGGAAACAGAGGAACGGGTTAAGTAACATGGAGAGTAGTGGCGAAGGGTGATTTAGAGAATCAGGTGAAGGGCACCGGCAGGGCAGATGGTGCTTTGGCTCTCTTTGGGTACAATCTCAGCAGAGTAGTAAGAATGCTGCTGCATGTGGGGAACTCAGATTCCCCCAAACCCTATAAATTGGCATGGGAGGGAATTAAGCAAAGATTGGCATCAGGCTGAGAACCTGTGGGGAAGTACGATTGAACTTCAAAGATCATTTCATCCAAGATGTATGGGATGAAGTGGCATTCATTTTTTTTAAAGTGCCATTATATTTAAATTGCAAGGCATAATGAGTTCCATGAGCAAATATAGGAATTGGTCCAAAGGCTGAGCTCATTTGGAAGGTCACAGAACTCTGAGGTGACTTGCAATATCGTATGCACACATGGACAGGGGTTATTTTATTCCTGGTCACATCATCACCTCCTTAAATAGTTGTACTCTTACTTAAAACGATGCAAGAACAGCTATTTCAATTATTCCCAAGTAGGCTCTGTGGAGGTTTGCAAAAGAATCCCACAAAGCACAGTTTTCTAATAGGTTGAAAACAAATACTACAATTAGATTTTACAACATACATTTTGAAGCCGTTTTGTGGTTTAAAACAAGTGGTAACGTGCAGATAGTTGACAACTCACTAAATAAACTAGGATACATGCCTCCTTATAAACTAATAGCAAGGAGGGATTCTGAAAAATGGGGTACACCTTGAAACAAATGCTCCAGTGGCCGTGTACACTCTGCTTTGGACTGGCTCAGGCAGCAGCACTGTGCTCTTATAACTGTAATAACTGCAATAATCCGTTACAGTTGGGTAGTGAATGATGTCATTTTGTTGGTCTGTTCCATCCCTGACACCTAATAAGTGATGGCCTGGGTCTCTAATTAATGCATTGAGTATTTATTGGTATTTATTTATTGTTTTTATTTAATCCCTTCTTTTTTGCGTGAATGTGCAGGTCCCACATGTATGAAGTCGTGTTAAACAATATTTCAATGTGTGTGCTATTATCTAAAGCTAAGGTTTATTTTGGTGCACTCAACTCCTGCAATTAATAGATCAATCAACCAACGACAGAGGGCACGGAAAATTCGAGTGGCCTCCAGAGACTGGTGGTCTCCTCAACCGCCTCTTCATGAGCGATTTTCCGCTCGAACCACACCCAAAGATGTTGGAAATCGAATCAACCGGACAGAGAATTTTTTTTAATGAACTTTCCTATCTGCACAACAAAGAATCTTGTAAAAATCATATTTTGATTAAATTCAAGTAAACGTTTCAAAGTTTTAGAAAAACATTTAAATGCCAATATGCACAAAAACTTTGAAACGTTACATGGAGCTGTCCAGTGCTGAAATTACAGCACTGGACAGCTCCATCTAACGTTTCAATGTTACCAAAAAAAAAAAGCATTGAAATGCTACTTTTAACATAGCATGTCGCAGCTTTTGTTTTCGAAACCTTTGTTCCGAGGCTTTTGTTTTTCTAATCTTTTGATTCTAAACTATGACTATAAACCATAATATAGCATATTAGGATTTACACACATTGTAATAACACTGGACTGTAGTAAAGTGTTTTACCTATTTGATGATACGTTCAGTCTTTGTTGGAATTTAAAGTATTTACACATGGAAGAAAGCTAGTTCAAGGAATCTTTGTCAGCAAGTTGGCATGCCTGTTTATTTTTTTCATTTCAATTTTTGAGACTTTCTTTAGAAATGATATGTTGATACCTGATTCTTTTCTTCTTAGGTTTGATCCTTTAGTGCATTGCCTGTGATATAAGACCATTTGATTTTGTATAATTGTTCTGTTACCCTTCAGGGATAGGGTGCGTGGACTATGATTAAGGGTCTCTCTCACATTATGCACAGCACATGTCCTGGTTTGTGTCACCAGTTTGAGGAAGTGCAAGAGGCTCGTTCATGCGAATGCCTGGCTACTACAGGACTGAAGGATACACCTTCTAGATACAGTGGCCTTTTCAGAGGAGCAGAGTTCCCGGGGTAAGTGCAGCGAGGGAGAGATATGTGTTACAGGTTCTGTCTTGACATTGACTGAAATGATGATTAAGGGGCGTTTTTGGAATGTTGAGATTGTCGAGGATGTATTGGAAGCAGATAAAAATGTTCTATATTTTTGCCTGCTTCTGCACACACATTTTGATAGCTCACCTCCGTGACGTGTAATAAACGTCTATTAGTCTGTCTACAGCTCGTTATAGTAAGTTGGAATTACCTGACTTTCATATCACACACGTTTTCTTGAATCACAAAACCTTTTTAATCATTCACTGTTTTTTGTGGAGATGAGCCCTTTAGGGAAGGACTTGCTAAAATCGTCTGAAGCGCCCCATTGACCTCTATGGGTAGTGGCAAGGCACATTCTGGGCATGGAGGCATGTTTTCTAGCCCTTGCACAAAAATGCAAAAGTATTATATTTTTGCTAGCATACTTTTGTAAAGTTTTTTTGACGCTAGGTATTATGCTAAAAAAATAACTTTACTAACAACTGGAGTGACCATGCTTTGCTCTCTCTGACAGTGGCTTTGGAGGAGCCTAAACACAACTCCAAATCCCTGGGGAATATGAGGGTGAATCATGCGGCCACATGAATCAGTTGGTCAGAGAAAAATATAGCAAAAGCGGCTCTTGCCATTTCAGAAGCCCATCATCCTGATATTGGCAGGGGATGACGATTGATAACATTGAAAACTGGAAAGTCACTTTCTCCACGAAACATGCTTCAGCTAGGACGGGAATAGCGAGGATCGAGCAGCCCAGGACCAATGTGTATGATCTCGAAATTAGGGACTCCAAAAAAGCACTCAGAGCAGCAATTCGAAAAGCAAAGAAGGCATGTTCCACCCTACTCTCCTATAGTACCACCTGCAGGTCACTTAAGAACAAATACAAAGTGTGGATTAAGCAAAAATATACTTAACTAAACTTAAACAATGGCAACATACTATACGATTACTTTGTACTAAGAACACCCGTAACATTTGGGCACTACTTGGGGAAGCACGAGGGAATAGGCTAACCCCTATGATTAATCCCATCAGAGCTCAAAGATGGGAAAGATTTCTGCAGGAACGTAATATCCCTTGTGGTGAGATAGGGAGCATTGTCAAGATTGATCCTCCTTGCCCTCTGTTTACTATTACGGTAGACCACCTTATTACCAAAATAAAAGCGCTATAATCTTCTCGGGCTCTGGGGCCGAATGGCTTGGCAAAACATTGCACTAAAGACCAAGCTGTTGTTTTGGGCAGGGCTCCTTAAAATTCTATTCGATAAAGTATTCAGTGAAGGAAGAATACTGTGCTCATGGCAGAAGGCTACACTTATTCCCAATCACAAAAAAGGCGACAAGTTTGAACCAGCAAATTACAGATTATTATCTATGCTGGATTCTACCAGCAACATTTTTGCCAGCTTTCTTCTCAACGAAATCCAAAGATGGATTGACACTAGGGGGCTCCTTAATCGCTTTCAGAGTGGTTTTAGGCAAGGTTATTCCACTACGTATAATCTGACCATTCTTGACATTTTACGCACGAATGCAAGGATAAAGGGGAACCCCCTCTTTGTGGACTTTAAAGCCGCATTTGACCAAGTTCACCCATAGCTATTGTGGTTTAAATTTGAAACACTTGGTTGCCCTCAGGGACTACTGTATTACTAATACTTCTCCATGAAAATAATACGGCTTCTTTGAAATTAGATTCACAAGGCAATATGACTGCACAAATAGTACAGAATCGAGGTGTCAAGCAGGGATGTGTCACGGCACCTACTTTATACAATCTCTTCGTTTATGACCTCCCGGAAGCTATTTCAGCAGTACATAATTGTACTCAAAGAATAAGGGCAGATGCCTGCCCGGTGCTTGCTTACGCAGATGACTTGGTCATTCTTGACCATACCTTCAGTGGTCTACGATGATCAGCCGAAGTCTTATGGCTTTACATTAGAAGGAATTATCTTATAATCAACTTGGAAAAGACCCAAGTTATGGTCTTCTCCAGCAAAAAGATCGCTTGTATAAGTCTTGTAGTGCAAGAACTGGCTATACTTTACACACCCAACCATAGATATCTGGGTATTGAATTTGAGACTACGAGTGATTATCTATTATGTATTCAAGCCAGGAAAATTAGAGCCGCTCAAATTGCGGCGCTGGTCTATCGCTTCACTAGACCCATGGGGGTTTCAGCACATGGGCAGCACAGGTTTTGTTCCAGCAGGTTCTCACCCCCATGATGATTTATGGACTTGAAGCTCTTCAACAGATCGACCTTAAGTGGCAACGGGTAGTGGAGGGTAAATTCTGTAAAATAATTCTGGGCCTCCCTACCTGCATCCCGAAGGCTATCATCAGATTGGAATTGGTGTTACAATATTTGAAATCGATGGACCTTAAGAGAAGGGCGGAACTCTACCTGAAGATTAGTAGTACTTCTAATAACCAATTATTACTTTCGCTTCGACATGAAGTCGGCAGGGAATCTAAGAAGTCTCTCTTAGAAGTCCAATACTGAACATTTTTTGCCCATAATTAACTGGAGTAATAGACAGGGAGAATTCACCCCCTCTGTAAAATCTGCTCTGTCAAGGAAAATAGATCTGAGTGATTGGTTAGAAAATTATGCCCACCTTGAACATTTAAAAAAATATCAATTTGTGAAATATATGTTGTATACAATAAAAAACCACAACATTATTTAAATCTGTGTCCTGGGATAGGACTTAGATGATTTATCCTGCTTGTTAGGATTAACCATCTTCCAATCCTAGAAAATACGGGTGTAATACATAAACTAATAAGCACTGAGCGCAGCGGCAGATTGTGCGAGGATAAAAACTCGGTTGAGACAGGGACTCGCTGCCCGAAGTTGACAAGCACCTATATTAAACATTATGAGAAATATGTACATAATGTGGATCATATAAAGGAGAATATCTTCTGGTGGCATAATATTAATTCTGTGAACCTGAAGTGTTTCATAGCAATGTATAACATCTGGCTTGTGATCGGGAGTCTATTAGGGATTTCTATTTGAACACTAGTTTCTTGTTTTTTAGTTTTCATCATGAATGTTTTCAGTCATATACGGAAATAGAATATAGAATCTTCATTGTAAATACAAGATAATGCCTTTTAAGCTTTATTTATTTATTTTAGTAAGTGTATGTTTATATTACTTTTGAACTGTTAAATTGTATTTTTGTTTTTTTCTTTGTTTTATATTTGAATGAGAATGTTTATATACGATTTGTATTTATGTGAAAAGTTTATTTATAAAGTGTAACACATTAATAAAATAATGATCTACTTTTTAAAATTTCTAGTGTGGGCCTACTTGCTCTAGAAACAATAAAATGTATTCCTAGTGTAGAGAAGCATGTGGACATGTCATCCCTAGCTCCTGCCCCCCAACTGCATCATATTGGAATAGCAGGAGAAGAGTCCTATGTGAGGCACCAGGTATAGCCCCAATACTGCATCGAGTGTATGAGAGACGTTATGCACTCAGGCAGCCGTATCGAATGTACCCTTGCACTGATAGGGTGGAAGGATGTCTGCACACACTATGGTTCATCGAAGAATGAGTGAAATTGGATGAGGGAAGAGTGAGATCATGAAGGAAAGGCACAAAGACGCACTGAAATGCAAATACTTAGAGAATTAAGCTGTAACTGAAGTAACAAGAGTAACTTGTGATCAGGTATTAAAAAATCGTGAGCATCAAAGAAATTAGTAAATGGAGATGAAGTGAATGTATATACGCAGAAATGCAAGGTAGATGAGACATATAGCAGCTTGATACATTATAAAACATAACATGGATGAAGCGGCCCTTTTCTCTGTCCCCTCTCCAGATCTATGGACTCCTCATCTCATCTCTACTCTCTTCCCTTTCACATCCTCTCCCATTAACGGTGGCACCAAGTAAGAAGTCTTCTTGTATGGCTTCTTGTCATCACAGTGCATCGTTAATGTCTACCACACAGGCATTATCCTTCCTCCCTTCTCCTGCCTCTCCCCCTACCACTCACTCTCTGTCCCTCCCCCTCTGACTGGAGTACCACACCTCAGAAAACCGTCAAAGGCAGAGACCTCCTCCACCTGGTGATTCTTAGCGCCCCTTCAGCCAACAAACACTCTGCCGACATCTACCTCCTTCTTGAAGACACTGACCTCAACATTCTCCCTCTTACCGAGACATGGTTCAATGCCAGTTCATTCACTGGTTTTGACTCCCTTCTCCCTGGTGGCTTCAGGATCATTTCCAAGCCTCATCCGGACCGTGCTGGTGGTGGAGTTGCCTTAATCTACATTGAGTGGGCTCCTTCTTCCATCTTACCCACCCAGCTCTACTCTTCCTTTGAGAGCCTGGTATGCAAGTTGGTCATCTCTCCCTCCTCCACTCAGACCATTGCAACCATTTACCGGCCTCCAGGTGCTACCACCCTGTTCATCTCTGAATGGAATGATTTCTGTTCTTCCTTACTTTCAACCACCTCCAACCTCCTCCTCTTGGGTGATTCCCATGTCACAGCATCCACACTTTCCATTGACCTCTGCACCTCTCTATACCTCTCCATTCTCCCCTCTGGTCCAGTCCACTCATCTGCACACACTCTGGATGCCCTCATCTCTCCATCCCACTGGTCAACACTCTCTCTTAGTTAGACCATTCTCTCTTCTCCTCCCACCTGGGTCCCTTTGGCCCTCTGACCGCACCACCAAAAGCCATGACAGCCTCGTTCACAAACATCTGCCCGATGAAACGAGTGCCAGCTGCTGCCTTCGCTTCCACCATCATCCTCTCTTGCCCCCCAACTTCAGGTTCTAGCACCGACTCTGCCCTCAGCAACTTTCACTTGGCCATCAGAAATACTCATGACATTCTTGCCCAAGTCATGAGGATACGACTGAAACCTGCCTCTAAGCATAACACCTGGAATGACTCTGGATTTGCAGCCCTGAAACAAAAGTGCAGAGCAGTGGGTAGGAAGTGGCAAACCTCAGACTCACCCTCTGACAAACAGGCCTGCCACCTACTCCAAGGCAATACAGGCTCTCCATCCATGCCATGAAAAGGGCCCACATTAAGGCATGGGTATATGGTGCCTATAATCGCCTGGCTGAACTTTTCAAAATTGCCCGGGAACTAGACAACCCTTCTGCATTCTCCTCCTCGCCTCTTCCTTCCTAGGCCCCCTGCCATGCCTGAGCCCTATGCCATGAGACATATTCAGACTGACAAATACTGTGAAGTCAGTTCCAAATGTCGACTAAACCAGCCTCACACTGTGCCCTCTGTTATACGCCAACGCTTTGTGTGCTGCGCCTTGAGACTCGACAGGCAGAGCGCAAATGGAGGAAGCATTACGATGCTCAAATGTGTGAAGACTTTAAGAGACAATGGACAGTCTATCACAAGGCCTTGAAAGAAGCCAAATCATTGTATTTTGCTGGTACTAATACTGATCTAGCTAGCTTGCAAGCTTTGTGGGATGATCCCCCAGGTTTCTTCATTAACAAAATTGAAACGATTAGGAAGGATATCATGGACAGAGTGATTGTTGAACAAAATACAAAAAGGACTTTTCTCTGCTTTTAGCCCGACAAATAAGGACGAAATGAACAGGATAGTAGCAAATCTTAAATCAGCTTCCTCTCTTGATGACATCCCCTTGTACCTATTAAAGCTGGCACAGCATGATTTTTTCGGGACCTTGGCTGAAGCAGTAAACTCATCTCTGGGCTGGGGTCAAATTCCCAAGAAAATAAAAGAGGCCTTAGTAATACCTTTATTGAAAAAGCCATCCTTTGACGCTTCAACCTTGGGGAATTATAGCCCTATCTCGCTGCTTCCCTTCCTCATGAAGATATTGGAAGCAGTGGTTACTTCAAAGCCGAGGGACTTTCTTGAAGGACAGAATATCTTGGGATAGCTGCCAGATGACCTTTCGCCCGATGATGGGCACTCAATCGGTTTTTGTTTCAGTATGATCAGAGATGAGGGAGGCATGGCAGGCCACCTTCAACACTATTGATCATGGGATTTTGCTATTTAGGTTGAAGGAGCGATATTGGATTGATTTTGGGAATTTTTGATTTCCCACTCTCAAACAGAGTCCCTTACCCCTTATCATTCGTCCCTGGTTGCAACGATGTGTGGGGTACTACAGGGGTCAGCACTGTCTCCTTTACCTTTTAATATATATATATATATATATATATATATGTATATATATATATATATATATATATATATATATATATATATATATATATATATATATATATATATATATATATATATGCCCCCTGATGGCACTTATTCGCTTATTTGGTTTGAGGGTTTTCTCGTATGAGGATGACACCCACATTTTCTTTAGATTACATCCAGGCCAGGCAGATTTGGGTGAAAGACTAAGAAATTGCGTGGACTCCAATTAGCTCAAACTGAATGATGTGAAGACAGAGGTCATGATCACCGGTCCACCGGAGGCAGCTAATGACTGGCCCCCAGCGTTTTGGCCAGCGTTTTTGGGTTCCCTGCCAGAGCCAGCCAAAATGGTGCGAAATTTGGGTAATAAAATACCGGAATCTCTGTCTATGGAGGCTCAAGTCAATCCAGTGTGTGGCCTGGGGTTTCTTGAACTTAAGTAGTTAAAGAAGGTTCTCCCCTTTGTGCCCGAACAATTCCATGCCCCGATAGTTGCGGCATGTGTAAACAAGAGCATTGACTATTGCAATGCAATTTATTTAGCACAACCGTCCTATCTCATCCAGCGCCTTCAAGTGCTGCAAAATGCAGCTGTGTGTCTGGTGGAACACATTCCTTTTGGAATGGGGGTAACCAGGGCATGGCAATCCCTTCAATGGTAGCCGATCAATGCGAGGGTCAAATTCTAAACATTGTGCCTGATTCGTCGTGCACGGAACGGTAAAGGATGTCTAGCAATTCAGGAGTAGCTTCATAGCTATACCCCAGGCCGGACTCTGAGATCTACTAATGCAGCATTTTTGTGCGTGCCTAGAGACAGGAAGGAGCAGCTGGGTGGAAGAGCCTTCTTTGTTGCTGCGCCTAGGCTTTGGAACTCATTGCCTCTACAACTAAGAACTACTACAGATTTTGCATCTTTCATACAAGGGATTAAACCTTCCTATTCATGTGAGGGGGCTCTCTCAGTTCTCTCCCGGGTATCTCCTGACAGCACTATGATACCTTTGATGACAGTGCGCTATAGACGAAAGGGATTGATTGATTGATTGAATGCACTGGCCCACACTTCACAACCAAAACTCAGGACATCCTGAACACCCTTGTTACTCACCCGCCCAACCCATCCCACACCCTCTTGGCTTCCTTGGCCCCTGACCATCCTCCATCTCCCCTCTCCTCCTTGGCCCCTGTCACACCTGAAGAAGTTACCAGAGTTGTCCGCTCCATGAAGGTCTCTTCCAAACAGGTTTCCTCTTGCTCATGCAGAACCATCAAGGACAACTTTGGCTCTCTTGCCCCTGCACTCGCTGATGTCTGCAACCACTCTTTTGCCACTGGATCTTTCCCCTCCTCCCTCAAGCACTCCCTTGTGTGCCCCCCCTGAAAAAATCTTCAGCAGACTCTACCTGTCCAGCCAACTACCGCCCTATTTCCATCACCCCCTTCCTGGGGAAACTGCTAGAGAAGCTGGCCTTACCCCAACTCAACTCGCACACTGAACTTGTTGGTGGTCTCCACGACAATCAATCTGGATTCTGAGCATCCAGGGGCACAGAAACTGCTCTTCTGAACAACCGTGAAGAACTCCTCGCATCTCTGCACTCCAACTCCCCAGCAGTCCTCATCCTACTCGATCTCTCCTCTGCCTTTCACACGGTCAACCATTCCATCCTCATACAAAGGCTCCATGATACCCTTGGTATCTCGGAAAGGGCACTGGACTGGTTGACCTCTTTCCTAACTGACTGCTCTTCCTAAGTCATCCTGGGAACATTCTCCTCTCCTACTTCCTTCTCCAACTGTGGTGTCCCCCAGGGTTATATCCTCTTCCCTTGGCTTTTTAACATCTACCTTGCTCAGCCGGCACTCCTCATCTCCTCCTTCTCCCTGAACTTCCAGTGTTACGCAGACAACACTCGACCCATCGTCCCTGACTGCCTAGCTGCCATCCAGTCCTGGTGCACTTCCAACAATCTCTGCCTCAATGCCAGCAAAACTGAGATCCTTCCCATTGGGACCCCTGATCCCTCCTTCTTCCCTTAACTCTCTCTAGCCTTCCTCCATGGGCTCTCCCCCTGCTCCTTCTTCTGAAGCCAGACACCTTGGAGTCATCTTCGACTCCTCTCTCTCCTTCCTCCCGCACACTCAGGACATTGCCGAAAAGTTCCACTTTCAGCTCTTCCTTCTCAAAGGAATTCTCCCTTTTCTCACTTTCCCCCAGAAGCTCCTGAGCCCTGGTTCTCTCTAGGCATGACTATTGCAATAGCCTCCTCCTGAATCTACCTTCTTCCACTCTGCGTCCCCTCCAGCTAATCCAGAATAGGGCAGCAAGACTTATCCTTGGCTGTAACCCAAAGACCACCCTAAAAAGTCTTTATTGGATCCCGGTTGCTGCCAGGATTAATTTCAAATCCCTCTGCATCATCCACAAGGCTGTCTGGTGCAGGTGACCACAGTATCTGCAACTCTCTCTTACTAAATACTCTCCATGTAAACCTCTATGTTCCACTGGCACCAACTCTTTGTGTGTAAAGCGTTTCGCTAAACAGAGGGCAGGAGGTCGATCACTTTCCTCAGTTGACTCCTTCCTATGGAACAGCCTCCCCCTCCATCTGCGTCTAGAGCAGGGCCTTCTTAAATTCCAAAAGCTCCTCAAGACTTTTCTCTTTACTTCCTCCTTCCCTTCCTCTGCTAATCACATAATTGCTGTGATTGGTGTCCAGGGCCCTTATGCATCATCTGGGCCCTTGACCTCACACACCCACTCTCTCCAGTTTCTGCCTACCTCAGCACTTGCCTCGGCACACCCTCCACTCTGGAGGCTCACACTTTTCCATTCAACGCGGCCCAAGGTCGTGTAGCACTTACCATACCTCGCACTTCATCTGTGGCTCGCCCATGAGCACGGATACTCCAGCACCTACCCCCACTGCCCTCTTCCTTGCTGCAATTGTAGGTTCTGCATACTCACAAGGCATAGTAGGTTTGTCCTTTTTCTCCCCCCCACTGTATTTAATATTCTGCTTATGTTATGTTAATGTGTTTCATTAACATGTTCCCTTCCTGTTGCCCTGTGGGCGCTTTGAAACAAGATCTATTTACTGTATAAGCGCCTAACAAGCGAGCAATAAATAAATAATTAATAAAAGATGGACGAAAGCAGTGAAGCTACCTCAGAGACAGACCAGGGATAAGAGATGCTGGAAAAACAGCTTCATGCTAGGAATAAAGAGGAGGCTATTGGCCTGAGATCCAGGCTGTCACATCAAGGCATGGACATAATACATATTTCTCTTAGATTAAGCGAAGAAGAAAACATCTGCAAGTGCCAAGTGTTGTACAATTAAAGATGCGAAAAGCATATGCAAGGTGGAGTGATCAAGTCTCCAGAGGCCAAGAGGAGTAATGACACCCAGGACAATTAAATCAAATAGCAGTAAATAAGAGGTCGGAATGGACACATTTGTGGTCTCCTCAAGTGTTTCAGAATTCGAAAACAAGGGCTATTCATTAAGCTCTGTATGAAGATAATGGTGTACCTAAACTCCCTTAAAACTCCCACAAGAAAGAGCTGCATGGCCAACTACAAAAGAGAAGCTTTGGCTCGGGCCTGACCGTTGAGAGATGATGATCTAATTGAACTAGTGAGTAGTAATCTGACATTGCCTTTGGCTCTTGGGTTTCACTTTATTTACGTCCTGCCAACGAGCCGAAAGTCAGAGATTGGGTAGGAAAGCCAACCAATCAGAGGCTCTATGGGGCAACATGCTATACAATGATGCACAGGCCAACCCGCTGCTATATTCTGCTACAATCAGTATTATACATATTTAGAGGTGGTTCAAGGCGTGCCTACTAGATAAGGGGCATCCAGTAATATTACTAATAGTTACCAGTAATATTACTAATAGTTATATGATATATAGGTATATATGTTCCCATAACCAATCCCTACCTTCAATAGGTTTTACAGTTTACCACGTAGAATGACAGCATAGCTGACCTACATTGGGGTTTAAAACCTCTGTATAACCAAAATGAATGTGTGAGTGTGTGGACTACAGTTGTTGTTCACCAGATTGCCCTACTTTATTAAATCTGATAATAAAGTAGTACTTTGCCATATTCCTTGAGTCTGTCCGGTTATTTGGGTCCGAGATTATTATTGGTAATTCCATCAAGCACAAGATACACTTCAATGTGCTAGAGCACACTAGCAAAGGTGGACATGGCACTAACAATATAAGAAATACTGTCTACCTAGCACTATATATAAAAGGCTAATGATGTCAGTGGAAATGGATCGCAAGAACATATTTTCACCACTAGATGGCAGCATGTTGAAACCCTCTATATGAACTATGCAGGCTGCCTGGGAGATGGCATAATGACTTTGATACAGGTGAACATAGGGTCAGCGTGGCATGGGGCAGGTTTTATATTTTTATCCACATGGCACCACATGGCACACGTGCACCAGAATTTTCTTTTTCTAGATCCAGCGTGGCAGGCATCACAATAGGAATAAAGCAAATGCTTGTTCTTTTTATACCGCAAGGTCCAATTATGGTAGATCTATTTATTCCATGTCCAGCGAGAACCTGCCACCACTATCAATAGAAATAAAATTCTATTTGCAGGAAAGACAGAGGGACAGGCTCAGAGAGGGGAGGTAAGTGCTCTGCTGGGGTGGGGAGCATGGCAGCATTGGAGCATGGGGCACAGAACTGGAAATAATAATGCCCAAGCACAGTATTTAGCTCTGGGAATGTAGGTTACATTTGTGAGCAGCATGAATGTAAAATGAGCAAAAGGTCTGGGAGCCCCTTTGCCGAGAATGAAAACACAGCCAAATAACCTGTTCTATGCGAAGGTGCCCACTCAGGAGGGTCTGCAAGCACGTCTTAGCTCACTGTACCTTTCACAGAGTAGAAATACTCATTTGCATATCAGTCTGGTCCCACCCATTTAGGCAGTCCAGCACTGAAATGCTAGGCAATTGTCCTCTGAACAAGAGTACCAACAACAACCCCAGACACATGTTTCGCCTAGTCAGGCTTCATCAGTGAGGTGCAGCTGTACCTCTCTAAACACAGTGAGCAAGGGGTCCACGTCTGGATCACCCTTGGCAATTTAGGATGAGACCCAAAGTTCATAAAAATGCACAAAAAGATCTGGGAGTCCCTCTACTGAGAAATTAGCTTGGAGAGAATCGAAGGAAGTGATGAGAGCCGGGATGACATTGTAAAGGACTTGGTGGGTATCATTCCTGCAATAGTGAAAGGGACGATGGAAAGCTGTGAGAGTGGAAGTTGGAAGAAGAGTCAAAATGTCATGCACATTTTAGGATTATTTATTGATTTTTCAAAGATATATTTGTATTCAACCAGTCTGCAGAATCAATAGTTTGTTAGCTTTTTATTTGATTTTTGAAAATAATGAAAAGCATTTGTAAAGTTCCTTTGTGGTGTATGCCGCAGATGAGACGCAATTGAATGCGAATGAGTGGCGTTGGAATGGTGTGACGGTTTTAGGGTTCGGAGGCTGCGGGCGGGCCTGACTGTGGGAGAATGCTTTGGTGTGCTATTTTCTACTTAATGAAGAAGTTTCATGGTTTACCGGATGCATGGCGTTTTCTCACTGGCGTGTGAAAAGAGTTTGCTGCACATGCCCAGAGCACCTGTGCTCCAGCCTCACATCATACTTTCCTCAGGCCATTTTCAAAGCACCAGAGCAAAATCATCATATGAGACTGGGGAAAACCTTTGTGTTCCAACAGGACACTCAGCCGAGTCCATACTCAGAAAGTTTTAAAGCTGGGGTTGCCCTTCCTGGGAGCTCCAGAAATGAAAACAATGGTCACAAGGTGCCAGCGTGGAGGTGACTTATTTTCTTTGCTCCTGATATGCCTGCTTTAGTTGAATAGGCTCAATCCAATAGCTTGGTAGGTTCCTGTGCAGGTTTATCCCAGAGGCTTTTTGTCTGCCTGTTAACTCTGGTTGGGAAAGATTCCAAACAGTTCTTGCATTTAGTAATAGCACCAGTTTTCATCAGGAAAAGCTCCCACCAGCAAACTTGAAGTGTGCCGGTCCAGAATAAATGCCAGGGTCGGAATTACTGCAATTTGTTTCCAGTATTTTGTCCGTAATGAGGTCCTAATGTCTCCCTGGTGATTCCGTGCTAGAGTGCCGAGTGGCAAGGGAGCAAAGTGACTGTTCGTTCCTGAACCATGGGCCTGAACCATGGGCCATGAACTCGTAATGAGTGCCAGTGTATGTAAAGTGAAAGTAAAAGAAAGCCGCCTCTGGCATAATGCACTTGGTCCATCTCCTAAGAATTGTACAAATTCTCTGGTTAAACAGAACTGGCCAATTCAATATAAGACTCAAACATAGCAAAGATAAGGACATTTTCCCGCTTACAAGTCCTGGATTTACAACAGACACTTCGGGGGTGCTGGAGGGGCCAGCTGCAAGTACAAGTGACCCCCTGGCCAGCTCCTGAATGCATATCTAATTTACAGGGGTATTCCCGGAAGCTAACAACGTATCGGCTCCCTGACAGCGCATGGTTGGTGAGGCAAGTGTCATTTCCAGACACAGGTGTAGTCAATCACACTGGAAATTATTTGTTTACATTTCCGCTCCTGTTTTGGGAAATAAAATGAATATACAAAACCAAAATATAAACAATCATGACAAGTATTTCTCTTTTGGGCAGTAAAATACCCGTAGGGACTAAGAAGACACTTGGCTGCATTGCACATTGCTTTGTGTCTAATTTTGGTTTCCTACAGGGGAGATCAGGAGGAACAGGGGAACAGGGAAACGAGTGCAGAGATTGGCACAGTTTCGAGCACACCCCTTTGAGAATCAGGGATGTGCTTATAGCTGCACCAGCCCTCACACCCCAAACCAAGATCATATGGGAATACTGCCTTAAATCCAGGAATCGGCATGTGCGTCTTCGGATTCATGCATGCATCTCGCAGCTCTAGTGCTTTTGGGATGGCTAATGGCTGCCTCTGTGAAATTTACTGAAGTGCTCTTTTCTACTCTCAAATGAAATGGTACTGTACACAATGGTGACATTTGTACATATCGCTCTTTAGAAGCCACAATCTCATTCACATAGTTCACCATTTATTTTGGTCCCAATTTATTTCGCCCCCATCCAGACGCATACTTCTTAGACACCGTTTATCATTTAGGTGACTCCTCCATACAGCAAGGGTTGAATCCGCTGCACCTGGTACGCCCCTCCGTATTGGTGGACTGTCTGTACCCAAACCAATTGTGCGATCCTCTCATGGTATAATTTAATTATTTTTTTTATAAAGCGCCTAACACCGTACCGGAGTTCGATTTCTAAGCTGGATCCGGGATTCGAACCTCTGTTGCTCTGCGTGGTTTTGCTTCCAAGACTAGTGCGTTGCCGCTGTGCTATCCTCCATTCACATACTGCATATGGTCATGTCAAACACTATTTTAAACTGTGTTTCATAAAATCTAAATACATGGCGCTTTGATCTTCTGCATTCTATTAGGACATAACCACGGCACTCCAGTAAATGCATTGGGCCTCATTCCGAGTACGGCGGCAACCAATGGCGCTATTAACGCCTTGGTTGACGCCGTACCCGGACCGGCAGCGCCTTGGTGGATGGCGGAATTACCGCCCAATTCCAAGGTTGGCGGGGTGGTAATTCCCCATTCACCAAGGCTCTTCCCCATTCCCAAATGAGCCCCCATAGGGCTCAATGGGAATGGGGAAGATGCAAATAACGGTGACCGTTCATTACGGTCACCGTTATTGGCTTCGAGGCCCCTTTGCGCCCTCGACTTTAACACCTGCTCAAAGCAGGCGTTAAGGGCGAGGGCGCAAAGGGAACTCTGAGTATGGCGGTAAGGGATTACCGCCACCGGTCTCGTTACCGGTGGCCGCTACCCCTTACCGCCATACTCGGAATGAGGCCCATTGAGTATTTACTGTTATTTATTTATTGTTTTTATTTATTCCCTGCTTGTTTGGGAAATATATAGGTTCTGCATGTACATTGTCATGCTATACAGTATTTCACTGTGTGCTTTTATCTGTATACTTAACTCTCGCAATCGAATACAGGCATGGGAAAATGTGGTCGGAACGGCAGGCACCCGTGAACATTCCTGTGGCTGCATTCTGAAGAACCTGCAGAGATGCAATAGAGTAGACCTGGCGACCGAGAAATACTGCATTGCAATAATGCAAAGCACTAGAGACCAAACCAATTGCAATGATGATTTGAACAGGAAATGTAAAAGAATTGAGTATCCTGCTAAGTGTGCACAAGAGGTAACATCAAGATTGGACCACACTCGAAATGTATGGTGCAAGTGCCAGGGTGTAATTGAGCTTTAAACCTTGAATTGTTCCAATATGGACAGGAGCTGGGCAGTGCCCAGACAGTTTGGCAAAAGGATAGGGGACCAGCATTCAAGATTATGAAAGGGCGTGAGAATTCCCCTCTTTGAACCATTCAGGTTAAGCTCAGAATGACACAGGCATGTGCACACAGCCAAAAGGCAATGTGTATAGTTCTCTGACAATGTTGCGTGGACTCCATTCAGATGCAGAATGGTTTGTGTATCATCTTTCTATGTACAAAATGGAGGACCAAGGACTGCACAAGATGCATCCACGGGGTGATATAAATGTTAAACAATTAGGACGCATGGATAGACTCCTAAAGCACACAATGGGTCAAGAAGCCCAATCTGAATGAAAAGGGGGCAATTCCCTTAGAAAATCCCTAAAACAGGGAAAGACCTCATCTGAGATGCCAGAAGAGAGAAGATGGCAGATGAATGGCTGATGGTCTACAGCATCATAAGCGGCAGGTGGAACCAGAAGGACCAAAGCTGCTGCACCGCCCGGAACAGCGACTTGGTGCAGATCATCAGGGACATTTCTCAGAAGAAGTTTGATGCTCTTGTCAGGATGTGTCTGATTTAAAAGCGAAGTTGCTTAAACATGGTTTCAAACTCAGTAGGCCAACAGTTTTACAGAATATTGATGCACAAGAGAGCCGAGAAATGGGATAATAGTTCTTTATGTTGCTGAGGTCCTTATTATCCAAATTAGACCCCACAGGTGCTGACAATTAGGGACGAATGGTGATCTACTCTCTCCCTCGGAGGCTGCCCTTTTTCAGTGAACCCCCACATCCACAGGTAGGAGCACCCCATATGCTCCTTAATCCCTAGGCTCCACTTGTTCACACCATACTATCTACGCCATCCATGAAGTGTACGTTGTTCTGTCCCTGCCCTCTATTTGCCATGATAGTTTTCAATGGACTCAGTAGTCCAAGGCATCACATGTGGCTCTTAGGAAACAATATTAAACAAAAGGTATAGGAACCCATGCTAGAGTGCAATTTGTTGTCATTAATCATTTGAATTCATCTCGCAGACTTCTATGCCCAAAGGTCACAAGAAAAAAGTAAAAATGTGTCTTGAAGTATCAACATTCTTTAATAATACAAAAACATTTTTCAAGTAATAACTGGTACATGTTTTTTATCACAATGCATAAAACCTAAAACCAATGTTTTATGAAGGTAAGAATCAACACACATTTTTAAAAAATTAAAAGAGAAAAGCAAAAGATTTGAGAACAGAAAAACATACAAACTTGAATCAAACAATCATTTGTACTCCTATAAAGTAAGCTTGTTACTATTCTGAAGTAAACCCAGGATATCTGTTAGTATGCTCCTAAAATGTTGTTTTTGTTTTTCTGTATTTTAAATGCACGACCAATCAATGATCATGTCATTAGTCTGCCTACGTGTGTGTAACTAATCTAAACAATTTTAGATAGTGCTCATGTATATTTTAACGAGCACTAGTACACGTTTCAGCGTGCCGGTATTTGCGGCATCCATGTCGAGCCTTACTCAGGGCGGACAAACCTTGTGACCCCTGTACTTCAGACAGGGGTATGCAGAACATGTGACCTTGTCTCCAGACACGGAAATGCCTGTGCAACAAATGGAGAGACTCCTCTTATGGACAAGTGACTTATCTGGAGATGGACCCAGCCACTTGCCAGTAGTTCTGTAGGACCCAGTTTGGTTGAGTGGAGCTCTCTTTTCAAATTACACAGGGCAGTTTGGGCAGCATGTAGAGGACAGGTAGTTTCTGGTCCTCTTGAAAGGGGATACTTGATCCCTTGTCCCGAACCAAAGAATCTGCAGCCCCGGCGCTCCTAGGTGTTGTTAGACCCGAGGGTTTCTGTGAACCACGTGCAATTTGGGTTCATGTCGTCGTACAGTGAGCTGGGAGAAACTCTGCAGAATGTTGCCATAGCGGGAGAAATCTAGTGCCTGCTGGTTCCTTCGTTTGCTGCATTGCTATGGTAATGTGCGAAGCACGCAGACGCGAAGGTGTTAGGAAACAATATGCACCTTTTACTGAGACTGTCTCTCTGTGGATTTTCCAAATAGAATTATTTTAGGGCAAACTGAACTCGTGAAGCTATTCAATCTATCCCTCCCCATTCCATATTCACCTCATCCCTTGCCACCATGATGGACAAGGAAACTTTGCTTGGCCAAAGTTTACACCATACCTTCTGCACCATCCCCCACACCATCATATTCTCCCAAAAACAGCTTCAACGGTAGGATGACAAACAGTATGCGGATACAGGATCCAATATTTGTTTTATTTCATCAACAATACTTGCCCCAAACAGTAATAAAGTTCACGGAACATGCATTAATAAACAGCCAGGCACATCTTCCTGCTTCAGCATGCACTCGGGCCAATACCTGCTGCATATGCATGCGCAGTACGGTTTCTGACTAGCGCAAAACCATGGAAAGTGTGGGGAGGGCCATTAGTCCTTACTCCGACATATTGTCAATGTATTAAAAAAAGAAGTAAATTCACCAAAAGCCGGTTGTCAAGCCAAAGCGTCTTGTATTGGGCAATAGGTGCATCACTTGTCAGTGTTTTAACATTCCCAATATTAATGGTATTCCATTTTTTGAAAAGAGGGAAGGGTTGTGGTAACCACAGTAATTACCTGTCTTCTTATAATGAAGATGTAAGAACTAAATTAACAAAGCAACTACAATGCTATTATCGGGATTCTTTTTACATATTTATTTTATTTATTGAGACTTTATATGGTTCTACAATATAGAAAACCTTTTGCAATTTAGATAATTCAAAGTAATTACTTCCCTTATCAGTCATGTTACATCATTTTACTTTCCTTCATTGTCTGATGCTCTGATGTTAGCAGAAACAGACAAGAGTAGCTTCACTGGTATTTGCTTCCCCCATTGAAGTGCCACCAATCTTCTGTAGATCTAGAACAATAGTACTTCGTTATGTCTGCCATCAGAGACATTCTAGTATCCTTCATACTGGGGCAAAATAGTACAAAGTGTTTTAGAGATTCCTCAGAGTCCTCTTCTTTACATAATCTGCAGGTCAGTTCTCGTGTGTTATTCCTTCTGTGAGACAATATCTCTCTTGTTGGAAATAGGTTAAGTCTGAATTGCATAAATTGGTCCCTGAAATACCAATTGGGAAATGACTCTAGATATTTAGGTATCGACTCCAGCTTCCTTGGCTCTTCAAAGGGTTTCCCATAGTATTTCATTGACTTACATTCGTCCTGTGTTGCGATCCAATATTTGATGTACAGTTGTTTTAACTTTATCAGGATTCTCACACAACGATCGATCCGTTTCACCAAGGTCCGATATAATTTCTTGGCAGATATGTTTCCATTCCGAGAGTCTCCTGCCGTTCTCGTTACCAAGCACTTCTCTGAGGATCACAAAACCACCTGTCCCAGCTTCATCAATGCATTTCCTGTACAATGATGAAGACTTCCAAGTCACTATCGTCTTCATTGCAGTCAGGCCCAGTTCCATTCTAATGGCTTGGGTTGGGGAGCTTTTTGCGTGACAAAGTACTCGCTTCCAGAAAATACCTTCAATTCTGGACTAGTTTGCTGCCTCAAACGAGAATGAAGTTTCCGCCTCATATGTTAGAATTGGTAGAGCTTTCTGGCGATAGAATGAGATCAGTGGGATCAGCGAGAAACCACAGTATTTTCTCAACAGCATTCTCCCTTGACTTGCCAGGTTCCTGGCTTTCGCTCTCAATAAATCCAATCTCGGAAGGTCCCTTCTGCTGGTATTCAGACATACGCCCAGGTATGTAAATGATTTTACCATCAAGATTTTCTTTCCCATTAGGTTCCACTCATAGGGTTTTCTACAATTACGTCCCAATGATGGTTCAAAAGCCATGATCCTTGGTTTTAATGGGTTGATCATGAGGCCATTTGAATCAACATAGTTTTGGAGTGTGTCTAGTTTACGCTGTAATCCTACTGGTGTCTGATCCAATAGGACTGCATCGCCTGTGTACAGTAGGCGTTTTACTGGGAACCTTCCAAGCTTAGAAGGACAACATCTTGTGTCTGAAAAAGCATGTTCTATGTTGGACATGAATACGTTAAACAACTCGGGGGCCAGTGGGCAGCCTTGTTTTTAACCTTTATTAGCCGTGATTTCAGTTGCCAGAAGGCCAGATTTATCCATTCTACTTGCATTTTGTATCCGTGTAAAGATCCTGAATTATTTCCAGTGCATTTGACGGACAACTCCACTTCCGCAGCTTAGTCCATAATTTTGATCGATACACAGTGTAGAATGCCTGGGTAAGATCTATAAAGGCCAAATAGATATTCATGTCTTTACTTCTATCAACAGTAGCCTTAAGAATGTTGATGATGAAAATATTCAATGACGTTCCCACGCCCTTGACGAATCCAGCTTGCCACTCATTCCTGTGGTTCGACTTTATACTGACAAGGTCTTCAAAGTCAATGCAGCAAATACCTTTCCCGCCACGTCGAGTAGCGCAATCGGACGGGAATTGCTTGGGTCAGATTTTAGGCGTTTTTAATAAATTGGAATAATTATTGCTTTTTTCCATGTAGTTGATTGACTTAGTTCTTATGACATGATCGAGTAATATAATCGAGAATGCTGACCACTGCTTAGGATTTTGTTTTAGCTGGAGGTTGGTCATCCCATCCAGGCCTGGGGCTCTCGAGTTGTTTAATTTACTGATTATCACGTGCACTGATGACAGATTAAAATCCAGCTGATCCCACCTGCTGTCCGTTGTTATTTTGATGATCTGTACTGGTTGTTCTGGGTCATATAATTTGGAAAGATATGTGATCCAGGTTATGGGTGTAATTAGGTTTAATATCAGTGTGTCTTGTGGCGCTTCCAACCCATTGATTATAGTCCATATTTCTGTGGTGTTTTTTGTTCTTATGGATCGAAGCATAGCGTCTGCATCATGCTGGATTAGCTTTTTCTTGTGGAGTCTTTGCCAGTCTTTGCCAGTTTCTGTACTGTTGTTTCAGGCTGTGAATCTTGAGTTTGTCCTGCAAAGATCCTTGTTTGATCAGGATACTTATGTCATGGTTGTAAGCTTTCTTTTTTTTTAAAGTCTCCAAGTCAAAGGAGTGACGATGGGTGATAATTGGCTTGGTCTTGCTCCCTTTAGTTAGTTCAACGATTTTAAACAAACTGCTCTAATTGATTGATGGAGTTCCCACTTGTGTATTGGTTTGGGACACAATCCTAGCAAGATTTCCTGTTAGGCCTATTATATCACCAGGTCGAATTCTCAATCTGTTTATACCTGGGACCATGTCTAAGGCCATCGTGTATTTGGGACCCGTAATCGGGTTTTGGGCAGACCAAGTCAAGCTTAGAAGGTTGTGATCGTTCAATGGTTTACCTACTCAGGACATTGATTGTACTGCTGTGCTCATGTTTCAAGAAACGCAGATGTAGTCAATGATTTGCCCATTCACATTTCCTTTCCATGTCATTTTTCCTGGCATGCCCCCTTTATGTTATTATTTAGAATCCAGATGTCTCTTGAAGCGATAGCATTCCCCCAAAGCCGGCCTCTTTCCCTAGAGGTTGTTGTTCTCGCGAGATCTTCTTGGATTTCTAGCCCGTAGTTATCAAAGCACTGGGAGTTTAGGTCTCCACACAAGAGAAAGTGAGGATCACTCCACTTTTCCCTTTGGTTGTCGATGAGATCAACTATCTGAGCAGCAAAGTAATTGAAAGTTTGATTTTTGGGGTTCCAATATTAATTTAGTAGACATATGGCCTCATTATAAGTTTGCCGGTCCTGGAACTACTGTACCGGTAAGCATGCTGGTACCGTAGTTCCCGGACTGGCAATCTATGAGTTCTGCTCGTGGGTGCCATTGCAGCTGACTGGTCTGACCTGGCGGCCGAACCGGCAACCGGGAGCAGAGCATGTCGGATGCACCGGCACCGTTGATAACGGTGCCGGTGCATCCGCCTTCCCCATTCCCATTGAGCCCTATTGGCTGAATCTTTTCCGGCGCCCAGGAATGGGCAATTACCGGGTCTGGCAAGGTCGTAATGACGTAATTGCCCATTCCTGGGTGGTGGAAAATAAAATACTGGCAGCAGATGTGCCTGTATTACAGGCACGGCTACCGCCAGCCTCGTAATGAGGCCCATAGCGTCTTCTCTGTGTCTCTGGGTCCCGCTGGTACTCGGTCCATTGGAAGTTTGATGTATGGGCTGGGATTCAGTTCCTCTAGCGAAATTGCAGTTGGTTATTGACGGCTATTAATATGCCAGACATTGCCCTGCCTCTTGCACCTTTAATGACTGCATTTACATAGATCGTATACCCGTCTAGGATTGGGGATCCCGGAGCCATGTTTCCTGTAAACAAATTAAGTCAAAGTGTCCTGCTGTTAGGTCTGCATCGACAAAAAGGTGCGAAAAACCTCTTGTATTCCAACTTTCCAGATTTAACTGCCTCAGCCCTTGGTCTGTTTGACACTATGGTTTGCCTATATCTTCGGCTAGTAATCCTGCCAGCCATTTCCAATTCTCTTCCAGACCTTTTTTCCATAGTTGGTTTCTCTTTTCCGTTGCTTCCACGTCTGTCTACCCTCGAAGAAGTACTAGATCTTTTTTTCATTATCTCTGAAGGTGGACTGTGAGGTCTTCCCTTCGTATTCGAACCTCAGCGATCTCGATGTCATGGGTTTCCTAGTAGTTGTGACAGGCTTCTCTTGGACCTCCACTTCATGCTCTATTAAATCGAAGCCCATACGCCGCAATCGATGTGCCTCTTCCATGAGCAGGTGCTTTATCAGTGGGGTCGCTAGATGGAGAATGTCCCTGTCCGTCATGTCCTCCTCTGGAAACTCAACTGTGATCAGATCATCCGATGTTAAAGATCTCAAGCTGGGCACATAGTGGAATAATCGGATTACATTGGCTCGGTTGAGGATGAGTCCATTGTTCTGAGGAGTTATTCTTTCTAATGCTAAACATATAATAGATTTGGTTTGCCTAGAATTCTTACTTTCGTCCTGATGCACTTTTTGAATGCGAGGCTCACTTAATTCTATTTGTTCCCCCAATCTTGTCCTAGGTTTAGGAATCCTCAGCGGGGAAATCACATACGTGGTCTCCTTGCGCGTGATAGTCGGTCGTTCTTCTTGGTATAGGACTTTTATAGGAGCACTGTGGTTGACCTGGTCGGTCCTTCCCGTCTGTTTGATTGGTGGTTAAATTGTTAAAGTGTCAGGTTGCATAATGGTCATATCGTCATTATTCAGGCCTTGAGTAATATAAATGTTGTGACTCTCAAAAGTTAGTGGACGATCCATTTGAAGAACTTGCTTGGTCGATGCAATGACCACAGTTTTTTGTGCACCCTTTATGTTCCCAGCAGACAGTCCTGTTCTTATATGCGTCAGGTCTCTGCCGAATGTTGAGCTTCTACAGGGATTCTCAATAGCCTGTTGTGTCATTAATGAGTTCCCCGTGGGGTGCAGCAGTTGGCGTTCTGGTTGTTTTAAAGTTGCCAGACCACTGGGTAGTTAGACCATCTTGGATTGCGGCACGGAAGACAATCTGATTTGCTCTCTGAAGTTGCAGGGTCGTATGTTGGCTTGTCCTGGTTCGAGTCCCCTTCCTCGCCGTGCTCACACTCTGAGATGGTGTAAGTCGATAAATCCATCAAATCGACTGATTCATTGAGCTGTTCCTCTTCCAAATGGCGTAGAGGTGAGTCTTTCTCCTTATGTTGGATTTTGGGTAGGTTGGTGATTCTTGATGAACTCAAGTTCCTGATGATCTCAGTCTCTGTGCATGCAATCTTATTTGGCAAGGAGATGTTTCTAATGAAAGCTCTACTTCCATTTATTTTGTGTTTCTCCTGAGGTTTTTGATTTTTAGGTTTCTTTACCATCAGGCTCACATTTCTTTCTCTTCTCGTAAGGTTGTTTCCTTTTTCCCCTTCTTTGCTGGGTCAATTTTAGTTGAATTTTCCTTTTGAGATGCCTTGACTTTGACAAAGATTTCACAAATTCTTTGTTGAGTAGCTACAAGTGGTTCTGTTGGATGTTTTTCGCTATCAAATGTAGTCATGTCATCAGCCCTCAGCAGTTTGTGAGCTACTAGATCTGTAAGTGAAGTCATTGGTGTTATCTCAGTTGAGTCATGATTAATTAATTATATGCGATAGCGTGGTTTGTGTGTGCAAGGCCTGCTTTGTTGTGTTTTGAGGGTTCCAGCTTGAAAGTTCTTTTGGTGGGCCGTCCTCCAACTGAACAGGTGCGTCATCGTTGGATCCCTCTGATTTTGTTGGTTGTGTGGACCATCTAGGGTTTGTGTTTCTTCTGGCTTGTCCTTCCTTTATAATTGGGTCCAAGATTGTGTAGAGTAAGTCCGAGACCCTTGCCGAACTGTTTTCCAGATTGTTTTGGACGCCTGTGATAATTCTCTCAACAAACACCATCTTCTAATGGAACATCGCGAGCAAGGTGGTATGGTCCTTTAACTGGCCCACTATCTGCTTGTGCAGTTTCATAAATGGGGTCATTACAGCTGTCAGGGTTGAGATCACGCGGAAATCCATATATTTCTCTGTTCCTTGGTGTTCACCCCTATGGAATTCGGTGGGGTTGTTTCTCACCATTTGTGATGCAGTGGAGGCAGTCCTTAACTGTCGCACACCCTCTACTTCATTGGAGTGCTCTGTCCTTTGGTATTTTTGGGTTTTGCATTGTTCATTAGGGGAAGGCGCTGTCGCGCCTAGTTGCTTTGAGGTAGTTGTTTGCATCAGCATAAGTTCCTCTTATACTGATACTTGCCGTTCCCCGTCTCTCGATCGATCTGATCCGACAAGTGGGGACTCTTTCCCCTTTGTCTGTAGTACTGGGACGCCTTATAGGACTGGGGATGGTGCTGGTGGGCGTTTCCACAGATAATCTGCCGCTGCTTCCACCTCCAATGATGTTTCCAGTAAGAGCTGGTCTGAGATTTACATTTTTACTGACAAAAAAATGATTTGACACCCAACTCTAAAATACAGGGTTTAAAATGCTCCCACTACTGATTCTTTTCTAGAGCCCTGGCTAGCAGTCTTCGACTTACATGCTGCCTGTGCAAATACTAGCTGTGTACTTTGCCCACATCTGCTGTGTGGTTAACATCACTGCTGGAACACCCAATCCCCTTTTAGAGTGGTCCTTAATTCATGTAAATGTTTTTATTTGGGCTATGAGGTGGCGCCACATAAAAGTTGAAACTATTGCACTACAGTACAGGGTTCTAAGCAATTTATTCAATTTGTGTAGGTCGCTTGACAAAAAGACTGATTTTCTCATCCCCGTGCACCCTCCCTCAGCCCCCGCTGCATCCCTCCCCTTCAAGATGCCCCTGCACCAAAACGCGCACAAACATGCAACACAAACATGAACACGCAACACACACATACAAACACGGACACGCAACACACAAACACTTACCCGTTCCCCCCCACAATGCTTCTGGGTACTGGCATACCTGGCAGCCCCTGCGTGCATTCCTGGTGCGGTCACAGAGTGGTCTTTCTAAATCTTTTTTTTTCTTCTTTTTTTAAAGGTCTTTTTACTTAATAGCGAGTACAAATAGAGAGAAATGGCATATGAGGAAGGACAGAAAGCTTGGAGGCATTGTTTGGTTATTTACCCACTGTGATGAATCATGCAGAGTCCTCACAAAACCCTACCTAAAGTCTCCTCCCAGGTGGCCAGGGGAAGGCAGCCGTTACCTGATCCTGACACTGGGGGTGGTATTAGCCAGGAGCATCAGCTGGGAGGAGAAGGTCCAGAGGGGATGGACACCATTGGGAGGGATGCAGTATTTTTCTTCCTCAGAGGAGGAAGAGTCAGTAATGCCTGAATATGTAATGGCTTGCTGTCAGAGGGAGCTATTCTTTCCCAATGCTATTTGTCTGGATGACGGTCAAACCTGTTCTCACCAATCCTGTATTAGGAGTAAGAATCTTCTTCCCAAAGTTGAGCATAAATGTAGAGGTGAAAGCCCCCATGTTCAGCACAGGAATATTAAAGTTCAATCTGTTAATGTTAACTTATTAGATTCTGAGAGTCCTACTTCCCCTAGAAAACCAAACCATTCAGTAGAATCTTGTGAAACACCTTTTAAAAGGATAATTAAGGATAAAGACAAAGGTGTGAATAATTATCCCCTTAAAAGGAGAAACTTGAACTTTGGGGACTTCAAGGTCCATAATGCTAAAAGTACTGGGATGAAGAAGAGGGATACAGAGGCCCTAGATTGCCAGTTGCAGGTCAATAGAGTTAATGACCCACACCGGAGGGAAGCTAGATGGCATAAAAGGCCCCCTCAGGTGCAGACCATAGAGAAGAGTAGCAGTGGAAGGTGGAGTGCTTAGAGGGACTCCACATTTTACAAGTTACATCTGAAGGAACGTAGAGGCGCTGGAACTGTGGTGGCTTGCATTATGGATGTGGGTTTTGTGAGGGTCTTTTCCTTCCAAGACCTGAGGTGCAGAGATTGCGCTGGGGAAAGCGTTAATTGTACAAGATTTCCATCTGAAGATCGTGGTTGCAGAGTTTTGTGCAATCGGAAGCATTACTTTTTACAAGCTTTCCCCTTCAAGATCATGGTTGTAGAGGTAGTGCAGCGGGAAGCAAGAAGCCAAGAAGCCTTTCCCCCCAGCAAGGCAGACTCCGGTGGCAGGCAAGCACCAGCGACTTTGGAGCACTGAACACTCCTGCTTTGCTCAGCACGGGCCACAGAAAACCAAACAAGGTTGTTTTCCACGTCACCTGGAGCAGAAGAAGCCGAGAACCTGAAGGCAGTGAGGCGAGAGGACACGCACAACAAACACGGTGAGTTCACTTGTGTGTTGTGACCCCAGAGCACTCTGTAACTACCCGCTGGCCCCAAACAGGTCTTTTCAATATAAAACTAACAGAGAAGAAGCAAAGTGTCGGAAACATAAGTATGAAGCATATCGAACTGCTTTAAGTTAATTCTTTTGCATACTAAGTGCATGTAAAGTGGAGAAAGGGACACTCTAAGAGCTTGGCAAGCAGACCAGCAGACTAACATTGTGAGTGTAAAGGTCAGAACAATGACCCACAGTACAAGGGGGCAATACAAATGTAAACAACCATTGCCAAGGCCAAGAGTGAACAATTAAGAAGAACATTGGGCCTCATTACAAGTTTGCAGGTAGTCATGCTGGGTCGGGGGAGTCCAGGAGACTCCAAGCGAAAGCCGCCGCAGTCATAAATACAACATTGTTGTATTTCTAAATGCCGCACTATTTAGAAATACAACAGCGTTGCATTTCTGAATGCTGCGGCTTTCACTTTGAGTCAATTTTGCTCCCCCGGGTCGGGGGGAGTCCAGGAGACTCCAAGCGAAAGCCGCCACAGTCAGAAATACAACATTGTTGTATTTCTAAATGCTGCAGTTTTCTTTATACATTTCTCAGGCTTCGGGAAACGTAGAAAGAAAACTGCAGCATTTTTAAATACAACAACGTTGTATTTAGGTTTGCTGTGGCTGTAGCTTTGAGTCTCCTGGGCTCCCCCGACCCAGGGGAGCCCAGGAGACTCAAAGCTGAAGCCACTGCAGTCAGAAATAAAAAAAATGTATTTCTAAATGCTGCGGTTTTCTTTCTACGTTTCTCGGGCTCTGGGAAACGTAGAAAGAAAACTGCAGCATTTTTAAATACAACAGCATTGCATTTAGGTTTGCTGTGGCTTCAGCTTTGAGTCTCCTGGTCTCCTTCGATCCGGGTCAGGTGATCCTAGGAGACTGAAAGCTGAAGCCACCACAGGCAGAAAAACAACTTTGTTGTATTTCTAAATGCTGCGGTTTTCTTTCTACGTTTCTCGGGCTCTGGGAAACATAGAAAGTAAACTGCAGCATATTTAAATACAACAACATTGTTGCTTTGGCTTCAGCTTTGCGTCTCCTGGACTCCCCCGACCCGGGTCGGTGGAGCCCAGGAGACTCAAAGCTGATACATACAACGTTATAAATGCAGCGGTTTTCTTTCTAAGTTAGAAAGAACACTGCAGCATTTATTTTGCAGTGCTTTAAAAAAAGAATTAAATGTAAAGCACTTACCAGCAGCAGGTTGTGTTTATCTCTTCCCTCGGCAATAATGAAGCAAAAGCCACCTGCTGGTAGCTTTTCTGTATTACAGCTGGCGGCTTTTGCTTAAATGGTGCCACAAGGGCAGAAAATAACACAAGCACAGAAGGCTCATCAATTTCACAAAATGGATGCCTCCTAGTGCTTGACATTTTTGAGTTTGAGCCTCATTTGCTCAAAACTCTACATAGGAACTTTGTTTAAACATATTTTTTATATATATTTTTGATTATGGGACATCTTTTTAGCCAATAACATTTTTGAGAGCACTATCCCTTTAAGTACTGCGGTGTGGCTAAAAGTGTTGAAGAAGCGTGGCTAGTCCACAAAAGCACATTGTGAATCATTGTGGAAACATCCTGACAAATCAACATTGCTGATACAAGTATGTTGTGAACTATTACAGAATTATTATGACAGAAGCCTTTTTGTTGTTCTTGATGAACTGTGGAAACATCCTTATACATGGAAGAAAGGTTGTCTAGAACTCTCTGCTTCAAGTGGAGAGGCCAAAGAATTGCTGAACATTTTTGAACTGTTGGTTAAATTCAAGTGGAGAGACAAAAGAATTATTGAATACTTTGAACTGTTGGGTAAATTCAGTTGAAAGACTTATTGGAATTATATTGGAACTTTGTTGCAAAACGAGAATTCCTTATTCTTTTGAACTGTCGGTTGAAATCCTGATTGAATCTGGGGAGGGTAGATTCACCCATGTTACACAGAGAAACAGAGAAACAGTTACTTGGTTTTGACTATAACTACTGATTTTGTTGTATCTGACTTGTCATATGTTACCTTATTGAGTTTGTTGTATGTACAATTGTGAGGGACAGAATCCTTTTGCTAGAGTGTTTCTTTTAGTTTAATTTAGGCAGGGAAATCCTCATCAGGGTAGGGATAGTGAGGCGTTTATCAAACCCTTTTTGAGTTTAATAAAATGACATCTTTTGAAAAATCTTCACAAAGTTGTACGCCTCACATTTCTGACCTCTCACACCACCCATTGAATGCCCATGGCCATGCTAATCCCTGTAACCATTGCCATTCAGTTCCTGCCTCTCCCTGTCCAAAACATCTCCTCATGGGAACTCTTTGAGCTCGCTTTAATCAAGCCATATCATCGAATTTTGAGCTCCAAGTGCCTGCCAATGTTTTCTCATAGCATTCTTATGTGAGTTAATCATTGAATTGGAGCTGTAAACGTGCTAGTGGCTTAATCAAAATATCGTAACCCTCACCCACTCAATTCATAAACATTATTTATTTATTTTATTTATTTGATTTAATTTAATGGAAAAACAATTAAGTCATGTTGAAACAAGCATTGGCAAAGCACACCGTTTTGCCTTGTGTATAAGTATTAGGCATTTTCCAGGCACTGCTATTGGATGCCCTGGTACTTGTACCATTTTTCACCTGATATCATCAATAGCTAGTTAATACCACTACGGTAGTGCCTGACAAGTGCCTTTCCCAAGCCTACACAAAAGCCTAAACTGTTGGCATTGCCAATGCTTGTTTAACTGTATTGGCAGTTTAACATCAACACATTAAATGTGCCACTCAATCTCCCAAAAAAGGAGACTCTTAAACTCACTGTCAGTTGAGCACCTAATGCGTTTATGGGAGGCAGGTGAATGCTCGGGGTTTGTGTGCTGGGGCCAAGTGGTGGTGATGATAAAATGGCGTATTGTTCCCCTTCACATGCTGGGGTTCTGGCCTGCATTATAACGGCGCATCCCCTGCCAGGCTGGCCCTTCCCATCCAAGAACAGATATGTCGTGCGATGCTGCTGTCGCTATATGAAGGGCAACACATTTCCAGTTGGAAGCTGCTATCCAGTCATCTCACCACTATTTGAGGATCCGTTTCATGCAGCGGGTGGCACACAGTCCTGCGCAAAGACATCCCTCCATTTTACATAAACAACATTATGCATATAGACTGGTGATTTGATGTGTGAATTAATGAGAACTTTTTTAGATATGTTTATAGTTTTCATTTTTAACAAACATTCGTCAGGGAAATAAACACTTTGAATTTGTAGTTTAAGTCTCTCTTTTTTTAATGTGGGGTTTTGAGAAATCCATATTTTTTTTTAGGCATTTGATGTTTTGCAGACTTAACTCTACATAGCAGTGTAGCTCTTTACAGGGGTTATATAATGTAGCAGGAGGATGTCAACAATGAGGGGCTGTACACAGAACAGAATGATGGCTGGGATCAAGTTGAGACCGGATGCCATAGATGTGATGGGATGAGGAATGGAAATTGGGAGCAATACTAGAGGATCCATTGCTGCAATTAACATTAACACTCAGGTCTCCAGATTCTGAGATGAGCAATTTAGCCACTCAGCCACACCCCCTTAGGATGTTTGCTCTTAAAGCAAACTGATGTTTGATCAGCAAGTGCTGTCAAGAGTGGTGGGAAGCACACAAGCAGTTCTCACAGCCCCTCCTTTGTTGCAACCCAGAGCTACACAGAGAATGCCCCTGTAGCTGTGCTGACCACCTCCATTGGGGGAGCAAAGCAATCCGCAGTGGGAAGTGGGTGGGGCTTAGCAGCGCAGCCTTGTGATCTTGGGAACACACTAACTATGCTGGGCCCTTGAATTTCATATGAATTCATTACTGGGCATCTCAACACACATAATTCATTTTTCTGTATTAATGTAGCAAAACTCGGTTGCCTTACTATAAATCAATTGCAAACAAGTGTTTGTGCCATTCCATCCATGCGCCCTTACCCGGTTTAAAATTTTGTGTTAGCTACTTGTTCTGGGACCCACCAATATTTCGGTGATTATGGCTTTCTTGTTTTACAGCGTGCTATTGTTTTCTTTGCTGTCTAACTTCGCTATGATCCTTGAGTGTGTGCTGCTTGGAAAGTGAAGTCACATTCATTCACTACAAAGGCACTCGGCGATGCTAGTAGGTACATTGTTCCTGTCTGGACTGTAGATTGTGGTGGGTGCACAGCAAGCCACTTGAAGTGCTGTGTAAGAAACTGAAGCTTCCCGGTGCGGCCAGGTGCATCGCTATTCCACAACCCCAGGCAGAACACACAGCCAAATGGAGAGCGTGCACGTGTCCGGGCCTGCTTCCACCTCCTTCACATCGTGTTCCTACTCTAATGGCCATCAGGTGTGTGTAGAGTGAGGGTGTGAGCATGAACGTGTGTCAGGCAGACTGTGGGTGAATGCAAATTATGTGTGCAAGTGCACGTTCATGACAGACAGTGTTGTTAGAGAATCTGAATACATATTGTGGGTGCCTTTGGGAAAGTGTACAAGTGTGTGAGATTGACTATTTGTGTGGTATACTCTTAGTGTATCTGGAAAAGCGCTTGCAGGCGTGCGCACTTCCGTGAGACCAGATATGTATGAGCTGTAAATATGTGTGGGAGTAGGGGACTGCAGATGTGACAGTGATTGTGTGGCAGTGTATGAGGTGTCACATTTGGGGCCGAGTGTGCCACCCTGGGAGAGTGAGAGCAGTGCTAACCGGGGGACTGGTGTCCGGGATATGTATGGCCCCTATGTCTAGCTTGTTTATGTAGCCATATTAACTTTGGCATGGGATGGCAGGCCCACAGTTAGTCGTTCATATGTAACCATGGGGTCCATTGGCCTTTCAAAGTGTGTCAGGCAATAGAGGAAAAAAAGAACTAGAGGGAAGGAAAGAATGGCATTCAAAAAGAAGAATTGAAAGAAAGAAGGAGAGACAAAAGGAAGAAACCGTGAAAGAGGGAGAAAAGAACAACTGACCATCTGACATGAAGGACTGATTGAGGAATAGGGAAATGATGGATTGAGAAATGAAAGAAGCACAGAAAGAGGACTGAGAATGCAGTGAAATACAGGGATGGTGAAAGAATATAGAAAGAAAAGAAAAGTACATGAAATGCAAGGAATTGATGCAAAAGAACGAGATGGTGTAAGCAAAAAGAAGTAAGCAGCCGGTCAGCGCGTTACCTAAAAGTAATGGACATGGAGAGAGAAAGGAGACCGGCAAAATAACGTACGAAGGAATTATATGGGAAGGAAATGATAGACAGGGGAGGGAGGGGCTAGAAAGAGAAAGGAGAAAAGACAGGGATAAAAAGAAACACTAAAAGAATAGAATGATCAAGAACAGCGATCACACTATGAAAGAAAATTAAGCCATGCACCGAGGGGAAAGGGAAAGAGAACGGCCCCAAAATGAGGTATAAAAGAGGAAAGTATACAGAAACCATTCCAAAATAGGTGGGGTGAATCGAGGAGACGAAATAGGTGAGGGGGAGTATGAAATGTACAGAAAACGAGGAGATAGAAGTGCAGATGATAAACAGAAGTATGGTGGGGAGGATGGTATGAGAGAGACAAGGAGAAAAGGGTAGGCAGGACAGCAAGACAAAGACTCAGAGGGGGAAAGGTAGCGTAATGAGGGAAAAGTTCAGGAGGCGGTGCCAATGTGGGTGACTGATGAAGAGGGATAGTGACAGAGGAAAGAAAACATCCATAGCAAAGTGGGGAAGGGCGAGTGATTGGATGCATACACAGTCTGAAAACATTATGTGGGAAAAATAATACATTCGAGAATGTTGATCGAAAAATGGCTGAGATGGAGGGGAGATATAGAAGTGCGATCTTGTGAAATATCTATTCTTTCAAATATATAATTTGTCTTCACCTTTGTACATCCCTGCATGTGTTTCCTTTTGAAGCTAGTTTTGTGGGATGGATTGAGCTGGCCCTTCTCCCACTTGAGTTTGCTCTCCCCCTCATTGATTTTTATGGTGGCTCTTTACTTTCCTACCCCAGTCTGTCATGTGTTTGCTTTGCTGTGCTCTACTCATCCGGTGTTGTACAGCCTTTCCTCTCTTATCTACCCAAGGACTACCCATCCCTGTTATAGTTTGTGATACACTCCTTGACGCCAGGTGAGATTGCATCATCTTGTAATTCTTCCACCAGCTATAGATTCTGTACTGGACCAGACTAGTCCATCAGAACCACCTTGATATTTCTCTCTAGGGGTACATGTTCTACCCCACCTCCTTAGGTATAGTAGTGGTATCTCCCCTTTTCTCTCTCGTTTACTGATATTAAGGGCTTTCATCTCCTGGACCTTACCCCCTTCGTCTGTGGCTTCTATGGGGGTTATTCTCCTCCAGCATCCTTTCTCTCTCTCTCACTTTTCTGGGGTGATATCAATTCTCCTCCAGCTTCCTCGCGACCCTTCTCCTCCTGAAGACAACTTCCCCGCTCCTTGATAGAAGCATCTCCATCCAGCTTGATGGTCTGCCTATCTCACTTCCCAACCACACTTATCCTCCTAATGACCAGTTTCTCTTCCTCCCACCTGCTTCCAATTCTCTCTCTTCCTCTGTTGGTCTGCCCTCTCCAGTCCCCAATAACTCTCATCCAACTGATGGCACCTCTCCCTTTCACAATCCTCCCAAGGAATTTCTCTCCAAAGCCCTGCTCGCTCTTCCTCCTCTCCTCTCAGTGATCCCCTTCCTCATTACTCTACACCAGGACACCAAATACCTCCCTGCACTCCATGACTCTGATTGGCTATTGAGAAACAATAGGGTTTTTGATAGGGTGTTTGTTTACTTTGCAAATAAAGTCAGCAGGTCTGTGTCATTTCAGACTCCTAATTGGCAGTGGGCGGGAGGGGGGCATTTCTTGGGAAATAACTATTTCGGACATTGCTTTGAACTAAATAAAAAAACAATGCATCTATGTTGGGAGCAATGTTTTGAGTTCAGAGATGGTTGGGTTGCGCCCACGGAAGAGAATCGGTACAGATGCCAATAAATCCAAGCACATGCTATATTACACACAACTGTAAAGAGTCACATTTCATGGCGCTATAAATTATACAGTGCCAGAGGCGTTGCTAGGGTGGGGGGTAAAAGGGCTATAGCCCCTGGTCTTTTGGTTGTAGCCCCGGATAGAATCTCAGGAGCTACAACCAAAAGACTTGCTAGCCCCCAGTCCCAACAGTTCCGACATCAACGTAGCCCCGGGTCTTTTCCAGACCTAGCAACACCCCTGTACAGTGCCAAGGCATACTTGCATGACAGTATGGGTAGCAAGCGGTCCAACCCTCAAAGAAAACCTTTTTTTCGAGAGCATTGCTTTATGTTGACTAATGCGTGCTTTTGTTTGTGTTGATCAATGAAGCCAGAATCGCATGTGTTCCATGAAGTTTGTCTTTCAGCCCACCCCCTGTCTCTGTGTGTCTATAATTAGAACTTTTATGCTTACGGTTTAGAAAAAAATCTGTGCTAAAATGGCAAAGCCTTCGCCCTGAAAGCACTCCCACATCAGCGTTGAATGACCTCGTCGCCGGGAACAAAGGCAGGCTGTCTCCTCGGAAAGCGGCGGAGCTGTCAGCGACGTTTGATCTCATTGACAGGTGACATGTTGGCACAGCTGGCCAAATTAGAGGATGGATTGCAACCGGTGGACTTGTAACACAGTGCACCTGATGACTATCAAGCTCAAAGTTACTAAGGAAAAAGCTGAAGGGGCGGGGGGGGGGAGGGCGTGGGGGGAGAGCAAACAGTGTCATTCTGCTGAGCACAGTTACAAGGCCCCTTGGTGACGCAATGCGAGTGACCGCTGAATGTGTGAGGGGCCGCCTTCCACCTCCATTTGCGCTCCCTGCAACTCCACCCCTGCCTGTTTCTCACAGAAGCTGAGCTGCGCCTTTTTATGAAATTCAGATATATATTACACGGCCACGGTAGTGGCTGTGTAGTTATGGTTAAGTTGCTGCTTCCATAGGAAGAGCACTTTTTGGACAGTTTATAACTCCGCTCCCCCTGGACGAATCCTCACCAAACTTTGCAAAAAAAGTATATGGGCCACTCTCATTTTTTTGCAAAGTTTGGTGATGTTTGGTCCAGGGGGGAAAAAGTTATAGGGGGGGTCCCAAAACATATTTTTTCCCATAGACTGAATGGGGGAAAAACTTTGCGCACGCCTACAGTCTAAACCTCTGGACTGATTTTCACCAAATTTGCGGCAGGGGCAGGGGCTTGGTCCCAAAAGTGTGGTTTTGTAAATTTGGTGACAATCCGTGTAGTACTTTTCTTTAAAACGACCAAAAAGTAGGTCTCAAAAAATTAGTGATATCTATGTCCGCTCTGCGGTTACACTTCCCTGTTCGCTCAGCGGACAAGATACTGATTGGCTAAGGGGCTGGCGTCATGGACGCGGACACGCGACGTGTCTGCCGATTGGCTGCAGTGAGACGTGTTCTGCGTCAGATTGTTTGGATGCGCCCGACATCTTGGATCCGCCGACAGCGCAGCGGCGACCAGTGGGAACATGCTATTTCAAAACTATTTTGCTGTGTCATAGTGCTTGGGGAGGTGCACACACTAAGAGATGGGTGAAAAACTGTATTTGTTCAGGCGGTAGGTGTTAATGATGTATTTTCTATGCCCGCCTTGTTCGAAATGTTTGCACCTACAGAAAATGAGGGCTTTAATAAGGGTCGTATTTCACACAGTGCTGTGCAAAGGCACCTTGAAACTGTTCTAAGGACACGTGTGGTGTTAGCAAACATTGAAATTGAGTACATATCCTTATTACATTATTTTTTCCTATAGGTGTGTTGTTCATTAGTACGCCGCCTTGGGTGTGACATGCTGCGGTGGTTGTGGCCAGGACCTAGAGTCTTGGATGCATGGCCGTAGCCCGTAGGCCATGCATCCAAGACTCTAGGCCCTGGCCACAACCACCGCAGAATGTCACACCTGTTGTATTGATTATCAATTAGATGGTTATGGGGAGTGTGTACAGTCTAGGGTGCATGGCCGAAGACCATGCAACCGAGAACAAACTTGTCAACTGTAAAGTTACAAGCCAACATGGATTTCACATAGTGCGGTGGTTGTGGCCAGGACGTACAGTTTTGGGTGCATGATTGCAGGCTGTAGGCCATACACCAAAGACTGTAGAACCTGCCCACAAGCAGTGCAGGATATCACATTCATACATCACACTCATACATTCTATTACGTATCTGGTAGGTGTGGGCAGGGCCTTGAGTTCTGGGTACAAAATGAGTACATGCTACAGCTATAATGTTTCATTGTATGGGTGTGTTACTCATGTATAAGCAAGCATGGGTGTAATATGCTGCAGTGGTTGTGGCCAGGGCCTAGAGTCTTGGGTGCCGAAATCCATGCTTCCAAGACTGTAGGCCCTGCCCACAACCACTGCAGCATGTCACACCCATGGATACACCTGTAGTATTGCTAATGGGTTAGATGGTTGTGGAGAGTGTGCACAGATTTGGGTGCATGGCCTTCGGCCATGCATCCAAGACTCTACACACTCCTCACAACCATATGAGCGATAACGAATACTACAGGTGTACCCATTGCTGTGACATGCTGCGGTGGTTGTGGGCAGGGCCTAACGCGATGGAAGTATGGCCTATGGCCTACAGCCTTCGGCCATGCACCCAAGAACAAAGTTGTAAGCCTGAGAGTAATAAGCTACTGTACACTCATACATTGCAATATCTATGGACATACAGCTAAGAGTCTATACTCTTGCCACATCCACTGCTGCATACACACCTATAGACACACCTGTAGTATTGCACATCACTCAGATGGTTGTGGGGAGGCCCTGCATTCTTGGGTGCATCACCCAACAAAAAAGTTATAACCTCTTAACTTATCAGCCAACATGGGTTTTACATACAATCAAGTATGTATCTGGTAGGTGTGGGCAGGCCATAGAGTCTTGGGTGCATGGCTGTAGGCTGTAGGCCATAGGCCATACTTCCAAAGCGTTAGGCCCTGCCCACAACCACCGCAGCATGTCACAGCAATGGGTACACCTGTAGTATTCGTTATCGCTCATATGGTTGTGAGGAGTGTGTAGAGTCTTGGATGCATGGCCGAAGGCCATGCACCAAAGAGCAAAGTTGTAAACACTGGAGCTATAAGCCACTTCATACCCAAACATTGAAATATGTATGGACATACACCTAAGACTTTAGGCCACTCTGCCCACAACCACTGCAGCATATCATATTCATACATGACACCCATACAATCGAGTATGTATCTGGTAGGTGTGGGCAGGCTGTAGAGTCTTGGGTGCATGGCTGTAGGCTGTAGGCCGTAGGCCATACTTTCAAAGCATTAGGCCCTGCCCACAACCACCGCAGCATGTCACAGCAATGGGTACACCTGTAGTATTCGTTATCGCTCATATGGTTGTGGGGAGTGTGTAGAGTCTTGGCTGCATGGCCACAGGCCATGCACCCAAGAACAAAGTTGTAAACACTGGAGCTATAAGCTACTGTACACCCATACATTGCAATATCTATGGACATACAGCTAAGAGGCTATACTCTTGCCACAACCACTGCAGCATATCACAGCTATAGATACACCCGTAGTATTGACCATCACTCAGGTGGCTTTGGGGAGGGCCTGCAGTCATGGGTGCATGGCCAAAGGCCATGCACCCAACAGCACATTCATACGTAGTGTTGTTAAAAGCACAATGGTTATGATATGGTGTGGTAGTTGTGGCCCAGACGTAGAGTGTTTGGTGCATGGCCGAAGGGCATGCAGCCAAGAATAAAGTTATAAGCACTGCAGTTGTAACCCACTATGGATTTTATATACTGCATACCCATACATTGAGAAATCTATGGATTTACAGCCAAGTCTGTAGCCTGTGGCCACAACTACTGCAGCATATCACAGGTATAGGTACACTTGTACTATGAAACAATATTCAGGTGGTTGTAGGGAGGGCATATCGTTTTGGGAGCATGGCCGAAGGCCCTGCTCCCAAAAGCAGGTTTATACGTACTGAAATTAGATGCCACAATGGTTGCGATATGCTTTGGTGGTTCTTGGCAGCACCCGGAGTCTTGGGTGCATGACGAAAGGCCATGCACCCAACACTGAAGTCATAAGCAGTGAGGTTATATGTGAACATGGGCGTTGTGTGGTGCGGTGGTTGTGTGCACGTTGTAGTGTCTTGGCTGCATGGCTGCAGACCATGCACTGAAAACTAAACTTAGAAGTAGTGAAAATAGAAGCACCATGGTTTTCATATGGAGTGATGGTTGTGGGTAGGACCTATAGTCTTGCTTGCTTGGCTGTAGGGTGTAGATGGTAGGTTGTAGATCAAAGATGCTAGGCCCAGCCTACAGGCACTGCACCATATTACTGCCATAGATTAGCCGTGTACATTTGCATATGTATGAAATGACTGTTATTATACTTACTCTTTAATTTGTTCAGAATCCATACTTGTGTTACATGATTGCAGTACTTGGCGAAAGTAGCCTTTTTTAATTTCTGTGATAAAAGAAAAAAGCATGTTAGTGTTTGCATTTTATAAAGATGTTTTACAAAGTATAATAGACAGTTCTGTTTTTTTTTTACCCTCATATTTAGTTCACAAACCAGTGTACTGCGCATTGTGCTCAGTTTCTGTGTTTGTTTTTCTAATCCTTGGGTCTGGGGGAAAAGAAATCCTTGTCAGATAAAAAAAAAAACCTTAATTTGCCATGCTACAAACTATTTCTTTGTTTTCTTTGAGTGTTTCCTTTTTCTTTCTGCTTAATGTTACGTTTGTTGCCCTGTTGCCGTTGTGTATATGTGTCGTTGTTATACAGTCTTGGGCAGTTAGATATTATAACTGTTTGTAGTCTTTCACTTTGTTTTTTGGTAATGTAGAAGTACACATTAGTTATTAAATTTTGCCTTCAAGAAGATTAAATACGCATTTGTAAGATTAGCTGGTAATCTCTGCTTTAGAGTAATGGTGCTATCATTACATTCCACCCATCCACATTTCTTTTTAATTTATGCAGTTTAGTGACCTGCATTGGTTGTGGCTCCTGCATGGTAGATTATACCTACTGTTGTAAAGGTTTTCTTTCCAAGTAACACTTGACCGTTGTGTGAATCCAGTCAGCTTGCAATTGTTTTTGGTACCATCTGCTTTATAACGTAGCAGCATAAGTATTATGTACTTACTATATGTTTGCATTAGTAAACTGGAGCGATTGTCTGAATTACACATAGTACATGATCTGCCATGGTTTGCATTCTGTACAAGATGCTGAAATGGAATGGATTCACAATTGTGTATGGATACATACACAAATCGCTCATTTGGGATTTGTTCCTGTATCACATTGCTACAGAAGGTGCATGTATGTTTCCACGTGTATGAAATCTGGAAGATTTAATTTATAGGTATGCTTTTGTTTTCTAGTACTTGTAGTAAGTACATTAGAAATTCTCGTGGATCTCCTTGTGAGTTTATAGTGAATTTCACTATTCCAGCACAGTAGTCCAATGCTTGTCTTATTCCGTGAACACTGTATGTGTCATGTTGCCCGCTCCCGGGGAGCCGGTTCAAGCACGGCGTCCCCGAAAGCGGACATCCAGTCCCCAAGAAAGGACCCAGCAACCCCATATAGGGGCCCTTTGGACAGTGTCCTGGCGCCTATGGCGCCAGGCTCATAAAAGACATCAGTCCTGGCGGCATAGGTGCCAGGCTCATTATGGGAATGCTTGGGTGCACTTACCTGATGCAGACCATCCTGCAGGATCCCGGCCTCCTTGAGGCCTAAAAGGAACTACTTTACCTGTGGGACTAATTTAACATCGGGGCGTGGTCGGGGAAGGATACATACCTGATTGGAGGAAGGATACATACCTGGAACTTCTTCCAAGGCTATTTAAACCCCACCCTAACAGCCACACGTGCTTCGTGTTGTTCTGCATCTAGCAGCTGGACGCTCACCGTGTCTGCTCCTGCATCCTGACTTCTGCCACGCCTGCCAGCATCCTGGATCACCTGCAAAGGAAGAGAAGAAGAGAACAGAAGAAGGAAAAGTCCTTACCTGCTAAATCCGCATCCCGGAGACATCTCGCCGACAATCCTGAAAAGGAAGACTTTAATTTAAAAGCTCATCGCGTCGATCGCTGCAGCGCCGCATTCCACTCACCTTTACAGGGCGCCTCCATGTTCAGCAGCGATCATCCGGATTCGCAGTCACGCCCCAGCGCCTGGGGAGAAAAACACCAGAACAAAGGTGAGAGAGAGAAGGGAATAAGGAAAGCTAAATCTCCATGTTAAGACTTACCTGTTGATTCATTCCCTCTTCATTTCGGGTCCGCGCCGCATCCTGGCATTTCCGGACCCCGGCCCCTAAGGGGAAAAAGAGACATCAGCGTTAATGAGCGAATGAAAAGACATTACCAAAAAAACGCTCATTAAAGACTTACCTGATTTCTACAGGGATTTCACCTCTCATCTCGGGTCGGTGCCTGTTCCCCGGCATTCCGTACCCAGGCCCCTACGGGGAAAAGACACTAGCATTAGTACATTAATGCATGGACACAAGGGGAACCTCTTATCAAAAAACTTACCTGGAAGCCAAGCAAGTTTGGTTCTCACCAATCCGAAAATCCAGTGAAGTAACTGGATACCAACGCGCCCCTGCATCAGAAGCAGGATGGAGAGCTCGTCCTTCCAGACCCTAAGGTGAGATGCTACGAGAAATCACAGAAGGGTTTCAAGGAGGGTGCGAGGGGAAAGTGGGAGGCCGATTGCATTACCCCGCAGACAGTTAATCCCCTATTTTCACCTACAGAAGGATACTTCTGCGAGCCAGACAAGCCAGATTTGGGGGCCTGGTCCAGACCGTCTTCCGAACCCTGCGCATCACCTTAGAAGAGGTCACAGCAGCGCGAACCAGGCCAGCGCCTCCGTGGGAGTCAGGTGAGCGTAACAGTATGTGTTGTCAGGATTGTTTGTTGCGTTTCTATGAAGGACTAACATTTGTAAACACAATTGGTCTGTACTGTGTAAGTAAATATTGTTAACAATTGGTGGCAATTGCAATAGAATATTTATTGCTACATTTGCATAGCAACTTGCACCAGTTTCATTTGAAAATTTGAATGGACCAGCTAGTTCTGTATCTGAGGGCTTTTTTCAGAGTTTGTCTTTCTTCTTTGAAGAAGCACCTGGTTTACTTTCCCTAATAGGTTCTTCTTTGCTTGTGGTACTTGAGGAACATTTACCTTCCTTTGTTTTCTTTGAAGGATTTGCTGTGAGATTCTGTTGCATTTCTGTTTCAATTAGTTTTCATTTACCCCTTTTTACTTTTTCTGGAACAGGATATTGTTTGAGATGGGGGGTGTACAGTGAACTTAGTCTATTGTATTCTAAAATGCAAGGAATATCAGCGTTCACTTTACTTGCATCAAAGTTGATTAGAAATAGACCGTCAAGTGTATGTAAGCATGATAGTGCTACGTAGCCCATGCCTTCTTTAAAAACTGTGTTTCCTATATCTATCAATGCTTTGTCTAGGGTAAGACCTTGGGATTTATGAATCATGACTGCATATGCAAGAGTTAGAGAAAATTGTTCTCTACGTACATTCATGTCTTTGAACAGAAGGAATCAAGCAGTTGAGCGGCCTATTCTTTTCACTTCTGAAAGTTTGTCAAAGCGAATATTGACAAACTGAATGTTGGTGTCACATGGGTATGATTGAAAGCCAACAACTGTACCCAGTGTCCCATTAACTAGCCCTTGCTCTACGTCAAGGTTACGTTTAAGCATTACTCTACAATTTAAGGATAATTTAAATATTTTTTCCAACCCAGTTGTGTTGGAGATTGAATTTTCTAGTCTATTTAGTCTTGTTGTGGCTTGCTGACACATGGGTAGTGTCATACCATGTACGTATAGTTTGTCTGTGGCGCAAATTTCCATTATTGGTTGCATTTCTTTATTTGAAATAGTTTAATTGAATTTGAAACAGCTTGAAAGAGTTGGCATTAAGGCCATACAATTGACATTTGTGTGCGTTAATTGTTCCATAACATCAGTAGCACATGCATTATCGCCATAAAGTGCATGAATGTGCCGATTTTTCAATATTGCTTTTGCATTTTGAGATAGTACACCAACTCTAATATTTTTTAGGATGTTGGCATAAGTGAGATCTGCAGATTGCCGTCTGTTAATTCTTTGTATTGGAAATGTTGCCAAAGGTTTACATTTCCTATGCTGCCAACCGTTTTGCAGCAGTTTGTGTCCTAAGGTTTTAAAAATAGGTTCACCTTTCACTGGTGTCAATTGTAGAAGATCTCCAAAAACGATAATGTGTTTCCCTGCAAAGAGTTCTTCGTAGTTTGTTTTAAGTACTTCTTGCAATCTGAGGTGAATCAAAGCCAACATTAGGTTGGAGACCATGCTCACTTCATCTATTAGTAGCATTTTCATTTGCTTTAATACTCTGCGTAGTTCCATAGCAGCTTCTGCAGAAAGTTTGTAATAGTCTAATTTGTTTTGGTGTTCTACTGGAAGAAGTAGTAATCGGTGTAAAGTGACACCGCCTATGTTGTAGGCAGCTAAACCTCTGGGGGCAGTTACAACAGCTGACAGTTTGTTGTTTGTCAATTGCTGATGGAACTTGCTGATGATTTTGATTAAGAATGTTTTTCCTGACCCAGCTTCACCACTGATGTACAGTAGTATTGGTTTGTAATTTTGGCAGGTACATTCTTTATTTTCGTGCTGTGCGCTATGTGCTATTTGTTTTGTTACGTCTTCAAAAATGGTGCGCTGATCTTTGTTAAGTTTTGCTTGTTGTACAGTTAAGTCTTCTATATTTTCTTGATAGTGACACATGGTGTTTTCCACTTCTCTCATAGCTAATTCTGCCTCATTTGCTATTAGTGGTTGTCCTAGTGGTTCTTGGCTTCCTGTTACAGAAGGTTAACTACTGTCGGAAGAGTCCTTATCTAGCTGGGCCTGAAGTTCTTCTTCGTGTTGCTGTTCATTGTGCAACATTGTTTTGTACTGCGTAAAGTTCACATCGGTGATAGCGCTTTCATTTGCTTTGAAAGCATCTTCATAGCAGTCATAGTTATCTAGTATCTCTTCCTCTTTTCTCCATGGTTTAAAAAGTTGTAGCAGAGACATGTAATATATTTCTTTCTGTTGAGGAGTTTTTAATGACAATTTAACATGATTAATTAAGCTTCCTTTGGTAAGTTTCACTAAGCTGCCTTCACAATCTGTGACTCTATATCTGCCTTTGTTTTCATCGGGTTTTATATTATTTTTGTATGCAAAGTTTTGAGCTATGTGGTATAGACACATGCTTTCCAAAGTCCATCTCCTGTTCGGATAGTATGTGTCCAGTAAATTGTTTTTTAAAATGGCTTCGCTGTGGGATCATTTCTGGCAATCATTTCTATGTCCTCATATGATTTCAGAACTCTTTTTCTACATTTAGCAGGACCAAGACTTAGCCATACTATGTTCTCTGAATTTCCATACAAAGCATTACCGGTTAAATGATCTGCCGCTTCATAGGCGCCACATTCTCTATGAGAGAGCATTTTTATGTCTAGGCTGTACAATTTCTGAGATAGGTCATCCCAGAGGTCTTGGAGCTCTGTTTTTTCTGCTTTTGTTAAGTGGGCTGTAACATATCGTGCAACAGCAGTAGAATTGTCTGCAATGTAATGCACATCTATGTTTGCATTCCATAATAGGGCAATGATTGCATTGTAATCATTGATGTATTTTGATTCTTCTTTTCTTTTTATGTAATATGTGTTCTTAGGTGATTTACCTTTAACACTATGTCGAACTGAAAGACATGAAGTTGTTAACTGGTCTAGGGAAACCAACGCAGCATTTGGTGTAGTAGTTGTTAACTGGTCTAGGGAAACCAACACAGCATTTGGTGTAGTATTTCCCTTTGTTTTTGTATCTGCAACGACAATATTTGCCACATTTGTGTCTTTGAAATTGTAAAATCTGCCCATGCAGGTCACTATGTGTCCGTTGTGAAGGGATTTCACAAATGACATATTTTTGGATGAACTGCAAAACCGTGGCATCAGTGTTGTGCCCAAATTTAGGTGCACCTTTCATCCATAACAGCATGTGAATATGTGGTGCTCTTGCTTGGTATTCTTTTCTCCAAAAGAAGTGTTGCACTTCTCCGAGGGGAGGAACAGTTTTATTGCAAATAAAGTGTAGCATAGCAATGAAACGATGATGGAAATATCTTGACACATTAACTGGATCTAGAAAGCAAAGTTATCCAGGTGTTAATAAATGTATGTCGGTTTTGTTGTTGTTTGATATGCGTAGGAACTCATGTAAATCTTCCCATGCATATTCTGCACAACTTAGTGTAACAAACCAAGTCGGTGGTCCAAGGTTTCTGATCATACAACGTACGTCTCTATGCCATCGGAACCAGTTTCTTTTGTACCATGCATGTTTGCAAACAAATTTGTTATATTTGATTGTAAAACCTCATCTTTTTCTTGTACTTTTTGTATTAATTGCGTAGCTGACATATTTTGAAAGTGGGTTCCAGATTTCAAAATGTGTGCAACTCCGTAACATGGGGTTGCTAGTTCACTTTCAAAGAGTAGGTGGAATATGTATTCTACATTTTGTCTAAACCTGGGATCTTGCGAATACATTCGTAATGAGCGGTATTCTGATGCTGTAATTTGAGTGGGTCTATCATCGTATCATCCACCTTTGCCAGTAGGAAATAGCAGTGGAAAAGCACATGCTTCTATACTTTTTTCCCATATGCTCATTGGTGAACCTTTGGTTTGTCGCATTTGGTAAGTTTCTAGTGCATCATCTATGCTTTCATTGGAATGCAATGGATGAATTGTGTACTTGTCCAAAAGAGTGGATACTGCAGCAGGATCCAGAAGTTTTAATTGTCCAGTTTCTGTTGACTCTTCAATTATTTCAGTTGTTTCCCTTAAGCTTTCTTCAATATTTATTTCCTTGTAGTATTCATTATTGTCTTTTAGATATTGCAAGGCTTCTCTAACTTTATGTATGTCCACCGGTTGTTGCCAAATTTTTTGGTCTTTTGTTGGTACACCATTTACCAAGACAATTAAAGAATGCTCTATTGAACGTTCCACTCCTCAAGTGTGTACATTTTCTTTTAGATCTAATGGCAAGTAAACTACTTTGCCACGAATGCCTTTCACCAATTCAGAGGGAGGTACTTTTTCTGTTTTTGGATGAAGGCGTATAATTGCTTGAAATGGGTGAACTGTTTGAATTATGATGCTCTCATACAAATTGAGTTGTTGCAGGGTTTCTGGTAGTGGGAACAATTCCAAATTATTTGTGATAGCACTTGAAGGAGTTTGGTTGTTGTCTAGTTTTGTAGTGCAGCAACTGCAACATATTAGTGGTTCACTTATTTGATATTTGTTTTCGGCTAAACCATTTGGAATCTTCATTGTCTTCTATTTGGAATGCTACGTCTATATTTTTTGTGTTCCTTTTGTAAAACATTCTGCGGCAACACACATGGTTTGGTATTTCAGCTGATGCACTTTTAAATTTTAGTATTTCTTTTTTGTATGTGTGTAATAGAAGGTCGCTATGTGCAGAATTGTTGGTAGTGTGATCTACAACTATTGCATTTTGTAAGTGGGTTTGACTTCCAAAATATTTTATCTAAATACGGTCCATTTCTTCTTGTAGATATTTGGGCGTGCCATGCAGAAGAGTGTTATTTAAATTGGCTAATTCTGAAGTTGGACTGTTAGCATATTATATTTTATACACTAGATTTCTTACATTTGTATGATGTATTGATATCCTTTTGATATCATGGAAGGTGCTTTTGCAAATAGGTCCAGAAATGCAGGCTAATGAATGTCCTTGTAGTCCTGTGTATTTGCGCACTGGACAGATATCTATATTTTGCAGCACTTTCATTTTAATTCTGTCTTTACCTTTCACATACTGATTGAGGAACTGACGTAAAGATTTGAATAATGTGTTAGGAATGGCACACATTGATGTGCATGGCCATTTGTACACTGGACGGTCTGGATCAGTGGAATCGAGAGGTAATTCTGAGTTTTCAGGGGATACTTTTCTAAGCAGTGTTTCTTGTTCCATGATGCTATGTTTGATTTTTTCATGCCCTTGTCCACTGCTATGGATGGCAATTGTGTTTGTTTGATTTTGTTTGTATGCTTCTTCATTAAAATATGGTTCTGTGGTTGTTGTGTGACTCCATTCACCTCCTCAAATATGTAAGAAGTTATTTTTGTTCACATTCCGTTTATTGATAAGTTTCTTTTGTAGTTTGGTACTTAGTTTTGTTAGTGGTTTCATCCTATTTAATACTAATATAAACAACTTCCTTTTCAGAAGGATTGCACTGTGCGCGAGAGCGTGTAAGATTAATTTTCTATGGTAGGTTTTAAGGGTTGAGGATGATTTCGGTCCTCTTCTTATTAGATTCTGAAGGACTCTCTGGCGAAACATTTTGGCTAAAATACATTTTTTACTATATGTTCTTGTCACTATATCAGGATTAATAGTAGTATTGTTAGGAGTACTGGTAGCCAATTTTTTGTGAAGAGTTTTGTCTTTCGTGCCACATTTTGTTGGAGGAGGTAAAGTTTTGGTAGTTGAAGCTTCCTTTGTTTTGCTAAACGACTGTGTTGGCTGTATTGTTCCAACGTTCTGTACAAACTCTGTTACAGATGGATGGTTAGGTTGGACACTTTTATTTTTATTGGCTCTACTTCTGTGTTCCTTTCTATGGACTTGCTTTTTGGTAGCCATTCTTTGGGGTCTGTTGAAAAAAAGAAGGCATGGTTTGGTCTTTTGTACAATGTATGTGTGCTGTGTGTATGCGTGCATGAGTTTGATGGGGAAGCTGTTTGTGGTGGTGTGTGAATGTGCATTGGTCTCTTACAATGATTTGGGGAGGATATTTTTCGGTTTGTATACTACTACAATGTGCTTCAGATGAGAGTGCTAAGAGGCCTAGTGATGGAGAGATGCATTAATAGTAAACATAATGGCATTAAATTGAAACAGGTATTTGTTTTCTAGTACTAACATTGTAAGGCGTTTGTATGTTATTTGCGTTCCAAACCGACGGGGATTTGTGAACCATTCTGCCTGTTAATCTTTGTTTAATAAATGGGGATTTGTGGGTAGAATGGTTCAGAAATCACTGTTTGCTTAGGTGTGCAAATTAAATACATAACCCACACACTCTGTTTCAGGAATAGTTATAATATAAAGGTCGTCCTGTACTTAGTTTTTTTTGCAGAATGGCCAGGTTTCTTTGGATATGTTGTTTGCAATGTAGATGCTGTTGATATTCAGGACAGTAGTCTTCACTGTGATTGTAAAAAGAAGAAGTTAGTAACTTTGTGTGTTTAAAGTAGTGATGTTACTGTATACGTTAATTTTGCATCTGTCGTCGGAATATTCTCCTTTGATATTTCACACAGTGCATGTGTGCATTTCACTTCACTATGTGCTGCCTTTGTATGTTACTTGCAGTATGTTAGTCGCAAGTGCTTCAGAAATGAGTAAAATTTTTAGATTATGCAAATGTCTTGTTTCTTTTGAGCTCTGTTATCTATAGCAGAGAGGTTTGTAAGCGATAGCTCATTATAGTTGCTGGAAAAAATGTTGGTACTTTCTTATTATAAGTACGATTCCGAAAAATCGGGAGACTCTCAGAGGGCCATGTCACCACAGCAATCGGGAGCGTTTATTTTTCTCATACGATCGTATTGGAAGTAGCATTGATGTAGGTGGTATACAGTAAAAAATGGTGCCATTTTGTAATGGAAAATCGACTTTCGCACTAAATAGGGAAGGTTGTAACGTGTGTATAGGTTATGCGGGAGACAGTAAGAAGTAGTGCGATTTGTTAATGAACAATTGGACATCTTGCACTTAAAGGGGGAGTGTTGGTATGTATTGGCTATGCAGATTTAGTGGCATTAATTTGTTTAAATTAAATCACATGGGTTGTACATGTTATCTGATTAAAATATGCATACCTGTACTTTATACGCATGCATGCACGCATCGATGGAGCTGTATGTAGAAATCCGCGACACTTGTACAGTACTTTTCAAAGTAGGTACTTTGCAATGATATGCGACTTGTACTCAGAGTGATCAATAGTACATTTGAAGTGCACAATTTTGATGACAGAGTTAGATGTAGGGATGTTGAATCTGATTGGTGGATGCTTGTGTGACTGCTTAGCTGTGTTCAATGAGGGAATGGATTTGCGAGTAATGTGGAAAGGGTAGAAGGACTAGTTAAGAGTTATGTGCTGCACGTACACAACGCTTGTGCGTGGGTACGGCATGTCACATACGGGTTTCTACAGCAAATCTAGCATGGAAAGGAAACGGTAGCCATCAGCCAATCTGATGTTCACATTGCTCTTTTGTGTTGAAAGACGGTGCGTATACTGAAGATGGCAGAGGTGCACAGGGTGAAGGTTTTGGTCGTTGGAGATATTTTTGTGCATGGTTTACAGCACTATGCCGAAAGTAGGAATGTAGCACACCATTTCGATGTGAGAGGAGTAGAGGTGGTGTGGAGCACTGAGACTGATCGCGATGTTGCGGGAATTCTCTGAGTTTCCACCGAGATGCGTGCGATGACCACTCCTCATGTGGTACTTTTGCACTACGGTGCTTGTCATTTGGGCTACGTGAGTGCACGTACTTTGTTGGACGATTTGGAACAGTTGGTGCAAGCAGTCATGAACATATTTCCAACTGCGAAATTAATTTTTTCTGGGTTACTCCATAGAGGAAAATGGGACAACAGTTCTGTTTTCTGTCCTGATCAAGGAATTGGGAGGTGTATCATCAATCGCGGCATGCATGCTTTTATGTTACGCACTGGTATGTTTTTCTGCAGCCACGAGAACATTGTTCCCAGTAATGTGGCTTATTTTGAAGCAGATGAGGTTGCATTATCTTCTCTGGGCAATGCCATGTTCTTTTGGAATGTGAGGCTTGCTTTGGAGAAGGTTCTGTAATGGTTGTACGACAGTGGTCTTCAAACCTTTTTGGCCTGGGCCCCCCTGAGCAAAGTTTGGGCAGGCCGGGCCCCCCCGAAAGTGCTAGATGAACAGTATGTAGAAATCGCTATGAACTTTTGCATGCCGTCACCGCACCCTACTCCCAGTACAGATCCTGAGCTCTCCCCAGCCTACTCCCATCACTATCCCAGTGCTGCCGCCCATCCTGCTCCCACCACAGTCCCATAACACAAGCAAACACACATCCATACACATTTAAATAAAAAATAAATCACCATAAACGTGCCTTCTGCAGGGGCCTGCGCGTGGTTTCTAAAATGCCCTGCTCCCGGTTGCTCTGCCCGCATGTGCGAGGAGGCACAGGAGCACCCCCTCGCACATACATACATGCAGTGCCCCAGCCAGCATTCCCAATGAGCTATGCAAGGCTGGCGAAGCAAAACACCCCCAGCGTTGCATGGCTCAGTGATCATGTGCGGCTGGGGAAATGAACTGTCAAAGGCAAACAGTGTTTCCCTTTGACAGTTCAGCCAGCCCAGGAGCACTCCTTCAGCTGGAAAAAGCAGCTGAGGGAGTGCTCAGTGTTTCACTGGGCTGGCTCCTTGGCTCCTCCATAATGGGTGAGGTGGCCAGTGGGTGGACGCCCCCTCAACCATTATGGATGAGCCGGCAGGCTTGGACTGGCCTATAGGGTGATGACCGTACCAAAAATGCAAAAGTCTAGTGTAGGCCAGTCAAAATGGGCCACTTTTTTGGCTAATGTGGGCCAGTTTGAGGAGTTACTTCACTATGCAGCTAGTAGTTTTGACTACTAGCTGAATAAATATTCTTTAAATATCTTTAAATATCACTATTTGAACAAAAACAACCCTTTTGGTACTATTGAAACAGTCTGTGACTAAGGGACTGAAAATCCATTTGCAACTGCTGGCCATTTTTTCATTGGTGCCTAAGACCGTTTTATGGTCCAGTCTGATCATATGAGCTGCCCCTTCACATTTCCTCCAATCAAAAAAAAAAAAAAATGTCATGCTGGGCTCTGGCGCCCCCCCTGGGAGGCGGCCGTGCCCCCTGGGGGGCGCGCCCCACAGTTTGAAGACCTCTGTTGTAGGAGTATAGTAAGAAGAAAAAATATAAAAAAAATACAAAATAACAGATGTCTGTAAGGCATCTGCCCACAATTTCTTTTTAAAAATGGCTCTTTTTAGAGCCCACCTTAAAGGGGAAAAGGGGAATAATATTTAAATGTACAGTCCTCACACTCTGATCCTGTACGTGTCCACGAACATGGCGGTAGTTTGCAGGCGGCGCCGATTCTGGGGTGGAGACGCATGCAAATGAGAATGTGCAAAGCTAGGGATTGGTCAGTAAAGTTCAGTGGGTGTGTTTTGTACAGAGACATTTAGTGAGAACGTCTTTTCCCTGACAGGAGACCAGACAGCCATGGCTCTGTGTGCTCAAAAACAGATTATCTGGATATTGGGAGACTCATGGATACATTGGTTGAAGGTGCATGCTGAAAGTTGCAGTCTATGTGCAGATCTTGGATTTCCTAATGTAGAAGTGCACTGGCATGGCGTGCGTGGAATGAGGTGGCTGGACTTGGTATCTCTCTGTGCAACTTTACAGACAGAGCGTCATCCGGACATACTTATCATTCATTGCGGAGGAAACAGTTTAGGCTATGTGTCTGGAATTTCTTTGCAATTTGCAATGAAGGAAGGACTTGAAAATGTCATGGACATGTTTCCAAATTGCCAAATTGTTTTTTCCCGTATTGCACAAAGACAGATATGGTTTCGTTCCTCTGCATTTGGTCCACAAATGGAGAAAGCGGGGCGCAATGTGAATAAGGCTGTTTGTGCCTTTCTAAGAGATATTGGCATGTCTTCATTCCACAAGGAAAACATTTTGTTTCGTAGTTCTTTAATTTTTTCGTAGAGATGGAGTCCATCTTACATATGCTGGCAATCAGATATTTCTTCGCAATGTACAAAATGCTTTACAACTTTTTTTGACATCATAGTCACCTTTTTGACAATCCGCTTTTTCTTACCTACATTTTTTAAGGGACACACACCACCACTGAAAGGCACTTTTCAGAGCCACTACTTACTTCCAGCAAAACGTCCATTGATTTTGTTATGCTTACTCAGTGTGTTTTACGACTGTCTGCGGACTTTTCCAAAAATGCACGGGGGTCTACAATGGTCACTTGATAGTTCTATTCTTTAACTGAGAAAGGCGGCTCTGAAAAGAGCCTTTTTATACATTTTTGTAATTTTTGAGTTTGCTACTTTTGACAACACGAGACACTAGGAGAGGAAGGCAAAGGAGGGTAAGGAAGGGACACCAACCACGGGGATAAGAAGGGGCAGGTGGAGAGAGAAAGATATTGGGTGGCCTTTACTTAGGTAGGGAGCAGTTCTTCTGGTGCTCCGTGACCGTAGCCTCAAAAGCACTTCGAAGACTCTACCCCCTGCAGAGTACTGCGTCACAATACACACACAATATTGTGACCCTCGAAAGGTAAGGGTCAACAGCATTGCAAATGGCTTGTGAGGCATCTGGAGGGATGCGCTCCCCCACAGGAGTGTCTCTTGTGGTGAGAGGATCGGACACGGAGGATGCTGTGGAGGAATTCAATCTACTACGTTCTTCGCATGGCACCACCTTGCGAATGTCCGCACTGTGGAATGAAGTTAGGTGTTGCTTCATGGTTGTCATACCAAAGCTAGACGCACCAGGTCTCCTGCGACTGAGCACCAACTGGCACCGGTTACACCTGACAAAGTTTGCACGTTCTTTCGGTACATTCCCTAAAACGGAAAACAACTGCCACACCATCAATGACATTTGTGATGTCATCTTTGATGTCCTGGGTGTTAGTGTTAGCAGTGCACAGTGGTGCGGGCAGTTATGGTTGCCTAGGCTACCATAACTGGCGAATTTCAGGGGTTTTTCGGTTTTACTTGGAACCATAATGTGACATTTATAATGTTTTTTTAGGGAATTTCACAGGTTTTTAGTAGTGCAACTTAACCATAACTTCCCATTAACAAGTTTTTTTTTTTGTGAATATATATATTTATATATATATGCTTTCTGTCCTAACCATGTGATACAGACTCTGATCTGACCCAGTGTCCTGCTGAACTGCAGAGTGCAAGCCTAGAGAATTGCTTGAACGATAAGCGTAATGTGGCGGTGCTTATGTTCATGTCTATATATCCAAGTGGGTCTTATTTTAAAGACTTTACTTAGAGGGGTTGGTCTTGCTCACTGCATTCGTTTGCACAGTGTAATATGGGGCCCCTTTGGAAACTATTTCCAGGGCCACTTTTGGTTCCCAGTCCACCCCTGAATTCCACAGCACTAAAGTGTCATTGGATATAATTTCCACCATGTTGTGTATTGAAAAAGTGAAAACTCTTATACAACCAAATCCTGCCCCTCGTGAAACTGTCCTCAACATATCCACACGCAACGCCATAGTATCTTCTTTTAATTAGAAAAAAATATCTATAAAGAAACAAATGAACTATTTGTGACTGCTGAATAGGGGGGCAGGAGGGGAATTCTACAAATGCTGCTTTGTTTTCGCCCTCATTTAACTTTACTGGGGTCCACGTGTCACGGGTAATCACCCAGGTGTCCGTCACCTCCATGGGCTGAAAATATCTCTTTGTAGGTAGTAACGCCCTACTTGCCCTAGATGCTCTCATAACCAGGGAAGTGAATTCATCAATCGAAGAAGGTAGATGCTCCTGGGTGTTAAAACACATCATCATCATACCAGTGTTATCAGAACCCCACCCCTGTGCCAGCTGAAGGAAGCAACCACTGGCCCATCACTGGCCTGGCTCCTCCTCAACCTGCTGCATTCTGAGAATCTGGACACCTCGGACGCTTCTCAGTTTAGGTTCTGCCCCGATTACGGGGCAGAAACTGCTGCTAGTCAGTTTTGCCTGAAATCCTAGTAGGGTTTGCCTCCCTTCCGGTCCTCCTTGATCTTTCGGCTGCCTTGGGCACAGGGGATGTGATTTTTCACTGTCCCGCAAGTAGCCGAGTGTGGCGCTGCCCCTTGTAGGGACGCGCATGCGGGGGCGTGATGTTGCACGCCGCCGCGTGCAGTATAAATAAAGGGGGCGTTCCCGGCCGCATTAGTGCGACCGGGAAGACCAAGCAGTACGGACGTCTCTGTGTGTGTCTGTGTGTGCTTGGGTGCTTACGGGCATCGCGAGTGGGGGTCATGGGACATCCACAACACTGAGGAGGGATGATGTGGCTAAAAAAACTCCTTGCTAGATCTCATCACAGCCATTTGGGGGTTTTCAATTTTATGATTTCCTTCTCACGTGTGGCGTTTCTCACCATTCCCCTCTTTCTATTTTCCTCAGTAACATTTTGTACACTCGTGCTTATTTATCAGTGGAATGAACATAACGCATGAATACTAAACATGCCACCTGTACCCTCTGCTATGGCGCTGGTAGTGGCAACGACCGTGGTGGCAGCCCTTCTTATCTACCCTTGCTTAGCTTGGCCGATATGTTGGACTTGCGGGGTCCATAACTGCCTACATTTCTTAAGTAGTTACGCTCACTAAATGCCACATAACATAGCAGAATACTCCTCAACATCACACATCATACCATAGAATTCCCAAACGTAGCAAGAGAGAGGGCATACCAGGACTTTTAAAACGGGGCAAGCTATAGTTTTGGAGCAGCAACATGATCTTTTCAGTTCAGCTGAAAATCCATTTTAGAAAAACTGGGGTGAGTGCTCACCCAATGAATATCCCACCTGTTCCTGTTTTTTCCTATTTCAGGGCAAATCTCGAGCACAGCACAAAAGCTCTTGAGGTAATGAAACCGAGCCAACATTCAGGAGGCTCCACAGTGCAGTTGGCCCGTTAATTCATTGGCACATTGATTGATGATGTGTACATAACAGGGAAGAAGTGTGGCTTACTCCCCATTCTGCATTTCTTCATGTGATTTTTGTACAAGGCCTACGCTACATACATTTGTGCGAGTAAACCACTAGTGTGCACTGTTACGGCTCTCAGTTTGTGGGCCTCTGTTCTGCACCACAGGTCATCTCTGAGAAGTGTCTTCCTTGAGCAGGTGGGAAATATTGGCACATTCTGTGTCCAGATTACAGAAACTTTGCACCGGTGAGAGTGCAAAGTTTGCACGGTATTAGCACTAGGGCAAAGTTAGCCCTATTTTAAAAAACTGTGTTACACATAAAAAACTTTGCACCTCGACAAGTGCAGTTTGGCATATTAAAAGCACCTGCACAAAAATTGCCTAAGTGCAAAAAAGATGCATTTTCACTACATTTTTGCACCAGGGTCATCAGGGAATGGTACATTCCGTATTAGCACTAGGGCAGACACAAATGCATCAAAAATGTATCTTTTTATCACTAAGGCAATTTTAACACTGGTGCTTTTAATATGCCAAACTGCACTCGTCAAGGTGCAATGTTTTTTTTGTGTGTCCCAGTGTTTTTAAAAAAAAATAGGGCAGACTTTACCCTAGTGCTAATACCGGGCAAACTTTGCACTTGCACCAGTGCAAAGTTTTTGTAATCTGGCCCCTAGGGCCTGTATTTTCATCTACAAGATGTACAATTTCCTAATCTTATATGTATTGTGGGGAACTGGATGTCTTTTCACTTTCTCCACCTTTACCTTTCTAAGACGTAAATCCTGTTCTTTTCCTCCTCTTCTTCCCCTTCTCCCGACACTGGCCTCCTATTCCCTCCTACTGTTATCCCTTTTTTTCATCTGATCGTAACTTGGAGTGGTCTTTGACTCCTCTTCACATATGACCAACACTGTCCACCTATTCTTTCCTTTTAGGCCATCCAACTTCTTATCTTCTCTCTTATCCTCTCTTGTCTTAACTACTGATCTGCTCTCCTACACCACCTTCCTTCTTCTTATCTTACCACTCTTCGATAAGTCTATAAAGCTGCTATCCATCTTCTCTTTCATCTTCCTCCTTGCTCATCCATCACGCTTTCCCTTATGTTGGCTTCTTTACTCTCACTCCTCTTCACATATCAACAACACTGTCCACCTATTCTTTCCTTTCACGCCATCCAACTTCTTATCTTCTCTTTTATCCTCTCTCATCTTAACTACTGATCTGCTCTCTTACACAGGCTTCCTTCTTCTTATCTTACTACTCTTAGATCTGTCTATAACTCTGCTATCCGTCTTCTTTCATCTTCCTCCTTGCTCGTCCATCACCCCTTCCTTTCTGTTGGCTTCTTTACTCTCATTCCATTCCTGCCCTCTCCTACACTTTGTGAGAAACATGAGGGTATTCTCCCTGTAAAACCCAGAGAATCCCTTATTCAGATGGCCTGGACACAGCCATCGCTGTTGAATCCAGTTCCTGGGGGTGGACCAGTGGGGGAGGAACACCTGGGTATGGAAACCCAGGGTTGTGCTCGGGGGAATGCCCCAGGTGAGACGCGGTATGTTACAGACGAAGAAGACGAGGAGGGTGAGGTCCCGGACCCCTTTGAAGGCTGTACTACATCTGGCTCCCTTTCTCCTATAAAGTGTCCTGTATCAGAATCAACCAGCCCCTCCACCCCCATCTGGTAAATCCTCTAGGAGCACGAACCCTATTAAATTGGAAAATCACATCTCCCAGAAACCCTGCTTTCCCACTTCCTACCCGAAATCTCTCAACCATTCTTCTCCACATCCATTTGATTATTCTTTTTCAAACACTCCATCTGCCCTGACAACACACTACCTGTCCAAAATCCCCTGTGCTCATTTCACAATCCCAGTTATCCCTGTGTACCTCACAAACCCCCAAAATCCAGTTCTTCTGAATATCAATGTCTAAACTTCCAGTCAAATGTAACCTACCCTTCTGAGATCCTCACAAGCCCTAATACGAAGGTCGTTATTCTTTCCCTTCTGCCCCGGTAAGACATCTGGAAATTCTACCTCTCCCCTTTTCCGACACAAACATTCTTTCAAACCACAGCAGACAATGGTATTATCTCAGAACCATTTACCTGACATTTCCCAAACAAGGTTCAGGCAAAGTCAGACAATTGATCAGACACACACCTGACGGCCCTTTCCCTTCCTCACAGGAATAAAAGGTGGAGCCCGAGAGCACAGTACAAGCAATGTGAGTACAGCAGACAACACGACGAGACGGCTACCACGCGGCATTTCAAAAGAATGAGAAAGGCGGCAGGAATCGAGAGGGTGGCGAGGAGAGACGTGACCTTGCCCTTTTCGTTCCAGGCCCGCGGAACCTTTGTGAAAGAGAGCCTAAGACCACAAACCATAGCGCAAGTGTCCTGCAGCAGATGTCAACGGTGCATGGGGCAAGCCTATGCTGATAAGCAGGAGCGAGGGAAGCTCCCGCGCCCCTGGTACCAGCCTTGACTCCAGAAAAGCTAAAAGCCAAGTGAGTCGACACAGCCGGTGAGTCGAGGGGAGAACCGATAAGAACCGGGCTGTGATGAGTGAGAATCGCGAAGTGGCAAGTTTTCAACCAAAGCTGATGAATTTTGAATGAACTGTTAAAAGTGTGAAGGGGAGACCAGCTGCAGATGGAAACCAGCAGCATGTGGGTGCTAACTCGAGAGACTCTGGTTGAGCCCCATATGAGATAAACTACAAGTACCAGAAGACCCTGGGAAGGCCTGTGAAATAGGTCAAAGTGGTCATACAGAGGGTCAACTAAAATCCCTGTACAATTGAAAGACTTTGATCTACAAGCACTGTGAAAGAAAGGGAATTGAATCCCATTAAAGCAAGAGGGGTCCGAACCCGACCGAGGGAGATCCAGGGGTGAAGCCATCACCTAAGAATGTAAAGAGAAGAGGGGTCCGAGCCCGACCAAGGGAGATCCAGGGGTGAAGCTATCACCCAAAAATATAAAGAGAAGATGCGTATGAGTCCAACCGAGGGAGATCCAACGGTGAAGCATCACCCAAAGTTGATTGATAAAGGAACTGTGGTATATTTTGCAATACAAATTGAGAAGGGTCAGCGCCCACAAGAGGGGGACCCAGGGTTGAAGTCGTCACCCTACGTGAAACTGTGATAAACCATTGAGAAGGGTCAATGCCCAGCAGAGGGGGGACCCATGGGTGAACCCATCACCCAGCGAACCTTGGAAAAGAACTTTAATTTGTTAAAGGAAATTTTGTTTTGCTGTTTGTACACATCAGGTCCTCAAAGGCAAGAGACTTTCAAGTGAAACGAGACTTGGTCATCGACGGCCCTGATAACTGAAAGCTTGAGAGTGTATCTTTCAAGTTTACGGTCATCAATGACCCTGATAACTGTAAGCTTGAGAGTGTATCTTGAGAGCTGCCATTAGAACTATCGTCTCATGCTGAGGAAGCCCGAGACTGAGACTGTGCTCCAAGTGTCCTGAGAGCTGCCATTTGAACTGTCATCTCGTGCCGAAGAAGCCCGAGACTTTACTCTGCTCCAAGCTCCCATCTTACCCCGTGTGCAAAACGTGGGGAAGGGAGACCTAAGCTACCGCATCCCGACATATTATTTGATAACACTTCTTTCTCTTTCTTGAGAACTATCTCACACCCCTTTTTGTATTAGTTGTGAAGTTTGGCAATAGGTTTCTTAGTATAGGCCCTTTTGATTTGACACAACACCACTAGGTCTTGTTTTTCATTTGATGGTGGACGCTTGCTCCCATCTTAGGGCCTGATTCATGGAACATTTTCCTATGGGCTTGCGCCATTATAAAATACTTCCATGAATCAGGCCCTTAGATTTAGGTTTAGATTAGGCGTTTTTCCAACCTGCATACAGCATTTATTGTTCAATAAACACCCTTGAACTATAATCACTTGTGTCTGTCTTACTTGTTGTCACCATGAGTTTCTCACAACTTTCTTTGTATTTTTTTCAAGGATCTACATGGCTTGGCTCCAGCTTACCTCACCTCTTTGGTCTCTTTCTGCTCCCCTCCCCTCTATCTCGGCTCTCAAATACTGTACCACCTCTCTGTATCTAATCCTTCATGTGCCCCCTCTTTCTTCCATTCCTTTCCATGACTCGCCCCCAAACACAGGAATCCTCCACCTCCCGATATATGCTCTTCCACTTCTCTTAATGTCTTTCGTACTCGCTTAAACGCTCACCTTCTTTCTATCCTATCTGACTCTTAATAGACTCTCTGATTGCTTTGATCCTTATTAACTTCCATCAAAACCTGTTTTGGTACTGTTGCATATTTCTGCTTTCGATTGCGCTCTGGCAAAAGCGCTCAATACATTCCAATAAGAACAAATGAAAATACAAAGAAGGTCACAAAAACGAGTGTAGATTCTATTTGCAAGATTTCTTTTTCAGCATTGAAATTCTTTAGTATTTGGTAGTATTTTTAGTGATTCTTTCAGAATTGCACTTGCTTTCCCAGAATGCTGTCTTCCAATGTCATTTGTACTCTTTGGTCTTTTCGCTACTCTTAGGGGGATTTTTTCCTCAGGTCTTGGTGTGGGAGCAACAACATCGATCATAAAGGCAAGCAGGGTTCCAACCAAAAGACAGAAGCAATGCCCAAGCAGTCAGGCTTCACCCAATGAAGGGGAGAAGGCTGGTGGCCAGTCCCACTAGACATTCCCAAAAATAACACCACACAACTATCCTGAAAAATATCAACTTCAGTGAAATTTTGCGCAACTTTGTAATGGAGTTCAAATAAGTGCGATACGTTTAGGCCACATCACGTATTATACACCGTGTAGATTAAAAACACAGTGAATGGATTTAGGTTAGACCCACCCAGCCCATAGGTAACATCAGGCCTATACCTGGTGGTAAACACAGGGTAGTATAATGGCAAGGGGTGGGGATAAAAGGGTCCCCTCGATATCAGTAAAATGCATTATACCGTCACGCTCAGCACCCACAATGCAAATATACGAAGAGCTTCAGTATTCCTCGGAACCTCTGGGGTACAGCAAAAAGGCTACACATAGGTAAACCATATACTTGAGGATAGCACCTAGAAGGAGTGAAGGGGTTAAACGATGAAAACAATATCCTGAGACAATGGTCCAGAGACATTTAGACGTATTATACAAGGCATACATGGTCTCAGCAAACTCCTCGAAATAGGAGGAAGCAAAGTAACCAAAGTTAGATACAGTAATCCAATACTTTTCTATGGATTTGAGTGCAGTGATGTATTACTTTAAATTCCCTAATACATCACAGGTGCCAGCTAACACTGCAGGGACCTAAGGACTACCCACGAAGAATGTCGAAGTTCTGGTAAGTACCCTTTTTAGTCACTTTAGGAGGTGTTTTCAAATGTGTAAAAGTTTGTCCCTAGGAATTATTAAAACAAAGTCCCTAGGCAAGCCGTGGTTATGTGTTAAAGCCAGGTACAAACTTGTTCTACCCCCAAAGGTTCAGCCAAACTGGAAACCAACCTCGGGGAGCACTAGAGGAGACTCACTTGAAGAGATGCAGCTCCAGATTTGAGACCCAGTCAGCTAGAGAAGGGCGGATGCCAAGCAGGCTTCGGGACAGTGGAAGCCAATGATGATTCGTGGATGAGGGAGGCCTGCAAAGCCCCACTACTGCTGGACCAAAGGGACACCAAAAGAAAAATGATTCCAATAAATATAGTAGGATGCCAGAACCTGCACACACTCCACAGCGACTGCCACCATAGGCGCCAGTCACTGTGGATTCAGCTTGGAAAAGGCAGTAGAACACAGTTAGTACAGGACTGGGACAAGGATCAAGTACACAGGGACTTCAAACCAGCAACAATCCAGATGCACACAAATAATGAACCATGTTCACAGGAAGACAACCTATGCGCCAGAAGCAACAGCCGCTATGGGGAAGGCTCCAGGAAGATGGAAGAACCCAACAAAGGGGATGCAGAAAGCTTGAGGGGAAAGATGGGGAAGCTAGCCAACAAAAAACAGTCCCTCAAAGGGTGCAATGGATGAGGGAGAACCCAGGAAGGGCCAAACCGAGCTGAAAACCACTTGTCATTACCCACCAATCATATAGGCTGGAATGGGTACTCCCTACCTCAAAACATCTTATTCAGAAGGATTTCACGTGGAGGAAACACAGCAATGGCCCAAAAACAGCCCCAGCATGGGACAGTCAGTCCAGCCAGCAAGGGCAACCTGGAGGCGAATGAGGAAAATCCTCCTCCTCCAGCAAAACCCTGGTCCCCAGATGCAGCAGCCCATCTTTACAGCGGTCTTCCAGCAATTCTGATAAGAATCTACTGACATGAGTAATGTACAGGATAATCCCTAAATAAGCACATTCACTCAGGATCTGGTCTAAGCAAGCCCTCCAATCACGCATCAGGCAGACAAACATAGGTTTTATCTTACAGTCAATTAGGCAAGCCCTGGAAAACCAACAAACAATCATCAAGTCACCCATACAGGATGTGTATTAGTTTTTTTTTGGGCGGAAAACCGGGATAACCCAGGTTATGCCACATTAGAGAGTGTAGGAATGTGCTCAGAGTGAGTCCAAACTAGCGCAAAAGCAATCTTAGGCCTGCCTCATGGTCCACACAGACAACAGAATGGCACAAACAAAACGCCCAGGAGTAGAGCTTAGCAAAATGCATTAGTAAAACAATGGCTACCTTACTGGTATATTGGCCTACTAATGCAGTAAAAATGACTGTACCCCAGGTGAAGCCAAAGCGAAATTACAGCTGCCCCAACCTATTCCAAAACACATTTCTAGGGTTATAGTATCACCCCAGGACCATAATAGGGTGCTTAAAAAGCACTCCTGTCCTAGGAACCATATGGGTTACGATAGGACAGCACATGAAAGTAGAAGCCATCTTTTCACAAAAGTAGAGTCAAAGATCCAGGAAAACAGCAGAGTAAAAGCTATATGTTTAGGGGCCTATCAAAACAGACTCCTGTCCTAACACCAAGGATCCAGTGTGCAGTAACAGGGCTCTCTATACCGTGCAATGTATTTAGGACGCTCTGTGACCTAAACTACATTGCACATAATGCAGAATCAGTGTTCTTTTATCTCGCAATGCCTTTTAGACACATTGGTATTTCACAACGTTTTCTAGCTTTAAGCGCAGGCTTAAGGGGTGTACTCATATCTGTAGGTACTGGTAGCACACTGCTAGGCTCTTCAGATATCTGTCACATCTTTCCAACTCAGTCAGGAGATCTTGCGGCTCCCGAGGTATGGTCTCCCGCATCAGTTATTCAGCAGGCAACACTCTACTGGGCTCTCTGCCCACCAACACCCCCTGGCTCCAGAACCTTTCTAACGACCTGGATTTTCTTGGACAGCCCTCTACCTAGGACCAGCAAAGTCAGAGTGCCTCTTTCTGACAGCCCGGTCTCTGCCATCTATGCTCCAGGGTTCTCTGGCTACCGCCTCCATCTTATCTCTTGCAGGTCTCCACAGCTTCTCCGCTTCTGCAAAGTCACTCTCCCTTCTCTTACCTCTGATGTCTTAACCCCACTGGTGGGTTATCCCATGAACTTTACTCATGGGTCTCCTTAGCCAACTATACCACCACAACCCCTCGCTCCCCAGCTTTACAAAAGCTCAGGCCGCCATCTTGGATCTCATTGCTAGTTCTTTCTGGAGCAGTCCGGTTAGAGGCACATGCTCTCTGTTTTCCTGGCTTATCAAGGTTAACTGGCTGTGTTTATTCCCCCACCAGGGTTTGCATTGGATCACATATGTCCCCTTGTATGTATATGCAATACGATAGGGAGAGATTTTGTCAGTGTATAGAGAGTTTGGTACAGGGAGCAGTTCTATTAATGTCTTCTTATGTCTCCTTCTCCACAAAGACTGAACTTTTTTTTTTCTTTATAGAGGTATTTCCCTATCCCCACTCCTGGGTTTCCACTATGAGACATCCCTCTGCCAGTCCACTGACTCTTTTCTCAGGGCTGTAAGAGCAGGAGGGATGAAGTGTAACTCCTTTCCCAAGCGTAGCTTCCAGATCGTTCCTTCTCCCCTTCATTTGAGTCTGACCCTTTGAGGGCAGCAGTGTCCGTGTGCACTTTCTGCATTTCAGACTTTACTTATTCTCTTTGTTGCTGGACTTTGTTGAGATTTTTTTAGATAATTAGCATTAAGGTAGATGTATATGCTCTCTCGGTTTGCAGTTACTGGTGTTGCCCAAATGTGTGAATATGTTGTTCTCAACCTTAATCTAGATGAGGCAGTCTCAACTGCGCCTCCAGTTCCACTCAGAGCCCTTAACCATCATTTCTGGGAAAAAAGGAGAAATCACTGGCAGCAGTCATGAGTGTTGAGGTGATCCAGCACTGGGGAAGATTGTGTGGGGTGAGGTGTGTTGAAGAGCATTGCTAGTGGGAGAGAGATGGACGTTTTGGAAGCTGATTACGTGGATAGACGTATGTCGGTTAGTACTTTGGTTGTCAGTGGGATATTGGGGTTTGCTGTGGAGTTTTGCCAGAGTAGATTTATCATGCAGGGGATGATAAAGGTACGTTTTTATTGGCGAGGTTTGTAAGCAGGGACATCATTTCACCAAAATGTCATTGGTAGCGGAAGTGACAGCGGAAGTGACATCACATGACCTTTGACCTCAGACGACATCACCGGAAGTGATGTCAGTGCACTACCATCCCGACGTGAAATCATAGGAAATCAAGGAACACAACCTTTCAATCCATGACAAAAGAGGGAGTAGCATAGCATAGTATTGGTCCTAAGTACACTATGAAAAATATGGTTACGATATCACTATAATGTGATACATTTCATACAAGAATGGATCACCATATGTATCGTTAATATCAGCGTGTATAGGCCCATATTACCAAATTACTGTGAATGCAAGCAGACTTCCAAGGCCAAATAATAATGATGTGTTATTATAAAGCACTTACGTATAAGTGTACACATACAATATCACCCAACCTGTGCTGGTACTCATTTATCAACCTCAGAAGGATGAAAGGCTGAGTTGAGGTGTTTAAGAACAGACTAAATCAGTGACTCACCGCACGTAGTGTGCCTGAAATAAACCTTTAATGAGTCTAGCAATTATTGTATATAATTTAGGAAAGACAAATTATTTGTTATTCCTATTTCTTTCTCATTTAGGATCACTGCTCAAAGTGTTACACTAGTTGAAGCCCCTTGTTTTTTTTAAGAGGCCTGAACAAGAAAGCCAGCCACTCCAAAAATAAAGAGCGACATGGCACTGGCCACAGCCCCGGAACTTATATTTATTTTAAAAAAAGAAATTAAAAAAAACTTTTTTTTTTAGGGGTAGCAAGGCAGACCTCAGGGGTAGCAACTGCAACCCCTGGTGACCCCCAAATGACATCCCTGATTGTGAGGGGTGGTAGGTGAGGAATGAGGACGATGCTAGAATTTATATAGCACAGCAAAACATATATAACCATCTCTGGGTGGTGTTCAACGTCACCTCCATGAGGGCCGCACGAAGCCACTAAAGAGGTGCTTCTTCAGTAGACTGTGAAAATGCAGCAGTGTTTGACATTCCTGGATAACCCTAGACAGCTGGTCCCAAATACACTGACAGTGGAATGAAAACCGACTTCCTTAAAGAGACTATCAAGATTTTATAAAGTACTAAAAGTTCATTTGTTGCAGATTACAATGGTTGGGGGGCCACGTACTGATTTGGTCCATAAGGTTGTGACTACATTTACATATTATCACTATTTTAGGCCAACCGAACAGACATATTTCGGATACCGGAAGCAGGGTCGGACTGGGGCATAAAATTGTCTCTGGCACCATTGAAAAAATGGCCCACAGTTGCAAATGGCAATTCATTCCTTTTGTTACAGACTGTTTGAGTAGCATCCAAGCGGGAGGTTTTTGATCAAATGTGATGCAAATTGTGCATTTTAAAGAATATTTATTCATTAACAATGATTAAAACTACTAGCCGCATGGTGAATTAACTTCTCAAACTGGACCACATGGGCCAAAAAAAAGTGGCCCACTTTGACCAAAAAAAATAGCCACACTAGCATTTTGTGTTTTGGGTCGGAGCCTGCCCAGAAGAGTTTATTACACACCTGGATGCCCAGCATGTACAATATTTGAACATTTGATGAGAGTCAGAAATATTGAATCTCTGTCTGTTGGTGTTAGAAATAGTCAAAAATGATGTGGGTTGAAGGGCATGGATAGGGATGATTGTTTTGGTTGGAGACTGAGAAGTCAGCCATATTGCTGTAGGTTGAGGAAGTGTGTTGTAAATCCCTTGAAATATGTAGGCCATTGAATCTTGATTGAAGTATCCAACATGTCTGTGCAGTGGTGAAATGTGTCCAATTGTGGGCAGCATTTTATCATCAGACAGGACTTTATTTCATATGCACTGTCATCTACAACAAAATACACATTGGCTTTCGAATATGGCGCATTGACTAGGCATTCATGCACAGTTTTTTTTTGCTGGACTTGCACTTTACCCGTACCATTGCACTCTAGCTGCCTGCTATAGACAATGGCCCTCATTACGACCCTGGCGGAAAGCGACTGACCGGAGCGCCACAGCGTAAATAGCGTTTCCGCCATTGCACGAAGGAGCAAAGTGCGGCCCATTCCGACCCATCGGGCACGAGCACCACGCCACGGCGGAAGTGCAAAGTCCGCGATGGCGGAAATGACCCCAAAACGGCCCACACCGCCGCCGTACGGCGCCCTAGGTGCAATACCGCCACCCCACTTAGCGTTCACCGCAGTGTGCGCCTACCGGAAAGTACGGTGCCCGGAAATATACGGAAACGGAAGTTAAAACATGGGGCCGGAACGGGAAACATCCCGACGTACACCTATAAATACACTAAAACCACACAACCACTAAAATCACTACCCTGAAACACACCCCAACCCGTCAACCACCCTAGCGAAACCAAGAAAAATGGGAAAAGTAGCGAAGAAAGCGTGCGACCGCAAGCGGCAGGTCCACTTCTCCCGTGAGGAACTCACCGTGCTAACAGAGACCCTCCAGGAGAATGCTGCCGTCGTCTTCTGCACGCAAATGACCAGGACGGCACTTGCAAACAAGAAGGCCATATGGGCTCTGGTGGCACAGCGGGTAAGTGCGGTGGGGACCGCACCCCGCACCCCACAGCAATGCCGCAAGCGATGGGACGACCTGCGGATACGCGTCCGCAGCATACTCTCTGCCAACCGCAACATTGCCACAGCCACCGGGGGAGGTCCTGAATCACCCATCAAGTTGACCCCCTGGGAAGAAATCTGTGCCTCCACCATCGGAATGGAGAGCATAGAGGGAGTCGGAGGGATGGAGAAAGGAGTGCAGACATCCGAAGATTCAGGTAGGTGGGCCAGATAAAACAATGCCAAATCCACACAGTCCATCCATGTGAAGTACCATGCGTCCACATAGTGCAACAGAAACACATGTCCAGGAGAACGCCCACACACATCGGCCTGATAGCGCACGTTAAAACCCACAATAAATACATAAATAATTAAAAACCCCAAATACACGCACTACACGTGCAGCAGGCACACCCTAACTGCAGGCTGCCAAACAACTGCACCCTCACTCCACACACAAATCAAAGCACCTCCAAGGCCCCGACCCAAATCACCCTCAGGTACCACCCCAATGCATGTGATACAATGCCATTCCAATTCCCACAGACCCATCAATAACCCTCGCCCTCCTTGACTCCACCACAGGGTCCGATCCAAACGACGAGCTACAGGACACCCCTACCAGCACACCTGCAAAGAGGGCCAAGACCAACGGCCAGAGACCCTCCACCTCAGCTGCACGCATCAAGACACGGCAGCAGCACAAATCAGGTGGCAGCACAGAGGAGGGAACATCAACAGGCACCCCAGCAGCCAGCATGCCCACAACACCACCACCACAGGTCCCCCCAATGGATGCCACAGAAGGCACTGCCTCTGGTGGCAGCAGCACCATAGGTGACACCCCATTGATGGCAGCATGCTCGGACACAGAAAACGGGGATGCCGAAGTCAGATCCATCCATGACCTGTCCCAATCCCCCTGTCTGTCCCATCCCGTACAACATGAGGATACCACGCAGGGGCACCCACAAGACGACGACTGGCCATCCCCCACAAGCCCTGTGGCAAGGCAACATGAGGACAACAGCCCCTCTGTGACACCCCCGCAAATGGCCATGGCCCAGCAGAGGCAACAGTCCCTCGACCAGTTGATCGAACAACAGCAGCAACTGGCCACGCTCCTCAAGGACCATGCTGATGAATGTGGGGGCACTAAGGCAGACATAGAAACATCAACTGAGACACTTAGGGCACAAATCGAGAGTAGCACCGAGAGCCTGAGAGTCCAAATGGAGAGTAGCACCGAGAGCCTGAGAGTCCAAATGGAGAGTAGCACCGAGAGCCTGAGAGTCCAAATGGAGAGTAGCACCGAGAGCCTCAGGGGGGAACTGCATGCGACGGCCAAGGACGTATGTGCCGAACTTGCCGCAGTGCGCCGTGTGCTCACTGAGCTCTCGCAAACCCTTAGGGACATGCATGGACGTGAGCAGGCAGACACATCATCCGTTGCAAGTTCCGTCCAGGGCAGCCCCCAACGTAGATCTGGAAGGAACCTGCGCTCCACAGGCAGGGGTGCCCCTGATACCCGCAGAGGGGGCATGCAATAGCGACAGCCCACTGACAATGAGCATCTTTGGACACTGGTGTTCGGGGGGGAGGTAGGAGGGTGGAGGGGGTGTGTTGGGCTCACTTGGGTGGCGGGTCGATAGGGTGTTCAACATGACATCACATATGCCATTAAAAGTGCACGATCAACCAATGAGATGTGTGGACATTGATCTTTGTGTACTAGGCCATCATAGGCGTACAGTCCATGTTGTGCATGTCCCAGACACACGCAGTGCCACGAGTCCCGTGTCCATGTATCAGCCACCAGGCGTGAGTGCTAGAAGCATACATCAATGAGATGCTGACGAATGTCACGGGCCTCCGGTGCCTCGCAGACTCCATGAGGTGCTGCCACATCCCCACCCTCATCATGACCATCTTCAGGTGCTTGCAGTTCTGCGTCAGGGGGCATGGGCACATTTCTACGTACGCACATGTTGTGGAGCATGACACATGCCATCACCATCTTTGCAACCTTCTCATGGCGGTACAGGAGTGCCCCGCCAGACCTGCTGAGGCAGCGGAAACGGCCCTTCAGTAGGCCGAATGCCTGTTCTATGACTACACGGGTACGTGAGTGGGCATGGTTGTAGTCCTCCTCATGCTGGTCCCGTGGGTTCCGGACTGGTGTGAGGAGCCATCTCTTCAGTGGATATCCAGCATCACCTGTATGTGGACGAGAAACGTATGATGTGGAATGCCATTGATACGTACGCACACACCCCCCCCCCCCTTCCTGCCAGGTCATTGCCAATTCACATACCCCACATCATCATGCATGTAATGAGACTCACCGAGTAGCCAGGATCTGTTCCCTGCGTGTCGCTCCATGTAGCGTGGTATTGTAGAGTTCCTCAAGACCATAGAATCATGGGTTGATCCAGGGAATCGGGCACAACAATGTGTAATGATCCTGTTGGAGTCACACACCATTTGTACATTCAGGGAATGAAATTGTTTTCGGTTGCGGTACTGGGCCTCCATGGCATGTGGGACGACCAATTCAACATGGGTGCAGTCGATGGCACCAATGCAACCCGGTATGCCGGCAAGTGCATGGAATCCCACTTTCGTGTTTGTAATTTCCTGCTCCGAGCGTGGTAGGGAGATGTAGTCGTCTGCGTGCTGCAGGAGGGCATCGAGCACTTGCAATAGTGTCCGTGAGAACAGTGGCTGAGAAATGCCATGCAACTGTCCGACTGTGTGCTGGTAGGTGCCTGTAGCCAGGAAGTGGAGTACAGACACCACCTTCAGTAGGGGTGGGATGGCGGTTGGGCTATCTATCATGCTGACAAGGTCAGCCTGTGTCATGTCCACAATGGCGGCTATGGTGTCCCGGTCCAGACGGTAGAGGGTGTGGATCTGCTCATCAGTGAGGTTGAACGGATGGGCTCAGAGGCGTGGTATTGCGGGCTGCCTGCATGGTGGTAGTGGCTGTGCTGGTGGGCCTTGCTGGCCCTGCCTTGGCCTCCTCCTCCTCCTGCGTCTCCTCCGTGCGGCTGGTTGTAGTTGGTGTTCGTCTTCTTCTTGGAGTTGGAGCACTTGCAGTGCTATCAGGTCCCCCAAGGCCAACATCGCGAGTCCTGCCGGTAGCATTTCGGTGTGGTTGTGGGAGGAGACTGGCTGTGCAATTTATGTGTTTTCAGGCTGTATGGCCTCCACCTGTGGTGATTCATTCCACCTGTGCAAACTGCTCTCCCCTTTGGCCGAGCACGTCACGCGCACAACGCTGCAATTCGGGGAATGGTATCTTGCTATTGCTATCATGTATTTGTACCCGATGGCCGTGTAAGATTGGATTGATATGTTCATTCTGCTGTGGTCCCATTGTTTCCCATACTATCTGTGCAGTCGCGAACAGACTTGTGAAGGGTCAGTGGAACGTAGTACTCGAGTAACGGTGGGCCCTCATGCATCACTGTACCGAGTTGCAACGACGGGCGGGGCGTCCCATTCGTGGGTGAAGGCAGTTGCCATTTTCACACACAGCCGCACTCGATGGAATAATTAGTGATTTCAAACGGCCACAGATGCCTTTCCGACGTGGTGTTGCAAATGAGGAATTCGAAGGGCGGCGCTTTCGGTTTCCAGCTAGCGGCGAGGAGATGCCCACAGGTCTGACTGCAAATATAACGTTCTATTGTTCAATGTCCTTGAGACAGGGCCCATGGCGAGGGAGCAATGATTGATATGAATAGTTTGGGATGCGCAATAGCTACGTGGGCGATGAGGCCGGCCGTTCCCAAATACATGTTACTTCACAACACTGGAATTACGGGCTGGGGCACTGTGGATTTTGCAGGCTGCATAACGCACAGACTCAATGGATGTTTCTAATGTTATGTGAGTAATTATTCAGGCGTTTTGATCCCGGGATGAGGGAATGATGAATGGATGCATGGGCAGGTGATTTGATACAGAGTTTGCCATGTACAGGGCTTCTTGGGATCTATCCGCCTCCCCTACGCTATGTGATGCAGGGCTGCCATAGTGGGACCATCGTCTATCTGGCCTTGTTGAGCCCTCCCTATCTCGAGGCGCACTCAGACACTTGTGTCCATGCACGTTAACATTCCCATCTGATGGATTCTGTTTTGACAGACGCATGCACAGGTACACTCGTTTGTGATGGTGTTTGCACCTCGATATAGATGTTTATGAGTCGCAAGTGGTTTTGGGGTGGTGATGATCCTTTTGAGTGGGCTAGCATGCATATGGCTGTGGATTTCGTGTGATCATTGAAGTGAGTTGTTCGAATGTGGTTCTGATGGCCATTCTGTTCTTTTTCTTTTCTTTTGGTTGACAGGTATCTCCTCCCCTTTTGCCACTGCCATCTGTATGCCACTCCTGCAGATGGATTTTACTCCCGACACCTGCTGCTTCGTGTTAATCAGTGGAGCAGCATTACGATCTTATGGGACGATCGCCAATGGCCCACATGCCCTTACGCAGTACTGGTGGCTCGGAGCAACATTTCGGCCTTTCAGCTGGACTAGTGCCTCCCCATTGGGACGGCCCTGCGGTTCTGTGCGCTTCCATGTTGCCTTTTCGTACGTGAATGTGGCTCTGTGTACCATGGGGGAACAGGGCGACACACAAGTAGTGGCTGGTCATTTCTTGCGGATGCAGCCCACAATGGTGATTAGTGTTTTGGAGTTCATGGCCTGATGGCTGTATGGGCTTGGTGACTTTGATGTGCATAAATTTCTATTCTGATTTGGCCCGTGTAGCGTTTTTCTTTGCAAGTGATGTGGCATATGCCTATTTGGGGGGCGATGTATTGTGAGGAGATCTGCATTGGGTTCCAGCTTCGGGGTTTAGTTGCGTGGTACTGTACTGGGCGCGTTTGCCTACTAAGCCCGTGAGGTCAGGGATGGGGGCTGCCTATATGACAGTTTGAATGTTGTCATGCTCAGGGGCAGGGGATTGGGTTTTGTGTAACAGATGCCGGTCAGCCAGGTGGACTGGTGGAATGATGTGATTATCGGAATATTGCTGGTCACAGGTGCCTGTGTTTGCGTGCGTTTCTTGGTGGGGGACTGTGGTCATGTCCATTGGGATTGCTTCTGTATTCGTGCCATCTGTGCCCTGCAGCTCCCATTGGCCCCTCTTGTGTTTCTTTTGTTCGTTGGCATGCATGGGTGACTTGTACATTTCAATGGTTGCATTGTGACTTCATTGCACCTACGGGGGGTTGTACTTTGTGGGCAGGGAGCGGTGTACAGGCACTCAGTGGGGCCGTTTACGGTTGATTCGCGATGCCGTACTTCTCGCCATGGCGGAATGGTACATTACGCCATGCCTGATGGCGTTAGGTACATGTCCGCTAGGGTCGGAATTGGCGTACCGTTGCACCATGGTGGTGTTTGCGGTTTGGCATGGCGCGCGCGCGCGTGCTTGGTGCAGTTAGCGTTGGCGTTCACTACGGTGTCGCTAATGGCTTCGTACTTTGCGGTGACGGGTCATAGTCGCACCGAGCGCTATTCGATGGCGGTATTGCATTTCCGCCATCGTTTTTCGATTTCCGCCAGGGTCGTAATGAGGGCCAATGGGTTTATGGCATACACTGCAGTGCTGTGTGCATCTCAATCACTCATCAAGTATGCATGAATCTGTGTGTATGACTTTTAATTACCTGCTGATAAACCTTTGATATGTGTAGGATGTGGCTGTCATGTGTGGAGCCAGTAATGGTTGTGGCAGCATTTGTGATTAAAGTGCTGATACCGCCAATCATTGAGGCATTCATGGTATGCTTGCCTTCACAAATGACATACATAATGGGAATTTCCAGAGAGGTAGTGGGGATGAACATATCATTCAGAGCAAAGTTATTGGTTAACACATGTTTTATTAGTGATAAAATGTACAGGATGACAAAAACACAGGGCAACATAAAGCTTCTCTGTTCTCTGAATTGAAACCCGCCCGCCCGCCCACATTCCTGAATGTTCTCTAATCTTGTATGGGCCTCAGTGATTCCTGACCCCTGCTTCTGACAGTTTCTTTGGGTGTTTTGCACAGGCATTAAATGTTACCAATTGGGAGATCATGAGGAAAAGCTACTCATTGAGTGAGAGATGGCACTAGCTGGGTTGTTCACCTCCCTGCATCGCTGTTGTAGTCCAGAGGTTCCTAACCCGTTTCTCTTTTAGGGTCTCATTCTCTCCCTTCTCTGTCTCCTCCCTCATCCCTCCCCAATGTTCAGACACCAGCTTCTTCCATCTACAACCTCTAACTCCTGCCAAAAGTGAGACAGGCCCTCCTGTTCTTGTCTGTCTGTCCTTGACATACACTAATGAACGTAAACCTGCAACCATTTTCTTATTCCTCTACCTGATAATCCTCAACCTCCTCTCAAATTCCTCTCATGACCTCGTGTGCAATTCTGCACCTTGCTTTAATGACTGTTCCTACCAGCCATTAGTGCTTTCCTCTATGTTTGTTTTTACACTTGGGGAATTTGGGTCTCACTAGTGGGAACTTCAGGCCTTCCAATAGGGATAGGGAGTCAAGAGGACACAACTGGAGGAACTGAGTGGATGAAGGTTTTGCCAACTGTGATGGGGTACAGACATAGAGACCAAGGGATAGGCTTTTATCTCTATCCTCTTCAGGTATTCACTGAACCATGTTCCTTTGGTGTGTTCTCTTGGTTTTATCCTGGATTCTTGTTGTGTATGGATATCTGCGCAGGCTTACCTGCCTGTGAGACACGCATTGAACATTGGTAGGGGAATGACGGTTGAGAGACGGTGGGTGAGGAAATGCGATGCAGCCAACACTTGTTCCTCCCCCTGTCTCCTCCGAAGTGAATAAAGAAGTAGTTATACTTACCGAATCCGGTCTGTGGTCCATTTATCCTTCCCACAAAGTGGTGATGAGTGTAGGGCATGGTGTAAACATTGGACATTGGCTTAGGAGCTGAGCTGTACTAATTAAACGCACGTGGCTCTGAATGCCAGCGCTGTGTTAGCCCCGTCAATGTGAGCGAAGTGGAAAAGTGGACAATGTTAACCCCAGGGATACTACTCTAAGAGAGAATGAAACCAAAAAGTCAGCTATATATGGTAAAGAGACAGGGGAGGAAGAGAGGGAGCGAGATCGGGAGAAATAAAGCAGCAAGGCAGTGAAGAAATTGAAATGAAGTGGTTAAAATACAATACAACTTAGTGAAATAGGTATACATATCCACGAAGGAGTTCAGTCAGAGAATTTGGAAGAAAGAAGTGTATCCTGTGTAGCAGTAACAATAATGATGAAGTGGACAGTGGCAATGTCGCCTCCATTTTTGAGAATGCCTGGTAATCCCTGCATGAAATGAGAACTTTGGAAGGAACTTTTCGAGCCATATCTAGATGCCTAGGATGGTGAAGTGTTAAGAGCATAAAAGAAATTATTGCACTTGAAAACTGCAATAGGTGCAGAAGCATTGAGGATGATGAAGCACTTACTAGTATGTCAAGATGAGGAAGACAATGATTTATATGTAATATGGATGGCAAGACTAGAAGAGAAGTTTGCTGAGAAAAGGAATGTGGTCCTAGAGAGATTCAACTTCTATTCAAGAAAACAGATGCCAGGTGAAAGCATAGATGACTATGTAGGAGTTTAAGAGGATTGGCCATGGACTGCGAGCTTGAAAGCATTCCTCCTAAACAAGTAGTGAGAGATAGAAAAATGATGAGTTCCCACAACATGTGTATAAGGCAGAGATTATGAACTGGAAAGAATCCTGATCTGAAACTTCAGAAATGAGCATGAAGGCATTTAAAGGGGAGAAAAAAGATTAACTATATGCAATAAGTTCAGCAAGGAAAGAGAGCCCAAGAGGAAGAAGAGAGTCTCTGGGAACATTTGCTGGACCTGCAAAGGTAAGCAGAAACTTTTATTTTCGATGTGGCAAACAGAATCACCTGGTGAATAGTAGACTGTGTCCAACGGTGGAAAAGGAACGCTCAAATTGTGGTCGAAGGTGACATTTTGCAAAAATATGTTATGTTAAGAATAGCAATAGAGTGAGCTACATTGGGTAGAGTGCAGAGATGCGGGGAGATGAATATGAGGATATCATGTTGATGGTGAATGCAGGAAGTGATGGGAGCGAACGGGATGGACCTTGGTTTATTATTTCATTCAATGGGCATAGAAAGAGGGTAATGGTTGACTCTTGCTCGAAGGTCAACTAGTTTGTTTTTGGGAGTGCAAGTTGTACAAATCAGACATTTGTGCAGGCCGTATGGCGGTTGAAAGATTTGCATTTTGGGTTACATATTGTACATTGCTTCGAAGGATCGAAGTATATGAATGGAAAAGTGCACGCTTTTTGGGGTGGATACACCAAGGAGATTTACTGATGAAACTACAACCGGGAGAAAAAGGACAAGTGTTATGTATGGAGGGAAAAATGGCAAAAGAAGTGGTGAGCAACCATCCAAAAGTGTATAAAAAACAATTGGGGAGTTGAAAGTATTTGAGCATACAATAGTATTGACGGAGGAGGTTATACCTGTTGCAACAAAGGTATGGAGAGTACCAATAAGTGTGAGGAAGGTCATGAAAGAGTTGCTCACAGAGATGGTGAATCATGACAAGATAGAGTTTATTGAGAACACAGAATGGTTATCACCAATAGTGCTTATGAACAAGGGTGATGGAAGAATAAGAATATATGTGGATTTGCAAGGTTTAAATGAGTTTGTTGTAGCTGATTACCATCCATTGCTGAATTTACAAGAAATGTTGGCTTTGTTGAGGGAGGTGAGAATATTTAGCACTTTAGGCATGACGAGTGCATACCACCATGTCAAGTCAAGGCCATTAATGGCATTCATAATACTGTATGGTCTTTTCAATATAAGTGGATGTTATTCGGCCTAGCCAGTGCCTCGCCAGTCTTGCAAAGTGAAATGCACAATTTGTTGAAGGGCAGCACAAAAGTAGCCTTCCAAGATGACATCTTGGTCTATGGTTGGACAAAGGAGGACCACGAATTAGCAAGAGGTTTTAGAAGTGGTGGAGAAGTGTGAAATGACATTGAGTTTCGAGAAGTGTAAATTTCATGTACAAGAAGTTGAATATTTAGGGCACAGTATATATGGTGAGGGCACAAAACAAAAATTGGATCTTGTGGATGCCATACAGAAAGCTCAGACTCTGAGTAATGTGGAACAATTGTAATCTTTTCTTGGTTTAGTAGAATGTTATTCATGAATTATAGACTCATTTGCACATAAAACAGAAACATTGAGGATGATATTGAGGAAGAATGAAATATACATATGATGGACTGAGTGTTGATGCCACGAACTATGGATTAGGAGTGACCCTATCACAGAAGGAAAAGGGGCAATGGAGAGTAATTGCATTTGCAACACACACCTTGTCAGAGTTGGAAAGCAAATATTCAGTAATTTAAAGGGAGACACATGCCGGTATATGGCCCTTAGAGCACTTCAAAATGTTCATCTGCGGAACATGCTTTATGATCAGTACAGGCCATGAACCGTTGGTCCACGTCCTGGCACCAGGTGGAGGAAGGAATTTGCCAGATAGGTTAAAAAGGTTGGTGACAAAAGTCCAATCCTATACATTGAAGGCAGAATGTATTCCAGGACGAAGCAATGCAGAAGCAGACAACCTTTCTAGATTGCCATTGACTGTAGGTATTTTGTGTGTGTCATGCACTATTATGAAAAATGGCCAATTGTTCAGCCCATGAAAGAGAGGAACACGAGAAATGTGATCAACTGTTTGGAAAAGATTTTTGCAAGCAGAGGCTTGCCGGAGGCTACTGTCTCTGACAATGGTGGGCAATGCCGATCTCGGAAGATGAATGATTTTCTGACAGATTACAACATAACACACTGGTGTACATCTATATATTAACCACAGAGTAATGTAATGTTAGAAAGATTCAACCGAAGAATGAAATAATTGGTGCAAATGTGTGTGCAGAATGAATGAGACTTCAAGAATGAATTAATTAGTTTTCTTTTCTCATATCGGACTACGGTTCACAGCATGACAGAGGTGTTGCCTTTTGAGTGATTGCCGTGCACTTCTCTGAATCCAAACTGGCTGCGTAAGGTTGGCCGGAAATTCAAATGGGATAATGCGACCAGTAAAAGTTAGATGTATGAGTGAGCGAAAAACAATACCAGCAAAAGAGTTATACGGATCAGAGACATGGGGTTAAAGATAACTGCACACGAGAGGGAGAGATGCAAGATTGCCTTGGAAATTGTTAAAAGGAATGTCAAGGTTTTTAAGGCCAACGAGAGTCAGGGAGTGTAGAATGAGTTGTGTGTTTTTAGAAAACAGAGAAAGGTGGAACACAGTTTGAATGTAACCATGCAAGTGGAAAGTGAGGAGTGAGATAAGAGGTGCAAGTGGTCCTTGGCTGGACATAGGAAATTATATCTGTCCTAAACTCTAATGGGGTTCCTCTACCGAAACTAAACAAACTCGGTTGCTCATCAGCAAGTCTGTGTGAGTCCAAATCAAAAAGCACTGTCACAGTCAAAAAGGTTCCTACTCTATTCCTGTCACTACAATACATAATATTAAGCTCTGCTCCTGCTGTAATCCAGGAGAATGACTTCCTTCTCCTGGATGCAAAGTGTCCCAAAGATTCTCAGGTTGCTCAAAACAAAAGTTGCACAAATATTCCGGTTTATGAAAAGCAAACAAAATAGTTCTGCAGATTCCATACGGGACTAGTAGAATGACTCCTGTCTCCTAGCTGGTTCCTCAATGTCTTTCACAGTTCGCAGCAATACTTGCAATTCCTTTACAGCAGCTTTCACTGATGTAACTTTCTATATGCCATTTATTCTGTCCCCACTGAGAGCTGGTGCACTTGTCGGTACGCCCCAGAGTCCCCAGCTGATTTGAGCAGACTCAAAGTTTTTTTTCCAGCATCTCCGACTCTCCCTGCGCCTTTGTGCAACAGCTGCTTCATTTGCTTTCCTCCTTGAAGTCAGCGGAGGTCCCTCCAGCGTTCTGTGTGGCTCCGCGGTCACACGCTGACTTATTCTCTCGGTCTGCACTGATGAACGCTGCTTCCACAAGCAGCCTGACACCCAGGTTCTTTTGTACAGCTCCTCATTTCTCTACAGCTTTTCCTGCTTATCCTTGGCATCTCTCCTTCTGTCCTGGTAACCTTCTCTGTGTGTCTCGCATTCACGAGCCTCCGCCTGGAGTGTCGTCCTCTCCTGCACTGCTCAACTTCCTAGTGCACTAACCATCTTTAAATGTCTCATGCACGGTAGGCTTTGAAAAACAAGTAGCCTGCATGTTGTACTTCAGGTACCTGTGATTTTGCACAAACATTTTCCTCCTCCTCCTCGTCTCAGTACCTGAGTGATTATGGGAGTTGAAGTCCAAGGATGTCATTGGGTTTCTGTTTCTCAAATGGCTTCTCACAGGATGTTTACGATAAGGCATATTAGAAACAGAAGGTGTAATGTGTAATGTATGGGTGTTTGGGTTAAAGGTTGGGGGCCTGACTTGAATACTGAAAAGGTAAGGTTTTGTGATTTCCTTTAGACGGGGGAACCACTAAATGAGAATATGGCATTAATGTGTTGGGTGTCAGAGGGTCTTCCTTAGGGAAAAGAGGGAATACTGTGTTTCATCCAAGTCATAACATCTCCCTAGCAGTAGTCTCCTCCCATGTGATCCTCCCTTATAAAGCTGGCCCCAGGACCAGCATCAGGTAGTGGCTGCATTCCCCTGGCCACATGGGAGAAGATCCCCACCGGGGAATCCGTGACGTCTCCACTGGATTCATCACATTGCTTAGTTAGCAGTTCTTTATATTAACTTGTTATTGCCGGTTTTGCAAGGCACTCTAAATTTCCCTTGGCTCCCTCCTGGACTTTTAACAACTCCTGTTACCTGCACTTGGTGTCGGGATGCTTCACCGGTTCTGCCAGGGACCTTGTGATGATCAATAGTTTTTCTTTCGTTGGGCGCTTACTTCCTGGTCCCTGTACTGTTGGTTGTTCTGTTGCTGGTAATGGACTCGACTGTCCCTTCTGTACGGGTTGTTCAGCGACCACCGCTCTGGATACTTTTCAAGCTCGTCTTTGCGACTTTGCAACAGGTTGGGATTAGCAGTCTCTGCACAGTTGTCGGCCCACACAGGTCACGCCATCACAACCTAATCTTTGTCCTTCCGCTGGGCCTGTACACGGCCGACTAGTACGACGCTTTCGGGGCGTCTCATTATAAATAACATACATTTGTTTTGCTGGGGTGTTATGCTGATTCTCTTCTTTCTCAGCCTTACTTTTGGCAACTGGCAACCAGGTTTCACAAGGGTCAGTGTGCTGCCTTCATGTGGAACGTCTTCTGCACTTCTTGCTTCTACTTTGACTACTGTCAACACCTAGCCGGCCTTCGAGACGTTCTTGTGCATTCTCTTGAACCACACCCTCCAAGTCTCTCCCTAGTGCCTCTCATTTTTTTCTTTCGGCTTCTCTGTTTGCCTGGACCTCGATCTCACTTTCAAATTCTACCTCTCTCCCTCTCTCTTTCTTTTTCTCTCTTTTTCTCTCTCTCTCTCTCGCTCTCTTTCTCTCTCTGTCTCTCTGTCTCTTGCTCTCTCTCCATCTCAATCGCTCCTCCCCTGTCATTTGTTTCTGGCATTTTGATATAGCAGTGTCCGCCCTGACGGAACATCAGTTCCATTGACAACAGCTGGTCAAGCATTTTTCCCCCTTAACTGTAGCATTGCCGGGTTTTCTCTCGTCCCTGTACTTATTCCATTAAGACTATCTGACCCAGCACAACAACACATGGTTTCTGACATAAGTCTAAGAAAAAGAGGTTTGGCCGATGTTACTACCCTATGGTTTTGGAAGTTAAAGGGGCTGTGTCCTTGATTTGCGTCACTGTCCCAGGAGGGGAGCTCCTCTCCATGAGGTCCTCCCGTATATTACCACCCCTTTGGGGACTATTGGTTAGCGGCCGAACCACCTATTCTCATGGAATGGTTCTCCCCTCTGGGGGAAAGTGACACTATGTGAAGGATCGTCACACCTTCCCATAGTTCTTCTCTTAATTTCCATCCCCAAATCACTTAAAATATTTCTGACCTGTTTATATCAGCATGGTGTGCCGAGACAAATATAAAATATATTCCAGCAACAGAATTCCGGTTAGTAGTTCAGGCACTGGGTATCTCAAGATTGGATGACGGGAATGCACTTCTTTGTGCTGTTCCTGCTTCCACTAAAATTGGGTTTACAGACGGCAGCACGACTGGTGGTAAGTGCATGAAAGTTTGATCATATGACTCCATTTTATTTCTGCATTTGATTTAAATTGGGCTGCATGGCTTTCAGTGCCCTTTCAGGGCCCTTCCCATGGGCACCCCTGCTTATTTGTCAGATAAATTGTTTATAGTATTGTTGAGTCTAGATCCACACACAGCATAGAAATTAAGAGTTGACATATCAGAAAATTGGATCATTTAAAGTTTTAAAATACGATTTCCACACTGCAGAACCTTCCTTGCATGTGGAATTCTTTTCCAGTTATGCTACGTCTATCTTCTATACGTATTTGAGTTTCGGAAATAGGTCAAAACCGATTTATTTAGAATTGCAGTTCCATATTTAACGTCCTTGTGATTTGTTTTTTTGTTATTCTGATTGTTTCGTCTTAAATTGGGTTTTTAATCCATATTGCATTTTATCCGTCTTTACCTTTTGACTTTTTTGTATTGTTAGTGTAATTGAGACTTCTGTACAGTACCCTGCTGCCATCGGGTGAGGAAGTTATTTAAAAGGCTCTGAAATAAAGAACGACTATGGTGAACACTGGACTGGCGGAATTGCTGGACGACGGGCAAAAGGTTTTGTACGCAAACGGAATTGGAATATTAAATCAAGTCTTGGCTGCTGAAGCCAATAAGGAGTCTTTGGAAATGATACATGGAAATGCTAGACCGTGGCACCCTAACAAATCATGGCTTCTACATCTTGAATCTGCGTTATTACTAGTACAAACATACACTCAAACAGGGAAAAGTGTTGCAGAGTGGAAATGAAATGGGATATATTATTCATCGCTTTGCAAGATGCTCTACGGATGCTGACGCCTGAACTCGATGCTCTACAGATGCTGACGCCTGAACTCGATGCTCTAGGGATGCTGACGCCTGAACTCGATGCTCTACGGATGCTGACGCCTGAACTCGATGCTCTACGGATGCTGACGCCTGAACTCGATGCTCTACAGAAGCTGACGCCTGAACTCGGTGCTCTACGGATGCTGACGCCTGAACTCGATGCTCTACTACAGATGCTGACGCCTGAACTCGATGCTCTACAGATGTTGACGCCTGAACTCGATGCTCTACAGAAGCTGACGCCTGAACTCGATGCTCTACAGAAGCTGACGCCTGAACTCGATGCTCTACGGATGCTGACGCCTGAACTCGATGCTCTACGGATGCTGACGCCTGAACTCGATGCTCAAAGAAGCTGACGCCTGAACTCGATGCTCTACAGATGCTGACGCCTGAACTCGATGCTCTACGGATGCTGACGCCTGAACTCGATGCTCTACAGAAGCTGACGCCTGAACTCGATGCTCTATAGAAGCTGACGCCTGAACTCGATGCTCTACAGATGCTGACGCCTGAACTCGATGCTCTACAGAAACTGACGCCTGAACTCGATGCTCTACGGATGCTGACGCCTGAACTCGATGCTCTACGGATGCTGACGCCTGAACTCGATGCTCTACAGAAGCTGACGCCTGAACTCGGTGCTCTACGGATGCTGACGCCTGAACTCGATGCTCTACGGATGCTGACGCCTGAACTCGATGCTCTACAGAAGCTGACGCCTGAACTCGGTGCTCTACGGATGCTGACGCCTGAACTCGATGCTCTACAGATGCTGACGCCTGAACTCGATGCTCTACAGAAGCTGACGCCTGAACTCGATGCTCTACAGAGGCTGACGCCTGAACTCGATGCTCTACAGAGGCTGACGCCTGAACTCGATGCTCTACAGAAGCTGACGCCTGAACTCGATGCTCTACAGATGCTGACGCCTGAACTCGATGCTCTACAGAAGCTGACGCCTGAACTCGATGCTCTACAGATGCTGACGCCAGATGCTGACGCCTGAACTCGATGCTCTACAGATGCTGACGCCTGAACTCGATGCTCTACAGAAGCTGCTGCCTGAACTCGATGCTCTACAGAAGCTGCCGCCTAAACTCGATGCTCTACAGATGCTGACGCCTGAACTCGTTTAGGTGCTTTGCTTGGTTTGTTAAATTGTGGAACTCTCGCTCGGCCACACTGTGTCACGAATCTACCTGCCGTACATTTAGGAAGGAACTGAAGAACTTACTCTCCCCACATTCTGAAACCCCTCTTCCCATTTACTTTTGAAGGAGGGGGTAGCCAACATGTCACCTTTCAGATGTTTTGGCATATAACTCCCATGATGCCACACCATTGATGCTGGTTGAGGCTGGTGGGAGTTGCAGTTCATATGGCCATCTTGCTTTTGCCCACTGAATTCACTTGTGGCATTCAGCACTTTACAAGTTTAAAAACAAATACATTTATGATTCTGCAACAACCCGTTTTTTAAGGCGTGTGTACAATACAAAGAGGTGGGCATTAACATTTGTATTTATTTTTTCCCATTGTGTGTAGGCCTAGGGAAAAACTGAGGGCACCTTTCCACTCTCTCCATTGTGTGGCTGAATATGGAAAGTCCATTGCCCATGAGCAGGGTTTTGACTGAACCCATGGTGATTTATGATGAAGCTTCTGGCTGTAATGTAGTTTGTGTTTGCTTCTAAAGGCTTCTGTGATGAACCCTGCAGAGACCTCACTGATGCCCCGGTGATGATCTCCTCCCACATGGCCTTGGGACTGCAGCCGCTACCTGACCCTTGGGGTGGTACTATGAGGGAGGATCATGTGGGTGGGCACGACTGCTGGGAGGATGTGATGACCCCATTAGGAGAGATGCAGTATTTCACCCCCATACCCCTTGTAAGTAAAACTCTACAACACCTATACCTCTGATGTCATACTGTCATTCCAGTTAGAAGTGCATTCATCCCTCATGCACACACCTAACATCTCCTATCTCTAATGATTTTTCAAATAAAAACCCTAATAAATATCACTTTGGGAATCCTAGAAGGAGGAGGAGGAGGAGAAGGAGGAGGGAGAAGGAGTTAATGCAGACTGAAAGAAACACAAAGTTAACCATGCGGACTCATTTTTATGATGCAGCACGGGTTCGCAGGAAATTTAAAAATGGTGCCTGCACTTGGGAAAGCAGGAGAGCCAAAGAGGAAGGCAGAACTAAAGAAGGAAGCAGTACGGGAAAGGACTGTGCTGGAGAATACAGGCATTTCCAGCAGACGCTCGCAACTATTTACAGGCATGGCGCGAGGCCAAGAGAGACGCAGTAGGCACTGTGAGAGGACCACCAGAAGACCAGCAGCAGAGCTACTGGAGCCATGGGCATGCCGAGAAGCAGCAGACTTGCTGGCGGGTGAGCGCAGAGCGGTCAGGAGTGCTGGAGGAGGGTCTGCAGTGTGAGGGAGGACGACCCAGAGAGGAAACTACGTTGCAGCAACGTGACATTGATTGAGCACGCTATAAGACACTGGTGAGTCTGCCCAGAACCATTGGGGTCCCCAGGCTTTCCGACAGTCAAATAAGAACATTTGAATACCAACCAAGAAAAGCAGAAAGGCAGAACTTACACAAGTTCTCATGTATGTAATGTAAATATGGGGAAAGTTGGAGCAAGTGTGATCACACACAAATATCAAAGGCAGAACTTGACCAGGTCCCCATGTATGAGATGGCAATGTGGGGAAAGTTGAAACAAGTAGTACCTCAAGCTAATGAAGAGGAAACACTGTGAAGTAATATAACTGTGGTATATTGAAGTCAGTAAAAACGAGAATAAGTCCTGGTGAAAGTAGCACATCAGGCAGTGAGCATTTGGGGGAGGGATACCTGGCAGAGAAGTACACCAGGGGATCTGCAAGACCACAGAAGGGGATTCCTGGCAGGGGAGCATACCAGGTAATCCACTCAAACTAAATGGAAGATTAAGACATTGTGGCTAGATACCTGGCAGGAGGGTATACCAGGAGATCTAAAGAAAGAATGTCCTGGCAAGTAGAACACCTGGCACTTTGAAGATAGGTAAGAACTTTAAAAGTGTAGGGGATATCTGGCAGGAGAGTATATCAGGGGATCTGAAGAACCTACTAAGGGATTCCTGGCAGGGGAGTACACCAGGAGGCCTCCTTAAGAAACTCTTGTTTGAAAGAGACACCTTTGCCATCCCTAAGGAATTGTTGTTTGAAAGAGACATTTTTGCCATCCTTGAAAAACTGTTTGAAAATACACTTTTGCCATCCTATCTGAAATATGAAGGCTATTTTTGTTGGCTTTATTTACTTGCTTAAATTGTGAACACGTTTTGCCAAACATAAGTGAGAGACACTTTCCTTGCAAACCTAGTTGTTCCTTTTTAGTGTGAGGATCAGATTAGTATGTTTTGGACAGATGACAGTTTATATAATTTTGATGACTCGACAAAGTCTGAGCTTTAGTTTAGTTTCCTATGTAGGGAAACTCTCTTTAGGGTGGGTACAGAAAGCCTTTATCCAACCCTTTTATTTTAATGAAGATGTCTCATAATGAAAATATTACAACTTTGCGTCCGCCTCTCATTTCAGACCCCTCACACTTCATAGTCTCAGCATTGGTTGTGAAGAGGTTTGAAGCTCACTTCCAAAATGGTGGCAGCGATGAGAGCAGAGCTCCAATCTCAGGTCCTCCCAGGCCTTTTCTTCATTTCGCCTTGTTTTTGTATTTTATTTTGTTGCTTATATTTTCCTGTTGACAAATTGTACAACTAAATAGTTTAATATGAGTGGTTTGGTATAGCACCCTTATGCTACATAGGTAATGTGGGGTGGATCTTATGCCACTGCCATTGCCTTTGGAATCACTTGAGATCTGGAGGTAGTCTGTCCATGGATCACAGTGCTCATGTTCAGAGGTCCTTGACAACCAATGGTGATGTTGCTTGCTAGACTGATGCTCTTTGCTCTGTTTATAATAAGTGTTTACTGTATGGTAAACCAAGCCTCCCAACTCATTTGGTTTGGAGATCACCATATGACTTCAGTGGGATCACCAGTAACCCAAGGGGCTAAAAAAGGAACTGTTCTTGCAATTAGTGTAGGATTGATATGCATTGTTTATATACAGTACAGTGTTGGACTGCTTTTTGGGGCAATTAGAAGGGGCCTCGTTTAATGAGGGAGGTGGGGCTGTAACCTGAGGCGGTACCTGAAGCAGCCTTACATGTTATGCAGTGTTTAGGTGAATTATTTTAGAAGGATTGTTTCGGTGTATAGTGTTATAATGGTGTGTTTTAGTTATATTCTGGGCTGTAACCTATGATCTGTGACATGAATAAGGAGAAGCTGTGTTGAATGCAAAACAGTGGATCGAGACATATGAGGACTTCAAAGGGTTCCATGTAATAATGTCGCCACAAAAATATCGCCATGCAAAAATATCGCCTACCATATATGTGGCGATATTAATACCTGATACACTTCAAAGGCATGCTGTTTAGATGAGTCATCATAGTGCTTAAACACTTCAACATAAGAGTCTATCGATTTAGAATGCCCCTGTCTAATAAACCACAGCGAAAGCGCTCTGTGAATGTCCATGTCTGGTGGGAAATGTCCAATAATGGCTCAGGACCTACAGTCCGATTTGAGGTCGATAATGACCCGAACCTTCTTCAAGGCATTGCCTGTGGGGTGCTTGTCCCCTACGAGAAAATGTTTTATACGCAGTACACACAAATGTTCAGGTTGATATAGAACAACGATCCAAAGTATTCGATGGCCGCAGGATTTGTGGAGAGCCAGGGATTCTATTTCTGAACTGCTCCTCAGTCGTTAAAGCTAAACAAATCATAATGTTGTGGGCACACCTTAAGGGATATTTGGGTCCATAAACCAATGAAAAAGGCTGTGCAAATTGATTACGTCAACACATTTTGATTTGAAGTATTCCCATGAGACATTTGCTGCAGGACAATTGCCCATGTTAGAAAAGTGCTACCCGCAGTTGTTAAAAGGAATGGGGCAGTGACAAATATGTGATGTGTGTATTATACATGCTCAGCGAATTTGATGATTTCTTTGTCCGGAAACATTGATGAAATATCACAAATATGCGCTGTTGCAGTTGCTTAGTGTCTCATTCCCACTTTGGAGACAATTTGGGGAATAGGAGTCGTGAAAGGGTGTATGGGTGGGCATTTGTTCATGAAAAGGGTTCTTTGAGCATCATAGTAGCAAACAGGGAGTTGGGGTGGGGTGGCTTAGGGAAGCAATTGTTCTACACGTTGCAGGAGTTCAGTTCAACCGAACATACGTCTGTGTAGAAAAATGCTGAAGGAGAGATGGCCTCTGGTAAAAGGCATGTGATGTTCTGAATGACCCTTATGGCTGCACAATCCATTGAAAGGTATTCTTGTGCATGGGGCAGGGGAAGCCCTGCAGCTTTTGGGAACTTGGTGCTTGACAACATGTTAATGTCATGGACCCTGCCAATGGGAAATCTTAGCATCACACAGTGCTTGAAGTGGGATAAGTAGTTAAGGGGGTGGCAGTGACGTGTAATTAAGTCATATTTGGGTGCAATGCTGAAGAATTGTCCGGCATGCCCTTAGAATCCTAAATTGTGAAGGAAACTTGAAAAGAGCAGGGTCCATGTATTTAAAGCAATGGCGTAACAGAGGCAGTTGAGTTTTCACCCCTGAAATTAAAGGGAGTAAAATCTATTTTAAAAAGTGTGTTAAATATAACTAATGCACAGTTATAAAGATGAATGTAAAGATATTGAAATATACAGTGTAAAGCAAATCAAAATTATTCAATGCAGATTCTAATCCCTCAGTACTTTTGAAGAAAATCCATGATTCCTATATATTCATTTTATTACATCACTCTTATGACAAGAATATGTTTCAAAGACCAAACAATGGGGCTCATTATGAGTTTGGCGGTAATACGGCTGTAATTCTGCCTCAGCGGAGTGACTGTTACCACTGTGGTGTCAGCCAGAATCACTGCTTTTGTCAAGGATTTCCCCCCTTCTCACCTGGGTCCGTTCTTTGCTGGAGTCCTTGGTCGCTGCCTTCTTGCGGACGGACCTGGTTTTGAACAAGGCTGCCCGAGTCTCTTCCGACTCCAGAGTGTGTTCAGTTTCCAGGACGCGGATCCAGGAATCCGGGGAACTAGGAAAGGTGCAACTAGCACACGAGTCCAGGAAATAGGAGGAAAGGAAGGGGCAAGGAACGGGTAGATAGACAGGTACAAGGAAACAATACCGCGAGCTATGGGACACACGTCGGATCGCTACTTTGCAATAGCATTGAGACGCGCTGAGCCGCGGAAGGCGTGGTCTATTAATAGAATACGTTACGTCCAGCACAGGGAGCGAGAAAGGGGCGACCATGTTGGGAGTATTATGGAGTGCACGCCCCGTTGTGACAAGGACCAGGAAGTCCAAAAAGGGACGTGTTCTGTAGTTCATGACAGCATGCCTCCTCCAAAGACCCTTTCCTCCAGGTTTGCCCGGGTGTATGAGGTGAAATCTTTTGAGCAACCGAGGGGCCTTGATATTAGAAATAGGTTCCCAGGTTCTTTCACCAGGAGGGTATCCTTTCCATTCAACCAGGTATTGAAGCTGGCCCCGTTTATACCTGGAATCGCAAATCCGGGATACCTCATATTCCAGTTGGTTGTCGACCAGCAGAGGAGGAGGTCTACAGGATTTCCGGGAGGATGGAATGTAGGGTTTCAATAAGGAGGTATGAAAAACTGGATGAATTTTCTTCCAGGAGTCTGGTAGTTTGATCGGTATGAGACGGGGTTAATAATTTCCTTGATGGGAAATGGACCATAGTACCGGGGGGCCAATTTGTTTGGTCGTAGATGTCGGGGTAGTAATTTTGATGACAACCATACTTGGTCATCGACTGCATAAGAGGGGCCTGGTCTTCTTTTGGAATCCGCATATCTCTTGGTCTGTGTTCTGCCCTTCTCTAAGTATTCCTCCTGGTGTATGTTGACAAGGGTTTTGATCCAGGAGTCAACAGTAGGTACCGGTGTAGAATGAGGAAGAACAGAGGGTAAAACCGATGGATGAAACCCTTGACTACAATAAAAAGGACTGGTTTTGAGCACTGAATGTTCAGAGTTGTTGTAGGCGAATTCAGCAACGGGTATCAGGAGTGACCAGTCATCCTGGACCTTGGCGGTGAAACATCGATGATACTGTTCCAGGGTCTGATTCGCACGTTCTGTGGCTCCGTTGGTTTGGGGGTGATACCCTGAAGAGAGAGCACGTTGAATTCCCAGAATTCGACAGAGATGTTTCCAGAATTGTGAGACGTATTGAGGTCCTCTATCAGATATGATCTTGGAAGGAAGTCCATGCAGGCGAAATATGTGTTCCAGAAAGATTCCAGCTAGTTCGGAGGAGGATGGTAGTTTACTGAGGGGCGCAAAATGAGCCATATGAGTGAACAAGTCTATGGTAACCATGATAGTAGTGTATCCTCGAGATGGTGGTAGTTCCACAATGAAGTCTGTAGCGATGAATTCCCATGGCTTAGTTGGCAGTGTTGGTTGCAGTAGAAGACCTGCAGGTCTCTTGTTATCATGCTTATTTTGAGCACAGACAACGCAAGCTTGGACGTACTGCTGTACGTCAGTCTTCATCTTAGGCCACCAGAACTGTCTCTGTATAAGATGGAGGGTATTGGTGATGCCACGATGCCTGGAGTGAAGTGTGTCATGACAGAGGTTTATTATTTTCTGTTGTCATTTCTGTTTAGGAATGAGCAGTGCATTGTCCTTGAATAAATATCCTTCCTTGGCTCTTAGATTCCATTGATTTTTCCTTGACATATCCTTCCATAACTCAGAGGATTGGGTTTGCGCTCGGATTTCTTCCAGGAGGTTGACTGCTTGAGCTACGAAGATCGTGGGGGAAAAAATCTTAGGATATGCCTTATCTTCAGTGGTTACGTAGTCAGGACGTCAAGACAAGGCGTCAGCAATCAGGTTATGTGATCCGGGAACATGAGTGATGTGGAACTGGTACTGGGCAAAAAAGTAGGCCCAACGCGCCATGACTGTAGAATCTGAAGATTCCGATGGTCTACGGACTTGGACTGGATGTCTAGCTCCCAGAAGTAGATGCCGCCATTCAGTGAAGGCTTGGCGGATGGCTAACAATTCCTTTTCCAGGACGGAGTAGTGTGTTTCACTCAGAGTCAGGGTTCGTGAAAGATAAGCAATGGGGTGTTCCAGCTTATCTTCTAATTTCTGTTTCAACACTGCTCCTTTGGCGTAATTAGAGACATCCGTTTCCACTAGAAATGGTCAGCTTATGTTGGGTTGGGCTAAGATAGGAGCTTGTGTAAACTCGGTCTTCAAATGCTGGAACGCTGTGTCTTGCTGTGTGGACCAGATAAAAGGGGTGTCCTTCTTTAAGAGAGCAACGATTGGTTGAACAATCTCGGAAAAGGTGGATATGAACTTTCGGTAGAAATTGGCAAGCCCCAGGAAGGATTGAACTTGTTTCACGGACGTGGGAGCAGGCCATGCCAGAATAGCCTTTACCTTTTGAAGGGTCCATACCAATTCCCTCTGGGCTAAGGATAAAGCCTAGGTAGTGAACAGAGGTAACGTGAAACAAGCATTTTTCGGGTTTGGCTAAGAGTTGATGTTCACAGAGTCTTTGTAGTACTGTCTTTACGTGTTCTTCATGCTTTTGAGGGTCCTTGGAAAAGATCAATATGTCATCCAGATATACAATGATGAAGAGGAACAACATGTTAGAGAACACCTATCCATAAAACTTTGGAAGACTGCCGGGGCATTAGCTAGTCCAAAGGGCATGACCAGGTATTTGTAATGGCCAAACGGTGTTCTAAAGGCGGTTTTCCACTCGTCTCCTTCCCGGATACGGATCAAATGATAGGCACCCCGGAGATCCAACTTGGTGAATATTACCGCACCTCTTACGGCTTCCAGGATATCCGAAATCAAGGGTAGTGGGTATCGGTCTTTGAGCGTGCATTGATTTAGGCCACGATAATCGAGGCAGGGTCTGAGTTCCTGGGTATCCTTTTTGGGAACAAAGAATAACGAAGCACCTGCTGGAGATTATGAAGGTTTTATGGTGCCATTTTCAAGGTTGGTATCCAGGTATTCTTTGAGGGCCTTTTTCTAGGGTTCAGAAAGGATGAACATCCTGCCGAAGGGAATCACTGCTGAGGGTTCCGTTTCTATTGCGCAGTCTTCAGGCCTGTGTGGGGGCAAGGCCTGGACTATGGCAGTCGAAAACACATCAGCGTAACCTTGGTAGGCCTCGGGACTTGTATGATATTGGAAACCATGAGTGGTGTTTGTTGGTCTTTATGCGGTTCCTTAGGGGGTGTTAATGAAGGTTCCAGGAATAGACAGTGAGACATACAAAACTCTGAGTCTAGGAATAGTGATCCTGCTGTCCAGTTGATATCCGGATTGTGTTTTTGTAAAAAGGGCATACCCAATACCATGGGGTAGTGGGCTGACTTAATGATGTGGAACATAATCAGCTCTTGATGGTGATTTATTGAGAGCTGGATCTCCTTGGTCTGCATGCTTATGGGCCCTGAAGTGAGGGGTCTTCCGTCGATGGCTTCCACAGGTTGCAAGGTACTTCGTGTCTCGTACAGAATCCGGTGACTAGCAACCCAGTCATGATCAATGAAGATCCCCATAGCTCTGCAGTCTACCAAGCCCAAAATGGGATAGGTCTTGCTCTGGAGGGTGATAGAAATGCCTGTAGTATGACCAATTTGTTTTGTCCAGGAGAGTTCAAGGATGGAATTGGTGTGGAGCAAACATCTCTCTCCCGAAGCTCTGCTCCATCTAGGATCGGGAGCTGGCGTTTCCTGAACGCTGAGGGGGGGCTGGGTCCACGGAAGGCTCCTAGCTGCATGGGTTCTGGTTCTATGACTGAGCCTGGGTTTGTGTCCGTTCTGACGGTGCTCTCAAAGGACACCTTGGAAGGATTTCCCCTAGATTTCTTCTTTTCAGCCTTTCTTTCCTGGATACGGAAGTCTATTTGCATGCAAGGTCCATTAGTGCCTGGAATGAGTTTGGTTGAGCCACTCTGGCGAACTCATCCATAATCTCATCATTCAGTCCTCTCCTGAACAGGGTGAAACTCGCCTCAGAGGACCAATCAGCTTCCTTGGCCATTTGTTTGAATCGGGTGACATAAGTGAGCATATCCTGGGAACCCTGCTGAAAGTCTAACAGATGTTCCTGGGCACTATAGATCTGCTCAGGGCGATCAAACATGTTTTTAAGGGCCTGTATGAACCCATCACAGTCATCTAGGAGGGCTTTATTAGAACTTGGCGGGAGCGTGCACTCACCATTGTGGGTAACGGTAATTCTGCATGGCGGAATTTACCTTCCAAAACTGACTCCATGATGGTAATTCCACCTGTATTCGGTGGAAATACCATTACCGCTGTACATTCAGCGCTAATTCGGCCAGTGGAATTACCGGCAGCGGAAATAGTGTCATTGCTGGAACAGGAAGCATGGCGGCAGCAACTTTGGAAAATTCAATCCAGCCTGAATCCACCACTTCCTGCAACCATCCAGACCCACAAGTGAGGGAAATCATGTCCCAAGAAAAATCCAAGGGGAAGGTGCCTGATCTGAGGCTAAGAAATCAGAAGCTCAGTGAGGCCGAGCTGCAGGTCCTCACTGGCAAGGTGGTGGACCATGATGAGGAGTTATATGGCTTCCAGTATCATAAAACATCTGAGCATAGGAAGGCAGTAATCTGGTCAGGCATCTGTGATAAAGTCATGGCTGTGGGCACAGTCCCACAGGATGGTGAGGACTGCAGGAAGCGGTGGAACAACTGAAGGGCAGGGTCCGCAGCCTCCTGTCCAAACACCAGCGGGAGACATCGGCCACAGGAGGTGGCACCATGGGCCCTCTTGTCCTGACCTTGTGGGAGAAGAATGCCAAATCCATCCTCCACATGGAGCGGATCCCGGGACCTGGGAGTGCCGAGGTCGGAGCCAGCACCCAAGGAGAATCAGGTAAGTCTGAATGTCATCCCCTTCCCTTGGCAACGCACTGGCCAAATGACCATCTCAAGCACGTCTCCCTCAGCATTGTTGGGCCCAATGGACAGGGGAAGGTGCCCCCACATGGCACCCAAAGGCAAAACCACCCAATTTGCTTGCATACACGGCCGGGTTCAGGCAAATAAATAGCAATACATAAAAACAAAATACAGTTCACTCAGTAGTGTTCCTGTATCCGGTGATAACATTACTTTGGTGAAGCATATCAAAATCTTGTGTCCGGTTGATTGAGTGATTTACAAAGTAAATTGGGGGCTTTACCAGATCAAGCCCTGGTTCCCAATGCATTGTGAGTACATCAGGCAAGTCCTTAACCTCAAGTCCACCAAAGTTTCAGGGTGCGATTGGTGCCCGCATGCAGACGCACACTCCTCTGTCTTACAGTTTATCCACCGGTGCTGTGGGCAGAACATGGAAGGCAGTGTCTGGTGTGCATCAGAGAAATTGGGGTCAAAATAGTGGCAAAATGTGATGGTGAAATGACCATTGTAGCAAGTAAAAAGGTGCAATATGTCCAAATATTGCTCCCAAGGACAGCATGTAGATGGGATTTCATCTATCTTTGCTCAGGAGCTGTTATGGGAATGTAATCACATGAGGGGCCAAAAGGGGCACGTGGGCATGCGAGAAGCGCCTTGTTCCAGTTCCGTCATTTCTTTAATAGTGTAACGATATCTAAAGTGTGAAGCTAAAAATAGAGGGATATTTTTGAGGCGCTATAATATATTGAATGCATAAAGGTGTAATTGAAATTGCGTACACACCCCAGAATAGTCTTGTAGTAAGAATTACTTGGTGACACCAACACATTTGGTGTGGCAATGTAGAGAATGGTCACATCAGAGGGGTAATACGGTTAAATGGTATGGATTAATATCAATGGTTCAAGCAAATTTGATTTTGATTTTTGATTTTGATTCATTTCTTACGCGCACCAAGCAAGCAATTGCATTTGGGCGCAGATGTTAACTATATGTTATATGTTTAGCTGTGGAGGCTTAGGGTCACCATGGTTACTTAAGTTCATTTGAATAGGAATGTTTTTAATTCCTTTCTGAACGTTGCCAGTGTAGTGCATGAATGAATGCCAAAAGGCAGCTGATTCCACAGCTTGGGGCCGAACACAGAGAACATCCTGTCTCCTTTAGAGGTCTATTTTGTCCGAGGGACACATAGCAGGAGTTTGTCTCCTGAACGGAGGTCTCTGGTAGGGTAATACTGGTGGATTCTCGTGTTCAGGTATCTGGGTGCGAGTTTGTGGTAACATTTATAAACCAGACACGCCACCTTGAATTTTTATACGGTCCTCCAGTCAGTGGAATACTTTCCGAGATGTAGAAACATGATCTCTTTTGCCCAGGTGGGCAGTTAACCTCACTGCCGCATTCTGGGCCTTTTGTAGTCTTGACATTTGTTTCATAGGAATCCCTGTCATGAGACTGTTACAATAGTCAAGATGGGCATTTACCAAGGCTCCCACCACCACTGGCTGATCTTGGGGTGTTAAAAAAGGAATTACGTTCCTAAGCAAGCGCAGGGCGTAATATACTGCTTTTATTTTTGCCCCAACGTGTGCTTCACTGGCCAAGTTTTCTTGCCATATGCAACCAAGATGTTTTACTTTCCTAGAGAACGGGATGTTTTCACCTAAGATCTGTTGAGTTATGTGGGTTCCTTCCTCTCTGTTTTTGTTCTCTGATCTGAACAGGATTACCTCCGTTTTGGCTGCATTGAGCTGTAACTGGTTGCAAGCCATCCATTTTTTGACATCTTGCATACACCGGTCTATCCTTTCAAATGCCTCCGGCAGATTATCTGTCTCCACATAGATCTGCGTATCGTCGGCATAAGAGTGGAAACGTAGACCGTGTTTCCTCAGGATGTCAAACAGTGGTCGAATATATAGGTTGAAAATCAGAGGTGAAAACGCTGAGCCTTGGGGGACCCCACATCTCAGTTGTATTAACTCTGAGAGGAAGGCTCCCAGGGCCACCTGTTGAGTTCTGTCTTGTAGGAAGGAATCAAACCAATCCACCACAACTTTAGCTGCTCTGCCTATACTTCCAATCCGTTGGAGTATAATTTTGTGGTTGATTGTGTCAAATGCTGCCGACAGATCAAGCATCAACAGTATTGTGTTGCTTCCTCTGTCCGCAGCTTCTAGTAGGTCATCCTGGACTGCCAGTAAGGCAGTCTCTGTCCCATGATTAGGGCGAAATCCTGATTGGTGTTCGTCCAAGATGTCTCTATTGTCGACGAACTGCTGGAATTGGTTACAAACAATTTTTTCAAGAATTTTAGTAGGCCAGCATAGATTAGCCACAGGACGGTAATTTTTTAGTATCATGGGGTCCAACTTGGGCTTTTTTAATAGCGGTTTTACCACCGCTCGCTTAAGTGAGCAAAGAACATAGCCCTCTGATACGGATTTATTTACAAAAATTGTTAAAAAAGGGGTGAGGTTGGCTGCTAAACAAATAGCGGTGCATGCTGGTATAAGAAAAGCCAAGTCCTTAGTGGGTTTTAACTTGAGTATTAAAGCTTCTATATCTTCCTTCTCAATAGGTTGGAAGCGAAAGTTCTCCTCGGTTTCCTGGCTTTCTACTACTTCTCCCACTTCTCCAGATTCTCCCCGTTCTTCCGCAGTTATCAATTCAGTGATGCTTTTCTGAATGTCAATGATTTTTTTTTCAAAAAAATCATTGAACTTCTTTGCCTGTTCCTTAGAGTCGGCAGGCGGTACTGCCATGCATTCTGGGTTCCTGAACCTTGCCACTACATTGAACAGGGCTTTTGCCTGATTACCTGCTAGCTTAATTTCTTCTTGAAGGAAGTTTTTTTTGGTCACAAAAAGGGCATTTTTATAATCTTTTATTCGGGCTCTCGCCTTCACTGCGTCTTCAACTACTTTAGATGATCTCCAGAGTTTATTCGCCTGGCGAACTTGTTTCCGCATAAGGCCCAGTGCTGAGGTACACCAAGATTTGGATTTTTTAACTGTCTTAAGTCTAAGTGGGGCGTATTTATCACAAATTACCCTTAACAGATCTTCCCCCTTACTAAAAAATTCTTCACATGTCGTATTGGTATCCAGGCATGCCAATTGGTCTTCAAGTACTGTCACCACCTGTTTTACTAATGCACCAAATTATGGATTTGTAAATCAATTAGGAAGAAAAAACATTGCGGGTTTAGCACGACAAATGCTGCCAAACATTGTAATGAAGCATTTTGACAAGAGGCCTTCATCCTGTGCTCACCTGCATTTATCATCAAATGATCAGTGAAGTTTCTGCTTTTCTTTGTATGAAAATGATGTGTCTACCGATAATGTTTTTGATTCTGTACAAGTTTCCCGTTATCCTGGCCATATATCCCACAGGTTACCAGCAAACTGTATTACCGTTAGCGGGACTCAGTCCGGTGCAATTACCGCCCGATTAGGAGTGCTGCTAAGGGTCGTAAATCCTAAAGGACTCCATGGGGGGTTTGCCGGTATTACCGGCACCGGTAATACTGGTGGCAGTAATACCGGCTTTTTGAGCTGGCAGGGTGTCGGAATTACCTCTGCCTCTTAGCTGGAGATAATTCCTCCACTCCGCTGGCAAACTTGTACTTTGCCAGTGCGGAAACGTGCCGGTATACAGTAATACAAGCACGTTAATTACCCACCAGCAAAGTCGGAATAAGGCCAAAGGTCTCTTTTTTCAAATAGAAAGGTGCTGTTATAGAAGTACAATGAACATTTTTTGCTGTATGCTTTCAGTAATGATACTTTATGTAATACTGTATTGGTGCATTGATTGTGATGACAGGTGCCCTATGTAGACATATTGAGTACCTGTCCATAAAGTGCACACTGTGCCTGAAGTGGAGATCAAAGCGTCATGCTCACCAGCAGAAAGCCGAGCACTTTGCAGAGCCACGCCCCCCAAAATTACATTAGAGCACTGCATGGATTTCTACCAACCTTTAAGACATGAAAGCTGCTCTGTCAGGTGAGGAAATGAGGGCCGCAGAGTGGAGCCGAGCCCTGAGTGCTGATGGATCAGCAGTACTGCACAAAAAAAGCTCCCTGTGCATCAAAGTATTCTTGCTGTTTGATATAGTGTATAATAAAAGCGGACGATGCTGGAAAAACGAAAATACTCCGAAAGCGCCTTCGATTTTTCACAGAAAGCTACTGCATAGCCATTGAAGTCTATAACTCCCACACAGGTAACCAGTAGATGAGGCGTGTTTGCGCGGAAATGAGACTGGGTGCAGGTAAACTGAAGGCCCAGTCTCTGCTTGTGGTGCACATGGTGAGAGCATTACCGTCTGAACACAGTTACAGCGGGAAGGCAGGCAGCATGTGGACACGTTGGGCCTCATCGCGAGTTTGGCGGTGCGGTGAAACAGTGGCAGTACCAAAATTACCTACACCTTTGCTGCAGGGGTGGACTGGGAACCAAAAGTGGCCCTGGAAATAATTCTTAAAGGTGCCCCATATCACACTTGTTCAACAAGGCCAACCCTTTTCTATGAGAAATAGTGGAAATACCACACAAAAGAGGCCCTTGGTACAGAGGCCTACTGGGAAATTTCCAGAGTTCCCTACAGGCCAGTCCACCCCTGCTTTGCGGCACCACAAAATACGGACTTTGGAGGAACAATATAGAATAATCCTCCAGCACTTTTCTGGAGGTTTTTCCTTTACATTTCCTCTATAAAATAGTGAATTTACTGCAACAGAATTACCACCCACACTAAATGTTCCAAATCCGCAAAGCAGTCTTATGAACTACATAAATTGAGACTAACCACCCCTAACCATGACACCTCTAATGTGTCAGATTTACTGCCTTAACGAGATGGGAATGGTAAACGTCATAGGGCCTCATCAAAAGTTGGGCGGTATCCTGGCTGTAAATCTGCTGGGATACCGGCCAATGCAAATTGCGTTACCGCATCTCGGTCCGGGACTATAAGCGACAGATTCTGAGTTGTAGGGAAGGGGGCGGTAAGTCCCCATTCCCAGTGGGTCAATGGGGTATTCTGCCGCTATTACCGTGGCGCTATTAGTGCCGTGGTAATATCACCGAAAATGGCCAGAAAGTGGCAAGATTTACCTCCAGCACAAAGCTGGAGATAAATCTCCAACTTTCCGCCCAAACTCGGGATTTCGGGGAGCGGTAATGTGGCGGTGATAGCGTTACCATCGCATTTCTACTACTACGCCCAACCCGCGATGAGGCCCAAACTCGTAATTAGGCCTATTGTTCTATATATGATGTGGGTATACACTTAAATGCATGCATTGTTTATATCATGGTTTATGGACGAGGGTGTAGCCAAGCAAGATGCTTTGCTTTTATTCCAGATTGACAGAGGACCCAATGTGTGAGGGGATAACTGCTTCTTCCCCACAAACCACCTCATGACCCCAGATGCCATCTCCCTTCAGAACTGAAGAGAGCCATCTTAAATTCTGAAAACCGATAAAGACTTGCCTCTACAAACTGGTCTACTCTGGCACCTAGCAGGTTTTATCCCTTTATCTTTGCTCTGGATAGTAGCTGAGATGCGCCCCTGCAATCCCCTCTCTTCCCTCTGCCTTTTATCAGGGCATTTAATTGTTTTGCCTTTACCTTGTGCCTGGCTCTCTTTCCCTTTTCCTTTTCGCTGGCTCTCTTTCCCTTTATTTTTCCGTGGCTCTCTTTCCCTTTTCCTTTTCTCTGGCTCTCTTTCCCTTTCCCCTGGCTCATTTTGCCTTTACCTTTTCCCTCGCCCTCTTTCCTTGTACATTTTACCCAGGGCCTGAATTGTCCTAGAACTGCAAATTACCTTATTGTGTTCCCCTTCCTTGTCTCTGTTCTCCCCATCCTTTGTGCTTGAGAACCCACAAAGATTCTGCGTACTGCAGCTGGTGCCATACAAATGAATGTGTATTTGTGCTTGTATTTGGGGTTTTACATAGCACAAACTTAGCTGACAAGCAACAGAGCACTATACATGTAATTGAGGGTAAGGTATGAGGTAAAGGCAGCATTACAATATGCGGCATGGGATGTTCCGGCCTTGGAGATGGGATGGGGCAGACTAGGTGGCATCTAGATACTGAGTGAAGAGTAAAGTCGAGTTCCTTACTGAATTGCAATAGGTTTGGCATGGTCTAGCTTGCCTCCCGGATGGTGTTGCAGTAGGCACCAGCACAGCAAGAAAAGGCCTATTTCCTGCTTTTTTCCACTTTGCAGCAGTTTTGTTTCAAATCTAGAGATGGATTGACTCCTGTAATAAATGGATTTGGGTTGTTTGACCGAAGTCAAACAGTTCGCCGCAGAATTGTTCATAGTCGATTCCACCGCAACTCTGTTTGACCTTCGTTCAAATAACTGAAACCCCTCAACCCGAAGCAGCCTTATAATAATCCACCCTCCCCTACTTACCTTCTTGCCGGCTGCCGGTGTTTCTTCCACAGCCCCTTGGCGTCAGTTCCGTCCATCAAACGCGGGCCGGAGCTTATGCCACAGGGTCCCCCTTTTTTCTTTTTTAGTCTCCTGCTTCCCATGACAAGGAAGCGGGGGACACCCCTTCCACCCCCAAAGCCGAATATACAAAACATGGGGATCGGGGGACACCCCCGCAGCCCTGCTCCGCATGTTCGGTATATTAGGCTTCGAACAAACGGTAATACCCAAATTCGATCAAAACGTCCATACAAACAGTTTGAATCGAACAAATTGGGTGTTACCTAATAAATACACGATTTTCATTTGTAATTTTATATCAAATTTGCTAAATGCACATGAAACTGACACTGCTTTGGTTCGAACATGACGTAGCCATTATTACATTATTTGTGGTTTATTTATTTCTTGTGCTCTAACTCTGGATGTCAGCCAATTACTAATTTCTTCCAGTTCTGACAGATAATAAAACTCGGTGCATGAAAGCATTTCTCAATACAGCCGATTGTGGGAGCCAAGAATCAGACCCGGGTCACATGAGATCACGGCTCCCAATTAGTCAATGGACCACATCTCCTCCCAATAAGTAGAGGCTTGCTGGCCTGGAGAGAGGTAGATAATACAGTACATTTCCCAACAGCACAGCACCTCTGTCCAACCTCGGGCAGATGGGGCAGGTGTGGTGGTAGCCACACAGGCCTGAAAACTATTGTTGCTGCAGCCACACCTACATAGTGCCATCAATCTGGAGCATTTCTGAGCTCATGTATTGCTTAGGGATTTAGGTATGTTTCTTGCAAATTACTGGCAGTGTGCAGCACCCGATTGCTCCACATGTTACATCATTGTCTCGGGAGGATAGCTCAGCGGCAACGTGCTTGCCTTGGAAACAAGACGACATGTAGCAACACAGGGTCGATCCCCGTGTCTGCGCTTAGAAACCTCTGGGTATTAAGCACGTTATAAATAACCTATCATATGATATCGTATCATGAAGAGTATGGGCTATTTTCAGGCAGCAGTTGTATTCCTCGATGGATCAAGTGATGCAGCTTCTTCATTCATGAGGCAGTATGTCATCTATATAGTTTGAATATACACACACTGGCATTTAATTAATTTCGAGCGTCCCTAATTTTGGAAGCAAGGGAACGTGGGTGCATGGAGATAAAGTGACCTGCCCAAAGTAGCAAAATGTGGTCAAGGTGGCAATCACAATCAAAGTCAATGTTGCTTGAGATCACAGTCGCCAATGTTGTCACTTGAATACATCACCTCCCAGGCGGACACATGGTGACTTCTAGCGAATACATATGTTTTCCATGCATGCTGGCGCATCTGAAGGACCGGGTGGGGAGGGGCAGAGGTAGTCACAAGTGGAGACTTGCTGGCCTCTAGGGAAAACCAGAGATGCCCTAGTCCACTGGTACTCCGAAAAGCTAGTAAGTCTGAGACAGAGCCAGTCATAGGCTGGCCCCACTTAAGGTGGAAAAGCAGGAGAGAGCATGACCTGCTCCACCCTTTCCTTCCCTGTTCACTGGCCAAGCTAGCATTTTAAGAGAGCCAGGAGGAGCAGAAGCTAGATACAGGAGTGGAGCAGAGATGCGTCATTCTTCTCAAGATACAGGAGTGGAAAAGAAACACAGTGGGCCTCATTTCAAGTACGGCTGTGTGGTTCAACTGGTGGTAATGTGGCAGTGGTTAGATTACTACCACTTTTACGCTGCATTACCATGCCGCCGTACTACTGGTTAAGCAGTAAAGGGGAGGATTTACCGCCAGCATTTTTTGAAGGCAACTCCTCCACTTTACCCTAAAAACCTTATAGATTTACTGTGCTGTATTGTTCATGATAAATACGTTGAACATTCTATGGACTTCAAAAATAGGGATTTACCCCACCTTACCACCATTCGTAATCCCATGTTAATGGCATGTACCAAGTGTTGGTAATGGTAATCGATTTGGGCATTTTTCAGATTTATTGCCGGATTACCACCAAATTTGTGTGTGGCGAGGCCCAGTGTTCCTGTCCTCCCCAGTCACGCCCCGCGACCCCTGCTGAGAAATAGTTGGCGTGCCTCGGACAATTAGACCGATGACTTTGAAATGGTGTGAGAACTTGGGCACATGATGGAAATAGCTGGGCACAATAGTTGTAATGTCTGGCATATAATGTGTTTACCATTGAAAACAAAAGCAGTATCTGGCACATGATGTTAGCTCCTGGAGCTAGAATGATAAAGCACGGTATATTGCATGAGTACTTGAGTATATGATGCAAACACCTGGCAAATGATGCGAGTAGTTGGCCATATGATGGAAGTACCTTGCAAATGATGTGTGTACCCAGGCGTATTTTGACAATAGCTGTCAAATCATATGATTTCCTGGGCATGTAATGTCAAATTGTAGGAGTACTTAGGCATATGGAGTGATATATGGTAAATGGTGTTCCTATGCATATAACAGTGTAGCTTGCAAATGATTTGACTACCTTCATCCTGCAAATGCCAGCCATTTCTGTTATATGATATGCGTTCCTGTGCAAATTAATATAATCCCTGGCAAATGCTGTGAGATGCTGGGAATATGATGGAACATTCTGTCAAGTGGTGTAATAACCTGCCCATAACGGGGAAATATCTTGTAATTGGTGTATGTACCCTGGCATATGATTATAAAAGTTGGCAAATGGTGCTAATACCATGTCAATGGCATGAATACCTGGGCATTTGATGGCAATGCCAGGCAAATTGTGTCTGTACTTGGGTAAGTGGAGTGCTATATGGCAAATTGTGTTTCTGGGCATATTATGAGACATATGACACCTACATCTGGCAAATGCTGGCAATGCCTGCAGCATGATATGTGTAACTCGCATATTAGCACAATATCTGGGAAATGGCGTGAGTAACTAGATGTATGATGGCAATACCTGGATAATGGTGCGGCTACCAAGCATACCGTGCCCATATTTATCAAATAGATGACCCAGAAAGACTGGCTGCAGCCATCATCAGGAGATCCTCCAACTAGAACTCCTGTCTTCTCGGAATTTAACATAAGCCACTGCTTAACCACCCAGTCTTCAATGGCTATTGGACATTGGCAAACGCCACGACTGAGAAGCCACAGTTGCCCTCCATATGGCAACAACATGGGTATCATCCACATAGAAGTAAAATGGAGTCCAAACCTCTGAATCAGTTTAGTCAAGGGTTGTACCTAAATATTAATCAAAGAGGAGTTAGTGGGGAGCCCTTGGGAAATCCACATAAAGTGTGGGTGGGATTAGGACATTAGTGCCTAAAATAATTTACTGTTGGAAGTTTTACAAAAAGGAAATAATCCAGGCTAATTCCATACCCACAACTCCTTCCTCATGTAATAAGTATCTAAGGACAACATGGAAACTTGGCTGGAAGACACAGCAGATACAAGGGTACAGAGGGCAAGACTTCAGCATGCAGATAGACGATTACATGTGTTCAGCTACAACATATATAATTTTCGAAATTCCCATTGTGCTCTGTTCTTTGTGCAATGGGAATTTCCAAAATGGATGTCTGCTGCTCCATTTCCCCCAACTACCTCCCCTTCCCTCTTCCTCTCACTTCCCACTCTCATCCCCAAACCCCTCAGCCACTCCTCCAGCTCCCCTCTTCCATTATCTGGGACACACACCCGGAACACCTGTTCCCACCCCCCTTCCCCAGCGAACGGGCTGAACACCCTAACCCGATCCCTCCTTCCTGATTTCTACTCCCCAACCTCAGCTCACCTATCTCATTGTCTGTTGCCGCTGACATTTTCCACCCCTTCCTCTTCCAGCGGGCTGTCCTTGTATTTTCAGCCCACCTCTTTGCGCGGGCTGTACAGCCTTCCACACGCACCCTAAACGCCATGTATGATACCTGCCTTCCTTGAGCACTGCCTACATTTGCCTTTTTTCACAACTTACTTTATTCGATTTTCAAACTTTTCCAACAACTAATTAATACATTTCATTTCTCTTAATAACAATCCGGTAGCAAGTCCATTATCAAGCATGCATGATTATCAGTATCTCTTGCTTTCTTCCAACATTCAGGGTCCCTTAGCAACCACAGGTCTGACAGCGTCATTGTTATGTTATGTTATTGAATTTCTACAGCGCTACAAGCCCTAAGGCATCCAAGCGCTCCATCACAAGCAGAAAGGTCGGTGATGGCAACCATGATGTAAGTTAAATAAAAAGTTCTGTCTTTAGGAGTTTCCGGAAAGCCAGAAGATTGCTCTCTATACGAAGCCCTAACGGTAGATTATTCCAGGCCTTAGCCACGAGCACCGGGAAAGAACGACCATTTCCACGGGCTTTCTTAGTCCTTGGCACCTGCAGACTTAGAGTCGTTGTAGAGCGCAGATTTCTTGCCGGTTGATATATCGTGACTTTATCCTTCAAATAATTAGGAACAGTTCCATAGATGCATTTGTGACCTAGAGTCAGTAATTTAAAGGAGATCCTAGCTGATACTGGGAGCCAATGTAGTTCCCTTCTCGCGTTAGAAGTGGGTTCATGCCTCTTCATACCGTGTATTATACGTACAGAGGCGTTCTGGATTTTCTGCAGTTTCTGTACGTCTTCTCTACTAGCCCCCCCCAGCAGGGCATTGCAGTAGTCAAGTCGTGGCAAGATGACAGCTCTGACCAGTTTGGCTCGATTTTTTTCAGAGATGAGAGGGGCCACCTGCCTCAATACTCGTAGGTGATAATGGGTATTTTTTACTATGGCATCCACGTGTACACCTGCATCCAAGGAGGCTTCCATATAAACACCTAGTGTTTTTACTTTGCCAACGACTTCAATAAAACTATTATCTACCTGGAAACCAGTGAAAGCCTTAGCTAGTCCCTCTCTCTGTTTATTGGGCCCGTAGATCATTAGTTCTGTCTTTCCTGCATTTAAGCATAGCCAGTTTGTGGTCATCCAATCTTTTATTACGCTGTATAACTTATTTAGTTTGAGTTGGTCTGCCTGATGGTCACCTGAAAGTTCCATTGACAGCTGGAAATCATCTGCATAGTTGGTAAAGAAATAGCCCAACTTCTCCAATTCTCTGCATAGAGGGGCAATATAGATGTTAAAGAGCAAGGGCGACAGGCAAGCTCCCTGTGGGACACCACAAAGGATGGTCTCTGCTTCCGAGAAAGCCTCGCCCCAGTGCACCCTGGAGCTTCTACTCTGTAAAAAAGATCTCACCCAGTTGACAGTTTCATTTGCCAAGCCGCCGGTGTCCCGCAATCTGTATAATAGAATCTTGTGATCTAAAAGATCAAAAGCAGCACTAAGATCGAGTAATATTAGCAAAAAAAATGATTTTCTAACCACTAAGAGAGTTACGCCCACTATGGCGGAATCCACCACTATACTATATAGTTTGTGCTACTACTATAGGGTTCGCATTGTCAATGCATCTGTCTTGCCCTGTATTGTTTCTCTTCACTCCCTTGCGGGTTTCCTCCTCCTGAAGTCTTGGAGTAACCCTACCTCTACCAGGATAGCTTAAGTAGGTGGGGTTTGTAAGTATTTGTAAGAAGGCGATAAATGATTCCCAGATCACGTTATGTTTTGGCTAGTTTTCGTTTTGGTAGACGTTTTCCATTGCCCAGATCTCCCATATTTTCACCAATCATACTGCCAACAGGGCCTCTTCATGCCCTGCACTATTGCCAAGTTGCGTAGTCAGTGTGGCGTCATTAACACCCATACCGTAGGAATCGTTGTGGTCTGTGTTACCCAGTACCAGAATCAACGAATCCAGCAGGAGCAGTATGGTCGTAATGTCCCTAATTCTAGCCAGCGCCTCTTTCCAGTAGTACTTTGCTAAGGGGCATGTACACAACGTGTGGCCCATTGTGCTTTCATTTTGACAGCCTCTTTAGCACAGTGGGGAGTATGTTGGTGGGATTCTGTTTAGCATTTTGGATGTGTAATTCCATCTCCTTAAATTTTGTAGGAACATTCCTTAACCATTGTGCACCTCGAGCTCCTTTGTGCCCTTGCCCATATCCTGGCGCAGTGATTTCTAACCGCAGGTCTCTTTCCCACTTTCTCATTGTGGGGGCACTGCCACACACGTTGCCACACCTGGCTGCAGAAACAGGCACAACACAGTGAGGCCTCTCGCGGAGAGAGTCACTGCAGCAGGCAACATGGAAACAGGGATCCTCCCCGTCATGATTATCCCCACCTCAGAGTGAGGCACAAGGAAAGGCATAACAAATACGCTGCAACAACGGCATGGTTTCCACAGTGGTTTAAGGAACGGAGAAGATGTTGGCCACCCAATGGAGGGGCAAGGGCTACATACCAACGGAGATGCCGTCGGGCCGGCAGTGAAAAGGGAGAAAGGAACGGCGGCCATGACAAGGGGTGGAGCTTCCTCAGTTAAAAGAGAGAAGGGATCCCAGAGTATAAAGGGAGCTGATTGGATGGGCAGTGAGGGAGGAGATCAAAAAGAAAGAGGAAGGGGTGTTACATTGTGGCACTGTTTGCCTTGCAGGACACAGATGAACAGTACGAGTATGGTGGGCCAATTACTCGGACACCGCACTTGTACGGTGTGACGAGTAACAGTACGGTGGGCCTATTAGGAACGGGAGAAAAGAAGAAAGTAACACCTACTCAACCAGGAATACCAGAGCATGGCCTGTGATAGGCTATAAGGGTGAATAAATCCTGCCCAGTGATGTTCCCTGCATTGCAACCATCAATAAATATGTGATAGCATAACCGTTGGAGTTGGTCTCAGTTTGTTATTCCCACACTCATATACGGCAGAGATTGTCCTGTAGGTCTCTGTCTGCTAGTTTGTATAATTTTGTTACCCACCCTTTCCTGTGGTCTCCTCTAATAGCTACATAGATCGCTGTGGTATCTCTGCTGCCTGCCATATACTAGGATTTGTAACCCAATGTCTCAGCTGGTAGTATCATAACCTTTTCTCTTCTGCAAGCCCTGCCTTTTGTTTGAAGTCTGCAAATTGTAGAGGTCTACCTTCATTATAGCAGTCATCTAGGACCCTCACTCCGCCTTCTCGCCAACATCGTAATGCCCTTGCAGCCAACCCTGGAGTTAACTCTGTGTTACCCAATATTGGTGTAAAGGGACCAATTTCCGGATTGATACCCCAATTCCTCTGTACTATATGCTATTAATCGAGTATGCTACATGTGGTTTTTTGGAGAATGCCCCCAGTTGACTAAGACCTGTTGGGCATAAATGGGAGGTCTCCCAGCGGTTGGTTGTTGCCGAATGTTCCATCTATGCCTAGTTAGGCATTTCCCGCGGGGTTTTCCCACCTGAATATGAGCGCTACTTGTGCTTCCAACAGGTACCTCTTTATGTTGGGTGTTCCGAGTCTTCCCGTGTGCACTGATCTCCCCTCTGGAAATCCTGTGTGTTTCCGGGCCCATATAAAGGTGTCGGTTCGTCTCTGCAGTCTATGCAGGTGGTGTGCTGCAACATGTATCGCCAGATTGCTAAAGATATATAGGAGCCTGGGTACAACATTCATTTTTATCGTGTGCATTTTTCCTATCCAGGATATTTCTAAAGGGCCCCATCTACTTAGATATTTCTTTAGGTCTAAGAGACGTGGCAGTGGGTTAGGTTTCAGTTCCTTTCTATGGTCAGGGACTATTTGTATACCTAGGTACTCCATTGTGGGTTTTGACCAGTTTATTGGAAACTTCTGTCTGTGTTAGGGACTCTAATACTTGCTGTGGCTCAGACACATTCAGGCCTTGTAACTTGTTGTAATTCATTTTGAAGCCACCCACTGCTTCAAAGCACTGCAGCGCAGTCTTTAGGGCTGTAAGGGATCTACTTGGGTGCTTGAGGAACAGCAAGATGTCATCTGCGTTCAGCGCAATCTTGTGTTCTTTGTTTGGTCAATTTATTCCGGCAATCTGGTGATTGTCCCGGATTGTTCTTGCTAGTGGTTCGATAGAGTGCGAACAGAAGCAGGACATTAGACAGCCCTTTCTGATGCCGCGCATGGGTCTGATCGGGTTGGTATGCTGTTTGTTCTTGTATTCTGGTATTCCGGGAGTCAAAGGGTGCCACTATTCAGGTCTGAATGCTGGTCCCATGCCCACTGCTTCGAGTGTTTCATGCAAGAACCCCGAGCTCACGCCTTGCACATGTCCAATCCCAGAAGTGAACAGAGCTGCTTTCCCCTTATTCTTAATTCCGTCACATTGATGGCTCTGCAGATGCTGTCTTGCGTGGACCTCTCGTTTATGAATCCTGATTGGCCTATTGTTATAATTTGGAGGAGAATTGTTACCAGCCTCCTAGCCAGGATCTTTCCATACATTTTTGCATCATGGTTTAACAGCTATAGTAACCTGTATGAATCGCATAGTGTGTGGTCTTTTGCTGGTTTAGGGATTACAATGGTGGTGGATTCCGCCATAGTGGGCGTAACTCTCTTAGTGGTTAGAAAATCATTTTTTTTGCCACTCAACATATTTATTTATTTTAAAAAGGAAACCCTTAAAGGGGCAATATTCATACAATGTTAAACGCCTTGATCTTTTCTAGGCAAAGAAAATGGTTACATCTTATAATCATGGCAATGTGCAATTCTTCTATTGCTAACAGCTGGAGTGCATGTGCAAGATGTTCGATGTCTCTTAAAACAAACCAAGAAACACCCGCCAGCCCTAGCCGCAGGTATCGTAGTCCAAAATACCTTGAGAGCCTCTGGTTACAGAACCCAGCTGTAAGGATCACTAGCTGGTTGAAGAATTGAACTATGCGGCATCAGCCACCTTCTACAGTTCTTGAAAACCTATGTCTTTCGTATTTGGCACCAATATGCAGTCAGACTAAACACCATTTGACAATAAGGTGTTCAGTTTACATGTGTTCTTACAAACGTGAGATTAAGAAAATAACTCCAATTAAAATCATGGCTTTAATTGTCATTTAAAGTTTACAGTATGGTAAATGTGCTCCAAATAAATATAAATCAAACCAGTGATGCTGGTGAGGTTCAGGGGCAGTTCAGATTAACAGCTATACAAGGGTGAACAGGACCTGAACAAACAAAAAAATCCCTTTTTAACATCTTGGAATTAAAAAGCAGTTCACAGTTGTTTGTATTAACATAAGCAAATTATAGAAATGACAGTTCAAGCCTTTCACCAGCACACTAGTGTCCTTTTTTAAAGCCGAAAGAACAAGCAATTACAATCCACATGTACTGTACAAGATACATCTGAAAGTCAATTGCAAAGGAGTGACTAGTCACTCAAGATATCGGAGACCTTTAAAAATACACTCCATTTGAGGCCAGGGGGGCAGGACAGTGAGGAGAGGAACATCCAGTCTTGCTTAGCTATTCTAAGCAGCAACTCCCATACATTAAAATCAAAATAAACAGATCCATCTATTTTGAGCAAGCTAGCCAGTACACATTAACACAAAAGGACATCTTAGAAATGGAAGTTATATACTATAATACAAGTCCAATTAGGAAACATCAAAATGATGTATTTCTTTGCTTGCTTCGTGATCATGCCCCGTGGTGGACTTACAGGTCGGTTGGCATTTGGCTTTTTCTTCTCTGCAGGTTTCAAGATCTGAAAAGAGCACATTAATGTTTCGTCCGCGCTCATCATGGCCCCTGCATTATCAAACTCTCCACAGTAGTTTGGTGCAGAAAATAATGTTACAAGCTGCCTTTTCGCGAAGAACTCCTACCCATCTTCAACAACCTGGTGTGCTCTACATATAAGATCCAAGTCATGTTTATGGAGAAACTTTGCAACGACTTCAGCCCCAAAAGTGAAGGCAACTCCTCGGTCATTTTCTCCCCATCCCAAAACATACTTGTCTGGATCAGACCACAAAAGATCACACAGGAGACCCTGATCAGGCACATGTGTAGGCCGCATAATTCGTCTGATCTGCTCCATAGATTGACGATCTGGTGAAAGACCGCCATGACAGCAGAAAATCTTCTCATCTAGAATTGCTGCAATTGGCAAACAGTTAAAGCAGTCTGTGAAGGTTGTCCATAGCTTGATGTTGTACCTTCTTTTAGATTCATCATAAAACCATATATTCTGTTGATCCTGGCACATTCATGATTGCCTCAGAGAAGAAAGAAGTTCTCAGGATATTTAGTTTTGTATGCCAGCAGGAGACAGATCGTTTCTAAAGACTGTTTCCCTCTGTCCACATAGTCTCCCAAGAATAGATAGTTGCTCTCAGGTGTGAAGCCTCCATATTCAAAGAGTCGAAGTAAGTCATAATATTGCCCATGGATGTCACCACATATTTTAAGTGGTGCTTCAAGCTCCAGCAGAATCGGCTGGCTAAGGAAAATTTCCTGAGACTTCAGGCACAGTCCTCGAATTTCATTTTCTTGAAGTTGAACATTTTTGCCAGGTTTTGATCCTCTAACTTCCAGTAAGCGCTGGATGATGCTGTCAATGTTTAGCTTGTCAACATCGGCCGTTATGTAGAGAAGCGTGCAGGTAGAAAGTGGACGGAAGCAACACCAAATGCCAGCACTACGAAGACTGTCAGTAGTGACCAGGTGACAGCTCTCAGAAGGCAGGCACAGGGCAACCCTTCCACCAAGCCCGCTTTCCAGCCAGGATCAACGATGGAAACAAGATTGCGCCCTCCCAAGCCGGCCGGCGCAATAATCTGGTTAAAAAATCATTAAATAGGCACACGAGTAGCCTAATGAGTTGGGTCTTAAATGATTTATAGAATGATGACGTGTATCCATCTTGGTCTGGGGATTTTTGTCTAGGGAGAGACTGAATCACCAGCTCCACTTTCTCTTGGGTTATAGCCTGTTCCAACTCAGGCCTCTCTTGCGTTGTTCTGGGTATTTGCACTTGCCTAATGTGTTTCTGTTGGGCTTCCCTGTTTAATTAACCCTCAGTCATCAATTTTGTGTTGTACTGCTGCACCACCTGTCGCTGTTCCTCCTCCCATGATGGACGTTACCCCTATGATCCTGTATTCCTGCGATGTGATTTCTTGTTTTGATGTGTCTAGGTTTGTAGGCCAGCAACCTGCCCACTTTGTTTCCCCTGGTGTAATGTCTTTTTTTCGTAAGTAAAAGTGCGTGCGCCGTCCTTTTTGATAGATTGGCTTTTAAACAGGCCCTGACTGTGCATCATCTACACAGGGCTTGTGTTGTTGTGTGCTCACGCCTAGTGTTGTGCCTCTCTTTTTATCTTTGTGTGCAGGCGCTTTTTGTATTTTTGGTATTTGTATTTTATTTATATAACGTTCCAAGCCCTCGGGCATTTGGGCGCATAACCCTTGTAAATGCTGTCACTCTGGCTATGAATTCTCCCCTAATAGTGGCCTTGAAGGTGTCCCGGACCGTCAACCAGTTAATTTCTGGGAAATGATTCCACTCAAAGCAATCTTTTATTAGGTGCGCAATTTCCCTCTTATGAATGTGTCTTGCATTATTGCTTCTTACAGTCGCCAGGGAGGTATGGCAATAGGGACGAGGAAGCGATCTGATTACAATTCTGTCCCCAATTTTAGTCATCCGGATGTATGACATTAGTGCTGGGGAAGTCAAGATTAGATCTATACTCGAGTAGCCCCCTGTGGATACATGAAAGAAAGTGCAATCCCTCTCAACCATGTGTTGTATTCAACAGGTGTCCACTATCTGCAGTACCATCATGTCTAACAGGGTGGCTGCGTTGTTTCCGTCCTGTTGTGTGGTTGGGGGGGGGGGGAGGTAAGCGTTTTGTATGTGTTTGGGTCGAATGTGGTGTTAAAGTCGCCCGCTATCACTATATACCTGTCTGTGAATGTTTTGATTCGCTGGCGTAACCTCCATAAGAATACCCCCTGGTTATAACTGGGTACACACACCGATACCAGTGTGACTTGATGACCAAACAGGAATCCCTTCAGCATCACATATCACCCTAGGACGTCTGTGTTTATCACTTGCTTCTTGAACAGGATGTCTTTTCCTATCAGTATTGCTATCCCTGCCTCTTCATCCCACCGCAAGCAACATACTGGAGCGTAAATCTCCTATCTCGCATCCTACCCTCGTCCCCCTGCATTAGGTGTGTTTCCTGCAAGAAAATGACATCCGCTCCCTGCTGATGCAGATGTGTGAGTATGTTCCTTCTGCTATATTGGAAGACTTAAGCCCCTGAACGTTGTGGGTCAGGAATATTTCACGTGTCATTGACTATGTTATCGCTGTGTTACTTTTACCTACAGTAGGACGTGTTGGTGTCAGCACATAGAGCATGCCTGTGTCTTGTGTGTGAGGAGTTCCCGGTACCTTATCACACATTAGTCTAACTTTGAAACCATAGACCAAACTAGTCAACATTTTAAAACGTGCCTGTGAGTCAGGCTCTTAACTGTGTTAACTAGTAACTTATGCCAGTCATTCATATATTCCTTCTTCATGGGATGTTCCAGCCGGCTCAACGGAGGGAACTCTCACTAGTGCAGTGTTGTGCATATCTATGCAAGAAGTATTTCTTCTTGCATAGTCTCCTTCCTCTTATTCTTTGGCTGACCATGACTCCTCAGGTGTTTTTCTTCAGGTGTTCCAGATTCGTGGTGGACAGGCTGGGCTGATCCGAGTCTGTTCTGTGCTTATGGGATTTCTTAGTTCTGCCGGGCCAGTTCTATACTCTCTGTGTCGGTCTCCTGGGTCTTCTAAATGTCTGTTCTTGGTGCTCTGGATCATCAGTCTGGTTAGCTTCTCCTGCAGCCAGTATCACCTCTGCTTCTTTCTCCAGTGTTATTACACAGTTCTTTTCTTGATATGTGAACAGAAGGGCACACGGAAATCCCATCTGTAATTTACCCCCTTTCCTCTGAGCCATGTGGTGACTGCTCCCAGCTTCCGCTGGCAGGCCTAGAGTGCTTGGAGACATATTAAAACAGTTTGAGCTTGAAGCCCTTATGCGAGATGTTCGTCATCTGCTTCGCCATTTCTCTTTTGTTCTTTAGAAGTAGACTCTATACAGGGTATCTGAGATTAGGCCCTTTTTGTGCTGGAAGGTGGTGTATATCCCGTGTGTTTGGTCCAACATAAGCAAGTCTTCCGTGGCCTTGGACATGATTGTCCCAAAGACATATCTCTGTAGGTCTTGGCCTGCTATTTTGTTTGGGAGCCTTCTAATTTGGATATTGTTCCGTCTCGCTTGATTCTTGAGGTCCTCCTGTTTAAGATGTAGTGCTTGTTTTGGGCTTCTGTCGTGTCCGTCCATCCTGTGTTCCAATTCTCCCAGTTTATTTGAGTATTCGCAGGTGGCATCTCCCATGTCGTTTACTTTCTTCTCTACTGCCAGAATTTGATTGTCCAGAGTCTTGACTTTTTGGGTTGGTTCAAAGATGCTCCCATGGATTTCTCTTGTGAGCTTTGTGAGGAGTTTCTGTAGATCTCCTTTTGTTGCTGGTGCTTCTACGTTGTGTAAGTGCTCAGGTGTTTTGTGGATTTGTACTGTCACCATTTATTCCTGCTACTTCACATTTTCGTGACCGGACGCTATCATGGCTGCAATATCTGCATTCTTCCCTCCCTTGACTTGCTTTGCAGTCTTGAATGTTAGGGTTTGCCGTCCAGGCTTGAACGTTGTGTGCAGGCTTGGTGCCACGGCTAAGCTCTGCTATTGCTGTAAAGCAAACTGTCTTAACGCGCCTCGGCGGTGTCAGACCACTGTTCTGTGACTAGGCAGCAGAGGAATCCTCTTCACATTTCCTCTGAGGCCCTTTGTTTTTTGCTCCCTTGCAACACTTGGGGGTGCGATGCACTCCTTTGGCTGCCTCTGCACTCTGTGTTGGTCCTCCACACTTACTTCAATGCCCTTGGTTTACGCTCCTTCTCTGGCTCAATTAACACCTTTAGGGGCGCTGAAGTCTTTTCTCATTTCTTCTCTGCCAGGATGTTCAAAACGATGTGTGGGGGCTCTGGTGCGAAGGGCCCACCAGCTCTGTGGCCTTATCTTGTGCGAGCACCTACCAGGGTATCTATGGAGCTCTCTTTCTCAGGGTTTGGGCCACAGACTCCACAAACCTGAGGATACTCTTTCAGGTGGCCAGGGAAAGGCCATTGCTCTTGGATCCCGACCCGGGGGATGGAGAAGCGAGGGAGGATGATCCTCAGAGCTTGGGAGTGGGGTACCCTCAGGCGAGACATGGTATCCCCCTTTCCCTAATTATGACCAACCAACCCCTCCCCCGACCTTTATGGGTTATTGTGAGACTTCTTCCCTTACTTTTCCCTATTCAACCTTTAAAAGTACTGGGTTGAAGAAGAGGAGACTAAGAGGAATGAACACTACACTTTAATTTTACCACTCTGGTACTGGGACGAGGAAGATGCCTGCAGAGTACGGTGAAAGTCAGGCATGTCCCCTTTGTTGTCGTCAGGCAAACCTAATTAAGGATACACACCTGCATCCTGTTAGGAGGTTGCAGGTGTATAAAGTGAGAGACAGAGAACACTGGAGAGAGGAGAAACAGGGAGGCCTGTGGGAGAAAACCAGCGGGGGACCCGTTTTGTAGGAGGCAGCCATGGTGGCACCTGTTGAGGAGCCAGAACGCTGCCCAGCAGCCCAGACAGGGAACCTCCATAACGAGGAAGCAGCTGCAGGAGCTGCAGTGTCACAGAGAGAAGCGGGACGCCATCCATGTCCATCCAGAGGTGGCAGAGGCATCAGCAAGCTTCTTTATAAAAAAGCTTCCTTCGGGATCGTGGCTTGATTCCGCAGATTTTCCCGGAGTAGCGTGGATGGTAGTCACTGGTTACACATCTTTACATGAGATGCTGCCAGCCAGAATCTATCTCTGGATAATGCAGCGGTTGATCCCGTGAGCACTTAAAATCATAAAAATCACATCTACCCGAGAATCTGCGCATAACCATTTTCCACCTTTGGGAACGGGCACGTTAGTGACAAGCTGAATATCATTTTGAAGCTTTTACCTACACACCTGGAGACACATGGACATTCCGTAATTTCAGGATATCACCTCGGCATGGACACACTACAGCTGTGGACACCAGATGTTACAGTTGAATACTGGCTTTGACTTTCCGCCCTGCTGTGACACACATGTTTGCCACGACGTGGGTTCCTGTCAATAAAACCTGTCCCCGAAATCCCCCCACCATCGAGTTGGGGATTACTACTCCAAATCTTCCCAGAGGAAGGTGCTTTTGACATGTTGGCCTTACAGGTGGCCCGCCGAAATGTAACCAGGTCAGTGCTAGATGGAACTTTGAGCTCCTTTGAGTGATAGCATCTTAGACCTTGCAGACATTAATAACTGTTGCTTTTTACGTAGGCAGACCTGTTAATTAACATCACTGTGAAAATGTATTCATTAATTTGTTTCTTCATTGTTTGTTAAGCTTGTGAAAAAAAATATGTACAGGTTGTATCACTAATTCATGTATGAATCTTTTTCACTATTTGTTGTTCATTTATTGTTCACTTTCTGCTCATGCATTTTCTGAATTTAAGAATGTTTGATCTTTTTCTTCATATTAGTTATTTTGTCAGAGACTCAGTGTATCTAGTTTTCTTTAATTCAAACCACTAACATTGTGTTTCCTATTAATAAAATATAGAATAAATTGGAAATATAAGTTTCATTTCTCTTTATTTACTTCTTTTGATTATACTTCGGTTTCCAAGGGAAATTAAGTATGGATATCTGAGATACCAAATGTGAATATGATTTGGATTAAATTCATGATCTAGGCTAGAATTACTTCATACAGCTTTTTGGATTTGTTATGTGTTTATAGAGCCATTAGCATGTGCACCGCAAGCCCTGATATGCGAGTGGGACTTGCAGAAGCGAGCTTGTCGACCGCAGAGGAGGACAGAAGCAGCAGGAGCCACTGACGAGCAGTGCCAGAGACCGGTGAGTGTCCAGGAAAGGCACTGGCTGACGGGGGTATTCTTGTCAGGCTGCGAGATAAGTAACATTTACTGAACTGAGCTAAAGGCTTACTTTGAACCGAGTGAATGCATATTAAGTGCCAAACTGAACGGAAACCTGTTGAACATGATGAATATATCTAGAATACTAAACCGAATGGAAAGTCGGAACTAAATATACCATGTGGATATTGAATACCGAACTGAAGGAAAAAGTTAAAATGGGCATAACGAATGCTCAGTGAATATTGAACTGAATGAAACCTTATAATCCAGCTCATAATAGCGTGGAATGGAGTACAATTAATATGGTCAAAGCAAGATAGAGCCAAAGAGGAAATGTCCATATGAAAGATACATATAAGAAAGAGCGCAAGTGTGAAAAAGTGCCATAGAAAGGTGGCATATGGGCACAACCCCTACAAAGTGAGCTTTAAGAGAAAAGGCAGTACAGCAAGGCCAAATACTGGCAAGAGGGATGTGACACGTTTTGGCAGAGCCAAGAGGCTAGCCAGGAGAAGCCAGAAAAGTGTGAACCTGCATGTTAAGCCAAGAGGCTAACACAGATGCAGTTAAGTGAAGATAACTCTGCACAATGGAACAGGTATAGAAGGACCTATGTGGGCTGAAGAGCCTGCAGATCCTGGTTGCACAACCTGTGATAGGTGGACCGTGTGGTCTGATAACTGCACCTAGACCAGTAAACCCTGACCTTTGAGTACCCAGACATTGTGAAATAAACCAAAGAAATGCACCACAAATGACCTTTTGCAATAAACCAGAAGGAGGGTCAAGTGGACCTAGATTTGTGTTGAACATTTGAAAGAGTGAACCTGTGAGACAAGTTGCTAATAAAGGGAACCCTAAGAGCTGGTGAACAAAAAATTCCGTCTTGAGGACGGAGCCTCAAGACCTTTGTGTTTTGAACTGTGTTGCCTTGGAGTTGGGGAAGGGAACCCTGAAGATTGTTTGAAACTGGATTACCTTGAGTGTGTGAAGGTCATTTTGAGACTTTTGTTGAACTTTCTTGAACTTGCGGAAGGGGTGGCTGAAAGAGAGCTATGAGCTGGTGGAAGCTCAGAACTTTGAGATAAACACTATTTCTTTGAATATTGACACCCCTACACGCTGTATAGCGTTAGTTGTCAGGGCAAGCATAGGTTTTGGACACTGACAGACTTTTAAGTTGAACTCTTTGACTCAGGCTTTCCTTAGTAGGGAAATCCCACCTTAGCATAGGGCAAGTTAGGCATTCAATCACCCTCACATTTAAGTTAATAAATATATTTAGTTTCACCTTTGTCTGTTGTCTGTGTCTTGCTTCATGAAGCCTTCAGATTAGCTGGTCGCACAGCTTCCCCCATTGTTTCCTGCAGCGTTTCCCTCTCCAGTGGGCTTCCTAACCTTTGCGCCTGGTTTGTGCAGTCTGAGGTTACTTGATGTGCTACTGCCCTTTTCTCTGCCCCACTTCATGGACTCAGACGAGGATCCCCCACTGTGGCTCCTCCTGTTGTGTGCTCCTGTTCTCTGCAAGGCAGCTCCGTCTTTCACGGAAGCTCTTCCTCGTCTTTCTCAATTCTCCAGATGCAAATGTGTCGTTCATTGCAGAGGCCGTTTCTTGCTTGGCCCAGGGTAATACGTTCTCCGCTCAGAGACTTCCTCGACCCTGTAAGCGATTTCAATCCGGCACACATCCAAGTCAACACCTAGCATGTAGTGCACAACTGAAATCCTTATTTATTTTTGGCTGAAAGTTCTTTGTTCTGAACGATATACCACTCATATCACGCCCTTCTCCTGGGACCCCCCCCCCAGTCACACTGGACCAGGAATCAGGCTGGTTTGCAAAGGTAAATATTTATTTATGTATTTAAAATGTAATCACAAAATGTTTTCATAGGTACACAACAATCACCAATGGGGTGATATAACACTTAATAATATCTTTAATACACAAGGAGTAAGTAGTGAGCAAAACAATTCAGCACAGAAATACTTTTGTGTGAGTTCAGATCAGATAGCACTGTGGTTAGAGGTTCCCCTGCACACCCCTCAACCCCCAATAGGCAATGTAAAGAGATAGGAGGAGAGAGCAGGTATTCAGGAATGGCAGAATTCAAACAGAATATCAATCCCACTTTCCCCCTTTCAAACAAAAGAGAAAACGGAATTGACTGTCAAGCTGTCAGAATGACTTTTAAAGTTATCTTTAGGATGGACGGGGCAAAAACACCAAATATGTCAAAATTGCTGAAATTGTTATAAATTCTTATGGGAGCCACTTTGGATAGTTGCACACAAACACAAGCAATGATTTAATCCCAAGAAAAATGTTAAATCTTAAAATTCCAGTCGGAAGCAATTAAAAGCTGTTTTACATGTGTAGAAATGTTCCCAAAATGAAAATTTGCGGCAAACTTTTCACTGCACAACATTCGCAACAACGGGAGAATCGCATTGCTTTGGAATGCGTGTGATGGAAAGCAGTGGATGTTAGCTACAAGCAGAAGTTAAAATTGTGTTTCTATCACAAAAAGTGAGGAAGTTAAAGGCGTTTTAGTAGCGATAGGCACAAGAATGGAAAACAGGATCACTTTTATAATTTGAGAAAAGGTTTTCTTACACTAGAGGATGACTATGAACAAAATGAATACAACACAGGAACACAGTCACTTGATCAGGGTGACTGCCTGCTAAGGAAACTCACCTTCTTCAGATGAGAAAAAGATCAGTGCAAAGATAGTTTTAACAGTACTATTTCTGGAGGAAAGATAGGATGGTTTGGATAGAGGTTACAGACAATGCAAAGATACTCCTAACAATACAGGTTCTGAATACAAGATGTGATGGGTCTAAGATAGGGATAAGCCTATGCAAAGTACATATGTTATTGACATAATTCTTCCTATTTATACTCACTGGATAAGTGTTTAAATGGGACTGTCAAATCTGGTTAGGGGATGGGATCTGGTTTAGGAAAGACAGCTTGGCACATCAGGATAGTGAGTGAATCTCTCTGTCCTTATGTGTGGTGAGCTGTCTCTATTTATGCTTATGAAATGACATCATGAAGGGGGTGTGTGGGCCGGTCTAGCCTAAACTTGTCCCTTTGAAAGGTGATTGGGTCAAAGTCTACTCTCTGCCTTGATAGGAGGAAACAGAGTGTCATCTTTATGGTGTGATTTTATGAGGCTGAGAATCCACCCCTAGCCCCTGGAACACAAAATCTACTTTTGGCAAAATACATATTTGCATATGTGCAACCTCTATAAAAAAATCACATATACAGGTCACATATTTTACCTAGCAGCTATTCCTCAAAACCCCATAGCTGTGGGATCTTGCCTCCGTTTTCACAGAATTTTGCCCTTTTCATTATGAACACAATGTCCAATTTTGAAGCAAATTTCTACAAGTGTGCGTGTTTAACATGGGAATAAGTGTATCAAGTTTCACAATTCTAGTGGAAGTAAATGTTTTTGCGTAAAATAACATTTCTTGCCATTGCTGTCCAGAACCTGTCCCATAGTTCTGGCGCCTCTTCACCCGTGCAGCCAGAAATTACATTAACACTCTGTTATTTTTATATTTTTCACAATTTTAAATAGAAAGTTATCAGTCTTTTTAAAATGTGTTCTTTGTCCTTGTTAAGCAACAAATGATTGTTTGGCTCCACCCCTTGGCCTCTCCCTGGAAGCCCAGGAGCCATCCCCCAAGTTTGTTCCTTGCAGAGGCCATTTACGACTGTGTTCACACTTTGAATTTCCTGCTTTGCAGCTTGTTATTGTTCCTTTTGCCTTTGTAGACCAGGTTCTTTCCTACTCTGTAATTGACACCTCTGCTTGATTTCCTGCTGGGGGAAAGACCTTCCTTCTGTGAGAAAAACCTGTTATTCAAGTTCTGCAGCTTCAGCCAGGTTTAAATTAATTGTTAAATTATGTGGCCTTTTCCTTAGCACAAAACAAACTTGTTACATCAAATACATCTAGAATTCTCATTCAAGATTTTAAACCATAGGATCAAACAATTACAATATGGGTTACTATTAGTAACAGGCCTCTTAGATTGCAAACATGAATTTCAGTTTATACATGTTAAAGTTTAATCAGACAGGCCCCTGACAGCTGTCATCACAGCAGCCCTCTGCTGCACAGAGATTTTTGACTGATTCAGAGGCAGGCCGCTTTTGCTGTGGAAATCTCTTTATGCTCCCAGCTTTTCAGGACCTTGTAAATTCACAATGATTTCTTGAACTAAGTGAACTGTAGCACCCAGTAAGAATTTTGAATTTTTTTGAAAGGTGTTTTGTACTGGCATTCTGAAGTTTCAACAACCAAGAAAAAGAGATTTAAAGCAATCTTGGAATTTCATTTAGCAAAGCACTACTTTTTCCTTCTGCACTCCACTTTCAATTGTTGTGGAGCCCAGTGACACATTTCAGAAGTTTTGCTCTGTTAAAAACACCAACTACATGCGTGGCAGATTGGGTAGCCATCTTTTTTTGTGTGGAAAAGCACGATTTTCAGGGGTTTTGGCATGCACAAGGGTTTTGCGGCCGTTTTACTGTTTCTGGCACCATCATAACAGAGTGATGCAGCATAGCAGTGCAAAAGTGGGTCAATACACCCCACAGAGCCCCCCTCATGACTTGAGTTTGACCGCCCGTCAAGTGGAAGTCTAGGGATTGTGATGTTCTTTTTTTTTTCTTTTTTGGTCCAGGTGGAGAAAGTCATCTGCTTCTCCCGTCAGTGCTGGATGGACAGGCTCGCCTCGCCGGTTCTGGTTGGGAGTATGGAACGGCACTCCGGGATCCTTGGGTCTTTCCTCCCGGTCCCCAAGTGGTCCTCCTTGGTAATAAGAATGTTTTAGTTCCAGTGCTAGGAGACAGAACATAGCATGGTTAAGGACATTTCCCCACTACTACTCCCCGAGGATGTAGTGGGGCAGATGCATACATTGAATAGAATTTACAATATTCTCTGCCTGTATTTACTAATGGTTTTAACAGGTGGATTCTTCTAGGGATCCGGAATTTCCCCCTCTGGGTTTTCGGTTGGCTCCTCTATTTGCCGCAAAGAATGCCTGGGATGACAACTCTTCAGCTGGTTTATGTGGACCCACTTATCTTCATTGACAGAATGACCCTTGATCTTTTTCCAGTAGATGGTCATCCCATTCGAGGTGACCAGATCATCAATATCTTGCATTAGTTTTCCGTGTTTTAATGGTTTATTATTAGCACATAGCATGCCTCTGGTTTTCCAGTTAACCAGGTGCTCCACAAACCTGTTCCGTACATAATCTGAGTCTGTGATTATGACCAGTTCCTGGAGTTGGTGCTGGACAGCAGTGAGGATGGCTTGATGCACAGCCATCAGCTCTGCCACTTGACTACTTCGGGGACTGATTTTGTACCCAGCGGAGGGTTCTGGGGCTTCATCCACCCCTGCATTCCCTACGCCGGCCACAAGTTCCTTTTCCCCGTTGTTGTCAACATGGCAGGAGCACCCATCCACATAGACAGTGGGCATTCCGTCACACTTGTCTTCTTCATAGACTTTGTGTGGGGAATTAAGGTATGCCTCCATGTTGTCCTTGATTTTAAGACTTTCCTCCTCGAGACAGTTTTCTCTGGCACAATCATGCAAGTCAGCCAGACCTTGCGCGAGGGGCTCTTCTTGTTTTGGCCATATCTGACCTCCACAGGAAAGCCTTGCATTGACAGATTCCAGGAAGTAATTCGGGAATTACTCACATTTCCGGCCTGGATTCTGTCACTTTGAAGATATTGCAAAGGTTGGTGTGGAGTCTCCACTATGATGTGTTCCCCCTGGATAAACGGGCGGTAGTTCTTTAATGCCCACACAGTTGCCAGGAGTGCCTTCTCACAATCGTTGAATTTTTCCTCCACAGAGGATAAAGTCTTACTCGCATAGGAGATTACTTTATTGACCTTGTCATGCTTTTGACATAATACCACAGTCAAGCACTTGAGAACACTGTCTTCAAGAATAACTCCTTGTTTTTGACAGGGTAAGCTAGGCAAGGTGCTTATGAGAGGCTTCTTTTGAGTTGTCTTACTGCCTCGGCTTGTTCTAGACCCCACTCCCATTTGACCACCCCCTTCAACAGATGGATCAGGGGTCTTGTGATCTCTGCGTAATTCTCAATTAACTTTCTGCTGTAATTAGTTAGTCCAAGGAGGCTCCTTAGTTCCCGCAGAGTGGTGGGGTCTTTTATTTTCTGGAGGGCTTCTACTTTCTTTTCCTGGGGACAGAGACCCTGAGGAGTTATCTCATGCCCCAAGAAATCGACATGGGTTCTGCACCACTGTGCCTTTTGGAAAGAGAGTTTTGCTCCAGCAACCCCCAACTGGGTCAGAACATAACGGATCTCCGCTATGTGTTCCTCCACAGTTGAGATTTTGACTAGAACATCATCTACATAGGCCAGGTTACCCCTTTCACCCAAGTCGGGCATGGCCTTATGCAGAAAGATGTTAAATTAATTGCCGGAGTTGATGTATCTGAAGGGAGTCTGGGTCCAAGAGTACTGCTTCCCCCCAAAGGTAAAGGCCAGCTTGTATTGGTCCTCCCTATTGACAGGTACAGTCCAGTACCCATTGGTCAGGTCAATGGCAGCGAATACCCTCGACCCTTAGTGGATCTGGGCCGGCCCTTGGTCAATGTAGGGAAGAGGCCATCGGGAAGTATGGACCTGTTTTTTGAGCTCCCTTGGGTCAGCACAGAGTCTCCACTGGCCGTTTGTTTTCAAAATCCCCAGCACCGGATTATTGAAGGTGCTGTAGACTGGACGAATTATCCCACGGGACTCAAGGTTCTTAATTATTTCAGTAAGAGACTCCAAAGATGCGAGAGGCAAGCGATATTGCTTCACAAACACTGGAGTCATGCCAGGGTCCGTGGGAATTGTTGTTGTGTGGATGTCGTTGCGACCACAGTCATATGAGTCCACCTCAAAGAGATCTTGAAAATCTACGAAAACTTGTTTACATTTTTGCTTTTGCTCCCGAGTCTCACAGGCATCAATCAGCTAGGTTGACTCTCTCTTCAACCATCTGCCTGAAGCCTGGAAAGACATCTGGTTTGGCTATCTCAGCAGCCTCCTCCAGCTGGGTGAAGTCCCTCATCAAAGTGCTGATTTGGATTTACGGCTTCAGGGGAAGGCAGTCCTTGTGGACTTGAAAAATCACCTCATCCCTCCTGAAGTCACAGGTCACATCTTCCTTACCATAAGGGCAGGAAGAGTACACCAGGAAATTCCCCCCATGCCGGTTGAAGATCCTGTCTGGTGTTGTGTCATTGTCGCTATCACTGTCAAAACAGTCCTTGGGGATTGGTCCTAACAGATTGTTACCTAAATCTATGGAAAAATGTCGGTCATCAACCGCCATTCCAGTAATGGTGCCTGCGCCCAGAGTGATACTCTTTAGGTCGCTGTTATCCACCTCTATTGGATGGTGTTGTGTTCTATGTTGACTAGTGGTGTTGGGTTTACCCCCAACCCTTGCTGTTGGAAATGAGCAATGTCCTTGTTTAATTTTTACTTCCAGTGAGAATTGTCGGGTCCGTTCTGGGATGGTGACTTCCTCCCCAATCTGAATTTCAACTGCATATGGCAGCAATTGAGCTCACCGAAATGCTTTCTCTGGGTCATCAAAGTCCATGGGATTACTTGCTAATCGGGACCAAGCTTTGAAGTTTATTAGGTCCAAACTAATGGCAAAGCGATTGAGAATGTCACTGCCTAAATAAAATGCACCAGGGACATCTCGCACGACCCAACAATTTTGGACTATGCTCTTGTTGCCTATGGAAATTTTGAGCATACACCTGCTAGGCAGGAGATGTTTGGAATTGGGTGTTTCCAGGTCCATTTCCCATTTGCCTAATAGTTTAAATGTGGGAATGGCTGTATCTTTTGGGAGTTTGCGGAACATGACCTCGCTGATGAAGCTCTTACCATTGTTCACACATACTCAGGAGAGAACAGAGTCCTTCCCCTCATTTAACTGAATAGGGATGAACAACTGCTCTCGAAGCTTTGAGCTGATTTCTCGTCATTATGTACTATAGGAATGGGATTTTCTGATTGTGAATTTGTATACAATTTCAGAGTGTTTCCTTCCAGTGTGGAATGCCACCTTAGACTGGAAGGAAGGTTGATTTTCAGAAATAGAGAGGACTCCCCATCACCAGTTTGTTGTCCTACTGCAATTACTGTCACGTCTGGGATTTGGTTATTCTGGAAGTGAAATTCAACTTGGTCAGGTTTTTGTTCAACCATGTGGCATGTACCATTTAAACTAACATGGTTGACACTCTGTTTCAGTTTTATTGGTCGGTTAGTCTGGGTCCAGAGCACCTTGTTTACACAATCTATGAGGAGAGACAATCCACACAGGATGTCATTCCCTAGTAAACATGGTGTGCCCTCTGGAGTCACAACTATGACCGGGTGCTTCACCTTGTGTCGCCCAATTTGAATGTCTAAATCCACAGTCCCGTCGACAGGAATTTCCTTCCCATCGAAGTGCTGAGGTTGTCCAGGAAGAGGGGTGAGAGGGATTTGGTATTTCTCCCCCTTCCCGAATTCAGCTGATCAAAGGCCCTTTTTGACAGAAGGGTGGCTTGGGATCCAGTGTCCACCAGTGCCAAAATTGTACATTGCCCCTGTATTTGGACTGGATACTGACAGAGAGGTGATTTGGGCAGGATTCCGTTTGGGATCTTGGGAACCTGTAAGAAAAAGGTGACAGCTAGATATGAGGGAAGTTTTGGACTCCCCTGGTCTGATTCTGGGCTGCCCCTCCCTTTTTGGAGGCAGTCACCAGAATGGGTTTGAACAAGGGGATTTTCGTGCTGGTCATTCTGGGGTTTGATGATGGGCGGTTTTAACTCGGTCCTCACATCTACCCAGTCTGGATTTGGACCTTTTGGGACCCATTTTTCTTTGGGAGGAGTTTCCCCATCCCTTAAGGAGAAGATCGTTTTCCCAGGATCCTCTGAGGACCCCTCTCCTTCAAACTGGAAGATTTGCACCTCCTACACAAAATGGGCCTCTTTAGGCTCTTTATTTCTCCTACCCACCCTCTGTTCCTTGGGTTGCAGACTTTCGGGGGTAGGAGATTCTGGTTCCGGTTCCTGGGTTTCCAGGGGCTTTTATCAAGTGCAGAAGGGAGCTTCCTCTTAGGCTTTACACCCCACTTCCCCTCGTGCCTCCTCCTTGGGAACCGGTGGGTTGCCAGGGTTCTTCCCCCGTCATTGTTCTGGAGCACCAGACCCTGGATTTGAGGAGTTCTGAGCCGCCATGCTCATCTGAGGGTTCTGTCGAGCCCTCAGCATGCGACCCAGATCCTGTGCCATGTTCTGGACCTGGCGCTCCAGTTGGGACACCCGCTCTGGCTGGTACGGGGTCCTCTGGTCTACCCTGGGTTGATCCCGGGAAGGGTAACTATCCCTTCTTGCATAATACCAAATGGGTAGGATAGTTTGGGTACCCCTCCACCCTTGGCCACCCCTCTCCCGGATTGGGCTGTCTGGGCTCAGGAAAGTGGGGAAAGAAAGAAGGGTTGTTTTGGGGGTTGAGGTTTGGCGGGTACCAGGGAAAGAAATTTGGTCTGGCATTTGGGGGATTACTGCCCTCCTGGGTAAAGTGAGGAGGGAAGTTTCCTGGGTTTCCAGCTGTCTGGTTGGATCCCCACACCCTTGAGCTGCGGGAGTCCACACACAGCCCAGGATTGGTCTGTTGCCCTTGTAGCGTGGGCTGATGTAGTCAGGGGAGTTAGGGGTCCCATTTGTGGGGTTACCTCCCTGACTCCCTGTTTGGGATTGGCCCGAGGGCCTTCTGGGTCTGGGGTTGGTCAGATTCTGGCGGGAAGGGTTTTAGGCCCCCCCATCTCCAGATCTATAATGGGACAACCTTCACCTCTGCCACCTTAGCAGCAGCAGGGGTGTTAGTTGATTTGGGGCTTTTGCTATATTTTTGCTTTCTAGTGGCTTTTGCACTTCATAGATGTGCGTTTCTTGTTCAATGACCCAGTCTAGTGATATTTTCTCATGAAAGTCCCTCACTAGCTGGGTCATAATGTATTTAGGCAGAGCATGAAAGAAGGTGTTCACAAATTCCTTACTGTCAGTGCGCACCCTTCTAGTGGTCTGCACAAAGGCGCATTTCAATCCCTGGACAAATTCTTGTGGGGCCTGGTCTTCCCACATTGTTGGTTGTAGGCTGCCTTCCGGGACTCTTGAGGGTTTCTATGAATAGAAAAATGTTTCAGGATGGCCGCCCTATAGGTGGACCATCTGGAATGGTTCTGATCCTCTAGCCCCACAAAGAAGCTGGAGTACTCAGGTGAAAATGCCCACTTTAAATACTGAATACAGCTTTGGCTATCCTTCAGGTGGAAAGTCTTCATCATCTGCTCAAATAATTCAAGGTGCTCCCAAACTGAATATTTGGCATTTTTGTGATAGGGAGTGATGATGCTCCTAATAGCTTTTATTTGCTTTAGGGGATCCTTGAGTAAAGCTCTCTTGACTTTGTTAGCCTTTTTAATTCTGGTCACCCTGGTCCACTCATCCTCTGACTCAGAGGCACTGGTACCAGAGGTGGCTGTCTGATCTTCTAGACTCTCCCGGATTCTGCGAGCTTGGGAATGGCTGGCAGAATGTGGGGGCCTAGTCTCTTGGGACCTGTTGCGCTCAGAAGAGTCTTTTGACTCTTCCTTGCTCCCAGGATTTGTTGAGTACCCCCCCCCACTGTCCTAGCTGGAAAGAGGTTTTTAGTATGACCTTAGTGGGCCTAGCCTCATGGAATTCCCCACCAGATTTCACTGACTGATCCCTAGGTATATGATATTTCTGAGGATCTTTTCTCTGATTCTCCCCTCACAGGAGTCTCCCAGATCAGAGAAGATGGCCCTAGCACTTGGGAACTTGTACATAGACGACACCCATATATTTCTGGGAGGTGCTGACCTATTAGCCCCATATTTCCCATTGTGTTGAAGTCTACCATCCCGTGGCCCTTGGCTCATATGAGCCAGTGGACATGGGGGTGGCAGAGTCCATGGAATTGAAGGGATTAAAGTCCCTCATGCCAGGGTTCCTGAGGTTATGCTCAGAGGTTTCCCTCTCCCATCTGACCACATCTCTTTCAGCCCCTACTCCCTGATGACATGCAAGAATCTGACCCCTTTGTTCCTCTATTAAGGCCTTACTGGTCTCTGAGTTGTTCCTGCATGGCTACCTGTCTATGGAGCCTGTCATTTTTGTTCACAGAGAGCCTCATTGTCTATGTTCTTCCTGCCTGCATTGGGGGTATTGGGCCAATGTTTGCTGCAGGAGACTCACCTCCTGAGTTTGGTCCTTACTGGCCTGATTATTCTTTGCCAGAGCATCCTTCACCCTCCTGGTATGCTCTAACAGCTTTTCATAGTCCATTTTGAGTTCACCCAGTCCGTGAAGGGCCAGGTGATTTTCTTCTAACTTGTTTTTTAAATGGCTGACTTCCTGGCCTAAGACGTCCCTTTCCTGAGGTAGAGTGCCCCTCTGTGCAGCCAGGTCGTCCCTTTGTTTTCTAATGGCATATTATTTCTGGCGCTCCTCATCAAAATCTGTTTGAGTGTTGAGATCCTTCACTTTTTAATGCATTATTTTCCTCCTTTAGTTCATCAATCGGATTTTCTAGGGCAACCATCTGCCCTGCGCAGGCTCTGTTATAATTTAATTGCTGCTCCAGCTTTTGTTGGCTCTGTTGTAGAGAATCCAACCTTTCTTGACACTCTTTTTGCAGTGTCAGCATTGAGGTATCTTGCTCTGCCTTATCTTGCTGCAGGAGATCCAGATCTTCCTTTACTTTTGTCAGGTACTGTCTGGTTTCTCTCTCTGATTCTTGGCTCTTTTGTAGCCTTTGCTCTGCAGAGTCCAGATCAGTTTGGGTTTTCTTCAGGGATTGTACTTGCTTCTTTGCCAGATCTAGGCTTTCGGCATATTTCTCCTTTATTACTCCAATGTGGAGGTACAGGTAAGCCGCTATTTTGGCATTTTTACATTGCTCTTCTTTTATTTTTGGGGCCATATACAATTCACTAAGTGCCTGGCGTAATGGACCCTGGTCCTGCCATCTATGTAATTCTATGGCAGTGACTTGTTGTTTGATTTCCTGCAGCCAGACTTTCTCATCCTGCTCTACCCATTCACCCCATACAAACAATTTGTGCAGTAGTTGTTCCCTTGCAATATTGATTTCCAGTAGGGTCGCAATTCCGGAAATATTAATTTCCTTCTGACTTATCTCAGGGATACTTTTGCAAAACAGGCCTAACTCCTTTGAGTATTTCTATTGAAGGGTGTTTTTACAGTGTAGCACAGTATGGTAGCCCAACAAGGTGTATATACCCCGTCAGTTAGCACGCTGTGTTTGACTGTCACAAGTGTTATGTCTAATTTAGGATCCCGGACGAACCCCCAAGCTGTAAGTGATTTCAATCCGGCACACACCCAAGTCAACACCTAGCATGTAGTGCACAACTGAAATCCTTATTTATTTTTGGCTAAAAGTTCTTTATTCTGAACGATATACCACTCATATCACGCCCTTCTCCTGGAGCCCGGCCCCCCCCGGTCACACTGAACCAGGAATCAGGCTGGTTTACAAAGATAAATATTTATTTATGTATTTAAAATGTAATCACAAAATGTTTTCATAGGTACACAACACTCACCAATGGGGTGATGTAACACTTAATAATATCTTTAATACACAAGGAGTAAGTAGTGAGCAAAACAATTCAGCAGAGAAATACTTTTGTGTGGGTTCAGATCAGATAGCACTGTGGTTAGAGGTTCCCCCTGCACACCCCTCAACCCCCAATAGGTAATGTAAAGAGATAGGAGGAGAGAGCAGGTATTCAGGAATGGCAGAATTCAAACAGAATATCAATCCCACTATCCCCCTTTCAAACACAAGATAAAACGGAATTGACTGTCAAGCTGTCAGAATGGCTTTTAAAGTTATCTTTAGGATGGACGGGGCAAAAACACAAATATGGTCAAAATTGCTGAAATTGTTATAAATTCTTATGGGAGCCGCTTTTTTGTTTCTATCACAAAAACTGAGGAAGTTACAGGCGTTTTAGTAGAGGTCATTTTTATCAAGATAAGCGCAAGAATGGAAAACAGGCCCGCTTTTAAAAATGACAAAACGGTTTCTTACATTAGAGGGTGACTATGTGTTCTTTGTCCTTGTTAAGCAACAAATGGTTGTTTGGCTCCACCCCTTGGTCTCTCCCTGGAACCCCAGGAGCCATCCCCCAAGTTTGTTCCTTGCAGAGGCCATTTACGACTGTCTTCACACTTCGAATTTCCTGCTTTGCAGCTTGTCATTGTTCCTTTTGCGTCTGTAGACCAGGTTCTTTCCTACTCTGTAATTAACACCTCTGTGTGATTTCCTGCTGGGGGGAAAGACCTTCCTTCTGTGAGAAAAACCTGTTATTCAAGTGCTGCAGCTTCAGCCAGGTTTAAATTAATTATTAAATTCTGTGGTCTTTTCCTTAGCACAAAAGAAACTTGTTATATCAAATACAGCTAGAATTCTCATTCAAGATTTTAAATCATGGGATCAAACAATTACAATATGGGTTACTATCAGTAACAGGCCAAACATTTGACTTTCAGTTTATACATGTTAAAGTTTCATCAGGCAGGCCCCTGACAGCTGTCATCACAGCAGCCCTCTGCTGCACAGAGATTTTTGACAGATCCACAGGCAGGCTGTTATTGCTGTGGGAATCTCTTTATGCTCCCAGCTTTTCAGGACCTTGTAAGTTCACAATGATTTCTTGAACTAAGTGAATTGTACCACCCAGTAAGAATTTTGAATTTTTTTGAAAGGTGTTTTGTACCGGCATTCTGAAGTTTCAGCAACAAAGAAAAAGAGATTTAAAGCAATCTTGGAGTTTCATTTAGCAAAGCACTGTTTTTTTCCTTAGGCACTCAACTTTCAATTGTTGTGAAGCCCAGTGACACATTTCAGTAGTTTTGCTCTGTTCCACCACCAACAACATGCGTGGCAGATTGGGCAGCCATATTTTTGTGCGTGGAAAAGCGCGATTTTCAGGGGTTTTGGCGCGCACAAGGGTTTTGTGGCCATTTTGCTGTTTCTGGCACCATCATAACAGAGTGATGCAGCATAGCAGTGTAAAATGGGTCAATACATCCCACAACCCTTGGGTCCTTGCCACGCTTGCAGGCTTCTGATGTTCGGTGTCTCCTTCTCATGTTTTTTAGGCTTTGCCGCACATGTATCTCATATTTGCTTAGCTCAGTTAATTTGCGACCGCCATCGTGAGCGACCAAGCCATGACCCCCTCATCCCGCCCACCCCACATGTGCCTTTTGAAGATGTTTGAAGCTGCCCTGTGGTTAAAATAAATTTTACAATTTTAGATTGCTTTTTTCAAAATTATGTATGCTGGGAATGGGCAAGGAATTTTTCGGGAAGTAGAAAGTGAGAATAGACAACTACACAATAGAATGGCAAAACCAGATAGGCAGAGTCTGGACAGGAGCAGTCGTAGCATTGCCACTAACTAGGAACCCAGGTTGTTGCATGGCAAAGAGCGCTTTTGGAAGCAGCTTTTTTGTTAGCTAAGCCATTGGCTGACTTTTGCTGTAAAGCTACGAAGAGGTGACCCGTGCAGTGCCCCCAGGCAGCACCACATCTTTTGGGGCCCTTTAAAACTTGGGGAGTCTGAGATTCAAAACAAATGATGTGAGTACCTGGGCAAAGGCAAATTAAGTAAATACCTGAAACACAGAGCACCGTGTATAAAACAAAAGTGTTGCCTTTGCAGGACTGCTGTTCACTTGTGTATAGTATATGTTCCACTTTGGTTTGGGTCTGGCATTCCTGAAAGCACCCTGATGCTGCAGTGAAACACTTACAAATAATACAATAATAATATTTTAACATTTATATAGTGCTACGAACCCTCAGGTATTTGAGCGTTGCTTATGTGTGGTGCTCATTTATCGACCTTGGAAGGATGAAAGGCTGAGTTTGGTGCTGCCAGGATTTGAACCTGCGACAGCAGGCTCTGCACAGATGTCAAAGTGAGCGCTCTACTCGCTGTGCTATCGGACAACAAGCGAAAAGAACCAGAGAGCTGCATTTATCTTGCGGGAAGCGGGTAACCTATCCGTTTGCTCAGAACTCAGGCTCCAAGTAAGCTGCTGGCTGCCCATGCCCTTCCTCTGCATCGCTGTGGCTGCCAACTTGTGCTTTGTATTGGATTGTATTGATTTCGCTAAAGCGTTGTACATTAATAAAAACCATACAACTTATGTATTGATAAACAATATATTGAAAAAGATGAATTACAAATGTAAGGACAGCAGATGAGTTTTAAAATGAGTGTGTAATATGGGCAGAGAATGGAAGGTTTAATAGGAACAGATGGTGCCAATGATTGCAAGTAGAGTATAGTGGCGGAAACAAGCAGGGACATAGATTAAGACAAGAGCGCAAGGCAAGTAGGAGCCAGACCATGTTTACATTTAAAGACAATGCAAAGAAAAGGAAAAGAATAAGTGACTCGAAGGGAAACCAAGAGAAAGATTGAAGAGAAGCAGAAATGGAAGTGCGAGAGGAGGGAGAAAGAGTACAAATGGCAGAGCTGAAAACAGAGTGCAAGGGAGCAAGTCGATAGGCGGGAAGGCTGATTGGGAGAGTGAAACAATAGTCAAGGTGAGAAAGAAATAGTGACAATATAAGATGTTTTGTGAATAAAAAAGAGAAGTGGGGGCTTTATGAATTTTGTAAAGTTGTAGGCAGCAAAAAAAAGCAATATTGCAGATGTATGCAGAAAAAGACCATGTGGATGCGAACATGACTCCAAGATTGCGAGCAGATGTTGAAAAGGGAATAGTAGACTGGGAAAAGAGATAGAAGAGGGGGATGGTGAAGTTGAAACATGAGAAGAAGGGAATATTAGAATCTCTGTTTTGGAAGGGTTGAGGGGCAGAACCAAGATGGCCAATAAACAGGCAGTAAGAGTGGAGTGAAGAGAACCATAAAAGGAAGGGAAGAATAAAGAAATCTGTGATTCCTCGGTATTCAAGTGACATGAACGACCCAAAAAACCAACAATAGAGGCAAAGGGAGAAGAGTAGGGAGAGAAAAGAAGGGGACCAAGGATAGACCCTTGAGGGACGCCATATTGCAACAGGACAGTAATGGAAACTTGTCCTGATGGCAGAAATTGAAAATGAACTATCACATAAATAAAACTGGAACCATTGAAGGACAGAACAGCCAGAAAAAAACCAGGGAAGAAAGCGTAGAGAGGAGCTTGTGCACTCATCTTTCCTCCCAAATAAATTGAAACTTCACCTATGTGTTTGCTTTCGCTCTCTCCTCTTTTCTGCTCCCTTTACTGACACTTCTTAGTGTGTACCTCATGATACCATACCATAGGAGTGGAAAAGGTGTCTTTTCGGAGCCCCCTGGATGCCATTTCCATGGAGCCGATGTGTAATATAGTTTTCCGCTTTTTAAAAAATTCCACATACCGCATGTTTTTGAGTCTTTGTCCTGAGGCAAGGATCAGCAACTCAGTTTCATCGGTGTTCAAAGCAAGAGAATTGGTTACCATCTATTCCTGGATAGACTCGCAGATAGAATTGATGGCACAAGCATCCAGAGTTTAGCTGCCTGACAGTTCAAGGATGACCTGAGTGTCATCAGCATAGTTGGTGTTCTGAACACCCACGTCATACAGTGCAAGAAGGGGCATGACCTAAATGTTGAACAATGTGGGGGAAATACATGACCCCTGAGGGACCCCAAAGGTGACGGCTGCCGCTAAGGAGCTAGCACCATCCGTTGCCACCCTAGCATTACTGGGATCCAAGAAGGTGCTGGTACAGTGTGCCTGATCCTCTAACCTGGCCACCAACAATGAGTGGTCAACCAGGTCAAAGGCAGCGGAGAGATCTAATAACATGAGAAGGTCTGGCTGACATTTATCCACAGTGCTACTAAGGTTGGATTTTAGATCCAGAATGGCAGTCTCCGTGCTGTGCCTGACTCTAAAGCCCAATTGCTGTGGGCTGAGGATGTTGTTACTTTCAATAAATTCTTGAAGTTGGATGTAAGCAACATGATCCATGATCTTCAGCAAAAGGGAACATTAGCTTTTGAATGGTAAGGTTTGGCTATGGTGGGATCCAAGTTGTTTTTCTCCAATAATGGATTGATCCACGCGTCTTTAGGTAGATATGACACATTACCTTCTGTAAGGGAAAGGTTAATTAGTTTGGTAATCCAGGGAGCCAGAATATCCATACAATCCTTAAAGATACTGAAGGGGCAGCTGTCACAGAGACAAGCGATGCGCTTCATTACGGCCACGATTTTGAAGATGTGAGCTTTGGTGCAGGGTTGAAAGTCAAATTGGATGGGTGGTTGTTTGTTTTGGGAGCTAGAGGATCGGGTGGGAAAGGAAGGTCTATCCTGGTGTTAGTGCGCAGGTTTTGTTGAGACGAAATTGCTTGTTGACGGCCGGTGATTTTATGGATCACTTGACACCATGCAGAATCTTTATTGGATGCTGTTTTACTCACAGATTTACCTTTGAATTCTTTTAGGATTGAGAAGAGCTCCCTGGAGCTAGATTTAGCGCATACAATGATACTATTGAAACTAGATGATTTTGCCTCAACAATGGCTAGTTTAAAGTTTGTTATTGTTTGTTTGTACAGAGGGGAAGGGTGCTTCTGCCAATCTCTTTCTGCATTTCTTTTCAATCACCTAAGAGACAGAATAGTTTCATTGAACCGAGAATTTTTATTTGATTCAGCTTTCTCTAGCTTGGATTTTTCAGGGGCAAGAGCTTCAATGGTGCAATTAATAGTTGTGGTAAGATGACGAGCAAGATCGTCAAGTTTTCAAAGGATTTAAGGGGGGATAACCTGGCTGTCAGTTTGACTGATAGCTTTTGTGGAGTAATATTTTTGATGTTTCTGGTCACTTTAAACTGTTTAGGTTCAGCATCATGTCTCAGTGGTGGTGCTGGCTAAAGGACTGTGATATTCACTATAGAGTGATCAAACCAGGGACATTTCATTACAGAGATGTATGTGGCCAATACGTGACCTGTAACTTCCCAGTGCAGTGTGTATGTCCCCCTCATTGTGTGGGAACGGTGGCCTCTTGTGAGAATCCAATTGCGCTTATGGCAGAGAGAAGAGAGGCGGCTTGCTTATCCTGAGGATCTTCAGCCCAGAGATTAAAGTCCCCTAGCGCCATCACTGGAGAGATAGCTTTAGTAATGTTATTGAGTAAACTGAGGAATTGTTCCTCAAAGGAGGGGGTATCTCTGGGGGGGTCGATAGATCACCAGAATGACCAGAGAACTGTTTTTATTCGTTTTTATTTTGGCCTGAAGGCTTTCACAGCCGTTGGGGGATTAGTGGGGAATGATATGCAAGTTGAGGTGTTTGTTAAAGAGAATTGGTACTCCTTCACCTTTTTGATCATGTCAATCGGTGCAACAGAATTTGGGCGGAATGGCCAGGGTAGCACTGGAAGGTGTCGCTTCGTTCAGCCACGACTCTGTTATGGCAAGGAAATCAGGAGTGGCCTTGGCAAGAACATCTTGAATTTCCACGCCGTACTGCATAAGAGAGCATGTGTTAAGGTGAGAAAAGCTCAAGGAATCACGCTGTTGGTGTGAAGTATGGAGAGGATTGATCTCCCTCGAAGTTTGGACAGAACATGGGATAGGGCCATTCTTCATGGCGTTAGGTGGGAGTTCAGTAGCATCTTGGTTATCAAGGCCCAATTGGGAGGAGCCCTGGGTACCTGTTTCTAGGATGTTGCCTGTTGTCTGATAATTGACAGAGCCCAGAGGGTTCGCCTGGGATAGCCCGATAACGGGAGTTCCCATGGCCAAAGGTTTGACCTGGGCAGAGTATAAGGTATGATCCACTAGACGGTAGGTCACAGGTCATTGTTGACTTGGTATGTAAACTATTAGCCATATGGTGATTGGCCCTTGTCAAGTGTGGTATCGCAGGCCACTGTATTTCGCCAGGATATCCACTTGTTTTTGCTTCTGTGAGACTTGGTTGTGCGTAAAGGGAGCCACGACTAATCCGCAAAGCTCACTAATGGTGTGGTGAATGACACGCATAGTGAAACGAGTAGTCAAAGTGCAAAGTATTACCTGTTGTCTGTGAGGTAGCAAGCCTGCTGAGGTGGGAAGCGGTTCACACAGGGTGCAAACCGGCAACAACCAGCCTCTTCAAACACGCTGCCAACGTTGTAAAGAGGGCCGGTGGTGCTGGGAGGTGCAGACCCTAAGAACTTCAGAACTTGCCTGCAGCTCCGCGTAGAGGTAGAGCTGCAACAGACGCAACAAGGCCCACAGCATTACAATATGAAAGTAAAAAGCATGCAGAAAATTAAATGCCCACAATTGTAAATCTGGGTTTGCCAGCAGATCTAGCCAGATTTAAAGAACAAGGTTCTTAAAGTAATGATGCAGTCCTAAGTGCTTGGCTTTCGTGACACACACACACATCAAACAATATCAGTAGGAAATCATCAATATGCATAACACGGTGGCAATACCCCCAACAGATCTTTCAAACATAGATATGTAATCAGAAGTCAGAAAAACAACAGTGCTCTCAAACATATGCACAAGAACCACTGTGGCGAAATACACCAGAGGTAGCAATCAATGAAGCTGTCACATCCTGCAGTCTGCTATAAACAGGTCCCATGTGCATAAAGCACACATCTCAGTGTCTGGCAGAATGCAGAAAGCCAGCATTGCCAGACTTAGACAGGATGAACACCACATTTTAGAACCTGCACCCAACCTTCCAGTAAGCAGGGCGGAGTGAGGGGAAGAAAGGAGACAAAACCTTTTACTCTAAGCCAATAAACATGGTCATGTACATGGTCTTCTGACACTCTAGCAGACTTGTCTGTTCCTTGCACGCTTGACTTCACTCTACTGGGCTGCTGAGGAACGGCCTGTCGGCCCATGCAGGCATTCGTGTGGGTGGGTCGGGGCTCAGTGGTCCTCGGGCTTTGGGATGCAGTCTTCTGTGTTCACGATCAATAGGTTGCAGGCAACAGACAATAATTTCTCAGACAGGGGCCAGGGTTTGCCATCTGTTCCGAACCTCCAACTTCCGCCTGGAGTGTATCTTCCCATCCATATGCTACAGCATTATGACCTTCCTGAATATGGAAGACAACTTGTGTATTTATGGGTATTTGTGTGACGGAAGGACCAGTAGCATATTACAAAAGAGCATATAGTTTAATACGGAAGTCAGGTTGGAGGGGAAGACATTATTTTGGCCTAAGTGGTATTTGATTGTTATCCAATGGTTAGGTGACCTTTTTGAAGAAGGAAAATTGATCTTATTTGAAAGACTGAAAAAGGAAAAGAAACTTGAAAATGCTTCTTTCAGGGGATATAGGAAAATGAGGAAAGCTGTGGGAAATAAAATTCCCGAAGTTTGCAAGGACTGGATGCATTGGTTACAAGAATTCAAACTGAATGGTAACACTGCCTCCAAGGTGTATAAACATCTAGCATAATATAAGATTCCTGATGAAAAGATTTTGGTCAAATGGTCAGAGGTAATAGACTCGGAAATTAGTCTGCACAGATGGAACAATATATGCAGGAATATGTCTTTGACCTTGTTGAATTTAGGGGAAAGAGCAAGACAGATTAAAATCCTGAATGGGGTATACTGGACTCAAGAGAAATTATATAAAGGGGACTTGTTAGAGTCAGAGGCATGCTGGAAATGCAAACACAGAGTGGGATCCTTTGAACATATGATGTGGGAATGTGAAATTGTAAGGGATTTCTGGAGAGAAGTGACACAAACAATGAATAATGGTTTAATGATTGATGTGGACTTTGACTATGAAAGCATTATTCTAGGGGAGTAGGATCTGTTGGTTCTGTAGAGCTTCGCTCTATGCAAATAATATTGCTTTGAACAATTGGAAAAGTGTGCAAACACCCTCTGTTTTGGAATGGATGACAGATGTTGTGCAGATGTCTACAAATCAAAGGGAGATCTTATGTAGGAAGAAGAAAAAAGACATGTATGAGGATATTTGGGATAGATTTCTTGATCTTTGACCTATTTTCAATATGTGAATGTGTGCAGTTGCACTTTCCTTTACTGTGAACGCAATGTATTTTTGTACCTGTAAAATGTATTTTGATACTGTATGTTTCCTGTTCCTGTTAACAATAAATATGTGAATACAAAAAAGAAAAACAAGAGGTTATATAGTAGTCCCATTAACCACTGCTTTACAATACAGGAGTGGTGCATCATTAGGCAATATAATAGCCTGCTCGTGGAGGGGGTTGATGGGGAACATAGAAGGGGGCTGGTTCACATGTACAATCCATAGTGGACAAATGTGTGATATATACAACAGCTCAAGTCAAGACTGTGGTTGGTGATTAAGGAGAGGCAGCGAGGTTCGTGCATTTTCACTTTAAAAAGTGGCCTAGAAAATAAAATCTTCCAAAACATTCCTGTGACTTCTTTGTTAAATGTTAAGACGTGTTCCCCTGGAAACCAGGCACATGCTCAAGGATTTTTTTTTAGGAACAGATGTTCCTCTCATGCAAAACTCGAATTCCAAGACATAATTTAAATAAACTTGTATTGAGTTCTACAGTGTCTCCATATTGAAAACTTTACTCCACCTATCCCGTCTGTGCCGCAATCTGGCTTCTTTATTTTTCTTTATGAATTTAATTACATTTGCTGAAGCACTGTTACTCAGAATGGCAATCCTGTTTTCCCATGAGTGTGCGGTAAAAATACCACACCGTCTGGGATACAAGCCATGATGTTAAGTGGGTTTGGTTATTTATTATTTATTTGGGTGATAGAGTTGGTGCTTCGAACAGAAGCGCTTTGCATAGTGCATGCAGCAGCGCACGCAGTCCCATTTATGGATACTCTGATAAAGGCATCGGAGAGAGACGCAGGATCCATGACTCACCACATGCTCAATAAAGCCGACCCCGTATTAGTATAGGAAAACACTTGTGTACAGGCGCGTTATAAATGCCACATCATATCATATCGTAAATGATCTAGGACCCTCATTCTATCCCGTAGCATTGTATGCTATCACTTATCATGCCCTGTGATCCCACCTTGTGGCCCCAAAAATTTAACTTGGGTTTTGAGAAGAGAAGCTTGAAGAACAAAAATTGGGCCTCATTACGAGTTGGGCAGTATTCCGGTGGAATACCGACCAATTGAATTACCGTTACCACCACTTGGTCTGGCGGATTTACTGCCGGATTACAAGTGGTGGCGGCAGTGTTAGTCCCCATTAATTTGGAGTCTGTAGGACTACATTGGGAATTTTGGCGGAATTGCTGCAGTGGTAATTTCGCCAGCGTAAATTCTGATGATTTTGCCGATTCTTTGGCAGAAAGTGGGGGGAAAGCCTAATGCTGGAGGTAAACCCCTCTTTGAGGGCCAAACTCATAGTATGGCAGAGCAGGAAAAGTGGCAGTAATTTTGTTACCACCACTTTTTCCTGCACTGCCACACTGGCAATGAGGCCCGTGTCTTGCATGTGGGCCCAGGAGCATGAGCTCCAAGAGCCACACATAGAAACTAGCAAGTGTAAACTGACATAGAGAAATGGGAACCACCGAAGCCCAGGCCTATAGTGTGGCGTGGACTGGTATTTGTATTTGTATTTATTTATTTTGTATTACACACCTTGCCCAGAGGCATCTGGGCGCATAAACTTCAAGTATACATGGTTACAAAACATATTAACAATAAAGAAAAGGAGAGGTGGAGTCAGTCAGATAAGGACGTACGCCGAGGATGCAGCTGTTCAGTTACCTGAAGAGATTACATACAAAGGAAAAAATATACAGTAAAGGTGCAAGTTATAAGGCAGATACATGGTGCAGTGACTATTAGAAGGTGGAGTTAAGCTCGAATAGGAGAGCGGTCATGGGTAAAGAGCCATGTTTTGGCCTTGGTTTTGAATGTGTGGTAAGATGGTTCGGCTCTGAGGATGTTAGGAAGTGTGTTCCAAAGCTTAGCAGCGAGGACAGGGAAGCTGGATCCCCCAGCGTTTTGTAACTTAAATCTCGGTGTGGATAGGGCGTGAGTGTGAGCTGATCTCAGTGGGCGGGATGAGGAGTGGGCGGTAAAGCGGTTGGCTAGATAGGCAGGGGCCGAATGAGATAGGCATTTGTGTGTCAGTGCAAGTGTTTTAAGGGATGTTCTATGTGTAACAGAGAGCCAGTGTAGCCTGCGCCTGGTGTCAGAGATGTGGGTCGTTCTGTGTATGTTGAGAGCAGCTCTTAATGCGTTATTTTGAGATACATGAAGCTTGTTGATATTCCTTTGGTTAGTCCCAAGATATAGGGCATTACAGTAGTCAATTTTAGCCATGATTAGAGTTCCAGCCAGGATAATACAGTTGGCTGTAGTCAGGAAGGGCCTGCATGCGGTGATCAATTTGCAGGTGCATGCAGATGCTGAGACTACTGCATTAGTTTGTCTTGTGAGAGAAAGAGTAGAATCAAGGTAAATGCCTAAAGTTTTTGTGTTATTAGAAACCTTGATGAAATTGCTGTCGATGCTAAACGTTTTGAAGGGTCTAGTTTAAGTCTATGCTGGGAGCCAAGGATGAGTAACTCAGTTTTCTCATCATTTAGGCATAGCCCATGATTAGCCATCCAGGCCTGGATGACCAAGTAAATGTCATTAAGGGCTTTTGACTCCTTCACGTAATCACCAGTGATAGGGATGAGTATCTGGGTGTCATTGGCGTAATTAGTATAGGTGACACCCAGATAGTCGATAATATGAAAGAGAGGCTTCGAAGCGTATGGCGGTTGCTGTAGCAAATGGGCATCCGGCAGAAACTACAAGGACCACCATCCTCTACTGCATGCCGCACATGACGTTGTGATGTCACGCGCCATCCAGCACTACAGCATGACGTCATCAGACCTCACTGAAGTGCAGCGTAGATGTCCGCGGCTTGTATTTAGGTGCAGACGAACAGTGATCTTTGTTTTCAACATTTCTGTAAGTAGCTTCTTGAATTCTTCTGTTTGCCAGTTTTGTACGGTTTCTGTGACCCTGCATCTGGATTTTTGATTGCTATTGAATTTCCCTGAACTGGCTTTGACGTTGGTGTTATCTCCTGCCTTACTGGTTTACGAACCTGGTTTGTCCGGGGAACTGCATCTATCTTTACTGTTTGGATTGCTTGCTGGATTCATGTCTGGACCTGCATGACTCGGAGAACTCTTCCTGGATTGAGTGCTGAATCATTTTAGGACTACCCCAGTTGTGCCCTCGTTCCGTCCGGGGTAGACCCCTACCTTCCTTTTGTCTTCCTATCCTTCCCTGACCTTTCCTTTCCCCCTCCGGTAGCCGCACACTCGTGCTGTTCAGGTCAGACACCCCCTGCACTGTGCTCCCTTGTTCCTCTACTTCCCTTGTGAATTCCACTCCTTATCAGGAAACTCCTAGCACAGACCTCTCTCATCCAGGTAGGGTGTTACTCTTACTTCTAGATACCTAGCACCTTTTTGGGGACCTCTCACTAAAGAGTGCCTTTTCCTTTTTCTTTGCAGCCTGGGAGTGAGCCTTGCAGCTTCCCTCCTGAGCTTTCGGCTGAGCCCTTGGTACCTGTGTTTTGTAATTCTAGGTACGGTGCTCTCAGGAGGAAGGTCTATCTTTGCCACGACCCTGATTTGTCCCAAAGGCTGCAAATCATACACCAGCTCGTCCTATTCTCACCAGTTGTCCCCTGATTCTCTTTATCAGAAATGAGTTCATAACGGGACAGTGTCCTGTAAGCTGATTGAGGTCCAGTGACTGTCCCTTGCCAAGCAGCAGCACTAAATTCTGGTGACCAAGGGATCCCCCATATATCTTCCCCAGACACTTTATCTGTTAACTTGGGGAGGTACCTACCCCTTTTGTCACCCCATTACACGTCCCCAAATCTAGGCAGGGGACTTCATCACAACCAACATAACATGCCCCGAAATCAGGTTGCTGATGCTTCTGGCTGTCACAGGAACTGATAAAAGGCTATACTGTGTTATTTGTTTTATTTGTTTATTTACTGTTTTATGTCATATAGCATTGCAACGAGGCATAACGCTAAAATTAGGGGGTTTGAGATGAGCATGGGGGCATCTTCAGGCAGGGTCGGTCTGGGACAAGAAATAGGCCCAGACACCCAAGAAAAAGTGGCCCACCCCTCGCCTCACGACCCTTGACCTCTGATGACATCACCGGAAGTGATGTCATTTGACTCCACCCGAATGTGACATCCCGTGAAGTGATGAAACACGACCTTTTTCACCCCTTGACAAAACAGGAAGTGGCATCAAATAGCATCGTTCCTAAGTATACTACGAAAAATATGGTTATGATTTCACTAATGTGATATACATTTCATACACGAATGGATCACCATATGTGTCATGAATATCTGTTTGTATTGATCCATATTGTCACCTTACTGTAAATGCAAGCAAACGTCCAAGGCCAAATGATAATATGTTATTGTATAGCACTTACGCTTAAGCCCTTTTTTAAAGAACAAATATGCACACAATATCACCCAACCTGTGTTGGTACTCATTTATCGACCTCAGAAGGAGGAAAGTCTGAGATGGCGTTGCTGGGATTCGAACCTGCAACACGCAGATCACTCACACACCACAGCAGTGAGCGCTCAACGCACTGAGCTTATCAGCTGTGGTAATATGAGCAATGATTCTGTAGTGGATACCATTAAACTGGTAACTGAGATTTAACAGCAGACCAGTTAAGTTCATCTGTAGGTCTGGTGCAAAGTTGGCCGCATACTGCAGCAGCATGTGAATGATGCATGCATCATAATTTATGATGCACACATCATGCATGCAAATCAATCATCAAAGCAAGGTAACGTGTTACCTTGCTTGGATAAATTATGCCGTAGTTGGTGCTTTTTGTTTGTTTAAACAAAAAAATAGGGTTTTTTTCAAACTTTTTTTAAAATAATTTTTTTTGACCGGCCCAGGCGTGGGCAGAAACTTGCCGAGTGGCAGATGGGCCAATCCGACCCTGTCTTCAGGAAACCTGCAGAGTTCATCTCAGATCTCAACATGCAGTAATTACTGTTACTGACAGGCCAGTATAATTGCACCCTGTAAGTGTGTTCCCTGAAATTGGACTTAATTGGACTTAAACACCATGTATTTATTAAGTTTTTGTATGAACCTTTTTAATACAATCAAGGTCAGAATGTGTCACACTGGTGCTAAAACTGAAAAAAACAAGATGTGGGGGAGATGATGCCTCCCAAATGCCAGGGTGCAGTGTAAGGTAAAGGCCACTCTCTCTCAGCAACGTGCCAACAGAACTTTGTTCGGTCTCTACAAGTTTCAGAAATCAAAACAATTCAAACCGGGCACAGGCGCAAAGCAATGTGTTCCAATAATTCCTTGAAGTCCCAACAATGGATAAAGGGGAAAATCAAATGGTTCCTTCCTAATAGAGGTTGTCAAATATCCTCCCAGTGTATGACTGATGGGGGTTTATTCAGTCCTCCAAAACTTTGCTCGGGGTGAAGAATTTCTTCAGCCATGGTGGACCCATAACTCTCTACGACCCAGAAGTGTTTGGGGTCCTGCCACCCACAACCTCCTAGGGGATTATTTAGGACACGCTCTTTGAGATCTGGCAATGAAGTCCTGCCAGACTAGTCCCACGGTTGGTGCTTCCGGGTGGGTCTGGTGCACCCTGGTGAGGTTTGGTGGAGAATCATGGCCCTACTCTTGTAGGATAGGGTAGTATTGCTGTCACGGTCCCCGTCCCCTGCTCATGGATTCACTGTTCCATTAATCCGGGAGCTACCACTAAGCGTTTACAATGCTCCTGGCGGTTGACATGGTATCTGTATCAACGCTGCGGCCTCAGGCGACGTCCCATTCCCTGCCGGCCGTGTGTCTCTGTTGTTGCCATGGTTGCGCAATGCTCTGCTATCCCTGTGCGCAAGCGGCTACGTCATCACCCCACGCGCCTGACACAGAAGCATAAAGGAGCTTGGAATCCATCGGTGAGTGCTTCTGATTGAAGTAAGGTCTGCACTTTCAGTTCTATGGGTGTTACCTTTGATCCTTGCCCTTGTTACTGAATCTTTGACTTGCCTCTGGATAACGAATTCAACTGCCTTTGTTACCAACCTCTGCCTGGAACCTTGACTTGCTTCTTGATAACGATTTCAACTGTTTGCTGTTGTCGACTAGCTTTGTCTTCACAGCTTTTCGTGAGATATTGTTTGCCTGTTTTCTGCTGGTTTGCAACTCTGCGAACATTATGCTTTACGACTTACCTAAAGAATACCTCGGATATGGATTGAATTACATTTCTCCTACCTTCCAAACAGAGAGCACTTAACTGTGGACACCTTGCTGTTAATCGCTGCTCATCTGTTTTTTCTTAGAGCTCCCTCATTCTGGCTGGGTCTGCCAGTCCATGCTAATCATATTAACCCTTCTCTCCTTTCACTTTCTCTGCTCCAAAATACAATGTTCCTGTTCTACCACTCCAATCCAGGAGTCCCATCAGAAAACATCTATCCAAAATAAGTTTTTTTCCACCATTCAACGTCTTCCTTTTTAAAGCCCAATTCCTAGTCTATTCAGGTTCGTATTAGAGCATCTTATCTCATTCTTTACTGGTTTCAAATTAGGTTCCAATCCTAAAAAACATTCTTCATTTCTTGCAGCCTGGAGAATACCCAGTAGTATTTTTTCCCTTCCAAGTAAACCTCCATCCTGTCCTTACATTTTTCACAGAAAGGGTGGTAGTGCATAGGGAAGGTCACCCTCTAAGAGGAGGCCCGAATTGGGCAGAGGAACTGGTAACATTAAGAATCTTCTCGTTCTGCAATATCTCTGCTGTATTCCCGGTTTGCGTGAGTATGGACATGTGCTGCATTCCCGGTTTGTGCGTGTATTGACAGAATCAGAAGCCTTGAATGGCTGTGGCTGAAACTATGACCAGTCTTGTACAACTGGACACAGATCGACGCACCAACATGACCACGGCTCAGTCAGACATCAATCGAAGGATGGATGATTTACAGGATTTGGCACATCCACCCACACGGAATCAGATTATTCTGGTGCTACCGCTTCAGCTCCGGTTTATCCTATACCATAACAGAATCCATTCCCTGTTCTGATGTCCACTCAGTTTATATTGGCACCCCCTGAAAGATTTTAAGGTGTCCCAAAGACTTATCGTACCTTCATTAACCATTGTAAGCTACACTTTCTTTGTCGCCCTGCCTCATTTCCAGACCCTAACACGAAAGCAGCCTTTGTCCTTTCTTACTTAGGTGGTACCGCTGCAGCCTGGGCTAACCCACTGCTGGAATCCAACAGTTATATGTTTTATGACTGTGATGCACTTAATCAACGCCATGAATCGTGTCTTTGACACACGTTACAAAACTCAAGCTACTGATTTAGAATTTCTGGAGCTCAAACAGGGTACTGCACCCATGCTCGCATATTTGGCAACATTTTATAAATTAGCTGCAGAAACAGGTTGGCTTGAAGAGAAGAAGGCAGCTGTCTTCTACAAAGGGTTATCAGATGAATTACCTCTGAGTGACCTGCAGCACTGAATGAAACTCTCCTGTAATTCCAGAGTGTGTATTAGGAGTATGAAACCCCTATGGTAAGCTTGGGGGTGGATTTATTTTCCCTAGCATATGTTTGGCACTGTTAACTTTAAACATTGTATCTCCAATTATGCTTGCCGGAGCAGGAGACCACTGTCAATTTGTTCTGACACTTGTGAGGGGAATGCAACTTTGTTTCTTCCTGTGTATAATGTGCAGAAATGTATTTGGAGGGGATCCCACAACGCAGGTCCCACCATCTAGTACCAGAAAATTATCCTGCAGTGCTGTTGTAGGGATAATTGTATCCATCCCATTGGTTCAGGTCTTTAGAATGTTGCAACCTTATTCTCATAAAGGGACAATTTTTGTTTTACTTTATTCATTGCATTTGAATTTTTGTTCAGCGCTGACCCTACCCAAAGAGTCTCAGAGCACCTTGCATGGTTCCAAGGTCGAAAAAGGTGGGAGGTGAAACAGAAGTTTCAAAATATTTTCAGGATAGGGAGATTAGGATACACAAGTGGTGGCAGGGAAGAGGGCACGTGTATGTATGGGGAAACACATGTTTTGATTCTCCTTCTGAAAGTGGCAATGGAGGTTGCAACGTAGAGTTGTAGGGTGTCCCATCTTCTTTGTTGCTGATTTGGGTCTGGATGGAGGCAGCTTCAGGCTGCCTCTAGACTATGGAGATTCCTTCTCTTTGCCCTATGTGAACCTGGGGGTCTTGGGGTTCGTTGAGGGGCCCAGTAGGATTCTGTAGATGTAAGACCATCCCAGTTGCAGTTGCAAACTGAGAAAAAACAAAACGTTTCCAAATATACTGCATGCAGTGTTTTTTAATACCTGCATTTATGGTTTGGCAAAAGTAAATAAAAAACAATTTCCATCCCTATTTGGGGGATGGGAATGAATATGGTGCAGGCAGTAGATCATACGGCTACTATCCCACCTCAAATAGGGGGCACTAGAGTTATTAATAATCCCTCTTTACATTACACAGCAAAGATGGTGGGAATGTGGCCATTGGAGATATGCACATTTCCTCTCTCTTTGGTTGCCTGCTGTCATATGTTTGTCCATTAAGTTGAAAGGATCCATTCTAGTAATGGAATACGCTGTTTGTTCTTATGGTGAGTGTAGGGGTGGGGCGTTTTAAAATGTGTTTCACCACCATTTAATAGAGAGGAGCCCATTGGCTGTGATCAAAGTACTGGTCTCACTGCCCAATCTTTCTTATGTTGGCACGCCCAGCATCAAGACCAAGAGTTCGACCAGCCCCTCACCCGCAGGAGCAAAGAAAGCCTGCTGAATCACTGGACTAGGGGGACAAACAATGTAACGCCATCAAACGGTGGTATAGCTGCTTTGGTAGAATGCTACCTCAGAAACTGCATGTGAAACTAAAGAGATCTTAGTTTGTCTGGAGGGCATGGGATGAATCCTGCAGAGCCCTCACAGAACCCATGCCCAATGTCTACTCCCACATGGACAGGGGAAGGCAGCCGCTACCTGATCCTAACCCTGGGGGTAGTGTTAGCCGGGAGGACCACCTCGGTGGAGAAGGGCCCCAGGGGAATGTGATGGCTCTATTGGGAGGGACGTAGTATTTATCATCCTAAAAAGGAGAGATTTCTATGACGCTGGAATATTTATTGGCTTGCTGTCAGAGTAATGCTTCTCTTCTCAAACCTACCTGCCTTGTTGGTAGTGAAAAGTGTTGTGGTCAGTATGGGAAGAAAATACATGGAAAGCAGAGCATTGAGACTATGGCTTCCAATGAATATAATTCCCCCTTAAATCTAGAGCAATCCTTAATCCTACCCAAATCCTTCCCTAAAGGTGCGTTTACTAAAAAAAAGAGTGAATTATGTAAAATGGAAGACTGTACTTGTGAAATAAAAAGAGATGAGAACATTGGGGACTTCAAGTCCCATAATCCCCTAAGTACTGGGATGAAGGAGAGGGGCTCAGAGGCACAAAACTGCATCATGCAGTTAGATTATCCTAATGTACCACACCTGAGCGGGTCCTTTACGTATTTAAGACCCCCTCAGGTGCAGGCCAGAGGATATACGAGGTGGAGCAGTAGGAGTTGTAAGCAGCAATTGCAGCAGCAGAGAACTGTAGATGCTGGAGCCACCACTGTTGTGGAAGCAGAGTTCGGTACTGAGAGGGTCTTCAGAGTGGAAACTCTAAATTGCAGAGGTTGCGCAGCGGGAAGCAGTAGACTGACAAGCCGCCCCGTAAAAGAGAGAGACTCTCTTCATTGAATGTCTGATTCTGGTGGCTGGCGAGCAGCGGAGTGCAGGAGGTGCAAGCCAGGCTCCTTTCCCAAGCAGCACAGGCTGCTCGAATGCGACCAAGGCTGGCAGAAGTTCAAAAGTCCACAGAAGAAACAAGGCAGCGGTTCAAACAGATGCATGTGGAGACCAGTGAAATTGCCTGTATTAGGAAATCCTGCAACTCTCCATAGTCGAATGCTAACCACTAATAATATTTTTGAATACCGAACTAATGAAAGAAGGTTATGTGGGTGATATACTCACTTTAAAGGAAGCAAGGTTACAGCCATTGCTGTCAAAACGAAAAGGGATCAATATTGCAGCAAGATATAATCCTGCATTGCCAAAGTAACGAGGGGAAAACATTGAAGAAGACCAATAACAACCATTTCCAAAGGAAAGAGTGGGTAATACTTTGGCAAACATGTAGCCTTCATTGGCAATATAATAAGAGAACATTATTGCATAGGAATTGTAACCATTGCTTCAGAGTGAGGAAGAGTCAATAGATAAGCCACGCACCAACAAGCATTGTATAAGCCAAAGAAAGGTAAGTGTGATAAAGAGACATTAGGCCTCATTACGAGGTTGGAGGTAGCCATTGAGCTATTAGCTCCATGGCTGCCACCAAAACCCTTCCGACTCCGCCCTGGTGAATGGAGCAATTACCGGACCATTCCGAGGTTGTAGGGACCGGTAATTCCCCATTCACCAGGGCCATTCCCCATTCCCATTGAGCCCCCAGAGGGCTCAATGGGTCTGGGGAAGGCGCTAATAACGGTACTGCAAATTGCGGTACCGTTATTAGCTCTAGAGTCCCTTTGCGGGTCCCATCCTTAACGCCTGAAAAAAACAGGTGTTAAGGAAGGACCCGCAAAGGGAACTCGTAGTAGGGTGGTAAGGGATTACCGGCACCAGTGCCCTTACCGGTGCCGGTAATCCCTTACCGCCCACCTCGTAATGAGGCCCATTGTCAGCAGTTGTTTGATGTGAAAGTGAGAGATGAAGAGTGACAGGAGAGAAACCTTCCTTGTAAGAGGTATCAAGGACGAGAAGAACATGCCCTGCATTACCTGGGGCAAGCAGATCAGTGGAATGAACAGCACCAATGTGTATTGTGTCTTCACAGAAGGAATTGTGAATTTTAAATGTTGTTGAAAGTCAAAGACTTTTCTGAAGGTTTGTTAAGCAAACCAAACCAGAAAGTACTTTTAGTAGTGTTCAGGGTTTCTGTCCTGGCAGGGGAGTATACCAGGATAGGGATTGTTAGTGGTAGTCCTGGCAGGTTAGTGCACCAGAAAGAAGACATTGAAGTACTGCATTGTGGTTGAAGGTTGTGAAGGAAAAAAATGGCAAGGCCACTATTGTGCTTGATGATTTATGGTAAAAAAAAATCCTGACAAAGACCTTGCTGTGAATCAAGAAAAATTGTTGAATGGATTTGGTAAAAAAAAAAATCCTGACAAAGACATTGCTATGAACCAAGAAGAACTGTTGAATTGCTTATGTTCCATGGAGGAGAAGTGTTATTGCATTGTTGATTATCAGTTTGTAGATTAAGACTTTTCTTATAGTTTTGTAGAAACTTATCAAATGCAGAGTAAAAGACTTTGGAGCAAGAAGAACTTTACGAATAGAACTTGACTATACCAAGAAGGAACTTTCTTGTTTGTAATCTTGATCGAAAATCCTGTTTTTGAACCTGGGGCAGGGGAATTGACCCAGGCTACAAAGATACATAGTTATCAGGTTCATGTTGAATGTAACTTTAATTTCTGTTAAACTTGTATTGCAATATTGTTTTATGTATGTATCATTGTGAGGCACAGAGTCCTTTTATTAGAGTGTTTTCCTTTAGTCTTGTTTTGATAGGCAGGGAAATCCATGTCAGTGTAGGGAAAGTGAGGTGTTTATCACACCCATTTGAGTTAATGAAATGGTTACTTGTGAAAACCCTTTATCAAGTTGTCCACCTCGCATTTCTGACCCCTCATAGACAGTACACCAAAAGGCTTGTGTAACGCTCACCTGACTCCCACGGAGGCGCTGGCCTGGTTTGGATCTCTGTGGCCTCTTCTAGGGTGATGCGCAGGATTCGGAAGATGGAATGGACCGGACCCCCAAATCTGGCTTGTCTGGCTCGTAGAAACATCCTTCTGTGTGTGAAAAGGGAGTATTAACAATCTGCGGGATAATGCGTAGGCCTCCCACTCCCCTTCTCACCCTCCTCGAAACCCTTCTGCGATTCCCCGTGAAGTCTCACCTTAGGGTCTGAAAAGACGAGCTCTCCATCCTGCTTCTGATGCAGGGGCGCGTTATTATCCAGTTACTTCACTGGATCTCGGATTGGTGAGAGTTCAAGTTCGCTTGACTTTTCTGGTAAGGTACCGTAAGAATTCTGTTGCAAGTTCAAGCTTTAAATAACCATTGTCTGTTTTCTCTATTTCAGGTGCTGAATAAAGATTCCGAGTTAGGGAATGGAACCGCCGAAGGAAAACTCTGGTGAGTCTTTGATGAGTGGTTCCTCTAGTGTTCTTGCATTAATGCACTAATGCTTGTGTCTTTTTTCCCCTTAGGGGCCGGGGTTCGGAAATGCCGAGGATACGGCGCCGACCCGAAGTGAGAAGAGATGTCCCAATAAATATCAGGTAAGTCTTTGATGAGCGTTCCGCTAATGTCCTTGCATTCGCTCACTAATGCTAATTTCTTTTTCCCCTTAGGGGCCGGGGTTCGGAAATGCCGAAGAAACGGCGCCGACCTGAAGTGAAGAGGGATTGACCCAACAGGTAAGTCTTATGGTGGAAATTAAGCCTTTCTTATTCTCTTCCCTAGCTCACCTTTGTTCTTGTCTTTTTCTCCTTTAGGCGCTGAAATGCGGCGGAAGATCCAGATGGTCGCAGATGGGCAAGAAGGCGCCTAGTAAAGGTGAGTGGAATGCTGCGCTGCAGCGAGAAATGCGATGTGCTTTTAAAAATGAATGTCTTCCCTTTAGGATCGTCGCCGAGATGACTCTGGAATGCGGATTAAGCAGGTAATGTCTCTTCTTTCTCCTGTTCTCCTCTCTTCTCCCTTTACAGGTGTTCCAGCATGCTGTCGGGCGTGGCTGGAGTCTGGATGCAGGAGCAGACACGGTGAGCGTCCAGCTGCTAGGTGCAGAACAACGCGAAGCGTGAGTTGCTGCTTCGGCGTGGCTTAAATAGCCTTCAAAGTAGTTCCAGGTATGTATTCTTCCTCTAAGGTATGTATTCTTCCTCCGGCCACACCCGTGTGGTAAAGTAGTCCCATAGGTAAAATAGTCCCATTCAGGCCTCTAGGTGGCCTGGATGTTGCAGCACGGTCTGCATCAGGTAAGTTCACACAAAGCACTTTTTAACACAAAGTCATCCTTTATGAGCCTAGCGCCTATGGCGTCTGGACTGTTGTCCAACATGAGCCTGGTGCCAAAGGCGCCAGGACTGAGTCCAAAGGGCCCCTACCTGGGGCCGCTGGGACTTCCCTCGGGAACATGATGTCTGCCTCTGGGGTTGCTGGGCCCGGTCTGGCTCCTTGGGGGTAGGCATCATGACAGTACCCCCTCCCAAGGCCCCTCCCAAGGTTGTTCTCTCCGGAGGTTTCGGTTTGTTTGGGAATTTCCGGTGGAATTTCTGTATTAACCGGGGCGCATGTACCTGGTCGCTTGGTTCCCAAGACCTTTGCTGAGGCCCATATCCTTTCCAATCAATTAAATAGAAGAGTTTTGACTTTGACACCTTGGAATCTAATATGTCTTTAACTTCGAATTCCAGCTCCCCATCTACTTGAATTGGTTCTGGTGGTTTAATTAGTCTGGTTCCAGGTTGTACTGGTTTCAACAGTGATACGTGAAAAACGGGATGGATTCGCATGTTAGCTGGTAGATCGAGTTTGAAGGCCACCGGGTTGATTATAGCTTTGATTGGGTAGGGCCCCACATATCTTGGATTGAAAGTTTGCGGTCCTTTGAGTGGTAAATGTCTAGTCACTAGCCACACTTGGTCCCCTATTTGGTACGGAGGTGCTTCACTTTGATGTAAATCAGCATTTTCTTTGTACTTTTTCTTGGCTTGCTGTAAATGAGTCGTTGCTTCTTTGAAGGCTCGAGTTATCGTGGAATGCAAATGATCTACAGCGGGCATTTCAAGACTTTGAGGGGAGTCAAGGTCAGAGGTTCGGGGGTGATGGCCATATAAGGTATAAAAAGGGGTTTGTCCCGTTCCAGAATGTACAGAATTGTTATATGCATATTCTGCGATCCAAAGAATGTCTTTCCAATTACATTCAGATTGGTGCAACATACACCGAAGATACTGTTCAAGGGTCTGGTTTGTTCTCTCGGTTTGACCATCGGTCTGGGGGTGGTGACTAGTGGATAGTCGTACATCGATTTGTGCCAGTTGACAACACTTTCTCCAAAAATGGGAAATAAATTGGCTTCCTCGATCAGAGACCAGTATGGATGGAAAACCATGTAAACGAACGACATTCTCAAGAAATTCCTTGGCCAGGATGGAGGCTGACGGAAACCCCTTTAAAGGGATAAAATGGGCCATTTTGGAGAAGAGGTCCACAATCACCAGGATAGTGTTGTATCCATAGCAAGGAGGCAGGTCTGTAATAAAGTCCAGCGACAAGGTGTGCCAAGGTGCCGGTGGGATGTCCAAGGGTTGTAAAAGGCCGGCTGGTCTTTTCTTTTGACCTTTATTTTGGGCGCAAACTCCGCAGGACATGACAAAGGATTTTATATCCTTTCGCCAGGAGGGCCACCAGAATTGCCTTTTGATCTTTTCTTCAGTTTTAGCAATACCAGGATGTCCTTCCATTAATGTATCATGATAATGGGCAATAACGAGTTCTTGCAATTCCTTATGAGGCAGAAATAATTGCCCCTGGAAGTAGGGTAGATCATTATTGACGGAAAAGTGTGAACCCTTTTGACTCCATTCTTGCAAGGATGTAGGGTCTAAAAGTTGTTTAACTCTAGTTTGAATGTCCTCAATAGTTTGTAAAGAGGTCAACCCCAAAATTCTCTGTTCAGGTATAATCAGTACTGGTTCTAAGCTTGAATTTGTTTCTCCCATCCCAATCCGGGATAAAGCGTCCGCTTTGCCATTCTTGCAGCCAGGGCGGTATGTGATTACAAAATCAAACTCTGCAAAGAATAAAGTCCATCGGAGTTGACGTGATGATTGAGCTTTGGCCGTTTATTTTTCCGTAAGAGTGCAGTGATGGGTTGAACCACCCGAGAAAATTACGGGATACATCTTCGATAGAAATTGGCAAAACCAAGCATGCTCTGAACACCCTTCACCGAGCTAGGAGATGGCCATTTGAGGATGGCATCCACTTTTCGTGAGTCCATTCGGACTCCCTTTGGTGTCAGGATGAATCCAAGAAACTCGACTTCTGTGGCATGAAAAACACATTTTTCGAGTTTTGCAAACAGTTTGTGCTGGCGCAATTTCTCAAGAACTGCCTTGACATGTTTTCTGTGATCGGATTCCGAAGAGGAGTACACCAGAATGTCGTCGATATATACGATGACACAAACATCGATAAGTTCCCGAAGAACATCATTCATAAAGTATTGAAAGGCAGCAGGTGCGTTGCACAATCCGAAAGGCATCACCTGGTATTCGAAGAGTCCATATTTGGTGCGGAAAGCAGTCTTCCATTCGTCGCCTTCTTTTATACGCACCAGGTGATAAGCTCCCCGAAGATCTAACTTGGTGTATATACAAGCATCTTTTACCTGGTCGAGAAGTTCAGGGATCAGGGGCAGAGGATAACGATTCTTAATCGTTATTTGATTTAGGGCGCGGTAGTCAATACAAGTTCTAAGGTCGCCTTCTTTTTTCGGCACGAAGAACAGAGCTGAGGAAGCAGGAGACTTTGACGGGCGAATAAAACCATTGGCATGGTACTGATCTAAATACTGTCGCAAATGAAGATTCTCAGGTTCAGTAAGGGCATAGATCCTACTACAAGGCGGTTGAGCATTGGGTACCAGATCGATTTGACAATCGTACGACCGGTGGGGAGGTAATGTGTTGGCCTGTTCTTTTTGGAAAACGTCTTGGAATTCTTGGTACTCAGGCGGTAGTTGTATTGTAGCGGAGGTTACTGTGGCCAGGCCCATGTTTGGATTTCTTGGATAGCAAGTTTGTGTACAATCAGGAAAGGTTATTCTCTTTGCTCGCCAGTCAATTCGAGGATTGTGTGTTTATAACGAGGGAATTCCTAGAATTACTTGAAACTGTGGGGCCTTGATTACGTCAAACACAATAGTTTCCCGATGTCCATCCTGACCCACTAGTGTCATTTCTGTAGTAGAATGTGTTACCGGCCCTGAGGCAATTTCGGTTCCATCAACTGTGGTAATGACATCCTTGTTAGTTTTCGGACGGAGAGGGAGATTAATCCTGGAGGCCAATTCACGATCAACATAGTTTCCGATAGCTCCACTGTCGATGTATGCCTTTATAGCATGCAACCGCCGAGGCTGTCTCGGATCCATGAGGACCATTGGCATGATGAAATACGAGGTCAAAGAGTTTGTTTTCAAGCTCGGCAAGCGGACCTCTACGCTTTTTGGGCTTGGTCGTTTCCCGAATCAGGTTCCGTTAGATTGTTGTCAGTGGTTCCAACCACCTTCTTGGGTGGCTTTACCGGACAATCTCGTAAAAAGTGGCCAGAAGCCCCGCAATAAAGACATAATTGCTTCTGTCGTCTTCTTTCTCGTTCCTTCTGAGTTAACGGTCCTTTAACTCCACCGATTTGCATAGGTTCTGAAACGTCGGTACCCTTGGGGTTAGCGTGAGTTTTGATCAACCCTCGGGTTTCAAACGTAGACCGATCTGCTTTTCTATTCTGAAGTCTGTGATCAAGTTGGACCACTAAGTCTATGTATTCCGCGCAGGCTTGGGGCGGATTTACAATTTGAGTTAGAACGTCTTTAAGTTCTCCGCGCAGGCCTCGATGAAATAATGTGATCCTTTTATTTTCTGGCCACCCTGTTTCCACAATCAACCTATTAAAGGTGGCGATGTAGGATAAGAGATCCTGGTTACCTTGTCGTAAGGATAGCAGTTTGTTATCCAGGGCCTGTCCCTGGGAGTGTCGAGTGAATAATCTTTCCATGCTTGCCTGGAAGCCTTGAAAATCCTGGAGAATTGGGTCATCTTGACTTACCAAAGGAACAGACCAATGGGCAGCATAGCCGCTGGGATAAGATAATACAAAAGCTACCTTGGTTTGGTCATTAGGGAAGGCCCCAGGCCTGCATAGAAAGTGTAAGCGACATTGGTTCATGAAAACGGCATATTTGCAGCAAAACGTTCCGGCAGGGCCAGTGGCATATTTCCAGGTAGATTGATTTGAACCGGGTTATTCGAAACCACAGGAGTGGGATTACCCCCGGAACCAGGTAAAGGAGTTTGTCCTGCCTGACCTTGCAACAGCTGTTTGGCTAGGTCATCAGTTTGTTCCTTGGATAGGATCAGTTCTCTCCTGAGAGCGTTAGTCTCCTGGCGGGCAGAATGTACTTCTGCCCGTAATTCCCCCAAAAGTTGGGCCAGCTGGTCTGTCTCGGAAGTATCCATAGCGCCCGGGTAGGAAATTGTAGGTAGGCTTCGCGTTCTGTAACGCTCACCTGACTCCCACGGAGGCGCTGGCCTGGTTTGGATCGCTGTGGCCACTTCTAGGATGATGCGCAGGACTAGGAAGATGGAATGGACCGGACCCCCAAATCTGGCTTGTCTGGCTCGTATAAATATCCTTCTGTGTGTGAAAAGGGAGTATTAACAATCTGCGGGATAATGCGTCGGCCTCCCACTCCCCTTCTCACCCTCCTCGAAACCCTTCTGCGATTCCCCGTGAAGTCTCACCTTAGGGTCTGAAAGGACGAGCTCTCCATCCTGCTTCTGATGCAGGGGCGCGTTGTTATCCAGTTACTTCACTGGATCTCGGATTGGTGAGAGTTCAAGTTCGCTTGACTTTTCCGGTAAGGTACCGTAAGAATTCTGTTGCAAGTTCAAGCTTTAAATAACCATTGTCTTTTTTCTCTATTTCAGGTGCTGAATGAAGATTCTGAGTTAGGGAATGGAACCATCGAAGGAAAACTCTGGTGAGTCTTTGATGAGTGGTTCCTCTAGTGTTCTTGCATTAATGCACTAATGCTTGTGTCTTTTTTCCCCTTAGGGGCCGGGGTTCGGAAATGCCGAGGATACGGCGCCGACCCGAAGAGAGAAGAGATGTCCCAATAAATATCAGGTAAGTCTTTGATGAACGTTCCGCTAATGTCCTTGCATTCGCTCACTAATGCTAATTTCTTTTTCCCCTTAGGGGCCGGGGTTCGGAAATGCCGAAGAAACGGCGCCGACCTGAAGTGAAGAGGGATTGACCCAACAGGTAAGTCTTATGGTGGAAATTAAGCCTTTCTTATTCTCTTCCCTAGCTCACCTTTGCTCTTGTCTTTTTCTCCTTTAGGCGCTGAAATGCGGCGGCAGATCCAGATGGTCGCTGATGGGCAAGAAGGCGCCTAGTAAAGGTGAGTGGAATGCTGCGCTGCAGCGAGCAATGCGATGTGCTTTTAAAAATGAATGTCTTCCCTTTAGGATCGTCGCCGAGATGACCCTGGAATGCGGTATAAGCAGGTAATGTCTCTTCTTTCTCCTGTTCTCCTCTCTTCTCCCTTTACAGGTGTTCCAGGATGCTGTCGGGCGTGGCTGGAGTCCGGATGCAGGAGCAGACACAGTGAGCGTCCAGCTGCTAGGTGCAGAACAACGCGAAGCGTGAGTTGCTGCTTGGGCGTGGCTTAAATAGCCTTCAAAGTAGTTCCAGGTATGTATTCTTCCTCTAAGGTATGTATTCTTCCTCCGGCCACACCCGTGTGGTAAAGTAGTCCCATAGGTAAAATAGTCCCATTCAGGCCTCTAGGTGGCCTGGACGTTGCAGCATGGTCTGCATCAGGTAAGTTCACACAAAGCACTTCTTAACACAAAGTCATCCTTTATGAGCCTGGTGCCTATGGCGCCTGGACTGTTGTCCAACATGAGCCTGGCGCCAAAGGCGCCAGGACTGAGTCCAAAGGGCTCCTACCTGGGGCCGCTGGGACTTCCCTCGGGAACATGATGTCTGCCTCTGGGGTTGCTGGGCCCGGTCTGGCTCCTTGGGTGTAGGCATCATGACAGCTTGTGCCAGAGAATCAAGTTCTGCAAAATATGTGTCTTAGAAAATTAGGGCACATGTAAGATAAGTTACAAAAATGCCCCTTGTTGAGAGCAAACGTGTCTCAAGTAACATGCATTGGATATGGATCACTCATAAGGGAATACAACCACTTTTTGGCTCACTGTACCTTTCACAGAGGAGAAATATCAATTTGCATATAATTCTGGTCTCATGCACAAGGGCAGTGCACTAACCCTAGAGACATGTTCTAGCCTGGCATCATCAGTGAGGTGAAGGTGAGCTGCCCTTACACACAGTGAACAGGAGGTACAAGTCTGGATTGCCCTTACTAAATTAAGGTTAGACACCAAGTTTTACAAAATGTACGAAAGGGTGGGTGCCCTACTGGTGAGAATGAACATGACTCAATTAACTATGGGATGTTTCCCACTGCGGTGGCTCTGCAGTCATGTTTTAGCTCACTGTATCTTTCTCAGAAGAGAAATATCTATTTTCATACTTGTCCTCATTTTTATGTTTCGACAAACCATGTGTGGTTCTATGTGTTTTTACAGCAAAATGTTTCCATGCAGTCGTTTTACAGCAGATTTCTTTTACTGATTTTTCTTCATTTTTTACTGCAATATGTCGGGGGAGCGCCTCACACCTCCATTTGCCCCCACCCCTCCACCCCCTCATGCTACAACCTCCCATTCCATATTGCCCTATTCAAGCACTCTCCATACATTTGCAGTAAAAATAAATTAGTAAAAAATGTATGGTAAAAAGATTTGGTACCCTATGGATCCTTATATACTCTGGGCCTCGTTCCGAGTACAGAGGTGCATAAAAAAACAGCATTAACATCGTGACAATTCAGTTACCACCATGTTACCACCAATTTACCACACTGCTTTACTATGACTTTGGTGCTAAGGTGGAGGATTAACCTCCAGCAAAAAGTTGGCGGTACACTGTACTGCCAGAAATCAGCAAAATTGTCAAAATAACCGCCAGCAGTAATTCCGCTGAAATTCCTATGGAGTCCTATGGACTCGAAATGGCGATTTACACAGCCCCACAATCAGAGACGTCTTTATGGGAGGGCAAAAGGGGCACTTGCACCAGGCCCCCTCCTCGGAGGGGGGCCCCACAAGGCTGCCTAACATAAATAAGTCAGATACCATTGTTTACAAAACTTAAATAGCACATGTCAAGATATTTTAGGCCTGCTGCTGAGGCTCTGAACCTATTGCCTATCTGCTGTTGAAAAATACATTCTGCTCTGGTCAATTAATCCTACAATGCTTTCTATGCTCAATGTCCTACACATAGTTTGCATGTTCACTACAACAATTCCTGTATCATTCTCACCTTTCTATGGGAGTTATATTGATCATGTTCAATAGTGAAAGTTGAATTGCATACTGATAAATGCGAGTGCCTTGCTGGTTTGGAAGATAGCTCAGTGTGTTAAGCACAAATTGCAGAAATCTGTGTTCATATGCAAGATTATAATACTAAATTATAGCAATGCCAAATCTGCCTTTCCTATGCTTGACGTTGATAAATCTGCATGTATGTGTAGTTTGTTTTGTAGCACAACAGGTGCTATTATCAGCAATGTACCTGAAACAGATAGTGATTGCTATAAAAATCTAATATAGTGACAGTATGGTGAAGGTCTAGAAATTGACTTCTTCAGATGGAGGCTTGTAAAACCTAGGCAGCTACCTCCAATGAAGACTATAAAGTGTTAGTCCGAGAGGTGATTAGGTATGCAAATTAAAGACTGTGGAACCAAAGCGTTCATGCTTCTATCCTGGCTTTGCCATCAGATGATGCAGTGATCCTGGACAAATCATCTAATTTCACTGGCATTACTATACTGTCTTCCTTGGAAAGGTTAGCTTCTCACATGCTGGGGTATTGTTTAGCTGTTTAGCCCATTCATTACCTGATCTGACTTTTTATGTAGACCATTTCAGTGGAAGGGGTCCTAGACAGAGAGAGCAGATCAGATATCGAATACCTCTGGCAAGCATATTTTCAGGTCTGCTCATTTGGCACAAAAACGGTTTGCTTTTGTTTGTTCAATAACAATTTCACAAGTCTGTGTTTTGGGCAAAATTAAAGATTTAAAATATAAAAGAGAAACACAGATGTAATCTTTTGCGATCGCATCAATGAGTATGTTGGTATACTTCCCTTGATAATGGACACAATGAAGCTAGAATCATTCCCATTTTGCATAATACATTTCTATGACATTTTGTTTTTTAAATTGTCAGGTTAGGTTATGTGATATGTGCACTTTCCAAGTCAGATCTATAAAATGGGATACTTTTAGTTTATGGTACGTACTAGAAAAGCGAGGGATAAAGTGCAGAAATTGCAGAGTAAGTGCAAATCCCAGCCTCACCTTTTAACCAATGTGTAATCCTGGGCATCTCATTTAATCTTGCATTGCCTAATCTGTGCAAATTGCCAGTCCCTAAACCATTCACAATTGTCACCCTTCAGAGTGATTTTGTTCTCGGATTCTGATCTTCAAAGCAGCTTCACTCATGTTTCACTTGCTATAGTGTTGCTTCCTCTATAATAATAGTGAGCATTGATATATTATACACCACAGCCACCTGCTTCTTTGCTCTCTAATGGCAACCCGGTTTGAAAACCATATCCCTCTTCTAATCTCAGTCCGTCTGGATTTGGACACCTTCCTGGCAGCTTCTAATCTTCATCCACTATGTATGCTATTGTATGTGTAGCTCCTTTCTTGCTTACAATTGGTCTCCTCATTCCATGGTTGAGCACTTTTGCATTCTGTGAAGTAGCTAATCTGCGTTGTCTCTCTATTCTGGATTACGAGCAACTTTTACATACAGTCTTTGTCCTGAATTTATGCTGTGGCTGGTGTACCTTCCACGTGGCAGCTAATGATGGAGAGTGTCCTGTACCTATGCTAGAATGCAAGTAGCCATGTCGTGAACTGCTGATGTTGGCCTGGAAATGTCACTTTTTTATCATTCTTATTACAGGAAGAATGGAGAGGGTAAGGGGACTGAAAGGGAGCACCGTTGGCTATTTTAATCGCTGTGAGGCAACATGTCAAAACTATGAGTTGTGATCGCGATGAGGGGGGGCACAACCAGATATTCAGGATCTCTGAATTCAATTCCTTTGGTTCAATGGAGGGGGGCCCCAACGGTGTATGTGCCCCAGGCCCAAAAAGTGCTTAAAATGGCACTGACCACAATCACTTGCAATCCCCCGGTAAATCAGCAGGACCAAGTGGTGGCAGTAGCGGTAATTTTGCTTGCCGATATTTTGGTGGATTCACCGCCGAAATGCCACCAAACTTGAAATGAGGCCCTTTGTCTGCTCTTTGCAAATGCAAATGAGCAGACGAAAATTTCAGATATTCATAATTCTGCCCCACATCAAAATTGTGATTTGGGCGCGGATGTACACAGATTTCCTGCGTAAGAGGAGAAACGTATTGAGTGGGATTCCCACCCTGCATCCTCTCCATGCTGGCAATCAATTGTAAAACTGCACAGATGCAGTAAAAGGGTGGAAATATTGTTGCTCAATGTTTTCCAGCATCTGTGCCATTTTGCAGCCAGATTTAAAGGAAGCCATATTGCGCCTTATTCATTGGTACATTTCCGGACAGAGCTCATTCCCGGCGTATAGTCTGATGGGAGTAATAGCTTTGCACACATTCATACGAACAGTAATCGCTTGCATACATTCTGCTGGGAATTGGCTTCAGGCATCCTTTCTGAGAAGCATTGTTTTCTAGCACATACTCTATTGACTGTTGATCTTTGGTTTGTTCTATGGCCAATATTATCATTCACATATTTATATAGTAATTATTGATTGGATCATGTTATGAAGGAAAAGAGTAATCTCTAAATAGTCATGGGTTTTAATCTCTTCGAGCTGCTCTCAGAGGCTTTCTAGTGTGTCACATGTTGTGATGGCCATTATTCTGTGCCGCAGATTGGTCTCTTATATTGCTGGGGACCGGGTGTCAAACCCATACTGCTCAGCGTGTTCTTGCTTGCAAGACAAGCATGTTGCCCCTGAGTTATCTTTCCGGGCCGGGCTTTTGATAAATTATCGAGCGAACACTAGATCGCAATTAGCCGTTAATAGCTAAATACATATCATTCACTTTCTATCATCATTATCTAATGCCAAAGTGTTTACAAGAACAGTTTGTTAACAAAGTTTAAATATAAATGCTGGAGTGGGCGGAGCCTACAGTGATTTCTTATGGTAATTCAGGACGAACAAAGACGCCCTTAGCACTTAAGGGGTTTTAACACTCAGACTGTATTGTGGAAGGCAGTTAGCCTGACAAGATTATAATTTAGCACGTAGATGCCATCTCAGTATATAAGCAGAGCTGTAGCAGATTCATATACAAATATGTAACTACTCAATCAATCCTAAATAGTTATTTTCATCAGGATAGGTCCTGCACAGAGAGCACATTGCAGGCTCACCGAACTTGAAGGGGTTATAAGCGGACCCAAGGGAGATGACGGGAGACAACACTTCTTGTTCGAGGTAGTCCACCACAGGCAGCTTCAGGTTCCGGAAGTCCCTCATACTGCATCAGTCAGAAGGAGAGCCTCGATATGGAGTCTCATTGAGTATTCAGTCAGCATTGTCTCTTCAAAGGATCATTAAAGTGTAAAGGTCTGTTTATGCATCTACTAAGGATGCAGGTTATCCAGGACTGAGTTAAATGGATCCCGCAGGAATATGTCATTTTCGGTATCCATATAAAATTTCGAATTTAAAAAACCGAATCAGAGATTTGTTTGAATTTCAACTGAATGAACATTTCGAACAGACAAATATTTCAAACAAATCTCCCATTCGGTGCCACTATAATGTACAAGGAGAGCAGCGGTTGTGGGGTTGTCCCCCGTGCCCTTGTTCACTACAATGGCATCAGTGGCATTCGAGAAGAAAAGAAAAAAAACGTGACCCTGCAGTGCCGGTTTCGGTTCCCATCCACGTTAGTGAAGGGAACCGGCTTCGCAGAGGGATGATATGATATGATATGGCATTTATAACGCGCCTATACACAAGATGGAAGAGTCGGGGGCACACAGTAGTTGCGCCGCCAACAGGCTGGTAGGTGGGCGGGTGGGGGATCATTACTTGAGCGAGTCTCGCATTTCGAATTCTGCATTGCTGCATTTGGAAATTTCTAATTCAAAATTGTTGGATACGGTCCAATCACGGATATCCGACATTTTCAAGTGTAAGGAACTCATGGTGGCAACAGTAAAGACAGACACAAGTGATCACAGTTGAAGGGTGTTTATTGAACTGTATAAATGGGTTAGAAAAAGCCTAATCTAAACCTAAATCTAAGATGCGAGCAAGCTATGACCTTAATATATTAATAAGGCAGGTCTAGTGGTGTCTTGACAAATAAAAGGGCCTATACTAAAAAAAACCTATTGCCAATCCTTACAGCGAATTTCAAAAAAGAGTGTGGGATAATGTTCACAAGAAAAGAAAGAATTGTTCACAAATGATAAGACAGGATCTTATAGCTGGGGGTCTCCCTTAGCCATGTTTTTAGCACGGGACAAGGCAGGACTTTTGAGCACAGCACACTCCCGGGCCTCGCCAACACAAGTTTACAGTTCCTTTCAATAATGCCAGGACCTTCTGTGGCCAAGTCTCTTTCCGGCAAAGTCTCTTGCCTTAGAAGGCCTGCTGAGCAATAACACTAAACAAAACAAAAGTTCCTTTGGTAATCTTTCACATTGGGCAATTGCTCTTCACCCCTTGGATCCACTTCATCCGGACTCTGATCCTAATCATTCACTCTAGGCAATTGCTCTTCACCCCTTGGATATCCCTCAGCCGGGCTCCAATCCTTCTTGCAATGTTAGCCTCCCTCAATCGGGTTTACTATGGCATTTCACTCAAAAACGTATCACTCAACAGTATCAATGTCTTTTTAACCAACTATCCATTGTGGACATCCCCCAGCCGGGTTCACACGTGTTGTCACAATGTTCACGGGAATATCACTGTTTTACCCTCAACTCGCAGGTATCCCTCTGTCGGGTTCACATTTGGCAGTTTCCCAGTTCAATTAGTTTTCTCCAATGTGTCAAAGACTTTTGAGTGCACGAGGGGTTTTGCTTGACCCTCCTAGGACCACTTTGACACTTCACACTAGCCTCTCCTAAGTCCTCTTTGTTTTCGTAGTTTCTACAAAACAACACAACCCAAAAAAGGCTTCAGTCTGGGTCCTCGAATGAGAGTCCCTGGGAAGCCTGACCACTCTGCTTCTGAACCTTTTACTAGGGTTCCTTTAAAGTTCAATTACACAAGTTCTTTGTTCAACAAGGGTGCTGCCATCAACCTTGGGCCCAGCACAGTTCTGTTTTACTATCTGTCTTCTCCGATTCAATGGCTGTGCTGAACTGTTTCATTTCCCGGGAGTCAAGAATGGCACCACAGCAGCAAGTGCTTCTCCCCGCTTTGCCTATCAGCACTGGAGGGCCCTATGTGCCGCTGACACCTGTCACACCACACGCCAGCTGGACTTTCCGATCTTATGCTTTCCCTTTCTGAGTATCTGCAGATCTGAGTTGTAAAAGGCACAGGCAATTCCCTCTTCGTCATCCCTCCGGGTCTCTTCCGGCTTTCTCCTCCGCTTGAACGGCTGGTCCAGAATAGTGGCTTCCTCGTGCGTTGAGCCTTGCTCGAAGTGTGCTTTCGTGCTCCACCTTTTATCCCTGTGGTGGAGGGAAAGGGCCGTCAGGTGTGCATAGTTGTTGTTAATTACCTGACTCTGCCTGACCTTTGTGTTGGGACATGTCAGGTGAACGGCCCTAGTGTTGGTCCATTGTCTGTCTCAGTGTAGAAAAGTGTTCATGCTGGAAAGGGGGTGTGGGCTAGAACTTCTGAGTCTCCTATAAGGTAGGATGGGGAAAGGTGTTGTAATGAAGGCGGTACCGCGTCTCACCCATCGGTGTCCCACCTCCACTCCCTGAAGACCCCCATCCAGGTGATCCTCCCCCAGTGGTCCAACCCCAGCAACTGGATCCAATAGCGATGGCCGTGTCCTGGTCACCTGATGAAAGATCCCTGGGGATTAGCAAGTGAGACACTGCCACGTTTCTCACATACCCTTCCTCTATGCAAGGTGTATATGCCTGTTCTTTGTCCATGATCCCCATGGTTAAGACCTGGGAGAGATCAGAGATGAGAGATGTCCATGAACTCTCTCATATTCTACTGATTGATTTCAGTCATGGTAGGTAGAGGTGGAGTGGTTTTACTGGTCTCTTTACAATAACCTATGAATTGGGTTTCAAGAGTTGTTTTGGGTTTCATTGGCTAAGAGTTTTCCTAGTTCCATGTTGGAGAGTCTTGGGAGTAGTAGTAGTTAATCTGCCAGGATCTCTGGGGTAGAAAATCCCCAAAGGTGGGTGGAGCCCGGGTATTATGGCTGATGATATTTTACAGGGACTCGCCCTGGATTTCAATGTGGATTGGTATTTTAGGGTATACTTAATTGTCTCCATGTATGGCCTTTTGTTGTAACTAAATCGGCCTGTATAGCGTTTTGCTTACTACCTGAGTCGATAAAGGCCCTTACTTGTCTCCCATTCACCCAAGCTTTTTCATATGTGAATTCGGTAGGAGTTTGACACGGAAGCTAAAGGTCTCTAGCTCTTCCTCGGGTTCTTCCCACTCTTCACCCTTCAAACAGCCTATTTCCATAGGTTCGTCTTTTATATTCTTTTCACAGTGACTAGCTAAATTTGCTGTTTCTCTACAGATAGAACAGACCGGAGGAGGTGGTCTGCTTCCTTTTAATTCCTCGCTTCTGCTATCATCCTTAGCCTCTGGATCAGTTTTCCTGATTTCTACTCTGTCTCTCGTGGCATCCCTTCCTTGCCGCTATGCAACCCCCCCCTGTTTATTCCCTAAAGTTGAGGTCGATGGACGAGCTCATGATCTTTCTGTTCTTCCCATCGATGGGCCAAGTGGAAGTGTTTAGCGGCATCCTAATGGTTTTATGCAGTCTCAATGGCCATAGCTAGGGTAGGTCAATTTAACAGAAGGATGGATTTTTGCAAAAAAGGGGGTAAGGAATTAATAAATTGTTCTAGGGTAATCATATCCATCAGTTATTCTAAAGATGTGTTATTAGTCCACAGGGCCACTGTGTTTTTGACATGTTCACCCAGTTCTAAAGGAGTTTCTCCCGGGTTTAACTTAATGACTCGTAATTTCTGCCGATAAAAATTGCAAGTCTGCCCCACTCTTTTTAACAACCCTTCCTTGGTGGATAGAAACGTGGCTCCCTGTACAAGGTTGAGTAGCTGATAGGAAGTTTGGAGTTTACCTTTCAACAAGGAATACAAATAGCATCTTTTAAGGTTCTCCTCCCATCCCAGTTGCTTAGCCAGGAGTTTGAAGTTTAGGGAAAAATGTCCTAAATCTTCGGCTTCAAGATATGGTTGAAGTACGCCCTGTGGTAGTAAGGGCCTTGCTTGTAATTCAATTAATCTAGTCAAATTTTCTTGGAGTCTCTTTTTGGCCTGTAACTGATTGGGCCGCCAATTGGGCGATGATATTGCCTAGGTCAGCCATTTCTTCCGGGGGTGTAAGGGTTCCCGCTGTGGTGTCTGAATCAGAAAAGAAACAACTCTCGACCCCCTTGCATAAGGTCTCAAAATCCTCGGAGTCTTCTGATTCTGAGACTGTCAAAGGAGTGGACTGGGTAAATTAGTCTTTAACCCTGATGGTCCCGCAACAGATGATGATTGGGTACCATGGAAAAAAAAGGCTCAGAGGCAGGGGGATTCAGAGCACTGGGTCTGATAAAAGAAAAGACAGGCTGAACTTTTAGAATTATTCAGTCCCATGGTTTTATGTTATAATGGGAGAGAGGAAGGGTATCTGGCAACACTTGAATTTTAAAGAACAGATCCTGTTGACCAGGTGGGACAAGTAGTTGAGAGGACAACACCTCTTTCAATGTGGATACGGGGTCAAAGATTAGGTGATCAACTATTTTATTTTCACCTTCTGGTGTTACAACAATTATTAAGATGGGTTTCAATTTTTATCAGTTGAATCACATCCCATTAATGACACCACATATAAGGAACTCATGGTGGAAACAGTAAAGACAGACACAAGCGATCACAGTTCAAGGGTGTTTATTAAACTGTATAAATGTTAGAAAAACACCTAATCTAAACCAAAATCTAAGATGGGAGCAAGCTACGACCATCAAATAATAATAAGGCAGTCCTAGTGACATCTTGTCAAATAAAAGGGCCTATACTAAAAAACCTATTGTCAATCCTTACAGCGAATTTCAAAAAGAGTGTGGTAATGTTCACAAGAAAAGAAAGAAGTGTTCACAAATGAGAAGCCAGGATGTCCCCCACATTTTTAGCCTGGCGCAAGGCAGGGCCTTTAAGCACAGCACACTCCCGGGCCTCGCCAACACAAGGTTACAGTTAATTTCAATTATGCCAGGACCTTCTCGGGCCAAGTCTCTTTCCGGCAAAGATTCTTACCTTAGAAGGCCTGCTGAAACATAACACTAAACAAAACAAAAATTCCTTTTGTAATCATTCACCTTGGGCGATTTCTCTTCGTCCCCTGGATCCCCCTCAGCCGGGCTCCAATCCAAATCTTGCACGTTAGGCGATTGCTCTTGAGCCCTTGGATCCCCCATCTTATCTTATCTTATTTATACTTATAAAGCAGATTATTCGCCTGTAGGCATCATGGCGCCACAACTGTAGAGGCGGGAGCCAACCAGGGGAACAGAGTATTGAAAAAAGAACGGTCATTAGAGCCCGCCCAAAGGAAAGGTGGGCCTCAATGTCACGCAGACAAAAAGTGAGAGAATTCCACACCTTTGCTGCAGCAACTGAGAAGGCCCGGCCACCGACCCGGGAGTGTTTAACCCTAATGGGCTGAACGATTTTCAGAGATTGAGAGCGAAGAGACCTTGAGGGTTTGTAAGGGAAAAAACTTCATTTGAAGGTGTTCTGCTCCTGCTTTATGAAAGGCTTTGTGAACCATACACAGAGATTTAAATTTAATGCACCGTTGGGCTGGAAGCCAGTGGAGCTGGCGCAGAAGCGGCATCATATGGGCGCTCAAAGGGGGGTGGAGTACTACTGTAGCTGCCATATTCTGCAACAGCTGCAGACGATGGAGCAAGTGTTGTGGGAGGGCTAAGTACAAGGCGTTATAGTAGTCGATGTTACTAATTACCAAGGATGATACCACTGGAGCATGGAATTTTGATGGGATGCAAGGAAGGACTTTCCGTAGGGTCTGCATTTTAAAGTGGGCCTTCTGACAGGTGAAAGAGACGTGTTCATCCATGGATAGCGAGACCGCAATTTTTACGCCTAGGTCCTTCACAGATGAGATGCGAGAGGGAAAATGACCAAGGCTCATGGGCCAGAACTCAGGGGTCCAGAACAAGGAGGGGGCATGTGTGGCAACCATCAGCACCTCGGTTTTCTCACTGTGCAACTTGAGCCAACTCAAGGCCATCCAATTGCCAACTGCCTTTAAGCAGTTCCTCAGGTGACCAGCCGTCTCAGGCTCAGTTAAATCAGCACACACAATAATTTGCGTATCGTCAGCGTAGGAGTAGCACAAAAAACCATAGCCATGCTTCGATTCTTCTTGCAACGTTAGCCTACCTCAATCTGGTTCATTACTGCCTTTCACTCAAAAACGTATCACTCAACAGTCTCAATGTCTTTTTAACCAACTATCCATTGTGGACCTCCCTCAGCCGGGCTCACACTTGTTGTCACAATGTTCATGGGTATATCACTGTTTTATCCTCAACTCGCAGGCATCCCTCTGTCAGGTTCACATTTGCCAGTTTCCCAGTTCAATCAGTTTTCTCCAATGTGTCAAAGACTTTCGAGTGTACAAGGGGGTTTGGCTTGACCCTCATAGGACGACTTTGACACTGCGCACCAGCCTCTCCGAAGGCCTCTTGGTTTTCGTAGTTTCAACAAAAAAACACAACCTAAAAAAGGCTTTAGTCAGAGTCCTTCGAATGAGCATCCCGCGACGCCTGACCCCTCTGCTTCTTACATTTTACTAGGGTTCCTTTAAAGTTCAATTACACAAGTTTTTTTTTTAACAAAGTTGCTGCCTGCAACCTTGGGCCCAGCACAGTTCAGTTTTACTATCTGTCTTCTCCGACTCACCGGCTGTGCTGAACTGTTGGAGTTTCTTGTCTCAGGAGTCTTTGCCTGCCCCTTGTGTTGGGACATGTCAGGAAACCGGCCCTAGTGTTGGTCCATTGTTTGTCTCAGTGTAGGAAAGTGTTAATGTTGGAAAAGGGGTGGGGGGTAGATATTCTGAGTATCCTACAAGGTAGGGTGTGAAAAAGGTGTTACAAGAAAGGGGTTACCGCGTCTCACCCATGAGGACCCCCCATCCATGTGATTCTGCCGCACTGGTCCACCCCCAGGAACTGGATCCAATAGTGATGGCAGTGTCCTGGCCACCTGGATGACAGACCCTCAGGGACTAGCAAATTAGACACCATCAGGTTTCTCACACAAGGCAAAGCATCGCAGGACACATTCCAAGTTTGAAGGTTCTCCTTTACAGTGGGAAAAGGGAGAAGCTCATGTCCTCTTGACGAGAGCCATTATATCAGACTTATGGACTTTGCAAGTAAGAAATGATCTTCCGTGCAATGATGTCATGTCCCGTACGACAAATGTCAACCTTCTGAAGTTGGGTATTCCCGTCATATCAGTGGCACTCGCATCGGCCACATTGGGGTGTTACAAGCACTTGTGAACCTTCCTCTCAGTTCCATTATCTGCCACAGAGCAGGCGATGATTAGGTGTGAATGACTTTTCTACTCAACCCAGATGTGCTCACAGTCTTTGTCTCTTGCCTAGAACAGTGAAGAACACTGCACAACAACTCCCACCCATTCCTGATTTCTCAAGCACGAAAACATGTATGACGTTACATAGTGTTAGGGGAATTTACTATATAATCAGGTTTCTTCAGCAAACATGTCGTACCCTCAAATCTCTGCCATCAACCTCTTAAAACACATGATCAATAGACCCCTCTCTGCAGCTTCTCTTTATTAAAGGAGGCAGTTCTGTTTCTGTTTATTTTGCATAAAGATGACATCTCAGAAGGAACTCACTCAATAGATCTGTCACAATTCACAGAGCATGTAAATGCTACCATTCCAAAAAAAGCAAACCATCACCCCGATCACAGTAATGGGACGATAACATTCGCAGCATGCACCACACAATATAATTATGTTATCATTTAGAAGCCCTTTATTTCTGAATCTTGATATTAATCAAAAATGCATTTTGTTTCACAGTACAGCACAGGCGTTCAACAATTAATCGTCTTTACAGGGAATGCACGCAGTGCACTTTTACCGCATGTTTTCCTTTATTTTGACAAACTAATACGTGAATTAGTCAGAGTTAAAAATGAGTTCAAGCACACAGACTAGTTGTTAGTTATGGCAATTCCATTCTGTGATTAATTTATCGTCTCTCTTAAGGACAAGCAACACAGGCATTTTCACGGATTTGAAAGCTCCATTATTCGTAAGAAATGTGCGTTAAGACTGAAGAAATCCTTGTAAAACAATTAATATCATCAGCAAATGTAATGGTGATGGTCGAATTCTGAACAGTATGCATTATAGATGAGATGTATTATTTTCTCATTGTGGAAAAATTCACCCCTTCATTTACAGAGTATTTGAATCAAGTTTATGATGGCACATTGGGCCTCATCATGAGTTGGGCGGCATCCCGGCGGTAATTGGGCCGGGATACTGCCCAGCGCAATTAGCACTACCGCTACTCGGTCGGGAGCAATTTTTTCACCGGATCACGAGTTGTGGTTGGCAGTAAATCCTCATTTCCCATTGGGGATGGGTGGCACAATTACTGCCAGCGCTAATACCGCCAGCGGTAACAGCAGCAAAAATGCCCATACCGTCGGCGCATTCACCTCCAGCTGAGAGCTGGAGGTGAATGCTCTGGAACGCTGGATTGGGCGGAGCAGTAAATTCAGCAGTAATAGCGTTACCGCCTCCTTTTACTGCTCCACCCAACTCGTGACGTGGCCCACATTTTACATGGGAGGACTTGTATTACATGCTATATACTATGTTCCCTCTATTCCAGATGTGAATGAAAAGAGTTATCTTAAAATTACCTTCCGACTACCCTCACTGGTAAAGATATGGGGTTTCAAATGCCCCTGCACTGTGTCTCACGGAGCCCAATCCTTTCCCCATTGATGTTCAATGTACATGTTAAAGCCCCTCGCCGACCCAATGGAATCATTCCCCGTACATTCCAATGGTATGTTAATGACACATAGAGACGGCTAAATATGGACACTAACCAAAACACAAACCAACATGTCACCTAGCCCTGACAGAGGGTCCAGCGCAGGACCATTGAAGGTAACCTATGCCTAAATGCAACTAAAACAGAGGTCAGCTTCTTCGGACTGCCAACCCCCAACATCCTTCCATTTAAATGGCATCCATTACTGGGCATGCCCCCAAATCCTGCAGATCAAGTACAGCTTTAGGAAAACTCTTCCATGCTTTTAAATGGAACAAAAATGTAGGTAACTGGAGCATTAGCACTCTCATGGCTAGATTACTGCAACGACCTTAACTTGGGCCTAAAAAAAATAAAACCTGACATACCAGACACCTGCTTATACAAAATAAAGTGTCCAGAGTGATCCTAGGTTCTAAACTATGCTACTCAATGGAGTGTAATGACTCTGCACCAGGTAGAGCCTTGAGATCGCCATTAGCCAAAAATAAGCCTTGCTTGCTTAAAAGGACTGAGACACAGAGGGAGATCCTAAGCAGTGGGAGCCAAACACTGGAACAAACTCCCACCTGACCTGAAAATGTACTTCAACTATAATAAATTAAAATGCCCCGAAGTCTTGGCTCTCTGAACAGGGCATCTAAAAGACCTACCTACATGGGAAAAGAAGAAAGCTTACAGTGGAAATCAGCACCGGCGCGGCGCGGGGGAACCAGCCAATCAAGTGGCTAGAAATGCTGGCTCAAACGTACAATCTCAGCCCGCATTCTAAGACACCTGGCGGCTGGTTCCCCTGGCTGCCATCTCCCCTCCCAACCTCCATCCCCATTTATTTCGTGACCATTCCCCTCCCAACCCCTCTTACCTGTGTTTCGCGGCAGTTTTCCAGATTCTTTGGCCGCTTTGAAAAGGGGAGAGAGGCTTTGTATGGAGCCCCGCCTTGCCTTTCCATGGCGTCCATCCTAAAACAGTTTTTGCAGTCATTGAACGGGAGGTGTGTCCTGTTCAGTGACTGAAAATATTTTTTTTAAGCTCCCTGGGTTACTGTTGAGGGTTCGTCCATGCCCCCATGCGGTCCCGTAGCCCCCAGCTAGCAAGGACGACACCTCACATGCGTCCTTACTGTTCGGGCTTCCTGGTCGCTCTGCGCGGCCGGGAAATGCCCCGTTTATTTATGTTGCACGCGGCGACGTGCAATGTCACGCCACCACGTGCGTGCCCGTCATCGGGCAGCGCCACACTCCTCCTTTTTCCAGGAGAACAAACAACACGCACTACAACTATGCACTGCACATGATACAACATAACAATAACATTTTAACATTCCCCGTTGTCGGAAACACCCCTTTATTACCAGCCACCCGGGTCCCCTTAGTTCAGCAGTGATTACCACTACAGTATTCGGCCAAATGTCCAAGTACGTAATCGGTGAGGCGAGCAGGTTTCCCTCGCCCAGCCCTCTGTGGGTACCTCCTGCTCACCTCCGGCACGGGTGATCTGTCCACAGGTGTTGGTCTGGCCGGAGACTCAGGCAGGCCCGGTGTTTCATCAGTGTCCTCTGGGAGCTCCCCGGGGTCGGGCTCAGGAGGCGGGTCGGTTCTTGGATCCCATAGCTTCTTGAAAAAGCTGACATTTCGAGTGACCGCAGACCGGCCGTCCGATGCAGTTATCATGGACCCTTTTACCGCGACAACATCCAGCGGTTCTGGCTCATAGGGCAGAGAGAGCTTTCCATGTGGATGTCTGTTGCGAATGAGGACCTCGTCCCCTAGTTCCAGTCGTTGTGGGCGAAGCCCTCTCTGAGCATTCTCCTGCTCGATCCGTGTTTTTCAGTCAGACTCGACCTGCTGATCATCGATCACGCCCGGTTCCTTCTCCCCCACTTCGGGTAGCAACCCACGCGGGCAACGCCTAAACAGGGCCTCCGCCGGGGCCACTCCAGTGGATGCCTGGGGCGTGGTGCGATAGACCCTCAGAAATTGGTACAACGCTCTCTGCAATGGCTGTCCCTGCCCCTGGGCAATTCTAAAGGTCTTGTTGAGGGTCCTCATGAGCCATTCAGCTTCACCATTTGCCCTTGGCCACAGGGGAGTGATCTTCCTGCGCACCACTCCATAGCTCACCAACAGCTCCGAAAAGCGTTCGCTCTGGAATGGTGCCCCATTGTCCGAGCACAACGTCTGAGGGAATCCATGGGCCGCAAATATTTTCTCCACGGCAACCAAAACGTGCTCGAACGCTACTGAATCCACAAATTCCACCTCTGGATATCTTGAATACTCGTCAACTATTACCAAGAAGTGGGTGCCCATCGTGGTGGAGCCGAAGTCCGCATGGACGACCTCCCATGGTCGCGTCCCGCGAGGCATCGCCTTTATCTCCGGCTTCCGCCGTAGTGGAGAAGCCGCCTGACACCACACACGGGCTGCCATGAAATCATCCACCTTGCGCTCGAGTTCCGGAAACCACACCTTCAGCCTTAGGCGGGCCTTGGTCTTAGCGTCACCCTGGTGACCACGATGTGCCAGCGCAATCACGTCGCCCACCTTCGACTGGGGCACCACAATCTGATCACCCCTGAGCAGGATGTTGAAAATGATAGTTCTTCCCGGACTTTCCATAGCTGCTCCAGCACAGTCCTGGCCTCCTGAGTGCGCCCTGCCAGGGCCTCCAGCACCGACTTCCAAGAGCCCTGCTGCATGGACTGCTTCAGAATGTTAAAACACTCATCCTCAGCTGCCGCCACCTCAAGCTCTTGGAGAGGCATGGCATTCGGTGTTGCCGCCTCCACTACCACCCGGACATGTTCTTCGGCCTCCTCTGTGCACGTGTCCCGGTCTCCTCCGCCGGGTGCCCCCAGGTGTCTGGAGAGGTAATCGGCCGCGTTATTCGCCCAAGGCCGATAGACCTGGGTGACCCCATACTCCAGCAGGGCGAGCATCCATCTTTCAATCCGCGTGGGTGGCTTGGATGATGACCCCGCCAGGATAGGCAGCAACGGTTTGTGGTCCGTCACGACCGTCACCGGGCGTCCAAGGACATAGAGTCGGAAGTGCCGGCATCCCCAGCGCACCGCCAGTGCCTCCCGCTCAATTTGTGAGTATCGTTGTTCCGCCTCCGACAGGGCCTTGCTCTACTTGGGTCAGGGCGGCGCCCAGTCCGAACGGGCTGGCGTCAACAATAATCTCCGATGGTAACATGGGATCAAAGAAGGACATGGTGTCCTCAGCTGCCAGGGCGCCTTTGATGTCGTCAAATGCAGCCTGCTCCAGTGGGCCCCAGTTCCAGATCGTGTCCTTTCTCGTTAGTGCCCTGAACGGTTTCGACCTGGAGGCAAGATTTTTGATGAACCGTCCACAGTACGTAACCATGCCCAGGAAGCTCCGTACCTCAGACACAGACTCCGGAGGCTGCGCCTTCTTTATGTCCTGCACCTTCTTGGGATCAGGAGACACTCCCCCCTCCTTGAACACAAAACCAAAGAACTCTATGGATGGTCGGAGGAATTCACACTTCTCCTTGTGCAGGGTGAGGCCCAAGGACTGCAGTCTCTCAAATGTCTTTGCCAGACGGCGCAGATGATCGACCTCTGTTCTCGCGAACACCAAAATGTCGTCGCTTATATTCAGAACTCCCTCCAAGTCCGCTAGGGCACCCCGGATTATATTCTGGAATACCTCGGCCGCCGAGGAGACACCAAAGCTAAGCCTCTTGTAACGGTAGAGCCCCCGATGTGTGGTGAAGGTGGTGATATATCTCGACTCGGGGTGGAGGACAACCTGGTGATACCCCGCCCTGAGGTCCAGTTTCGAGAAGAAGCGAGCACCTTGTACCTCTGCAATGATGTCGTCTATCGTCGGGGTGAGGTGTCTTTCTCTCCTGATGGCCTTGTTTGGGAGCCTCATGTCAACGCAGATCCTGACAGCGTCGGGCTGCTTGGGTTTTCGTGCCACTACTATGGGGGACACCCAGGGGCACCTTCTCTATTATGTCCAGATCCACCAGGCTATCCAGCTCTTTATCCACCTGTTCTCGAAGGTGAAACGGCACCCTCCGATGCTTCAGGGCAATGGGCTGCACAGAATCGTCAATGTGTAATCTCACAGGTTCTCCAACCATCTGTCCGATCCCCTTGAACAGTGCTGCGTATTTCTCCAAGTCATTTATGTCCTCCAAGTAGACAGAATACGCGAAAGTGACAATACCAAGGGCCTCTGCTGCAGCACAGATCAGCAACGTGTTGGTGCTCACAGGTGACACATAGAACTGTGCTTTAATTTGCGAGCCATCATGCTCCACCTTGGCCACAAACGCACCGTCCAGGGGAATAGGGTTACAACCACCAAAAGCAAAGATTCGGGCCCTTGGCGCAGCCAACTTGGGGGGTTGGTCCATAACATCATAATGTCCCTGTGCCATTACATTGACGGATGCCCCAGTATCCACGAGGACCGGAACGGGAGATTGATTCACCTCGATTACACACCTGGGCTGTCTCCTGTTCTTGCTCTTCAGGACCCCCACACTCGAGACAAAGAACACATTTTCTTCCTCGTCCTCCTCCACTTCCTCCACCTGGGCGTCCTCCTCGCTCTGATCCACCTGAGCGATGTTGGGCGACCGACCCTGGTGGGTGAAGCTTGCCTGCCCTGGGCCTCTCGGTACTAGCACAGACGTGGCCGCTTTGCATACCCTGGAGAAATGGTCCGGCAAACCACACCGCCCACACGTATTTCCGGCTGCCGGGCACTCTGCTGGGTGGAGCAGGTCATATCCACACTTTATGCAAATTTCCCCTGCCCTTCCGGCCCTCTCTCGGGGAACACCTCCAGGCCTTCTGACACCCCTGCCGCCACGCCACATCGCACATACCTCCTCAGTCTTGATGGAGCGCGACCCTGCCTCCATTTTGGTTGCTCTTGCCTCTGACACCTCATGGCACCTCCCCAATTCAAGGATGCGCTGAAGCGTGATGCCTGGTTCTCGTAGCACCTGGTGCCTGAGCTTGCCTGATGAACACACCTGGATAATCATTGTCCTAATCATGTCCTCTGCATCTCCCCAGGCGCAGGCTAAGGAGAGACGCCTCAGGCGTCCATAGAAGGAGTCCAGAGATTCATCGTCCTTCTGCTTGGCCGATAGCATCACAAAACGCTCATAGTTCGCGTTGGGAAGAGGCAAAAAGTAAGCCTGCAGGGCAGCCTTCGCCTGACCATATGATCCATCCCCAAGCGGCAGCGATTCAAAAATCTCTTGCACGGACGGTCCTGCCGAATACAGCATGGTTGCCAGCCTGGTGTCATCATCCACCACCTGGGCCGCTCGAAAGTACATGTCCAGATGGTCCACCCACCTTCTCCATCTGGGCCCTAGGCTAGAAGGTCGGCCCGACACATCAAACTCGGGGATGGGCTGCAGAGTCGCCTGGGTACGCACCTGGGCCATGACCGGAAGGATTTGTGGAGCAACGGGCCCCGCCGCTGGCTGTACAAGAGGTGGACGACCTTGAGGAGCCGCCTGAACAAGTGGAGGTTGCTGCACAGGCTGCCCCTGAGGAAGCGCACGTGGCAGGGGTGGAGGAGGCCGCTGAATTGCCGCTGCGCCACCTTGGTCCTCAGTGTCACTCATGAGTTTGAGCGCACAGGCACCCCAGCATGGAACACCGGGGCCGCAACTCAAACTCCACAGTCACTGCAACACCTTGTGATGATGAAGAGGGTGAAATCAGCGTGGCCACCAACCTGTTGATGAAGATGCACCACCTTGATGATGAAGAGGATGAAACAGAGTGTATCCATCAGCCTGATGATGAAAGAGATGAGGATGAACTGTTCAGCCTTCAAATGTTCCAAAAATTAGAAGAAGAAAAATGTTTGGGTCATGTAGATCCTAGGCCCAAAGCCTTCTTCCTTGCTTCCACTCGACGTAGTAAAGCCAAGGAAAAGCCAAAATTGAAAATAGGCATATATTCCTGCAGGTATGCCTTCCTGCTGTCAGGAGTTCCAAAAATTAAGCTTGGGGCCGCTTCCGAGCCGAAACCGGAGCCTCGTGAAGTCCCACAGCTTGTTTGCCAAAATGGCCGCCAGCCGCGTGGGTAATGCACTACCCGCGGCAAAGAAACAAAGTGTTGCATCCACCTCGTTTCAGTGAAAAATTATATTAATAGTCACCGCTGGGTCCGGGCATCGTTTCCCCCACTCGTCGCCACTGTTGAGGGTTCGTCCATGCCCCCATGCGGTCCCGTAGCCCCCAGCTAGCAAGGACGACACCTCACACGCGTCCTTACTGTTCGGGCTTCCCGGTCGCTCTGCACGACCAGGAAACGCCCCGTTTATTTATGTTGCACGCGGCGACGTGCAACGTCACGCCGCCGCATGCGTGCCCATCATCGGGCAGTGCCACAGTTGCTGCTTTGGTAACCCTAGGCGCTAATGGCCTTTAGCCCTTGTTCTAAGTGCTAGGCGTTAAGGGCCCTTGCGCTGCCGGGCCGTTACCCTCCGCTCCAGACGTTGGAACGGGGGCTTAACGCCACAATGGAATTTTCCTCTGCACTTCTCCTGGGGACATTCTGCACTATTAACCACCATCCTAGCACTTTCGGCCTACTTGATGTGTCTTTGTATAAAACTGTAAACCAGGAATGTGCCTCTTTTCTCTGTGAATCGTTATGTGAATTGTCACCGCGCTGCCAGTATATAACTTAATTGCTGAAGTGTGAACTACGTTTTGGAAATGGCCCTCTCTTTTGATCACTTTGTCTGACTCTTCCATCAGCATTGCTTACTTTTGTGCTCCTTTGCACTATGAGCTATAGCTATGGATTGCTATGTCCAGTTCTTTAAGTGGGAGGAAGAATCAAGCAGGGTCTAGTAAGGGGTCAAGGTGTGTGTTGGAGAGGGGCCTGGCAATTGCTTGGTTCTCAGGCAGTTGGAGACAAGCAGGGGAATGTGAGGCGGGACACACTGCTATCATTCCTTAAGGTGCGCCCTCAGCTTAAAGTGGTATGTGCATTCCGAGAACAGCATTATGGCACATTTGCACATCTCTATCACCTCAGCGCCACTGCATACAGAGCACATGTGCGAGATACATTTGCAGGAATTTATATTCCTTCTATGAAAATGTATCTGAGGATTACAAAATCACAGGAAGTTTCACATGTGCATCGGGCAATGTTGTTTATCTGATTATGTGAATGAAATGCCCCTTGCGGGGCTACTATGTTGGGGAAACTGGCCAGCAACTACATAAGCAGATTAATCTACACAGACAAAACTTAAGCGACGAAGTAAGGACATGCCCATCAGTAAGCACATTTTGGAATCTAACCACACCCTGGGTAACTTTAAAATTACAGTGTTGAAAGGTAACTTTAGGACAGAAAATACGCAAAAAACGTATGAAGACAAATGCATGCAGACTTTCAATACACTTGAAAATGGTTTAAATAGACATCGCATCTTCATGAGTCACTATCCCGAATAACACATTCCCATTCCTCTACCCATAGAGAACCAGAGGCCAAAACAGATAGACCTGTTTTTTCCTATATCATCTTCCATGGCTCTTTACTGACACATCCCCAACCCCATCTGCTTCTCTGCTGCAATGTTATGTTGCTGTGCTTATTCCTGTCCATGCCCTACCAGCTCTTTAAACTCCCTGCCCAATAAGCTTCCCAGAGGCTGGTTAGTGTTGCTGTTCCAGGCCAAACATTTCTTTAACCCCCCTTCCCCACCTAGATGTAGAGAAGCACACTCAAAATAGTATCCTTTTCACACCAGCCTTCACAAGCCAAAGGGTCAAAACATGACCAGTGGTTCCCCCTCCTTATTGGCCTTCTGGGTGGACAATAGTGAAAATGTGACCAACAGCCTGAATATGTTTCTAAGAAGTGACTTCCTGCGTTTCACATCCCAAGCTTAAACGTAGGTGGGCAACAGGCTTAGTGGAGATGGACACGCAAATGACTATGGGCCTCATCACAAGTTGGGTGTTATCCCGGCGCTAGTTGCTCCACATTCCTTCATACCTTTTTGAGAGTAGCTCAGCACTGTTTTTTTTTCTCTTGCCTGCTTGCATGTCCTTTTCAGTGCCCCACTTAAAAAATCTTTGTGACTGAATGCATGGGGGGGGGGGGGGTGGCGGAACCTTTGAAGTGTAAGGCTCCCTGTGAAAGAAACCAATCAGAAGCAGACACAAACAGATGAGACATTCCAGGGGTGAAAGACCTGCTATATTCAAAAAGCCTAATTCTCTTCCTATGCCTCATTAAGTCATTTGAAAGTTATGAAAACTTGCAAGTAAATGACTTTGTTAGCCTAACTAAGCTATCATCTTGTTGTCTTTTTTGGAACAGCACTTTGCAAATTAATGAGGCATATTCTGAAAACATGGAAGCCTGGAGTGGGGAGCCGTGTGCTAATGTGATGTGATAGCAGGTATGCATTATGGCCTCTTGTGCATTGGTGAATGTGCCTACAGTGTGCCTCCTCTGACACATTCATAGAGAGCAACAGCATCATCTAGACGGATGCATTCTTCATGCAAATGACAGAACCCCCAGTTCCAATAGTGCACGCCTCATTATGCAGCGTTCACTGGGGGGGGGGGGGGGTAGTCATGTCCAGCAGAGGCATAGTCTGCATACCAGCCGGAGTGTTATGTTATGTGAAATGAACTTGTAAAGCGCACATTCACCTGAGGCATCTTGACGCAAAGAGATCCAACAGGACAAGGCCAAAGCCTAGAAAAGAAGGGTCTTCAAGGAACGTCTAAACGTGAAGTGGTCCTCAGTAGCCCGATGGGAGGATTCCAGAGTTTTGCAGCAGCAGTTGAAAAGGAACGGCCACCCATCCTAGTTCGCTGAAACAGAGCAGCAGAAAGCAAACGGGCGTCTTGAGAATGAGGCGTATGTCCTGGGTGGTATATAATTTGATTCTCTACAGGTGTTCTATTGGTATGGTCGAGGATGATGACATATACTTTTCCTCCACTTAACCCCTTAAGGGGGTGCATTACAGATGTGTCCTGGCTAATTCACTTTTCAGACTGGTGCACTTTTGGGTGTGGTTAACAGTGGTAGAAGTGTACCGAAAAAAGTAGTAGAACTGTTTTCTCAGCAGGGGAGAGGGTAGGAGGCAGCATAGTGCAAAATGTGACAAGGTGTTGTGGCCGGGGCATTGCAATAGTCTAGGTGACTAGTAACTAAGGCTCCTATTACAACTTGCACAGGGATATTAATGGACAAATCCTCTATATAGAATGGTGAACAGGGTCGCAAAAATTTGAATAATGGTAAACAGAAATGCATAAAGTTATGGAACACTGATTCTGACCATTCCCACTCACTTCGATCACTGCGTGGTAGCAGCGCTGCTCCCCATTGACACAGAGGCCCCCAATTGACTATGCAAGATCAGGGTTACACAGCTAGCACCTGTTCATTTGTAAATTTTGCACTCATTGTTAATTGTTGTTATTTTGTATTTTGTTGTTCCATTGTACAGCACCTTGGTGTAAAGTGCTCTATAAATGAATAAATAAATAAATCAACAGCCTGTAGTAGCAGAAATGACCTGCTGGAGTCAGCAGACCCCCATTCCTCCATGGCTCAGGCTGAACTTTGCTGTGTGTGCCTGGAAGGACTACTGACTGTGAATGCAAATGCAAGATTGGTTTTTACACGTTTAAAATGCATGTAAAACACCTGAATAAATACATTTAAGTGAAACTGCATTAATGTAGACGATGAGCACACTACCCCGGGTAGGTGTAACACTCCTACGGAAGTCAGCATTAACTCTTTAGCATGCACCAATGCACTCATGGGTGAAGATGGTAACTGGAAGGGCATATGGAATTTGAATGGGGGCCTTTGCTGATTATCCGTTTCTGATTAAGCTATGTGGTATCAAAGAGATACATCTTACTGCTAGCAACGGTACAACGTTGTTAAATCATCAGGTTTTTTTCCCGGAGTTTTTACCGAAAATATTCGTCCGAAAAACGAATTGAAATATATGGGGTGGAGTGGGTAAGGGGATCTGAGGGGTAGGTGATTGTGGAGAATAGGGAATAGATAATAGAGAAGCCGGGATTGTGGGGAACCCCCCAAAATATATATTTTTTAAATCAATTAGTTTTTTCGGCCAAAGATATTTGGCAAAAAAATCAGCGGACAAAAAAAAACTTGCGATCTAAGAACATCGAACCCTTGCAACACCCATACATTCGATGTGGTGTGTGCATTGTTGATCTTGTTCAGAGAGGCTCTTCCACAACCCGGTCACTCCCTTAGAGGTACCTCAGTTGCATGCCTAAATGCCTTGTTCCACAGCCTGTGTCTTTATTCTGGGGCTGCCTGTAAGCTTGTGAATGACAGCACGTATGGGACAGATACTGTGAGTGACATGAGGTTTGTATTGTGTGTGCCCTTTTTCTATATTACAGACGTCCCATGCCAATCCTGGCACAACTCATTCCTAAGTGCACCAAATACTTTCTCCCCTTTTGTCCTCCTCTTCAATATCCGGGCATGCACGTGCCCCTGCTAGGATTCCCACAGATTCCTGCTTTGTGTGATTAGTTGGATGCAGTGCCCTATAGAGCTGACTGCTAGGAAAGATATCCATTCATGGGCAATTTTCCCTCCAATTGTGAACCCCCCAACTTGTTGCTATTGTTTTACCAGTGGAGCCCAGCCTTCTGCTGTACTCTGCTGGGCTTTTGCTCATTTGGTTATGGGGAACTGACATGCCCTTCAGACTGTCAGTACTGGGAGACTTTGTTTCCCTTAGTCTTTCACTGTGTTGCTATTTCTTAGTAACATTGTATTGGTGCGCAATGTACCTTCCAGTACAGTGCGCTGAGGTACCTTTTTCAATTTCAAGGCCCTATACACCCTCGAAGGATTTTTGGTGAATGTACAAGTGTGTTCAGGGCAGAGCTGGTGGCAGCAGTTACTTTTAAAGCATTTTTGACTCTTTTTTTATGGTCCAAACCGCGTTTACCCGCGTTTGACCCAGGAGAGTGGCCAGTGCCTAAAATGGCCATGCCAAGAGGTCCTTTATTCTGTCCTTTGGCCATTTTGTCCCTTTGCCTTCACCAGGTCGATCAGACCTGGGAAATACCTTATTTGGTCATACAGATCCCCAAGCAAACCGAAGCTTTCGCTGGCATCGGCATGCCTGGTCTGTGTGCACCCATGATGTAGGCTGGAGCTGTCTAGTTCCAATACGGTGGGATTACTGGGACCACTGTGTTCCGTGACTGGTCCTCATCTGGGATGGCTGAATGAGAGCAGATCTCTTATTTGTTTCTCTTCATTTGGCGCAAAGGAGATTTTGGATAAGAGAAGGCACATTACACCCATTCCAGGTCGATCTTCTGAGTTCACACCAAACTTAGTAAAGGAGCCAAGGATCCTGAGCGGAAGAAGCAGATCCATGGAACCGCTGGTGACCCACTGGAAGGTTTGGCCCCCTGACCCTGCTGTTGTCCCGCCGGAGCCCCTGTTTTTGATCAATCATATAAGGCCTGCAAGAGTGCTTTCACCCGTTGCAGTAGTGAGACTAACTACTCTCGGCACCTCCTGCAAACAAACCTTTTCCGGAACTGCACAGTGAACTGACCAGCTTCTACAGGGACTTTGCCCTGGAACCGCCACCATCTCGAGTTTCGACTTGAGCCTTTGGATACTGTACACTCTGGATATAAGGCACTCTCTTGCCGAGTTTTGTACACCTAGCATTCCGAGGTCTGGAATTAGGAGAGTCCGCCTGAACCCGAGCATACGCGGTCACTGTGTCTCCCCGCTGTCATGACAAACTTTGTGGGTGCCTTGCTGCTGTGCCCCCCTGTGCCCTAAAACAAGCTGCAGTGGAACTGGCCTGATCCCTTCACCATAAGTGTAGAAATCGCCACTGTCCCGCCACAAACTGAGGTCCCGGAATGCAGCCCCTGAAAGCTGCAGAGACGCGCAACTGCAGGAGTCCAACCTGTGAATTAACTGGACTTGACTGGCAAGGTTTGTCCGGGGGGTGCAGAGGATCGGTAAGTGTTTGCATCCTTTACCAGTGGCCCCTGGTGCATCCATAGACTTTTATACATGAGTGTCCCCTTAGGGCCACTCTCCTTTGTCAAGGTAAACTGTGCTACCAAGCTATTCCCGGTTCTTGGAATTCGCTCTGCCCTCTTGTGGAGACCCAATAGTGGGACCTTATTCTTCATCACTTCACCAACCTTCCTGAGCAACAGTGCTATTCTGTCCCGTTTTGTAGTAAGCAAGGTGGTTGTTAAGAACCCCATAAACTCAGGCACTGGACATTGAATCTCGTGACCAATTGATTTGCGTATGTGCAGCAAAAAAGGAAAAGTCTTGTCACTTTTGTTGACTTAGAGTGCTGTGCTATTATCATATAAAGTGCTGACAAGTGTTTCCACCACAAAAGGGTCTTTATCAAGGCGGTTATTGTATGGTTCTGGGCCTGGGCCTGGAGTATCAGTGAAGATGCTACCGCTCTTTATGGTGCACCTCTTTATGTAAAGGTACTCTCTCACTTCACTATGTGACTTAGGTTTTTCAACATGCAGATTTTTATGCAAATTCTCTCCCAATAGGATCTGGGATTTAGGTCTCAATTTCCAAACATACAGCCAGTATTTCAGTATGCAAATGTCTTCTAAATACACTGTGCGATTTATGACTCCGTTTCTCAACATGTAACAATCCTTTATGTGAATGTACCCTAAATACGGTAGAGGGCTTAGTACACCGTTTTGTATAACTTGTTGCATTTTTATTTGCAACTGTCTTCTCAATGTGGTGTAAAACATAGGAATCAGCTTCCCAGGATTCAATGGTTTGTTATCTAAAGGCCCTTTACGTTATGGGACCTAGGATTCAGTTTCCCAACATGCAGTGTTTCTTTATGCAAGTGATCTCTCAATAGTCTCTGAATTCTGATTGTAACTGTCAAGGTGCTTTGGCCTGGACTCAACCGGCATTTGCAGGTCCATGGCTCTCCTCTTTAATCTTTGTCGTCTCTTTCCATCACATTTCTCTTCTCTTCTGTACTTTGGGTTGTCCAACCTAGATGTGTTGTAGAGGGTTACCAGACATTTGGTCGAAAAAAATTGGTCGACCAGACAAATGGTCGAACCAATTTGGATCGAAAACCAAATGGTCGAATTTTTTTATTTTTTTATTTTCACCTTTCTTTTTGTTTTTTTTTGGGGGGGTCCCCCCCAACCCACTTTTTTTCTAAAAACCCATTTTTGTAAAAAACGAAAACCCGAAAAATAAATATATAATTAAAAAAAAAAATTCGACCATTTGGTTTTCGACCAAATTGCCTCGACCAAATGTCATTCGACCAGTTTTAGGTCGACCAAATGTCTGGACACCGTTGTAGAGTCTCCCTCACAACCCTCTCAGTTAACTTCTCAGTCAGCAGACCACTTCCTGAAGCCATAGACCCTCTCCTGGTGTCAGTGGTGCTGATGGTGTGACAGCTTTGCTATCCCTTGCAGCCCAGATCAGTGTCCAACCTACCCACAACCTCCAGGCCTCCTGCAGGGTTTCTCAGGCTCTTGTCTTTCAAGGAGCAGGACTGGTTTGCCGGGATTCCGCCATTGCTCCTCAGTGGTGTGGTACCGTGTTTCCATGATGCTAGAGGTATCCATGGTTCTCTTCAGTTCAATAACAATATTCTCTGCTTCACTTCCGTCTTTTCAATCATACCCTGATCCAAAAGTAAAATCACTTGGTTATAGATGTGGACAGCAGATGTAGGTAGAACACTCTAGTGGGCCAGCTCTGTTCATGATTCTTAAAAACACATGTAACCCCGCTAGGACCTTCCATGTTCTCACATATCTTTTCCCAGACTCCTATTCACCTTATGATGAAAATGAAAAAATGTCAGTAAAAATGCAGAAAGACTTGCAACCATTCAAATATACAACAGATGGTGGGAAAACACATTTAGTTTTGGCTCCTAGAAACATCTTCAACAGTAAATTTATAAGACAAAACTAATGCCATGGAGAGTAGAGACAGGAGGATGGAATTAAGTGATGAATATATGTCGGCACCTGTGCCTTGATATCCTTCCTGCCCTGTGCACACTCATGGCATTGCGTATTTGTCATGCGCACACGCATTGGCCATTTTCTATTGGCTGTTTCTGTTGTCACTTTGATCTCAGCAAAGAGTGACAGCAGAAATGGCCAATACATAATCGCCAAGAACAATGATGGATTGGTAGTATGATGGAATGCTTATACTTCTAGATCTAGCCACCGCATTTCATACCCTTGACCTCCCAATCCTTCATTCTCATCTGGTCAAGTGGCAGGATGACCCAGCATGCTGCAAAATGGAGTGGAGCTTTTTTAATAAACGAATCAGCAGATTTTATCTGGGTACCTTCTCTTTAAAAGATGCTTTGCACGATTTTGAGGTCCCTCAAGGAGCTCATCTTTCACCCCTCCTTTTAAATATATACATATTAAGCCCCTACACGATTTGTTGTTAAACCACAATGTATCCTGTCACAGCTACACAGACTTCAGCTATCTAGAGCTTATTGGGTCCTCTTTTTAGGGGCTGGGTGGGTGAGGACGACTAGACACAAATTAAACACAAGCCCACAAACCAACTTCGTTACCCTTCGGCTATGGCGAGATACTCAGATGCCTACAGACCTACTCATGTATGACCCCTTTAATCATCAAAGAAAGGGGCGTGAACGACCATATCTTATCAAAAATATACATATTTTAATTTATCAAAAGCGATTCCAAAAACATTCATTATGATATAAACAACAGCATTTTCAACAATTCATTCTAACAATAACATCTACACATACATTTACAACTCGTATTGTGGAACAACATACAATGCAAGTTCCTCTACGTGTGAGTGGGACGATAAGTATCTCTACCACTGCTCTTTCTAGCGTAGCCTCCTTATCTAATGGGGGCGAGATAAATGTGTCTACACTTAACAAAATGTGTTTCTAGGGCCAAAACAATCATCAGAGAATGCACGCAACTTAATTCCAATTGCATTTCCTCTTGGTGCTGTCTTCAGGGCACTTAATCTTTTGTGTATGCTCTCATTTCTTCGTATGTCTTCCCGCAATGTTAGCCATACATATGATTATCTAAAAACAAACAAACAGAACAATCTTTCCTACAATCATGATTACTTTCACTTATGGTCTGGCAAATATATTATAGCATCTTTTGTATCTTCGCCACTATATCCTTTAAGCAGATGGTAAATTAGTTCTTGGTATTGTAATTACCCAAAGAAAAACATTCTCTCTCTAACATCCTATTGATACAAATTATTTACCAACAGTATACATTTACTATTCACTTCGTGTTTTGGCATGTTCACTATTCGCTATTTGTCACTTTGAATGTGAAAATACCTTTCTCTTCGCTTCTCACTCGTAACAGGTTATTTTGCTTTCCCGTGTTGTGTTTATTTCGAAACCACTTCTAAAGGTGGATGTCCCTTACTGCCGACTTGTCTCTATAAACAAAAGGGAGATATATATTTATCGGGGGATGTAACTCCTCTGCAGCACTAGTGCCTCAATGTTTCCCTGTCTAGGGCTGTGCTTACCCGCTGAGATCAGTAACAGCATAGACTCTTCCATTTTCATTGTGCGTGAAGCACTTTGCTTAATGTCCCTTCTAATCGTACCGGCCGTATCTGAACCTTCGCACAGTCCTATTCAAATGAACCGAGACTCGGCATCAGTAACCCGCGGACAACAAGATTTCCATGCGTTAACACCACACTCGCCTTGACTCGCTCACCTGCTGTGATCCGTAATCATATGATCTCGCGCTCACTCTCATGCGTCCGGGTGACTTGCTTCTTAGGAAGTGGAGAACTTCCTAATGCCTCACGTGATCCTTAAAACGCGTGAGGCGTGATGACGTCAGCGACGTACCATTGCATGATCTACTAGCTGGCCGCTCACCATGTGTGAATAACTGGCGTGGACCCTGTGAAATGCGTGTGATGTGATGACGTGAGATCTCCAGTGCCTGTTGATAAGGTCTTCTATGTTGCACGGGTGCCATGTTGGAATAGCTTGTGGGAACCCTAAGTAAATGACCCTACAGCCACCATATGTATCCACAGATGGAATTATACTATTAACAAGCATCTATCGAATCACAAACTATATGCCCCCACCTACATGGGAACTACTCGGATTATTGAGACATTTGCACACAAGTGAAGGGAATTAATGATGTAATTCAAACGAACACCTCCTTTGTCGCCAAAGTATGATGTATTAGAGACAGAAACCACCCACAGGTGACTCAGAAGAAAAGAAAATATTTCTTATCTTCTATGGTGAACAAACAAGGCCCATTCAATGGAAACATTTAAACCGAGTTTCACGGTGTCCAATGAATGAATCCATTTTTGTTCTGCCTGTCTTAACTTCAGATCTCTGTCACCTCCTCTGGGTTGGGGCAGAATCATTTCGATGATGAACCAATGTATGTCATCGCCACCATGGTGAGCTGATTTATAGTGTGCTACCAAAGGTTTTTCTGCGACACCATTTTTCACACAGGACCTGTGCTCGCAGATTCTCTGCCGGATGGGTCTTTTAGTTTTACCCACATACAATAACCCACACAGGCATTTTATGTCATATACCACCCACTTGGAATTACAATTGGTGAAATTTCTTAGGTGCCAGTCTCTACCTTTCAACGTCACGCTTTTCATGTCAGATGTTAATTTGCAGACAGAGCACTTGCCACATCTGTAGTGGCCCACTACTGAAGGTAAGTCCCAGAGTGTTGCCTGATTGTCTGTTTTGGTCCTAGATGTTCTATACGTATGGACCAATTTGTCTCTTAAGTTAGGCATTCGACGAAACGCAAAACGTGGTTTATGTAAGGAGAATTCTTCAGTATTTATCATATTCCAATGCTTAAGTATACACCTACGCAGATCATTGCTGATGGGTGAGAACGTTGAGACACACGTAATCTTCTCTTCCTTTGTTCGTGGTTGTGGAATTAGACAATTTTGTCTAGTTATATTTTTGGTTCTTTTCATGGATCTCCGTACAATGTGAGGAGGGTACCCTCTCGCTTGAAGTCTACATGCTAGATCTTTGCTGTTAGTGTCGAAATCCTCCCTATGGCTACAGTTTCTTCTAATCCGTAGGAACTGGCCAAAGGGTAGGTTTTCTCATAAGGATAGCGGATGAAAGCTGTCAAAAAGTAAAAGAGTGTTCTTGTCTGTAACCTTTTTAAAGAGAGTGGTCCCAAGTTTATTATTGTTGTCTTTATAGACCAAAAGGTCTAGAAAAGCAATCTTCTCAATATCAGAGTGCATCGTAAAATTGATGCACTGTTCTTGGTTGTTGAGCCAAGTCAAAAAAAGTGCAAGTTCAATTTGGCTCCCTCCCCATAGCATGAAAACATCATCGATGTAACGGACCCATGTTTTCATATACTGTTTAAACGGATTGTGTTGTGCAAAAACCGAATGTATCTCCAAATCATCCATGAACAGGTTCGCCAAATCAGGGGTGAAGGTCGAACCCATACTGGTACCATGTTGTTGTTAATAGAACGTGTCTTGTTCTATAAAGAAATTATTGGTCAAGGCCAATCTAATACATTCCAGAATGACTGCTGATGGCACAGTCTTATCTTCTCTTAGCTCCAGATATTTCTCCATCACATTGACACACTTCATTTGAGGAATGCTCGTATAGAGAGCTTCGACATCTAGTGTGATGAGTATGTCTTCGGCTCTCACCTCTATGGTATCTAGCACTTTAATAATATGGGTGGTATCTTGGATAAAGGAGCGCATAGTCTTGGCAAAAGGTCTCAAGAAGAAATCCGTATACACTGACAGAGGCTCCAAAATAGAACCAATAGCTGCCACAATGGGTCACCCTCGAGGGTTCACAGGATCCTTGTGAATCTTAGGTAAACAGTAAAATGCTGGTACTACTGGATGTCATTGTATGAGAAATGCTTTTTCATCTGCATCTATCCACCCTTCACTCTCTGCATGGTTCATCAAACTTTCAATTTCCTCCTTGATTCTAGTTGTTGGATCACCGGGTAGAGGCTTGTAGAAAGTGGCCCTTTCAAGCTGTTTTTTAACTTCACTTCGGTATTGATCAATCCCCCATAAAACCACTCCTCCTCCCTTATCTGCTGGTTTTATAACAAACATGTTGTTGTCTGACAATTCTTTTAAGGCCAGCCTTTCTTCTTTAGACAAGTTGTCTCTGAGTCTATTTTTTGTTTTGACCAATATTTTCATTTCCCTAATGATCTTGTTTTCGAAACTAATGATTTCAGGCGAGACCATAGAAGATAGTGGGATGAAAGTGGAGGGTGGTTTTAATCCTGTGCTACTCTTTTCCAACGGTCGCTGTGTGTCATGCTCCCTGAAAAAGTATTTCAACCGTATTGTTCGGAAGAAATTGCACATTCCTGCCTCAGTAGTGAATGGGTCAGCTTTATTGACAGGAACAAAAGATAACCCTCGACTCAGGACCTGGACTTCTGCAGTTGTGAGCATATGGTTGCTCAAATTAAAAATAGAGATCACCATGTTTGTGGCGTTGGTTGCCACTGGCGCGTCCGCATCCCATGGTTGCCCGGTTGACGGGTCTTCCCTCGTCACCCCCTGTTCTGAAAAGGGCCCCTTTGTGGATTCCCTGTGTTAACAGGGCCTGTACTTGATCCCCCATCGCTACTATTCGATGAGTTTGAAAAGGTGACATATTTCCTAAAAGGGCCTCTGTTGTTGAAGCCCTGATTTTGGCTCTGGTTTGTATTGCTTTGTGTGAAAAAGCCAGGGACCAAAATCAGGTATGTCACTTCTTCCGTGTAGTTATGTACATCTTTTTTTAATTTCCACAATTTCTTGTCCATGGTAAAGGTCCTAAATTTGCTCATGTCCTCTTCTATTTTTTCTAGTAATGCCTTCACATTGGGTATCACTGAGTCATCTTGAATTTTTTCTCGAGTTCTGCAAGTTCAATTTTTTGTTTCTTCGCTTCCTCTTCTGCCGTTGATATGACCAGGATCACCCAATCCCGGAACATTTATTTCCCACACCGCTAAAGTTAGACATAAATTTAGGATTGTCTAAAAAGACTCTGGGTATGTTCCTTACTTGTAACCCCTCGGGTATAACTCCTGCCTTCAGATATTCTACCATTAACTGGCCATGGGATTCTGTGCGAATCAGTTTTTTGACTTTCTGAGTCAGCAGGTCCAAATCGTTCGTATTGGGTGGTGTGGTACTCGATATTGCCGGAATTGGTTGTCCCACAATCGACGGCAGGTCGAAGAATTTTTTTAATTGTTCATCCGTAAATGAAACAATATTAACATTTTCCTTAATGATGTATGAATACACTCTACCAACCAACGGGTTGTCCTAAATCTTCAGCTATCTAGAGCTTTTTGGGTCCTCTTTTTAGGGGCTGGGTGGGTGAGGACGACTAGACACAAATTAAACACAAGCCCACAAACCAACTTCCTTACCCTTCTGCTATGGCGAGATACTCAGATGCCTACAGACCTACTCATGTATGACCCCTTTAATCATCAAAGAAAGGGGCATGAACGACTATATCTTATCAAAAATATACATATTTTAATTTTATCAAAAGTGATTCCAAAAACATTCATTATGATAAAAAGAACAGCATTTTCAACAATTCATTCTAACAATAACATCTACACATACATTTACAACTCGTATTGTGGAACAACATACAATGCAAGTTCCTCTACATGTGAGTGGGAAGATAAGTATCTCTACCACTGCTCTTTCTAGTGTAGCCTCCTTATCTAATGGGGGCGAGATAAATGTGCCTACACTTAACAAAATGTGTTTCTAGGGCCAAAACAATCATCAGAGAATGCACGCAACTTAATTCCAATTGCATTTCCTCTTGGTGCTGTCTTCAGGGCACTTAATCTTTTGTGTATGTTCTCATTTCTTCGTATGTCTTCACGCAATGTTAGCCATACATATGATTATCTAAAAACAAACAAACAGAACAATCTTTCCTACAATCATGATTACTTTCACTTATGGTCTGGCAAATATATTATAGCACCTTTTGTATCTTCGCAACTATTTCTTTTAAGCAGATGGTACATTAGTTCTTGGTATTGTAATTACCCAAAGAAAAACATTCTCTCTCTAACATCCTATTGATACAAATTATTTACCAACAGTACACATTTACTATTCACTTTGTGTTTTGGCATATTCACTATTCGCTATTTGTCACTTTGAATGTGAAAATACCTTTCTCTTCACTTCTCACTTGTAACAGGTTATTTTGCTTCCCCGAGTTGTGTTTATTTCGAAACCATTTCTAAAGGTGGATGTCCCTTACTGCCGACTTGTCTCTATAAACAAAGGGAGATATATATTTATCGGGGGATGTAACTCCTCTGCAGCACTAGTGCCTCAATGTTTCCCCTTCTAGGGCTGTGCTTACCCGCTGAGATTATTAACAGCATAGACTCTTCCATTTTCACTGTGCGTGAAGCACTTCGCTTAATGTCGCTTCTACTCGTACCGGCCATATCTGAACCTTCGCACAGTCCTATTCGAATGAACCGAGGCTCGGCGTCAGTAACCCGCGGACAGCAAGATTTCCATGCGTTAACACCACACTCGCATTGACTCGCTCACCTGCTGTGATCCGTAATCATCTGATCTCGCGCTCACTCTCATGCGTCCCGGTGACTTTCTTCTTAGGAAGTGGAGAACTTCCTAATGCCTCACGTGATCCTTAAGATGCGTGAGGCGCGATGATGTCAGCGACGTACCATTGCATGATCTACTAGCTGGCCGCTCACCATGTGTGAATAACTGGCGTGGACCCCGCGAAACGCGTGTGACGTGATGACGTGAGGTCTCCAGTGCCTGTTGATGAGGTCTTCTATGTTGCACGGGCGCCATGTTGGAATGGCTTGTGGGAACCCTAAGTAAATCACCCTACAGCCACCATATGTGTCCACAGATGGAATTATACTATTAACAAGCATCTATCGAATCACAATCTATACGCCCCCACCTACATGGGAACTACTCGGATTATTGAGACATTTGCACACTAGTGAAGGGAATTAATGATGTAATTCAAACGAGCACCTCCTTTGTCGCCAAAGTATGATGTATTAGAGACAGAAACCACCCACAGCAACACAGACGACAGGCAGTTGCTCTTCAACATATATTGGGAGGCCAACAAGGTCCTGGAGAGGATCCATTTTTTATCGGCCTAAATGAAACATGGATGACATAAAATTGGCTTGGCCTGCATCCTTTCAAGACCGAAACTCTTCTGGTCTCCATGAGAAACACACTACTAACTGTGATTGCATCTTGTCAAACAGTAGACTTATCAGGGGGCATTATAGAGTCTTAAGAAACAAAAACATTAGGTGTAATATGTGATTCTAAGTTGTCCAGGACTACATATGCCAATCTGATAGTCAGAAACACTGCATGCCAGCGCATGCCCCTCCAACACCTTAAACCCTTCCTGACACAGGATCACCTAAGACTTATTGCTCATGCTATCACTGGTTCCCAAATTCACTACAGTCATTGACTATTGGTTGGAGCACCCAATTATGTAACCAATCATTTCCAGTTATTGATGAATTCCTCAGCAAGGATCATCACCTTATCACCCCAAACTCATCTTATATCTCCACTCTTACATCGCTTCCATTGGTTACCCTTCAAGGCTAGAGGTACCCTCGGAGCCTTAACCCTTGGGCATAAATCCTCCTATGGGAAAGTGCTACAGGACTTTAAATGCAGCTTGAAAATGTACATGCCAAATGTGCAGCTAAGGTTTCTGAGTAAATTGTTGATTGATGTTCCCCTGCACCTGTGCCATGGGGCAATCATTTTTCATTCCGGTGGGTCATTTGTGGAACTCTCTCCCAGCAGAGATGGCGTCTGGTTCATAATCTCCTAGCTTTTCGATGGAAATGAAAGACATGGTTGCATTCAGGCCCGAACTGCCCTGTAGGGAAGTTGGGTAATGCCCGAGCCAAAAACACAAAATGTTAGTGCGGGACAGTTTCTTTACTCAAAGTGGGCCACTTTCTTTCAATGTGGGCCAGTTTGATGAATTACTTCACTTGCAGCTAGAAGTTCTGACCAGTGTTAATGACTATATATTCTTTAAAATGCACAATTTGCAACACATGTTATCAACCTCCCACCCCCTCTTGGGTATTACTCAAGCAATCTGTCACAAAAGGAATGAATTGCCATTTGCAACTGTCTGCCACTTTTTCATTGGTGCCCAAGACAATTGTATGCTGCAGTCTGACACTAGTTGCATTAGGCTCCCTTCCTTTTACTGGCCTCCAATTAATTGTAGAACCCAATATTTTTTAATCGGACGTCATTGACGGAAGTGTGCTCGGATACCTTTCTAGGTCGTGAGCACCATCTAAATAACCAAATCATGGGGCATTTACTCCCCAGAAGGAACCTTAAAAACATAATTTTGCAAGTGTTCAAAGTCCGTGTTTATGAGCACTAGTCATGCATTTGCAGGGATGGAAATGCCCCGATAGGGTTTTTGGAATGTGTTAATTTGTTTTTAAGAGGTGGGGTTTCACCTTAGTTAATGACCTGGGGGATAGCTCCGAGGCAACAGGCTCGTCTTGGAAGCAACAGAACGCCGAGCAACATGAGCTCAGTACTCAGTCTCATGCGCAGAGGCTTGTCTCCAGCATAGAGCAGGATATAAAAACCCATTATAATTTTATGGTGATTACACAAGGCACATGAGGGCATTGCTGGGGCATTTGCGGCAGCACTTTGCATATTAAGGCAGCGTTGACGAGGCTGTAACTTACTATATCCCGGTAAGCAGGCACATTATGGCATTATTAGAGCATTTGAGACTACACTTGGCATTTCGGGATATGACCTGAATTGTGTATGGCTCTCCCTTACATTTGGTAATCAAGCATTTTCCATTTATTGCCTTCATTTGCGCACTTACACCGCTTGGTATGCAGAGGTGCTCTGGCCTACCACCTCCCTCAGAAATATCTCACATTGCAAGGCTGGCACAATGATGGTAGTACCTGGCCTCAAGATGGCAACATCTGGCAAACGGTGTGATTATCTGGGCATATTATAGTGCAATTGCAATGGCCAACGTTGCCACGATCCATCACATGAACTGATTTCCAGGTGCAACGTTGCTAATGGGCGTGGGTGATTTCGGAACCCTAATTGTGTTTTGTTGGCTTGTAATGTTTTTATAGAAGTACTTGAAATTCTTAATTTGAGAACAAACGGAAAACTAACAAATGGATAAAATACAAGCTGCCGAATTTGGAGCTGTTCCCATGAACATTATATGTTGGTCACGGATGCTGCTGTGGGATTCTTGAGTGATGCCATGCATGTATGCTCTACTGGTGAGTGGAATGCTGAGCAGGAGATATGGTGAGTGCAGGATGCAACGTGGTCTGTTGGTGCTTTTTCTCTCAGTGTCTACGTATCTCTTGACTTTATCTGTAACCAATCACATCAACCTACTTCCTTCTATTACCTCAGCTCCTGCTGTCTCTTTGGAATCAAGTAGTACCTTGGATTGTAATCATTGTCTACCGCATTAAAGCAAGGAAAGTCCAGAGGGGTTGCTCAAGTAGTGGCCTTAAGATATTGACCAAAGAACATTTTAGCTTGGTTCCAGTTTAAGTGTTCCTAGGATTCGATTATTTTCTCATGCTAAGAGTGGTACAGGGAAACAGGATGGATTTTACCCTCTTGCGAATCAATATCTATCAAGACCTTTCAGCATCTTCATCAGAAAGGGTCCTATTACTGGAAAGGAGATCTTCAATGCAAGATCCAAATAAGAGACTTTTCCTTTCAGTTCATTTTAACGCGGTGATCCAAAAGCTTGCACAGTCATGATGAACTTGTTCAGGACATGTCTATGTGTGAGCAATTAGCAATACAACAGTGTGTCTCCATCAATCACGTTCCATGGAGCCCTGGCAATAATTGCCCGTGTTGCTTCAAAGTTTTCTGCCACCTGCATATCTGTTCCAACGCATACTTTCTTCGTGCCCAGTACCTATAATAAACACAAATATGTTTTTTTTGTAAACATATAGGACCTCTTCAGGTCATATAACGCAATGGTATCGCTACTGTGTGGCATGCACTGCCGATGCCTCTGGTTTGGACACATCAGCACAGCAGGACCAGAGACAACAAGGGGCAGATACCATTATGCTTTTTTTAGGGAGGAAAAGAGGGAGGTACACATCTTATCTGGATGGCCCGATGAATTTGATTAATTTAACAGAAAACCCAAATGTGTACTCATCTTGCAATGGCACTCTGAATGACTAGCCCATTCTGATTGTGTCCCATAGGGACACTCTACTGTTCATGAAAATCTTCAGTAGATTTGAGTGTGACAATGTTTCTCAAGTTACGGTGCTGCAAAGTCTTGGGGCAGATCTACGAAGCGTCTGCTAAATCAAAATTGGGTGCAAAATCAATTGAGAATGCGCAAACGCCACCTGCAATTCAGAAAAGCACAAAACATTAAGTATGGGACTTTTCATGGCACTTGAAAAAGTAAGTATCAGTGTAAACTTTGACGAGGACCCCCCATGTAGACTCGCCACCTTGTCAGTTGCAATTGCAGAAATGGAGACTGGGATTGGCAAACTAAGATATGTCAACGTGTTTTAGATACAATTGTGCAGAACATAAGCAGGGCCAGAACGCTTTTAAAATAGAATGAGATAAGTGTCAAGGTAATGGCCAAACTAAATAAGAGTGTCAAGATAAAATGGGTGACCAAACGTTAAAATCTGTGTGGCTAAAATAAGGATTAATACTAATTGGGTTTTAACAAGAGGTTAAAGGAACAGGGATTGCCCCTCTTGTGCCAAACGGGATCCTCAGTAAATGTTTTTAAGTTACAAAGATCAATGCAAACCAAAATGCCTGGCAACACATGTACAAAGTTCAAAAAGTGCTTCCAGTATGCACATAAGATATTCACACCAGATCTTCACTCGCCAATGATAGGAGTGTGGTCTGTTCCTGCTGTTCTCTTATTGCCCCTGAGATGTCAGTTGCCCTGAACGAATGACTAAAGGCCAGACTGATGTTTTGGAGGGTCTCTGGGACCTCCGTTTCCTAGGCCCCTTGTTCGTAATGTTACCAGTTTGAAGACATTGGGACTCCCTGCCTGAACGGGTTAGAGTCTCACTTTCTGGGGAGCTTGGCTGGCCCTGGTAAGGTTGGCCTGAGAGGAATGGCCCTATTCTCATTCACACCCTTCTCCCCCTTTTGATCGTTTCTTTAATATTCTCTTCTCTGCTTTGCCTACCACTAAGCTCCCTATCAAAGGAGTTGAACTCCCCTTTTAGTCTCAGCAATATTCTAACTATCAATTCCTCTCTTTCCTCTATCTCCTGATGGTGTCTTTTGGATTCCTCAAATCTAAAGTCCTCCCACTCTACATGGTATCTCTCTCCCTCTCGCTCTGCCTCTCTCTCTCCTCCTGTCTACATGTATCCTCAGTGACCACTCTGCCCTTTTCTCTCACCTTCCAACTAATGTTTCCCTTGAGAGTTCTCTCCCTCCTTGATCTATTGTCACATATTCTTGCTTACCTGATGCCACTCCTCACTTTGCTCTCCAAGGTGACACTCCTCTTATTCTCTTCCCAAACCAACTCTTCCCCTCTCTCTATCAAAGTGGCCAAAGAGATCAAAACACTTGGGGTATACCTGGACTCTACCCTCTCCCTAAATTAAAAAAAAGTGAACACCACAGCCTCATCCACAGCCTACACAAACAAGCTTATTAATGCTTGCAAAGCATTCCTCTCACCAACGAGTTGCATCACACTAGCCAGGGTACTTGTATTATCTAAAATTGACTATTGTAACACCCTCTTCTTGGGAACCTCAGAGCGTAACATGAACAAACTCCAGGTGTTGCAGAACAACGCCCTCAGGGCGGCACTAAGCATCCTGCGGCATGCTCACATATCGAGTTTCAGACAGGATGCCCACTGGCTCCCAGTACGGAACAGAATCACCCTGAGATCACTCTTCATCATCCACAAATGAATGTCTATCAAACACTGCCCCCAAATACTTGGCAGACAAATTCAACTTACAACCTTCAAATAGACCTACCAGGTCAATTTACACGCACTGCCTCACCATAGCTAAATTCAACCAAAAAAAAGCGGGTGGCTCCAGCTTCCCAACACCAGCGGCCAAACAATGGAATGCTATGCCTCCAACCATAAGAACGGTACCGTCGTTCTGGACCTTTAAAGCTAAAACAAAGTCTTGGCTTGCTAGCAAGAATTGCTCAGGTGTCTGACCATTCTGTGTATCTCATGTGCATTGTATGTCTACTTGTACCCTCCCTGTGACCATCTTGTAACCTGGTCACATGCACTTATTGCTGTTATCCATGCCTGCATAATATGTAACTACATGTAACCTGTTGTTTTTGTCTAAGTCTCTGGCACCCAGTTACCTTAGGGTTCGGCGCACGGTATCAATAAAGAAACTTAACTAAACACCCCCATAGCTCTCTCCTGATTTACAGTCTCTCTTACTACCCTAGTGGGGCCTCTTTCCCCGCTCTCTAGGATGGTACCCCTCTCCTTCTGGTCCCAAACAACCCCTTTCTTTCTCTCTAGGAGTCTCACAGTTTGCTCCTGTCATTGTCCTCTCTTAATTCCCACCCACACTCCACTCTCCCAAGCTGGTGCCTCTCTAATTCCCATCAGCACTATTTCCTGCTTTACTCTGTCAATCTCCTCCTAACAAGCTAAATCTCTTCTCACTTCTATTGAATCACTCCACACCAGGGCCTGCTTCTTGCAGCACTTCATCATGGCACTTTCTTCCACTGGTGGGCCCTATGTGGTCTAAATGGTCCGGTCTGCTGCCCTCTCCAGACCAGCTCCCTATAGCTTTGCCAGTAAGTCTTTGACTCAGGATCTGCTTCCTTTTAAGCTCTTCCCAGGACTGATAAAGGTGGCTTCGACTGGCTGCCTTTCCTCTGGTATATGTTAATCTCTGGGGCTGTGTTTCCATGCAATACCCTGCACCTGGGCGATGGTGGTTGTACTGTTTGCTGACTTGGTCATGAGCCCCTGGCTGGCCTTTCGGGGGAAAGGGGGTTTCCCTAAAGCAATATAGGGCCTTTCAGATATTTTGGATGTCCTGCTGGCGTGGGCTGCATGAGTACTTACACCTTCGTCCACTAAGGTCTCCTCTGATGATGCCTGCTGATTTTTGTGTGCTTCTGTGTGTCCAGCTTGTGTTATTTACTTAAAAGTGGCCGAGCAGAACTAATGCAGGTACAACTGCAAAAGCAATTAGTTCCTGCAAAGCTGGTTACCCATTAGGTTGGCTAATGATTTGTTAGCGGTGTCATTCAATTTAGGTCTTTCTAACGCCATAGTATGATCAGATAGTTCTCCCCGTCCAGTCTCGCTGGAAGTTGAAGGTGTCCCTAACTGCTAGCACTTCAAATCTGTTTGATGTTGGGACATTGATGTGGATGTTAGGTGCCTCACTAATAGTGTTGACATTTTTGCTGGTCAGTTTCTCATAGGTTTCCACTGAAATTATGTAACTTTTCCCTCCCCCCTGGGCATCCATTTGAGGTACTTCAAAAGGTTGGCGTTTCACTGCTAGTCTTGCTGAGGGAATTGAGGGGATAACTTTGCCCTAGAAAGAGTGTGATGATTTATCATAGGAAATTGGGGCGCGCTCTCTATTATTTGTATTGTTGTGTGAGTTGATAGGTTTGTCTGCTATCCCCCTTATGTGGTGAGATGTTAGAATTGATGAATAACAATTCACTTGCACTATTAGCTATACAAATGGGTGCATCTAAAGTAGCCTTTGGGTGAAGAGATGAGACCATGTTTGGTAACGAGGCCGTTATAGGAAGCGTGTGGAGGAGAACTTCAATGGTGCCCATTAGTACGTTGGCTTCCTCTGTTGGGTTACCAATTACTGCTGATCTCTTTTTAGCCTTTGCCATAGGTAAAGATGCTGCTGTTTTTCTTTTTACCATTTGAGCTGCTGTGGCTATATTAATTAGTGTCACAAAATAAAAATAGCAATTTGCTTTATAGTACAGTGCAAGACTGGAAATAATGAATCTTATAAGGTCCAAAAAGTGCTAGAATGCATAGCTACTGCATCACACGAGATAGGAATAGCATTGTCTTTGGTAATACACTACAAAACAACAAAATAATCATGTAAAGGGCATGTAGTGTGGGGGACCTGCCAATCAGATGGCACTATATAAGGGTATACTAAGACCAAACTTTAAAAACAATAAAATCCCAAAAGGGGGTATCACGAGTTTAAGATAGAGGGTTAGGCCGCAAGGAAAGAGAGGGCACAAGGTGAATGAAGCTGGGGGCATGTAACAAATGACCACCAGTTTATCTGAGTCTATATGGACCACAAAGGTAGCCCAAAAACCAGTGACGGGGACGTATGACTGCTAAGGGGCCACCTTTAGTCTGACTCCACATCCCTGCCATCTGGCAAGTTAGTTACATCTTTCAGTTTAAGAGTCGAAAAAAGTAATTGCAATCGAGGGATATTTAGACTGGTTCCCTCTCCCTGAGGCGTACATGTTCTCCTTCAGCCTTCATAGAACACAGATGAAGAAAGTCAAAAGCACCCTTCTCAACCTGCTTGTATCCTCGGTGGTAGTAAGGTGGGTCAGAGGCAGGGAAAAAAGACCTCATACCGATAAAGTCAAAGGAGGGCTGGCCAAGTAGATAAAAATGCAGGACATGTTAGGTCCAAATAAAAGAACCTTACCTCAGTGGACGAAGTGGGCAGGAGCGGTTTGGAGCAGTTTTTTCATTGTAATTTTGGTTACCAAAGCAGCCTTACACAGAAAACACATAATTATCCAAAAAAATACATACAGTGATCCAATGCTTTTTTTTAAAGAAGTAACGGTTCCGGAATGGTTTCGTTTTAAAATAAAAGTGTAGGAAGAAGTTCAAACTTGCACTTCATTGATCTGTGTCAGGGGTCATGCTTCCATTGGTACGATGTTCCCTTAAACAGCAGGCATATTTGTTTTTTGCTTTCGCCTTACTGGGCATTCAAACATAGGACCTGCGAGAACAGCTTCAACCTCACATCACAATGAGTAATTGCACAACTGCTCGGTTGCTATTAGTTTTTCAGTGGGCTGTGTGAGGAATCTGAGGGCATCCTCCCATCTACTCCCCTTGGATCCTCTTCTCAGGTGGCCACGGTAAGGCCATCCCATTAGAATCCTGACCCTGGGATCAAATGGCTCAACTCACAACTTATATATACATCCACTTACAGTTAGTGGGAGAGAGAGTGCAGAAGAGTGAGGCTTGTGCAGGGAGTCAGACTGAGATTCTAAATGAGGTGAAGGAAGAACTTAAACAGTTCAAACATCAAGCACAGCAGAACCATATTTTCAAGATAAAACAAGAAAGCATTTCGGAACAACAAAAAAATTAGTTAAAAATCCAGCAGCAAGAGAGTGAAGAGGGTGAAACACAGCCTTCTGCGCTGCAAGAGGCACATAAAGAGTGTGTAGAAAACTTGAACACACTGAAACTTAAGGTCAATGATCAGATTAGTTATGATCGAGGGCTGTTAGATGACCCTGTGACCTGTCAATTACACATAAGGGAGTTGAAAAATGTAAACAGTCAGTTAATTATAATAGTGGTTGATTCCCAAAATGACTTCGATCAGATATATCAGCAAATTTATACTTTAAAACAACAGAAAATTTAACTGGTGAGGGAAAAAGACCTATTGAACCAGGTGGTTCATCAGTTGAAAATTGATGCAGAAAAGAGTCAGTCGGGTCCTCAGGATCTGGCTGGAAATAGGCACAGAAATTAAGAGCTCATGGAGCGTGTGAGGCAAGGAGAAGCTGACCTGCCACAGGCAGCACAGTGAGGAAACGTGTGAGAGAAAAAAATTGGTATTTTGAAAGCCACCTGCTTTGAATATGCGCACACTTTTCAGGCCGCACAAAACAAAAATGAGTCAAGTCAGGATGAAATCAGGGAATTGAAAGATCGATTAATGGCACAGAGTAAAGTGCTCGAGGCGAATCGGGCCCTGGTCTCAGAGTTAAAAAGTCATCTCTCTGAACACATCAGGAAATAAGGACAGAGAGAAGCAGATGTGAGAGTTTGGCAAATGAAATTGAAAATTACAAACAGGCATTGAGGTACCCTGACCAATCGGGATATGGGAAAGGGCACTCTGACCCAGGGGTGATGCCTTCCCCATTAGTATCCTCATGTCAGTTAACTACAACTTCCTATGGGCCGACTGCAACTAACCTTGTGCTTTCCACCTACCAAGCCCAAGGAAACATGAGGCACCTAGACTTACCTAGACTTACCCAGGCCCAGCCAAACTGATCCAGAGGACCAGACCTTATCTGAGGTTGAGGAGTATTCTCCTCCATCACACAAAAGGGAAGGTGGCCGGACCAGTGTGTCCTGGGAAGTAAGGAATAATCCAGTGAGTATTTCAGACCATGAAAACTCCCTTGATGAGAAAATGAGGGAGTTGAGCTTAAAGAAATTGAGATTGCAGGAAGACCACCTAGCTGGTTCGCTGGAGAAGAACATTTAAACCTTCAGCCCAGGAGGGGCATTCTATAAACCTCTTTACATTCAGGGGAAGGGGTAAAGGGGAGAATTCCCCAGACTCCCTGGAAGGAGGGATGAGAAAACTGGGTTCTATCCTGGGCCTAAAGTTACCTACTGGGAGACTGACCCAGAGAGTTCACTTTTGCCCAGGTGAGAGGAGTCCAGACCCCGTGGTTCTGGGTGATATTCCCAGTCTCATAGAGATAGGTGTGCCTAGAAAACAGGAAAGGAAGTACCAATGGCAGTTCTGAGTCAGAAGGTGAGTGGACTCAGGTGCAGAGGAAAAGAAAGGCTGCAAAACAGAAAAAGACTTTTAAAGACCTAATTCGACCGATAAAGGCCATAAAGAGCTTTTTTACCCCCTACCACAAGAGTGCAAAATATTTGGGGATGGTAACACTAAGAGCTTTATGAGCAAATGATTGTAAAGACTGGGGGGGGGGGTTGTCTGTACTTCCGCTCTCTATATGGTAGAGGAGAGGCAGAGAGGACCCCAGCCAAGATTCTCTATTATTGGTAACGTAGTCGAGCAATCAAGGCCTAGCTTCTCAGGAGGTGAAACAGGCTGGTTCTTAAGTACAGTGTAGTCCCCGATCCCCCACAAAGGAATGTCCCCACACTGTATTACTGAAAACACAGTCTTTATATAATTAATATTCAAAGGTATGTACACGATCACAATAACGCACTTTGTACTCGGAAATCAACAACGATAAATATAAACAATTCTAAAGTGGACAACCAATGTTATCAAATCTCATTAAAGTGCATCAACTGTACGGTTAAAATGTCACACAGATCAATAATGAGGAAACCAGCAATAGAGATAGGAAGGAACGTAAGATGGTTGAAACAATAGGCAGAATACCGGCCTCTACCCATCGGCACAGTTCTGTGTGGAGATCCCCCCACCTGGGCAACCTGTAAAATAAAGATATATAGCACAAACCCAGTCCATATATTGTTCAATAGTCCTCCTATTAAGGTTTTACCCCCCAAATGTACCTGGTGGAGTAGAGTTCTTCGAAGACGTGTCGAAAGATCCTTCTTGAGTGACTCCCTTTAAAGCAGGAGCCACGGATCGTCGAGAGGCGTCGAAGATGGTGAACTTGTCGTTGACGGCGGCGATGAGAAGTTCAAGGGTGCCGAGACCCCGATCTCGATCCAGGCGGTGCTGGTCAGCGACGTCCTGCGAGGGTGCGGGGCACCTCGGCAACGGATTGTTCAGGACCGCAAAGAGTTTCAGAAGAACTGTGGCCCAACAAGGGCGTCGAGTCATCAAAGTCTTGGTGGCCTTCAGGTGGCGGGAAACCCAGCGGCGGATTCTCCTCTGTGCTTTGGTTGTCCTCGACTTTCTCCGGCAGGACAAAGCGGTTGACGTTGCGGGCATGGGAGTCCTTGGATTCAAATATTCTTAGGCAAAGGAGCGGGCGACTCCGGTCGTCGGCGGCATGGCGTCAAGTGGTCCCCACGGCTGGGCAACACAACTTCAACGGGCCTCCAGCAGTTACACAAACCTGCGAACCCTGGTCGACGGCAATGGACTTCGACAGCGGCGAAATCCGGGTGCTTTGCTTCGTTCTCCTCAGCAGTCCTGTCTCGGGTCGGCAGCCTTTCGAGAGTCTGACTTCCAGGGAGCTTCGGCGAAGGTTAGCGATGCTCGATGGTCCCTCGGAGCACGGGGTGAGGGTGCTTTACCAGGTCCTCTCTCGGATCAGTCCTTGACAAATTCGGCAGCTTTCAGATCAGGTTGAAGCAAATGCAACAGCAAGTCTTCTTCTTCCAGCTGGGCGTCGAGGATCAGCAGTTCCAGTTACTCTTCAAGTGTAGACACAGCTTTTGAACAATTTCCAGTGGTGAGAGGTCCCCAGCTATAGTATCTTGTCTCTTATCCACACTGCTGGGTCACTCTCAGCAGCCAATCATACAGAAGGGCATTCATGCAGTCAGTCAGCCAATCAGGCACACAGTGCATTCAGGCCATCCTCCTCCCTTTCAGACACTCACAACAAGGAATGTGGATTGGGACAAGTAGCCAGCCATTCAACACTACACACTGCATTCAGGCCAGTTTCGGGCAGGGCTGTCTCAGTCTTTTTTATCTCATACCAGAAACCAGACAGCCACAACAAGAAGTGCATATTGGTCCCACACTCCATTCACCCAGGTCCCACCCACAGGGCGTACCCACAACATACAGTCACTGAGAAGGCTCCAGTCAGTCTGGACTGGACTTCACAACAACACCATATATGGAACTTCCACCCAACAGCCAGTCAGGGGGAAGGGACAGAGTCAGGGCTTCCCAGGACTTTGGGAAAACAAGGTAACAGGTAATAGAAAGCAAGAGGCCACAGGGGCCATCTTGTTTTCCATCAGGAATCAACTGACTCCAATGGCAGGGCCGGAGTATCCCAAAGTGGAAGATACTCAGCGCACCTGTCAAATTCAGCATGGAGCTGCCACCAGCCCATACCCTGCTCTGCGGGCCACCCACAGGTGCCCAAAAACATACACTAGGGGCACAGGGTTGTACCCCCACCCATGGGTGCCGTAAGGGTATCCCACGGGTCTGTTCACCAAACCAAAAGAGAGAGAGCTGCACCGCCAGGAGTCCCACATGAACTCTCCTGTGCGGAAAATATGACTGAACACACGATAAAAAGGCAGTAAAGGACAAGGATACGGAGGCCCTGTCCCTCCGATGCATTTCCAGCATCACAATGATGACATAATTTGGAATCAGAATTGTATGGCGTTTGTCAAGTGGACATTATCCCCGAGTACTCCAGCTTCTTTACAGGGCTGGGAGATCAGGATAACTACAAATGTCCACCTATAAAGCGGCCATATTGCAATATTTTTCCACCCACCGGAACCCACAAGAGCCTGTAAGGCAGCATATAGCTTGCAATATGGGGAAGTCCAGGTGCATTGGGAGTTTGTGCAGGATTTATAACGAGCATTTGCGTAACCTTCCCAAAGTGTGAACACCATTAGCAGGGAGTTTGTGACCACCTACTTCCATGCACTCCCCAAATACATCATGACACAGCTGGTGCAGGATTTTCATGAGCACAGGACCCTGGATTGAGTGATTGAACAGGCCATCATGATCTACGAGGTCCAGAAACCCACTGAGAGAACGCACCCTTCGTAAAGCCAGGCAGAAAAGAACTCTAATGTATAAGGGGGTACTGTCAAGCTTTTTCAGAAAAAGTGTAGGCATCCACGAGGATATACATTGATGTTAAAAAGCGATTGTTGGAGAGAGGCATGAGATATTCCATGCTCTTTCCTGCCAAACTCAGGGTAGAGCATGAGGATCGAGTATTATTTTTGTTACACCCCAGATGAAGCTAACGCTTTCCTTGAGTCGCTTCTGAGGGTTCCCTTGCGATGGGAGAATAATTAGTGAAGTTGTGATTGAAGGCTATATAATTGTGTGTTGGTAGCAGATGACAAATGGGATGATGTATACATTGGAGCTGTACAGAAACGACAACTATCATAGTAGGGGTGCAAAGGGTGGCTGGGTTCTAGGCTAACCTCATGCGGAAGCCAAAGTTGTTAATGGGGCATGGAGGGGGTATGGTTATGGCCTTTTGTGGTTGCTGTCAGGGAGGGGGGAGGATGTTGGGGGTTTGGGTTATTGAGGGAGGACAGAGATGGAGTTATTCTCGGTTGATATTTGGCGTTTGCATCCCATGTGCTATGGCTTTGTTGGGGATTCTTGACGATGGACTAGTTGGGGATGTGTTTATTTCATATGGTGGTGATTATGAGGATGGAGGAGGGAGAAACTGGCATGTAGGGGTTGCTAGTGGGGGGGTGGGTTGTTGGGGGTGGGTGTTTGGAGGGGAGCAGTGCTTCCAGGTACCGTCCTGACTTGGTATTGGAGGGCCTCTTCCTGGGTGTTCCGGTGGTTCTGGAGATGTCCTGCTAGTGGTCAGCTGAGGGAAGTGGGTATCCCTCACAGTTGGTGTGGCGATGTGGGAGGTGGCAAAGTGCAGGGAATTGTATGCAGCTTTTTTACTGAGATATGGCAAGGGGGTTGAAATGTATGACGTGGAATATTAGAGGCTTGAATTGTCCATCCAAGGCCCGCAAAGTGTTATTGTACATGAGATGCAAGTATTTTAGACAAGACTGAAATACTCATAGTAGGTACCAAATAAACACTCAATACATTGGACAGCAAATACTCCTCCTTCATCATAGACAACACTCCCATCACCACATCAAAAACAGCCAAAACACTGGGAGTACACATAGACTCCACCCTATCCATGTCACGACAAGTCAGCGCCATCACATCTTCGGCAGCTCTTACCACCAAAATCATAAATGCTGCCAAACCTTATCTCTCACCTCAAAACTGCCTGTCCATAGCCAGAGCCACAGTAGGGGCTAGATTAGACGACTGCAATGTCCTCTTCTTAGGCACATCAGCCAAGAACTTAAAGAAACTCCAAACCACTCAAAACAACGCCCTCAGGGCAGCCCTCAGAATTACAAAAAGGGAGCACATCTCCCAAGCCCGGAAAGACGCCCATTGGCTCCCAGTCAGAGAGCGCATCCTATTCAAAGCCCTTTCCATTACACACGCCTGCCTAGCAAACACAGCACCTCCGTACCTCTCAGAAACCATTCACCACGCCACTTCCGAAAGACCTACACGCACCCAACACTGCAACCTGCTCGCCATCCCAACCTTTAAAAGAGCCAAAGCTGGAGGCGCCAGCTTTGCAGTCTTAGCATCAAAAAATTGGAATGCACTACCACAAACGCTCAGGAAAGAGACCTCACGCTCAGCCTTCCGCAAGTTTCTGAAAACTCAACTATTCCACTAGGCCAGCCACCTTAGATACTTCAGACATACCTTACCTGACCTGTGGGTTCCTCCATGTTAATTGCCCAATCCGTAACTGAAATGTATGTCTAAACTGCTGTATGCTCTTGTAACCCTATAAGCTATGCTCTTTGTCTAAGCAAGTAACCTTAAGAGCGCCACGATGCCCTAGGGCCGATGCACGCTATACAAATGCAAATAAATAAAATAAAAAAAATAAGATGCAATCATATTGAAGTAGCATTTCTACAGGAAACACACCTGACCTCACTTGGGGAGTCTCGCTTTGGGCAGGGATGGGGGTGTCACCACTATTTCTCCTCTTACTCGCCTTACTCCAGAGGAGTTTGTATATTGATAAACCGCTCAGTTGTGTTTTGCTTGACAAATATGGTTAAAGATCATGAGGGACAGGCATTACTGGTTGCGGTAGTTGTACAGGGTGAGAATCTAACCTTAATGAACTACTACGGCCCTAATCAAGGTACATTGGACATGTTGGAATGGATAGCTGAGGAGCTAGATAAGGGTCCCTCTGTTGGGGTAGTGTGGAGGGAGATTTCAATGAGGTAATGGAGCCAACTCTGGATCGAACCAGAGGAGCCCAGAAGCCCCCTTCGAAGTTGACATGTAAGTTACGGGAGTTAAGCTGGGCATGGGAATTGAATGACATTTGGAGAACTAGCTATGGAGTTGAGCAAGGCTACACTTTTATCTCCATGGTTCACCAGTCGGCGTCCCGGCTGGATTATTTTTTTTAATCTGAGAGAATAATGGGGCTGGGTGGTGTAGATTAATATATTGGCACATAGGATGTTAGACCATGCACTGGGGGTGCCGGTGCTGGAGATACCTGGACGGGATGGTGGGAGGCCGCCATGGTGATTTAAGAGTGAGGGCCTGTCTGATGAGGTGTATAGGACAGGGATAACACAAGTTATTGAAAAACGTTTTTGTAGAAAACGTGGGGTCAGTTTCATTGAGTTCAATATTATGGGAAACCTTTAAGTGCATGGTGAAAGGGGAGTGAATCTCGAGGGAATTTGGGATACTGAAATTGATTCATGGTGAACTGTCAGGTAGTGAAACATGCATTCATTGCTTACAGGCGCAGCCAGGCTTTTGGGATGACCCTGCTAAGCAGAAGCTAGTTAGAGATGAATTGGAGAAATTCAGGAACGCAGCTCAGAGTGAAGTGAAATTTCTCTTAAGGAAGTCCGCTTTTAGGCAATATGGGGAGGGGCAATGCCCGGGTAGGTTGCTTGCGAGGGCAGCCAAGACTAACATTCCCAGGGCGCACATCATGTCCCTAAAGGGTGGGCAGGTAAAGCTGATGCATGCAGATAGGGTCATTCTTCAGACGTTCAGGGAATTTTATACTCGCTTTTATTCTCCGCAGACGTGTACTTAGCAGTCCGAGGTCAGTGGATTCCTAGATTAGGTGGCACATTACTGTTGTACAGATAAGGAAATGGGATTGGTTGGGACAGCCCATTATTGAGAAGGAGATTCTCCAGGTGATTAGGGAACTCTCGCCCGGGAAGAGCCCGGGACCTGATAGCTTGACAGCTGAGTTTTACAAGAACATTGCATCTCAGTTGGTTCCACATCTATTAGCGGTATACCAAGAGGTGTTGCGGGAAGGTCGTCTGCCAGACTCCATGAGTGAGGCAGTGGTTACTGTACTGTTGAAGCCTGGGAAGGCGGAGGACGAATGCTCTTCCTACTGCCCTTTATCACTTATCAATTTAGACAATAAGATTCTAGTCAAGATGCTGTCCATGCGGTTAGCTCCTCTGATGCACAGGTGTGTTAAATCGGATCAATCTGGTTTTATCCTGGGGCGCTCCACTTCCTATGGATTGTGACGCATATTTAGGTTAATGTCAGCAGTGTGTTCATTCTATTGTGGCGGCACTATTAAATGCCAAAAAGGCATTTGACTCAGTGGAGGGGCCTTTTCTTTTTGCGGTATTGAGGAGATGGGAATGGGGGAGGGGTTTGTATCAGTGGTCTCGTTGCTCTACACCTCAGCTCATGCTAAGATTCGGTGAATGACCAGCTCACGTCAGTCAGCCCATTGAGGAGAGGTACACGACAGGGCTGTCCTCTTTCGCCCCTGTTGTTTGCTCTAGCGATTGAGCCTTTGGTTGAACTGCTGAGGGATAAGCACATACACAGAGGGACACAGTTGTATAACCATAGGGTGGTGGTTTCTCTACAGACAGATGAAATGGTGATTTATGTTAGGAACCCAAGGGATAATATGCAGCCGATTATGATAGATGTGTTGCGCTTTGGCAAACTCTTGGGATTGAAAATAAACACTACAAATTTGGTGCTTTTCCAATTTACAGACTCTACTGGACAGTTTACTGATGGGTTTGCGTTCCAGTGCGATATGGTTTACACTCGGTATTTAGGGATTGATGTGGCTCATTCAATGGAAATGTTACACCAAAGCAATTATGTTAGGGTATAGGAGCAGACCAAGGTGCATGTAGGAATGTGGATGGGGCTTCTGCTCAACTTTTATGGGAGAATCCAGTTGATAAAAATTGTATTTTTACCCAGGTTTTTGTACATGTTTCTAATTTGCCACTAGCGGTACCTGGGGCTTATTTCAGGGACGTACAAGCAGTGATTTCACAGTTTATTTGGGGAGGGAAGCAGTCACATATGTTGTGGAAGAAATTGGTTGCCCCGCTGGAGGATGTGGGTGGGACTTGGCATTGCCCGATGTGGAGGCATACTATGACACGGCTCAGGCGGGATTCTTGGTATATCTGTTTGGCGTGGGTAGACGGCATGTTGAGATTGAGCGGGCCCTTGCAGCACCGTCCCTACTTATATTGTTATAATTACAGCCCCAGGTAGATCATCTAGATCAAAGGCCATGGTGGGGCTGACCTGTAGAGTTTGGGTTCATATAGAGGGGAAAGGGAAGGGAGAGGTCATATATTCTCCTAAACTGCCAGTTATACATATTATGGGTTTGCGCTGACAAGTGAAACCAGATCTGTATGGTGTATGAAATGGTTGGGCATCTCCAGTTTTCGGGACATATTCCCAGAGGGATGGTTCCTTTCCGTGGAGGGGTGGAGGAGAAAAGGGAATGTCATGCCCTGGATTTGATTTTATATTTCCGGGTGCGGGAGTCTCTGAGAGGCTTGTTTTCCACCTTTCCGAATGAACCGGAGATAGCCCCTATGCTGGATGGGATAATAGGAATGGTGGACGCAAAGGGGATTGTGTCAAACCTCTATCGTAAGATTCTGGAGACCCGGGTAGGATGGGCAGAATCAACCCGGGGGAAATGGGAAACTACACTGGGTTTTGCAATAATGCACAAGGTGTGGCGATACTGTTGTACGCAAACTAGGAAAATAGCACTGAATAGTAGATTTAAGTTGATACATTTTAAATACATTCACCAATTCTATTACACTCCATGGTTTTACATAGATTTGTCAGAAGAATGCGTCAGATGCGCAGCTGTTCCGGCAGACTTCTTCCATGTGGCGTGGAGTTGTCCCTGCATTCTCTGTTTTTGGGAAGGGGTCTTCGAAATGATAAGTTACATAATGGGGGAGCGGGTGGATCCTGCACCGATGGTGGCCCTATTGGGATATACTAAGCAGATCCCAAGTTATGTGAAAAGGCTGACAGGGTTGTTATTGCATTTGGAAAAGCAGAGGGTGGTGATTGTGTGGGGGAGGGTGCAACACCCGACAACAGCATGATGGAAAGAGGACATTCTTTATTGTAACAAAATGGAAATGGAATACGGAATGGTAGTTCATCCCTGTGCTAGGCCTAGAGATATTTGGGATCCCTATAAACAGTATTTGATTTCACAAGCGTGGGAGGCGGAATTGAATTCTGAGCTGGGGATCACTTGAGGGAAAGCTAATAAAGAATAATGAAGAAATGGAGGGCGGGCAGGTCAGAGAACGGTCATGCTTAAAGAGAGAATAATTATAACTGTTGATGCATGGACACCTGGAGAGGGGGAGGGGACTATAGATCATGGACAAAATGATTGACATGTATATGGAGGAGGACTTAAAGGATGTATGGAAATGTGTGGTCTGTGGTGGTCCAATGAACCACTGTTTCTTTTTGTGTTGTAATTAAAAACAATAAAATGATGTTAAAAAAAGACTACCGAGATGCCACTTGACCCTTGGTCCATTTATTAAAGGCCTGCGTCTAGAAGGACTGGGGTCCGGAACATGCCGAGGCTTGTTAAGAAGCCTTTCCCAGGCTCCTTGTTTGGCTTACCTCATAAAGAACAAGGAGCTCATTTTGGAGAAAGGGTTCTAACAGCAGTGTTGTATCAAAAGCATAACAAGGTCAACAAAGTATTCTCGTACGCGAGTAAGACTTTGTCATCTGTGGAGTAAAAAATCAATAACTGTGAGAAGGCACTCCTGGCAATGGTGTGGGCATTTCAAAATGATGCCCATTCATCCATGGGGAGCACATCATTGTCAAGACCCCTCACCAACCATTGAAATAGCTCCAAAGTGACAGAATCCAGGCGGGGAACATTAGTAATTACAGAATTACTTCCTGGATTTTGTGCCTGCAAGGGTTTCCTGTGAAGGTCAGATATGGCCAAAATAAGAAGAGCTCCATAGCGCAAGGGTTGGGGAACTTGTATGATTGTGTTCAAATAAAACTGTCTCAAGGATGAAAGTCTAATGACCAACAACAGCATAGATACATACTTAACTTCCCCACACAAGGCCTATGAAGAAGGCATGTATCAGGGGATACCCGCAGTTTATATGAATGGTGTTCCTAGTTGAATGTTAACCCGGAACCCTCTGCTGGTTAAAAAATACGACCCTGAAGTAGTCAGGTTGCAGGGTTGATGGCTGTTCATCAAGCCATCCTCACTGCAGTGCACCACCAACTCAATGAAATGGTCATAATTACTGACTCTGATTATGTCAGGAATGGGTTTGTGCAGCACCTGATTAATGGCATAATCAAGACATGCTTTGTGGCAACAATAAACCCTTAAAGCATACCAAACTGATCCAATCAATTGACAATCCGGTGACCTCCAATGAGATCACCATCTATTGGAAGAAAATAAGAGGTCGTTCAAAAATAAATGGGCCAAATGAGACTGGGAACGACCTGGCTGACCAGCTGGCTAAAACCAGAGATCTGCAGGGGGATTTCATAGAAACAGAATCCCTGCTGGGTGAAATCCAAATTGCTGCTGTCACCAGATCACAAACTCTTGTGAATAGTGAACACTCAGCTGCCCAGTGGAGTAAAGATGTCCCAGATGCAGATTTGATCACTGCACAGAAAGAGGACCCGATCATTGGGAAATGTTGTTGACACTTTGAAGACCCTGTGAGTTTTCCTCTAACAGAGTTGGATTGTACCATAAAGAGGATCTCTGGGTGCTGATGAATTTTTCCAAGATGATCCGGATCCAAGAGAGTTTGTTGGTAAGGAGTGCCCTATCTGACTGTGATTAGTGGGTGGTACCTACCTCATTCTGAAACCTGATGTTGAACCAGGCCCATGATGCAGCCACTGCTGGTATTAGCCACACATGTGCCAGGACCTCAACACTTACCTAAAGGGGAGTCTTATGTGTGTTTAATTTCAACCCAGTTCACTCACACACAGATTTCCCCTACAAAAAGGGCAATGACACTGTCTTGGTCAGATTTGGAAGTAGATTTTATCAGGCCAGTGATTCGCTGCTCTAGAGGAAACAAGCACATGTTGACCATGACATGCTTGTTCTCAAAGTGGGTAGAATGTCTTCCAGCCCTGAAAGCCCTGAATTGTAAGACAGAAACAGCTGCTGCAGTAATGATCAATCACATCTTCTCTCATTTCGGCTTCCCACAAAGAATTGAGTCGAACAGAAGAAGCCATTTTACCAGTGAGGTAATGGCGTGGATTGCGAAGATGTGAGAGATTCTAGGGGTAACAAGAAAACTCCACATTGCCTACCGCCCAGCCTCAATTGAGCGAGGTAGAGAGATACAACAAAACAATTCTGAGTATCTTAAAGACGTTTGTGGCAGACTCTGGACAGAGTTGGGACATCCGATTACCGCTTGTCCTGATGGCTATCTTCTGCAACAAAGATGTCTCCATTTGAGATCATGACCGCATGGAACATTGTGTTACTTCAGTATCGGCTCTACAGACCTCAGGAGCAGACCCTGATAAATGCGTCCACTACTCATGAGCACATTGAAAATATAAGGAAGCAACTCCAGCATGCTTTTGCTTATGCTGAGCGCAATTTAGAAAAGTCGGTTGAATGAATGAAGAGCAATTATGAACTTAAGACAACCAAGAAAGAGTATGACGTAGGTAACAAAGTTTACCTGTACAATTTTCAATGGAGTCAGGCAAGGAGTGGAAATCTCTTCCATCTTGGTGTGGTGCCTTTGAAATTGTAAATAAAATATCACCTGTTGCCTACAAGATTCACATCCCAAAAGGATAACAGACAGAAGAAAAATGGGTCCACGTCAGTCAGCCGAAAAGCTGTCATCCCAGACCAGCTTTATGACTGATTGAGGAGCCAAATGAAAGTTGGGCAGAGGAACCATCTGAGGAATAAAATGGAAGGATGAGAAATCAGATGGAAACGAAGATACATGTATATATACATGGGGTAATTTACTTAGTTATCTTTGTAAAGAGAAAGAAAATAAATAAGGTTTTGTGAAAGTCATTTGTTATAATTGATGCTGTTGTTGTTTTTGTCAACTCTGTGTAAATCCTCTGGGAAATATGTGTTTAAAAAGTACTAAACCTCTTTTCCTTTCTATTTGTTAGAAATTTCTGCCTGGAGGCAAGAGGGGAGTCTGGGTAGGACCCTCGGGACACCAGAAAGAAGGAAGAAAGGGGGTGCCATGCCACCCCGCCACCTCAAAGATAGAAGGGGAGGCTGGAGTGTTCACTCCCAGAAGGAAAGGAAGAAAGTAGGTGCCGTGATACACCCCCAACCTAGAGACAGAAGGGGAGACTGAAGTGCCCACTCCCCAATGAAGGAAAATTAGCTGAATGGGCTCCAACAGAAAGAGAAATATAAAGAAAGAAAAGCGGACATCGGATGAATCCCCACTCTGCCCTGCTCTTCCCCACCAAAGAGCAACGGAAGAACAGGGGGGGCATGTGGGATTAATGAAAGGCCTCAAACCAATGGAACTGGAGGGCCCACTGAACATAAAATTACCTGCCAGCATTTATAACAAAACATTCATGCCGAACATGGGTCTACTAAGGCAGACTGTGGAGTTTCCGCAAGTAACATAAGGCAGGGCCATGTGAAAAAGGCCTACCTGTAATTACCACAAGAAAAGCATCATTTTAATTCACAAAGGCAGAAGAAATTCAAAGGTCTCTTTCACATGAAAAAGAGGATGTTTAAACACTTACACCAAACGGCTTTGTATGTGTGTTTGCAAGTTAAAGCAACACATGAGAAAAATGTTCCCCTGCTAACAAAGATGTCAGGCAAAAGACATGGTCTGTTTATTGAGAAAAAGTAATGTATGTTTTGCTTCACATGCAAAATGCCAGAAAACATTTGAAAAGAAAAGCCCACTTTGTTGCCATGAAAAGTTAATTTAGGCCAAGGTAGACCCTATTGGCTTGTTGGTGGGCAAACCTCACAAATTAACTCCCCCACTGCAGGCCTGGCTTTTACACTCCCACCCACCAGTTATTTACAACTGCAATAAGTGTGGCTGCTAAGAGGTGTTGAAAACAGACTGTCCCTAGACTTGGTGTCTTTGAAAGGGCGGTTCTAATCAGGCCAAATGCTCTGGCTGGTGGGTGACCAAAGTAGGGGAGGGAATGTAAGCACAGGGGCTATAATTAAGGGTGAAATCTGGAGGAAAAAAAAAATACAGGAAAATAGAAGCTTTTCAGATCAAACGGTGGTCCCCTTCAGATAAGAAGACAGGATGCCAGATGTCTCCAGTGGGGGATCTCAGATTAGCAAATTAATTCCTCATTTACGATCTGCGCCCTACACCTCACACAACAAAGAGACAATAAAAACACTGGCCCAGAGAAGTAAATGGCGCTGGAGGCAGGAGGCCTCCAATTTGCATATCCCAAAGATCTGCTATTCATTTAAAAGGACTATTATAACTTAGGCCTTTTTCTCAGCAACCAAAAGTCATACTTTATTGATTGATGTGTAATTTCTAGGTAATTTCCAGGCAATGTTGATGATATAGAATGTATCCACCTGTGACTCAGGGAACTGTAATATGCATCTACAATCGTTTCTGGCTGTTCCAAATTTGAGAGTTGGCAAATGTGTGGAGGGTAAAATTAGGAATATGGATAATACATTGCATGTTCCTAATGATTATGCTTTTTGTAAAAATGGCAGAACATTACCAAATGGCTGTGCAAAATGGTGCACAGTTGGCTATCTTCTTATTTAATTCCCTATGATTAGCTAAATTGGAAAATATGTATATTATGGCAGTTACTGGTAAATCACAAAGTTTTGACACATAAACAGTTTTTGCCAAAAATTTAACATCAGAACAAATGGGGATTGCAAATGACAATTGCCATATGTCTGTCCCAGACTCCTAAACCAATCCTTAGAGAGGGGCTGGAGTTGGGAGGAGAGAGAGGGTAACTGTCCAATCCTATTTGCGAGAACTCTTGCAGGGTACTCCCAAAGATTGCGAACTTGAGGGTGCCATCACTGCTATATAAAGTGGATGCACCATTAGGAAGGGACAGAACTGATAAAATGTACCATCTGACAGCCACAAGTAAACACCAAAAGGAGATTTTTCAGAGATTGCCTCTGGGTGGAGCTGTCTATTTCTGGGAAGGCCTAAAAGCTGACAGGGTCCTACAGTGGAGTGCTGGGTGGCATCCTTGAGAGTGGAATGACCAGACTACAGCCCTATATTTCCAGGGGGTCCTGGCATGCAGTTGGCCTACCTGAACTCTAAACAGAGGTTTTCTATGTAAGTAGAATAGAGCCCTGTGAGACCAAAAGGTGGGGGAATCTGCTTGCCTTAAACCCTTTCCTTTATAGTGGGCGGGGTGGGGGCAAACTGTGTAGGTTTAATTCCCATTGAAAGAACACCACAGGGCGATTTAGTTAAAATTTGAAATTAACAAAGCTCATTCCCCGTGTGCGCTGAAAACTATAGACCGTAATTTAATTGGGTGATCCTATTTATCCTGTTGAATCCGACTTCTTTAGGAAGACGGGTGTCTTTGTCCCGAAACTAATAAAATCCCTAAACTGCCTGCTTCCCCAACACAGGCCTTTAAGTGGAGGGGGGACTGAAATCCCAAATTCTCAAACCATCCCCATTTTTGCTGTCCATCTTCTTTAACACAGGCCTTTAAGGGGCAGGTGTTCTGAAATCCGAAATTCTCAATCCATGCCCATATTTACTGTCCAGCTTCCCCAACACAGGCCATTAAGTGGAGGGGGTCTGAAATCCCAAATTATTAAATCATCCCAATTGTTCTGTCCGACTGCCCCCACACAAACCAAAGTAGAGGGCATGTGAAAAACACACTGCTAAATCCGCCTTTGTTTATTTTAAAGAAATGTGTGGGTGAAGTCATAATTGCCATATGCATTTGTCCAGATCTGTAGACAAAACTGCTAGCCTTTTAAGCATGCAGGAAAATAAAAATTGGACAGCATTGCATGCGTAATTGATATTTTTTTCTTTATTGATCAGTTTAATTATTTCTTGAAGTGAAATTTTTCGAAAGTAAAGAATTGTGATTTGTGTTCTTTCCAACTCACTTAAGTGATTTATTTATGTTGAGAGAAGTTTATTGTGTTGTGCCACGGATAAAGTGTTTTTTTTTTACATTTTAGTACGATTTTCTTAACATCTAATCCAAATAAACTTAAATATATTTCCTGTACACCAGCCTGGTTCCTGGCTCATTGGTAGCTCAGGGGGAGGGATCCAAGGGGTATTGGATGAATTGGAGATAGGGCTGAATATAATAACTGTCATTAACCGTTTGTTGTGTGACACTTAGCTTGGGGAGGGAAGGATCTCCCTGTGTTGAGGGTGGCCTTTCAATCAACCATTGCAATGTGCCGGCCCACCTCACCATGGCTCAGCGTTTATCTGTGCTGCGTGGCCTGCCAAGCTTCAGGTGTCTGCACAATCGGCTCTGCTCCTGTCTCCTCTGCCCTTCCAGCCATTCACATCTCAGCCCTCATATCTCTACAGGTGCACTGAAGCTGCTGTTGTGTGCTATTCCTGCTCATAAGGCAAATATGTACAGTTTCCTTCAGTTCCTTCAGCTTATCTCTGAGCTTGTTCAGAGCACAACCATTTTAGATGCAGTGCTCTAGTGATCTCCACCAACCCCCAAAAAAACGCATACTTTAAAAAAAGTCTTTGGATATAGGGTAACTTAACCTATTGCTCAGGGCAAAGATAAATGCAAATGGGTCACATTACTAGGGATTACTTGGAAGGCGGCACCTCACCCACAGGTTGCCTTCCTCACACTCTTAAACTTGCCCCCTAGCATCATGGAGGCTTATTGTTGTTTCAAATTACAATGGAAGCAGACAATTAGTCCAGGCATCTTGATGTGCCACGTGGCCCAGGGTCAGAAAGCAGCCAGTTGCGTGAATCATCAAGTTGTTCAGCCAATGGTCCAAAAGAAGTTTGCATACTCATAATATACTTTGGGCCTCATCAGAATTAGTAAAGCCTTAAAAGTGGTGGTAACGGAATTTGCGCCTCATATACCGCTCTGCCGGATCATGAGCTGGCGCAATTACAGCTGGTGCACATACAGCCAGTGCAATCAAAGCCAGAGCAATCACAGCCGGCCACACGAGGCGCAAACACAACAGCATCAGAAGACCATGTCCGGTAGTATAAGCACTGACAACTGGTGCAAATAGCACTGAAAACATGGCGCAGATCCCTCCAGCCTCCAGCTGTCTGTGTGTGGGACTTGTACTTCCATGTGGCTTGTCTACCAGGCCCTCATGGGGCAGGCCTACTGGGAGAGCTTCATGCTGGGGTGACTGCTGCACAGTGTCATGGTCTCTCACACACCTCAATCCCACTGGCACAGGGTGCACCAGTAGGGTTGTGGTGTGCATGGCATTGGTTTGGCTCACTTGCCTGCCCTTCCCCCTGCTGTGACGCTCAGGGGTGCCCTTGGTGCCATGCCCCATGGCTGTTGTGGAGGGTGGCTGATGTGCCACCCCGTCACTCTGCCCTGCCAGCATGCTCAGCTTTGGGGTCTGCTAACTTGTGTCTCTGTCCACTGGGGCTTCTTATGGTGTTTTGTCATTTGTGCATGCATTTGTTGGGAGGGGGGTCACTCAACTCCTGCTTCCCGCCTCTGCACTGCCGACTCCCTCTATCCCCTCGAGGCCCAGCACCGTGCTACATTTCTCCTCCCAGGCGGTGAGAACCAGTGGCTTGACAGTGCCTCCTCCTGTCACCAGGGACTCACGGCGGTGTTGAGACAACAGTTCCCGCACCTTTACCCTCAGGCTGTTTCACCACTTGTGGCAGTCCTCGCCATCATGGAGTACACTGGAAACTACTGTCACCTTCTGGGCGATGGTGTTCCAGATTGCTGTCCGCCGCTGGCCACTGGTCTTCCTTTGTCTGCTTCCATACAGCTCCTCACACTACCTCATCTGTGAGGAACACAAGGTCTCCCTCTCTAAATGTAGGCTTTGTCAGGTGATGATCAGCCCCCTTTCCCGTAGCCTCTCCTGGGACATATTTGCAGCTTTACAGGATCGGATGGCTGAAGGTAGTGGAGATATTCAATGGATTGTGTTTTACAAAATGGCTGCCACAATGCTTCCCGTTCTGGCGGTGACACAATTTCCAAAAGCGTTAATAGTGTTAGGTTTGCCAGCGGTAGTGCTATTAGTGCCCCTTCCTTGGTGGTGGCCCTTAGTCCGGTGCAATTACAGTTGGGCGCTAATATCGTTACAGTCGTTGTCGGGGCGCGTTCACGCCAGGATGTGATATTGGACGCATGACCCAGCAGTAACGCTATTTGCGCCTGGCAGTAATTGCATGATTTGCCGCTGGACTTGTGATGAGGCCCTTTGACTTCTTTGATAAAAAGCTAATTTGCTAAGCAACAGCACATGCCAGGGTAATGCCCTTACTCTTTCTTTAGGTTTCAAAACAGGTTCCCTTGAAGATCAGGGACTCGCTTCTGCTCTTCCAAAGCCAGGGAAGGGGTCCAAAGTCACTTGATTGAGTTTTGCCTTAGCAGCTTAATTGTGGGTACCAGCTTCTTGGCAGCAGTCAGGCTTTTGGTTCTCCAGCAGGTAGCCTCTCTGTCGATCAGCGGCTCGTTCTGGAAAGGGCCATCAATCCCTTCTGAAACAACTATGCCCACTGGCGTATTGGGGCCCCTGTATCCTTTGCAGTGCAGAGGGTTCCCCGTGACAGGGTGCCAAGGGAGGGGGCTCGCGACTGCACCCTAGCAACATTGCTACTCTCAGCAGGCCCTATTACAGCACTGCAGCTGCCTGCCAGCCATGATGGTGCAGCTGGGTGCATCTCGGGTCCTTGCACAGGCACAGTGCTGGCTGCCGTGCTGGCTGTTGTAAACTGCTGTGCTGTTTCTACCCCCCGCAGGCAGTAGACACAGCAATAACAGGGTGAGGCAGTTCGGTTCTTGCACACTGCAAAGCATGGCTGCACTGCACGCTGAACACATGCACAGCAATGGGAAGCCCTGCCCCAGCCACACGAGCCCTCAGTCCAGGCCAGCCTCAGCCTGACACGCCAGAGTATAACGCTGCAGTTGGATAATGTACTCTGTTTGGTTCTCGACCTGGTCCAACCCGAAAAGTGAGTCCTCATAGATAAAGGCCATTTGCATCCAAGGGGCCTCTTGCCTGGGGGCCTCTTTTTCACTTTCTTATATTCCGCTAGCTTATGATTCTGTATGTTATATTATTGTTGTCATATGAAGTCATGGTATGTTACTTTACATTACTTTACAAATTCATATTACGTATTCATATTTTATGTTGTTCCCTTACATTACGTATATTACGTTACATCATGGTGTGTTATGTTGCGTACTATTATGCAATGGTATTGTGAGTTTATGTGGGCTATGTGTTGATTGGTGGGTTGGTGCACATCATCCTATTGGATGGGGAAGCGCCTGCGTGGGTCCGCCCACGCATTCGGTAATTTAGAAAAAGAAGAAGAAGGTATGCCATGGTTGTTTCTGTTATTTATTTATTTAAAAACATATAGCCTTGCTGACTCCCAGCAGTGACTACACAGCCTACGGAGGAAGAAAGGGAGGCCAATACAGTTCCTTATATCATGGCTGTTGGCCATCGACTAGGAAAATGCAGTCGGGCTTTCAGGATGTGAGAAAAAGGTACCTGCCATAGACTAAACCCCAGATTGTTTGCAGGACCTTTAACACTGGAAAATCAATCAAGGGTTCCCATGCGATGGTGGGTATGGGTGAGTCTAGCCCTAAAATGGCATCATTGTGTGTATTGGTGGAAGTGAGAGTGACTGTAGTTATGGAAGAACCCTATACTTCAATCCCCAGAGCTACACTTATTAGAAACGAGGTGCTCTCAACACCCCACTCCTCCCCTCTTGCCTGACCCCCCCAATGCAGACAAGATACACCCAGTGGCAAAGCACAAACGGTGGTGACGGGATTTGCTATTCTGGGATTCTTGATATAGTGGGACCCTCTGTCAATGGCCTGTCAGTGGGTTTCTGCTTACCGGAACTCTTGGTGGAAGGCCGAGATGGCTTGTCGTTCTTCTTGGAGGCACAGGCTCGTGGGATGTCTAGGGTGCTGTGGTCAGTGCAGGCAGGAGACCCAGTCCCATTCCCCCCTGAGTGAGTGAAACGCCAGGCAGGGTTAGGGACCGGTTCCCTGACACCACAGTCTCATCTCCCGGAATTGACAAGGTGTGAAGGCAGTGGAAACCACTGAACTGGGAGGTGGTTGATCTCAATGATAAGGTGTCAACAAGGAGCCACCCCTATGACAATAGAGGCAATAATGCTGGGCAAGGCAGAAAAGGAGTGAGATAAGGCAGGTAAGGCAGGGGAAAGAAAAGAGGAACAAGGAACCCAAAGGGGGCCACCCATAAGGCAGAGCAAAGCAAGGGGCAAGGGTAAAGAACTAGACAAACGCTGCATAAACAGGAGCGTTAAGATGCACTGTTCCTGGAGTCTACCGGCCTTATATAGTGGAATCCTAATGGTTCCGGCATGGGCCGTTGCCCTGGAGACTGCAATCCGTCATGTCATGTGATCTGAGAACACAAGACAGCAATGTTATGTAGGCGCATTGCCCGTCATGACCAGAGGATGTCCCAGACGATCGCAGTGCCTCCCGCGGCCTTCTCGGGAATAGGAGAATGGAGAGCAGTCGCCAGTGCCAATGTGAATACAGCCACCAACCGCCCGTGGTCGAACGGTGAAGCTGTTTGGTAAGTAAGCGACCATGCAACATGACACTCTGCCCCTCCGTCGGGGGCAGCCAAATGGCTGGTTTCCATGGATACAGGCAATGAAATCGGTGCACCAACTGCGGGGCATGGACTTGCGATGCTGGTTCCAGCTGCGATCAGAAGGTGCATAACCAACCCAATCGATCAGGTAATACAGGCGACCCCTGCAAAACCTTCATCACAGATTGAACGGACCTCATATTCAGGATGACCACCGACATCCATAGGAGTGGGACCGGTAGGCAGGCGTCTGTGACGATCTGGCATGAATGGCTTCAATAAGGATACATGAAAAACGGGATGCACTCACCATGTGGTAGGTAACCGCAATTCTTCGGACCCAGGTGATATCCTGCGAAGCACAGAATACGAACCTAGTTATTTGGGGGGTAGATTGCTAAGAGGAAAATTCTTCAAACCCAACCATACTTGATCACCGACCGAGTAGATGGGTTCCGGACGACAGTGTTTGTCAGCCTGTTGTTTGGATCAGGATTGAGAATCTTTGCCAATCAGTGAACCTGCTGTACATGTTGTACCATGGCATCTATTGAGGGGACAAGGGTAGCCAGAACTGACTCCAGAGGTAACACCTAGGGATGTTGGCCATAAGTAACATAAAGCGGCGATTGTCGTATCGAGGAATGCCAGGCGTTATTATAGGCGACCTCAGCTATATCCAGGTAAAATGACCAGTTATCCTGAGTGGCACTGGTGTAGCAGCGGGAGTACTGCTCCAGAGTCTGATTGGCTCTCTCAGTCTGGCTGTTGGTTTGGGGATGGAACCCAGAACTGAGTCCACAGTGAATGTTTAGATGTTTACATAACTGTGCCCAGAATCGTGCGATGAACTGCGATCCATGGTCTCAAATGATCTTCATTGGAAGTCCATGTACTCAATAGATTTCATGGAGAAACACACTGGGCATGTGAACCACTGTGGGTAAGCCAGCCATGGGGATGAAATAGGCCAGTTTAGTGAAACAGTCGACTACCACCATGATACATGTTTTGTTGTTAGATCTCGGTAGTTCGACATGAAACTCCACTGCGACTGTGTGCCATGGTCTGGGCAGTGTTTTGATTGGCTGCAATAGGCCTACAGCTCTCTGTCTAGATGTCTTGGTTTGGGCACAGATCAGACAGGATGTGACATAGGTAGCTACTTGTTTGTTTAGGGCAGGCCACCAGAAGTCATGCGAAAGCAGTTCTTGCGTTGATTGGACACTTCTGTGACCTGCTTGCGGGACGTCATCAAAGCCAGACAAGAGCAGTTCACGTCGAGCCTAGGACGGAATGTATAGTAATTTGGAAAAGAACAATAAACCATTCTTGATGCTTGTTTCTTGGAGTTCATGAAGCCTGGTTAATGCAGGACCCGAGGAAGTGGCAACCTGAAATTGGTCCAGGAATGGCTGTATGACTCCCACAAAGAGTTTCTTTGTGATCAACATGGCAGGATACCGCTCCGGCATTGAGTCAGGAGTCAAAGACCTAGAGAGGGCTTCAGTATGGATGTAGGAGGAACCAGGAATATGGGTCAAGACAAAATCATATTGAGCAAAAAAGAAGGCCCAGCGAACCTGTCCACTATTCCGACACTGAAGAGATTGTAGGTGTTGCAGATTGCAGTGATCAGTGCGAACTATGACATTGTGTTGTGCTCTCTGTATGTGATTCCTCGATTGTTCGAATGCTCCCTTAATTGCCAAGAGCTCCTTCTTCAGGACAGCACAGTTCACTTCACTTGAAGTCAGTTTTCGTGAGTAATAAGCAACTGGAAGTTCAACTGAGGTTTGGGGATCGGTTTGTAACAAAACAGCTCTGATGGCTCTGTTGGAAGCATCCGTTTCAATAAGGAATGGTATAGTGTCATCAGAATGATGGAGAATGGGTGCAGACAAAAAGGCCTTTTTCAGTTTCAGGAAGGCAGCTTCGGCTGCTTCATCCCAACGGGATGTTTGATTGATCTTCAGCAAACATGTGATATCCAGGATCAACCGAGCAAAATCAGCTCTGAATTCATGAAAGTCATTTGTGAAACCCAAGAACCGTTGAGCTGCCTTACAGTCATTGGCGCTCTGCCATGACTTTATAGCCAGGACTTTGGCATCAACCATCTGTACCCCTTGTTCACTAATAGTATGACCTAAAAAGTCAATCTTCCTCTGGTGAAACAAGAATTTCGTAGTGCTGGCATACAGATGATTAATTTCAAGATGACAAAGAACCTGTGCAACATGTTGCTGGTGATCCTCTAGAGTGAAGGAAAAAATCACAATGTCGTCTAAATAAACCAACATTGTTAATCCAATACGGTCTGCAAACACAAAATCCATGAATCGTTGGAACACTGAGGGGGGTTACACAGGCCAACGGGGATAACCCTATATTCAAAATGCCCCTTGATCTCTTCAAAGCAGTCTTCCATTCATCGCCTTCTTTGATACGAACGAGATGGTATGCCCCACGTAGATCCAATTTAGTGAAGTCCCGGGCTCCCTTCAATGACTCCAGTATATCCCAGATAAGAGGCAGTTGGTATCGGTCTTTGCATGTGATGGAATTCAGCTCTCGATAGTCGATACAAGGGCGTAAGGTGCGTTCCTTTTTGGGGACAAAAAAAAATGGCGCCCCTGCCTTAGAACAAGATGGTGTAATAAACCCTTTTATGGAGGCAGTCTTGTAGGTATTTCTGGAGCTCCCGAGGGGACAACAAATATATCCTGCCATGTGGAATGGCTTTGTCCGGCTGGAGCATGATGGCACAAACAAAGGGACGGTGCAGTGGAAGTGGAATCTCCTTAGGTTTAGAAAACACCTTCGAATAGTCCCGGTAAACGAGAGGCACTCCGTGGATGGCACAAAAATGAGGCAAGGAATCTTTGGGTTTGATGTGTTTGGATATATTTCCGAGAGCTTCAGGTTTCCTCATGTTACAGTCAACAGTGCATCTAGTAGAACCAAAAATCAAAGTTTGAGTCATCCAATTGATGAAGGGATTGTGATGGATAAGCCATGGAAGGCCTATTACAAAGGGATATAAAGGTGTCTGCAGGGCATCACAAGCAAGTAGTTCTCCATGCTGGTTGATGTATATCTCGACTGGTACTGAGTTATGGGTTACAGGCCCAGAAGATATCTGAGAACAACAACGCCATTTCGCTAACATGTCCTGAAACAAGGGTCAGGCAATTGACCCGAATCAACACACCTGACGGCCATTTCCCTTCGTCACAGGGATAAAAGGTGGAGCACTACAGCACAATATGAGCAAGGCAGATCGCACAATGAGAGGGCTAGCCCAATATGGCAGTTCAAGAGGAGGAGAAAGGAGGCCTCAACCGAAAGGGTGACAAGGAGAGACGCAACCTTGCCTTTTCCAACACTGGCCCACACAACCTCCGTGGAAGGAACTGTGAGATCGCAAACAATAGCCGAAGTGTGTTGCAGCAGATGTCAATGCTACAAAGGACCCTCCTCCGCTGATAACTAAGCCACATGGCACCGACCTTGACTGCAGAGACAAGAAAAGTCAAGCATTTCATCACAGCCGGTGAGTCGAGGGGAGAGCCGATAAGAAACCGAACTGTGTTGAAAAAAAGTAGCAAACGGCTGCTTGAAGAAAGTACAAAGAACTTTTAATCGAGAGGGGAAACCAGCTATATAGGAGTCAGGCACCACGTGGGTGCTCACTTGGTAAATTCTGGCCAATTACCCTATTGTTGAAACTACCATTACCAGAAGGCCTCGGGTAACGCAAGAAAGGGGTCAAAGTGGTCATACAGGGGTATAGTAAAATCCTCTGTACAGTTGAAAAGTCTTTGGGTGGCAGATGATTGTGAAGCTTAGGGAAGTGAATCCTGCATCATAAGAAAGTAGAAGAAATTGTGTGTTTAGCAAAAGTTGGCAAGAGTGAACCCAATGGATGGATGACTTTGAAAATTGGGTGAAGCCTGAAAGTCCCAATCAACAGTGTGGTGACAAGAGTGAACTCGACAGAGGGATGTCCACAGTGAACTGTTTAAAAAGACTTTAAGATTTGTGAATGCCAAAGTAGAAGTAGAGCCATAGTGAACCCGACGGAGGGAGGCTGGAGGCTGATATTGAGACGGTTCTGAGTCCAGAAGAGGGGGACCCAGGGGTGAAAAGTCATCACCCAACCTACATGTGGAAAGGACATTTTTGTTTATTATTTCGGATACATCAGGTCCTGGGAGGCAAGAGACTTTTTGTATAAAAGAGACTTAACCACTGAAGGCCATGATAACTGAGAGCAGAACTGTTGGCTCGTACTGGGAAAGCTCGAGCGTGTGCTGTGCTCCGTAACCCCTCCTTGTCCTATGCTCAAAATGTGGGCAAGGGAGATCCCCGGCTACCACATCCTGACTTAATATGTTTGTACACTTCATTCTTTCTTGTGAACATTATCCTACACTCTTTTTGTATTTAGCGTAAGGATTGGCAATATTATTTCTTTTTAGTATAGGCCCTTTTATTTGACAAGATGGCACTAGGGCTGTCTTATTATTATTTGATGGTCTTAGCTTGCTCCCAACTTAAATTTAGGTTTAGATTAGTCATTTTTCCAACCTTCATATACAGTTTCATAAACCCCCTTGAACTGTGATCACTTGTGTCTGTCTTTACTGTTGTCACCATGCGATCCTTACACTTTTCAGAATATACTGTTATGTTATCTTGCATTTGTATAGCGCCTCCTGCCATGGGCTATGGCTTCAAAGTGCTTTGCCTATCAGAGAGGTAAAGGAGCAGTATGATAGAACCTTTATCTATTCCTGACTGTGCCATTTTTGGTGGGGAAGGGAAATAACATTGACATTTTGGTGCCAGGCTTCCAGCTGCATTATGGGTTAGCGAGCATGGCTTTCTTATGCTGTTTAGAAGCTACATTTTCTGTACATCGCCCCCATGAAGAAGTGTTGGTTGGCGGTTTTAAAATAAGGATGGATTTCACGTGGCAGCTGCCCAACATAACTTGACCTGGAACCCAACTGTGGCCTGTAAAATATTGTCGCACAAGGCACGTATCGCATCGAGCGAGCCGCTACTACCACCACAAGTAGGAAATACTCTACAGTAAAAGCTGCAATCAAACACAGTGTGTAGGACCCTCGCCCACAAATTGTTTCCATCATATGAACAGCTGTAAACAAGAATTGGCAAAAGTATTACCTGGCCAAACAATGACAATAGCTGGAAAATGGTCTGAGTACCTGTGCATGTGATGGCAGTGCCTGACAAATTTATATCCAATACCTAGATAGTAGTCAAAACTCTTGGGTTTGCCAATGCTTGTTTTCAGCAGGAGTTTAGTGCAACAAACAGATGCAAGGACATTTAAACTACCTATAAATCAAGTTGCAAAAGGCACACTGGGCAAATACTTTTTAATTATGCCAACTACATATTTAAGATGCAATTGAGTCAGAAACTGTGAGAAGATAGTTTAGAAAAAAAAAGTGTTTACAGGACAAAGTTGGTTTTAGCTTCATAGAGTGAGCTCAACTAGATCCTATTAGTCAACACTCAACTTTATTATCAAAAGTAAAATGTGTGGAGGGGGACTGAACTTTCTCTTGCTGCATAGCACTGGGAAGAGTATATATGTTTACCCCCACCATCATTCTGTCGAGAATAATCCCAGTTGTACTTGAGTGCAGATGCCCGTAGAGGTATGAGTGGGACGAATGGCTGTGAGTGGAGGCTAAATGTATGAGTAGAGAAAATGTGTATGTGCGGGGCAAATGGTGGTCGTTGTGGTCTAATTTGGTGGGCGGGGCATAACTATGTTGGGGCGGAGAGAAGGGGGCCCCATTGGGAGGTCTCGCAGGGGGGCACCCACATTTTGTGTTACGCCACTAACTATGCTCTCAACCGTATGCAAAGGGACATTGAACTGCCAACAGTTTCAAGTATTGTGAGGAATCTGAGGGAGTCCTCACTTTACCCAACATATCCTCTCCCCAGGTGGCCAGGGAAAGGCCATTGCTCTTTGATCCTGACCCTGGGGGTGGATATGCGAGGGAGGATTACCTGGGAGGAGGAGACTTGAGTTGTGGGGATGTGGCACCCTTGGGTGAAACACGGTATCCTCCATTTCCCTTTCATCAAGAATTAAATGTCCCCCAGCCCTTTATTGGATATTATCAATCCCTTCCCTATTGTGTTACCAAACCATCTCCCAATATATACCACTCTGGTATGTATATCACACACACACACACACACACACACACACACACACACCCCCACTTTGGTGCTGGGATGAGGAAGAGGGATGCAGAGAACCAAGACTGTAGTCAATTAAATGTGAATGAACCACACCTGGAGCCAAAGGGCGGTATAAATGGCCCACTCAGGTGAGGTTAATGGAGATGAATCAGGTGAAGAGTCAGCAGGAGAAGAAGAAGGAGAGAAGATGGTTGCAGGCAGAGAAGCTGGAGGAAAAGGCAGTTAGACGCGTGTCTGAAACACTGAGGTGCTACAGAGTCGCTGCAGTGGAAGCGGAGTGTGGCTGGCATTGTCAGAAGGTCTCCAGTAGCAGGGTTCGGTTGCTGACCTTGTGGAGTCAAGAGGACTCCCGTTCCGGTAACTCGAGGCATCGAAGACCCAAGACTAGCGGCCTACCAAGCTGTAAAGGCTGCATCAGCAAAGGACTGACCAAAGCTGAGAAGGGCCCATAAAGTCTATATACCTGGTGAGTCAAGTGAGGCCGAGTGACTCTGGGACGCTGTGGGGCGACCCGCGTGGTGAAGGAAGGTCAGAGTGCCGTGAGTGAGCGAGCAACAGCAGAGGCAATATGTTTGCCGGTACGGAAATTGTGAAACACTGATGTTTAATGAATACTGATGTTTTATGGCTATGACAATGTGATGAAAGGAACGGTTAGTAAATACTGAACTGTAGCAAAATTAAGAAGATCACAGAGAGGGCCAGAAAAGCAGTAAACTTTAAATATGGGAAGTGAATAAGAAGAACCATGAGCAGGGTGCAATTTCTCACCTGGAGAGTGAACTGGGAACTTGCAATAACATTGTTTTGGATATGAATGGGCTGGAATATTGAATACCGGACTTAAGGTAAGTAATAAGGAGTGAATGCCTCATGAGTGGAAGCAGGCGAAAAGCGTTCCCTGATACAAACGAACTGTGAATAATAGAAGCTAAAGAAAGCAAGCGTTGGTCATAAAGAATTGTGAATTGTACAAGGTGAAAGAAATCAAGCATTGGCAAGAGCCATAAGGAAAGAGGAGCTGTACAAGATGCAAGGTGAAACTGAGGCAATAACATGAGAAAGCCTGATAATCTAACAAGTGAATAGTGTCAAAACAAGTATTGAAAGGAACTGTGGGAAGCAACATCCAAGACCACTGATGAGCTGAAGCAGTGGTGGTGCAATTGTGGAAGAGAGACTAGTCAGCTGTGTTGGTTGCATGACCTGTAATGGGTGGACCGTGTAGTCTGACAACTGCACCCAGACCGAGCACACCCCACTAAAGAGAGGCCACTTTACTCTTCTATAAGTCTTTGGTTGAATATCCACAGAAACTTGTATATTGTGAACTTAAATAGTTGAACTTTATGATATTGATGAGGAATTGTGTTGTTGTGAAAACAGAGAGAGACTTGAAAGCTTGGGGAAGGGAACCCTGTTCAAATTGAAAGTGAACTGTTTGGAATCATGGGGAAGGGAGAGCCCCTTTCTGACCAAGAGCTGAAAGAAGCTCTGAACTTTTGTTTGAACACTTTTTAATTTGATGCTGACTTCCCTACTCAGTTTGAACAAGTACATGTGAGGGCAAATATAGGTTTTGAACACAGACAGACACTTACTTTGGACTTCCTGACATAGATTATACTTAGTTTCAGTTAGTTAGGGAAATCCCACCTTAGCATAGGACAGGATAGGCCTTATCCCAACCTCTTTGTGATTTTAATAAAGGTTTGTAGCCCGAACTTTACTCTGTTGTCTGTGTCTACTTCCTGATTTCTTCACAGTGCTCACAAGGCTTACTCACCAGGGAAGACCACTCCTTTTGTGAGAGAATTCTGATGTCTTTTCATGCCCGCTTGCCAGGAACCAAAACAGACACTGTAGCAAAGGTCTCTCTCCATTTCTGTCATACCCAAAGTCATATAGGAGTTATAAAGAAACACCAGTTAACTCCTCTGATCCAGCAAGCCACCTATCTAAAGCTATCAAGACCACCACTATGGACACCTTGGCCCCTGAAAGAATATAGAAATTAAAACTGAAGCTCTAAAATAAATCCTGGTTCACTGATGATATCATTAAGTTAAAAAAATGAAAAGAGCACTGGAACGTGAATGGAGGAAAAACCCAGGACCTCTTAAATTAGGAAAATATAAAAAGGCAGCTGTGAACTATAAGAATACCATCATTGAGGCTAAAGCTAAAACTTTAATTCTCGTGTTAATAAAGCAAAATCATCTCCTAAGGAATTATTCAAAATCCTCAAGGAATTCGAGAATCATATCTCCCCTTCCCCACCTATTGGCAAAGATTCTACCTGGTGTCAAACAATCCAAGATTAATATCTAACCAAGACTTCCAGCCACCAACTGAATATTTCTAAACAACTGAGCTGTCTTGCTACTAATAGAAAAGAGACTCCTTCTCAAATCACAATTCTTGATGCCCCTATTCCATTAATTCCCAAATTTGAATTTCAACTCTGAACAGAGGAAGAAATGTATGATATTATTATGAGCCTTAAATCAACTACATTCTCAGGGGACCCCTGCCCTACCAACACCCTGAAAGATTCCCTAATGTTATTACTCCATGGATCACTAGGCTCATCAATATGTCCTTTAGAGAAGGTGTTGTACCTACCTACTTAAAAAACTCCTGGCTTACCCCTTTACTCAAAAAGAACACACTAGATCCCTCCATAGGCAAAAACTATCGTCCCATAACTAGTGTACCATACCTGCTGAAAATTCTCAATAGAGTTGCCTACTTACAACTCCAAAACTTTGTAGAAGAGAATAAGCTCTTGGGCACTCATCAGTCAGGCTTTAGGGCTCATCACGGGACCGAAACGGCACTACAGACCTTAAATTCAGCAACTCAAAGATCGTAGAAAAAGGCCATTCAGCTCTGCTCATGTTATTGGACCTTTCTGTGGCCTTTGATTTTATAGACCATGATCTCCTACATGAAAGATTGTTAAACATCGCTAACTTTCCAGAGAAAGCAGGAGATTGGATTTCATCCTTCTTGAGCTCGAGAACCTCAAGAGTAGCCTTTAAGGATGCTGAAACCGCTCCCATCCTCTCAATGTGTGGAGTACTTCAGGGATCTTGCTTATCTTGACCTTGTTTAACATATGCACTTCTTGATGGTTGGGTGTACAATATGCAAATTATGCAGATGACACCCAGATCCTTTTCAAGTTGACAGGTACCTATGCCACCGACATCACAAACATGAATTACATTTATAATGAAATTCAAATGTGGATGGCCTGTAATTCTCGAATGCTGAATACTGAGAAAACTGAGCTCCTTATTCTTAACACAAGCCCCCTCCTGAAGAAAATGTATCCTAAGTACTCCCATCTTCCTATCATGGGCAACTGCATTCTGGTCAGCAAATCAGTTAAAACTCTCTGCCTTATACTGGACTCTGAACTTTCTATGAAACATGTTTCAAGCGTGCGCTCCTCCTGCGGATATATCATTAAGCTTCCTTATCAAATCAGACCATATCACTGTATCGAAAACAGGTCTCTTCTGGCCACAGCTTTAATCAATTTGCGGCTGGATTATTGTAACAGTCTGCTAATTGGTACCTTGCCTGTCTGCAAACCACACAAAATGGGGCTGTCAGGGCTATATACGGTCTTGCTAAGAGTGATCATGTATCCAACTTTAGGAAAAAGCTACATTGGCTTCTGGTCAAACAAAGAATTAGACAAAAGATACTCTCCGTGACTTACAAATGCCAGAATGATGATGCTCCTCTCTACCTTGAAAGAAGAATTGCTCATACTGAGCCTACTAGAGCCTTGCACTCTGATAAGACTAATTCATTATACCAATCTCGTTTTCGTCAAAAAAGGTTTGGAGGCACCTGCTTTGAAGTCTGCGTGCCTCTGGAGTGGAATGCACTCCCCTCTGCTTGCAAACTTTCATCCTGACTTCTGGTTATTAAGAAGGCATCGAAACCCTGCTCTTTGACTCTGTTGACTAAGATTTCACCTTCTCTCTGACTGACCTACTCCCCCAGACTTCTCTCTCTCTGGTCCTTTTTTCTTTGTTGTTCGGTCTATGGCCTATGGGTGTGTAGCGCGTTAAAGAATTAAAAATAAATAAATATAGGAAATCATGAGTGGGGGCAGGAAGTGTTAGGGCCACGGGGACCTTCCGAGAGCACTGTTACCAAGGCCTTGAACAATTATGATACAGAGGGCTCGAATGAAAATGCAGCGGGAGGAATGTTGCCAGGCTGTCCCCCAGGGCTTCAAACAACCACAACAATGGACCAATTGGATAGAGGATGACAGATCATATGCACTTATCTTTTAACATATACCAATAAATACCTCAGTCTTAATTCAACTTTTGATTTTATTATTACAATCATAAAAAATATTAATCACAAGTTTTATACTGTTCCTTCACAATAAAATTCAATCTTTTAAAGTTCGACTCACACACATTCATTCCTACCCCACATACTAATTCACTCTCTCTTACAACAATTTACTTCATACCAATCTCTATGACCCACTTGGTCAACATAAACAATATTTGATGTTAACACTGTAAGATTCCCTCCTCTTGTTGTCAAGTGATTTAATCTTTATACAGTTATTTCCACAAATGTAATCGTCGACACGTGTTTCGGTTGTCTATTAGGACTTCAAAGATAATGTCCACTTGATAACGCAACCTTCCTTAGGACCAAAACAGGAAAATCAATGGTTCCCATTTAACAATGTAGGATGAGCCACACCACTTCTGTAATGCCACAGGGCACCTTGCGTCGCCTTCTGGTCGCAAAAAAGTATCCTTACTGATGAAAAAGGATTCTACAAGTTCAAAACAAGCCTGTTTAATCGCTTGTCTGTTCCGTATCCACCACTCTTGTGTCAACGTATATAAGATCACCTTGGAACATCTATCTGGTGCAAATCATCTAGTTTATAGGTATAGGGTCACTCTTCGTAGTATCCCTTCTTTTAATTTCAGAATTAGTCTCAGGTCACCTTCAGACTACTTACTTCGATTTTGCCATGCCGACATGAAATCCCGCGGGAAGAAAAGAACTCTGTCTATAACCTTTTCCTGGATTGCTCTCACTGTGTCCTCTGAAAAGTTGAATTTAGACTGAGACATTTATTGGTATAATTAAGTGCATATGATTTGTCATCCTCTATCCTATTGGTCCATTGTTGTGGTTATTTGCAGTGTTTAGCCAGAGGGAGCTAGGATTATAATCAGGCACCCCTTGATTTATAGATGTCTACCAGGGCTGCAATGAAAGGAGGGAAAGCCAGCAGAGAACAGAAGGCCAATGAGTATGCCAATAGAAGAGGAATGTAATGACACCTACTTGTTCTCCAGAGTAGAACCCAGGAGACCTAATGTCAGGGACAAGTGTCCAAATGGGGCATAGTCCATAGGCCAGAGGTGCTCACCTGACGCTGTTGCCTGGCATGGATGGAAAAAAGTCCAAGAGTCTGTAAAGGCCGACCAGAATGGCACAAGTAAACAGATAAGTAGATGGTTCCAGGAAGAAACCTCAAATGGACCTACAGGCAGCCCTGAAGAAGCAGAAAAATGTAGACAAGGTCATATTTCTGGGGTCAGCAATCAAGCAACCACAGTGATTGGTGGAAGGGTAGGAGCAGGTCTGATAGGGAAGCAAGAGGTTAAACATGAGAGAGCCTAGAAAATCAGGAGAAATCCATGTCCAAGCAGCCAAAGGGAAATCCAAATCAGTCCAAACACAATATCCAGGGTTAGTACGGTCCAGTTAGAGCCACACACAGGAGACATCTATATTTCGGGCAAAAAGACAATCTAGAGTCAACAGTGATGAATCATGCGAGTCCTCACAAAAACCCTACATAAAGTCTCCTCCCAGGTAGCCGGGGGAAGGCAGCCACTACCTGATCCCGACCCTGGGGGCGGTATTAGCCGGTAGGATCAGCTGGGAGGACAAGGTACCCAAGAGAAAGGGAGAACTCAGTTGGGAGGAACGCAGTATTTGTCTTCATCAGAGGAGGAAGTGTCAGTGAAACCAGAATCTGTAATTATTGTTTTTTTAAATTATTATTATAATTATTATATTCATTGAGCATAGACCTAGCTTTGAGAACCACTGGAGCGATTTACAGGGGTATACAACAATACAGATACGTAACAAAGCGCTTTACAGGGGTATACAGCAGTACAGATGCAAAACGGAACAGATATGCAGCAGGAGGTGGGATACAGAGCGGCACAGAGGAATGGTACAGCTATACCAAGTGGTGGTGAGGAGAGGGGCGGGCGGTGTCTAGCGAGTCAGGTGGCATGCGGGGTAATTTGAATGCTTTGGTGTTGAGGCAGAGAGATTCCTTGAAGAGGTGGGTATTGAGTAATGGCTTGCTTTCGGAGGGAGCTGTTCTTTCCAAAGCTATCCTGATGGCAGAAACTGTCATAACCAATCATTTATTGGGAGGAAGAATCCCCCTGAATACAATCAGTAATATTTACGTAGGTGAAAGCTCATGTGATCAACAAGAGAATGTTAAATGTGAGTCTTCAAATATTAATATCTGAGATTCTGAAAACCTTAACTCCCCTGTTAAGACAAACCACTCATTAAATCTTTATAATACTCCTTTAGAAGATATAAGTAAGGATAGAAAGGAAGTTAATAATAATATTCCCTTTAAAAGAAGAAAGAGGAACATTGGCGACTTCAAGTCCGGCAATGGCCAAAGTACTGGGAAGGAGAAGAGGGATGTAGAGGTACGAGACTGGAAGTTGCAGCCTAATGGTGTTAATGACCCACACCTGAGGGAGACTGGGAGGTATAAAAGGCCGTCTCAGAGCAGTAGAGGCAGGTGGAGCAATTGCAGTAACTCTATATTAGCAGTTGCAGCTGAAGGGGATAAGACCGCCAGAGCCACTGTAGTTTGTGGAACGGATGCCAGTTCTGAGAGTGTCTCTACCTCCAGAGACCTTAACTGCATAAGCTGCACAGTGGGTAGAGTTATTTTTCAAAGCTTTCCCTCTAATGACCATAGCTGCAGAGGACGCGCGGAGGGAAGAGCGAAGTTTAGAAGTCTTCCCCACAATAAGGCGGGCTCTGATAGTAGGTGAGCACCAGGGAGCCTTTGGAGCGAGGGACAGTCCATTTCCGACTGATGAGAGCCACGCAAAACAGAGATAAGCAGTTTGCATGGCAAGCTGAGCAGAAAAATCAGATGGCCAGGAGGCAGCGAAGCAAGAGGATGCACACGCCAAACCCGGTGAGTACACTAACATATTGTGACCCTGTAGCGCTCCGTCATCACCTGCTAGCCATGGCCGAGTACTTTGAATACTGAATTGATGTAAAAAGAGTAAAGTGGCAGAATCAAAAGTGTTTGAATATTGAACTGATGTAAAGCAGAATAATAATCATTTTGAATAGCAAGCGGGTATGAAGTAGAGAAAGTAGCATTATAAGAACTTGGCGAACATGCCAGCAAAGTGTCATCATTGTGTTTTTGGAAGTAAGAATAATTGCCAACAAGAACAGAGAGTTTCAAAGCAAGTTAAAAAGAACCAACATTACCAAAGCCAAGAGAGGACAAATAAGAAGCTAACTGTTTATAGATCCTATTGTCAGAGGGAGAAATATGTAGTAGGGGGAACTGACCTAAACAAGCGTTGCCTAAGCCAAAGAAGAGCAAGAGTGGTAGAAAGCCATTATCAGCGCTTGATTAATGCAGGAGAGGGAAAACAAGAGTGTCAGGAAATCTGCCCTTCTGACAGAAAATATTCAGGAGGTGAGGAGCATAACCTACATTGCATGTGGCAATCATCACCTGTGTGGAACAAACAGCACCAATGTGTCTCAGGTTTTCCCAGGAGAAGTAATCAAAACTGATGTTGTGGAAAGTCAAAAAACTTTATACGTTGTGTGAAGTAGAACTGTGCCACAGAAGTACTTTTAGTAGTGTTCGTAGTTTCATTGGTCCTGGCAGGCGAGTACACCAGAGCAAGGTACTTTGTAGCTGTAGATCTGGCAGGTGAGTGGACCAGGTGAAAGGTATTAAAGTAATGTGGTGTGATTAAAACATTGAAACAGTAGAAGTGACAAGGTCACCAAAGTACAGTGTGAGTTGTTGTGGAATCATCCTGACAAATCAATATTGCTGATCCAAGTATTTTGTGAACTGTTGCAGAATCATCTTGAATGAAGCAGTTTTGTTGACATTGGTGAACTGTGGACGTATACTTATTTTCTGAGAAACAGTTGTGTGGAACTCTCTGCTACAAGTGGAGAGATAAAAGACTTGCTCAATATTTTGAACTGTTATTCAAGGAGTCAAGCAGGTTAAAAGTGGAATCAGTTACCAGGTTTTGAAGATAACTGTTATTTCAGTTATAGCTGAATTGCCATATATCACCTTGTTGAGTTGGTTGCATGTACAGGTGTGAGGGACAGAATCCTTTTGTTAAAGTGTTCCCTTTAGTTTATTCTGATAGGTAGTCAATGTCGGGATAGTGAGGTGTTTATCAAACCTTTTTGAGGAAATAAAATGGCATCTTGTGAAAAACCTTCACAAAGTTTTTCTCCTCACATTTCTGACCCCTACACAGCATGGTCAGGAGAGTACCAAGCAGAGGGGAAATCCAGAAATCAGTCTGCAAAAATACAATCCAAGATCAAATACCAGAATCCAAAGAAAAGCTACTCACAGGAAGCAAAATTTGGAAGCTTAGCTCCGGAATCGGTTCTTCCGTAAATTCCGGCTCTACATCTAACATGGACGCAGATGTTCTACATCTGACATCATCACATTTAAACGGACAATGTCATTGTCCCCTGTGTCGCATCATTCTGGGCTCCCCAGAGAACATTAAACAAGATGAGCATATGTGGCAAAGCAGCACCAGTGGCTTGGCACAGGATTCACCTTGCTATTATTGTTTCAACTGCTGGTTCTAGCCCCAGGAACGAAACCTACTTTTGCAGGCAGAACCTAGTCTTGCATATTCCTTGGGTACCTGCATCCGTGAGGTGTTGCACTGTGTTGGCCAGGGAGAAGGGAGTTACGATAAACAATCCTCCTTGCAACAGACCCCTCTTTGGAATCTGAATGCTTGTCTCTCTGGAGAAAAAAGCTTTTGAGACATTGTTGCTCAGTGTGGCTGTGACTTCAGGAATCTGTTCCACCTTGCAGTGGCAAGCACAGCTTTTATGACACTGATGCGTTTGTCCTGTTCAGTGGCTGTCTGGAATGTTTCCTGTCATTATCATGCTCAGATTTTGGTCCAAGTAGGTGTACAACATCTTGCACCTCAGTTTCTGTGGCATTGAATGAGGGGATGTTGCAAGAGGAATACAGCCAAATTACCAGATTCTGGGCTGTATTCAATTGTGAAATCAATCTCTTGTAGTTTTAGCATCCATCTTTCTGTCCTCAGGGAGGGTGCATCGAGGATCTATTGAAGATAGAGATCAGCGGCTTGTTGTGCATCTGGATTTTGAGGGGTCATACATATAGTTAGAGGTGGAAGTACCAGCACTTCCACAACACTGGAATTGCTTCCTTCTTTGCCTGTGAGTAGCATGTTTAGAGTGGTGAAAATGCTTGGCTAGCTAAAACCACTGGGATGACGTCTCCAGATGCTATGTGTTGGATTAGCATATCTCCCAGTCTTTGTGGGCTGGTGTCCACTAGCAGACTCCGAGCAAAGATTGTGGGGAAAGCAGACAATTGTGGTATCTTTGGCATGGGCAGTCTTTGCTTTTTCGAAAACTGTGGCTCACAGCGTGCCTCTTTCCCACGGCTCAACTGCCTTAGTGAGTTATTGGAGACACTGTCAGAGTCGCAAGGGTGGGGGTGAACCTACAGCAGTAATAAACATGCCAAGGAAACAGCAAACCTTGGACTGGTTTTGCGGGGCTGAGGCTGCCATGATGTCACAGACTTTTTGAGGGTCAATGGAGACCTTCACCTTCTGGAACACAAGTCTGAAGAATTGGAGCGTATCTTTATGGTATTCACTCTTGATATGCTGTGAGTCCCTGCTCCTTCAGTCTCTGCAATGCAGCTCTAAAATGGCTGTGGTGTTCTATGCAGTTCCTTGCAAATATGAGTATATCGGAGATCACGCGGATGGCACCAGGGATGCTGGTGATGATGCTTCAGATCGTGCTTTGAAACATCTCTGCTGCTGAGGAAATGCCAAGACTCATGGGTTTATAGCGGTGTAGGAGCACATGTCACAAGAGTATGGTAATTTTATTTTGGCATTTTTCTAATGGCCAGACCCAAGGGTATCACAGCATTTAGGACATAGGCAGAAAAGATACATTGCAAGAAAAACATACGAGGCAGACATGAGACAAATGCTATTCATAGTTGTGAAATAACCAGGTCTTGATCCGTTTCTTAAACTTGTTGAAGGAGTGTTCATTTCTGATGTGTGCAGGAAGAGCGTTCCAGAGCTCAGGGGCTGTGACATAGAAGCTGACACCACCTGCTCTTTTGCTCTTAAAGCAGGGGGTGGTGAGCAGGGTGCCCATGCTAAATCTGAGCAAACGCACTGGGACATTGATGGCGATGCAACTGTTGAGATAGGAGAGGGCTTCTTGGAGGATGCATCAGTGAGTGATGTAATCTAGTTGGAGTCCTTGTGCAGAGGGATTTGTTGGTAACCTACTGTCATGCTCAACTTCGAGATATGCCTAGCCCCTTGTATGTTGGCGCAGAGGTAATCCAGCATAGGGGTAGGTGCCTTTCTATTTTTAGCACCTGATTGGGCAGCTGCATGTGCATGCAGATGTGAAGTTGATCGGGCTCTTACGTTCCACGACTAAGGTTAAGAGCCATGACGTAGATCCACTCATCTTCTCGATGATGCCCACCTCCTCCATTTTGCACATTTCTTCCGCCACCTGAGGCCGTAGGTGCAATGGGATGCGCCTGTGCTTCAGAGCTATGGGGTGGAGCATGTCATCAATTTGGAGACGCATCTGGTTTGAGCGTTCTCAACCAATTCCTTTGAAGAAATCGCCAAATTCCTCTAAGGGGTCTTCAATCTCTTCCTCGTGCATTCTGAAGGCAAAGTGCGCAAGCTCCAAATCTTCCGCTAAATTAAAGCTGAGGCGTGTGGCTATATCCTCCGGTGCGAGACGCAGTTTGCTTTTGGTCACATTTTTGATTTTTACACTTTCATATCAATGGGAGCCTGCTGCCAGATTTTCCTCATTTGCAGGGCGGTTGGCAAACGGGAAATGGAGAAAGAGGTATCACACCAAAACTGTGACTAAAAAATGTCGCCCATAACTAATATTGCACCTTTGCGCTGAACCAGAATTTCGACTGATTCGCTCCCCTTGTTCGCTGTAATGTAAGTTGGTGGTTGCGGGGTCCCCCGTTATTACATGGATAGTGGGGGACAATAAAGTTGACAAAGAAAGAAATGACCCTGCAGCGCCAGTTCGGAGCCACGTTAGACGAATGGAACTGATGCCGCAGGGACAGAGGAATCTGCGGCACACATAGAAGTGTGCCACCAAAAAGTTAAATAGGGAGGGGAAGGGGAGGCAGGTTGGGGAAGAGGGTAAAAGTGACCTATGCGATCACTGCGCTGCGCCATAATGGAAGTCGGCATTTTCTTAGTCGACATTATGGATGGCACAGTGATCACATAGATCCGAAAAAGGTAGGGCAGGCAGTGTTTATGATGGATTCCTATGAAGTCCCCAAGATTTTTGCTGGTGCAAATAGCCTTTGGACTCCATCAGAATACCCAGCATTTGCGCCGGCACGTAAATCCATGCTGGCGCAAATGCTGGAGCATTTGTATGATGTAGAGGAAGGGAGCGATGGGTCCTCTCCGCCAAACAAATTAAGGAAAATGAGCTGTACCGTTAACGAAATGCACAAAAACCGCAAGGCTTTTACACATTTTGTTTACTGTACGGCAAGCTTAAAATGAGCTCCAATGTGTTTGCCTGAATCCTGCAGGTTTAGTGCCTCATCCCTGCACCTTTATGAATGGCCCAGTGTCCCAAATGGAAAGCACATGGCATTTGCCAGAATAGGCGCTTGGCAGTGATGACCAAGATCCGAGAATACTGGATGCGGTTTCTTAGAACAAAGCATTATCTCCTTTTTTTTTACCAACTGCAAAAAAGTTCATCATGCATTCTGTATAACTCTTTCATTACCCAAGATGTAGCAAATGTCTGTCTTGTGCGGACAGCAATTACTGTTTCCAGCTCCTCCCCTGCACTCTCCAGTTCAATGTACTAACTGCTATATTATGAATAGGAAAGGCCCGCAGCAATAGGACTGCTCCAGCCATTTTGCACGGTAGAGGTGGGAAAGCCATGAAGGACTCTGGCCAGGGCTGGCTGAAGATCTGTCTAGGCTGATGGGAGCCCATTTCAGTATAATGTTTGGAGCCTAACTTGTCTAACAGCTGTGAAAAACAGTCAGCCAAAGGAAAGCAACAAGGGGGCTAATACGCAGGGGGCTGCTAGGTCTGGAAAAGATCTGGGTCTATGCTACTTTTGGGACTGTCGGGACTGGGGGCTAGCTAGCCTTTTCGGTTGTAACCCCTGAGCTTCTAGCCGGGCCTACAAGCAAAAGACCTAGGGCTATAGCCCTCTCAGCCCCCCCTAGCAACGCCTCTGCTAATACGTCATATTATCGTGGGACAGGCTACCAACAGACAGCTGAAACACCAAATATCAGCTGAAAAGCCATTAATCACTGTTTGACACAGTGTTCAAAATGAGTGGGGACGGTCGGGAGCGGTGTTCCACTACTTTTATTTTTTACTGTTAACAGCTCCACTACTTTTTGCAACCATTTTGACCATTCCAGAACTGTTCTTTATGAAGTTAAACCACACTTCTGCACTTAACCACCTGATATCAGTTGCAGCTAAACTGAAATCTATTTCAACTCAATTGGCTGTCAAAGAGCATGACTGCAACCTTTGAAAATGTGTTGCACGTTGCTTCTTTCCTTCCTACTCTGCCCTCTGCTGGAGTCACAGTTCCACTACTTTTTTGGTACACTTCTTTCCCTGGTTTGACAACATGGTGCTATGTTGGGGAGATAGTACAAAGGCAACGATTCAATAATGTTACTGTATGCTCCAAGTGGTAGGTAATGGTCTGGGGACTTCAGCAAAGGCAGTCTGAAAAAGCAGTCTGTAACGTGCGTGCCGCTGCGTGTTTAATTCCCGGCATTAAATGACTATGGGCCTCATTCCAAGTTGGGCGGTAAGGGATACTGGGCACCGGTAAGGAGACCTGTGCCGGTAATCCCTTGCCGCCCTATTACAAGGTCCCTTGGCGGGGAAGGTAAGGAACGTGTGGTAAAACCACGCGTCCCTTACAGGTCCCGCTAAGGGACCAGGGCACTAATAACAGGCTTGCAAGTCGCGAGCCCGTTATTAGCACTCTCCCCATTCCCATTAATCCCTATGGGGGCTCAAATGGGAATGGGGAATGGCATGTTCAATGGGGACTTACCGGTCCCGCCAGGGTCCGACTACACCGGTAAGTCCCCATTGAACTAGACCGGTGCCAGACCCGTTATTGGTGGCAGTCATGGCGCAAATAGTGCCATGACTACCACCAATCTCAGAATGAGGCCCTATGTTTCTGTGTCATGAAACCGCCAACATGGGAAGCTCCTCTGGGCTCCCCAGAGCTCCGAGGCCTATTTCAATTGAATTGGTTGAAAGGCCATGACGATGCCCCTGGATCTGGCCAGGTGTTTTGAGCGGTTGGACAGATTTTGTGCAGTGGGTGTGAGCAGGCAGAGCCCCAGGTACAGTATGGGTTTTTGGTTGTGGTGGGTGGGGACTTTGTGGGTTAGGTTTGTATATTTATTCGCGAGTACGGGGGCACAATTGTCTAAAGGGCACAACCATGTTTTGCTGTGGTGGATTTCTCCTGTGGCGATCTGGCACAAAGTATTCTGGAATATGTCATGTTTTCCTCTATATAACATGGATTTTTATCCAATTTCTCTGCCCATTTGGACTGTAAAATGCACCATTTTAGCCCATTGTTCCCAAAAATATATTCTGATGGTGGAAACCCCTTGCAGAACTCTCCTGGGTGGTTTAGACTACCTCACTTTGCTTCCACGAGCTAATTTGGGAGGTCAAAAATGACCCACCACCATTTTAAAAATCTACTGTCTCTCTATTATGCTTCTCGTGTCCGTAAGTCCCACTGTGCAGTCCGCGAGCGATGCATTGGAATCCAAACTGGGACCATCCATGTGATGTCCAATTGAGTTTGAAACACCTGTTTTACTGTCAGAAATACATTGCCTGTGTTTTTTTGTAAGAATGTAAAAACCTGACCCACTCCAGGATCCGAACTGATAACATCTAGATCGCTAAGCGTCTGTTGACTACAGGGACTCCCTTGGGAATCTTACATTTTCGATTGTAATGCAGGGATGCATTATTGATACGTACGCCAACGTATATTGCATCACGTCCCTGGCGTAATGTTTGCTCAAAACAATTTAATTTGTTTGTTCCTTACGCTTGCGGTGGAGACCTTCCTTGTGGTTCCTGGTCTAATATCGATAGCCTTTCCTGTCTGCTCCAATTACATGATCAGCAACCAAAATACGCGCATTGCGTTCCTTTGCCTCCGTTGCTTGCGCTGCACGCGGCCTCGTCAGCCTTGTCTGCGTAATGAAGTAGTGCCCTTGATGGTTACTCTGGCCCTGCCCGCGCTCTGGTCCCGGGAGACGCTGGCGCCACTGGCCGTCAGCTCTGTCCTGGACGGCGTTTCAGACAGGCCGTCCACGCCGCACAACATTTGTCTGCGCCTCCACCTTCCCCTTAGAAGATGGTCTGCCCTTTCCTCAGCACACATGCCGTTTAGACGGAAGCCACTTGCAAACATTAACGTTGTCCTCTTAGTGCTTCTGTTTGACAAACATCTACTGCCTGCATCAATAAAACACCATCCTGACCACAGGTTCTTTTCACAGGAAGCCGTCGAGATGACTTTCAGACTATAAAATGCATGTTTTTTTATATGCATTGCTTCAGCCCCGCCTTGCGTCGCTCCCTTCCTTCCTCTACCATCTGCCCATATTTTTCATTCCTTTGTTCTCACGCCTGTTCTCACCTTGTCCACCACTCACTCTCATTTGCATTCATGCTTCTTTACCTGGTGTGTTCCTGGGGGCAGCATCTTTCTTCACTTTCTATTTCGAACGCCATGTCTTCTACCCACAGTGGCGCATTCGTGTATAGCTGTGGTATTAAAACTTTTTTTTATGCTTATCCCCCTTCAGAAAAAATATTGTTGCAGAGCCCACCACCAAACACCCCCCCCCCCCTGCCGCCTTGAGTACAAATATTGTAGAGCCAGGCCTCCCCCAGATGCCAAATCTGCTTATATTTTTGCACTTTAGCACGCACTTCACAACACCGCAACCACACATAAGCCACACCAACAGCACACGAGGACTGACATCGATCCGATACTCTCACCAAAGCTCAGCACCCGGTGTATACCGAGTTGAAGCTGCCAACAGAACACCACTCCTCTCACTATCCTACTTCCTCTTCACCTTACTAAGCCATCCCACCTTCTCATTTGCAGATCCGCCAGAGCGCCTGGGGACCAACTCCATTGGTGACGGTGCAGGGTACAAATACCTTTAACATTTAACATTTATTAAAAGCAGTCAAATCAGCAGACACTGTTCTCCCTTTTGGAAGAGCCGCGTGACCCCCTTGCACATCCTTTGGCCCACCCTAGGGGTGCCAGCCCCACTGTTTGAAGACCACTGGTGTATACGGAGGTATATTGCAAGAGATAGGTGCCAGAACATTGTAATTGTAAACTCAAGATGATAGCCTCGAATAATTTATTTATTTATTTATTTTATTGGGTTTTTCTTCTGCGGCACAGCCATACCATAGCATACGTAAACTGTAGTCCAGACAATTTGGTTTCAACATTTTAAAAAGCATGATTTGTGTAACCAAAAAACAGCAGCTTGTCCTAGGCACAGGGTCAAATGAGCTGTAGCGGAGGAGGCGCTTGTTCTAGTTGTGTGCAGTTCAATAGTAGTGCCATTATTTCAGTATTCTTGCATGCAGAGACGTCGCTAGGTGAGCCTGCGAGGGCTATAGCCAGAGTCTTTTGGTTGTAGCCCCGGATAGAAGCTGAGGAACTACAAACAAAAGGCTAGCTAGCCCCGAGTTCCGACAGTCGCGACTTTAGCATAGCCCCGGATCTTTTCCCGACCTAGCAACACCCCGGTTTGACACAGAAAAGGAGAACTGGCCCAGAGAGATCAGTATATTACCCTTTTTCTTATGTAACCTGACAGTATGGTTCCCAGACACTGCTCCTGGGTGCTGGGTCCTACACTCTAGAAGTAGCCGATGAGCCTGAATCAGGGCTGCGTCCCAGGCGCTATCATCAGTTTGTGAAACTTGAAAATAATCATGAGCATCAGCTATTGGGAAGACCCCTGTGAATCATCTTCTGGTAGAAAGCTAGGGAGGTAATTGCAGAGTTTATTTTCATGAGCTCTGACTGTTATTTTGCCCTATTGACTCTTGGTGCTAATTTTACGAATATTGTGGAAGATGCAGGGCCGGTGCAATGATTTCTGGCACCTTTGGCAAAAAGGTAATCTTTTATGCTCCCACTAACAACCCCATTTGTCCTGACTATACAATTCCCACCTCCTAGATGTGTCCTTACACTTCACATGCATGTCTTGCCCACCATGCTCACAAGCTGCAGTTTCACCGTCACGTTTTAGACCTTGTCAAAACAAGGTAAAATGAAATCACTCTCTTCTAAACACACAATGCACAGGCTGGATTAGACATTATGTCCACATCGGGAGGGATTGGCAGTACAAATAGGCAGAAGTACGAAACATTTATGCTACTAGTAGAATGAATCGAAAATAATGACCCTTATACATCCCCTTCCAACACCCTTCGTCCCCACACACACAAGTTTTCTGGGAAATTGTGAGACACTTTATTAATATACAGTTGGCATCTAAAGGTTGTTGGAAGGAGGCTATTGTTTGCTTACACCAACCCCAGTAGCTCTCTACGAGCACCAGTGGAGTAACTTTGCTGAAAATGTTGGGGGGGGACATGACATCTGAAGAAAAGGTGCCCCAGCCAAATGAATGGGGACAAAATGGTGTGCCATGAAAGTTGGGGACACACACACCCCTGCCCCCCTAAAATTACGCCCATGACGAGCACCACTGATTTGGAGGTGGAACTACCCCTGGCTATGCTTGCGATATATCTGCCTATACTCTGCCTCCACCTGCATCTATTAAACCTCCACTAAAGAGAGTGGCAGAACCCACCTCTGGAGCCTGTGAAGTGAGATGGTGTTAGTGGCTGTGGCTGCCAGTAGCTTTGATACCCCCACTTCTTGCTCTGCTTCATGTTAGCCCACCTCACATCCTCTTTCCAGATATCAGCGATGGCCGAAGAATACCCTTTGCTCAATTGCATTCGAGGCGAGTGGAGGGAATTCCTTTGGCGACTCAGAGATAGACGGGAGAACAGGAGGGAGCCATTCTCTGCCGTCCCCAAGCAGGTGGAAAGCACCATCTGGTGTTACAGGAAAATCATTAGGCCAGGCTGATGACCGCCAATGAGCTGTCAATAGGACCATATACGAAAATGGGTCCGTGGCTCGCGGCAAGGCTACGATGAGCTAGAGTTAAGTTGTGGTAAAAACTCTGGTTCCACCAGGTTTTCTAATTAGGGGCTTTAGTGCGCTGTGCAGCTGGGAGTTTTAACTAATTTTACAGGCCCAATGTTCTTTAAAATGTCTAATTTCTCACAAGCTTCCAAAAAGGTCATCCTGGTACTGCTCAGTTTGCTGCGTAAAATTATTCATTGTATTTCGTGATTGTGTGCCACACTGCTTCCTTAACTTGCTAACAGATGCAGTACTGGCACAAATGGTGCAAACCTCATGTACACACAGAAAAGACAACACATGCAGCAGATGTTCAAACTTCCAGGACATACAGGAACAGTACAACATGGGGATCAGAGCAGGTTACCCCCACACAAAGAACAAGAACTGCACATGGAGCAGCATTGAAAACTTCTAGCTCACACCGGACAGCTACATCATGTTCAGCAACACTCTAAGTTACTATCACACACCAAAAGGTTACAGCATGGGACGTGCAGCAGGTCCAAATGCCCTCACAGGCACATATAAGTCATAGTCTAGGCAACAGTGCTGCAAGACTTCCAAAAGTACAGGATGTCCTAAAAAAATGTGTATTGCACATACAGTTACTATATGCATAGGACTAGCACAGGTGTACCTCACAAACAGCACAGGTACAGGCACAGCACAGGTGCAGGCACATTATAGGCAGGACAAGCATAGGCTTTCCTCAAACAGGTACTGCATGGACGAGGCTATTGCAAGCTTTTCTCAAAATCCATCAAGAAGTGCATGGCTAGGGCTAGTAGACCCTTTCCACAAACAGGTACAGTATGTGAGGGGTCACTACAAGCTTCCATAACAACCAAGTATACATACAGCATGGACAGGGCTAGTGCAACATTCCATCTCAAACAGATGAAGCATTTTTTTATTTTTTTTATTGTGCTCCAACCAAAAAATATTGACATTATACACAAATCACGTAGATAATTCATACAAAATAAGAATAACAAACAAACATTTGATAATACAATAAAAAATCAATATGTATTTCAATCACATCCTAATAACAAGAAAAGAAAGAAACAAAAAAGGAAAAACATTTTTATAAGAAAATTCATAACACTCACAATTAATATTACTTTAAGTCACAATACAATCATAAAAGAAACCAATATGGAAGAATAAAATATCAAAGGTTATAAAATGAGGAAAGAAAAAAAAAAAAACCTCTTAACTAAATGGACCTCGAGGAAAAGTAATTCTAAGTAAAATGGTTATTTTCAAATCTTCATTTTTCACAGGGTATTGTAGCATTTATTCCCGTCAGGCTCAGATCTTTTAATAAATGTACTACTTCATATGTGAGAAAAAGTTCATGTCCTGAGACCATTCTTTCCCAGAATACTTGGGAGTCCAAGGAATCAGCATTGCGGACAGATGCAGCATTTATATAAGAGTAAAATTCTCTCCGAAACGTTTCAGCATGGCCAAGTTTAAGTTGCCTCACAACAAAAAGTCAACGCAGGCATCCATCATAAACAGGTACAGGTATGCAGAGTGGACAGGTCAGTGCATGTTTCCATCACAAGTGAGTACAAGTACATCAAGGACAAGTCTATTACATGTTTCCTTAACAACTGGGTACACGGACAGCATTGGTAGGGCCCAGAGGCGTTGCTAGGGGAGAGGGCTATCAGGGCTATAGCCCCGGGTCTTTTGGTTGTAGCCCTCGTATAGATGCTCAGGGGCTACAACCAAAAGGCTAGCTAGCCCCGCGTCCCCACATTAGGCACGCCTGTAGAATCCTCTTTTCGAACCTCAATTCTGATAGCCATGACATCTTCAAAATTGTGTTTTTTAAAGTTAACTTTGAGCTGTAATTCTGTGCTTGGGTTCTTGGATACAGTTCAAGTCATTGAACCCCGGTTTATTCTAATATTGTGTCTCCTTGAAAAATCGTGTGGCGTCTCTGAATATTTTGAAATAGCTCAGTTCGTAAATCCGCTTGTGCTGACAGACCCCACCTCGATATTGTAACTTTTCGTTGAGCACCCTTCCCATGTAGGCAAGCCTTCTTAGCGTCTAATTCCATTAACCTCTGGCTCTTATGCAGCACCCAAAAGTTAGCTGTTGCTGTGACTGCACCAGAGCTTGGTCACATGACAAGCATTATTCTGCCTGCTAGGCCTAGGGCCACAATCCCCGTATCCTCTCAACACTACATCAGCTGTTGGGCAGAACCCACATGAAATAGTACTGTTGAAAATCCCCCATTGCTTTAAATGTGCATCCGAGCTCTGCACAAAGCAATATTGTACTGCTGTTCAGTGGTATGCCATTTCCTTCTGTCTCTGGGGGTCTTCTGAAAAACCTGGACTAGATAGCCTACTTGGTTAAGGTGCCTGCTCTTGCAATCGACGTGAATTATGCAAATCACAAGTTAACATCCCAGTATGGGCGACTCTGTCTTTCATCTGTCAGAGGTTAACGATAGCTCCACTGCATCTATTTGCAGCGCTGCAAGGCCACAAGGCCTCTACACCACTTGCTACTTTTAATGGAGGAACCAGCAGAGCGGGAAGTAAGTGGTCTTTGAGTCTTTTTGCAGCCATGGGCACAAGGAACCGAAAATAAAGGGCACGGGTTAGGTGGGGTCTTAGATGGAGGAAGGCAGCTCTTTCCACAAAGTGAATGGACAATTGAAATGTTTGCTTTTTTTCTTTGAAATAAGGTTTTTGTTCTTAAAAAGAACGTATATACACTGCAATATATATATATATATATATATATGATATATATATATATATTTACACAGCCAATATATATATATATATATATATATATATATATATATATATATATATATATATATATATTTACACAGCCACGGTATTGGCTGTGTAGTTATGGTTAAGTTGCTGTTTCCATAGGAAGAGCACTTTTTGGGTGGCTTATATCTTCGCTCTTCCTAGACGAAACCTCACCAAACTTTGCCCAAAGTATATAGCCCACTGTGGATTTTTCTGCAAAGTTTGGTGAGGTTTGGTCCAGGGGGGGCAAAGTTATAGGGGGGGTCCCAAAATGTCTTTTTTTCCCATAGACTGAATGGGGAAAAAACCTTGCTGACGCCTACAGCCCAAACTGCTGGACGGATTTTCACCAAATTTGGACCAGGGGCAGTGGCTTGGTCCCGAAAGCATGCTTTTGCAAATTTTGTGAAAATCCATCCAGTAGTCTTTTTTAAAATGACCAAAAAGTAGGTCACAAAAAAATGAGTGATATCTATGTTCGGTCCGCGGACACACTTCCCTGTTCGGTCCTTGGACAGGACACCGATTGGTTAATCGGCTTGCGTCATGTCCGCTGACATGCGACGTGTTCGCTGATTGGATGGTGAAGAACGTGAGTGCGTCAGATTTTTGGAAACGCCCGCCATCTTGGATTCGCAGACTTCGCCGCTGTCCGCGGACATCGCGGTAAAAACATGTTAAAAAACAAAAATTGCTTTTGTCAAACTTATCAAATAATCTCTGGGGAGGTGAGGGGTGATGAGGATGGGATGGGATATGGCTGCAAGAAGCAAAAAAAAGGGTGTTGCTTTCTGCAAAAGTCCGCGAACAGTTCGGATGTTCGCGAACAGTCCTGTGAAAGTCTGCGGACACCTCAGCATTACAGGGTTGGTGAAATGCAGTTCTTGGATGGCTTATAACTTTGGGACCACTTAATGGAGTGCATGCAATGTTGCATGTATATTCCTGACCTGATTCCGAGTGAGTATGCAAAGTTTGGTGGGATTCTGTCATGAGGGGGCAAAATTAGAGGCGGGGTCCCAAAATAATGTAAAGGCTTATAAATGAGGTGCCATTTGACAAATCTACACTTAATTTAGGAAATTGATAAATATTTAGATATGATTGTTTTTGCGAAGTTTGGTGGGATTTTGTGAAGAGGGGGCAAGATTAGAGAGGGGGTCCCAAAATAATGTGAAGGTTTATAAATGAGGTGCCATTTGACGAATCTACACTACATTTGGCTAACTGTAATAGATCTAGCTATACATGTTTTTGCGAAGTTTGGTGGGATTCTGTCAGGAGGGAGCAAAATTAGAGGGGGGTCCCAAAACATTGTAAAGGCTTATAAATGTGGTGTCATTTGACAAATCTACACAAAGGTTTGCAAAACGATTATAGATCTACATATAAATGTTTTCGTAAAGTCTGAATGGATTTTGTCAGGTGGGGGCCAGGTTATATGAAGATTGTATGTGCATACATTTGACACTTTTGAAAAAATAAAACATGGGTGGATTTCGAGCGAAATTGCGTAAGGAGCATTGGCAAGGACCTACAAGCATGGTTTTGAAAATGTGCCAGTGTTTTATTATTTGACAAGTGTCATAATGTAGCTACAAAAAATAGTGGTATACCTTTAGTGACTGAGGGGTAGCCTGTGGCCATGGGCAGTGGCCAGATTGTCCGGGTCATGGAATAAGGTCATGATCCAGACAATCTGGCTACTGGCCATGACCACAAGGGACAGAACATAGGATTGAAGTGGCCATGTCCACCTGGGACTGGCTTTGTGGTAAAGTTATTCAAAATTAGGATAGATTGAAAGGGAAGAAAAATGTGCTTGTGGTAATATGGTCATAGGGTTCTCTTGTTGCCTTCTGCAGGCTGCAATGGAAAGCGAAGAGGGGACTGTATGGAACCCTCGACCTTCCCTTTCCATGGTGGACATCTTGGAAAAGGATTTTCCTTCCTACACCGGGATGCCCTTCCTGCAGACATTAGAGCGGAAACCTCACTCCCAAGATTTCGTAGGAAACTGAAGACCTTTTTCCTTGCCCAATAAGATATGTCAATCATCAACCTTTGTAAATACACTGCATCGCAAATTTGTACAAATTTCATATCTACCACTGTAAATAACTTATTGTGTGTTAACTATGTATTCTATGTAACTAAGACATGTCTGTAACAAGCGCCACGATGCACCCGGGCTGACGCGCGCTCTACAAATCTGAATAAATAAATAAATAAACAAACAAATAAATAAATAGGAAGAAAAATCCTCTTTTTTAGCACCCCGTGTTCCCGCTTTGGGAACCTGGAGTGCTAATGGCCTTCATCCTCCATTTCAGGGGCTGCAATGGGGGGATAATGATCCAGAAACCTCGTTATCCACCTTCGCTTCGCTTGGGCTGATAACTTGGGCTGCTGGGCCGGTATCCACCTTTCCAGTCCCTGGAACGGAGGATGAAGGCCACAATATTCCCAGTAGCATAACACAAAATGTAAATGCATATGTTGGAAAATGTTATTGAGTCTATGTACTTTACTGAGAAATATAAAGTAGATGGAGTCTATACATGTTTTTTTAGTTCTATTTTTTAACTGTGATAGATGGTTCCTAAAGGAATATGTCTTTTGTTGTTTTTGGATGTATTTTCTTTGGCAGGAGAGCTGAGAACGAAAGGTGGGGAGGGAAATGAGGGAAGAGGAACGAAACACTAATATGGAGGGGTAGGTGGAAAAGGGAAAATGTTGCGCGTGTGTTATTTCTAAGGTAGGGGCAGTGTTTCTCATGCTCCTCGATTACAGCAGTGGTGGTGGCTCTTGGGGAGGAGGGATGGCATTAGCTGATGCCATTTTAAGATAAATAGCAGTTTTGCTAAAAGTATGTACTGTGTACTAGATTGTTAATGGATAATTAGTAGGAATAGGTGTTGGAGCTGTGCAAGGGAAATTTTGAAGTTGAAAGTTCCTAGATCAGTAGAAAATGCAGTTCTGAACTGTCTGCGAAGCAGAGATCTTACGGATCTGTGTGGACGGGTTCTCGGACACGTCATCATGCCACGTGCCAGCGTATGGTCATCTGGCACTGTCCAGAAGGTCCGCTATGAAGTCAGATGTTCGTAGACGTTTACGGATGCAAAACTAGTTCAATTAGTTGCAAAAAGTGTATAGAAGTGTTAAAAATGATTCCGGAAGGTGGGAAATGGCAGAGTTTTAAGGTGACACTTTATAAATGGGACACAAATATTGCTATATTGGGTAAGTATGATTTTACTAAGTTGTAGGAAAATAGCATGCACTGGTAAAAACCTTTGAAATTCACTGAAAAAAACTTTGTTAAAGGGGCGTTATGGTTAAGTTGTACTAATAAAAACGTATGAAATTCAATGAAAAAAACTTTGTTAAAGGGACATTATGGTTAAGTTGCACTAATAAAAACCTATGAAATTCAATGAAAAAACTTTGTTACGGGTACGTTATGGTTAAGTTGCACTAATAAAAACCTATGATTTTCAATGAAAAAACTTTGTTAAGGGGACGTTATGGTTAAGTTGCACTAATAAAAACTATGAAATTCAATGAAAAAACTTTATTAAAGGGACATTATGGTTAAGTTGCACTACTAAAAACCTATGAAATTCAGTGAAAAAACTTTGTTAAAGGGACGTTATGGTGCCACGTAAAACCGAAAAACCAGTGAAATTCGCCAGTTATGGTAAGATAAGCAACCATAACTCACACCACCACCGTGCACTGCTAAGACTAACACCCAGGACATCAAAGATGACATCACAAATGTCATTGATGACATCACTGATGACATCACATGTCTGGCTCACTCTTTTTTCCTTTACTGATATATCTCGGCCAGTAACAGTCAGGAACTAAAAATTCAAAAAGTACTATATTTGTAGACTTATACTTCAAATTTTACAGTAATTCACTTAGGGTCCACTCCCAGCATATGAAACATATACAAAGGGGAAAACACAGACTTGGAAGAAAGCAATGCTTTCTATGTCTGAAGATGATTAGTAAGGTTATCAACACTGTCTTATAGTTCTGTTGTTTTTTTATTACTATACTTTCCCTGGATATGCTCATATTTGTACACATTGCACTTACACTACTTTCCTTAGGGCCTAGTCACAATATGTGATAGTTATACATGGGGAAGTAGTAGCTTTGAAGCAGAGCAATCAGTTCTGGGCATGAAGATAATCAGTTAGGTTACTTCACTTTCCCTGTATATGCTCATATTTGTATGTGTAGTTGTCTGTTTGTGTTTTGTGTGCAGTAATGCAATAATGTAGTAAGTGGGTTTTATTAGGTACTTAGTAAATGTTTCACAGTATGCAAAACTCTAATAAGAAAGCATTTATAATTTTTGTATTTAACATGGCAAGATTATTAATATTGCATTTCCATCATGTCTCCTGCACACTATGCCTATGTTACTACATGTGTACCTTAGTATATTGGAAAAAAAACTTCAGAATAGAATGCTATTTGGATTGATGAATTGCTTAATGCACTACGTACCTCATGATATTCATTCCAATGATCCTTGACACTACTTTTATTAGCATTACAATAAGAATCCCATGTACAGACTTTTCATGAAAGGTAAATGCACATGTAATGTCATCAGTGATGTCATCAATGACATTTGTGATATCATCTTTGATGTCCTGGGTGTTAGTCTTAGCAGTGCATGGTGGTGGCGCGAGTTATGGTTGCTTAGCTTACCATAACTGGCGAATTTCAGGGGTTTTTCGGTTTTACTTGGAACCATAACGTCCCTTTAACAAAGGTTTTTCACTGAATTTCATAGGTTTTTAGTAGTGCAACTTAACCATAACGTCCCTTTAACAAAGTTTTTTCATTGAATGTATATATATATATATATTGACTACAAAAAAGCTTTGTTGAGGGGACGTTATGGTTAAGTTGCCCTACCAAAAACCTGTGCAGTTCACTAAAAAACTAATTTCAACCTTCCCTTTATGGTTCAAATTAAAACCGAAAAACCCCTGAAATTTGACACTTATGTTAACCTAAGCCCCCAAACCTGCCACCGCCCCTCTGCACTGCTAACATTAACACCCAGACCATGAAAGATGTCACCCCAAATGTGACTGACGACATCACATGTTTAGTCACTTTGTTTTCGTGTCTGATCCTCCCAACACAAGAGACACTAGTGTGGGGGAGTGCCTCCCTCCAGCTGCCTCACAAACCATTCGCAATGCTGTTGACCCTTACTTTTCAAAGGTGACAATAGTGTGTAATTATTGTGACGCAGTACTCTGCAGGGGGGAGAGTTTTCAAAGTGCTTTTGAGGCTACGGTCACAGAGCACCAGAAGATCTGCTCCTTACCTAAATAAAGCTCACCCAATATCTTTTTCTGTTCACTTGCCCTTTCTTATCCCCGTGGCTGGTGTCCTTTCCTTACCCTCCTTTGGCCTCTTCTCCTAGTGTGTCGTGCGCTGTGAAGCAATAAACGTGAAAACAACAAAAATTACAGAAAAGGCTCTTTTCAGAGCCGCCTTTCTCAGTTTAAAGATTGAACTATGAAGTGACGGTCGTAGACCTCCGCGGAATGGTGGAAAAGTTTACGGACAGTCGTAGGGGAAAAAAGGGAGGGTGCAAGCAGAGCAAACACAAGGAAGTGTACACTGGGAGTAAGTGGTGGCTCTGAAAAGAGCCTTTCGGTGGTGTATTGTGTGGGTCAAAAACTGTGGATTAGAGAAAACAGACTGTCAGATAGGTTAGTGTGAATACAAAAGAGGTCGCAATGCATTTTGTACATTGCGAAGAAAAATCTGATTGCCAGCATATGTGAGGTGGACTCCATCTCTGCGGAAAATGAAAGAGCTGCGAAACAAAATGTTTTCATTGTGGCAGGAGGACATGCCAACATCTCTTAAAAAGGCACAAACAGCCTTATTCACATTGCGTCTCGCTTTCTCCATTTGTGGACCAAAAGCAGAAGAACCTAGCCATATTTGTCTTTGTGCAATACGGGAAAAAAGTATTTGACAATTTGGAAACATGTCCATGAGCTTTGCAAGGCCTTCCTTCATTGCAAATTGCAAAGAAATTCCTGAGACTTGACCTAAACTGTTTCCTCCGCAATGAATGATAAATATATCTGGAGGACGCCCTGTAAGTAAAGTAACACAGAGAGGTACCAAGTCCAGCCACCTCATGCCACTCACCCCATGCCAGTGCACTTCCACATGAGGAAATTCGAGATCTGCAGATAAACTGCAGCTTTCTGCATGCACCTTCAACTAATGTATCCATGAGTCTCCCAAAATCCAGATAATCTGTTTTCGAGCATTGAAAGCCATGGCTGTGTGGTCTCCTGTCAGGCAGAAGACGGTTTTACTAAAGTGCGCCGTTCAGAGCACACCTACTGAACTTTATGGACCAATCCCTAGCTCCGCTCATTCTCAATTGCTTGTGTCTCCACCCCTGAATCCCCTTTGGTGATATGCGCCGGCTGCAAAGTCCCGCCATGTTCGTGGACATGTATAGGATCAGAGCGTGACGACGGTACATTAAAGTGTTATTCCCCTTTTTCCCCTTTAAGGTGGGCTTTGAAAAGAGCCTTTTTTATTTTTGGCCAGATACCATACAGACATCTGTTATTTTATTTATTTTTTGTATTTTCTGTCCTTGCTTTACTCCTACAACCATTACAGAACCTTCTCAAAAGCAAGCCTTACGTTCCAAAAGAACATCGCATTTCCCAAAGAAGATAGCGCAACACCATCTGCTGCAAAATGATCTGCATTCCTTGAAGCAATGTTATCGTGGCTGCAGAAAAACATACCAGCTTGTAACATGAATGCACGCATGCCGCGATTGATAATACACCTCCCAATACTTTGATCTGGACAGAAAACAGAATTGTTGTCCCATTTTACTCTAGGGAGTAAAGCAGAAAAAATTACTTTAGTTGATGGGAAGATGGTCATGAGTGCTTCAACCAACTGTGCCAAATCTGCCAACAAAGTACGTGAACTCACGTATCCCAAATGGGAAGCACTGTAGTGCAAAATTACCACATGAGGAGTGGTCATTCTACGCATGTCTCTGCAAACTTGCAGAATTGCCGCAGAATTGGCACCAGTGTCAGTGCTCCACACCACCTCCACTCCTCTCACATCGAAATGGTGTGCCACATGCCTACTCTCGGCATAGTGTTGTAAGCCATGCATAAAAATGTCTCCAAGCACCAAAACCCTGACCCTCTCCACCTCTGCCATCTTCAGTGTACACACCGTCTTTCAACACAAAAGAGTAATGTGAACATCTGATTGGCTGATGCCTACAGTCCCCTTTCCATGCAGGATTTGCTGTAGAAACCCGTATGTGACACGCCCTACCTGCGGACAAGCGTTGCCTAAGTGCGGCACGTAACTCTTACCCATTCCTTCCACCCTTTCCACAACGGTACCAAGTAGAGTCCCTCATTGGACACAACTAAGCAGTCACACAGCCATCCACCAATCACATTGAACATCGCTAATTCTAACTCCGGCATCAACATTGCGCACTTCAAAATTACTGTCGATGATTCTGAATGGAAGTTGCATATCATTGCAGAGCACCTACTTCACAAGCTACTGTGCAAGTATTGCACATTTCTACGTACAGCTCCATGCATGCACACATGCATGAGTATAGAATACAGGTATGTATATTGTAATCAGAGAACATATGCAACCCTTATGATTTAATTTAGACAAATTAATGCCGCTAAATGTGCATAGGCAAAACATACCAACGCTCCCCCTTTTAAGTGCAAGATGTCCGATTTATCATTGACAAACCGCACAACTGCTTACTGTCTTCCGAATAACCTATACATACGTTGCAAGCATGCCTATTTAGGGCGGAAATCAATTTTGTATGTGAAAATGTCAGAGTTGAGTACTGTGTACGGGCTACAGTAGTGCTACTTGCAATGCAATCGTATGAGAAAAGTATGCGCTCCCGATTGCTGTAGTGACATCTCCCTCTGAGGGTCTCCTGATTTCTCGGCATCGTGCTTTTAATTTGCAAGTAGAACATTTTTCCCCATCTACTACTATGCCCTATCACTTACAAACCTCTCTCCTATACATAGTACATATAAAAAAACAAGGTATCTCCATAAACTTTAAATTGATAGCAATTTTGAAGGACTTTCAAGTGAAATATTGAAAATACCATGCAAAGACTGCACAGAGTGAAGTGAAATGCACACATGCACTGGGTTGAAATATTAAAGTAGAATGCTGTGAAGAGAGAAGCACAATTAAAGTGTGCAGTATCATCACTGCTGTAAACACACAAAGTAATTGATTTTGTTTTTTTGCACCGCAGTGAAGACTACTCTCCTGAAAATCAACAGCATCTACACTGCAGACGACATATCCGAAGAAACCTGGTTATTTTGCAAAAAAAGTAAGTACAGTACTACCTTTATATTGTAACTACTCCTAAAAGAGGCTGTGTGGGGTATTTGTTTATTTTGGGCGTCAAAGCAAACATTGATTTCTAAACCATTCTACCTACAAATATCCATTTATTGAACAAAGAATAACAGGCAGAATGGCTCACAAATCCCTGTGTGTTTGGAACTCAAATAACATACGTAATCCTTAGAAGGTTAGATTTAGAAAAGAAGTTGCTGTTGCAAGTTTATGGCATTTCGTTTATTAATAATGGCTCTCGTCACAAGTAGCCCACTTTGTACTCTCATCTGAAGCACATTGTAGTAGTATACAAACAATAAAGTAGCCTTACCAAATCATTGCAAGAATCCAATGCACATCGACACACCATGACAAAGAGCTTCCCCATCAGACTCATGCACACATGCACACAGCACACAGACATTGGACAACAGACCAAAGTATACCTTTTTTTTCAACAGACACCAAAGAATGCCTACCAAAAAACAACTCCATAGAAAGGAACGCAAAAGTAGAGCAAATAAAAATAAAAGTGCAATGTAAGCATCCACCTGTTGTAGAGTTTGTAGAGAATGTTGGAACAAACTAGCTAACTCAGTTGGTTAGCAAAACAAAGGAAGTTGCAACTACCAAAAATTTACCTCCTCCATCAAAATGTGTCACAAAACACAAAAATGTTGTCAAAAAATGACTACCAGTACAGCTAACAATGCTCCTAATAATCCTGATAGTGTAACAAGAACACACAGTATAAAACATATATTTTATCGAAATGTTTTGTCACAGAGTCCTTCAGAATCTACTAAGAAGAGGACCAAAATCATCCTCACCCCTTAAAACCTACCATAGAAAGTTAATCCTGCAAGCTCTCATGGACAGTGCAATCCTTCTCAAAAGGAAGTTGTTTATATTAGTGTTAAATAGGATGAAAGCACTACCAAAACTAAGTACTAAACTACAAAAGAAACTCAGCAATAAACAGAATGTGAACAAAAATGATTTCCTACATGTTTGTGGTGGTGAATGGCGTCACACAACAACCACAGAATCATATTTTAATGAAGAAACAAAATCAAACAAACACAATTGCCATCCATAGCAGTGGACGAGGGTATGAGAAAATCACTACTACCATCATGCAACAAGAAACACTACTTACAAATGTATTCCCTGAAAACTCAGAATTACCTCTCGATTCAGCAGAACCACACCGTCCAGTTTACAAATGGCCGTGCACATCAATGTGTACCATTCCAAAGAAAGCGTTCAAATCTTTACGTCAGTTCCTCAATCAATATGTAAAAGGTAAAGACAAAAGTAAAATGAAAGTGCTGCAAAATATGGATAATTGTGTAGTGCGGAAATACACAGGACTAAAAGGACATTCTTTAGCCTGCATTTCTGGGCCTATTTGTAAAAGCACCTTCCATGATATCAAAAGGATATCAATACACCACTCCAATGTAAGAAATCCAGTGTATAAAATATACTATGCAAAAAGTCCAGCTTCAGAATTAGGCAACTTAAATACCACTCTTCTGCATGGTACACCCAAATACTTACAAGAAGAAATTGACTGTATTCAGAGAAAGTATTTTGGAAGTGAGAGCCACTTACAAAATGCAACAGTTTTAGAACATAGTAGCAACAATTCTGCACATAGCAACCTTCTATTACACACATACAGAAAAGAAATAGTAAAATTTAAAAGGTCAACACTTGAAGTACCAAACCATGTGTGTGTGTGTGTGTGTTGCAGCAGAACATTTTACAAAAGGAATACAAATAATTTGGACATAGCATACAAAATAGAAGACAATGAAGATTCTAAATGGTTTGAATTATCTCTCTACCTTTTAGCAGAAAACAAATATGAACTAACTGAATGCCTAATATGTTGCAGTTACTGTACTACACAATTAGACAATAACCACACTCCTTCACGTACTATTACAAATAATTTGGAATTGTTTCCATTACCAAAAATCCTGCAGCAGCTCAATTTGTATGGGCGCATAATAATTCAAACAGTTCCCCCCATTTCAAGCAATTATACGCCTTCATCCAAAAACAGCAAAATTACCTTCCCCTGAATTGGTGAAAGGCATTTGTGGCAAAGTAGTTTATTTGCCATTACATCTAACGGTAAATGTACACACTCTAGGAGTGGAACGTTCAATAGAGCATTCTTTAATAGTCTTGGTAAATGGAGTACCAACAAAGGACAAAAGAAATTGGCTACAATTAGTGTACTAACACAAAGTTAGACAAGCATTGCAATATCTAAAAGACAATAATGAGTGCTACAAGGAAATAAATATTGATGAAAGCTTAAGGGAAACAACTGAAATAATTCAAGAGCCATCAGAAACTGGACAATTCGAACTTCTGGATCCCGCTACAGTATCCACTTTTTTGGACCATTACACAATTCATCCATTGCATTCCAATGAAAGCATAGATGATGCACTAGAAACTTACCAAATGCAACAAACCAAAGGATCACCAATGAGTATATGGGAAAAAAAAGTATAGAAGCACGTGCTTTTCCACTGCTATTTCCTACTGGCAAAGGTGGAAGAAACAATGATAAACCCACTCAGATTGGGGCATCAGAATACCATTCATTACGAATGTATTCTCAAGATCCCAGATTTAGACAAAATGTGGAATACATATTCCACCTACTCTATGAAAGTGAATTAGCAACACTATGTTACGGAGTTGCACACATTCTTAAATCTGGTACCCAGTTTCAAAATGTCAGCTATGCAGTTAATACAAAAAGTGCAGGAAAAGGATGAGGTTTTACAATGAAGTATAACAAATTTGTTTGCAAACATGCGTGGTACAAAGGAATACTGGTTCCGAAGGCACAGAGACATGCGTTGTATGATCAGAAACCTTGGCCACCGACTTGGTTTGTTACGCTAAGTTGTGCCGAATATGCATGGGAAGATTTACATGAGTTCCTACACACAGCAAACAGCAACAAAAGCAACATAGATATATTAACACCTGGAGAACTTTGCTCTCTAGATCCAGTTAATGTGTCAAGATATTTCCATCATCATTTCATTGCCATGCTATACTTTATTTGCAATAAAACTGTTCCTCCCCTTGGAGAAGTTCAACACTTCTTTTGGAGAAAAGAATATCAAGCGAGAGGAGCACCACATATTCACATGCTGTTATGGATCAAAGGTGCACCGAAATTTGGTCACGACAGTGACAGCACTGTTTTGCAGTTTATCCAAAAATATGTCACTTGTGAAATCCCTTCTCAACAGACACATAGTGAGCTGCATGGGCAGATTTTGCAATTTCAAAGACACAAATGTGGCAAATATTGTCACCGCAAATACAAAAACAAAGGTAAATACTACACCAAATGCTGCTTTGGTTTCCCTAGACCAGTTACATAAACAGGTGAAGTGAACAACTTCATGTCTTCGGTTCGACATAGTGTTAAAGGTAAATCACCTAAAAACACGTATTACATAAAAAGAAGGGAAGAATCAAAATATATCAATGATTACAATGCAATCATTGCCCTCTTATGGAATGCAAACATAGATGTGCAGTACATTGCAGACAATTCAACTGCTGTGTCACGATATGTTACAGCCTACTTAACAAAAGCAGAAAAAACAGAGCTTAAAGACCTCTGGGATGTCTTAACATCAGAGAAAACATTATCACAGAAATTGTACAGTCTAGGCATAAAAATGCTCCCTCATAGAGAATGTGGCACCTATGAAGCAGCAGATCATTTGACCGGTACTGCTTTGTATGGAAAATCAGACAACATAGTATGGCTCAGTCTTGGTGCTGCAAAATCTAGAAAAAGAGTGCTAAAATCATATGAGGACATAGAAACAATTGCCAGAAATGATCCCAACAGCCAAGACATTATAAAAAACAATTTACTGGACACATACTATCCGAACAGGATTAGCACTCTGGAAAGCATGTGTCTATAGCACATAGTTCAAAACTTTGCATACAAAAATAATTTAAAAAGCAATGAAAGCAAACGTAGATATAGAGTGACCGATTGTGAAGGGAGCTTAGTGAAACTTACCAAACAAAGCTTAATTAATTATGTAAAATTGTCAATAAAAACTCCTCAACAGAAAGAACTATATTACATGTCTCTGTTACAACTTTTCAAACCATGGAGAAAAGAGGAAGACATACTAGATAGCTATGACTGCTATGAAGATGCTTTCAAAGCAAATGAAAGCGCTATCACCGATGTGAACTTTACGCAGTACAAAACAATGTTACACAATGAGCAGCAACAGGAAGAAGAACTTCAGGCCAAACTAGATAAGGACTCTTCCGACAGTAGTCAACCTTCTGTAAGAGGAAGTCACGAACCACTAGGACAACCACTAATAGCAAATGAGGCTGAAGTAGCTATGGCAGAAGTAGAAAACACCATGTATCAGTATCAAGAAGATACAGAAGACTTAACTGTACAACAAGCAAAACTTAACAACGATCAGTGCACCATTTTTGAAGACGTAACAAAACAAATTGTACATGGTGTACAACACGAAAATAAAGAATGTACCTGCCAAAATTACAAACCTATTCTGCTGTACGTCAGTGGTGAAGCTGGATCAGGGAAAACATTCTTAATCAAAATCATCAGCAAGTTCCTTCAACAATTGACAAACAACAAACTGTCAGCTGTTGTAACGGTCCCACAGGTTTAGCTGCCTACAACATAGGTGGTGTCACTTTACACTGATTACTACTGCTTCCATTAGAGCATCAAAATAAATAAGACTAGTACAAACTTTCTGCAGAAGCTGCAATGGAATTACGCAGAGTATTGAAACAAATGAAAATGCTACTAATAAAGGAAGTGAGCATGGTCTCCAACCTAATGTTGGCTTTGATTCATCTCAGATTGCAAGAAGTACTTAAAAGTAGCAACGGAGAACTCTTTGCAGGGAAACACATTATCGTTTTCGGAGATCTTCTAAAATTGACACCAGTGAAAGGTGAACCGATTTTTAAAACCTTAGGCCACAAACTCTGCCGGAAAACTGTTGGTAGCATAGGTAATGTTAACCTTTGGCAACATTTCCAATATAGAGAATTAACTAAGAACAATCTGCAGATCTCACTTATGCCAACATCTTAAAAAGTATTAGAGTTGGTGTATTATCGCAAGAAGCACAAGTTGTATTGAAAAACCGGCACATGCATGCACTTTATGGTGACAATGCATATGCAGCTGATGTTATGGAACAAAAAGCGCACAAAAATGTCAATTGTATGGCCTTCATGCCAACTCTTGCAAGCTGTTTCAAATTCAACGAAACAATGTTAAATAAAGAAATGCAACCAATACTGGAAATTAGCGCCACAGACAAACTAGACATACATGGTATGACAGTACCCATGTGTGAGCAAGCCACAACAAGACTAAATAGTTTAGAAAATTCAATCTCCAACACAGCTAGGTTGGAAAAAATATTTAAATTACCCTTAAATTGTAGAGTAATGCTTAAACGTAACCTTGACGTAGAGCAAGGGATAGTTAATGGAGCACTGGGCACAGTTGTTGGCTTTCAATCGTACCCACGTGATGGCAACATTCAGTTTGCAAAATGCGCTTTGATAAAGTTTCAGAAGTGAAAAGGATAGGGCGCTCAATTGCTCAATTCCTTCTCTTCAAAGACATGTATGTACGTAGAGAACAATTTTCTCTAACTCTTGCATTTGCAGTTACCATTCATAAATCCCAAGGTCTTACCCTAGACCAGGGGTGCACAACTGATTTTGACAGAGGGCCGAAAGTACCTTACATGAGCGCTATAGTGGGCCGAAAAGTAAATGTGGGCGGGGCGGTAGGCGGGGCGTGGGAGGAGGCTTTTTAAACCCCCAATTTGTAATATACACATGGAAAAAGAATGTCTTTGAGGGGTAATGATTTTTATTTGCATTTCAAACTTACATTTTGTACTACACATTTTCCATTGTTATAATTTATTTCTATTTAGTTATTGTATCTCGCCTGTTTAATTAACTTATATATATTTTATTGACCCTAGATACACTATGCCCCATACACTATGCCACATGGCCCCCTCACCTCAACCAAACACTATGCCCCATGTCCCTCACCCCCAACCAAACACTATGCCCCATGGCCCCTCACCCCCAACCAAACACTATGCCCCATGTCCCTCACCCCCAACCAAACACTATGCCCCATGGCCCCCTCACCCCCAACCAAACACTATGCCCCATGGCCCCCTCACCCCAACCAAACACTATGCCCCATGGCCCCCTCACCCCCAACCAAACACTATGCCCCATGGCCCCCTCACCCCCAACCAAACACTATGCCCCATGGCCTCCTCACCCCCAACCAAACACTATGCCCCATGGCCCCCTCACCCCCAACCAAACACTATGCCCCATGGCCCCCTCACCCCCAACCAAACACTATGCCCCATGGCCCCCTCACCCCCAACCAAACACTATGCCCCATGTCCCTCACCCCCAACCAAACACTACGCCCCATGGCCCCCTCACCCACAACCAAACACTATGCCCCATGGCCCCCTCACCCCTAACCAAACACTATGTCCCATGGCCCCCTCACCCCAACCAAACACTATGCCCCATGGCCCCCTCACCCCAACCAAACACTATGCCCCATGGCCCCCTCACCCCCAAACAAACACTATGCCCCATGTCCCTCACCCCCAACCAAACACTATGCCCCATGTCCCTCACCCCCAACCAAACACTATGCCCCATTGCCCCCTCACCCCCAACCAAACACTATGCCCCATGGCCCCCTCACCCCCAACCAAACACTATGCCCCATGGCCCCCTCACCCCCAACCAAACACTATGCCCCATGGCCCCCTCACCCCCAACCAAACACTATGCCCCATGGCCCCCTCACCCCCAACCAAACCCCCCAACTCAGCAGACACACAAACATGCACCAATACAGACCCGAACCCCCACCCCCCAACTCAGCACACACACAAACATGCACCCATACAGACCCGAACCCCCCACCCCAGCACACAAACATGCACCCATACAGACCCGAACACCCCACCCCCCAACTCAGCACACACACAAACATGCCCCATACAGACCCGAACCCCCCACCCCCCTAACTCCAAACCCCCACCCCCAACTCAGCACACACACACTCAAGCATGCACCCATACAGACCCGAACCCCCCACCACCCCAACTCAGCACACACACAAACATGCACCCGTACAGACCCGAACCCCCCACCCCCCCAAATCAGCAAACTCTCAAACAAGCACCCATACAGACCCGAACCCCCACCCCCCAACTCAGCACACAAAAAACATTCAAATCAAAACATTCATACACATCCGACACACCCCCCCCACCCCCGCATCTCAACATACACACAAAATACATTCAAATACAAACATTCATACACATCCGACACATCCCCCCACCCCTGCATCTCAACATACACACAAAATACATTCAAACATAAACCTTCATACACATCCGACACCCCCTCCCACCTCCGCATCTCAACATACACACAAAATACATTCAAATACAAACATTCACACACCCCCCCACATCTCAACATACACACAAAATACATTCAAACATAAACATTCATACACATCCGACACACACCCCCCGCAACATACACACACAAACATAAAGCAAAACAAACCCGACACACAAACACAAACAGACCACTTACCGGAGACGTGCTGGAAGGCAGGCAGGTAAGCGGCAGGTAAGCTGGAATCGTACTACGGCTGGCGTGGTCCAAGGCTGAAATGCCTTCCGGCATCAAGCCTTATGGACCACGCCAGCCGTAGTGCTGGCCCTCCATTGGTGCAGCACACACGCATTACGTGGCTCGTAGGAGCGACGTGATGCGTGTGTGTGCTGAGCCAATGAGGGCCAGTGTTTTCACCGGCCCGGAAGACAACAAAGACTTTCCTAATGAAGGGTGGCTGCAGGCCGCCCTCCATTAGGAAAGTCTTTGTGCCTCGCGGGCCGGTCAAAAGGGCATGGCAGGCCGCAACTGGCCCGCGGGCCGTATGTTGTGCACCCATGCCCTAGACAAAGCATTGATAGATATAGGAAACACAGTCTTTAAGGAAGGCATGAGCTACGTAGCATTATCACGCTTACGTACACTTGACGGTCTATTGCTAATGAACTATGATGCAAGTAAAGTCAAAGCTGATATTCCTTGCATTCTAGAATACAATAGATTGCATTCACTGTACACCCCTCATCTGAAAAAATACCCTGTTCCAGATAAAGTAAAAAGTGGTAAAAGAAAACAAAACGAAACAGAAATGCAACAGAATCCAACAGCAAATTCTGGAAAGAAAAGAAAAGAAGCTGAAGTTTCCTCAATTACCGCAAACATAGAAGAACCTACTAGGGAATGTAAACCAGGGACGTCGGCAAAGAAGCAACAGAAATTCTGAAAAATGCACTCAGATACAGAACTTGCTGTACCATTCAAATTTGCAAATGAAAGTGGGGTAAGTTGCTATGCAAATATAGCAATGAATATTCTATTTCAATTGCCACCAATTGTTAACAATATTTACCTGCACAGTACAGACCAATTGTGTTTGCAAATGTTAGTGCTGCAACGAAATGCAACAAGCAATCCTCACAACACATACAGTGTTCATGGAGTAAGGCAACAATTGGACGACTGCTGGAATGGTGAGATTCACTATGAACTCACAAGAAGATCCACAAGAATTTCTAATGTACATACTATTAGTATTGCAAAACAAAAGCATACCTGTAAATGAAATCTTCCAGATTTCGTACATGTGGAAACATACATGCACTCTCTGTAACAAAGTGATACAGGTACAAATCCCAAATGAGCAATTTGTGTATATTTTCATACCAAATTGTGAGAGCATTCCATTTCAGCAACTTGTACAAAATGCAAACCATGGCAGATTATGTACTATTTGCAATTCAGACAATCGCTCCATCTTACTGATACAATCACATAGTTCCTACATAATATTTATGCTTCTATGTTATAATGCAGATGGCACCAAAAACAACTGCAAACTGACTGGATTCACACATGGTCAAGTGGCACTTGGAAAGAAAACCTTTACAACAGTAGGTATAATCTACCATGCAGGAGCTACAACCAATGCAGGTCACTACACTGCATACATTAAAAAGAATTGTGGATGGTTCAAATTTAATGATAGCGCCATTACTCTAAAGCAGAGATTTCCAGCTAATCTTACAAATGCGTATTTAATGTTCTTAAAGACAAAATTTACGAAATAATGTGTACTTCAAGATTTTTAAAAAAAATTATGTGAAAGACTACAAACAGTTAGAATACGCCAACAGGTATCTAACTACCCAAGAGGATGTACGAATGACACAAATAAATGAATATCACAGATCGTTGGGAACAAATGCAAAGGTGGAATACACCTACAGGTATCTAACTGTTGATAAAAAATTGGCAGGAAGGCAACAAACATAACATTAACGGGAAAGATGAAGGAACCAAGATATAACAACGACACAAATGAATGAATATCACAAAGCTGTAGGAACAAATATACAGTTAGGATACGCCTACAGGTATCTAACTGCTGATAAAAATCAGCAGGAAGGCAACAAACGTAACATTAATCAGAAAGATGAAGGAAACACTCAAAGGAAACAAGGAAGTAGTTAGTACCATAGTAAATGAAGGTTTTTTTTAATCTGACAAGGATTTTTTTCCCCAGACCCAAGGATTAGAAAAGCAAACACAGAAACTGAGCGCAATGCACAGTATACTGGTTTGTAAACTAAATATGAGGGTAAAAAAAAAGGTAAACTGTCTATTAAGCAATGTAGTAAATGTTCAAAAGAATGCAAAGACTAACATACCTGTTTCTTTTATCACAGAAATGGAAGAAGGGATACTTCCGCCAAGTACGATAACCATTTAAAAATTGTATGTGGATTCTGAACAAAGTAAGGAGTAAGTATATTGGCAGTCATTTTCTACACATGCAAATCTACACGTCTAATCTATGGTACTAATATGCTGCAGTGCCTGTAGGCTGGCCCTTGCATCTTCGGTGTGTAACCTACTATCTACGCCTTACGACCAAGGTACAAGGAGTATAGGTCCTAGCCACAACCATCGCTGCATATCAAAACCATGCTCCTTGTAATTTACCTACTTATAAATTTACTTTTCGGACCATCATCTGCAGCCATGCAGGCCAGACACTAGGGCGTCCACACAACTAGCGCATTACACCACACCCATATTCACTTGTACCTCCACTGCTTATGACTTCAGTCTTGGGTGCATGGCCTTTGGGCATGCAGTCAAGAGTCTGGGTCCTGGCTAGAAACACCAGAGCATATCGGAACCATTGTGCCTTGTCATTTTACCATGCACAAATTTGGTTTTGGGAGCGTGGCCTTTGGCCACGCTCCCAAAACGCTAGGTCCTCCCCACAACCATCTTAATGATGTTGCATAGTACAAGTGTACCAATAGCTGTGATATGGTGCAGTAGTTTGTAGCCACAGGCTACAGAGGTGAGTTTGAGGCCATAGCATTATGAATGTATGGGTATACAGTATATAAAATGCATAGTTACTTACAACTGCAGTGCTTATTACTTTGTTCAAATACTCTGCATCCTGGCTACTACTACCACACCATATGACATCCATTGTGGCATATATGTACACTACAAACAAATGTACTTTTGGGGGAATGACCTTCGGCCATGCACCCATGATTGCAGCCCCTCCCCACAGCCGCCAGAGTGATGTACTCCACACCATATCATACCCATTGTGCCTTGTAAGTACACTACATATAACTGTGCTGTTGGGTACATGGCCTGTGGCCATGCACTCATGACTGCAGACTCTCCCCACAGCCACCTGACCGATGTTCAATGATAGGGGTGTCTCTGTAGCTCTGAAATGCTACACTGTTTGTGCGCAGGGCCTACAATTTTAGGTGTATGGCCATACATTTCAATATATGGTTGTGAAGTGTCTTATAACTTTAGTGCTTACAAGTTTCCTCTTGGGTGCATGCTTTGGTGTATGGCATACAGCCTGCAACCATGCACCCAAAAGTACACATATTGTCCACAACCACCACACTACATGAAACCCATGTGGGCTTGTAAGTGAAGAGGTTATAGCTTTGTTGTTGGGGGCAGGGCCTTCAGCCTTGCACCCAAGAGTACACACACTCTCCACAACCAGGCAATCGATGCGCATTAGTAAGGGGGTATCCATGGGTGTGACATGCTGAAGTGTTGGTGGCCAGGGCGTAGAGTTTTGGAAGTAAGGCCGTCAGCCTTTGGCCGACTACAGAGTCTCCCCACAACCACCTCAGTGATGTGTGGTAGTGGGGGTTTTTCTATAGGTGTGGTATCCTTCAGTGCTTCTGGCCAGAGGCTTCACTCCTAGCTGTATGTCCATATATCTTACATGGGATGGGTGTGCAGTGGCTTCCACGTCTAGTACTTATAACTTTGATCTTGGGTGCATGGCCGACGGCCATGCACCCAAGATGGCACGCACTCCCCACAACTTGCCAATCGAAATACTATGGGTGCAATACTATGGGTGTATCCATGGGTGTGACATGCTGCAGTGGTTGTGGCCAGGACCTACAGTCTTGGAAGTAAGGCATTCGGCCTTCGGCCGACAGCCATGCATCCAAGACTCTAGGCCCTGGCCACAACCACTGTAGCATGTGACACCCATGGCAGCATACTAATGAATATAATAATAGCCATCGGGAAAAGTAATGCAATCACGGCATGTTGTCAATTTCAATGTTGGCTACCACTACGCATGTGCTTTCAACAGTTAGAATTTTCCCGTCCACTGCATGGACCGAAATACTGCCCTTATTGGACCCCTCATTTTCTGTGTGTACAAGGTGGGCATAGGAAATACATCATGAAGTGATTATAACTGTGTTATTGGGTTTATGGCCTTTGGCCATGCACCCAAGAGTGCAGGGTCTCTACACAACCACCTCAGTGATGTGTGGTAGTGGGGGTTTTTCTATAGGTGTGGTATCCTTCAGTGCTTCTGGCCAGAGGCTTCACTCCTAGCTGTATGTCCATAGATCTTACATGGGATGGGTGTGCAGTGGCTTCCACGTCTAGTACTTATAACTTTGTTCTTCAGTCACATGCCAGGCATGAGATGAAGATTTGCTCTTACCGTTTCTGATGCGAACACTTTGATTTACCCTTTTGCCCAGTCCGTTCCTAATGCTACTTTACTCTAAAGCCTGGCTTGGGACTTAAACTTCTCCAAAATACCCTTCTGGTGGCCTGATCTGCTTACTGACTGGCATCCCACCAGTAAACAGCCTAGAACTTGCCCTTTTACTGAGATGCCTGTATCAAACAGCCTAGAACTCGCCCTAGAACTCGCTCTTTTACTAAAATGGCTGTATCAAACCACCTAGAACTCGCCCTTCTACCGATAGGCCTGTACCAAAAGGTCTAGAACTTGTCCTTCTACCGAGAGGCCTCTACCAAAAAGCCTACAACTCGCCATTCTGCTGGGAGGTCTCTACCATGAGGACCCTCCAAACTTGCTGCGTTCGCCCTTGAAAAGAAGGTTTTTTTCTCAGTGAAAAAAAGGAGTGGCGCTGTCCCCAAAATGTGAACAATTCCATCTATTCTCAATTTAATAGGTCTGACCAGACGGCAGGAGATTTCGTGTAACTTCAAGGGGGATTCATCCTGTGATATTGTGTTTCACCTAATTGGAAATCTTGATTTGGAACATAGCTTTTCTACTGGCCCTGATTTGAAAAGGAGACTGGTGTGTCGAGGCACATGTTAAAGGACAATGGTGTGTCGAAACACGTGTTATCCATAAAGGGCAATACAGTAAGTAAATATAAACCTTCTTACAAGTACTCAGTGTGGCGCAGTTCTTGGAGTGTGGAGCAATATTTTCAACTATAAATACTCAGGGCTTCACAGGAGCTACAAGTCGTGTTGCTTTTATAGATACACTTCCAATCTCTATAGAAGAATGTGATATGAATGTATCATTGTTATATTCAAGACAAACCCCAGTAAATATTTTGGGACGAGACCTAATGACAAAGTTAAACATGACAATCTTGTTCACGGAGAAGGGCATAGTATGTTCTACTCCAGGAATGCACTATTTGAACGTATGTGAGATGATTAGAGCATAAGCAGGACACACAGCTATGAGAGTTATCCTATTAGAACCAGAAATATTTGCATATGGAGTACGTGTGCTAATGGCAGGGCTGCCGGGCCTTGCAGACAAAACTATGAGGACCCCAGATGCATTTCTCTTTAGGCCAAGGATATCTATGCACGAGGAAAAGGGATAAGTATAGGTAGTGGCCGTGTAGTTATGGTTAAGTTGCTGTTTCCATAGAAAGAGCACTTTTTGGGCGGCTTATAACTTTGCTCCCTCTGGACGAATCCTCACCAAACTTTGCAAATAGAGTATATGGGCCACTCTGAATTGTTTTGCAAAGTTTGGAGATGTTTGGTCCAGGGGGGGCAAAAGTTATAGGGCGGTCCCAAAACGTCTTTTTTTCCCATAGACTGAATGGGGGAAAAACTTTGCGCACGGCTACAGTTCAGACCGCTGGACGGATTTTCACGAAATCTGCGGCAGCTAGAGGGGCTTGGTCCAGAAAGTGTGCTTTTGTAAATTTGGTGACCTTCCGTGCAGTACTTTTCTTTAAAATTATCAAAAAGTAGGTCTGAAAAAATTAGTGAGATCTATGTCCGCTCCGCGGTCACACTTCCCTGTTCGGTCCACGGACAAGATACCGATTGGCTAAGGGGCTGGCGTCATGACCGCGGACATGCAACATCTCTGCCCATTGACTGCTGCGAGACGTGTTCTGCGTCAGATTGTTTAGATGCGCCCGACATCTTGGATCCGCCGAAAGCGGAGCAACGACCAGCGCACATCTGCTCTATTTATACAACTCTTTTGCTGTGTCACAGACCATTGGAAAAGGTTCAGACAGTAAAACATGAGTGATCAATGCATTTGTTCTGGGGGTCGGTCTTCATGATGTATTTTCCATGGACAGCTTGTAAGCACAGAAAATGAGGGGTGTAATAACGATAGCACTTCAGTCCATGCAGTGGACAGGAAACTTCTAACTGTTGAAAGCACACACGTAGTGGTAGCCAACATTGAAATTGACAAAATGCCGTGATTGCATTACTTTTCCTGATGGCTATTATTATATTCATTAGTACGCCGCCATGGGTGTCACATGCTACAGTGGTTGTGGCCAGGGCCTAGAGTCTTGGATGACTGTAGGCCCTGGCCATAACCACCGCAGCATGTCACACCCGTGGATACACCCGTAGTATTGCGTTTCGATTGGCAAGTTGTGGGTGCATGGCCTTCAGCCATCTAATGCCTGGCATGTGACTCATCTCGCCAACCTTCACTGTATCGCCCGGTTTCTCTGCAGTCAATTCCTTCACTAGTAGAAACTGGCTGTGAAGAACTGCTTGGATAAGTTCAATATCTGCCTATGAGCTGGTGGAATTGGAGTGGTACACTGGTACCTCAATAGTGTAAAGTATGTAGGGCGGCCTGGGTGGCTGTCTTGTGGATATCCTGCTGTTACAGAAGGAGGGGGTTCATAATGTGTGTAACGGGGAAGGGGGTGTCCGTGCATCACATACTACTCCATCGGCCCGGTCCCATTCTTGTTTTTCCTTTTTGAAGACTATGGTTTAATTGAAGTGGTCTGGACCAGATTACTTGTATAAGAAAACTCACTGGCCCACACCAAGTGCCCTCTCACTCGAACCAGCCCCGCCCTAAAAGACAGAAGCACCCACTTACCTGCATCTCCTGGACCACGACCCTGTCTTAACATTAGGGTAACTTAAGGGTTACCCTCAAGTAACTTAAAGGTTATGTCATCAACATTTGTAAAGCACACATCTACTTGAAGGCATCTTGGTGCTAAAAACACTACAAGAGCGGCTAGACAGGTCACCTCATAATGCCACTCCCCCTTGTAGAATGGCAGTCTTACATATTTACAAGCAAACCTATTTCTAAGGTAAGGTCGTCCAGTTTCAGGTTTGGGTAGGGAGTGCGGGGGGAGAGGGGGTCAGTGATGAATGCTTTGGGTAGCGCTGCTGTTGCAAATTGGCCCCATAGCCCGGTAGTTGCATACGACGTGGGACACCCCTCTGCCATAAATGATGCATTGATGGTATCTGGAGAGGCTCCTGCACTGGCAGGGTTTCACGGCCTTGCGCGTGTCCAGAGAGTGCATACATTAGCGAGGGTGCTCCCCCAGGCTAAATTGAGGACTTTATGGAAAGTGATTAGCGGTGCATGCTGTGACTTTGGAATTTGTTGGGTGCAACCCGATCAGCTGTTCCCGCAGGGCACTCGCGCAAGTCAGTTATTGATTGGGGCTCTTACACGTGAGGCCACCAGGGCCACCCCCCTCCACCTGCATGCTGAGCTGCTCAAGGTGGTGCAAGGCTACACTGGGCTAGACTTGGGAAAAGTGCACTAGGCCATGGCTAGTCCCTCGACTGTTCAGTAGTCACTTTCCTGCGGTGGGAGGGGTAGGTGGAGCCCGGGGCTAGAACTACTGGCAGGCCTGGCTGAACATGAGTGGGTCCCCATTTCAACATGATGATAGGGGGTGCCCTGCTTAGAACAAAACCAGTCTGAGGCACTCGTTTGGTGCATACATTACAATGGCAGCAAATATAAGGTTAATAGATGCTGATTATCACGAGGCAGCCAGTCAGCAGGGAGCTTAAACACTAAATGCCCACTGAAGACATCTAAACCCTTCTATGTCAGCAAGTGGCTTATGTGGAGGATCCAGTGTTAAGTCAACAATGAGGTGATAACACTTCTGTATATCCCCTGGGAAGAGTAAACGCAGCTTGTAATGTTACTGCAGCAAAGAGAACATTTTAAGCCCCAGAAGGAAAATGGAGAAATGAACGATTGCTGCGTTACAAGGCTTGCAGTCCACTTTCCTGCAGTCCTATCTGAGAATGTAAGGGAAATTCCAAACCATTACAAAATAGAATTTAAGTCTGGGGAAGCACTTGTAGCAAAACATTATTTTGCCAATAAGTAATAGAAAGGTCAAACTCTCTCAACGGATCGAATGTATAAGCTTTTAGATCCGCTAATGTTTCCAACTGTAAAAACATTGATTCAAATGGCTTTAACTGTGCCAGTGAGCAGTTGTGGCTGTGAGAGATCTTTCAGTGCTTTACAGAGACTTCACAATAAATTCACATGTACAATGGGGTCATCTAGATTACAGGGCCTTGCTGTACTTTCATTAGAGAGAAAAGTGCTGCAATCAGTTTTGGATGCAATGGTTTGTTTTGCCGGAATGCACACAGGAAGACAAGCACTTTTACTAGTTAAAATGGTAAATGAAGTTATTTGAGATTGTGACATTATACTATTTGTTAAATTATATTTGACATGATTTGTTTTAATTGGTTTCTATAGAAACCCAATCCAACAACTGTGTACAGTTCACAGTTGTTGGAAAGAATCATATTTGTTTGGTATTATGTATCTTCGAATTTAAATGTATTAACAACAATTGGATAATCTATGTTGAAATTGGAAATGCGTGTTCCATTTTAAGTGCAGTATGGTCTGCCCATACTGCATTTTTACTAAATGCAACTCACACGGTAATGGAATACATCCACACATTTCATTGTTTAAAAAGCTATGTTAGTATTGGAAATGCTTTTCATTTGTTAGTTCTGTCATGCCATAATGGGTATTTGTATACCGCCTGCTTGCCGCTGGCCACAGCTTATCAGCGGTACAGTATGTGGTAGCCCTTTAGATCATTAAGAAAAATATGCACTTTTCTGGCTATTTTGGGGAAATTGTGCTGAAATATGTGTGATTTTGAAAGTTTTTTTCCCAAAAATTCTCTGACAGGGGGAGAACCCCCCATGCCCCTCAGATCAAGTTCAGGCACGCTTGTTGTGCTCACTCACTACATTTTATAATTCAATTAATTATGTCCCACCACTTTTTAATCCCACTAGCTACTCCCTGTCAGTTTGTCAGCACCAATCACCAGCAGCAAGTGACTGTATGGCTAATGTGGCAAACAGGTAGCTCTCCAGCTGCTGCTTAAATTCAATTTCTCAATCTACAGCAAGTCTTTGGCTGTCCTGCCCAAGGGCTTTTCTTTGTTTTATATATATTACCTAGCACTATTGGGCAACCAGACGTGGACTCCCTGCTCACTGTGCTTAGAGAGGCTCAGCTTCACCTCATTGATGATGCCCAACAAGGCTGAAACACGTGTATGGGGTTGCTGATGGTACTCTTGTTCAGAGCGGAAATGCCATAGCATTTCGGTGCTGGACTGCCCTTGTGTGCGGGACAAAGACTGATATGCAAATGGATATTTCCCATCTGTGAAGATACAGTGAGCAAAAAGCAATGGCTGCGCACTTTCAATGTGGTTAATAACCACTGAACAGGTTATCATGCCTTGTTCTTTCGAGAGAGGGGCGTCTGCTACCTTTTTTGTATTTTTGAAAGGAACTTGGGGTTGGTCACCCTAGGTTACCTGGGGGCAACCAGACGTGGACTCCCTGCTCACTGTGCTTAGAGAGGCTCAGCTTCACCTCACTGATGATGCCCAACAAGGCTGAAACACGTGTATGGGGTTGCTGATGGTACTCTTGTTCAGAGCGGAAATGCCATAGCATTTCGGTGCTGGACTGCCCTTGTGGGCGGGACAAAGACTGATATGCAAATGGATATTTCCCATCTGTGAAGGTACAGTGAGCAAAAAGCAATGGCTGTGAACTCTCAATGTGGTTAATAACCACTGAACAGGTTATCATGCCTTGTTCTTTCGAGAGAGGGGCGCCTGCTACCTTTTTTGCACTATTGGATGAATGTTGTTCACACTTTGGAGTGGCAGGTTAGCTACATCACATGCTAGCAGTACTTCCAAATGAGTTTGAGCAGTATAGTATGCAATACTAACACTCGAAAATCTAACACGGCATGTGCGTTCATATGATATAGTTATGTGACGTCTAACCTCGCCCTGGGCTCTAGCCCCAGATCTTTTACAATCCTAGCAATGTCACTGGTAGGGCTCGACAAGCTTCCCTCACAGATACATTATGTGCACGGTCACTGTAAGCTTCCTTTGAAAACAGGTACAACATGGGCAAGGTCAGTGCAAGTCTCGTGCAAACAGGTACTCACAGCATGCTAGGGCCAGTGTAAAGTTTCCCTCACAAATATGCACAAGCACAGCATTGGAAGAGCAACTGTTTGCAGGCCTGTGCGCACATCACTCAAATTGGTACATATGTGGCACAAACAGGATCAGTGCAAGGTTTCCTCACATACTGGTACAGATACCACATGTTCAAGGCCAGTGCATTTCTCCCTCCCAAACTAGTACAGGTGCATCATGGTCAGAGCCAGGGAAAGCGCCTTCAACAGAAAAATTGCACAGCATAGGCTGTGACAGTGCAAGTTTCTCTTGCAAAGAACAGGTACAGCATAAGCTCTAGAGCCTTGCAGCCTGTTGTCTCTCATGCACGTGGAGGGCTCTTCTTTCATGTGACCCTCTACCACAATCAGCAGCTTTTACAAATTACCATGTGCTGACTGGGGCGTGGGACAAGTACATGGGGTGCACTGTGCAAACCTGCCTGCTTTTCTGCACTAGTCAATTGCTCATTACCAGACTTGCTTGTGTGGGGGAGTGGAAGGGCCAGGTAAAGAAGATGAGGTGGCAAGCACAGCTGTTGCTGGCCTGCAGAGCACACACAAACACATACAACTACATGCACACACCACTGGCACGCATTGCAGAAAGTCTCAGGCCACACACCTGCAACTAGCCATTCTCAGACTGTTCAAGGAGATGGGAAGGGACAGCCAGAGAGCAAGTCCTATGACTGCAGGGCAGTGCAGCTTGTATGTGATCTTTTGGAGGGCAAGTGCATTTCAAACAATGTCCCCTATGTTCACTGCTACCCACAGTGGCTATTAGTTGCTCCAGCCCTGCTTGTAAATGACATCAATTTGGAAGGTCTGACCTTTTCTCTATCATGAAATTGTTAGTATGACCTTCCGAAATGGTCAATTTGTCTACTGCTTTTAATTGTAAGTTTAATGTTTGACCAGCATTTTAAAACCAGAAGCCCCACATAAAACGTTGACCGGTTGAGGACTGTGCATTTACCCTCAACGTGCACATATTCTTAGCCAGTATGCTTATCTTGGATGTATAACCTGCATCAGATATACATATTGTGCTCCGAGACCCCCGACCGGCCCATAGAGTCAGAGGTTGCTCAGAAGCACTTTAAGACAAGATAGCAGCACCCGTGTGATGGATGGGGGTGCAGATATATACTTCAACACCAATCAATCAGGACAACTCAACGGTTTGGCAAAGGGAGTCCATTTAATGACAAGTACAAAAAACGGGGAGTCATGAATATCAGCAATTGTGCGATCTTCCTTCTTGCTTCAACTCCAATGAACTTCATAAAAATCCTAACATTTATACTGAAAACTCATCATCATTGATGTGTATCACCCAAAAGTTGACATGCAATTATATTGGTTGGGAAAAGGTAACTTTACTATATGTACTATATCTGTATATGGTAACGGAGTGAAGGGATTGGGTAAACACTGTCAGATGGGCATGTAAGCCCTTCCTTCAAAATGACGTCATTAAAAGTACGACGTCCCATTGGTTCTACTAACTATAGGACCCTAGATTACTTGGTCCACTGTGACTGGGTTGGCACCAACCCCATGCATATTTGTTCACTTTGCTTAGCAGCACGGAGAATGGTCGGCCAAGTGCAGGGTGTCCCTCAACTCACCTGGCCTTTCTCCAATCAATCATCATTTTAGTGGCTATGTGTGAATCATTTTGCTGTGGTTGGCCTCGAGACTGCATCGTCTGTCTAGATATCTTCTCCTGGCTCACAGCAATGCGTAGGTGTGGGGGTCTTGCTTCTGCTAATTCGGCTGGTCTTGTGATTCAGACACCGTGGATTTGCCTTTTCTTCAACAATTTGTGTATTTAATTTTATGTTCACCCACCACCTGCCTTCGCCTTCTTATCTTGCCCCTTCAAAGCAGTATATTCTGGTCCTTGCTTCATTTAATTGTAGCTACTGCTCGGTCATTTTGATGGATACGACCTTGGTTCACTAGGCACGAGTTGCCTCTGCTGAGTTTCGTTTCTGCGGTTCAGCTCCTGATTTCGTTGAATGTGAAATCTTTCTCGAATGGTCTTAGTAATTTTTGTTAATTTTGCTTTTTGTGCAAAGTGTAAGTATACTTCATATAATGTGCTTTATTTGAGGTAGATATGTATATCTCGCTTGCCGCACTATCCCTCTACTCAGCATAGCAAGCCGCACAATTCTCTTAGCTTTCTTGCAGTTTCAAGCATATGTACATGTGTAAACTGGTTGAGTATCTTCACCATGCTCATTGCTAAAACTTCTTACTTTGACATTGTCTTTTCACTTTAGGTTCGCACTATCCTTCGTTCATGGCGTTTCATCTCTGTATGTCATTCTTTGGTCGTCATTTATTGTACATGTGAGTCAGGTTTAGGTTCTTGTGACATCACCATTCGTCTTCATTAAGACCTTTTTCGTTTCAGGGACTGTACTCAGGCGATCTTTGGTTCGTCTTATTTGTTGTTATGGCTTTCTCAATGGGTACCTTACTGTTCTTGGTTTCCTTGGTATTGGTACTTCAATATGCATTTTTCTTCTGATAGGTATTGGACAGAGCCCCACTGTGGCTCTGTGCTGGTTTATTTGCTTATCGTATGTCACATATCTCGGTGTGAACGTTCCTGGTACTTCATAATGGATGGTTGGAGTGTGGGCTGTATTTGGGACCTCATCTACAATATAGTTGCAAAGATAGCAAGACTTAACCAGTATCATTCAGTTCGGCTTTGAAAATTAGCACAGAAACACACAAATCAATTTTCCATCTTTTCTTCATTAACTTTCCAAAAAATGCTAGATTAGGCTTGCAGCTGTGAATTCACCTATGTGCAAATATTTTCAAATTTCAAATAGCGTCTGTGTGAAAAACAAATGTCTATTCATAGAGTAGGTTTAAAGTTATTTCAATACGTATGTACTTCTTCTATGCTAGAGCAAACACTGCAACACATACATTGGGCCTCATTACGACCCTGGCGGTAAGGGGTTAACGCCAGCGTTAGCTGCGCCGACCCCTTACCGCCAATTACGAGGTCCCCTAGCGCCATGGTGCTTTTAACACCTGCTTTTAGCAGGTGTTAAAATCCATGGCGCTAAGGGACCATGGAGTTAATTACGCCACCGTAATTTACGGTGGCGTAATTAACGCCTTCCCCACTCCCATTATGCCCTATGGGGCAAAAATGGGAATGGGGAAGGGTAAATGGGGATTGGGGACTTACCGCCCCGCCAAGGTCGGAATGGGGCGGTAAGTCCGCCAACCACCATGGCGTAAACGTAGTTTACGCCATGGTGGTAAAGTCACGGCCCAGGCGGTAACTTACCGCCTGGGTCGTAATGAGGCCCATTGTGGGGCCAGTACCTGGGGTCGGCCTTTCCAGCATTGCTTAAAAGGTTATAGCTATTAGCTACTTTAACTCAGATTGGTTTACATCTCGTTTGTAATTCATGAAAGCAGAGGGAAAACCCTGTTTTTTGGCACTCACTGCTGGCCAGTACCCCAGGCATCCTCCTAGTTTGCCTAGTGCTTGCACTAGCCCTAAAAAGATGCTATTGCATGTCCTGGAGTGTAACTGGAAGATAAGGCCATGAAAGAGCTAAAGCCTTATACCTAAACCATCTCGTGGACATGGCACAAAATGTTAAAACCAATTCTGGAGGGTACTGGGAGCTGCTGTAGTTTAGTAAATACTGGTGAGAAGAGTCTGCACCCTGGTATCCAGAAGTTTACCTCTTCTGTCTTATAGTGAAAGTAGGACAGTGCTAATGTTTATTGATCTCAGCACTGCTTGCCACACAGCCTAACTGCTGCTTTGTGCTACCATTAGTTGGCCAGCATCTACGTTACAGCTACGGCAAATCAAGAAAGTATGCCTCTTCGTCTTGATCATATACATTTAACAGAAGGCACATGTCCAACTACAGCATTCTAGGGGTTGCTTGAGAAATGTTTACTTGCCTTGTGTAGAAATGTCTCTTCCTTCATGCCTTCTCCTTTGTGTTCAATACAGTGATGGGCAACCATTGCTTGGAAGAAAGCAAAGCATTGACTAAGAGCAATACATTGGAGTGAGCAGATGCCACAGGCAATTGGTACATGTCATAAGCACGGGCGAAAGGTAACCTCTTGGTTACAGTCAGAGTACGATGCTGGGGCATAAATGGGGCACATGGGGCACGATGTACAGGTTTTTATTGTACTAGGAATTTTGGCTGATGCAGTGGTGGGACATTGGATGGAGATGGGCTTTTGGCTTGGCCCTGAATATCATGATTGGTTTTGTTTGCATTGCAGAGGTCTGAGCAATAGGATATTCCAGAGCGGTGTTGCCAAGGTGGAGGAGAATCATCCAACGCCTCTGCTTTTGGTTCTGCCAGTAGATCTATAGTGTGCCAAGCAAGACTTTAGTGGGCAGGTAGGGTGGTGGTGTGTTATTTGGAGGAATTTGGTTGTTTAGCGCTTGAGGTGTTTTATATACGAGGCGCTGGAATTTGTTGAGTGTTATACTCTCTTGGCAGGTGGTGAGGCTTCTGGTTGGCATTTCATTAGGTCAAATATGAGTATCTGTGCCACATTTTGGATGGCCTGCAGTCTTTTGAGTTAGTGTGCCTCATTGCCTCATGGCATTTTCATTGTTAAAACGAGAGTTGCCCAGGGCACATACCAAGACAGGTTAGTTGTTGTTTTGCTTAAATGACGAGGATGTTAAGGAAGAATGCTGATTGGGTCACTGCTGTCACCTGTGAGTTTAGGCTTGGGTCACCTCTAGCGGTCAGGTACAATTGTGTGTGATTGCAGCAAAAGTGAAATTGTAGATGATGAGAGCAGAAGAGCCCTGTGGGTGTGTTCTTTTTTAAGATTCCTTTTATTATTATCAGCACAATCAAACACACATGAATGCAGCTTGGTACACCATAGTGGCAGAATGCATACACAGGGAAACGTATGCAATGACACTCTGGAAATGAAGCAGGGCATGAACAGGAAACCAGTTTGGCACACCATCTCTGCAAGCAGACATGGGATGAAAAGTGGCGAATGTCTGGAAACCCCACGACCTCCCCAAAATGTAGCCACACCGAGCGATTACAAGAATCATTCAACTCGTGCCCCCCGAGAGCAAATAAACCCTAAAGTGGATTCACTGTTTGGCAGATACATTTGCAGGGGAACGCATATGTCGTGTGCGTTGTCGAGTGGGTAAAAGGTTAAACTAGCTCTCTTCACATTTGTACAGCAAATCAAGTCACAGAACAACCCAGGCACTGACAACGCCCCCTCTTGCCCAGAGGCACAGCCCAGATTAAGAAGGGGGTTATCGTATTCCCCCTTCTGAATATGCAGCTTGAACAAACTAAGGGAGCTTCGGGGGGTTGTCGGAACCTGAACATTTTTTTCAAATAATGGGTTAACATAGTGCATTTTACAGTACACTCTCTGGGAAAAATAGGGGAAAAGCCACACGGTTTTGTATGGTAAGACATGAAACAAATCCACTAGATGCAAAGTCACCAACAGTGCACAGGAGCATTTTCCAACACATTTTTGATGATGCCTTTTCCCACTATGTGCCAGAATTTTGCCAGTGTAAAATAACATTTTCATGTCGATTGCGCCCATACATGTCTATACTGGCTTTGCATATATATATATATATATCAGTATTCCCGCATAAGAACATGCTTATGTTTGCGTTGCCCATAATGCCATTAATGATGCTATAAGAAAATATGTCCTCCTGGCTCTGCCAATAAATACAAGCATCGCCATCTAAGAACACACGGTTGTTGTCTTTGACTTTAATGCCAGTAAAAAAAGGCATGCCACAGCAAGAAAAAAATGTACTTAATGGCTGCATCAAGAACCTTATGGGCAACTGACTGGTCAGAAACAAAAGCCATAAGAACAGCATAAAAGACCCACACTCTATCAAAAACCCTGTATAGACTGCCAAACATCACCCCAGAATAACCTAGTAAATCTCCAAATCCTGGGTACCAAGACTTCTTTCTGAGATTTAGTCTCAATGTATTGCACACAGGATCTACTCTATCTTGTTATGGAAACAAAGTAACTGATAAAAACTGTTGACTTTGTAATCTACGAGAAGAAACTCTGCAACATTTAATCCTGTTTTGTCCGAAATTAAGAAAGGAAAGAATGTAAGGATGAATTGGTGGAGCAGACTGACCACCGACTACAGACAGTACCTAATAGAAATAATCTAAATTGGACTTTTGGATGTTTCTTTATAGAGCTGACAACCTGACTTGAATTGGAAGAATTTAGGAAAAAGAGAAAGATGACGCTAGCTCATCTTAATATTCTCCTCTTCAAACCCCTGGTCAATGGTGGCCCTCTACACCGGGACCTATAGCATCTCGAGACTAATTATTTGTGTTTTATGCGCTTGGATTTTAAAATGGATATGTTGATGTCTTTCAATTCGATGGAATGTGGATGATAAACAAATGTTTGATATGGTAAAACTGAACGTTTAATAAATATATTAAAAAATTATGGCTGCACAAATGCCTCCCAGTCATGTAACACCATTCATCATGTTGTCTTTACCCGGATCACCCGTACAAAAAAATGCCATGCCATACTAAGAAAACATTTCCTCACTGGCTGCACACATTCCCCCCTAATGTAAGAACACTCATCATGTTGCCTTTTCCTTTAATCCCAGCACCAAATCATCTCACTGTAAGAAAACGTGTCCTTGATGGCTTCACAAATGCTCCCCACTTCCCCATGTAAGAACCCTCATCATATTGGCTTTGCCCTTAATGGCAGTAAATAAAAGCCATACCAGGCACAGTAGGACTACATGTCACCTTGCCTGCACACATTTCCCCATATAAGAACGCCAAACGAGTTGAATTTGCCCTTAACACCAGTAAATAAAAGTCATGCCACGTTAAGAAAGCATTTCCTTGGTGGATGCACAAATGCCTCTGTCACAACTGAGAACTGATACAACACTGACCTGTAGTCCGTTGTCTGCCTGACGTTAAAGAAGGGAATCCCCAGCTCTGTCAGAACCCTGAATGGAAACAGGGGGTTGTGCAGAATTGGGGTAACCATCAAGAAGGGGAAACAAACATAAGTAGGGTACGATCTTGTTGGTGAAATATAGATGAAGATATGTGACCAGAGCTGCAGAAGCCGTTCCATACAGCTGTAGGAGCATTGCAGGAAATTCCGACCCGAAAGTGGTATGGAATTAATGTCTGTCTGAGGAAAGAAAGTAGCAATGAAATTTGAAAAAGAGAGAGATGAACGCGAGGAGCGCATAGAGAAGAGAGAAATCAGCAAGCAAGCCTACATAGTCCAGAATAAAGCGAAGTTAATGAGTGTGTGCAGCAAGTAGAGCAGGAAGGAGCAAGTGAGCATAGAAGTCCAGGAAGGGTGCAAAAGGCAAGGGTAAAGCAGAGAAAGCCAGGACGAGATAGAACAGGAACCAGGGCATAACTCATGAGGAAAGAAGCTAGAAGGAACAAGGGAGTCAGCGTCTCAAATAGTAATGGCTTTAGGGGTCATGGAGCATGAAGGACATTTTGGTTGGGACACTAGCTCGCTGCCTGGGAGTTTCAATCTTGCCCAGATACAGTGGCCATCTTGGGGGAAATAGCTCTATTTTACCACTTGTCCCATAGATTCTAGGATCTTCTTGAATTATTGACAGCCACCCCACCCCCACAAACGATCATCATGTTGGCTTTGACCTTACCACCAGCGAAAAAATGATTGTCACAGTAAGAAAACATGTCCTCGCTGGGTGCACAATTGCCCCTCCACCCGCCACCTTATAAGTACACTCAACATGTTGAAATTGCACTACATGCCAGTAAAACAAATGCCATTCCACAGCAAGAAAACATGCCCTTGCTGGCTTCACAACTACCCCTCCCCCACTCATGGTAAGAACACTTATGTTTACTTTGACCTTAACACCAGTAAAAATGCCATTCCACAGTGAGAAAACATGGGGTGCTGAGTGGGTATTTACAGATTTTATACAAGCCTTAGCAGGTCAGGCCCTACCCTGTCTACGCCCCACCTCCTTCCAGGACATTAGGATGCCATGCCCCAGGTAAATCCTGAACTGGCAAGGCCTGTCTAAAATCTGTAAATACCCACCCCTCACCCCATGTTTTCTCTTGGCAAGAAATATGAACATTCAATTTAGATAATGGGCTCATTGTAAAATCCCCCCCAGCACGCATCCCTTTGAATCCTCATCCAGAGCGACACTGTCTACATCTTTAATCTTCAAAGGAATCCGCGACTAGGGCTTTTGACCATGGGACTATCCCAGCATATGTAAAACCCAGCATACTTTAGATTTCATTTTGGACAATTGTAAATAGCCTTAAAAAGGAAAGATGGCAGTCTTTCCACGGTTGTTTAAGCGCTTTTAAGTATTTTGAAATGAATTAATTTATGTCTAGAATTGAGAGAAACCACATGTGTGAAGGAAGGTATTGAAAGGAACCGAGTGTTGCTATTTTTTTCCCTCATGCACCTCTATTACTATTCAGATTTGACATACATGATACGTGACCTGCGACTGGTGTAAGCAAAAAGTGGGGGAGATTACACATGGAACAAACAAGACCTTCTCCAAATGTCTGCAAGAAAATAATAGCAGAGTTAGCACAAGAAGATAACATAAGAGTGGATATACAGCAGGATGACTTACGATCAAAAGAAAAACGCCACCTGAAATAAATGCAGAAAACCTCTCTTCCCCACACTATAATGCAAGGGGTCTGACAATCTCGGTAATCTTATCGGGCAGGGATGTAACAAGCAACCCAGGCCCCTTTAGTACATTCATAGTAAATTGCAAGGGAGTTCCTTACAATCATAAAGAAGGTTGTGCAAAAAGGTTCAGTGATCTACCAGAAGTTTAAAGTCCTTAAATTCACCAAAACCAATATCCATGATCCCTATCGAGTCCATTAAAAACAGGCTGTGATCCAAGAACCAGAAAAGAAAGTGTCTGACCGTTTTTTAAGCCAGAGACAGTTAGCAGAGAAGTCTGTGAAGCGGAAGCCAAGGAAGGTCGGGTACATAGGAGAGCAAACTACGGTTTGTCCATTTTTAGAGTTAATGTCATAGAATACTCATCATCTGTTAAAGGAATGGTTCGGTCAAAATTTTTTATTGCCCCTACGGGTCGGCCATGTGTTTTTAAGCCTAAGTCGCTCGATTTTAGAAAACTTTCCTATGGATCTTCCCCGAGTTTTCGTCCATTAAACGCACGCGAAAAACAGGCATCAGGGAGCCGCCATTTTGTGATAATCCTATCATTTCCCCCATCGCCCTGGCTGACCTGCTTTTGTGGCACTAAATCATATCCCCCGCCCCTGAGCCTGTCATCAGCAGACGCGTACCGCCCATTTCACAACACCAAAGCACGTCTCGTGTCAACATTCACTGCGCTTCAGCTAATGACGTGTCGCCATGGAAATGGCAGGACGTCTCTTTCCTGAATAAGTATAAACGGACCGTTTCACAACACACAGCAGCAGATTTTCGATTCCATTCCTCTCTCTGTGTTACTTTGAGTATTCTGTGACTCGTTTCTGTGCTCTGGTCAGCTACCTTCATTGCTTGTAGCTTGTGTGAACAGATACCAGTACCACTGCTATAAATTATTTTAGTTTGTTTGACACACAATGGATACAATAATGCCCTACATGTATGAGCCCGAGTATACCGAGGAGGAACTACTGGAAAGGGAAACACGCGAAAACTATGGGTCTTCGGACGGCAGTTGGGAGGACGATTCAACAGCTGAAGAGCCTGGACTTAGTCGCATGGACAGTGTTTCCACCCGGTGCACATGCAATCGGTGCAAGCTAATGCCAACCGAGTACGAGAACTGTTGTTGCTGTGAAAACTCGGGATGCGTGGCCTACATTTCGGAAGGCGAGCCACGACCGCAATGCATCACCGAGCTGCCTCACACGGTCCGTGTTGAGGATAATGATGGTGCTTATGCACGAACTTCGCGCAACTGTTCGTCCTCGTAATCCGAGTAACGAGTAAGTATACTCTTCTTGTCATGCCACTCCTATTTCATGGTCTTCTACTATATCCAAAATTACATATACATATTATTGTAACGCACGAAAGTCGTTCAATAGTGTGCAGTGTCTAGATAGCATTTATCCGAGCCGAATGCTATTAGTTACAACAATTGTCATTGACAACAAACGTTTATTAAACTTATCTTGGTCATTTATAAACAGTTTGTTTCATTCCTTTTCACAGGTGGTACAGGCTTGTGGCCTATCGTTCCTTTACATGGTGGCTTCACGGGAGGCTTGGACATCGCGTTCGAAGAGTGATACCTGCCTGTGCCGTTCGTGCCATAAGAGAAACGTTCCCGAGTGATAGCGGTCAGTATAGGGGATTTTCTCTCGCTGTGCTGCAACCTGAACTGTACAATGTTTGAAGTCTTGTATGTTTGTGTCATCAAAATAAGATACAAAATAAAACACCACATATATTTTAACAACGGTTGTTTCGATTTTTTAAAGGAATCAAGTGTGTCTCCATTCAAGGATGGACGTCAGACATCTGTGCTTGGAATGGGTGAAGGTCAGGTCGCTGTGAAGCGGGGTGGTCACTATCTAAGCTAACATAATATATTATCAATAATGCATGCACTAAATAACACTTGTTCAAAGTCTTTCAGTCGGTTATGTCTCTATAAAAGTCACACATATATCTATACTATCAATTAACATTGGATTATACAGGCCTTAGGTCAAGGGTCTTGACCACTATAATACACTGTTTGAAGTGTGGCTCTGTGCTCACAAGACTCTCCGGTATGTGGCATTTGTTATTGATAGGCAACGATATACTGCAGTAGGGGTCTAATGTTAGTTGGGGATCTTCTAGGTGGGCATCATGGCATGGTCAGTGGTCTGGCACATGAAGAGAATACCTTGCAGGGACACAGGGTCAGAATGGCAGTAAGTTTCCACTGGCGAGGGTGCGTGGGCAAGGACACGTTTGTGGAGATGAACGAGCTATGTGCTTGGTTCAGGCTGGTTCACATGCAGGACCGTGATCTCAGAGGAAGAGTGATGTGTTACATTTATTAGCTGTTGTAAATACCTCTGGAGTTTTCCAGTCAGAGTGGGAACGAGGGTGTGGGCCATGTGCTCTGCGCGCTGTACTATCGCAGTGAGGCCTGGTCACCAAGATGGAGTGGAAAGGGGGTACAAAAATGGATGCCCCGTGTCCTGCTCAGTGTTCCCATCTACGCGAATGTCATCCAAAGTTAACATCACATAAGGGCAAGGGGCGAACCCACTACTGGAGGCACTTGGTACGAGTTTCTACTGAGAAGTAAAGGATGAGAGGGGCCTGATGGCCCCTTGCTCCCACACACTTACCTGCACGCCCCAGGCCCATCCATCCCACCCCCTCTATCAAAGGCGGTTCGAACCCGGGGATGAGCGCCGGCATGGGGGTCTGTCACGGGCACAAACGGCCAAGGTGCCAAACAGCATGTACACTTCAAAAGGTATCCCACGCCCAGGGGCCATCGCTCACATGTCCTCCTCAGACCCCGTGTCTCCAGGCAGGCCTCCCCTGAGGCAGGCCGCCCCCCTGCAATCCACATAAGTGTGTCTCCATTCAGCAGTCTTCCTGTGCTTTATCTCACGCCCCAGGCCATCCATCCCACCCCCTCTATCAAAGGCGGTTCGCACCCGGGGATGAGCGCCGGCATGGGGGGCTGTCACGGGCGCAAATGGCCAAGGTGCCAAACAGCATGTACACTTCAAAAGGTATCCCACGCCCAGGGGCCATCGCTCACATGGCCTCCTCAGACCCCGTGTCTCCAGGCAGGCCTCCGCTGAGGCAGGCCGCCCCCCTGCAATCCACATAAGTGTGTCTCCATTCAGCAGTCTTCCTGTGCCTTGTCTGCACGCCCCAGGCCCATCCATCCCACCCCCTCTATCAAAGGCGGTTCGCACCCAGGGATGAGCGCCGGCATGGGGGGCTGTCACGGGCGCAAACGGCCAAGGTGCCAAACAGCATGTACACTTCAAAAGGTATCCCACGCCCAGGGGCCATCGCTCACATAGCCTCCTCAGACCCTGTGTCTCCAGGCAGGCCTCCCCTGAGGCAGGCCGTCCCCTTGCAATCCACATAAGTGTGTCTCCATTCAGCAGTCTTCCTGTGCCTTGTCTGCACGCCCCAGGCCCATCCATCCCACCCCCTCTATCAAAGGCGGTTCGCACCCGGGGATGAGCGCCGGCATGGGGGGCTGTCACAGGCGCAAATGGCCAAGGTGCCAAACAGCATGTACACTTCAAAAGGTATCCCACGCCCAGGGGCCATCGCTCACAAGGCCTCCTCAGACCTCGTGTCTCCAGGCAGGCCTCCCCTGAGGCAGGCCGCCCCCCGCCAATAAATATAATACCACGACGTACACACGTCATTCATTCACAAACACACCCCTGTTTCTAATACTTTATAAACCACTTGATATGTCTCATGAGAACATCTTTGTGCTTTGCAAGTCAACTCCTGAACCTTCTACCTGAGAAGCACTGAGATCTATGCTAATCTGCCCGTCGCCGTGCTATCTGTGACCGCTTCGAGCAAACTCGTCAGTGTGCTACCTGTGGCCATCTACCTGTTCTCCTGCAACATACTGCTCGGCCTGCTGAATCCAACTGTTTGTTGGTCAAGGTAAGGCCATGTATCCTAGTCATATTTCGGTCATTTTTACATTGCAATCTCTTTGCGATTACAGTACCCAATAGAGCTATGGTCATTGGTCTCATTGCTATTGACTTGAGTTTCTATTGTTATGCTATCAATAGATCTATTTATTTTCATCTGTACCAATTGTCATCGAATTGCATCCTTCGGGGGTCCAGTGTATAATGTAAGCATGCTTCCTTTTCGTGCAAGACAGAAAATCCAAGGGACGAGTCACATGTTCAGAGTTTAGTCACATAATTTAAAACATTTCTGTAACTTATGCAAATACTAAGCCCCACATGATGAACTGGTACAGTTCCGGCGACCAAAACAAACCTTGCATTGAGCATGGTATGGTTAATTTACTTTTTTATGACATTTTTATTCATCAAGGTTTTATAATAATCTTGATATTTACTTTTCAGAATTTTCAACAATGCCTGCCTGTTCGATTAGCGGTTGCCCTTCGAAGACCCATGCTAAATCTAAAGGCACTACAATGCATGTATTCCCGAAAACTGTTGATCGAATAAGAGAATGGGTCAGACATTGCGGATATCCACTGGATGAGCTGGAAAGTAGAGTCCAACAAGTCTTTGAGGACAAGAGGGGTGATCGATACCGCATCTGCAGCCGGCACTTTCCCTCGAACATGTACACCACATCTTGGGTAACAAAGAAGAATAAACGGCGATCGACACGAAAATTGCTTGCAAACGCTATTCCCACTCTATTCGTCCACAATCCGCCACTGGTGAGTCAAGTGTCCGTTTTTAGCTTTAGGCCTTGCGGTAGTGTGTAGGTAGCCGAATGGATTCATTGATATTTTAGGTGTTGTTTCCAATTTGTAATACTTTTGACATTGATATGAGTGTATAGCTTTTTGAATAATGACATTTATCAATATATTATTTTTAGATTTCATAACCCCCAAACGAAATCTATATATGGGCACAGGGAACTGTGCTATATTGCGCATTACTCAAGTATTATGTCTCCTTACATGGCAATTTTAAATATTGGCATTTCATTATCAAACAATAATGTACCTTTACAACTTCTTGACTATCCCTTGAATCTGAAGCAAGAACATTCTACTTCCGTCACGTGCTCGCAGTTATCAACCACTTCTAGTGCGTATCAGGTAATCATACTTGGCTATTCCGCTACAGACTTGTTTTATGCATGTCAAGTAATAGTTTGTATGTATCGTGTGATTATTTTACCAATTGTTTGGTTAGTGCTTTCCAATTGATATACACCTTAGTTGTCGTCCCCTGGTGTTTGTTTTCAGTTACAATTAGTGTTATCCATACTAATGCAAGTACTGTCTTTCAGGGAGATGCTGAAGCGTCCACCACATTGACAACAGCCCTAGATGTTCTTCAGCAGCACGAGGTATGGATACTGACAGCTCAATCGAGCGTGATCATCAGGACTGGAACACTTGTCATTTGATTGTTCTACACCATGTTTCATTCGTGGTTAGCCGTTGATATGTACCTGTGCGGTCGACCCCAAGCGTGTGTTGTGTTTCAGGCAGTTGTTGAATCGTCAACCCACACACTTGATGCGGAGCCTGACATTCAAGTAATTCCAGTGGAAGCGGGACTATGCGGATACGAATCGGCGCAACAGCTTTCAGAAGTGCGCACCACATTGACAACAGACCTAGATATTCTTCAGCAGCATGAGGTATGGATACTGACAGCTCCATCGAGCGTGATCATATAACGTGATTCAATTGGCTATACTTTCTTCCCTATTAACGCAAGTACTGTGTTTCAGGGAGACGATGGAGCTTCCACTACAATCACAAGATCCCATTTAGATGATGCAGATGTAAAGAAATTGGAGAAATAAGTCGATTAAATCTGATCATATTTAAATATTCCTTGATTCTTTTAGACAATGCAACATTTGTGGTTATCTTTTTATATGTACCTGTGCCGTCGACCCCAAGTGTGTGTTATGTTTACAATATTGAAAACCATACTAACGCAAGTACTGTGTTTCAGGGAGTTGCTGATGCCTCCTCTTCAATACAATCATTAGTGGCAGTCCATGCAGAGCCAGAGGTATGGATACTGACAGCTCCATCGAACTAGGTCATCAGAGCTCGAATACTTGTCGTTTGATTGTTCCACACAATGTTTAAATCGTGTTTGGCTATTGAGATGTACATGTTTGTTTGTCCTCACGTGTGTTTTATGCTAACAATATTTTGATACACAGTAATTACTATGTTTCAGGGAGTCGATGGAGCCTCATTCCGTGCTGTCTATGCGGATACAGAAAATATAGTTGTTGCAGCGCAAGAGGAAGGGGAGACATGCGGATACGTATCGGAGCAACAGCGTGCAGATGTTGAAGGTAGAGTCAAAAAAGTTGCTAAGAAAAGAAACAAAAATAAGGTTAGTTACAAACAGTTCATAACTTTAGAAAAAACTTTGTGCTGGGGACTATTTTATGTTTTTTTCAAGTCAATTGTACTATACTTTATCTTGTGTTTAAACTGAACATCCCTTTTCCAATCTGTCCTCTAGTTACCTGTGGGTCTACAAACTATACATACACAGACAGTGAAGCGAATGAGATGTTGCTTGCCAGACCACTTACAAAATGGAGGCTATGGAGGAACTATTAATTCAGACATGGCATGTTGAGACTCGGGATGCTCATGTCCAATGTACAGAAAATGAAATGAATGTGTCCGGAGAATCCGGCAAAGTTGTATTGGACCATTGCTACAGTACAACCGCACCACCGCAACAACATGATACTGGATGCATTGAAGATAGCTCTGAAGTAGTCGCAGATCAATTTACACAATCTACACCCACCAAAAAATTGCCACCAAAAAAGTGTCGACATTGTTGTGTTCTCCCGTCAATGTTGAAGTAGCAGATGTTGAAATGACAGAGAATGAACCAGCAGCAGCATTCACCGATGCATCAGAACTTGATAGCAGCGATATTTCTTTCAAATGTGGTGATATGTCCTCAACGTCACAGGCCGAAACAACTTTGACGCAGGATGACAGTCTAATGAAAGAGGACAAATACATAGTATTCGACAGTTGTTTGATGGATATTATAAGTATGCTGAAATGTGGGCATTCCGTCAGAGGGAAAGTATGTGGGAGGCCATTGACTCATGTGACTCGTCAAAAACAAGGCAGTAACGTCACAATACATGCCGCCTGTAGATTACATCATACGTTCTCATGGTCTCATGGTCTGCACAACTAATGCTGGGGAAACTGCCAGCAGGCAATCTACTGTGTGCAGCTGCATCACTTTTTAGTGGCTCCAGTTTTAGAAAGTTAAAGTCTTTCTTTCAGTTTGTGGGACTCCATTTCATTTAAAAAACGCAGTACTACAAATACCAACATGATTATCTGTTTCCGGCCATTAGTGATGCTTGGAAAATTGAACAATTGTCTCTAGCAAGTACATTTGAAGGCAAACGATTCAGGCTAGCTGGCGATGGACAGTGCGACAGCCCAGGATTTTCTGCCAAGTACTGCACCTACCACTTTCAGGACATGGATAGTAAGAAAATTGTGAGTTCGGTGGTCGTGCAGGTAACACAATGTACATCCTCAGTGGCCATGGAGAAACTAGGATTTATAAAATCAGTGCAAGATCTACAATCAAGGGGAATGGACATCGAACTTATAGCCACGGACAGACACATTTCAATTGCCAAGACAATGAGAGAGCAGTTCCCAAATATTAATCATCAATTTGACGTATGGCATCTTGCTAAATCAATCAGTAAGAAAATCTCGGCTGCAGGAAAAAAGAAAGGTTTTGAAAGTATTTTGCAGTGGTCCCAGTCAGTGGTCAGTGGAAATACTACTTGAAAAATGGCGGTCACTGATGCACCACTGTACCAACATTCACCGCTGGTCAGAAAACCAACATTTCAACCAATGTGAACATGGCCCTTTTGTCCCCAGTGGAGGCACGGAAGAAGAAGTGGTTGAATCCATCTTCACCGACACACAAAGCCATTGAGAAGATTGTTTTCGATAAAACTCTATCAAGAGATTTGAGGGGACTGACAGAATTCTGTCACACAGGAGGTTTGGAGGTGCCTAAAGTACAGGCCAAAGCGCTTGCATTTCAGCATACAGGGCATGAGACATAGGACTCTACTTGCCGTCTTGGCCCATAATGAGAATCTCGGCCGTGAACAATCTAGGACTAAGGGTAATGTAAGGATGCCTCGCTACACTAAGGCCTTTTCAAAAAGAAGTAAGCAATGGGTGATCAAACCAGTCTATGAGGAAATGGAGTTCGACTTTGTCAAAAGCCTTATTGTTGATGTATAAGAGAAGCACAGATATGGAATTTTGAACGTTTCTGTGCAGAGCACTGATCCATTACCACCCAACATTGCCACTGTGCCATGTCCACCCGAAGGAGAGCTGGTTGTGAAGTACAAATCCCGGTTTAAATAATTGTAATACGATTGTCTTTTTGTAAATACATTTTATTGTACAGTGTGCATACAAAGTACGCTAACCCTAACCCCTACCTTCACCATCCTGGGTGCCGAACAACCTGGGTGTCATCTTTGAATTCTCTCTCTATTCACCTCATATTGCTGACCTTGTCTATATGTGTATGTATATCTTTTTGTGGATGTAACTAATTTTCGCAATCTCTTCTAAATGCTGCGCACTGTTAACCGAGGCTTGCATATTGCAAGTAATAAAACAAACAAACAATAAATCTCACTTTCAACTCAACTCCTCGGGTACTTTATACTTTCCCTGACCTTCCCCAAAAAATTCAAAGTCTCAATAGTTATGGTTCTTTGGGGCTTCAAAGCTCGCAGACAACGAGGACAAAATTGGCGGCATTAGAACGCGCCAAGCGAGCCGTTGCAGATGGGAGAGAAGCCAGTTCGCATTTGCACATTGAGGCGCACTACATAGATGGATTCGAAACTTCAAGTTCTCACAGATGGCTTTACTACTGGATGTTGCAAAGAAAGAATGTATGCTCATTTCTAGTGAAGGTCAGCGGCTTTGATTTTCAGCTCGCGCCCTAAAGAGGCCCACAACTCGCACTGGCAGTATAAGGTTCTATTGTTTTTTGACCTTGAGAGACAGGGACCATGCCGAAAGAACTTTATTTGAAGGGGGGGTGCAATAACGTAAGAGATGATAAGGCAGAAAATTCTGAAACTAGACCGAGTTTCATGTTAGTTCAGTATACGAAAAATCATTGTCAAGAGCACAGTGGGATTTACGGGCTGCATTACGCAGAGACACAATGGAAATTGCAAATATAATGTAAGTAACTCTTTAGACGCTTTTATACCAGAATGAAGAATTAATGAATGGATGCATGAATAAATGAATAACTGAAGGGCTTGCAAAACGTTTGTGGGATCATCCGTGTAGCGGGCACATGGGCATGCAGGTCCACATTCCACACGCATGTAGACAAAAAGTAGTTTCTCAAAGTGTACTAACCTCGATTTATTTCGTTAGTTTTCTCATTGATTTTAGAGCCGAACATACTCCATTGCACCATCCTTGAAAGCAAATAGTTTCAGCTCGGCCGTAATAAATAAAATGAATAATATTAATAAAGATCGGCTGGCGAGACTAATTATAAATTTTATGTTTTCAAAACAGGTATATACTTCCCTTTTGCCACTGCCACCAGTTTCAGACACCGGCAGACGGTTTCTTCAGCCGCCATCTGCAGCTTAATGTAAACAACTGCACAATCCTGATGATTTTATGGGACGATCGCCAAGGGCCCATATGCCCTTACGCGGTACTAGCGGCTAGAAGCAACATATCAACCTTTACGCTGGCCTAGTGCCTACTTGATGGAATAGCCTTGCGTTTCAACGTGCGACAAAAGTGCTTCTTTGAACAAAAACCAACACCCTGTGTACCATAAAGGAACAGCGCGTGACTCACGATAAACTTTTACGGATTTTCAGATAGTGATAAAAGAAAATAAATGACTTCCGGAGTTCATATGGCAATTGCTGAATATTCTATAAACATTTAATGTCAAATAAATGTACTTTACCAAATGTACCGTGTTGCTGTTTGATTTTAAAGTACAGCTTCATATTACAAATTGTGATGCGCTGTGTTGTGAGTTTATCTGTGTTGGTTTCCGGGTTCTGTGTGAAGTCGCGTAGAAGACGACTGGGCGCGTATGCATACGCAGCACAGTAACGTCATGGAGAGAGGCGGGGAATATGAATGTTTTGATAATGTCAGGCTCAGGGGCGGGAGATATGACTTAGTGCCACAAAAGCAGGTCAGCCAGGGCGATGGGGGAAATTATAGGATTATCACAAAATGGCAGTGCCCTGATGCCTTTTTTCGCGTGCGTTTAATGGACGAAAACTCAGGTAAGGTCCATAGGAAATTTTTCTAAAATAGAGCGACTTAGGCATAAAAACACAAGGCCGACCCGTAGGGGCAATAAAAGATTTTGACCAAACCATTCTTTTAAGGGGTTTCTGGCATATGCAAGAGACAATCCATCCATCTACAAACCAAAGAATTAAAAGGAGCTTGTGGCGGCTAACGTTGCAAACATTGATACCATATTTTAGAGGTCGGCCGCATTCGGAAATAAAGATGAAACTTTGTGAGGCCACTCCTGTCCAGTTTACAAAAAACCTTTCAAGTTACAAAGCAGCCCTTGTGATGCATATCCCACTAACCAACAAAGCCTAAAGTATCACACAACCTCTTAACAGTCATGGGTAGCCCCATAGATTAATTCCAGGAGTGTACAGAGAAGAGGCCCACAGACTATGGCATTTTAGAAGAAACTAGAACAGTGAACCCATATTTGTTAAAATCTGCAAATCATGTCTACCTTTCCCAAGACTAGAAGATTTGAGAGTGACTATGGGAGAAGAAGTGCGCTTTATGAGACAGCAGATGGCAAACTTCAACTGAGCAGCAAGGAAATATATCTACCCATCGGGCACCACCCCGAGAGAACGGCTTGGTTAGTACATCCCAGCTCATCTGTGAAGCCTGAGAGGGCTATGCCAAACAGATTAGTATGGATGGTATTCTACACTAAAACTTCGTTCTAGAACAGGCCAGAATATTTTTAAACTAGTATAACAACTCTCTGTGGGTCAGACGCTTCTCCAGGCAGAGAGTGGGGGGTAGATCTCTCTCTTTTTGATGGGGGCCTCCATCTGGAACATCCTCCCTGCCTCTCTCAAACTGAAGCAGGACCACCTAAGGTTCTGGAAGCAACTCAAGACCTTCCTTTTCGCATCCGCTTTCCCTCTCCCTCTCCCTTGCTGATGTCCCTGTCTGATGCGCATACTGGTTACCTGCCCACCCTCTGAAGTTACGGGACCAGGCTCCTGAATTACCAGTAGCCCTTGTAGGGCCTCCCAACCACTTAGGGACTGTATCTGCAACCCTACAGTCCCCTGACTCTCTGCTTTTATGAGCCACCTCCCTAGCAGAACTTAGGAGTGCCTTTGCACTCTCCCCGCACCCCTCGCCCCTGGCACTTCTCCCCCCTCTCCCCGCACTTGCATGATTTGAATGACACAAGGCCTAGTAAGATTGTTGTTTTGTCCTCCTTCTGTCTTTCCTTCCTTGTCTTGTCGAGCCTAGAAACACTTGTGTACAGGCGCGTTATAAATGACTTATCATATCATTTATCATATCATATCAGGGTTTGGAAATTATTCACCTTTTTGCAAGAGAAAAGTTACCCTAGAATGGGATTGAAAGGCAGAGAACTGTCCCCTCTTAGTACTTCATTCTTTAAGCCTTCTAAAGTGTTATGGAATTCCCTAGATAACGGGCAGGGGGTTGAGGGGGGTGCTGTTTACTTGGCAGAAATGAAATTCACCTGCTATGAGTAGGTGATTGGAGGACTGAAATAGTTGAGAGAGCAGTGCATTCATGAATTCAAGTGAAGTCCGTCGAGGATCCTGGGGTAGGATAGCACATCCGATTTGTGCGCATGGCATGTGGGGATGAGTGGAGTTGCTTGCTGATGAGTCTTCAACTGCTGTTGAGTGTATGTTGAGGAGGGGTGAAGTTCAGGTACTGTTGGTATGTGCTGGAGCAGGTTGGCAGCACAACGCTCTAACCCCATCAGTGTGAGTATCCATGCAAAGGGAATTTGCATAATTTGGGAGTCAGAAAATCGGATCCCTGATGGGTGCTCTATAATTTTGGAGATGAGGCAATGAGTGGCTGTTTTAGCCAACATAAGGGGGCAATGGCTTGATTTAACCACTGCCTGTGAAACTGCTGTAGTGCTGGGTCCTATGTGCATGCATTTGGCTAATCAGAACTAGTAGACGTATATAATGCGAACCTCAACCGGTAATGATTTCACACACTTGCAAGTAGAACATCTGCACTTAAAACTTTTTAAGACAAGGCCTGTGCTGCAGGTATTTCCTTCAAGGGCATGACATAGGGCATATTACATTATATGTCCACAGGGACCATTATCTCTGCACAGCCTGCGGATACAGGCGACTCAACAGCGTCAGTGGGGATAGTATCCCAAGGATCAAGAACAATAGCCAACAGTCTTACCAACCTAACAGATAACTGATATAATATGATAGGTTATTTATAACACGCCTAATACCCAGAGGTTTCTAAGCACGGACCGGCGATCAGCCTGTGTTGCTCTGTGGCGTCTTGCTTCCAAGGCGAGCACGTTGCAGCTGAGCTATCCTCCCGAGACAACTGGTGAGAAATCTTACTCCACACAGAAACAGATTCGGCTCGGCAGATTACTGCACAGCATATTTGGTCGAAGGAGAATTTGTTGCATTTTTTTGATGAATTTTGCCACATATATATGTGCGGCGTGGGTTTATGGAAATCATTTTTGTAGAGTGGATAATGGGGGAGCTGAAAAGGGTCGCCCGCTGCAAATACATGCGCCAAAATCAACCTGCCAAAAAAAGAAATGTAATTTGATGAATTCTCCTTCAACCAAATGTATTCGATCAAATCACCCTAAACCAACAGAACAACCCAATACACACCAGAACCATCAGCACTCCATTCGGCCACTAAGCGGAACATTGCATCAGTTCCAAGGTTATTTTTACAGACAAAATACAAAGAGTTATCAAAGGTGTGCTGTTAGAAAAATCAGGATCAGGGCACAGTAGGTGTGCAGATAATGGTGCCCATAGCTAGAATCCCTTTCACTCTTATGATCCTTCCAAAACTAGTTTCCCCTTTCTCCTTTCACATTGGCAAATCCATTTTCATAATTGAATTAAACCCTGGATGGAGGTTGGCCAACGCGCCTAGAAACACTTGTGTACAGGCGCGTTATAAATGACTTATCATATCATATCCTTGATTTCAAATTTCAACTGCATCCTAAACAGCACATCCCAGGTCCAATCCAAACAACAATCCCCTCCAAAACAACACATTGTCGGTCTAATCCAAATAATACGTCTAATCATCCGACTGCTTGAATCTCGTGATATGGGAGCGGACATCCATGGTTCTCTGCTGAAGATCGCAAAGTCCCTCATGAAACTGACAACCTCTGATGCATGTCTAGGCAGGAGCTGAGCGCCCAGCATTCATGAAAACAAAATGATCAGAAGCATACAGTGACCGAACAAGATATGCAAAAACAAGAGAAGGGTGGGTAAGTCACCATTTAAGGTGGAGGGCATCACATGAGGGGCACATTAATCACACTAAGGGCAGCCTGCTTTTCCCGCTCACATGCCTGTATTTTGGAAAAGTCTTTGAGCATGGGACTGGTGAATTACTGCCCATGGTGAGCCAGTAACTGATAAAGGGACTCTTTACCAGTTTGATGTTAGTTCAGTGGTAAATCCACCAAATGATTGCTAAAATTGGATGCTGTTACCACCACTCAGTCCCGTGGACTTATCACGGGATTACGAGTGATTGCAAGGTGCTGTGAATCCCCATTTTTAGAGTTCATAGGACACTATGGGGAATTTGGTGAAATAACTGCAGTTTTCGTGCCGATTTTTAGCATTAAAGTGGAGAATTTACCTCCAGCACGACCTCAAGTGCACAGGGTTCGCAAACGTCAGTTGGGTCAATGTTTGGTTGCATATTTTCTCCCCTGTAGTATGTTGTTCTTTGGTAGAGAGTCCCATCTGTCCAACACATGTTTTACATCATTCCAGATCTTTTAAAGGAGAATGCCATATTGTTGGTACAAGTTCTGCCTTGCTCTGGGGGACTTGTGGGGTGGACCAGGTTATCCCCACCCACGTGTCTTGCATCAATTACCAGGTGGTGGGACCCAGCCGTATTGCCCCCCGCCTCCCTCTACCCTTTCGGCTATGAAGGGCACTTCATTGTAGGCTGGTAGGACAAATGCATGTACACGCCAGTGAAAAAGTGTTGAGACAACCCCCCCCCCCCCAATCCCCAGAATGCACACATGCATACCATAACGAATATATAGGCTGTGACGAAGTTCCCTGCTTGACTCTAGGGCAGGGTGGGGAGGACCCTCCAGTCACTCTCACTGTAGCCTAATAACACAGCAGAGGCTGCTTGTCTTACCACTCAAGTCCCACCTCTGTCAATAAAGGGCCCGAAAAGTGCGGTGGAGGAATGCTCAGGGGGCGCGTAGGTTGCGAAAGCTCAATTTTTGTAAGCCTTGTGAAGTTCACTAACACATTAAGGACCGCAAATTGGTCCGAAAGCACGGCCACAAAGTGTGTGAATGCGTGGAGTTGTCAAGCAAACACAGATCTGACAGGGAACGCAAAGATAAGGTTCAAACCACCCCCCAAACCTTCTCAACTACACTGACCTGTGAAGCAGCTCCGCCTATGTTTGTTCCTCCATGAGGCTTTGCTCCATGGCCCTTCCTATACACACACATATGGATTCTAAGATGGCCACTGGGGTTCATATAGATTTGGGCCGACATTCGCAGCCTGGTTTTCACCCACAGGAAGTTTAGGGCCACAACCAATCCCAGCCCTCAGACGCTGGGGAACCACAGGTTCAAGCCGTCAACCACTTCTTCCATCGCTTCGCTCTTGTCCCCCTGAATCCTGACACAACCTTGCTTATTGGCAGGTTTGCTAGGCTTAGTGACAACTACATAAGGTATTCTTTTTCCACATGGTTTTACGCTTCTTCAATGGAGCATTAAGCAGTTGCTCTTTCCTGATCAGCGCTATGCTTTGAGCTTTCTAGACTGACTCTGCAGGTATGCAGACTCTCACAAACTCCACTCCCCCTCATCAACTTTCCTACCTGTACCAAGATTTCATGTGCATTTAGCCTGTGCAGGTGGCAAGAAGTGCTCGGTGTTGGCTCTAATTGGCTCTAATGGGTCTAAAAAATCAGATCCCAGAAGCTCGTCTTTTTTGGCTGGGGTAGGACTATAGCAGCAGAGAATATTGCCTACTTCCAGCACCCGGGCCTTCCTTTCCATCCTGACGTTTGTGCTGCTCTGCCAAAAGGTCAGAATCCTTAAGCTTGAGGGGGGCTGACAGCCACGACACAAAACACGCCACACACATTTGAAATGAACATGTGTTCAAATGTCAAGCAGTAACAACAAATGTCACAAATAATATTGCGCCCGATAGGATATTGGTGGGCCAACACCCAAGAGTCACATATTATATAGTCAGGAAACATATCACACGCCTATTAACAGTGAAGAACAATTCAAATGAATCTCGGAGAGGGAGCAACATTGCATTTAGAGGAAATCTCAGAAGTGGGAAGTCCTCTTTCGGACTCTCTTCACCTCTAGTTGTGTGTGTCTTTCGATGTTCTGGTTCATCTAGTATTATTGGGCTTCTAGACAGGTTGTGTTGACTTTATGACTTCCTATAGTTTACTTTTCAGTTTTCATTCGTATGTCTGTCTTTTTAATACCATTAATGTGTCGTTTTACAAAATGTTTCTCTTTTTATGTTTCTCCGCTTGCTGCCAGGTTTATTTCCATTCGGATCTGTTTTGAATTTAGAAGGAAACTAAGAAGAGTCACATTACAAAAGCTGTATGTTGATGGCTGAGGCAGAAGAGTGCCTGGAGCTGGTTATTCATAAGAGGAGGATTATGTCCAGCTGGGTGGAGGGGGCGTGAAAGCACACAGTGCAAAAGGTTCTTTGCTCACGCTATACCTTGCAAGCAGATATGCTTCCACATCTCCTAGTATTACTGTAACTCATCTATTATTCTTTATAACATCACCCTTCTTTATGCATGCTGAGCAGTGTTACTATTATTGTAAATACTTCATTACCATCCTCGCCCCTCTTCCTCGCCTCAGTCCGACACATAAACAGAGGTGTTGCTGGGAGGGGCGACGGGGCTGTAGCCCTGGGTCTTTTGGTTGTAGCCCCGGATAGAAGCTCAGGGGTTGCAACTAAAAAGGCTAGCTAGCCCCCAGTCCCGACAGTCCCAAAATTAGCATAGCCCAGAAGCTTTTCCAGACCTAGCAACACCCATGCACCTAAATATAAAACATTCTCTCTCCCTTTAAAAAAAAAAGAATTGCATCCACAAATGTGCATGTAGTTCTTAACTGCCATCCACCACCAGTTTGATTAGTTTTGGCTGAAGTGCCAACTGTGAGTGGAAACTAATGGAATGCGAATGCAGAGGGCAGGATGGCGCGTGTAGATCAATTCTGATTCGGGCTTGTGGTTTGCCAGGCGCGCCATCCCGCTGCACTTATTGCATTGCTCTTTTCGTGCAAGGACATGCATGTCATTACATGACCTGCTACACTGCCTAGCCTACACAGTGATCGTAAGCTAGAGTCGCAGCAGGTCAGTAACTGTCTGGATTCCCCCTATCGGTTCTATGTGATTGCATCGAAAAGAATTAATTGAATAGGATTTTGTCAATTTTCTTTTTTTTAATTCAACTTGGCCGAAAATATATGGCGGGGAGACCCCCCACATGCCCTTTCCCTCGCTTCCCCCGATCTTAATTACCACTATTATCCCCCTGACACATATATTTCGGGCCCAATAAGATAACAAAAATTTGACGAATTCGTATTTGACAACTTTTTCCACAATGTGACCTCCCTATCCCCGTATCAGCTTTGCAAGTTTTGTCTTAACATAGTGCCATTTATTAAATAATTCATAGCATTGCACAGTATTTTGCCATTTGATGGGAGATTGCAAACGAAACTACAATCTGCTCTGGCAATTCGTGGATAGTTCAATTCAATCCCGTTGAGACCTAGCCTGCTGTCTTGACTCTAACCAGTGAATTTGGCAAATATTCGGGATGTAAGCCCAATGATTTGAAGACTATGAGGAGTAGCTGGAAGATACCTCACCTTTCTTCTTTGAGCCATTGGTAGGAGTAGGGACCTTTTCATGGATTGATTTAACTCAAGATCCCAGCAATGTGGTTAGGGTTAATTTCAAGAATACTTTGAAGGTTTACAAGCACAAACTTGATCGTTGAACAAGTCTTCCTAAACAACCCATGTATATTACCCACTTGTAGCCATCAACATACAATACAATGATCTCTTGCTGTACTTAGGGTGGACAGAATCCTAGTAGACAATCCACTATGCCAATCGAAAACTGTCTGTGGAGGACTGCTCATCCGTGATTCCCAGTTATACAGCTGGGCCTCGTTTATAAATCAGATAAAGCACATATGGCGATGTATTCAAATCACAAAGTATTCCTGTAATTGACAAAGCGATTTGTCTAGCTCAAGTACTCTCCTCTGTGAGCCGCTATACTGCAATAGAATTTTTCCTAAAACTACAGAAAGCTACTCTAAAACGGGAGTGATATCACCAGACGGCTAGACATGCCCAAGCGTCACCACTATACAAAGCTTGGGGGTAATCCTGCTTTACGGATCAGCACTTTCAACCATTTCAGGAGGATCTGACGGGTCCAAAGTTTGGAAATCGCTGGACAACTGTATGAGGGGCACATATTTTATTCTTTAGAGCAGTTGGAAAGGAGGTTTATTCTGAGCAAAGGCAGAGTTTTAAATTAAGCAGATTAGAACCTTTTTGGTACTTTAGCTGTTAGTCAACAAGGTGGAAATGGTCTAGGGTTCCATTGGTAAATAACATGGCTCTTTGCTTTAACCCAAAAGCATTAGACCAATTTGAGCCAAGGTTTTTCTTTATACGAATATGAAACAGCTCATTGAGGACAACCTGGAAAGTTCCTTGAAAGTAATCATATATATAAGACTACAGTTGCATTATTAAAGGATTCTCTGTTTAGTGATTGTCCTACATTAAGATGTTTCGGCAGGAGGTACCGCACAGTCTTGCTTAGATACTTCACTCCCAGATAGCTGTAACTGATCCAGAGATAATTTCTTGTTTAACCCTTAGAGCAGTGATCCCCAACGTGTAGCACGGGAGCAACATGCTGCTTGCGGCAGCCTAAAATGTTGCTCGCCAGTTCCGCTGGGCCATGGTGTGGAAGCCAAGAATGAGGCACTGAAGGGAAGAGACCTTGGTAGCAGTTTAGTCAGAGCAGAGGCCCGAACTGTCCCGGAATGTTAGCCAATGAGCCAGCTGTGGTTCCAGTTGTCTTATTTTTGTAGATGCAAGATTTGAATTTTTTGCCACCATCCAAATCATGTTTTAAAAAATGTCCTTACTCGTTACAGTGTGATTGTTAAAAAGTTGTCATCTTTCTTTGTCCAGCTGGCAAATGCATTAATGAGAAAAATAATGTAACCATGTGTCCATGTGTGTGTCCTGGAGAAACTGGTCATCTTCTGTTCATTTTTACAGCTAGTAAGAGCACAAAGGACAAATAGGTGGCATGTCTGCCCAACTTCCCTTTATATAATTTGCATATGCTGCTTTTTGTACAAGCAAGGTTTTTGTTTGATGCCACCATGCATTATATTTATCAGAAATAGTACACTTAGGGCCTGATTCACATAGCATTTTCCTATGGGATTGCACCATTACAAGACACGTCTGTGAATCAGGCCCTAAGTCTCACCTATTTATTGTTACATAGTGTCCTAGTGGAAAAATGGTCATCATTTGATACTGTATCCATCTGCCATATGGACAATGGGCAGATAAGGAAAATGTTTGCCAAATGTTTCAGAATTAAATAAAATGCATTACAGTCAAATCAATTAAGTTATTGTTAATAAATGTTAACTAACAATCCAATCGAATAATCCAAATGCCTAGATAACACCACCACATTTCTCTATGAAGTGATCTTCAAATGCTCAAAGTTTTGACCAATGTTTGCCACTGCATTTTGTAAAAAAATCCCTTTTGTGTGTGGAAAAGAGAACCAAATTCTTCTGAAATTTTTTATTTTTTGTTCTCACCACTTTATTTCATAAAATTCACATAGAACAAGCATGGAACTAAAGAGCAGCTTTAACATATTCAAACAAGTTACACATATATAAAAACCGATCATTACAATTAATTATATAAAACATAGCTTCTTCCGTGCATGTCCTAATATGATTTAACAAACAATTGGGTCTTAGCCAGGGCTTACACAAAACAGAAAAACAGTGACACATTACTGAAATATGAACCAAACTTTCATAGATACCCATTTTGCAGGCACACTTCGCACCTCCCGCTGCACATCTTCATTTATTGAGGGGATGGGATACATTCAAACGTACCACTAGCATTAGGGCCCTGCATTTTGGGGATCTTATTTCACAGATTTCTCCTTGCTGTCGTATATATGTGTGCTTAAGTCTGCATTTAAGGCTAAGGAGGGCAGGTAATGCATTTTTTTAACATCTGCCTCTCTCCCCATTTCACAAGCTCTTGCTTTAATAGCTAATATGAGTCGACTTAATGTGCCAAATTTAGTTATATTCGACTCCCCATCTTCAAATGAGTGGTGCCTTCCAACCCCCCTCATACCACGTGTATTTGTATTTACCAGGGGAGGCCACAATCTCACGCACACTGTCATTCACTTTACAATTAGCAGAAAATCCCAAATATGCTTTAAGAAAATAAGGAAAACATCTTATATGGTACTAGCAGGTGTCCTTGGAGGAAGACCTGCTATTTGGTGCAAGAATGTGTTTCACAATACCTACAAGATATGACAGTTCGAGTAACCCAAGATTTTGCTGCAATAACAAAACATGGAATCAGACCTTTGCCATATATACCTCCAGGCACTTGTCCAATCAGAACACCCAAAACTTGAAATAAAACCTTATAATGCATTGAATCCTTAATGATGCCCTTTCAGGCTCCATTAAAAATGAGTTTACCTCCTCAACTCTACATCAATGAAAAAAGAGTTCTACAGTTCCCCTTTTCCCGAACACCATAAATTTAGTTTTTATCATCTAATTTCAAATTAATGTTTGCAAAATGTTAATTTATATAAAGTAGGCACTGTTGGAGCCATGCTTGAGTTAAGTCCAAAATAGGTGTGAAATCCACGTTAAAAAGAACACTATAAGATGTACCACTAGGAGAGGGTGGATTAACTTTACTTAGAGAAATAATGTGGTCAAAGTCTGAAAGTAATTAATTGGGGGCAATGGACATCCCTATTTTACACCTTTATTGGTGGGGGAAAAACAATTAATAATTCCCATAGCTTGTATATTGGACAGAGGCTGAGGTGCCTGCATTACCCAGTTGGATAAGATTTAGTAAACCATTGGAGTCTGCAGCAAAATGTAACTTATGCCAAAAGATGTTTCTACCAATCAAATCAAATACCTTCTCCAAATCCGAAAAAAGCCCCAAATGACCTCAGTCTCATAGACTTACAGTATCTCTCAATGATGGTGCTCAGCATGAAGCTGTGGTCCACTCTACTAAGTCCTCTCCTGAAACCCATTTGGGCGGTCTTCACAGTATTTGTACTTTGAGCCCACTCGTCTAGTATGATCACCAAAGAGAGAATATTATGAAATTGCCCTATAGCAGTGGAGTCCGGCGGTGTAACCCTTTTTACTTGTAGGCACAATCAGACTACTTTTCCATGAAGATGGCATAAAGCACGACTTTCCATGAAAATGGCATAAACCCTGTCTCCACAACTGCATTAAACAGGTTTCCCAATATAGGGGATCACCAATATGTGAACCAAGTGAATTTCCAAAACAATTTGTGTCATTCAAAATCACGGCCCTCTCTAAAAGCTCCCAATGTTGCTCAATAAACTCTTTTTTTCTCTTTTAGCAATATGTATATGTCCTTTTTAATCTATAAACCCGGCCAGCAATACAGACACCACTCAAGTAATGATTCAATTTCCTTTTCGAGATTCTGCATCCTGTATGGAACAATGCGACATCCCTTTCTATAACCTGGACCTTCTGGACTGGGGGCTGCCATATGTCAATAGCTCTATCCTGGATATGTTCAACCAGAGACTCAAAGAAGGGGACACTTTCCTTTGGGGCCTCTACACTGCTTTAGAGTTTGAAGAGAATGTGTTTAATTTCTTGTGAATTAGTAATTCTTTCCAATGCCTCTTTGTTGTGCTTAGGCATCGCCAACCAGCCCCTCTGTCTGTCGGAATTCTACTTTGCGGCGCCTACCTCTGAAGATTGGAAAATTAACTCAAGAAGGTAGTCATCACTCGCTGCTTGATCAGGAATGCACATTTTCATGACATTCCTGAAGGAAAGAAACACCCACAATACAGTAATCTATAAATGAGGAACAATAATACTGGTCTTGTATACTTAAGAATGCCCCATTTGCCACTAAAGATCCCAGAAATCCCCCAGGCAGAACCCCAAAGTCCACCTGAAAATCAGTACCCCATTTGGTTCCAATTTTATTGTCCAAACATTTGCCCTAAACTTCGTGAAAATATTTTGAGGAAGAACCCGAAGCCCCTGGTAATGCTTATTTAGTCCTACTATATTTTTGAGCAACTTCACTGGCCCCATCTGTTTAAAAATGTCCTTTTTACCACTCAATTGCCTCAACGTTTCCTGAAAACAACCGCTTAATATCAAATGAAGTTAAAGGCCAATGCAAATTTCCTTTGCTAGAATTGCACATGGTCTTCTAGATGTTAAGTATTTCAAAATAATATGCTCTATTAGCAATCTTAAATTTGTTTCATTTGTAATGTGTGTTGCAATAATTTTCCCAACAACTGAGCACCAATATGTTCTGTCGAAGAATGGATGTTGCTCACTGTTTCATTTGATATGCAAATTCTGCTCACTGTGCACAAATTGATGGGGACTCTTGCCTTAGAGAATATGACAAAGCAACACTTTTTTCATAACTCTGTGTTAACTTATTGACACGTTATATCTAGGAAGAGGAGAAGCCACATCCCTCCCAAACATAACCAAATTATAGAAAAATCTAGTGTTTGGAAATAATGATATCGAAAATTTGATGCTAGCTACTGACATCCCATGAAGATCTGGGCCATTTTTCTTGGAATCAATAGAATTGCAGGTGAATTTTTGTAATTTGTGCACCGTGGATCAAACGTTGCAATTGGCTCAGCCAATCATGATTGCAGATTCTGAGCAAATTCTGGGTACTACTAACTGCTTTGTTCTTAGAATCTGCACTCATATCAGGCTGAGCCAGGCACAGGACTCCATGGTGCTCCGCCGTTTCTCCACATCTCTCCCAGAGCCGTACTGCCCCCTGTTGGCCACAGCCCACTTTACCTTTTCCTGTGTCCTGGCCTTCTCCACTGCCCTTTGTGTTCCTGCTTTGCTCAAAGCCCATCCGTACAGCACTGGACAACACGCCAACTGATACGACGTCCAAGAGTGTGGCCATGCTGTCGTGGCTGCACTGTTTGGAAGCCAGTCTCGCTCCTCTTGTAGCCCTTCCTTTTACTTTTTACATGTGGCTCCGACCCCACGGGTGCTAAAAGCCATTGCTCTGGATGTGAGGTCTGGCTTCCGGGCACCTAATACCTTGGAATTCCAATCCACCAGGGCACTAAGGCTTAAAAATGATGATATCTCTATCAATGAACATCTCATTTGTTTGAATTAAATTTTGCTACCTAATAATGTCTGCACTTCATTTATTCTGTATTTACTTTTCTGGTAAACAGTGTGTTGCTATAAGTCTTCATCGTTATTCCAGCCTTAGCTGGTTTAAGGCTAATATGTGACCCCTGAACCTTCAGCCTGGTTGAGTTTTCCAATAGTCTCCTATTAGTTAGATAGTGAGCCATAATAGGGACCAATTTTTTGACTAATTACTTGTTTTTGGTTTCAGTGATTTGATCAAAAAAACGTTTTGCTTGGCTTTTTTGTTTCTGTTAATACAGGTTTTGGATGATATCTGATATGACGTGTTTTTTGTCATGAAATGCATTTTATATTGTATGTATGCATGTTATAAATGTTTTTACTCTGTGTCAATCCATTACTTTTGTAAAAATAAATGCTTGAAATATACCAGACACACATGGGTTTACGCATCTGAATCTCTACATGAATGATAATATATTTTTACGCCTTTCTTTCCTTGAATCAAAAGGTTATATTGATTTTTTTCTGTCCAGTACCAAGAAGTAAGTGTGTTAATAAAACTGCTATCTTAAATAAACTTAACATATAATTCATTCCTTGAGGGAAAATTCTTCAGTTTTGGCTATTTTTAGTTTGGCCAGTTAGGTGCCGCTTGCGCCACCAATAAGCCAGAACTATTGCATTAGAGTACATTTGGGGAGAAATGGCATATGAGGAGGGACATCATCTTGTAGGTGTTGTTTGGTTATATGCCCACCCATTGAATGCCCATGACCATACTAATCCCTATGTCCATTCCCACCAGTTCCTGCTCCTCCTCGTCCAACGCACCGCACCATGTGAACTTTTTGAACTCGCTTTATTCAAGCCTTACCATCAAACTTTGCACTCGAAGTGCCTACAAGTGTTTTTTTCAAGGCAGTCTTGTATTAAAAATGTGTTAACCAGATCTATCTTCCGCCACTCGATTTATAAGCACTATGCGTGTCCTTCACTGAACGTTCCTTCACTGAACGTCTGTTAAAGGCAAGCATTGGCAAAGCCAACAGTTGTGGCTTGCGTATAAGTATTAGGCGCTTGCCAGGCACTGCTATTGGATGCCCGGGTAATCAGACCATTTTGCACCTGCTACCATCAATGTCCAGAAATGCCAGGCTATTATGTAAGTCTATGCGAAAAGGAGGAGCATACTCGTCCTTGGCACTTAAGGGGTTTTACCACTACTGCAGTTCCTGGCAAGTGACTTCCCCATGCCTACACAAAAGCCCAAACTGTTGGCACTGTCATTGCTTGTTAGATTGGTTGTTTCTACAGTCAGGGCCGGCGTTAGGGCAGGACGGGCCGGACGACCACCCGGGGCACCATGTCCCCCCAGGGCACCTTTAGCCCCCCACCACGCCAGCTCGGGGGAGTCTTTATGGGCTCACCTGAGCTGGCGTAGTGGGATAAGGCACGGCGGGCGCCTTTTTGTAATTAAATATACCCGCGGCTGGGCACATTAATAACAATAGGGTGCAGATGCTTGCATCAGCACCCTATTGAGATGAATACCTCCCCACTCCGACGCAGGAGCAAGGCGGTTTTCATGGGAATAGTGCGCATGAGCGCCCTATTCCAGTGATTAACTGCCAGGTGCCGGAGCGGGGAGAGATAGTGCCGTCCCCGCCCCCTGTTGACCAGGGGCGTGCGGCGAAATGGAGGGCGTCAATTCACCAGGGCGCTTCGGCCACTAATTCCTGCCCTATCTACAGTCACTCTAACTGGACCTGTCGCTCTTTGCATCAAATTGTGAGAGCAGAAACTGCCAATCTAAAAGGGCCGAGAACCCAGTTGCATTCCTGAGGGGAGCAAAGGACTCCACATGGCTCTAGGCGTGCGTTTCATTTATATATAAATATATTATATTCTGAACATGTCTTTAAAAAACCTTTGAAATGCCACTTTGTATCTAGTCTCAGTTCTGGAAATAAAGTGACAGTCATCCTAGCAAACCTAGTTGGAAAGAAACAGAGATTTGTAAATAGGTGACTCACCCAGGGGCTACAGGTAGGGTGGTGGGAGGCAGAGGTAACTGGACTGGGTAGGGAGGTGCACGGGAGTGGGGTGCACTCTAGAATGATACATTAGGAGAGGTAGGATTTAGTGGCCTGATTAGGGGTTCTTGAGGTGTTTATTTGAAGGATTGAGGTAATTAGTGTGATGTGTGTTGGTAACGTGTTCCAGGGAATGCGCATATTAAGAAAAGGCCAGTTTCCTACTTTTTTCCAGTTATGCAGTTCTTAGTTTTCAGTCTGGCAATGTTGTGTTTATGGTTTCTGGTGGTGCGTTAATCTCAGGGAAGTGTGTGTTTCTTCTCCAGGTAGAGCGGCATTGTGTGTGTGACTGCTTTGTAGGTAATGCAGGCTGTCTTTAACATGATGCGTGCTTGAAGGGTTATCCAGTGCATGGATTTGAAGATGAGGGGGATGTGGTCCATTTTGTTTGTCCTGTAATGAGAAGTACTGCAGTACTGATGAGGAGTTCAGCTAGCCCTGAGCTCACCTCTAGTAGTAACAACACTTGTCAACCTGTTAGGGTGGGTGTATATCTAAGGAAATGAATTCCTGGCAATTAAATAAGAAAGCCAGAGGGTTCACTAATTGGTGGAAGGTGATGACCATTCTGCTGGCAAGATTTCATGTTCCAGGGTCACCAGTGCTGGAGTATCCTAGGAAAATCATCAACAGGGTGCATGTTTCCATTTTTCTCTCTCCTAGTCATTAAGATCCTTGTTTGTGGGGAATCTCCCTTGCTGTCACTTTTTGCAGGCAACCTCCTGCGAGGCACAAACAGCCAACCATCTAAACTTGGCCTTCACATCCTCTCCACATCTTTGTCTGGATAAGCAGATATTTCAGATGAACTATGCGACGATGGGTTTCCCATGGTTATTCCTACCGGCTACCTCCACACAGGGTGAAGTGGCCATGGATAAGAAGATGTTACTGATTGAACAGCTTGATAGTGACTCAAGAGTGTGGGTTTCCCATACTCCTATCCATTCTGAGCATGCCAATCCTATCCATATGGCAACCATCTGTGACAGTTTGTAGGTTGAACTGGCAGGTCTTCTAAATTGTGAATTGTCCGTAGTGTTAGACAAGGGTATTGCGAATTCCTGCTGCCCGTCTGCTTTCTGTTCATATCAGCCTCACTGGAAGTATTTTTCATAATGGTCTGCTGCCAATGATGATGCAGTGTTTGGCTATCTAATGTGGATTCTGCATGAGTTTTTTGGGTAGTTTCTTTTTTAAAGGGTTCAATGACAACTTTAAAATTCTGCTTGACCACTATTTAAGCCTCCTTGGAACCTTGTGGTATTGAAGGGAACGTTGTGGATTAAGTGGGAAGGCTGCTGCCTGGATTTGGTCTTATTCACCTACAGTTGAACCACTCTGCTCTTTCTTGGGGACCTTTATTGTAAGGGACATTGGTGCAGGACCTCTACATTTACCAAACCTCAGAAGAATAATAGTGGATAGTGGTTTTGGAGGTGTTGGTCAGTGCCCCTCTCTTTACTACAACTAATTGCATATGGTTTGGTTTTACAGCATGATTGTACTTTCTTACACCAAATGTGTTTTCTTTTCATAGGAAACAGGAGGTGATGTTATCGCCTTTTCATTCTGCTACATCTGGAGAGGTGGACATGGAATTGAATCTGAACAGATGAGGGAGAGCTATATGAATCTACTTTGAAGAATAACTTATTTTCAGTAGTCCAACCAATGAATATGTGTTGTGTTATCTAGATTACAACAGTCCATGGCGTTCTTTGTTTACGTTGTATATCTGGCTAAATCTGGGGTGTGAAGTATTTCATGGTCATGCTTAGTTTCATGGTCAAGCTGTTTTAAAAGGTGAAGTTTGGCAGCCTATGCAGAGGTAATGAGTCTTTCCCTGCTTGAAATGTGACATGCAGAAGTATGCACTTCCCTGCTGACCTTTACTCAGCATTATAAACTGTGAGTGGGAGCTATGGACGAAAGCATGTTTGAAAGATGGTGTTCAAGCATGTTCACACTTACTGTTTTTTTATTTATTTGATATCTGTTGAAATAAACCACTGATGTACAGACAGCTCCGGTGGTTTTCTATCTTCTCCATGTATGGCCCAAAGGCATTGCTTGCTCCAGGTGATGAAGAACGGGTATGAGAAAGGCAAGGCCTGACAGCAGCAATGATACACCAAACCTCAACATATCCTGCTATATAATAAATCACAGAACTCACCACCCCACTATAGAGTCAAAACTTTTAGCATATAAATCCCTCAGGGGAAAGTGAAAACAATATCTGTCATCATTCAGTGTCTACCGGTGTTTCAGATAGTGGAGTTCAGCCTGTCGCACAGGAGATGGATGAGTTTTTGTGTGAAAATGGCAAAGTACACTACACATCTATACTTTACTACCCAGAAACAAATGGGTGAATAGAAAGGTTTAATAGGACCCCTTGATTGGAGTGAAAATGCCAAAGGCAAATGGGGATGAACAGAAGAAAGAGAAAGGGTGGTGTCATATCGCTCTGTTCCTTATTCAGCCATGACTTTGGTGACTTGTGACGTTTTGAAGGGGTGCACGCGTAACACATGTGCGAGTCAAATGTTTCTGAATCTAGTAATGAACAGCAGTGAGGGTGCTGATTAAAAAGCAGAAGGGTAAGTGTTGATCAAAGCAGGGTGGTAGAACTTTAAAAAATAAGGGAGCAAAAAGAAAAATATGTCAGAGGAATATGTCTTATTTGTGATATAGAAAATGTTTAGCTGGAATGTGAACTGATCCATGAATGTTAGTATGAGTGATGTCATGTTGGATGATCGTGCACAGGAGTGTAGAAAAGGAGAGTTTTCTGGAGAGAAATGTGTCAGTAGTTTGCGGATGGACCTAAACCTGCTTGATCATATCGAGGTTCATATTTCTGCAGCTAGTCCCTCCTTGCACCTCCAAAGTCCTCATGTCGGCATCCTTTGAACATGTTAAAACCGTTATTTCTGTCATGTGGTCAGGTTGTTTCCCGACTGAGCGTGTAGAAGTAGAGCTCTCCTACCAGCCTCGGACTCAGGTATACAAATGACTCAGGCATCATTGAGGAATTGGCCCACATTCACAAATGGCAATTCATTCCTTTTGTGACAGACTGTTGAGTAGTACCCAAGGTTTATTTTCAGTACAATGTGCTGTGCATTTTAAAGAATATTTGTTCAGTAACTGTTCAATACAACTGGCTGCATTGTGAAGTAATCAAACTGGCCCACTTTGGCCAACATCTGCCCCACTTTGAACAATAAATACTGTGTTACACTAATTAGCATGTTGGGCCTGCAGTTCGTGCATTGCCCTAAAGGCCAGTCCGAGCAGTGCACTACCACATAGAATAATATCAATTGGTTAGTAGCGATCGGACCAATTATAATTCAGTGGGTGCTCGTCGACTAAAGAGAAGGTCATGCCATTTTTGAAGGCCCTGGGCACCGAACCATCTTACAGTGCGGTATTCTTCACATTCCCTTCAAAAGGACCTGGGGGTGGTGTACTAGAGGAGGATCACCTGGGAGGAGGTAAGGCCGAGGGTGTGAGGAGATCCCTTGGGATGAGACACAGTATTTATCTTTAAAGCGGAAGGACCTTTTAAAGGTACCAATACATGTAATGGCTTATTGTTGTTATGATGTGTCTGAACCACACATTAAACTTGTTGATATGAGAAAAACTGGTATGAGATCTTTAAATATCCCCAGTAAGGAAAGACCGGCTGAGACTTCTTAGGCTAAAAATCCCCCTTACTCCCAAAGGTGTAGTGGCAGGCAACCTATAAATGATGGTTTAAATGAACTGCCTTCTCCTTTTCAAATAAACTTTTACTTTTTCCTTAAATTCATTTAAGAGAAATAAACCTGCATTTAGAAGTAAAAATCTGCTAAGAAAATCAAATTTTGTTAGTTGGAACTACAAGTCCCATAATCCCTGAAGTACTGGGACGAGGAAGATGGACCAAGAGCAATGTTGCAGTAGTCAGTTTGTTAAGTCTACGGAATCACCCTGAAGGGAGTAGAGAAGCTTAAATGGCCCCTTCAGGTGCAGATATTAGATGTAGATGCAGATGCAGATGTACATGGAATGGGAGCTGCAAGAGTCGCAGCAGTAGCAGAAATAGAGCAGAAGCACAATGTTGGCAATCCAGGCATAATTTGGTGGGAACAAGAGACACCGGGTCTTTAATCAAGCAGATATCAACTGCCTGTCCTGAGAGGGTCTTTTCTCCCCTAAATCTGAAGGGCAGAGGTTGCGCAGCAGAAGGTGGGAAGGAGGATTGCTTTCCCCCATGATAACCTAATTGCAGAGATTGCGCAGCAGGAACTGTACCAGAGATGGTGGCTGAAAGAAGTTGTGCAGTCAGGGGTCTCAGGAGTAAGAGCAGCTCCTTACAGGCATGGCAGGACTGAACACACCATTAACGAAGACGGCTGTGTGTCCAAAAGAAGTCAGCAGCAGCCCAAGCCTTGCAGCACGCAAAGGGAGCAAGACAGAATCCGGGGAGTGTTACTGAGTGTTCTGAGCCCTTACGCGAACAAAGGCAAGCAACTGTAGCCAAGCAGAGTCTCTTGCGTATGAGTGAAAGTAGTAAGAAACCGAACATTGATTGTCAGACAATGTGAAGTTTCAGAAGTACCACGCACGTGTGAATGAACTTCTTCTGTTGTAGCCCTTGCGTGAGAGTAAGAAACTCTGAATCTGAAGTCCTCGGAAACAGATGAAAGATTGGTCGCATGCGCTTATAAATTAACTTTGAGTTAAGGTTAACCAACAAGTCCATTATGAAGTTTTTGAAGTCAATATTTCACTGAAGTTAAGTGAAGGAAAATTGAATTGTGAGTTTTGAAGTGAACACGCATTGCCCAAGCCAAGAGTGAACCAGGCATTGCCCAAGCCAAGAGTGAAAGAAGTATATTTTCTCGAAGCCAATCATGGTGCAAGCATTGTCGTAGCCAAAAGTGAACCAGGCATTGCCAAAGCCAAGAGTTGTGCAAGTTTTGTCTTCAGCCAAAAGAGACTAACATCAGGCATACCATTCAGCTACTTTGGTGGGCAGAGAGTAAAGAGGCGAATACAAAGTTGTGAAAAGGAGAAACCTGCTGAATGTAAATGTTCCCTAAAAATTGGTATCACTCACATTACTACAGCCATAAGGAAAAAAGATAGAATTACATCCTTAAGGGCTAACTTTTGTGTTGGTGTGGCAGAAAGACAAGACTGACAAAGAGGCTGCCCTTTTGACAAAGTGGTAGTTCAGAATAAGAGTGCCTTGCCTACTTGCAAGTGTTGAGAGACACTGAAGTGGATCTTGTCTTTTCTGGAAAGCTACTTAAAATCACAAAGGTGCAGATTGTTGAAGTTGTGATAAATCTTGTGCTGTTAGTAGATTTAAACGTCAGCAGCCCAGTTGAATGTGGAACACTATGGGGCAGGCTAATAGACCTGCATCATTAATCTTTACAGAAGTGAACAGGGTATGAGTATTATACAGGTGGAAGTAGTGGTGCTGCGAAGTCATCCTGACAAAGATCTAAACTTGAGAAGTTCTACCAAGAGGCTGTGTTCTTTTGCCTTGACAGAAGTTGTGTTTCTTGAATCTGACAAGCAAAACCAATAGCTTCCATACTGCTATAAATTGAAGTGAGAGAACTTATGTAAATTATTTAATAGGTGTACCATACAGGTATCACTGAGCCATTTAATATAAGGCTACTGTAGACTCAAAAAGCAATCGTGGTAGTCTCTAGCTAAAATCAGTAAACATGTTTAATTTAAAAAAAAACAACATAGAAAAAGAAAAAGATTTTTGAAACAAGCTAATTTTTACATGAATGTCCCAAAAAATTAATAACGAGTAACTAATCTAAACAGAAGCAAAAACAGAAATAATCATCTTATTGTAGAAATTCAGACAAAGGATTATGCAAACTGAGTGGTGGCTTAAAGCTGGGCCAGCACACTCGAATGCAGCTAATATTCAGCCAGTACACATATTTCTTGTTTTTACCAAATTAAGTTAATCAAAATTCATTTAACTGACAGGTCTGCATACGTGTATGTGTCAAAAAAAGGATTAGAAAAAACATAACAAAGTAACTAGACATCTTAAACATGTTTCGGCAAAGAAGCCACCTGTCTGGCAAGTAATTTCAATACATAATTGAAGTTGCCTTCCGCAGGGTGAAATATCACACACAGCTGGACCCTGTGGGGAAGCAGACATAGGCAAAAAATATATATTTGAGTGTTAGAGATAATCTACCAAAATTGCTTAGAGGTACAGTTGTAAGCCAAAGGGCATAAAAGTTACCAATGTAAGAGGCTGTGGATAAGTAGAGATAACCAGGCACAGTACTTGTCAGAGACCGGTGCAAGGCGTCTGGAAAAATGGGCCCGGGGTGACACATAGCAGTGCTACATCATCAAAGCAAAGGCGTACTTTGGAGAAGCGTTTCTCTAAAAGAAAATGAGAAGTTGAGAATACAATTATCAGGTTTATAATTTGTTTTTGTTTTGTAATATTAGAGCAATTATTTCAAAAAACTATTTTAAAAAACTATTTCAAAAAACGGTTGCTGGGAAGTTTACAGAACTACCTGTCATTCGAAGTTTTCAAGAAAAAGTTTTCAAGAGGAATTGAGGTGTGCTGATGTAGCGTTCAGCAGCACGTTGCAGAATGAATCCTAAACTCAGGGGTTAGCATCAGAGGTTTAAACCTGCAGACGTAAATACATGTCAGTGTATTGGTCGCTGAATGTTTTAAAAAGAACTCAAATCACTTTGTACCAGGGAAAAATAAGAATGGCCTACCTTGAAAGCAGTATAAGGGTCAGCTGAAAGTTTTGGAGTGATGCTTGGAGTAGAGGGCAGTGTGACTCGTGCCTTTTCGAACACGAGGAAAAAGTGCAATGAAGACTTTCTCTTGCTGTGCACAGAAAAAGAAAAGAAAAAAGCAAAAACATATTTTGAAAAATAGTGTTTTTAAAGGCTGCACCTGGATAACAGTATAATTCATGTCAGATCTGACTGAATTCGAGGCCGAAAAAGGAAACGGAGTGGGCAAGGGTTGTCAGCGAAACTCATTACCTCTATTCTGCCTGCCGCTACGTGCGTTGCTGGAGTGGTCCGACTCGTCAGAGAGCTTGAAGGCGTGTGCAGACGGTATACCGCTGCTCAGCCTGACGGTTCAGAAAGTAAAGGAGGGCGGTGGCTACAAGATCAGCTCCTATTAGGCTCCGTCAGTGGAGAAACATGACAGGCTTGCGGCCGACGTGCTTCTTGATGTAAAGTGCTCGATTGGGTGCTCTCTGCCCAGTCTCATTGAAGTGTGCGATCCGCGCGTCTCCGGTGTTGAGATATCATTGGAGGAAGTTGACAAGTCTCCGAAGAGCTGGCGGGTGAGTCATACGACGCAAAGGCTGTAATAAATAATCGTTCGGGAGCAGTTATTCTTGAGGTAGTTGATTGCAATGCTCCTGTTGTGGAAAATGGATCTGAGAGTGTGCTGTTAATGTTGATGAATGGGAACTCATAAAGAATAAAAAATAATAAATCTGAAAGTGTACAGTCATGGCGAAAGAAAAGCGCAAAAAATGGCAGCTGAGTCATGAGAGGGAGAACAAGTATATAAAGATTGCCGGAAAGCAAGGCAGGCAGTTGAATCGGTCGCTGGGCAAGTATAGAATTAAGACAATGGCCCTCATTACGAGTTCGGCGGTAACCATGCCACTATTGGCGGCATGGCTGCCGCCGAAATCGCGTCGGGGTCCGGGTCCTCGGAATGAGGACTTACCGGGCCATTCCGAGTTCAGAAGGCCCGGTAATTCCTCCATCCAAGGACCCGGACACGGTCCTTCCCCATTCCCATTTCAGCCCCCATAGGACTGAATGGGAATGGGAGAGGGAGCAAACAACGGGCCATTACGAGATGGCCCATTGTTTGTTCCCTCTTCCCCTCGCGAGACCCGGTAAGCACGTCTGGTTTTCCCAGGCATGCTTACCGTGTCCCGCGAGGGGAACTCGTAATGCGGCGGTACGGAGTGAACGGCGGCGGCACCTTTTACGGCGCCGTTCACTCCGTACCGCCAGGGTCGTAATGAGGCCCAATGTGTGTGTATTGGAAAGAGAGAACACTGCCAAATAAGCATGAATTGTGGCAAGTGTAAAAATAAAGAATATAGTTTGAAATGAAACGGTTTAGAAAAAAGAGTTGCTGAGTAACTGACAATAAAAAAGGACTGACTCCTCATGCAGGGATCATGAGGGCTGGCTAACTAATATAAAAAATAATTATCTAGACTGATGCGAAAACAGAAGGGACAGAAAGAATGTTCAAGGCAGAGGGAGAAACTCCTCATTTAACCCATTTGTGTGGGTGGATAGACGATGAATCCATTGTTCCTCTTTCTGCAAGAGACAACGAGACACGTTCGGTGTGTTCTTAACTACATCTAAAATCCACCATAAAATGTCATTGGCAGAGTGCTGTAGTTCTATAAAATAATTTACAAGGGGTGCAGATTCTGTCCGGCACCGAATTCTAGACCGGTGCTCTGAGATCCTGATATGGACCGGTCGAGAGGTTTGGCCAACATATCGGAGACCGCACGGAAATTGGATGCATTATACTGCTTGTTTAGTTTTGAAGTTTGTCATAGATGTTAGGGTCCAAGTTCTGGCCCCGATTTTGAAATCTTTGAGTTTCTTTGTGAATTGACAGACATAGCATGATCCACACGGAAAATGACCTACAGTTGTTCTTGGGTCCCAGAGTCCCAATCTTGGAGGGTCTTGCTTGAAGGCAGAGTGTACAAGCTTGTCACTGATATTTTTGGCCCTTTTCAAAGCAAACCTTGGTAATGGGGCATCAGGTAAGATCAGTTTTACAATTGGCCAGTACTTGGTGATCACATTTTTAATCTGGTAGGTTTTAGGACCGTGAGTTATGACACACGTCATTTGGGTACTGTTAGTGCTTAATAGGGAATCAGTCTCAGGTTTGGGAGAGAGCAATGTGTCACGGCCTGTGAAGCGTGCCCTATTTTTGGCTTTAATAATCAGTCCTTTTGGGTAACCTCTTTCAATTAGACGACTGCTTAATTTTTCAGATTGTTCATAAAAATCATCTAACTTGGACCAGTTCCTCCGAATACGGAGGAACTGTCCAAAAGGTAAGATATCTCTGAGATGGCGTGGGTGGTTACTAGAATAGTGCAGCAAGGTGTTGCGAGCACTTGTTTTGCGGTACAAGGAACATATCAATTTGCCTGATTCATCCTTAAAGATTAGGTCTAAGAAAGCAATTTGTTTTGTGCTGGATTCCATTGTGAACTTGATGTTAGTATTAATGTTGTTTAACCAATTTAGAAAAAGTGCCAAGTCTGACTCGGATCCAGTCCAGATGAAAATAATATCATCTATGTACCTCTTCCATTTTGTTATGGAATAGGAGAAGGGGTTGGTGATGGATAAATGTGTTGTGATTCAAATTTGAACATGAAAAGTATGGCTAAATTTGGTGCAAAGGCAGCCCCTATAGCTGTGCCCTTCGTCTGCAAATAAAATTGTCCATTGAATTCAAAATAATTTTTGTTAAGTGCTATGGTCATGAGTTCCAAAATAAAATTATGAGGCACTCGGTCCTGTGTGTCATGTTCCACAAAGAGTTCTCGTATACAGTCAATTGCCTGATCTTGAGGTATACTGGGACCGAATGTCCATTGTTACTAATATCTGAGTGGATTGGTCAAATTCAAGATTCTCAAAAGTCGTGATGGTGAGGGTTGTGTCCCTAAGGTAAGTATCCGTATTGACACTAAGAGGTTTCAAAAAGGTGTCAATAAATTTACACAGAGGCTCAAGTATTGAGCCGCAGCCAGAGACTATTGGGCTCCCCGGTTGTTTCTCCATATTTTTATGTATCTTAGGGAGTGCATACATTGTTGGTATGTGGTCTTGTCTTGTGGTCAGAAATTTTGATTCCCTATCTGTGATCCAGTTACGTTCGTATGCAAATTGTACTGCATTCTTAATTTCAATTCTGATTTCATTTGTAGGGTCTTTCCTAAGTTTTTTATAACTGACTTGATCTTGTAATAAATCATTCATCATCTCTAAGTATTGTGCTTTTGACATCACAACTATCCCCCCACCCTTAACGGCAGGTTTTATGACAATGGATGACTTTTTCTGATCTTTCCACTAATGCTTGATTTTCCAACATGGAAAGATTGTGTCTTAGAGGCTTTTCAAAGGTTTTAAGCTTGTCAAGGTCACGAAAAATGCAGTTTTAAAATGTCAAAATGTCTTCAGGAATTTCATTATCTTGGGGTTTAAAGGTGGAAGGAACTCGTAAGACGATATCTAAACTTGGTTCAGTCACGGGAGATTCATTAAAGAAAACTTTAAGTCGGACAGTTCTGAGGAACCGATGTATCTCTAATTCAGTTTCAAATCAGTCCGTTGGTTGAGTGGGTACAAACGAAAGCCTTTTTGAGAGTACTGAGATCTGAGCAGGTGTCAGTTCTATTTTGGCTAGATTAAAAATGGGCATTTGTTGCTGAGAATCAGTTATCGGTTCAGACGTCTCCGTGCTCGAAATTGGCGTCGTGGCGGGTGATATGGAGGAAACCATTGTTGTCCCCAATATGGGCCTCCTGGCCCTCCTCTGCCTAAAAAAGGAGGGGGTGGTGAATAGTTTCCAAATATTTGTTGTGGTTGCCGATTGTACCGCCCTTGGTCATCTGAACTGCTACTACTAGAGTTTGAAAAAGATACCCAGCGACGTCTTCCTTTGAATCTGACAAAGCATTGCATTTTTTCAATGACATTTGTAAGTTGTGTAAAAGCATTTCGACCTAGAACATCACTGGTGCTGTTTGATGAAGTGGAAATTATTCTTTCAAGAAGAAGAGATTTTCTGTTGACTGAACATTGTATAACAGAACTTCCTTTTGCAAAGTGAGGTAGGTAAGAACTAAACTGGAACTTTGTTGCAAAACTGGATTTCCTTTTTTCTTTATGTTGAACATTGAAACTGATCTCAAATTGAAACCTGGGCAAGGGGAGCTCACCCAGGATTTTAAGAAAGACTGTGAATATATGAGAAATATCACTGTTGAAGTTGATGATACAATCTTTCTCTCCTGTCTTTTCTTCAGGTTTCAATCATTTGGTTTTTGTCCATTTGCAATTTGTCACCTGCGTCCACATTCTCCCGCTCTTTCATGCCATCACTACATATGGAGTCATAATCAATACTATTGCATGCTACTTCCATGCCTGGTGCAGTCCCCCCCCGCTTAATTGCTTATAACTTCCCTGCAATCGTCCTTGGGGTCCCAAAACAGTTTGCTATCAATCTTAAACATAATCTGTCCTGCCCTTCACTCGTCTTGAGCTATTGCTGTGCTCTGCCCCTCTCCTTACTTCTTCATTACTCTCACTTTCTTCCTGTCACTGTGATTCTGCTTCTAATTTCATTGTACATCGTTTTCTACCTGTAAAATAAGTGGGTTTCTAGTAGCATCTTGTATGGGTTCTGTTGAGTCTTTACTGTATTCACCTGGGAGTATGTGACAGGGAATGGTGTAGCCTGCAGCGGGCTGAAAGGGGTAGTGTCCGGGCACAGTCTGTGGAGAAATTGACCTATAGAGGGGAACATCAGTGGGTGCTGCCTGTGTCTCATTATTTCTCTGTGTTATGTGATCAGTTTTGTTGCCCTCCTCCTCAAACATCTTCCACCACAGCTCAAGAACACTTAATCTACTCTTTAACTTGTTGCCTTTATGTGAAGCTGTAAAATGTGTGTACATATGCTGCAGTATTTCCTTAATATGTGTACCCTCTGCAGTCCAAGATTTAAACATTTTACCTGCTGTCTCCTGTACCCACCCATGGCATATTTTCTCCCTATATTGCGGGAGTGCTTACATATATGAGCTAGTGGATATCCATAATGTTACAACCATACCTTGTTTGTTAATTAGCCTGTGGACACTGTTCCAGCGGTGTCTCAAAAAAATACCCTTTTCCCCTTAATACGCCAATTCCCATTAGTCCAATTATCCTCCTAATGTTATTTGTATACCCTAAAGCGCTTTCACTCATACAACAATTTCAAATCTTTCACTCCCAAACACCATCGCAACAACAACGGACCTCCCATCGTCCACAACAAAAAAACACAATATATGCTAATCTCAACAAAATCACCTACTATATACACCATTAATTGGCAATCGGGAGTGGACACGCTGGGAACAGAAGTGTTCACAGCGTGCGCGCTTTGGAAAAAGGAGAAATCAGAAGGCAAGTGGGGTTCAGCGGGAGGGGAGGGCATTGCTTGTAAGGGAGGGGAAGGAACAAAAAAAAAACACTTACCTGAATCACTGGCGGGGGACGATGGCAGCCTCCAGCCGTCTGCAGGTTTGAGCGGGGATGGCCCCATTTCCAGCCTCCTCATTGGCTGAGGGGCTGTCACGCCTCCCAACGGGAACAATGGCAAGCAATCCCAGCCAAGGGATTCCCGGTCGGGTAATGCCCCGGGGAGAGCCAATCAGAATGTTTGTTACATTCTGGGTGACCCTCGCCGGGTACTAATGTATGATAATTACTTAACTTCTTCCTCATCCACCTTCTTGAGGCGAGGGAATTCTCTCCTCTTTACATCTCTGCTAGCCGGGATGCAGCAAAACCAAATATATAACCTTACCTAATCTACACAACTACTAATCTACCCAGCGCTGCCCTTCCTCTTATATGAGGAGTACCCACTCTTCAATTCACCTCAATTTTTCACCATAAAAAGCACCTCAGCCTGTTAAATCATCACAACAATAAAAACCTAAAATCTCTACACCGCTGTATTTTCCATGCGCAGGTACACTCACGTTCTAGACATCTCTGAGTTCCACCAATGCTGAGCCTCCTCTCTCAACAGCCTGCACCACCCGGCACATCAGCTGCCCCCAGGATTGGGCAAACTTCCCTAGAACTCGGCGGCTGCTCACCTCATCGTTTGTGCTCATTGGAACCAGTCTCAGCAGGCTGACACTGCTGCCCAAGGAGTGCAGCGGGGAGCCCTGAACCCCTCGAGGGCCTCCAAATATATTAATGTTCCCAAGATCAAATCCATTGAAACAAAATAATGGAGTGCACCAGGTGTAAGGAGAACCCCGCTTTATTTACTTTATTTTGGAAAAGTAACGGCTGGCAGAAAAAACAAACAAATTCTCACCCCACCCATATCAGGCTGGGAAATATAAGGCGAGAAACCACAGGATTTGCATAATTAAACAAAATATTTCATACAATTCTAACATAGTCATTGGCTATTCTTATCAAACCCTATAGAACCCTGTACATTGAATTCTACCATTGGCTAATCCATTATCTCTAGAACCACCCAATTCCAACCCATCTACTATAACGTTGTCACCATGAAAATCATTAACTTGCAGTTTGGTTGACAGGCAGGTTTCACGCTGACAGTGATAAAAAGTTTTTATACTATTGGTTGGCAGTCCTTGGGGTGACCTTGGATGTTGCATCCCTCTGAAACAGCCCAATTAGCAATTAATGTGAACAGAGATCGAAACCTGGCTTCAGGAAAAACCCATACTGCCATCTCACCTCCGATGCTCAGGTCCCAGTGATCCCAACCCATTCCCTAACCTTGAAAGGCTCATTCTGCAACTACTGTCTCGATACATGTTGCCAAAGCAGGTGCACAGTCTTCTAATTAGGCCATTGGATGAATAGCTGTTTTAGCAAAAAAATGGTGAAGATCCTGTGTACGAAAATAATTTCTCGTATTTGTGGATCTCATCAATGGATTCTACTATGGGTGCAACAGGTCATTGGGGGGACTGTGTGTGCAGCTTAGCTTTATATCTTTGTCAATGTTGCTACATGAATCCTCATGCACCTGGCGATCAAAGCACTGTGCATCTAGTTATCGTCAGGAACAAAAATAATTGTTGCATATCTAGTTTTGAGTCCTGGGAATAGCCGATTCTCACAGCTTCAGCTAACACGGTCCTATCTTCCCTTCGGTCCTGGCATTGGCTGCTTGGTGTTCTTCATCTAGAAGTGAAAAGAAAAGCTTTTTATGAAACAAATAAATTGTGCATCTTTGAATGGGCCATGTCTCAATATGTGGATACCCATGTTACAACCAAAATGAGTGTTCTAATATATACCCTGTTCATCTATATATACCTGTGTATTCAGCAACCTAAAGCTCCCTTAAGTGCAGCGAAACAAATTCCCTGAAGTGTGGCAAAACGAACTCTATTCTACTTGTGTTCATAATCTACAAAACAACATGGCAACTTCTAAAACAACGAACGGCCAAAGAAACCACTTATTTTAGATTTCCGCTCTTGTTTTGTAGGTGTGGGGGTAAGTGTGGGATGTTGCTTCTGCCCTACCTGCACCATCACAGATGCATAGAAAGAGGAACCCTAAAGACTGTATTTGGGGTTTATGGCACCATGCAAAACAAAAATGAGTTTGGTATAGTGATCCATCATGGAACCCTGTGTATCCTCAACTTTGCCTGTGGTATCTCTTCATTGGAATGCAAGGAATGGGGACCCTTGTTTGTTGAGATTTGAACTCTAGAGCTTGGTGACTTGCAGCCATTAGAGGGCAGCTAGAGCAGGAGAATTGTGGTAGCCTTTCTTAAAGTGAAAGAGGATATGGGCCAGCGCATTATGGATTCTCTGCAGCCTATCGTTGAGAAACAAAGGAATACCCAGTTAGTGGCTCTGCTGTAGTCTAGAATGTATGAGATGGGGGCATTCACAGATGGCCCTGCCATTCAACGAGGATATGTATGCACATGCAGGTACTATGAAATTGGCAAACTGATGGGTCTGGTGGACATTCCTCATCATTGAATTATAATCCCAGTTTTCATCTATCGACGTCTCAAATGATCCTGGCAGTGAGTTTCAGTCTGCGTGCATTTAATGTAGAGTAACCATGGTGATGTACGCTCAGGACATAGGCCCTCATTACGACCCTGGCGGAAATCGTAAAACGATGGCGGAGATGCAATACCGCCATCGAATAGCGCTCGGTGCGACTATGACACGCCACCGCAAAGTACGAAGCCATTAGCGACACCGTAGTGAACGCCAACGCTAACTGCACCAAGGACGCGCGCGCGCGCCATGCCAAACCGTAAATACCACCATGGCGCAAGGGTACGCCAATTCCGACCCCAGCGGACATGTACCTAACGCCATCAAGCATGGCGGAAAGCACCATTCCGCCATGGTGAGAAGTACGGCATCGCGAATCAACCGTAAACGGCCCCACTGAGTGCCTGTACACCGCTCCCTGCCCACAAAGTACAACTCCTCGTAGGTTCAATGAAGTCACCAGTGAAATGTACAAGTCACCCATGCATGCCAACGAACAAAAGATCCACAAGAGTGGCCAATGGCAGCTGCTGGGCACAGATGGCACGAATACAGAAGCCATTCCAATGGACATGACCACATACCCCCCCCCGAAACGCACGCAAACCCAGCCACCTGTGACCAGCAATACTCCGAAATGCACAACATTCCACCAGTCCACCTGGCTGACCGCCGTCTGTTACACAAAACCCAATCCCCCGCCCCTGAGCATGACAACATTCAAACAGTCATATTGCCAGCCCCCATCCCTGACCTCACTGGGCCCCGTTGGCAAACGCATCCAGCACAGTACCACGCGACTATACACCGAAACCGGAACCCAATGCAGATCTCCTCACAACACATGTCTCCCCAAATAGGAATATGCCACATCACTCGCAAAGAAGAACGCTACACGTCCCATCTCAGAATACAAATTTAATGCACAACCAATTCACCAAGCTCATACAGCCATTAGTCCATGAACTACAATACACATATCACCATCGTGGGCTGCATCCGCAAGGAATGACCAGCTACTACTCGTGTGACGCCCTGTTCCATCATGGTACACAGAGCCACATTCACGTACGAAAAGGCAACATCGAAGCGCACAGAACCGCAGGCCCGTCCCAATGGGGAGGCACTAGTCCAGCTGAAAGGCCGAAATGTTGCTCCGAGCCACTAGTACTGCGTAAGGGCATGTGGGCCATTGGCGATCGTCCCATAAGATCGTAATGCTGCTCCACTGATTAACACGAAGCAGCAGGTGTCGGGAGTACACGCCATCTGCAGGAGTGGCATACAGATGGCAGTTGCAAAAGGGCAGGAGATACCTGTCAACCAACAGAAAAGACAAAGAACAGATTGCCCATCAGAAGTACATTCGAACAACTCACTCCAATGACCACACTCAATCCACAGCCATATGCATGCAAGCCCACTCCTAAGGATCACCACCACCCCAATACCACTTGCGAGTCTCAACTATCGACACCGAGGTGTAAACACCATCCCAAACGAGTGCACCTGTGCATGCGTCTGTCAAAACAGATTCAATCAGATGTGAATGTTAACGTGCATGGACACTAGTGTCTGAAGGCGCGTCGAGACAGGGAGGGCTCAACAAGGGCTGATAGACGATGGACCCACTATGGCAGCCCTGCATCACATAGCGCAGTGGAGGCGGATAGATCCCAAGAAGCCCTGTACATGGCAAACCCTGTATCAAATCACCTGCCCATGCATCCATTCATCATTCCCGCATCCTGTCATGAAAACGCCTGAATATGTACTCACAAAACATTCGGAATTTCCATTGAGTCTGTGCGTCATGCAGCCTGCAAAATCCACAGTGTCCCAGGCCGTGATTTCAGTGATGTGAAGTTACATGAATTTGGGAACGTCCGGCCTCATCGCCCACGTCACAAATGCGCATCCCAAACTATTCATATCAATCATTGCTTCCTCGCCATGGCCTCTGTCTCAAGGACATCGAACAATAGAACGTTATATTTGCAGTCAGACCTGTGGGCATCTCCCCGGCGCTAGCTGAAAACCGAAAGCGCCGGCCTTCGAATTCCTCATTTGCAACATCACGTCGAGAAGCCATCTGTGGCCGTTTGAAATCACCCATTAATCCATCTAGTGCAGCTGTGTGTGTAACAGTCAACTGCCATCACCCACTAATGGGATGGTCCGGCCGTCGTTGCAACCCTGTACAGTGATGCATGAGGGCCCACCGTCACTCGAGTACTACGTTCCACGGACCCATCACAAGTCTGTACGCGACTGCAAAGATTGTATGTAAAACAATGGGACCCTAGCCGATTGTACATATCAACAAATATCACACGGTCATCGGGTACAAATACATGAATGCAATAGCACGGTGCCGTTCCTCGATTAGCAGCGTTGTGTGCGGGACGTGCTCGCCCAAAGTGGAGAGCAGCTTGCACAGGTGGAATGAATCACCACAGGTGGAGGCCATACAGCCTGCAAACACATAAATTGCACACCCAGTCAACTCCCACAACCACACCCACTCCGAAATGCTACCGGCAGGACTCGCGATGTTGGCCCTGGGGGACCTACTCGCACTGCAAGTACTGCAACTCCAAGAAGACGACGAACACCAACTACAAGCGGCCGCACGGAGGAGACGCAGGGGGAGGAGGAGGCCAAGGCAGGGCCCGCAGGGGCCGCCAGCACAGCCACTACCACCAGGCAGGCAGCCCGCAATCCCACGCCTCCGAGCACGACCGTTCAACCTCACTGATGAGCAGATCCACACCCTCTACCGTTTGGACCGGGACACCATAGCCGCAATAGTGGACATGACACAGGCTGACCTTGTCAGCATGATAGACAGCCCAACCGCCATTCCACCCCTACTGAAGGTGGTGTCTGTACTCCACTTCCTTGCCACAGGCACCTACCAGCACACAGTCGGACAGTTGCATGGCATTTCACAGCCACTGTTCTCACGGACACTGTTGCAAGTGCTCGATGCCCTCCTGAAGCACGCTGACGACTACATCTCTCTACCACGCTCGGAGCAGGACATTACCAACACCAAAGTGGGATTCCATGCACTTGCGGGCATACCGGGTTGCATTGGTGCCATCGACTGCACCCATGTGGAATTGGTCGTCCCACATGCCATGGAGGCCCAGTACCGCAACCGAAAACAATATCATTCCCTGAATGTACAGATGGTGTGTGACTCCAACAGGATCATTACACATTGTTGTGCCAGATTCCCTGGATCCACCCATGATTCTATGGTCTTGAGGAACTCTACCATACCACGCTACATGGAGCGACACGCAGGGAACAGATCCTGGCTACTCGGTGAGTCTCTTTTCATGCATGATGATGCGGGACATGTGCTGCGGAAATGACCTGGCAGGGAGGGGGTGGGGGTGTGCGTACGTAGCTATGGCATTCCACATCATACGTTTATCGTCCACATACAGGTGATGCTGGGTATCCACTGAAGAGATGGCTCCTCACACCAGTTCGGAACCCACGGAACCAGCAAGAGCAGGACTACAACCATGCCCACTCACGTACCCGTGTAGTCATCGAACAGGCATTCGGCCTACTGAAGACTCGTTTCCGCTGCCTCAGCAGGTCTGGCGGGGCACTCCTGTACCGCCATGAGAAGGTTGCAAAGATGGTGATGGCATGTGTCATGCTCCACAACATGTGCGTACGTAGAAATGTGCCCATGCCCCCTGACGCAGAACTGCAAGCACCTGATGATGGTCATGATGAGGGTGGGGATGTGGCAGCACCTCAAGGAGTCTGCGAGGCACCGGAGGGCCGTGACATCCGTCAGCATCTCATTGATGTATGCTTCTAGCACTCACGCCTGGTGGCTGATACATGGACACGGGACTCGTGGCACTGCGTGTGTCTGGTACATGCACGAAATGGACAGTACGCCTAGGATGGCCTAGTACGCAAAGTTCATTGTCCACACATCTCATTGGTAGATCGTGCACTTGTTTATGGCATATGTGATATCATGTTGAACACCCTATCGACCCGCCACCCAAGTGAGCCCAACACACACCCTCCTACCTCCCCCCCGAACACCAGTGTCCAAAGATGCTCATTGTCAGTGGGCTGTCGCTATTGCAAGCCCCCTCTGCGGGTGTCAGGGGCACCCCTGCCTGTGGAGCGCAGGTTCCTCCCTGATCTACGTTGGGGGCTGCCCTGGACGGAACTAGCAACGGAAGATGTCTCTGCCTGCTCACGTCCTTGCATGTCCCTAAGGGTTTGTGAGAGGTCCGTGAGCACACGGCGCACTGCAGCAAGTTCGGCACATACGTCTTTGGACGTCGCATGCAGTTCCCCCCTCAGGCTCTCGGTGCTTCTCTCCATTTGGTCTCTCAGGGTCTCGGTGCTTCTCTCCATTTGGTCTCTCAGGGTCTCGGTGCTTTTCTCCAATTGGACTCTCAGCCTCTCGGTGCTACTCTCAATTTGTGCCCTTAGTGTCTCTGTGCCTCTCTCCATTTCTGCCCTGAGTGTCTCAGTTGATGTTTCTATGTCTGCCTTAGTGCGCCCACATTCATCGGCATGGTCCTTGAGGAGCGTGGCCAGTTGCTGCTGTTGGCCCATTAACTGGTCGAGGGACTGTTGCCTCTGCTGGGCCATGCCCATTTGCGGGGGTGTCACAGAGGGGCTGTTGACCTCATGCTGCCTTGCCACAGGGCTTGGGGGGGATGGCCAGTCCTCGTCTTGTGGGTTCCCCTGCGTGGTATCCTCATGTTGTACGGGATGGGACAGACAGGGGGATTGTGACAGGTCATGGATGGATCTGACTTCCACATCCCCGTCTTCTGTGTCGGAGCATGCTGCCATCAATGGGGTGTCAGCTATGGTGCTGCTGCCACCAGAGCCAGTGCCTTCTGTGGCATCCGTTGGGGGGACCTGTGGTGGTGGTGTTGTGGCCATGCTGGCTGCTGGGGTGCCTGTTGATGTTCCCTCCTCTGTGCTGCCACCTGATTTGTGCTGCTGCCGTGTCTTGATGCGTGCAGCTGAGGTGGAGGGTCTTTGGCCGTTGGTCTTGGCCCTCTTTGCAGGTGTGCTGGTAGGGGTGTCCTGATGCTCGTCGTTTGGATCGGACCCTGTGGTGGAGTGAAGGAGGGCAAGGGTTAATGATGGGTCTGTGGGTATTGGAATGGCATTGTATCACATGCATTGGGGTGGTACATGAGGGTGATTTGGGTCGTGGCCTTGGAGGTGCTTTCATTTGTGTGTGGGGTGAGGGTGCAGTTGTTTGGCAGCCTGCAGTTTGGGTGTGCCTGCTGGACGTGTGGTGGGTGTTTTAGGGGCTTTTAATTATTTATGTATTTATTGTGGTTTTAAAGTGCGCTATAAGGGCGATGTGTGTGTACGTTCTCCTGGACATGTGTTTCTGTTGCACTATGTGGACACATGGTTGTTCACATGATGGAACATAGTGGATTTGGCATTGTTTTATCTGGGCCACCTACCTGATTCTTCTGATGTCTGCACTCCTTTCTCCATCCCTCCGACTCCCTCTATACTCTCCATTCCAATGGTGGAGGCACAGATTTCTTCCCAGGGGGTCAACTTGATGGGTGACTCTGCACCTCCCCCGGTGGCTGTGGCAATGTTGCGGTTGGCAGAGAGTATGCTGCGGACGCGTATCCGCAGGTCGTCCCACCGCTTTCTGCATTGCTGTGGGGTGCGGGGTGCGGTCCCCACCGCGCTTACCCGCTGTGCTACCAGAGCCCATATGGCCTTCTTGTTCGCAAGTGCCGTCCTGGTCATTTGCGTGGAGAAGACGACGGCAGCATTGTCCTGGAGGGTCTCTGTTAGCACGGTGAGTTCCTCACGGGAGAAGTGGACCTGCCGCTTGCGGTCGCACGCTTTCTTCGCGACTTTTCCCATTATTCTTGCTTTCGCTAGGGTGGATGACGGGTTGGGGTGTGTCTCAGGGTAGTGGTTTTGGTGGTTGTGTGGTTTTTGTGGTTTTATAGGTGTACGGCGGGATGTTTCCCGTTCCGGGGCCATGTATTTGCTTCCGTTTCCGTATTTTTCCGGTCACCGTACTTTCCGGTAGGCGCACTCTGCGATTTCCTCTGTGATGGGTGGCGGTATTGCACCTAGGGCGACGTACGGCGGCGGTGTAGGCCGTTTTGGGGTCTTTTCCGCCTTCGCGGACTTTGCAATTCCGCCATGGCGTGGTGCTCGTGCCCGATGGGTCGGAATTGACCGCTCTTTGCTCCTTCGTGCGATGGCGGAAACGCTATTTGCGCTGTTGCGGTCCGGTCTGTCAATTTCCGCCAGGGTCGTAATGAGGGCCATAGTGTTATTCCCATGGCGCAGAGGGAAGCCGCAGCATAGACATGACACAGCTTTTAGCGTGTTTATGCTCAGAACCCACGTGCATTTGTAGACCACAAATACAAACCTCTGATAAAAGCAGACATTTGGGAAAGCAAAATTAATGTTCCTGTTCCATTAATACAAAAGTGAAAAATCGATTCAAAACAAATCGGTGCTCTTCAGTTGTTACTGTGAAAACAGAAACAATCCATTCAGGTAGCTTTAAGCCAGATTTCTGGTAGGATAGCTGATCAGTATAAAGGATTTGTAGTTAACATTATTGTTTTATATGATTGAAGTTGTTCTGTCTGGATTTCTATGCAACTAAATATCCCTGGTCATTCTTTAAAACCATATTTCAATTGCATTTAAAAAGAAGCTTTGGAAAAACTTGTTTTAAAATGCAGGTTTTACTTTTGTCTAGGTATTAGATTGCCATTTTAAAGGCACTGCAAAAATGGTGCTGGCTGGCCATATGAGGGAAACAGCTGGCAAATGGTTTTTGTACGTGGGAATATTATTGATGTATCTGGGAATGTCTATACAATACCTACACAAAAGCCAAAACTGTTGGCTTTGCCAGTGCTTGGTTTGACAGGACTTCAGTGCAAGGAACATATGCATGGACACACATATTATACATACAAAGCAAGTGGCTGAAAACACACTTGGTTAAGACATTTTGATAACATTGGGAGCTGGTTTATGGCTACAATTAAGTCATTAAGAGAAGGCTTCTCTGAAAGCACTGAGCTAGCTCAAAGAGATACCAGGGGAATGTGTTTTAGGCAGAGAGTAGCAGGTAGTAAGTGGGAATGGGCATAGCGACTAGCATGGTCATTCGCAATCAACAGGTGGGTAAAAATCCAAGCAACAACCAGAGGCTGTGTGTTTCTCCTAATATTCCACCTCTCTTTAATCTTCACTTCCCAAGACAATAGTTTTGGCTATATGTTGTGCGTACAGTGCCACCTAATAGCCAAAACTAATGAATACCCAGTGGGCATAGATTCCAGGGCACAGATCGTGGCGAGGGATCTTGCAGAGGGGCGTATCTATCTCAATTTCCTAAATGAAAGGAATAAGATGGGCTTTATACCCCTGCCATTTTCCCGATCAAGGATGAAGGGGGGGTGTAGGGCACGAACAGGGTTTTATCTGTTCAGGTGCTGACTGTCCAAATGATGCAGGATATGACGGGATACCATCTATGAGGGTGAACTAGCCCGAGCTTTTCTGATTAAATATAAAATGATGTGGGTAATTCTGTTTTTGAAAGTGGGATCTGCTAATCACATTTCTCAACTGCATGCACCTCTGGTTTGAAATATGATTATGTACCGCAGCAGTCTGGTGGCAGTTGATAAAAAAACTAAATATTAGCCATGTCTGTTTTTGACATTGTGGCTACCAAGATTACACAATTATAAAGCCACAATCATTTGATGTTATTTTATTGTGTGAGGAATTTATGGTGACAAGTAAGACGGACACAAGTGATCACAGTTCAAGGGTGTTTATTGAACAGTAAAAATAGTGTGCAGGTTGGAAAAACGCCTAATCTAAACCTAAATCTAAGATGGGGACATGTGTCAACCATCAAATGATAAATAAGGCAGTCCTAGGGGTGTTGTGTCAAAACAAAAAGGACCCATACTAAGAAACCTTTTGCCAAGCCTCACAACTAATACAAAAAGGGATATTTTGCAGAGAATAAGTCAGGATGCGGCTGTCTGGGTCTTCCTTCCCCACGTTTTAAACACGGGGTAAGGTTGGAGCTTGGAGCACAGAATGGGCTCGGGCTTCACCAGCACGAGACGACAGTTCCAATGAAAGATGGTCTCGGGCTTCTCCAGCACGAGATGACAGTTCCAATGGTAGTTCTCAAGACGCAGACGACCAAGTCTTGTTTCCTTAGAAAGTCTCTTGCCTTCGGGCCTGAAGCGTTCAAACAACAAAACACAAAAGTTCCTTTACCAAATGAAAGTTTGCTTCAACACTCAATATGGGCCGACCCCTTTCGCATCGTATCTTCACAATTTCTGCTATGGTGACAACTTCACCCGTGGTTCCCCCTCTTCTGGGCTGACCCTGCTCAATTGTAATCCAAAGTTCAAAAATAGGGTGACGACTGCACCCCTGGGTCCCCCTTTTCTGGGGCAGACCCTTGCTCACTAGGCTCTTTGGATGATAGCTTAACTCCTTGGATTTCCCTTGTTCGGGCTCGGACGTCTCTTGACTGACAGCCCTTGGGTGATGGCTGCACCGCTGGATCTCCCTCGTTCGGGCTCGGACCTGGCTCAACTGTCAGTGTTGAGTGTAGCTTCACCCCGGATCTCCAGACTCGGACCCTTCTTTGTTTCTTAATTCCCTTTTCTCTTGGGTTCACTTTTGCACTCAGACTTTTAGACTTCGTCCCTCTACTTGTGGCATCCCTCCTCTGGGTTCACTAGTGCCTTTTGGTGCTTTCAAATTGGTTCAAATGTTATTGGGCTTCACGTCCCTTTCTGTCATTCACTAGGTGGGATTCACTTCCCTTATTCCTCGCCAACATGTGGATCAAAGTCTTTCGATTGTACAGGGCTTTTGCTCGACCATCACGTATGACCACTTTGCATTCCTTTGGTGGCCTATCTAAGGCCTTCTGGTTTCTGTAGTTTCTCAATATGGGGCTGGACCAGAGTCTCTTGGGTTAGCACCCATTTGGTGCCGCTTTCCTTCTGGAACTGGTCTTCCCCTCTTACTTTTCACAGATAATTCAGAGTTAATTACATCGGCTTCAAAAGTTGCCCCTCTGCAATTCACACTCAACAAAACCCGGCTTGTATTGGTTCTTCCCTTGACTCACCTATTGTGCTTAATCGCTGGACTTTTAGTTTCTTTGGAGTCAAGGCCGGTACCATGGGCGCAGAGTTTCTCTCGCTCTGCTTCATCGACATAGGCTGGCCCTGCGTACCATTGACATCTGCAGCATGACACTGCCGCTATTGTCCATGGTTTTTGAGTTTCCTCGGTGAAGGTTCTGCAGGTCTGGGACGAAAAGGGCAAGGTCTCTTCTCTCCTCACCACCCTCTCGCTTCCCGTCGCCTTTTGCCTTCTTTTGAACTGCCGTGTTGTAGCTGTCTCAATGTGCTTTCTGCCGTGTTCGCCTTTCTCGCCTTTCTCGCCTTGCTCCTGCTGTGCTCTCTGGATCCACCTTTTATACCTGTGGGGAAGGGAAAAGGCTGTCAGGTGTGTGTGATTCTGATCAATTGCCTGACCTTGCCTGACCTGTGTATTGGGACAAGTCAGGGGAATGGCTCGAACACTAGTCCATTTTCTTTTGTGTTGCGCAAAAGTGTTAGAGTCAGAAAGAGGGGGTGGGTAGTGGTTTGGCATGTCCTACGTGAGAGGATGGGGGAAAGGTGTTAAAGGAAGAGGGATATCACGTCTCACCCAGCAGCGTCCCACTCCCCAAGGACCCCCATCCAGGTGATCCCCCCTCACTGGTCCACCCCCAGGAACTGTATCCAATAGCGATGGCTGTGTCCTGGCCACCTGGATGACAGATCCCTGAGGTTTAAGCAGGGAGACACCTTCAATTTTCTCACAATTGTCAGCTTGGTGGACCGGGACTCATTGAGGACAGGGCCTGTTGTGTATTAAGGTGCCTGGGCTGGCTGAACCCACAATAATCGTGTGGGTCTCACTGTGGACGTCTTCAGTTTGAGCATCCTGAGAAGGCCTGTCACATCCTCCAGGGAACAGGAGCTCTCCCTGAAACTGGGAACTGGTACTTCAAAGGCACTCTTGTCAATGGCCACCTCTCACAAGAGTGTTCATTACTGGAGTCTTTTTGATGTGGCGAGACAGAGGAAATGGTGGAGTTCGAGTAGCCCAGGAGAGAACTTCAGTCCAGAGAAGGGTGCCAAACTTCCTGTCCTCCTCCCTACTTCCTGCAGGCAAAGCACTTTCGGTATGATATTAACAGACAAATGTGACTTGTTACAGCATCCTGGATTAGACCCTTGATAACATGCTTCCTATGGACCAATCTGCTGTGGCATTTATACATATATAAAGTTGGGATCTTCCTCTTAGTTAATTCATCATTGGGACACTTTTGAAGAAGGAGTCTCTGGGAGTACAGTCTAAATGCAACGTTCTCTGGCGGAGAGTTAAAGTCCAGGAGCTCCAAGGAAGAAATAAGGTCATCTGTCTAACCATGCTAATGGCATAGTTGGGATGACCCGCTGGCTGGACAAGGCCATTTGCAACTGAGACAATGTACCCAGGACCTGACCACTTGAGGTGACAGAACCCTGCTGTTATGCTCTACAAATCTTCTTGGATGGCAAGGGCAGAGAAAAGGACTCCCCTTGCCGCTACACCCTAGACTGGGTCTCCCAGTGAATTCATAGCCCAGAAAACAAAGTCTCTTTTACAGCCTCAAGACATTTTTTTGAATCAGCTCAACCATGCCTGACTCACTTTGAGTTGCTACCAGACTTGCATTGCTGCCTATGGCACTTCAAGCACTTCAAAGCACTTGCCTGCTCTTCAGGCCTTGTCGACACCAACTCGACATATTGAAGCACATCCTCCCATTTTGACTCGACCGCTGACTCGATCTGTGAAAGCAACTGACGTTGCACGTGTCTACCAACAACATGATCGAACAGAAGCATCAAATCTGCCCGCTGGAAGTCATCAACTCGCCCATCTCAAATTCTGACTTGATCCACGGGAAGCATCGTCGTGATGGAACTCGACTGCTGACTCACCTAGATCTGTCTTCAGTGCCGACATGATCCATTGGGAGCCTCGCCTCAAAGTCATCCTGATGCCGACTTGCCATTGGGACAGCACTACGCAATGGGCTTGACTGCATAAAAGTTCTTAGAAGCCTGGCTTGATGCCGTTGAGCAATGAATGACAAGAATGAAAGGTATTTGAAGAAGCCCTGCCTCCCTCTTCTGCCTCAAATCACGGTTGTGACTTTTAAGTTGCCTTCCCTACTTTTCAAAAAGCATTATCCAACAACTTTTACATTTTGCTGCTGAGACGTTTGCCTAAGCACCCCTGCCTGCAAACCCAGAGTACCCCTTTCTTAAAGTCTGCTTTCCTTGTGTTTTCTATTGGAGGGATGCATCGGAAGTGTTTTTATTAGTTGTGTGCATTTTCTTTTTAGTTTAATTTAAGATCCTATTTTTTTATAGAACCTTGGTTGGATAGTCCTTTGGTACCACATTACCGTGGTTCTTTGGATTGCTTCTGTACCAGCTCACACCCTCCTCGAGAGTATAGCCTATCCTCTGCCCATGTTATCAAAAAAGAGGCATAGGAGCTATACATACCGGGCTGTGCCTGTTTCACCTTTATAATTAGGATCACTGTTCATTTATAAGCAGCAGTGTGAGGATGAGTAAACACTTCAGTCAACACTCACTCCTGTACTCCTGAAGATCAGTATTCACTTTGTCCCACAAGTATACAGTAAAATCAGCAGCCTGGCACTCTGCTCATACAGTCTTTAGAGTTGTCAATTCCCACGTATTAACTTATCTGTGGGGAGGATACAGAAGGGGGTATTTGGAGCTACATGAAATTTGGATGTTCACCTGCAAACCGATTACCTTTATATGTTTGTATCCTGACTGAGCAGGATGAGAATGGTATTCACGTCCTTGATGTGGTGGGTTATGGAGGTGCTTTTTGCTTTCTTGAGTAAGAAATATCAGTAGACGCAAGCACGATTACAGATTGCACAGCATTCAAACTGGGTCTATCTCCAGAAAAGGTGGCTGATTTTTTGTAATGCGGTTCATGGCACCGGTTTGCGCTCTGTGCTATTATTTGCATTAGGACACGAGCAAACGCACCTTTTTTCGTCTCCAGATTGATGGCCACTACGTACCATGCATCATTGTTGCTTTTAATTCCCCCACAAATCCACCTGACGAGACAGGAAACATCCGTCTAGAAGGAGAGGAGTGCAGGCCACCCTGCGATCCTGCTGCATAGGGGGATTTCAAATTCCTAAAGCATATATTTCCAGCATGTCTGGCTAAATGGAGCCAACACCTCATATGGACTGCAAAGGCGTCGCTAAGGGGCGGTTGGGGGCGGAGCTCCGAGTCTTTTGGTTGTAGCCCAGATCGGAGCATAGGGGCTACAACCAAAAGGCTAGCTAGCCCCCAGGTCCAACATTAGCATAGCCCAGATCTTTTACAAACCTAGCAACGCCCATGACATGGAGGCTGAGTTCTGCAAATAAATAAAATGCAGGGAATGGCAATGCTAAGGTACAAGGACTCATTTACAATGAGCTCTTCCCAAAATGCTAACAAAGTCCACCACACTTCCTTAGACCATAAAACACTGCTCTACTACTTCAACACTCAATTAAAGAAGGCAGTTTACATCAATGCTATAGTTAAAGTGAGTCTTATAAGGTTGCGCTGTTGTGTGATCTAAAGTGTGATACAGTTTGTATTAGGAAATGGTGTGTTTGGAGAAAGTGTACCTCAAAAATATGTAGAATGATAAATCTCAAATATGGAATGTTGAAAAATATGGGTACTTTTATGCCAATTGTATTTTTGGGGGGAGGGCGGTGTGGGGAGCCTTTGTCTGTTCTCAAGTTATGATAGGGGCACAGCATCATTGGGTGACATGTTTGTTGAAGAAGGCCTGCTGTTGGTAGAAGAAAGGGAGTGGTGACTGGAAAGGGAGTGAGTAGAGTGGCGAGACGGTGCAGAGGAACAGGAAGGGGGACTACAAGCTAAATAATTGTTTTGAAAAAAACGTTTAAAGTAATATGGATGTTTCATGTACGCAGATGTAGAAACATTGTGCAAGAGGTCCTTTGAAGAACTACTTTCCAAAATTGTCTACAATAAGTTGTCATTATTGTGAAGTGCACTTAAACCTGTGAAGCATCTATGAGAGAGCAGAAGAGTATCTTTTCCATTGTTGTTATCACATGACCAGATCAGTGGCACATCAGAAGAATACAAAGGGTAGAGAGACAGATGTTATGGGCTCATCAACAGAAGAGGGGGTGGAATCTTAGGCAAAACTGAATCTGGTGTACTCAGTACAACCTTAAACAATGAATGGCAAGACAAATGACTCGTGTTAGCTCTATGCGCATGCAAATGCGACACAGACCTGCCATGCAGAGCAAGGAATTGCAAGAGTATTAAGAACAGCTTGACGCCCGTGCACCTATGAGCACCCACATGGTGAAACGATTGCCTGGGACTTACCACAAGTGCCCAGCAGATTCCAGAGGTCCTTGCCCCGATGAACGCCAGTCCATGACTATTTGGTTTAGTGGGGAATTTGAGAGATTATTTCCTCAGACGATGGCTCCAAAAGAAGCATAAAATATTCACATGTCCATAATTAATATCATTCAGAATGAATATGAGATATGAATGAAAACTTTAACATGAAGAAACCTTTCTTGTAGAATGTATGGAAGAAAATCGGATAATGTCAGATTTTGTGACTTTGATTGAGATTTTGATGGACACAAAAACTACATTTTTTACCAGAGTAATTTGAAGGTAACGATCCTCCTGTCTTTTGAATCCATGGCATGAAAATGTGGATCCTGGTCAAAATGTCCAAAAGTCCCATTGACACTGCTTTGCCTTTTGCCCATGAATCTGTGGTTAGGAGCATGTTATACCTGCAGTCTCTTTTAAAGTGTTTCTTCAATATGCTTCTTGTCTCTTGCCTTCGGGCCTGAAGCGTTCAAACAACAAAACACAAAAGTTCCTTTACCAAATGAAAGTTTGCTTCAACACTCAATATGGGCCGACCCCTTTCGCATCGTATTTTCACAATTTCTGCTACGGTGACAACTTCACCCCTGGTTCCCCCTCTTCTGGGCTGACCCTGCTCAATTGTAATCCAAAGTTCAAAAATAGGGTGACGACTGCACCCCTGGGTCCCCCTTTTCTGGGGCGGACCCTTGCTCACTAGGCTCTTTGGATGATAGCTTAACTCCTTGGATTTCCCTTGTTCGGGCTCGGACCTCTCTTGACTGACAGCCCTTGGGTGATGGCTGCACCGCTGGATCTCCCTCGTTCGGGCTCGGACCTGGCTCAACTGTCAGTGTTGAGTGTAGCTTCACCCCGGATCTCCAGACTCGGACCCTTCTTTGTTTCTTAATTCCCTTTTCTCTTGGGTTCACTTTTGCACTCGGACCTTTAGACTTCGTCCCTCTACTTGTGGCATCCCTCCTCCGGGTTCACTAGTGCCTTTTGGTGCTTTCAAATTGGTTCAAATGTTATTGGGCTTCATGTCCCTTTCTGTCATTCACTAGGTGGGATTCACTTCCCTTACTCCTCGCCAACATGTGGATCAAAGTCTTTCGATTGTACAGGGCTTTTGCTCGACCATCACTTATGACCACTTTGCATTCCTTTGGTGGCCTATCTAAGGCCTTCTGGTTTCTGTAGTTTCTCAATATGGGGCTGGACCAGAGTCTCTTGAGTTAGCGCCCATTTGGTGCCGCTTTCCCTCTGCAACTGGTCTTCCCCTCTTACTTTTCACAGATAATTCAGAGTTAATTACATCGGCTTCAAAAGTTGCCCCTCTGCAATTCACACTCAACAAAACCCGGCTTGTATTGGTTCTTCCCTTGACTCACCTATTGTGCTTAATCGCTGGACTTTTAGTTTCTTTGGAGTCAAGGCCGGTACCACGGGCGCAGAGTTTCCCTCGCTCTGCTTCATCGACATAGGCTGGCCCTGCGTACCATTGACATCTGCAGCATGACACTGCCGCTATTGTCCTTGGTTTTCGAGTTTCCTCGGTGAAGGTTCTGCAGGTCTGGGACGAAAAGGGCAAGGTCTCTTCTCTCCTCACCACCCTCTCGCTTCCCGCCGCCTTTTGCCTTCTTTTGAACTGCCGTGTTGTAGCTGTTTCAATGTGCTTTCTGCCGTGTTCGCCTTTCTCGCCTTTCTCGCCTTGCTCCTGCTGTGCTCTCGGGATCCACCTTTTATACCTGTGGGGAAGGGAAAAAGCTGTCAGGTGTGTGTGATTCTGAACAATTGCCTGACCTTGCCTGACCTGTGTATTGGGACAAGTCAGGGGAATGGCTCGAACACTAGTCCATTGTCTTTTGTGTTGCGCAAAAGTGTTAGAGTCAGAAAGAGGGGGTGGGTAGTGGTTTGGCATGTCCTACGTGAGAGGATGGGGGAAAGGTGTTAAAGGAAGAGGGATATCACGTCTCACCCAGCAGCGTCCCACTCCCCAAGGACCCCCATCCAGGTGATCCCCCCTCACTGGTCCACCCCCAGGAACTGGATCCAATAGCGATGGCTGTGTCCTGGCCACCTGGATGACAGATCCCTGAGGTTTAAGCAGGGAGACACCTTCAATTTTCTCACAATTGTCAGCTTGGTGGACCGGAACTCATTGAGGACAGGGCCTGTTGTGTATTAAGGTGCCTGGGCTGGCTGAACCCACAATAATCGTGTGGGTCTCACTGTGGACGTCTTCAGTTTGAGCATCCTGAGAAGGCCTGTCACATACTCCAGGGAACAGGAGCTCTCCCTGAAACTGGGAACTGGTACTTCAAAGGCACTCTTGTCAATGGCCACCTCTCACAAGAGTGTTCATTACTGGAGTCTTTTTGATGTGGCGAGACAGAGGAAATGGTGGAGTTCGAGTAGCCCAGGAGAGAACTTCAGTCCAGAGAAGGGTGCCAAACTTCCTGTCCTCCTCCCTACTTCCTGCAGGCAAAGCACTTTCGGTATGATATTAGCAGACAAATGTGACTTGTTACAGCATCCTGGATTAGACCCTTGATAACATGCTTCCTATGGACCAATCTGCTGTGGCATTTATACATATATAAAGTTGGGATCTTCCTCTTAGTTAATTCATCATTGGGACACTTTTGAAGAAGGAGTCTCTGGGAGTACAGTCTAAATGCAACGTTCTCTGGCGGAGAGTTAAAGTCCAGGAGCTCCAAGGAAGAAATAAGGTCATCTGTCTAACCATGCTAATGGCATAGTTGGGATGACCCGCTGGCTGGACAAGGCCATTTGCAACTGAGACAATGTACCCAGGACCTGACCACTTGAGGTGACAGAACCCTGCTGTTATGCTCTACAAATCTTCTTGGATGGCAAGGGCAGAGAAAAGGACTCCCCTTACCGCTACACCCTAGACTGGGTCTCCCAGTGAATTCATAGCCCAGAAAACCGACAAAGTCTGTTTTACAGCCTCAAGACATTTTTTTGAATCAGCTCAACCATGCCTGACTCACTTTGAGTTGCTACCAGACTTGCATTGCTGCCTATGGCACTTCAAGCACTTCAAAGCACTTGCCTGCTCTTCAGGCCTTGTCGACACCAACTCGACATATTGAAGCACATCCTCCCATTTTGACTCGACCGCTGACTCGATTCTGTGAAAGCAACTGACGTTGCACGTGTCTACCAACAACATGATCGAACAGAAGCATCAAATCTGCCCGCTGGAAGTCATCAACTCGCTCATCTCAAATTCTGACTTGATCCACGGGAAGCATCGTCGTGATGGAACTCGACTGCTGACTCACCTAGATCTGTCTTCAGTTCCGACATGATCCATTGGGAGCCTCGCCTCAAAGTCATCCTGATGCCGACTTGCCATTGGGACAGCACTACGCAATGGGCTTGACTGCAGAAAAGTTCTTAGAAGCCTGGCTTGATGCCGTTGAGCAATGAATGACAAGAATGAAAGGTATTTGAAGAAGCCCTGCCTCCCTCTTCTGCCTCAAATCACCGTTGTGACTTTTAAGTTGCCTTCCCTACTTTTCAAAAAGCATTATCCAACAACTTTTACATTTTGCTGCTGAGATGTTTGCCTAAGCACTCCTGCCTGCAAACCCAGAGTACCCCTTTCTTAAAGTCTGCTTTCCTTGTGTTTTCTATCGGAGGGATGCATCCGAAGTGTTTTTATTAGTTGTGTGCATATTTTTTTTATAGAACCTTGGTTGGATAGTCCTTTGGTACCACATTACCGTGGTTCTTTGGATTGCTTCTGTACCAGCTCACACTCCTCCTGGAGAGTATAGCCTATCCTCTGCCCATGTTATCAAAAAAGAGGCATAGGAGCTATACATACCGGGCTGTGCCTGTTTCACCTTTATAATTAGGATCACTGTTCATTTATAAGCAGCAGTGTGAGGATGAGTAAACACTTCAGTCAACACTCACTCCTGTACTCCTGAAGATCAGTATTCACTTTGTCCCACAAGTATACAGTAAAATCAGCAGCCTGGCACTCTGCTCATACAGTCTTTAGAGTTGTCAATTCCCACGTATTAACTTATCTGTGGGGAGGATACAGAAGGGGGTATTTGGAGCTACATGAAATTTGGATGTTCACCTGCAAACCGATTACCTTTATATGTTTGTATCCTGACTGAGCAGGATGAGAATGGTATTCACGTCCTTGATGTGGTGGGTTATGGAGGTGCTTTTTGCTTTCTTGAGTAAGAAATATCAGTAGACGCAAGCACGATTACAGATTGCACAGCATTCAAACTGGGTCTATCTCTAGAAAAGGTGGCTGATTTTTTGTAATGCGGTTCATGGCACCGGTTTGCGCTCTGTGCTATTATTTGCATTAGGGCACGAGCAAACGCACCTTTTTTCGTCTCCAGATTGATGGCCACTACGTACCATGCATCATTGTTGCTATTTAATTCCCCCACAAATCCACCTGACGAGACAGGAAACATCCGTCTAGAAGGAGAGGAGTGCAGGCCACCCTGCGATCCTGCTGCATAGGGGGATTTCAAATTCCTAAAGCACATATTTCCAGCATGTCTGGCTAAATGGAGCCAACACCTCATATGGACTGCAAAGGCGTCGCTAAGGGGCGGTTGGGGGCGGAGCTCCGAGTCTTTTGGTTGTAGCCCAGATCGGAGCATAGGGGCTACAACCAAAAGGCTAGCTAGCCCCCAGGTCCAACATTAGCATAGCCCAGATCTTTTACAAACCTAGCAACGCCCATGACATGGAGGCTGAGTTCTGCAAATAAATAAAATGCAGGGAATGGCAATGCTAAGGTACAAGGACTCATTTACAATGAGCTCTTCCCAAAATGCTAACAAAGTCCACCACACTTCCTTAGACCATAAAACACTGCTCCACTACTTCAACACTCAATTAAAGAAGGCAGTTTACTTCAATGCTATAGTTAAAGTGAGTCTTATAAGGTTGCGCTGTTGTGTGATCTAAAGTGTGATACAGTTTGTATTAGGAAATGGTGTGTTTGGAGAAAGTGTACCTCAAAAATATGTAGAATGATAAATCTCAAATATGGAATGTTGAAAAATATGGGTACTTTTATGCCAATTGTATTTTTGGGGGGAGGGCGGTGTGGGGAGCCTTTGTCTGTTCTCAAGTTATGATAGGGGCACAGCATCATTGGGTGACATGTTTGTTGAAGAAGGCCTGCTGTTGGTAGAAGAAAGGGAGTGGTGACTGGAAAGGGAGTGAGTAGAGTGGCGAGACGGTGCAGAGGAACAGGAAGGGGGACTACAAGCTAAATAATTGTTTTGAAAAAAACTTTTAAAGTAATATGGATGTTTCATGTACGCAGATGTAGAAACATTGTGCAAGAGGTCCTTTGAAGAACTACTTTCCAAAATTGTCTACAATAAGTTGTCATTATTGTGAAGTGCACTTAAACCTGTGAAGCATCTATGAGAGAGCAGAAGAGTATCTTTTCCATTGTTGTTATCACATGACCAGATCAGTGGCACATCAGAAGAATACAAAGGGTAGAGAGACAGATGTTATGGGCTCATCAACAGAAGAGGGGGTGGAATCTTAGGCAAAACTGAATCTGGTGTACTCAGTACAACCTTAAACAATGAATGGCAAGACAAATGACTCGTGTTAGCTCTATGCGCATGCAAATGCGACACAGACCTGCCATGCAGAGCAAGGAATTGCAAGAGTATTAAGAACAGCTTGACGCCCGTGCACCTATGAGCACCCACATGGTGAAACGATTGCCTGGGACTTACCACAAGTGCCCAGCAGATTCCAGAGGTCCTTGCCCCGATGAACGCCAGTCCATGACTATTTGGTTTAGTGGGGAATTTGAGAGATTATTTCCTCAGACGATGGCTCCAAAAGAAGCATAAAATATTCACATGTCCATAATTAATATCATTCAGAATGAATATGAGATATGAATGAAAACTTTAACATGAAGAAACCTTTCTTGTAGAATGTATGGAAGAAAATCGGATAATGTCAGATTTTGTGACTTTGATTGAGATTTTGATGGACACAAAAACTGCATTTTTTACCAGAGTAATTTGAAGGTAACGATCCTCCTGTCTTTTGAATCCATGGCATGAAAATGTGGATCCTGGTCAAAATGTCCAAAAGTCCCATTGACACTGCTTTGCCTTTTGCCCATGAATCTGTGGTTAGGAGCATGTTATACCTGCAGTCTCTTTTAAAGTGTTTGTTCAATATGCTTCTTGTCTCTTGCCTTCGGGCCTGAAGCGTTCAAACAACAAAACACAAAAGTTCCTTTACCAAATGAAAGTTTGCTTCAACACTCAATATGGGCCGACCCCTTTCGCATCGTATTTTCACAATTTCTGCTACGGTGACAACTTCACCCCTGGTTCCCCCTCTTCTGGGCTGACCCTGCTCAATTGTAATCCAAAGTTCAAAAATAGGGTGACGACTGCACCCCTGGGTCCCCCTTTTCTGGGGCGGACCCTTGCTCACTACGCTCTTTGGATGATAGCTTAACTCCTTGGATTTCCCTTGTTCGGGCTCGGACCTCTCTTGACTGACAGCCCTTGGGTGATGGCTGCACCGCTGGATCTCCCTCGTTCGGGCTCGGACCTGGCTCAACTGTCAGTGTTGAGTGTAGCTTCACCCCGGATCTCCAGACTCGGACCCTTCTTTGTTTCTTAATTCCCTTTTCTCTTGGGTTCACTTTTGCACTCGGACCTTTAGACTTCGTCCCTCTACTTGTGGCATCCCTCCTCCGGGTTCACTAGTGCCTTTTGGTGCTTTCAAATTGGTTCAAATGTTATTGGGCTTCATGTCCCTTTCTGTCATTCACTAGGTGGGATTCACTTCCCTTACTCCTCGCCAACATGTGGATCAAAGTCTTTCGATTGTACAGGGCTTTTGCTCGACCATCACTTATGACCACTTTGCATTCCTTTGGTGGCCTATCTAAGGCCTTCTGGTTTCTGTAGTTTCTCAATATGGGGCTGGACCAGAGTCTCTTGAGTTAGCGCCCATTTGGTGCCGCTTTCCCTCTGCAACTGGTCTTCCCCTCTTACTTTTCACAGATAATTCAGAGTTAATTACATCGGCTTCAAAAGTTGCCCCTCTGCAATTCACACTCAACAAAACCCGGCTTGTATTGGTTCTTCCCTTGACTCACCTATTGTGCTTAATCGCTGGACTTTTAGTTTCTTTGGAGTCAAGGCCGGTACCACGGGCGCAGAGTTTCCCTCGCTCTGCTTCATCGACATAGGCTGGCCCTGCGTACCATTGACATCTGCAGCATGACACTGCCGCTATTGTCCTTGGTTTTCGAGTTTCCTCGGTGAAGGTTCTGCAGGTCTGGGACGAAAAGGGCAAGGTCTCTTCTCTCCTCACCACCCTCTCGCTTCCCGCCGCCTTTTGCCTTCTTTTGAACTGCCGTGTTGTAGCTGTTTCAATGTGCTTTCTGCCGTGTTCGCCTTTCTCGCCTTTCTCGCCTTGCTCCTGCTGTGCTCTCGGGATCACCTTTTATACCTGTGGGGAAGGGAAAAAGCTGTCAGGTGTGTGTGATTCTGAACAATTGCCTGACCTTGCCTGACCTGTGTATTGGGACAAGTCAGGGGAATGGCTCGAACACTAGTCCATTGTCTTTTGTGTTGCGCAAAAGTGTTAGAGTCAGAAAGAGGGGGTGGGTAGTGGTTTGGCATGTCCTACGTGAGAGGATGGGGGAAAGGTGTTAAAGGAAGAGGGATATCACGTCTCACCCAGCAGCGTCCCACTCCCCAAGGACCCCCATCCAGGTGATCCCCCCTCACTGGTCCACCCCCAGGAACTGGATCCAATAGCGATGGCTGTGTCCTGGCCACCTGGATGACAGATCCCTGAGGTTTAAGCAGGGAGACACCTTCAATTTTCTCACAATTGTCAGCTTGGTGGACCGGAACTCATTGAGGACAGGGCCTGTTGTGTATTAAGGTGCCTGGGCTGGCTGAACCCACAATAATCGTGTGGGTCTCACTGTGGACGTCTTCAGTTTGAGCATCCTGAGAAGGCCTGTCACATCCTCCAGGGAACAGGAGCTCTCCCTGAAACTGGGAACTGGTACTTCAAAGGCACTCTTGTCAATGGCCACCTCTCACAAGAGTGTTCATTACTGGAGTCTTTTTGATGTGGCGAGACAGAGGAAATGGTGGAGTTCGAGTAGCCCAGGAGAGAACTTCAGTCCAGAGAAGGGTGCCAAACTTCCTGTCCTCCTCCCTACTTCCTGCAGGCAAAGCACTTTCGGTATGATATTAGCAGACAAATGTGACTTGTTACAGCATCCTGGATTAGACCCTTGATAACATGCTTCCTATGGACCAATCTGCTGTGGCATTTATACATATATAAAGTTGGGATCTTCCTCTTAGTTAATTCATCATTGGGACACTTTTGAAGAAGGAGTCTCTGGGAGTACAGTCTAAATGCAACGTTCTCTGGCGGAGAGTTAAAGTCCAGGAGCTCCAAGGAAGAAATAAGGTCATCTGTCTAACCATGCTAATGGCATAGTTGGGATGACCCGCTGGCTGGACAAGGCCATTTGCAACTGAGACAATGTACCCAGGACCTGACCACTTGAGGTGACAGAACCCTGCTGTTATGCTCTACAAATCTTCTTGGATGGCAAGGGCAGAGAAAAGGACTCCCCTTACCGCTACACCCTAGACTGGGTCTCCCAGTGAATTCATAGCCCAGAAAACAGACAAAGTCTGTTTTACAGCCTCAAGACATTTTTTTGAATCAGCTCAACCATGCCTGACTCACTTTGAGTTGCTACCAGACTTGCATTGCTGCCTATGGCACTTCAAGCACTTCAAAGCACTTGCCTGCTCTTCAGGCCTTGTCGACACCAACTCGACATATTGAAGCACATCCTCCCATTTTGACTCGACCGCTGACTCGATTCTGTGAAAGCAACTGACGTTGCACGTGTCTACCAACAACATGATCGAACAGAAGCATCAAATCTGCCCGCTGGAAGTCATCAACTCGCTCATCTCAAATTCTGACTTGATCCACGGGAAGCATCGTCGTGATGGAACTCGACTGCTGACTCACCTAGATCTGTCTTCAGTTCCGACATGATCCATTGGGAGCCTCGCCTCAAAGTCATCCTGATGCCGACTTGCCATTGGGACAGCACTACGCAATGGGCTTGACTGCAGAAAAGTTCTTAGAAGCCTGGCTTGATGCCGTTGAGCAATGAATGACAAGAATGAAAGGTATTTGAAGAAGCCCTGCCTCCCTCTTCTGCCTCAAATCACCGTTGTGACTTTTAAGTTGCCTTCCCTACTTTTCAAAAAGCATTATCCAACAACTTTTACATTTTGCTGCTGAGATGTTTGCCTAAGCACCCCTGCCTGCAAACCCAGAGTACCCCTTTCTTAAAGTCTGCTTTCCTTGTGTTTTCTATCGGAGGGATGCATCCGAAGTGTTTTTATTAGTTGTGTGCATATTTTTTTTATAGAACCTTGGTTGGATAGTCCTTTGGTACCACATTACCGTGGTTCTTTGGATTGCTTCTGTACCAGCTCACACTCCTCCTAGAGAGTATAGCCTATCCTCTGCCCATGTTATCAAAAAAGAGGCATAGGAGCTATACATACCGGGCTGTGCCTGTTTCACCTTTATAATTAGGATCACTGTTCATTTATAAGCAGCAGTGTGAGGATGAGTAAACACTTCAGTCAACACTCACTCCTGTACTCCTGAAGATCAGTATTCACTTTGTCCCACAAGTATACAGTAAAATCAGCAGCCTGGCACTCTGCTCATACAGTCTTTAGAGTTGTCAATTCCCACGTATTAACTTATCTGTGGGGAGGATACAGAAGGGGGTATTTGGAGCTACATGAAATTTGGATGTTCACCTGCAAACCGATTACCTTTATATGTTTGTATCCTGACTGAGCAGGATGAGAATGGTATTCACGTCCTTGATGTGGTGGGTTATGGAGGTGCTTTTTGCTTTCTTGAGTAAGAAATATCAGTAGACGCAAGCACGATTACAGATTGCACAGCATTCAAACTGGGTCTATCTCTAGAAAAGGTGGCTGATTTTTTGTAATGCGGTTCATGGCACCGGTTTGCGCTCTGTGCTATTATTTGCATTAGGGCACGAGCAAACGCACCTTTTTTCGTCTCCAGATTGATGGCCACTACGTACCATGCATCATTGTTGCTATTTAATTCCCCCACAAATCCACCTGACGAGACAGGAAACATCCGTCTAGAAGGAGAGGAGTGCAGGCCACCCTGCGATCCTGCTGCATAGGGGGATTTCAAATTCCTAAAGCACATATTTCCAGCATGTCTGGCTAAATGGAGCCAACACCTCATATGGACTGCAAAGGCGTCGCTAAGGGGCGGTTGGGGGCGGAGCTCCGAGTCTTTTGGTTGTAGCCCAGATCGGAGCATAGGGGCTACAACCAAAAGGCTAGCTAGCCCCCAGGTCCAACATTAGCATAGCCCAGATCTTTTACAAACCTAGCAACGCCCATGACATGGAGGCTGAGTTCTGCAAATAAATAAAATGCAGGGAATGGCAATGCTAAGGTACAAGGACTCATTTACAATGAGCTCTTCCCAAAATGCTAACAAAGTCCACCACACTTCCTTAGACCATAAAACACTTCTCCACTACTTCAACACTCAATTAAAGAAGGCAGTTTACATCAATGCTATAGTTAAAGTGAGTCTCATAAGGTTGCGCTGTTGTGTGATCTAAAGTGTGATACACTTTGTATTAGGAAATGGTGTGTTTGGAGAAAGTGTACCTCAAAAATATGTAGAGTGATAAATATCAAATATGGAATGTTGAAAAATATTGGTACTTTTATGCCAATTGTATTTTTGGGGGGAGGGCGGTGTGGGGAGCCTTTGTCTGTTCTCAAGTTATGATAGGGGCACAGCATCATTGGGTGACATGTTTGTTGAAGAAGGCCTGCTGTTGGTAGAAGAAAGGGAGTGGTGACTGGAAAGGGAGTGAGTAGAGTGGCGAGACGGTGCAGAGGAACAGGAAGGGGGACTACAAGCTAAATAATTGTTTTGAAAAAAACTTTTAACGTAATATGGATGTTTCATGTACGCAGATGTAGAAACATTGTGCAAGAGGTCCTTTGAAGAACTACTTTCCAAAATTGTCTACAATAAGTTGTCATTATTGTGAAGTGCACTTAAACCTGTGAAGCATCTATGAGAGAGCAGAAGAGTATTTTTTCCATTGTTGTTATTACATGACCAGATCAGTGGCACATCAGAAGAATACAAAGGGTAGAGAGACAGATGTTATTGGCTCATCAACAGAAGAGGGGGTGGAATCTTAGGCAAAACTGAATCTGGTGTACTCAGTACAACCTTAAACAATGAATGGCAAGACAAATGACTCGTGTTAGCTCTATGCGCATGCAAATGCGACACAGACCTGCCATGCACAGCAAGGAATTGCAAGAGTATTAAGAACAGCTTGACGCCCGTGCACCTATGAGCACCCACATGGTGAAACGATTGCCTGGGACTTACCACAAGTGCCCAGCAGATTCCAGAGGACCTTGCCCCGATGAACGCCAGTCCATGACTATTTGGTTTAGTGGGGAATTTGAGAGATTATTTCCTCAGACGATGGCTCCAAAAGAAGCATAAAATATTCACATGTCCATAATTAATATCATTCAGAATGAATATGAGATATGAATGAAAACTTTAACATGAAGAAACCTTTCTTGTAGAATGTATGGAAGAAAATCGGATGTCAGATTTTGTGACTTTGATTAAGATTTTGATGGACACAAAAACTGCATTTTTTACCGGAGTAATTTGAAGGTAACGATCCTCCTGTCTTTTGAATCCATGGCATGAAAATGTGGATCCTGGTCAAAATGTCCAAAAGTCCCATTGACACTGCTTTGCCTTTTGCCCATGAATCTGTGGTTAGGAGCATGTTATACCTGCAGTCTCTTTTAAAGTGTTTCTTCAATATGCTTCTTGTTCTTTTCTCGCCCGGGTGGTTGCAAAGTTATTTGCACCTTTGCTTTTTTCTTAGGTTGATTCAGAGGCGTGTCTCGTTCAGTGACGCAATGCGTCTGCAGACTCCGGCTTTCGGGCATCAGGCCACACTTAATGACCTGCAACTAGCAGTGGAGGGTAACATGCAAGCAGGTTCTTCAAGTCACAGGAAAGTTGACTCTGACAAGAGGGGGAAAAAATACAGTGTCCGGGGGAAGATCTTTAATGCCCTGGAATGCTCAAGATGGGTATTTCTTCTTCTGGTCACAGCACAAGGCAAACTCCGAAATATTCTGTCATCTGGGAGTCCAGGGCTCTTTTGGTGACAGTTTTTAGGAAAATGGGTAGACACCTGCAGGACACAATGAGTAAAAAAATTCAAACCAACTTCACAAAGATACGTCGATTTTATATTTGGTTGATAAGATAAAAGAAAAGAATGTTATAACAAACATTGTTTCATTCACAGTTAGAAAAAATAATCACATGATAATGGTAATAGCTCCAAGCAACCCAATAAAAACACACAGTTTTGTAAGCTGCATACACGAGCTACGTTCATCATTCTGTATATGCTCACTTAAAAGGTTTGACTGAAAATAACAAATGCTAAACCCTCACCTTTAGCCTAAATTCATAAAAATGTTTTTTGTCTTGATTATAAATATGGTATGTCGGAAAACAACGCAGCCAATTTCCCTGAGGAGATTTCACCACATTTATTTTATAGTGGGTAGCAGGTGAAGGGGTAGTGAAATTGGGAGTAAGTGGATGAGGAGAAGAACAGTGGTACGGAGGGCAGGCCCCCCATAAAAATACTGCAGTGAAATGTACACGTTGATGGAAAGTCACAGATCCATAAATATTATTAAGCTAGACCATTACCGACACAGGTTTCGAACAAGGTCCTTGCTCAAAGCCATTTCGTGTTTCTCGAAGTAACTTGCAAGACATGAGACATATATTTAAATGGAGGGGTAAACTAACATGGGTCTTGTAAGCTACCAGAAGTTAGGGTCGGACACAAGGGTGGCATTGTTTGGTATTACCCAAATTGTTCGTTTACAATTGTTCGAATGAACAATTGACCGAATTTAAAGGGTCACAATTGACCTTTTCACAATTGACCGTATATATATATAGGGGTTTTGGGGGGTTTGGCGTTGGGTGGGGGGTTGTGGGGGTTTTCCCCCCACATATATGTTACAATTGACCTTCACAATTAGGTCAATTGTGAAAAGGTCAATTGTAATTCGAACAGTTGTAAAACGAACAATTTGTATACAACCGCATGTTTTGGGGTATATACTTTTATTAATCAAGAACAGTTGGGAAAAAGGCCTATCTATTCCTAAATCCAAGAAGGGTTTCCCTGCCTCTAAATAACTAATGAAGACAGTCAGGATGTCCAAAGTACCAAAGTAAAAAGTCTGTTCCAGTCACGTCCCCAAAACCTATTTCTGTCCCTCAATCCATAAACGAACAAAATGGTACAAGGCTGACCTTTCTCCAAAGAAAATGGTGTTCATCAAGCCAACATAAATGTTCACAGCTAGTTGGCCTTTCAAAGCATTCAAAAACAATGTTCAACAAATAATGTTCCAATATTAAGGGGGTTGCTCCTTTCCCCTAGAATTAGAAAGGGACACATGTCTTTTAAATCTCTTCTCATAAAACACACAGGGCCTCATTACGAGTTGCCCGGTAAAACCGGGTTCATTACCGGCATGCCGGAATGAGCGGGTCCGTGCTGGTATGAACCCGCTAATAGCGGGTGATCACGAGTGCGCGAGCACGCGCGTCCCCCCATGCCGGTAGTGGCAATATCGCCATGCCGCTAAAGGGCCTCCAACTCCCCTATATCGGCATTGCGGGACCCGCCCATAGCGGTACCGCCTCATAACAACCCCTAAATACCGGCATGGTAATACCGGCATGGTAATACCGTGTTCGCAAAAACGGACCCGGGAATTACATCATCGCGCAGGAACGGGAAATGGGCTGGCGGCCATCTTTAAAAACACAATCCATTGCAATACTCCATAACCACCAGCCGATACTCGGAGAGCACAGTGGAAATCCATAGAGGATGTCAAAGGCTACCAGGAAGACCACCCCCCGGCTGCGTAAACAGCGTTACTCAGACGCAGAGCTCACCATATTAGTGGACACTCTAGCTGCACATGCAGAGACAGTACAATCCCACAACAAGAAGCGGGAGGTGCAGCAACAAAAGTGGCAAATCTGGCAGGAGCTAGCCCGCAAGGTATCAGCCGTAGGACCCACCCCGCGCAGTGCGAGGGACTGCAGGAAGCGGTGGGATGACCTCCGGTTGAGGGTACGCAATATCATGGCCACCAATCGGAGGGAGGCCATGGCCACAGGCAGGGATGCCCACCCCCCTGCCAAATTGATGCCCTGGCAGGAGATGGCCAGCAGATTCATCAGTCCTGAGTCCATCGAGGGATTATGCGAGATGGAGACGGGTGCGGCATCAACCGCGGAAGGAGGTGAGTGACCCTGCAGATCCCTATAGGGGAGACCATGAAGTAGCACAAGTGAAGTGGTAGAGAGTCTAGACAAGGTAATGCATTTCCCAACACCCACATGACCATACCCAACTACAGATGGTGGGCCAAATGCTGCCACACTGAAATGCATGCTGAGTGCCCATCCCTTAACCAAAACACAGCCAACACACCTGGAGCTTGCCCATGTGATACTTCACACAAACCCAAAATCAATGGCATGCCACCTGCCATGCAGTGAATGCTTACATGCCCCCTCTGAATACCCTGCGTGACACACCTGTAAGACATGAAAGCATGATCAAATGAATAATGAACAGCACCACCACTGTCATGTCACACCATCACTGATGCCCTGCATCTCTTTTACCCCCCCAGGCACTGATGAGGAAGAAGCAACCCAGGAGACAACTGCGAGGGCATCCACCTCACACCGTAAGAAGAGGGCAACAACCACCACCACCTCAGCTGGAGACAAGCAGGCCACACCCACACCTGTCCAAGGGGAGTCCCTGGAAGCACCCCCTCCACTGGGGAAGAACTTAATGCCAGTGTGGAGCCTGAGGGAGACACTGAGGTGACATGCTCGGCCACCACGCGCCCTGTGCCCACCCCTTTGCCCCAACACCTGCCGTACCCACCTGCAGTGAAGTTGATCCCTGCCTCTGTGACTGTGACCTACCCACCTCTGAGGAGTCCAGTCCCGAAAATGTCATCCGCGTGACTGCACAACCCACCACTCCAGCCCCCTCCAGAACCCTGGAGACACGATTGTCGATGATGGAGGCCCAACAGGAGGCCATGTTAGACCTACTCCGCCAGTACATAGCAGACGGGGAGTAAATTAGGCGGGGTATTGCCACAGCAATTGCAGGGACCACAGCGGCCATTGAAGCAAACACAGCCGCTGTCAATGCATCGGCTCCGCTAATGAGGGACTGCCTGGGGGCGGTGACACAGGTGCTGACCTCAATGCTGCTTCATATGCAGCGGCCACGGCTTGCAGGAGGTGTGGAACCTGCCAGCGAATCACCTACTACCTCCACACCAGCTTCATCTGTCCCCACCAGTCCAGTGCGCCACACACGTAGGAGTGCAAGGCACACTGAAATGCCGTCTCTAGACAGGAAGAAGTCCCGGAAGTAGTGTGGGGGGACAATGGTAGTGGGACACAAGGTTGGGGGTGAAGGGGTGCATCTTATGGAGTCTATTGGGGGTGTTGGTGTTCATTGGGGGGGTCAGGGAGTTTGTTGGGGGGACTGGGAGTTTGTTGGGGGGGCTGGGAGTTTGTTGGGGGGTCAGGGAGTTTGTTGGGGGAGCCTGGGAGGGGGGAGTGGGCACATTTTTGCTGTTGTAAATAATACACATGTTGTGATAAGAAAAATCCATGGCTGGACATTGTTATTTGTGTGTGCATCCATTTAATGTGTTACGGTGTTCAGTGCCCAACTCCCAACATTCCCTGTGTGCATTTCCACATTGGCCCAGTGTCTGACTGACACGAGTCTTTCGTAGTCCCTGTATTTCAGAAGTATTCATGACTTAGTGCTTGGCGTACAGCATAGCCATCCTGTGCATCACGTACTGGCAGAGGGGCTACTTCACCTCCGTCTCCATCCTCATCATCCTCACCCAGCCCATGCATGTCAATGACAGGTGGCAGTGGTACATTTCTCCAGACGCACATGTTGTGCAGCATGACACAGGCCATGGTGATCTTTGCCACCTTCTCAGACCTGCTGAGGCAGCGGAACCGCCCCTTCAACAGGCTAAAGGTCTGCTCAATCACAACACGGGTACGGGTGTGCACACGATTGTACTCCTCCTCATGGATGTTCTGCGGGTTACGCACAGGGGTGAGTAGCCACGGCCTCAAGGGATATCCTCCATCACCTGCAAGCAGATTCAAATAGGTGTGTGTCCCTTTAAGCATAAAAAAATGTTATCTAGGTGCAATCCATACTGTCATGAGGTGTGGTAGTCTGGATGGCGTTCAATAGATGATGCAGGGTGTAATCATGCATGCTGAGGCAGATATGCTGTGGTAGTGCAACAATGTTTTGACTCCAATTCATGCTGTTCATTATTTACTATGCATGGTCACACTGCCCACATTGTCACACTTGCCATCCTGTTCATTCATGCATTGCTTGCCATCACCAGGGTGGGCTGGTTGTGCCTCTTACTTGTTCTCATCGATATGCATTATTTGTGAGATGTGGCCCAGTGAAGTGTCATGTACCGTTTGGCTGGGTAAGGTGAGGAGTGTTTAGCTCTGCATTCATTCTCCACTCACTGGCTATTGCCACCCAGCTGTACTGTTAACCCCCCCTTTCCCACCCTGGTCTAGTATCCCCCCCTTTCCCACCTGGGTGCAGTAGCCCCCCCCTTCTGCATCCGCACACATGAGTACCCCACAGCATGGTCATGGGCCTGTTGTGCAACTCACCGAGCAGCCAGGCACGTTGTCCGGCATGTCGCTCCATGTGACGGGGTAGCGTGGAGTTGCGCAGTACCATGGCATCATGTGTGGATCCAGGAAATCGGGCGCAGCAATGGGTGATCATCTTGCTGGAGTCACATACCATTTGCACATTGATGGAGTGATATTGCTTGCGATTGCGGTACACCGCCTATGGCATGGGGGACTACCAATTCCACATGGGTGCAGTCGATGACACCAACACAATTGGGCATGCCTGCCAGTGCATGGAAGCCTACTTTGGTTTCGGCTATCTCCTGGGCAGTCCGTGGTAGGGGTATGTGGATGCTTGCGTGCTTCAGGAGGGCATCCAGCACTTGGTTCAGCATGCGTGAGAATGGTGGTTGTGAAATGCCATGCAGCTGGCCCACTGTGTGTTGGTAGGTGCCTGTGGCCAGGAAGTGTAGCACAGACACCACCTTTAGTAGTGGGGGGATGGCAGTGCGTATTTGTATGTGGCTGGCAATGTCGTTCTGTATCATGTCCACTATGGTGGTGATGGTGTCACGGTCCAACCGGTACAGGGTCTGGATCTGCTCAGGGGTTAGGTTGAATGGGCTGGGTCTGGTGCGAGGGATTGGTGGCTGCCTACGAGGCGCTGGTGGCTGCGCTGGTGGCTGCGCTGGTGGTAATTGCTGGCCCTGTCTCACCCTCCTTCTCCTCCTGCGTCTCGTGTGTGCTGCCTGTTCTTGCTGCTGTAGTTGTTGTTGTTGTTGCTGTTGTTGCTGTAGTTGTAGCAGTATAGGCATGTCCTCCTGCGCCATGATTGCAAATGCTAGTGGTAGCATTTTGGTATAGGAAGGGGTGTGGTGTGTAGGTGTGCTCCTTTTGTACTGGGCCACTCTAGATTGCCTACACCTGTGGGGGGGGTTGTGGTGTGTGGGTGTGCTCAGTTCATACTGGCACAGCCTCCTTTGACTCCACCTGTGGGGATTGTGTGCACCTGTGGCAGCTGCTTGTATCTTGGTTGCTGTTTGCGGGTGGTCCGCGATGCCTGTTTTGCCGGCATCATGCAGCCCGTTATTACCGGGTTCGCGATGCCGGTATTTGCATGTTTGCGTGGGTTATAATTGGCACCTATTACCGGCATGCCGGTATTTCCTGCCCGAAGAGGCGCGTGTACGCGCCTATGCCGCTATTTATGGCACAGTAAATAACGGTGCCGTTAATATCGGGTTTGTGGGTCAGAATGCTACGGAACGTTAAATGATGCCGGTATTTACATACCGGCATCATGTTTCCCTTACCGGCATACCTCGTAATGAGGCCCACAGTATCTTCCAACAAACATACTGCAACACGTTTTCAGTTTTGTTTTTTAAACCATTTTGGTTTCAGCTTTCTACTCTGGGTGCGAATCCCAGACTTGCAATACTTGAGTGGGTCTGGGTATACTCTCCTGCCAAGACCCAGTTATTTCATATATTCTCCTTCTTTCTCTTGTAGGGCACCAGCCTCTGTTATTTTTTATTATCTCTGCAGTCTCAGACCCTTTTATCATTAGTCTTTCTTTTAGGTGCAGGTACCAGATTAGCAATGTAACTTCAGACACGCTTAGTTTACTCTTCTCTTATTTTTAAACTTGCTTTCATGCAGAGTGCCCGACTCCCTCACTCGCTTATGTGCATTACTTCAATATGATGTTGGTCTCAGACTCGCAATTGATGTTAACAATAGATTGGTTCATTCCCCTGCCAAGCTAATGTTTCTTTTACCTTGCGTTCACTTGCCATGTATTCATTTGATTTGTCATATATTCATTATTGAGTGGGGTAACCACCCCATTGGTTTCCTATATTTCTCTCAGAGTGTTAGACCAAAATGTTCTAGGACTCTACTTCGGTCCTTTCCGTGTTTGTCCTGGGTTCCCCGGACCTCCTCTTACTTCCCACCAGATCTCACGTACCTTCGGTCTTGGTTCACGTCCACTGGGCTCTAGGATTCCTTCCGGAGACTCGATTCCTTTTTGAGTCTTCGGTAACCGTCGGGCTTCTTTTCGCTTCGGATTCTCAGTCGCAGTGTTCTTTGTCCTTCTTGCTGTAGGCTCTAATCTTGGCATTGCTGTGGACACGGTAAAACGCACAGGTGTCTGTTCTGTAATTGAGCTTCTGGGTAGCTGGCGTCCAGGCTATGTTCATTTTCTCTTCTCCCCCGGCAGACTGAGTCTCGCCCCTGTGTCGGTCTCGCATCTCCATATTCCGCTCACCAGCTGACAGCTTCGTTTCTCCCATCAGAGCTACTTGGAGGGATTCTTTTTTGGCTTTCCACTGTTCTACTTTTAAACTCCCCCATTAGGAAAGGGAATTCTTCTGAACAAATTCAATCTGTTTAGGAACTAGACTGCTCACTTCGGTTTGCCGGAGTGATCTTCATCCTGGCAGTCCTTTTGCTCGTCTCAATACATGGTTTATTTGAAAAAAAAACGTTCCAGAATGGTTTAGTTTTAAAATACAAGTGTAGGAAGAAGTTGAAACTTGCCCTTCGGTGCACTGCACTGAACATTCCCTTAAACAGCAGGTGTATATGTTTGTGGGTTTGGATTTTGTGTGGGAAGGGGAGTGGCATTGGGTTTGTGGGGAGCGGGGGTAGGCCAGCAGGGAACATAGTTCCACTACTTCTTTTTGTACACTTCGACCAGTGCTGCGGACGCACTGTCCTGGCCCCGTGGGAAAGGTCTCCCCCTAGGGGAGAAGGAACAACATCCTCAGATCGGTCACAGTGGTGACACAACCCTAAAGATTTGGATGCTGTGGTGCTCAAGCATTATGTTATTAATACACGTCCAGCTCAATATAATCACCAATAACCAATAACTTTAAAATGAAGAGTGGTATATTTGCAGGTCCATTACTCTTCAATCTGCCCTCCCAGTGTCAGTTAACCGTGGTTGAAGTTTAGTGGGACTATCCTTAAGTGGACTTTGACGTTGACTTTAGGGAATCAGGTCACTCTTCATGACCTTCACCTACCAGTGGAGGGTAATATGAAATCAGGTTACATGAGTCACAGAACAGTGGGCCATGACAAGAGGGAAAACAAGTAATGTCCCGGATCCCGGAGAAGATCTTCAACCACTGAAAAAGTCAAGATGGGTATTTATGCTTCGTGGCAATGGACAGAGCAGCCTCCTGCATATTCTGTGATCAGGAAGTCCTGCGCCCTCTTTGTACCAACGAAAGTATAATTTCCCTTCCCTCTTCATGATATGGTGGGTGGTGAACACTTGGCTTCACAGTATTTTGACGTGAATATTTTGGTCTAGGACGCATTGTATATTAGTAAATTTCACTACTCTTTCCACAGAACGCTTAAAACGTGTGTGTTCCTGTGCATGTAGGGCATTACAAATAAATAAGTAAATGCATACATACATGAAAATAAGCAGGGGCAGTTCCATGACCCATCAGACCCCAACTGTTGCACTCCTTAGCTGTATTGGCAGTCTGCATGCACCTATGGCTCAATGAAGGCCAGGAAGCCACATGGGATAATAAAAGAGCACAACACACACACAAATAATAACACACGTGTCGCTGCTGCCTTCGATCGTGGAAGCGGTGTGCCAGGATCTCTGCTCCCCAACAATGGGCAGACCCCAGAAAGCTCGATCAGCAGCTCAGATATATTGCAATGCCTCCTGGAAGATTGTCCTGTTAAAGGCAATCGTTTTCTAGAAAGGTGATGGGGTTTGATGCGCGAGGCTTGGAAGCCTCCTCCCTCCCTCTCCCGTCCCCCTGCGCCCCCGTAGATGAACCCTATAGTTGTAGCTATGAGGAGTGTCAATGGGCATGTTGGTGCCGTATTAATCAATGCAAACAATAATAATAAATTAAAGCGATTCTTTGGTTGGGGGCGGCGGGTATCCCCAGATCCGATTTCCTGTGGGATTAAGTTGTTTGTGCGAATGGTGGCCCGTCTGTTCAACTCTGCATCTCTTTTGAAATCTATTCCTTTTGCCTATGAAAGGCTGGAAATGGGGGTTCGTCCCCTATTCATTTTCCAGATAGAGTCTCAATATGCTGTTTAGTTCATAAATTGCGTCCCTGCAAGGATCAATGTTAGGGAAATTATTGGCATGGGAAAAATGGATGTGTCCAGGTAAAAAGGATTAAACCGCATGTTAGCAAGATATTGAACATTAAAAAGCATAATGCCAGCTGTGAGGTCCTGGGAATGCCATCCAAAAGAGGCTTCTCTGCAAACGTTAATTCAGACTTCTAAAAACCCATCTAACAACACAGGATCCCTTCCCTTGCTCTAGCCTTCTCCCAGGGCACAGCCCTTCCCAACAATCATTCCCCGTTTCTGCATCCCACTCCCATACTGACTATGCGGCCTCTATAATCCTATGGACATTTTACATTATTTGCAAGAGTGAGATCTGTTGGAATTGTAAACTATAAGAAGTATTGTTTTATAACCTGGATTTGCATTTTACTACATTTTAAAACACACTTGTATGCTCTTCTTTAGGGGAAATAAAAAGGTGTAATTCAAGGTATTCACCCACAAACAGGGTTTAACTTCATTAGGCCACAATTCATGCCTACAACCCATTGTGCCTTGAGACCGCTCCTCTTTGATACTGCATTTTAATTGGCTATCCTTTTTCCACGACAGCTAGAGGCATCCAGGCATTATTTATCTGTGTTCTGTGAGGGGTCAGAAATGCGAGGTGGACAACTTTTGGATGATTGTTCAAAATATGCCATTTTATTACGTTATAAATGTTATCAAATGCCTCACTATGCGTACTCTGACGAGGATTTCCCTGCCTATCAAAACTAAAGGGAAACACTTAACACAGGATGTCTGGCCCTCACACTTAAACTTCAAATACACAAATAAAATATATGGCAATTCAAATAACATCAACAATGATATTCACAGTCTCTTTTGATAACCTCTGAATTACCTGGGTAAGCTCCTCTTACCCAGAATTCAAGGGAAACCCTGCTTCAATGTTCAACAAAAGAGAAACAAGGAAATACAAGTAGGTAATACAGTCTTAGTTCAGTTCTTGATGTCTCCAATGTCAAAGTAAGATTTGTTAACCAAAGTTCTAATAACAGAAAAGCTTCTCCTCTTGGTGATAAGACTTTCCACTTCACAAAAATAGCATCAATGTCATTCCCAGACACGATGCATTGCCACAACTTCCAGCTGTCCAAGAAGAATTACCACAGTTCAAAGGAAATATGACTTCTGTAAATGTTAATGAACACAGTTCTTGATTAACACTTAGTATGTCTCTCTTTATAAGATTAAGGATCACAGTAGGTATCTTTGTCAGGATGATTTCACAGCATGTTTACTTCTACTTCAATAACATCAACTTCTACAAGGGATTACCATGAGGGCCTACTCCTTTGCCTCATATGTTCCACCTTCATTTGTGCTACTGAAGTTTCACATCTACTGACAACCAAATACACCACCACAGCTTCAGCACTTTGTGACTTGTTATGAAAAGATTCACCTTTGGGTACTTCAACACCTTCAAGTAGGCAATGCACTCTTCCTCAAAGTAGAGGGGCAGCTTCTTTGCCTTTCTTGTCTACAAAAATGCACCACAACAAATTCAATATTTTGTACTTTGAAACAATTTGAAAGATTTGCTTTCTGGTAGTTCAAAACCTTTAAGTAGACAAGGCACTCTTCCTCTGAACCTTCCTTTTCAGAGGGTCAGCCTCTTTGTCTTTATTGTCTGTCTGCAACCAACAACAACCTAGAATTGCCTTTGGAACACACTTCTCTCTTCCTTCTATAGTCTTTGGCTGTCATGGGTACTAGCATGGGAACACAAACACGTGGGGTAAGGCCTGAGACATGAGCAGGGGCTAGATGGGTGAGGGCCTGGCAAGCAAAACATGCACTGAGAAACTGTTAGTAGGAACACCTTCTTATGGGCTTGTTTTCCCATCCACCTCCTGTACTCTCCACATGGATGCCTGGAGACATCCAGGAACTGTGAGAAACTGTAAAGCACGCTCTAGTGTTTGGGTGTGGCTGCCTATATAAGCTTACCCAAGATTTAGTCCATGCTTCGTGTGCCTTCTGTTTCCTTGTGCACACGTTCACCGCCGCCTGGATTCCGGCCTGCTTCAGCCACTCATCACTTTGGAACGAACTTACCTGTTTTCTCCCTTCATCGCTCGGATATCCTGGGATCACCTTCAGCTGTTTTTTCTACACGATCAGGTGAACCGCCTCTATCCGCACTTCAGTACCCGATCTCCAGTTCTCCTGCTCTCCGGACCCGGTCTTCTGTTCTCCAGCGCTCCGGACCCGCTTATCAGTCCTTCCGTGCTCTGGACACGATCTGCGGAACAAAGAAGAGAACTAGTCAGAACAAGTAAGCGCGCGCATGCAAAATATACCCTGATCTCCCGCGCGATCACAGAACTTACCTTTCAAGGCGAGGCTAGCCGAACTCTTCTCTCCAATGCCCTCAACTGGCTACCAGCCCACTCTGAAACCTGTAAAGACAATAAACATTACTACAGCGCTCAGTTTTTGCCCAATCAACCGCCCGCTTAAAAAAGCCACATGCAATCCAGTGAAGTAACTGGTTGGACTTGCCACTCAAAGTTTGGACTTACCTGCGGGTTCTTCTTTCGCCTGAACTCACGAACATACCCAGTACAGAAACTGGGCGAACTCCGGAAAGGGCACCTTCAAAAGCATCACCGCCTGAACTCAGTGAGCTATCTGCTCCGAATCCCAGTCTTCAGCACCCCTGCAGATGCAGGATGGAGGGCGCACCATTCTAATACAAAAGGTGAGCCACACCCCATTTAGGGAAGACACACCACAGGGACACAGGGAGGGTGGAGGGAGGTTTAGAAAGCTAATTCACAAAACCCTTCTAAACACCAAATCTCTCTTGGCAGGTCTGCTTCTCAATCTCGGGGTATGAGAGGAAGGATCTGGAGGACTCCATTGCTCCTGCAGAGACCCAGGTGAGCGTGACATTGGCAATGTAGGTTGTATCAACTTCAAAGAATATTTATAAGCAGCTAGTTTACCTTCCCCAACCTTGCTGTTATGCCTCTACCTACTGTTAGCCAGAATGATTACCCAGAAGCTTTGGTGCCACTCTCTTGGCTTCAGGTAATGCTTGTACACTTGTATCTTAGGCAATGCCGACGTTCCATTGGGCTCACTGTGTAAACTGTTCTCTGGCTTTGGGAAAGGCTGGTTTCAGTCTAAATTGGGGAATATCTGGTTCACTCTTGTCTTGGGAAATGCTTGCTCTCTCTGACTTCAAATACAATGTTTAAACACTTGACTTCTCTTTGGTAGCAATTGGTGTCTCCCTGAATAATGATTCAGTGGTCACGTAATTAGGCACACATGACCACTTCATGTATTTAACAACGTGTTTAACTTTAACAATTGCTTTTTGTAGCATTTGCTGGTCACACGAGTGAAAGAGAAAATACCCGATCACACGGGAGTGCTACTTTTCAAGTGTCCAATTGTTAAAGACTCAACAAACAACTTGACATCACTTCTACTCTTACACAAGTGATTATTAAGCTGGATACTGTTGCCCCGCAGTGCTCACGCAAAGCATCAAAATGCCAGGTTTAACTCACCTGCTTCTGTGTTCCTTTCTCCATGTGTTGCACAACTTCTATGACTTCTGGCTTCACTTGGGACCCACACCCTTCCTTGCTGAAGGCATCTTCAGTCCAGCTACTTAATTCAGGAGCACCTCTCACTCCAGAGACCCATGGCTTCACAACAGCTCCTCGTCACAGTCTCTGACAGGCTTCTCTGCAATTAGGCTGACATGGGGAAAGACAGTCTTCCTGCTATGCCTTCCGCTGCTCAGCCTCTGCACACCAGAGTTTGTGGGGAACAGGATCCTCATAGGACAAGCAGGTGAAATCTGCTATCTGCTTCATCAATGTCCCGACATCCCTTTCGTCCTTCTACTTCTGCCTTGATTGCCAACACTGTGCCTTCTTCCTTCTGCCTCTGCTACTACTGCATACACTCCAGCCACAGTTCCAGCTCCTTCCAATTGCCTGCACCTTAGGGGGCCTTTTTAAGCCTCTCAGATTCCCTCAGTTGTGGGCTATCAGGCTTAATTGCCTGACTGCTACTGCAGAATGACTCTTCAGCCCTCTTCCTCATCCCAGTACTTATGGGATTAAAGTACATGTAGTCCTCAACAACAAAGTTAGTTCTTGTCAGTAACTTCTTGGTTTTAAGGGTAGATTTATTTCCTTTAATGTTATTCAAGGATGAACCATTAGAAGTTGTTGTTACATGGGAAGGCAATTTATTTAAGGCAATATTTCTAAATTCCTTTCCATTATACCTTTGGGGCTCAGGAGGATTTTTATCCTGAAGTATCTTGAATGGGCTTTCTGTTGTTAAGGCCTGTTCAGGTTTTATGGTATTTGTGCGTAGAGTCACAGGTGTTATATGTGGTTAGGATATATTGTAATGCCAATAAGCAATTACCTGTTTTGGCAACTCTAAAAGGTTCTACTTTTAAAGGACAAATACTGCATCTCATCCTATTGGATCTCCTCACCACCCTGGGCCTTGTCTCCTCCCAGGTGGTCCTTCCACAGTACACCACCCCCAAGGTCAGGGTCAGGAAGCCTCTACCTTTCCGTGGCCACCTGGGAGAAGACTTTAGGCAGGGTTTTAGTGAGGGATTTGTAGGATTCTTCACAGCTACTTAAAGGGTACTGCATCACAATGAAGCAATCTTGTGGTCTACGCTTGTGGAGGGGACATGCAATAATATTAAAAAATGTAGGTGAATTTCCATGTGTGGATCCTGTGCTTCAATCTTCTCCTGGGAAAGAATGTCCACAAGCTTGATGTCGCATCGGCCTTACACCCGTATATGGAAAGACCACACATTTCAGGAAGTTTCATCAGCTGCAGACAGAATGCTATTGCCAGAACTATTGCATGAGAATACATTTGCATTTTGTAAGGATCAGGGAGTTGACTATTGAGCCTTTCCCTTAGTATTTAAAGTCACACTCTATACATTTCAAAGCAGCTGTTTCCATTCGCATTATTTATGCTCAGTTGCCAACTGGGTGTATGTTTGTACTTCTACCAAACTATAATTTATTGGTTCTGTGCCCAAACCTGATGCTATGTCATGGCCTCTCCTCTCCCCTTCCTTGGTGTTCAGTTGTGGAGTCCTGGGCCACACACTGCCATTCTACTTGTCTGCTTAGCTGACCTGTAGAGATGCTGTGAGTGGCACCCAAAGGGCCCTGTCCTCAGTGTCATTAGGGTGGTGTGGCCTCCAGGAAGGTCATCACAGCAGCACCAGAGTCTGAGCCCTTTCCAAGATGGCATACCCTCTCCTTTTCTAACTGTCTTTTTTCACGGCTATCCTATGCCACAAAAGACTGCTTGCAAACCGGCAAGTAATGGTGCATTTCTTCCATTCTGCTCCCTCAGCCATTGGCTTTGCTGCCTCAAGGTTCACATCTCTTCTGTAGCCTCTTCCTGGAAATTGCTTCTGCTATTTATTGATTCACCAACCTTCTGCATTCTGATTCCTGTCACAAGCCGTATCTTCTCTTGCTTAATTCCTAAATCACTTGTGTACAGGCATGTTATAAATGACTTATCATATCATAATCCATCGTCTTCTTGCTACAGGACCTACCCGTAACCTTTTACAGCCTCTTCTGCTTGCCCAGTCTGCTACTGCTCTGTCTACCTGCTCAGGTCCTTTAGCTCCCATTCCGGTGGCTTCTGGCCGCTCCAGCTTTAAACCTCTTCTCCCCTGACTCCTGATTTCACCAAAACGGTTTTGTCTATGGAATATTGTCCCTCCTATTTCCTTGGCAGTTTCCATTTGCTCCATATGGCACCAAGATGGCTATGGAACCAGGACCACCCTATCCGCAAGGCTCAAGATGGCAGCAGAAGCTAAGCCTGCAGTTGCTGTCCTCCCTTAGCAAGTTGTCAGGAAGCCTTGTGCAATCATATTGCTACTGCATGTGCTCAATAAGCGGGAATATGGAGAAGGAGATGTACACCTTATATCATCGCGTGCGCTAGCTACCAGAATGGCTGCCCGCTGTCCCGCTTTTAAGATTTGGGTGATTTCAAGCCGTCGCGGGTGGAACTGAGCAACTGATGACACTTTTTTTGTATTTGTATTTGTATTTGTATTTATTAGTTTATATAGCGCTTTACGCCAAAGTGCTGCACAATTGAACAACTTGATACAAAGAACATAACATAACAATATAACGGTAGAAGCAAATTACAGTATGAATCAATCAATTAACAAACCATTAAGAAGATCAATAAGACTGGAGGGAATAGGGAGAGAAAAGCAGTGGGAATGTGGGGGAGAGGAGAGGAGGTGAGGAGAAGGAGGAGAGGGGGGAGGGTGAGAGAGGGGTGGTAGGGAGTGGAGCGAGGGAATCAAGGGAAAGGAGAAAGAAAGGAGGGGGAGCAGGAAGGGGAGGGAGTTTCAAGGCAGGGGGTGGAGAAGGAGAGATTTAAGGGAGGTGCGAAATGAAGAGAACGTAGGAATAGAACGAATTGAGAGAGGTAGGGAGTTCCAGTGCAGGGGAGCTAGGACACAAGGGGATGGAGGGACAGTCAGAAGGAACTGATCAGCTGAACGAAGGGAGCGGGAGGGAGTGTAGAAAGAGAGGAGGGTGGAGAGGTAGGGGGGAGCGAGTCCATGGAGAGATTGAAGACAAGGCAGAGGAAGTGAAATTTAAGTTGAGTGTGAAATGTAAGCCATCCAAGGGAGGAGAGGGAAGCTGAGATAGAGTCACGGGAGGTAAGGAGACATAGGGTATGGACAGCAGAGTGGTAGATAGACTTGAGAGGATCAAGATGAGAAGTAGGTAGGCCACAGAGTAAGGAGGAACAGTAGAAGAAGCGAGAGAAGATAAGAGAGGAGATTAGGAGTTTAGTAGCATGAAAGGTGAGAGAATGGTGGATTTTGCAAATATTGAAGAGGTGGTAGCAACAGGCACGAGAAGTGAGAGAGATATGAAGGCGGGCTCCATGGAACCATCCAGTCGCAGTGAGTTGATGTTACATAAATTATAATTTGTAATTTGCTGTCATTTCACATATTGTGAAAGTATGAAATTGGTTCTGACCTGCATGAGGAGTGCATCCAGAAATACAACACTCTTATTGTATGTTTACAAGGGGTGAGGAGCTAGGTGTCGGGACTGAAAGGTCCCCTGCGCAACTCGTCGTCTATGTGAAAGGTTAGGCCTGCAGCCTAGAACATGGTTTTGTCAGGGAACCAGACTCCATGGTTCCCAGGAAGTTTGAGGAGAATTGGGTGGTTGACAAAACCTAGTTGGTTGGTGGCGCTGGCGATATGGTTGGTACCTCAGTAATGTCACTAGTTATTCGACAATTAACAAACAATCAGGCTGTTTTTTCTTTTTTGGTTCACCAACCTGGTACATTGTGCCTCAGGTGTTATGTTACACTTGAAATAATACATATTCCTGCACAAACAAAACTCTGGACTGAATTGTCGAATAACTAGTGACAATACTGAGGTACCAACCATATCGCCAGCGCCACCAACCAACTAGGTTTTGTCAACCCACCCAATTCTCTTATTGTATGACAGTTGTCCAAATTTGGAACATTCAACACAGAAGATGCAACAGAGAAAACAATTGATCAACACAGCAGTGCAATAATAGGAGTTTGTTAGATAGCTATTCTCAGAGAAGCTGCTGAGGATTGAGGTTACAGCAGACGGATACATTGATAAGTTTAGCTAAGAGCACCGGTGATGACTTACAAGTTGCTTACAGTGCTTCCCAGTGGAGCTTCGCCATTTCATAGTACAGTAATTAACAGGTGTTGCTAATAACTTCAATATTGCTCACTGAATGGATGTCGGGTGGATGAAAGGCTGAGCCACTGCTGCCCAGAATCGAACCCATGACCTTCAGATTGCACAAAGTGCTTAATTCACTGACCTGTTGGAACAGCTGTGAATACTTTCCTTCAACAACCGGTAACATTTGAGAACCTGCACCCTTTTTCCGGCAGGTTCTCTCCTGTTCACCATGGCCTGTGCCTCGGGGAGAGTACTTGGGATAATGTTATTTACAGGGTGCGTTGTGGGATGTTTTATTCACAGTGAAATCGCTTGATTTATCGGTGACCCTTTCCGTCCCGGAGACATCTTAAAAGCACCGTCAGCAGCCAAAGGATATTGATTGCTTTTGGATGAAAATACATTTTGAGGTCATTTGCAAATGGGATTTTAGTTGACAATTGATGCTTCCTGGTAAGTGGGATTGCGAGTGGCCTTTTTGCAGAGCAGGATGCGACCAAGGTTACTGTATCCCTGGCCCTGATATATATGTAGTGGTCCCTTGATACATGTGCTTGTTTTGAAACCACACGCTACAGGCATTTGGAGGTCGGGGGAGGGTCCATCCCTGTGAGTGTAACTAATAAAGCACTTCGGACGAAGGCTTCGAGAGTCCAACACGCACAGTTGATAGATTGTCAATGCCTGTCCATTAATTTTTGTGCAAAGCCTATATGTAAGCGTCGACTTGTCTATGCATCCAAAGCTGGCAATATAGATGCGTGACCGATTTAATTTTTTAACATCTTTTAAAAATGTTTTACCTTTTTTATTGTGCATTGGATCTAATTATACTAACCTTTAGCACTTACAAAATATATATATTACAAAACAAAATAAGATAAAAAGAGCCAAGTACTAAGTACATTTCATGATATCTTACAATGACGATGTTTCGATTGATAGCATGTTTACACTAATGCATATCATGAAGTTAAAACTATGCTAATTAGAAGGGTAACAGTTGAATGCATACAATGGTATAAACTCTTATTTGAATTCTCGTAGCGTTAATCCATCATGGTGAAACGATAAAATTGAAATCAACTTTCCAAACGTGGTAGGCAGAGGCCCGATGTGACAATTGATTCTGCCCTGAAGATGCTACTCCTGAACTGCTCAGTTACCATAAAGTTGATAGTAGGTACGTGACTTGAGTAGATCTTCAGATAGTGTGGCATACATTTGGGGCAATTAGTGAGCAAGTGACGTGCCATTTCAATGGTCAAGTTACAAACACGGCAAATCTGCCCTTCTCCCGGTAGATTCAACCATCCTGTATGTTCTCTTGATGGTAGCATATTGAAACGTAGGCATCGAAGAAATCATCAAAATTGTGGGGAGCATAGTTTGGTCAAGTATGATCTGTCAGTGTTTAGTTTAAAACCCTGTGTACTATATGTAACATATCATTTACTTTTTCGCTAAAAGGTCAAGGTTTAATATCAAATCAAAGAATCTGGATTTCTTCTTTAAAATTTCCCAAAAATTAGGAAATTGCATCGTTTCCTCTAAATCAATTTCTGCATTGCTAAAATGATTGAGAGCGCTAGAGCGTAATTCGGACAAGGAAGTATTGGAGAATTCCTGGGAGTAATGTGTTGCCAGGAGGCCTATTAGTGTCTCCGGTCCCCGGGGTCAGGGGATAATCTTGTGGAAGAGGCTGCAGCGTTGTTGGAGCCATAGTGAACAGACGGAGGGGCCCACCAATTCACATTGGATGGCCTCAACTGGTACTGAGGCTGGAACTCCCCAAATCGAGCGCAAAATCTTGCCTTAAATTTTGCCCACCCAGGCTCGTTTGGATTCAGGTAATATTGCCAAGCCATAGGGGATCCCCAGTAATATGCTCCTCTGATAAATCAGGGTCAAGCCCTCAACATTTTCCCCCTTTTGTTTGGATACATTTCTTAACATAAAGCCATTTCTTGAGGATTTTTGGGTGAATGTAATCACCATGGAAATCGGCATGGGGAGATGCGCCGATTGGAATACCTTGATATATATATATATATATATATATATATATATATATATATATATATATATATATATATATATATTGATCCACCCTTTCCGAGTGGGCTCCATGTAACTGGCAACGATACTTATTCACTTTTCTTCTGTCACCAAAGACCAATATCTTTGCTTTTACGACATTCACCTTTAGATGGTTTCTGGTGGCATAAGAGGACAGCGTATCTAGTGAATGTTGCAGCCCAATGGGATTTAAATTCAAGAGAACCGTACCGTCGGCATATCCCAACCGGGGGCTGGGGAGCCACCAATGAAGGGGGGGAAGTTTCACGCAGCTGTAATGGCAAGGCCCATATCAGTCACATACAGAATATAAAACAGGGAGGCTAACACGCACACCCTGCTTTAAAACAATGTAAACCGGAATTTCCCTCGATACTGCCCCCTCCAGGTTGGTGTGCACCACAACTACTGTGTCCGAATACAGGGCAGAGATAAATGATAACAGGAAAGGGTCTATTCCCCATGCCTTTAATTTCCTTCAAAGAAGTGGATGGGACCCAGTGTCGAAGGCCTTTTTAAAGTCAATGAAGGAAAGATAGGTTTGCTCTTGGCTTTGCTCTTACAAGTCACCATGACATAGTGAAGGGCACTTAGGTTGTGTAGAGTATTATGCCCTTTGCGGTATCCCGTTTGAAAGGGGGAGAGCAATCCTTTATCTGAGGCCCACCGGGATAGCTTTTTCAAGAGAATGTTTGAAAATATTTTCTGGTTTATGGCAAGCATTGCCAAATATCTAATCCAGGGGGTTGGTACGATTTCCATTTTTTTTTCAAAACAGGGACTAATATTGATTTCTTCAATCTTTTTAGTATGCTGCCACTATTTAGAATATTATGAAAGTGGTGCTCAAGCACACAAGTCCAGGATTGGAGGTTTTCCTTCAGCATGATACTTGCCAAAGAATCTGGGCCTGGGGCACAGGATTTTTTTAGCCTTTTGATTATGAAAAGGATGTCGTCACTATCAAAACCAGACTGGAAAGAGGCCGAGCGTACATAAGGAGCATGTTTGATAACAGGAGTAAAGGGATCGTAATAAAGCTTAGAAATAGCCAAAGACCACACAAATTCGCCAATTGGGGTAATACTTGCTAAGTCTGCCCGTTAATAAAGGTTCTGGCCATCAACCAGAATGTGTTGTCATTGTTTTGAATTAAACCAAAAAGGAATTTTCAGTTTGGATTGTCAATTGAGAATTTGTGGCTTCTGAGACAATTCTTGTACTGGGTGTGTGCCTGCTTACGAAGTTTCTTTTTCTGATTCGATGTCTGAAAGAAGTTATCGCTGATGGAAGAACACTTCTTGCGATGAGTCTTTTAAGCCTGTTGGATTCTATGTCAAATATCATATGTTTGTGTGTGGTCCCTGCAACTACCTGGGGTTTTAGGAGTAATAATTTTCTCAGAAAATGCATTAGAGAAAGAAGGTCCCAATTATTCTCCCACAACCATTGTAGGAGGGACTTTCCATTTGTACTCGCAACATTCCCGATGTTTGAAACATTCATGCTGGACCAGATTATGCGAATCCCCTGTGTGTTCATGGTAATATGGGACTTAATGTAATAAGTATTATGCAAACAAAGTTTGTCAGACCACGAGAGAAAGGCGTGGTCACTAAGGAGAATGAAAGTGATAGAAAAATTGCTACAAAGTTCCCAGGTATTCAGGTCCACAAAAAAAGATCCAAGCAAGAAAAGCTTTTCCCGCTTGTCTAGTGGGACTAAGCTGTTTTGTGTTATCGGCTTTGTAGTTCAAACAGGACAGATCAAATGTGTGAAAGAAGTTAACCCAGTTCACAACCCCCCCTGAAGGCAAGGAAATGGTGGTCCAACACTGGTCATAGGTAGAATCATTCGGTGAGGGTGCAATATTTGATGGTAAGTGGGGAGAGCTGGAATCACCTGCCGCTATAGATCCGCCATTCGGGCATGTTTAAGTCCAGGTAACCAGGATGGTGTTGATGAAAGCCTGTATTGCTTTGATAGCTATCCCTCCATGGAGATTATACACGTTTATGATCAACCTAGGGGTTAAAGAAGAGCAGGCATCTGAATAAATGGCAGACATGATATAGGGAGAGATGAGGGCCTCACAGAAGGGTTTTAAGTTAAAGACAGATTGTGCTCCTATTACAAGGCCTCCTACTGAGCGACCCCTAATGCCGCGCCTCGCTGGTTGATGTAATATGACGTAGCCATCAAAGATGGGGTCCTTGACTAGCCAAGTCTCTTGTAAGATGATGACTCCACTGGATGCGATCAGGGACATGCCCTGTGGATGGGCTAGGAATGAGCGATAGCCGCATGTGTTCCAACAGGTCCATTTGGTAGAGGTCGATGGCAAATATTGTCAGTGGTTGTCCCAACTAAGGGAGTCCGGAACCCAACAAATAATCTTTCTGACAGCTTTTGGAGGAACCTTGGAGTCCTCAAAGGCAGCCCTCAGACTCGATCCCTCACTGGCATGTACAGATGTAAGATTATTACTTAATTGTGTTGGCATAGGTAGTGGAAGATCATCTTGCTCCGCCATTCTGACAGTTTGTTTGTGGCATACAGTGAGCTTAAATCTCTCTTCTGCAATGTTCCAACACAGGTGCACAAAAGTGACACTATTGTTGTGGTGCTGTAGTGCGGTAGAGAGGACCTTCTGCCAGAGTCTGGGGCACGATCCACGAGTGACTGCACTTGCCGTTAGCTATTGTAAATGTTAGTCAAGCACCGGGGGGGGGGGGGTCAGAAGTTTGCCCTCACAAGGTTCAGCTTTGCTGTTGCCCACCCGCTGTGGGATCAGTGTCCAGTGCCAGATTAAGTTTGGACGTTAGATATCAATCGGGATATGGCCGGCTATGTCAGGGCAACTGCAGGTGTAGGGATGGTGCTGGACCCTAGCGTTCCCACAGTGTAGGGTTCAGGGGCCTGGGTTCGGCCAGTATAGAAGTTATCAGGAGTGTCCCCCTTACCTTGTCTTCGTCACCTGAAGCCGCCCGAATCCAGCCCCCAGTCCTCGGGTGAAGAAAGTGTATGTTCTCTGGATTGGATGGTATCATCAGTCTGACCACGTGTGGCAGAAGGACGTTGCAAGTTACCAGGAGGAGCCAGTCCGGTATGAATAGGTAGGAAAGAGTGTTCAGTTGCCCTACGGCAGCAGAGATCAGTCACCATTATAATTACTCTTAGCAGCAGTTCGTGAACCAGGGGCACGTCGGGGCACCCGTTGTTTTCTGGTTACCTGCAAAGTCGTCAAGACCGTGACGTGGTGACGCAGATTGCACGCGGTCCTTGGAAACGCTTAAGCCTGGCCGCCATCAGTTTACTCCATTACAGGAGTAGTACTTCACGTATCAATATTATATTGGCACCCCGGTGGCAGTGGGGTGCAGTATGCCCAGGTTCTGATGCTCTGGATTGGAGTCCGCTTAATATCTGCAACTGGGCGAGGAGTGTGGTACTCACATGGGGCATGGGTGAGCTTCTTCGTGGTTCCCTGTTAGTTCGAACCAGGCCCCGGCTGTTGGGGGGCCAAGGAGGGGCACGGCAGCAGAACTGAGATCCAGCAGAGTTATTGATGGGTCCAGTGTCCGTGCAGGGGCCACCATACCGTCTATAGTTTCCAAGAGGTGACCACACACGGGAACCGTGACGCAGGCGTGCCACAGCAGTAGGGAAAGAGGCTCCGAGGGCTCAGGCCAGCGGGTGGTGTGCAGTACCTTCGAACGAGCCGATGGATAGGAGTCCTACAGGTGGTCACCGCACCGTTGGCGTACAGGAGTTCTAGCGGTCCCCCCTCCAAGCAGGGTTCTGGTGCCGATTATATGAAGCCTGGTGAGGTGTCTGCCGCCTTCTTACGAAATGGCTCAGGGTCGCGCCGGCGTCTCAGTGAAGCTGCAGCCATCATTATGTAGTCTCTACGAGGAGCCAATTCAGTTCCCGAGGGTCAATCCTGTTTGCAGCTCAGCGGCTGAAAGGCGCCGGTCCTGATGGATTCTGGTGGTAAGTTGTAACGGCCACTGTAAGTAGTATTGTGTCCAGGCACGATTCTAGAGGAACAAAGCAGAGGCTCCTCTCCCCTGAAGGCCGCTCAGGCCACGCGCACGCGTTGCCCCACAGCACATGCAATGTGGAAGTCCGAGGTCGACCGCTGCCTCCCGCCAAGTCGCTCTGCAGATCGTGTGGGATATCTGCATATCCCTCGCACCGTGTGGCATGGGAGTTCTGCTCTCGGTCTTCAGAGAGTTTCAGTCTGGTTAGCAGACTGGGAAAGGGATATTTTGTTCAACGGATTGGTCTTCCGAACAGAGCGACACTGTTAGGCGGCCATTAGTTTCAGCTGTTCAATAGCGCCCCCCCCTTCGTCATTTTTTACACTGAATCACCAGGCTGTAGGTCATAGATATCTCATTGCAAAATGCTTCAAGGGCATCTTCCTCGGTCTCAGCTGCAATGTTGACTAAGGATGAATTGACCGGTGGTAGGACATCAGGCTGCACATTAATAATCATATAAGCAGGAGAGACCTGCACATGGCCAGTGTCCTGTGATGGACCGATTAGATCAACCATTTGCTGTACTACCAGTGTGACATGGTCTGTAGCGAGGCCTGGTTGAGGAAAAGGTAGAGGCTTGTATACCTATATTCCTGCAGGGGCTGTCATAAGACGGTTCTCGGTACTATCAAGGGTAATGTCCTCCACTTTAGCTAAGATATATTTCAGTTCACATTGTTCCGCCGCAAAATATGAGTGCAAAGTGTTAATAATGATTTATGTTTGGCTAGGATAGTATTTGTATGCAGCGAGGGGCTGGGCGGTAGGGCCTGAGAGCCAAAGGAATTGTTATGTGAAAAGATGGTACCCCCTTGGTCGCTATCTCTCTCACTACTGGGAGAATCAGTCAAAGATACCAGACGTTCCAGGTTTGGACTTATTGAGAGGAGCGAGCCAATTATGTTGTTAAAACTATTGGGAGAAGGGCCCAAAGAGTTTCTCTTAAAGTTAAGACAGAGGTTAAACAAAGAACCATTGTTATTGATGTTGGTGTCAATGCATGGGGCGCAAAAGGGAGAGCTTTCCTTCAATGAAGGTTTAGCCAAGGTACACTCCCTGGCAGGCTGGCATCCAACGGTACTGTTGCCACTGCATAAAAGCATGCGATTTCTTGTGCTTTTATTTTTGTCTTTACAGTTTTTTTTCTTTCTTAAGGCAAGGCACTTGGTTCACACTGATTTGTTTTTGTTTCCGGACTCTGCGCTTGCGTACCCATATTGGGGGAATACAGAGGGTTTGGCGGGGCGGGAGGCCAATTACAGCTAAAACTCAGCTGGTCCTAGAAAGCTAACTCAGTTGGTTCAGGCAAACCTCACCCGCAACACCCCAAACACTAGAAACACTCCCACACACTCTGCAAGTAGTGGGGTAGTTCTAGGCGCAGCAGTTTCTTCCGCTCAGCTGTTTAGTGGAAATAAAGGAAAGACTTCGCTGCACGTTGCAGGCACCGGCAAAAAGTTTCCCAAACACCAGAAACACTCCGACTTAAGCAATATCATGCTTTGTTGTGTGACAAAGGTACCACTGATACTTTAAATGTCTTTGTGTTTTTTTGGTTTTATTTTCTCCCCTCCTCGACTTTCTTTTGTTCATGCTTGGCCTGTGGTTTTCTTAAATACTGGTACAATTTCGTGAAAAGGTTGTTTTTATAATGCATTGTCTGCTATGTTCTGGTCTCGGGAGGATAGCTCAGGGGCAACGTGCTTGCCTTGGAAACAAGACGACGCAGAATAACCCCGGGTCCGCGCCTAGAAACCTCTGGGTATTTATCACATAATATCATACCATCCGAAATGGATCAATGTTGAACATTAGAATGCTGTTCTTCATTATAAGTGTTGCCTTTTGTTCACAATGCACATGAATCAATGTTGTATGCTGGTTGGTTGGTTGGTTATTTTGGCTCTGGTGTGTACTGTCTAATTTGTGTATATCCTACAGAAAAACCTGGTGGGTCGAAACGCGTGTTGGCTGTGTGTTTCTTAGGAAATTGTACACGGGCACAGTACCTCCAACATTTTTGTTTGAACAGTAAACGTGCAAGTCAGCGCATTGTGACAGCATCTACCTAACCTAACATACACTGCTGCTGGGCTAGCAAGCATTGAGTTCGCGAGGGTGCCCTGGGGTTAGAATTCTAGGCAGAAACCATAACCTACAGCATTTACCACCTACGTCCATATCTTCTCACATATGCTGGTTCTCCCAGATCAAAATAGAGACCTTTAAGTGGCTCCCAAAGCCACCTCGTCCACCATGGTACACCGGTCTGGGCCCTGTATATGGAATTGAAGGATGTTCAGAATGAAGACTGTGCTTACTTACCCAGTTCCTGCCAACCCAAGCACACGTTCTCTGTACAAATTGTGCATTGTGCTGTTTGCATTGGTGTGCATATTGGTAGTATAGATGGGTCAGTGTGAGACAGGCATGGTATCAAGAGAGACACAGACACATGAAATAATAGTTCGAAAACCTTTATTTAAAATACTCATGGTTGGTGCACTGCCTAACTTGCCCTATCTCTATTTTGGGTTTCCCTTCAACTGATGTTGCTAAGGATAGCTAAGATCCGTAAATCCCAAAACAAATTTACGTCTGTGTCAACCCTATGCTTGCCCTCACTCTTGAAACAAATGTTGTGCGGGGTTTCTTAAAAGAAAAATGGTGCTAAAAAAAGAAGTATTAAACAAGGCTGGATTCAGGGGGCCTTATCATCAGGGTCAGCTTTCCCAGTTCAAAACCAGTTCAGCAAAAAAGTGCCCTTGGAAACAGAGTTCACAAAAGTTCCTAGGTTTGCTTACCTAAGCTTCTTAAAGTTCACAGTTCCTTTAGGCCTCTCAGGCTCCCTTCCCCAAGCTTAGGCCTCTCAGGATTCCAAAAAGATTCAAAGTTTCTTTAGGACTCTTAGGGTTCCTTTCCCCAAGTGTAGGCCTCTCTCGTTTCTCAACAGTTCAACTCAAAATCCCTCTTGGGCCTCTCAGGGTTTCCTACCCCAGTCCTAGGCCACTCTGGTTTCAAAGCTTAGCTCACAGTCTCTTTTGGGCCTCTCATGGTTCCCTTTCCCAAGCATAGGCCCCTCTGGATTTTAAAAGTTCAAAAAAGTTCACAAAACACACAGGTTCAGCTTTTCAAGGTTCACTTTTCAAAACACATTTCCTTCTCTGAAACTCAAACAGTCTTTTACAGCACTTTGGGGATTTTGCTTCCACTTCGCCCTCAGTGTAGCTCCCCCTTTTGCCCACTTCTAAAGTGGTGCTATTGGTATCCTCCTTTCAACGGAGGGTCTGTAATAGTGACTTCGAGAACGCATAGCTTTTCTTTGCCCTATGCGAGACCACTTAGCCTCCACTTCTTCTTTCTGTGTCATTCTTACTGTTTTCCATGGTGCCTTTATTTCTATAATTTCCTTTCATGCCACTTGCAGTCTTTGATTTCCTTTCATGCCACTTGCCCGCTTTGATTTCTCTGTTGCTTTTCCCTTCGTGCCAATTGCATGCTTTGATTTCTGCCTTTTCCCTTTGTGCCGCTTTCACCCTTTACTTTCTCTTTTTCTCTTCCACTCATGCCATTCGCACACTTTTCCTTCTGTCCCTTCTTTCCATGTCTCTTGCACACCTTTCTTTCTTTCCTTTCCTTTGCGCCGATCGCGTACTTTAACTGCTTTCCTTTCAACCTCCTGCTTAGCATTACACGCGTACCAGGTTTCTCAGCATACAGAAATTTACAGATTAATGCAAGGTGATTGGGAGGGCTCACCGACTTCCATACTTAGGTCAGGATCTCACCACCTGCACTTAAGACAGCCCTGGAACCTGGATTCCTCCCAGGGGAACGATCATTTGCCTGGCCACAGCTCACAGGATTGCATACGCCCCAGTCCAGCTCCTTGGAGACATGGCTCCCTCGCCACGCTGCAACCCTTACAGCACACTGCATCAGCTACTCAGCGTCCTGCTCTCGTACGGACTCCTCGGGGTGTTCCTGCCGCGGCATCCTGGCCTCCAGCTCCCATGGTTTGCTCAGCACCCACGGCTCACTCAGCCCCCACGGCTCGCTCATTTTCTCTGGCAAAACTCCACCTTTTTATACTTTGGTCGGTGTTCAGGTGTGCATAGTTGCTGTCAAGTGCCTGACTCTGCCTGACCTCATTAACGGGACACGTTGGTACTGTGGTGCAGAAGGCCTCTCCCTTCATCTTCCTCCTCACAGCACTATAGGTACTTTTCCCATATGTTATCTTTCTTACTCCCAGACGCCTCTTCCTCGTCTTAATATGTGTTGCAAATAGGGAGGGGGAATGGGACAGGACTCATAATATCCCATAAAGGCTGAGGGAAAGTGGGGTGATGTATAGTTGGGAAACAGGAGATACCATGTCTCACTCTCAGGTTTCCTCTTTCCAATTCACAGAGACCCTCCACTCATGTGATTCTCCCTCACTTGGCCACCGTCAGGGTCGGGATCCTAAGCGATGGCCCTTCCCTGGCCACATGAATGGAAGATCCCGGGGGAGTAGGTGAGAGAATACCATCAGATTTCTCACAGTGGACTTTATTTCTTTGTGCACGCATTTTTAAGAGTGTGCACCATGATCTGTATATGACAGATTGCCCCCATTGAAATGAGGAAATAAATACAGTTATACCCTGTACCTTCCTAATGTACATTTGTAGAGGAGCCTAGGATGTCCATACACCCAATATAATAATGTTAGGTTTAGAGTACTGTGCCAAACTGAGGGAATGTGTCCCTTCTCCCCAAGGGGGGGAGTCCCTTCACCTTCCTGTGAGGCTGGGGAGGTGAGCCAGCTCTGCAATACCCTCCGTAGGGGTAGAGGCAAGTAGAACCTCACCGGGAGGGACACCACTTTAGGGGACAAGAACTCACATTCCCAAGAGGAACTCCCTCAGGCTAAATATACCATGGCCTACATGGGATGTATTACAACAAAAGAAGACATGAACTGTTACAACTGGGATGAAGATACTACTAAAGGATATCATTATCCTATAGAAAAAGTATCATGTCCCCTTAATTCATGATGTGCACCATACTGGGACGCGTACGTTAAAAGGCGTACATCCCAAGAATGAAGACAGAGCAGCAGCTAATACACAGAGAGGGAGGTGCAGATACAGGCTGAGAAAAGTACTCAGCCGTGACAGCACACCGAACGCGGAGAGCGAGGAAGCCCCCAAGTTTCAAACTAGCTCGCAAGGGCAACATGGAATGCCAAACTGAAGGCAGTCTCAAAAGCTGAAGAAACAGCAGGTTAGGAGCCAAAGAAGAGGTGGTGGTGAGACCAAAGGAGCTAATCCGTGGTGGACAGCCGGTCCGAGGAAGTCTCACGGCATCCCGGCGTGCGTTTGAGCACTGGGATCCCAAGACATAAGGAGAGAGAAACCATAGACGAATGCTCGAGAACAGATGGCGTACGTGACGCCTAGAGAGAGACTTAAACCCAGAGAAAGAAACCCTCCCAAAGCATCCGCCTACAAGACTGAGGGTAACCAGGAGACCGGAAGGTACGTGAAGTTTCAGAACAACCACTATCTTGTCCATCTAACTCATCACAGTATGGAATGTGAAAGAGAGTTAACTTTGAAGAGAAATTGCTACGAAAGTTGTGAGCCAAGAGTCAATCATTATACCATACATTGACAAACTAAACAATATAAAAAAAAGTGAACTTCTAAACAAAGTGTGTATGGAAATTGCAAATTCAGAGACAATCATTATTTCACACACTTAACTCGTCAAGTGAGAATCATAAAAGTTATTGTTGAAACCAGATAGATACCAAGGTTAAAAATCAGGAGAAAACCTGGATAAGAATCTGGAGAAAGAGAGAGAGAGAATCAGAGTGAGAAAATACCCTATAAAAGGGGAATATTAACTGTCCTAGGAAAGGGGAAAATGAACTGTCTGTCTGAGCGCTCTGAGAGCTGTGGTTTAGTGCTGCTCTATATAAGAACTTATTTAGTTAGTTAGTTAGCTATGCTGTACAAGAGCAATTTAATAAAGATAAAGAAAGGGATGATCATAAGAATAAAGATGAAAACCAATCCCAAAAGTAAGTGAACCAAGAGAAGTGTAACATGATCATCTGAGGGTGAAAGACTTGCAGCTAAATCATATTCTCCCAAAAGGGATTCAGGGGATGAAAGAACGTTCAACTCCCCGGTGCAGGAGTTAAGGAGATTAATACGGGAAGTCACTAGAGACTATCTGTGGATCGTGTATTAAAGACTGCTACTAGCAGTACCCTCAGGAGAAGGGAGCCATTCTCCTGATAGAGGTTAGTTTTCTCTTCGTGGTAGGGTCAGTTAGCGTAGTTTTGGACAGTGGACTTGCTTTCTTTGGACGATCACGACTGATGCCCAAGCCTATTCAAACAGTCACACATGACATAAACACTTTTAAACTTACCTTTGCTCTTCACCTTCACCCAGCACTGTTCCTGGTCTCTGGTCTGGGGCCGGGCCAGGCAATGACAGCGTCAGGTGTCAGACATGTTTCTCTGATTCACCTGTGGGCCAGCACATGGGCGGGCTCTAGGTTGCCTTGCAACCAAGAGCACGTACATCTCTGCTAAAGGAAAAGAATAGCGTGAGCTCCGCACTGCCAAAAAAACAAACCAACAAAAAATAATTTTAAAAGTGCATGTAGACTCTGCGCTAAGCTTGTTAAGCTTGCACCTTTTTCATTTGTTTAAGGCAGTGCAGAGCTCGAGCCTTAACTTTGCTTGCCCTCCCTCCCCATTCCCTGAGTACAGGACCCAAAACTATTACACCAATGTTGCACAATACTTCAGGAAGACCAAAGTCAGAGAGGAAATGGGACAAAAATAATGCTTCATCAGAGACGGCATCAGGGCCTTTCAAGCGTTTCAATTGAAAGAGACTTCGAAATTCAAGGGGCACACAGAAACTGTCCCCATGTTGCCAGTGAGCAGTCTTATAGCACAGCAATATGTTCCTTTTCCTTTCTATATTACTTTCGCTCAGGGGCTTCACATGTGAACTTTACAGTGCCTTGTTTGCTGGAGCCCTTCCAGCCCTCACTTGCCTTCGGGATATACAGAAGTGTGCATTTATTGTTTCAGCTCCCAGGTGGCTGTCAGTCTTGTGATAATCGGCAGTTATTGACCCCCAGCTGCATTTATCTCCATTATAATGTATGCACCCCACTGGTACCTCTGACTGTTTTCTGTTCTAAGCAAGGAGGGCCCCCAACAGTCAGGGTGAAATGCGCCACCACACATCTTCAGCCTGTACCTCACGGACCCCTAAACAGCACACAAATGAGACTAGTATGCGTGAGAAAAGCAGTGAAACGCATGTTCAAGTTTGTGACTTCAAAGATTACTTATATAAAGAGTTTTTGTGTAATTTCAAAAGACTTTTTGCATCCTATTACCTTCAACATTGTATAATAAATCAGTGATATTGTTTGACTTTTGAAGTATACATGCAGACAAAAGTGTAAAATAGAACATACAAAAAATAGCACATCATTAATTAGCTCGGACGATTAAACACCTGGTGCCCAATCAATTAAAATATTTTTGCTCAGAAATGTACACCTTTTTTGCTTTATTTTATTTATTTTTCGGTTGTCTGACTCACAAACAGTACACAAGTGCAAAAGAGGGACGTACCAAAGTAAGGGATGCACAACTATAAACATGATACTGATACTAACGTATGCTTAAATATCTAACTGTCCCACTTTTGAACTGGGGTTGTGAACATAGAAAGTTCCAGAGGAAGAAACCTACCACGTTTCGTCAATCTAGCAAGAGAACATGCAAGGACATTCCCAAGCTGGGGGGGGGGGGCGGAGGGGGCCTGGGCATCATGCTCAGGGTTTGTGCAGAGGCGTAGCCAGGAATGTCTAACACATCGGGCCTGAACCTAATGTCACTGTGCCCACCGCAATGACATTAACATTGGTAAATGCTCACCCCACAACAGCGCTGCTGAGTGGGCATTTACAGATGTTGGATGGGCCTTGCCCACTCAGGCCCTACCCAGTCTCTGATTTTGTGTAGGGTCTGGTTGAGCATTGCTCTTTTCTGAAGCCCATAATGTATGCACCACTCACTGAGATTGCTGGAACTAGAACTTGGGAATGATTAGGAAAGGTTTTTCACCCAAGAAATGATTTGTGGAGCAGACTGCTGAGCCAAGCAAGTGACGAGGCAGCTTTAGTACCTATGCATCAAACTAACTCATAGGCGAGTGACCGAGGAGCGTTGAGAGACGGGATCTATTGATTATCTCGACAACATTATGCCTCCAGAAGAAGGCGGAGACTGTGCAGTGCTTGACACAGAATCCTTCCTTCCTGGATGTTAAGACAACAAACACTCAGATCACATTGGCAATGTCCTGAGGTGGGCCAAGGCCCGGCAGATCCTGTGCCGACTTGCAATCATTTCCAGCTAGCAAGTCCCTCCCAGAGATGCCAAGCTTATCCAATTGTGCTGCATTGATAACACACCTTTAGATATGGACAATTAAAGACTAATTAAAATGATTAGTATTCTTCAATGCCTGATATTCATTTCCAAGATGGCGCATTACAGCTTCCTGTTGCACTCCGCAGGCTGCAGCATTCAAATGGTTATATTTAATACCCATCAATCATCGAGACTTCTTGCTACTATCGGGTGTCTGTGTGTCCAAGATCATGTTAATGTTTTAGACTGCGTGGCAGCCATGTTAACTAGGACCTGAATATGACAGGAAACATAAAGTGCTCAGTGCACAGGCTAGTCTGGGTTTGATCTCTGTGATTTCACTTTATATGAGTGGTCTGCTGAGTCTGCTGCAGAGTCTTTTGGTCAGTGTTGGGCAGAGACCCTACAGCGTTTTCTCCAGTTTCCAGTCAGGGTGGATATACCCTTAGTCCTCTTTTTACCTCTAATCTGAGAGGATTGAAATTACCCAGCAAGCCGCGGAGCGGCCGCGGAGTCTGCTGCAGAGTCTTTTGGTCAGTGTTGGGCAGAGACCCTAAAGCGTTTTCTCCAGTTTCCAGTCACGGTGGATATACCCTTAGTCCTCTTTTTACCTCTAATCTGAGAGGATTCAAATTACCCAGCAAGCCGCGGAGCGGCCGCGGAGTCTGCTGCAGAGTCTTTTGGTCTTCGGGCTCTGCGGCGCTCCCGCGACGCCTGTCTTCTCCCTCAGAAGATCTTTCAAAAGTGCCATAATCACACTCCGGACCGCTCTCGAAGCTGATAAAAACTGAACCAAGTCTGAACTAAGCCTGAACACACCTTCACCCTGACCAATTGTCTGGTCGCGTAAGTAACAAACCCCACCTTGCTTTCACTTTCGCCACCTCCCTACTCTTTCCTTCCCCGGTACTCGTAAACCTTTTATTAACTCTTTTTTGCTGCCACCCCGCTCGCTTTCCGCGTCCTCTTACCTATTCCTCCGCTCCTCCGCTCCTATTCACCTCTTCCTCCGTTCCCGCCCTTCCCCCCACTCCCTCTTCGGCACCGGCTCGGTCTACCTCGCTTGCTTCTCGTGTTCTCTCACCTCTTCACCTCCCTCTGCACTCTCACCTCCCCCTCCCCTATCATCCCGGCACCCGCCGGGCCCCTCCCCCTCTCTCCCCCCGGCCCGACCACCCGCTGGTCACCTGCACTCACCGCTGCCCACCCTTCTCCCCACGGCCCGACCGCCCGACTGTCACCTACACTTACCGCTGATTCATCCTTCCTTGCATCACCGCCGCACGAACCAAGACTCCGCTGCACCCATTGTACTTTCCTAAGCCACCTGCGACTCCACCCATCCCTGCAAGAGATCGATTGGGCTAGCCCGGTGGACCTGTGGCGAATAACACTATTAAGCGACATAGACATCACCCCGAAACCCCCAGCCTATCACCCCACAAGAGACCGAAAGGGCTTGACCCTTGGATCTTGTGGTGAACAACACTACCCGGAAGCAACCATTAACGAAACCCCCAGCCTATCACCCCGCAAGAGACCGAAAGGGCTTGACCCTTGGATCTTGTGGTGAACAACACTACCCGGAAGCAACCATTAACGAAACCCCCAGCCTATCACCCCACAAGAGACCGAAAGGGCTTTACCCTTGGATCTTGTGGTGAACAACACTACCCGGAAGCAACCATTAACATCAAACTAAAAACTAATAAATAACGGAGACGTCATCTCGGGGTCCTTAACCCCTCATCCTACAAGAGACCGAACGGGTCAGACCCTTGGATCTTGTAGCGAATAATACCATCAAGTGACAAAGACGACATCCCGAGACCCTCACCCTATCATCCCACAAGAGACCGAAAGGGCTCGACCCTTGGATCTTGTGGTGAGCAACACAAACCGGAAGTAACTACAACTAACAAGAGCTCATAAGAACACTCCCATTAAGACTGCAATCGACAGCTTTAATTACCCCCACTGGAGATCGAACGGGCGAAGCCCTTGACTCCAGTGGATACTAGTCCTACGTTAAACACCTCACCCACAAGAGACAGGAAGAGCTTGACCTGTGACTCCCGTGGGTGGCTTTATTACCAACGGAGCACATACTCCCCTGGAAAATGCAAGTACTGCTGAGAGACTAATAGGCCACTTTCTCGGATTAGTCAAAAGGAGACAGAAAAAGACCAGGCCCTGGGATCCTCTACCCAGTAGCATCATTAACGGAGAGAAAACCTCTCTGGAAGAACTCCTAACTTGAGAGACCTGGGATCCTCTACCCAGTAGCATCATTAACGGAGAGAAAACCTCTCTGGAAGAACTCCTAACCTGAGAGACCGGAAAGGCAACCGCCTTGCACCTCAACTATAAAACCCTTTCACCTACAGGAGACCGAAAGGATTATTCCTTGGATCCTGCAACTTGTCCCTCTAACCTCAAATCAACAGTTCACACGCATCCTGCGTAGAAAACCCGTATTATCCACTCAGAACCTGACAGTAAATTTCCTGCTACCAACCCTACCACGTCTCACACAGAGCTTCGCTCCTCTGGCAGGTGACTCACATAAAGAAGAAATGACGTCAACTAGACCTAAACAACAACCAACCGTGCGACCAAAAACAAGACTAAGAACCAAACTATGCACAGCAGCCTTCTCTGTCCTCGACGTATCACAGCTGACGCTAGAACAATCACTTTCAAGAGCTCAATCAGCAAAACTCGCACAGAACCAGCAGATACAACACGCCTCCCACGACACTGAACACTACCTTATTGAAGATGACCTGTTCGAAGCAGAAAACGACACAACAACTCAAATAAACGCCCACCCAAGCCCTCAAGCTCAAACCATCACAACAGCACATCCTCAGCACAGTACGCTGAAAGCTGAATACCTGATTACTTGCGAACTTGACAACAATTATGACGAAGTGTTAAGCGCAGCTCAAGCAAAATTCGTTCCAATCAAATGCCCAAAGGATAACTACTTATCTGAACCTCAAACCTATGATGAACCAACCCTGTCAGAGCTCATCTCTAATACATCACACTATCCAAGCTCACCAAATACACCCGAGACTCTACTAAAGGAAAACATAGTCCCCGAAAAAATTACGCCTGATAGTGCAGAAATTGGCAAAAAACCGATAAGAACGAATATCATCCCATCCATAGACAGCACTAAACAAACCGATGACGAACATTTCGATGAAAAAGAACTAAAGAAAATCTGCGACGAGCGGCTAAATGAAACACAAGATCCTTCAAACATGAGCTCAAGAAAAGGCCAATCTGAGGAACCAACTATACCACCTCAAGCATCAACTCGGGACCGACACCAAGAACTGCCTACAGTTCCTCAAAGGCAGACGCACAATAAAGAACCACACATACACAGCATGTATGCTGCCTCAAATTATCAGACCATTAGAGAACACACGCAAGCTTACGACGAGGAAAAGAAAAGCCAAGAGACTCCAAGTGCCGCAATAAAAGGACAACAAGTATACAAAGTCACTGATCAACATGCACTTCAAACAAACGAATACACAGGAGAGCCCAATTCATTAACAGCTGATGCACAGATTACTATCACAGAGCATACAGACCCAACTGCCATTGGAATTGGACCGCACGAACCTTTTAACGGAAGTGAGCCTCACGAACCTCTCAAACCGCAATTAGAAGAACAACGGATTTCCACAACATCACGCAACTTACAATCTGTAACCCAACAAGCAAAAAAAGAGAAAGCAAGACTAGCTAAGCTTGCATGGCTGCAAACCCACAACTCAAGCAAATACCCACAAGCGTCTGAAAATATTAACAAACAAAATTTAACCAAGGCTAAAAGATTATCAATGGACATAACAGAAATCGAATCTATCATGTTAAATCTTGACAAACGAAAAGAAATATTCGGCACAACACCAGAAACTCATAATTCACAGATGACCTCAACGCCTTGTCTTTTTCAAGAATTTGGAAATAGAACAATTAAAAAAGAACAAGAGAAGATCCAACCAGGAAACCATAAGTTACCCAAACAATTTAACTATGATACAGATGAATCTTTTTACACGCCTGACATCTTCAACAAAAACGAGCAGTCAAAACACGCAGTATATGCCTCAGAAACCAAACCTTCAAACCCAACAACTGAGCATAACGAACAGGATGAACACCCCAACCCCAGGATTCCAACCACGATGCTTGACCTGCAAAATACGTTGATTGCAGTGCTCTCGCAAACAATGATACCTTTCATTAAGATCCAAGAATCAATGAAGGATAACATCAAGGATCAAGCAACTCTGTTAGCCATGATTCACTCAAAGCAGATCTACATCGAGAATTTCATCAATACAATAGAAGTCCGACTGAACTCAGAAGCGGAGCAATCAAATCGCTGGCAACAACGACTAGCAGAAATGGCTAGAAGCGATCGACAAGAAAAAACAAAATTAAACTTTGAACTACTTACCCTTCTCAAAACACAGCGAGAACAACAACAAAACCAACCGATGGATCTAAGACATAATCAAACATTAGTTCAACAAACAAATGAAAATGTTGTACAAAGTACAAAAGCACAACTACATACGCCGGGCATAAACACCATTCAACAGAGAACTACGGCTGCCTTAACTCTACATTCAGAAGTACAAGGCGACGGCCAGCTAAAAGAGAATAAAATAGAACAATACAAGATCTTCTCGAAAGAAAAAACAACCAATGCTGCAAAATCAACACACCCTAAGGCTATCAAAAAACGACAAACAGGCTCTAGAGCGTTCCTCAGAACAATAATACCCACTGAACTTATTTCACAACCAAACACAGTGGACTTGCGAGAAAAAAACAATTCAAGAACTACTAAGAAGAAACTAGCGGGCCCGATCAATGTCACTGCTAAGCAGCTACAGAACGGAATACCACTTTTAGGCCATCAACTCAAATCACACTCCGCTGCGCAAGAGGACGACCTACTAAACTGGACAACTCACGAAGACCAAGAACCGCAAGATACGTCACCAGATATACAATCTGAAACATCCCCAAGTTACATAATAATTGATGAATATAACAGCGCCCGAGACCTCCAAACAAGACTGCCATATGAAGACATCTCAGAAAGTTCACTACAGGAAAATTCAATCGCATCATTTGTTAGCGATGGCTCTTTATCAGTGGAATACTATGATCAAGTCATGGACAATTCTCTCACTATACATACAACATTCACATCGGACTGCATTTTGCCCACGTTTATAAATCCACTGCAACAAAATCAAATCTATGAAATCCATATTGAAAATCGAATCAACAGAAAAGAACCCCTTATACTGAACAGAACAAACACTCTCCGCCTGCTTGGAGCAATACCACAACTGCAACATATAACAACAGCTGAGATCGACTTAATCACCTTTAAAGATCATAAGCACCTAGACAAAATTGTCGCCGAAATCTCGAATCAGGATGATCAAGAACTGATTGCTTCACAAGGCGCTCAACTTCTCAAACTTGGATTCAAGTGCTGGGCCACCACAACAACAAGGAAACTCCCGGTGAGAAACCAAAGGCCCGTTCGCACAAACGAACACCACGCCATCAATGAAAAAACGATTAGAGACAAAAGAGCAGAACAATCGAACGGTCAGGATCGCCCCTTTAAAAGGATATACGATCTAGAGCTTTCAACTACAGAAACCACTTCTTCAAGAAGCTCAGTTTATTCATACTCATAACAATTAAACAACACAAATTTCACATGGTCACTTTGTTCATGGAACACAAGAGGGAATCTTCACTTATATACTCAGCCATCAAATGATCTTGAAAACTTTCAAATCATATGTCTACAAGAAACCTGGATTACCGACACACCAGCATGTGACGGCTTCCTTGCTTTCCTAAATCCTGCAATAAAAAAAACCCACGGAAGACCAGCATCTGGTCTTCTGACCCTAATCAAAATAAATCCCTATTGGAGAGTACTGACCACCGAAAACATAAACCCTTGGATTCAGATGACCATAATAACAATAAAGACCCACCAAGACCAAAAAGAAAATGACGAAACAAAAATCGCCATATTGAATCTCTACTGGAATCCTGTAGCCATTACAAGTAATGAATTCATCGACGCTGTATTTATCACAGTCGACAACCTAGCTGACACTTACAGAAACTTGGAATTAATACTCTGCGGAGACCTAAACATCATTCTCATTACACCTAATGGTACTCCATGACGACCCGAATACCTATCGGCTAAAGCGTCAAAATGGATGAAAGAAATCCAGATTCGAGACCTCAGCCTCTTAAATCATGCAAAAAACAATTTAACGCCCTTTATGCCAACATGGAGAAGAGCCTCCTCTGCAGCAATTATCAACTATATCTTTCTCTCACAAACCCTGCAAGATTCGGTCGACATTGCTCAAACCATACTTTGCGACAACAGTGATCACAATAAGCTCACAGTTCAGTCACACCTTACCGGACATCAAATGCCATCTCTAGGACAACCTTTACTCGAACTGGACGGTACATCATCAAGACTTCGCATTCCACAAACAATACTACCATTGCTCCCAAAGAAATTATCAACTTCCAAAAAACCGGACTTGGAAAAACTGAATTATGAATGGATTCTGCTCCCGGTCCAGCAAACAGTTGAAAATCGCTCACAAAAAACTCATCTGCATAGTTACAACGAGGAAATAGCAGCAAAAAAAAGGAGCTGGCGAAACAGATAAGACAGCTCAAGAAAAATAGACAACCAGGAAACATCATTCAGATTGCCAAATTAAAACAAACCTACAACAACTGGAAAAAATCTCAAAAGGCAATATTACTACAAACAGACGCAGAAACAATGATGAAAACATACCGGACGAATAATACCAAAGATCTCTGGAATCTTCTGAACGAAAACCATCAAAAACAACAAAAGCTAACAGCCAACGTACCAAAGGAGACATGGGTCAGTTATTTTTCAACTATGTACGCAGCTCTTCCTCACCCACCTGAACAAGAGGAAAGTAAAATCAACACAAAATGGTCAGTACCCATTTCATATGAAGATCTTCTATTCATGATCAATCGACTTAACACCTCAAGAGCGCCGGGCCCTGATGGACTTTCGAATGCCATGCTAAAACAAGACCCCTCGGCATGGGCAAGTTTTCTGCACAAGATAATTGATATTATAAACTTACACAACCAAATTCCTACTACCTGGAAAACGGCAACAATAGTCCCCATACACAAGCAAGGCCCGCGTGATAACCCACAAAATTTCCGCCCCATTGCCTTACTCGACCCTTTAGGGAAACTCTTTGCATCAGTCCTACTAAAACAACTCACTGCCTGGGCCAACTCGACCGGTAGATTCTCAACAAGGCAAACTGGATTTACTCCCAATCTTGGAACGAACATCAATCTCCTTCTTCTCCATCTCATTAAACACGAAGCGATTAACACCAAGACCATGATATACGCCGTGTTCATTGACTTAAAGATGGCCTTTGATGCAATATCTCGGCAAAAATTATGGGCGAAGCTTAAGGCATGGAACTGTCCTCCGAACATTCTTGAGCCCATCAAACTACTATACTCAGACACCTCAATAAAAGTCAGGCTCACAAAACAAGGAATGACCACTGAAGCAATATCAACATTTAACGGACTAAAACAAGGATGTCCTTTAGCAGCGACTCTTTACAACCTCTATACATCAGATATTGAACAACATCTGGAAAACAATAGAGCAAACCCCCCAAAAATCAATTCAACCCCTGTATCCATAATGGCTTATGCAGACGACATTGTCTTAATGGACAAAACCCCATATGGCCTGCAACTCTCACTCACAGCTCTGAGCAACTACATGACCCATAATGATCTAACAATCAATATCACTAAAACAAAATCTATGCAATTGACGAAATTTCAAAATAAAGCTAAACAACAACCCACCTTCAATATCAATGGAAACAAGTTGGAAAACGTGACAACATTCAAGTATCTAGGCATCACGATTAACCAATCAAATACAGAAGCAGAATGGTTGGACAAAATTGAACAGAAGGCGCAAGCATTAGCACGCCAAGGCTGCATCCTACATAGAAAATTCGGAAAGTTTTCATTTAAACCGATAATTGCGTATTACAAGCAAAAATACATTCCAATAATAACGTATGGCACTGAAACAATGCTGAACGCACAAGAAGTAAACTGGATGAAATTTGAGTCTATATTTTGGCGTAAGATTCTATCACTACCGAAATCGTACCCCATGCCACGAATAAGGTACGAACTTGCAACTCAATCTATCGGCTCCATAGTACGATGGAAACGTCTGGACATCTATCGTAAACTCCTATCCGACGACAAGACACCGGCAATCAACATCCTCAAAACTGAAACGGCGACCTTAAATACCACAGTTCTATCAAAATGGAAAAAATCTATCACCAAGGAAATGGAACAAGAAGAAATATCTCAAGAACTTTTAACGAAGCGTCCCCAACATGCCAAAGTCAAACTCCTACAAAATGACTGGATCAAAACCATCGAACTGAAAAACTCCTATAAGCGGACATTATACTGTAACAAGGACAACAGAAAACTAAATGAACCACAACCATACCTGCGATTATTTCCCGATCCAGTGATTAGATCAACATTTCTGAGAATCAGATTGAATATCCTGCCGACAAACTACTATTTAGCCATAACAAACCAGATCCCCAAAGCAAGGAACTACTGTCGGTTTTGCGAAATTGAAACCATACCGGAGACCATATTCCACCTAGTCATGGAGTGTCCGGCGCTGGCAGCTCAACGCAGGCAATTTGGTTCCCATTTCGATCTGGCTTCACAAGAATTGGACGCAGATGAAAGATGGTATACTATCCTCAGCGGAACAAATAACAAATACATATTTACAGTTGTCCTTTTTCTGACTAACATTCTGGATCTCAAACAAAGAAAATTGTAAAGCCCTTCTTACATTTTCTTTGATATCATATAAGATTCACAATGATGCAAAAGTTTATCACTAAACTAAGACATCAAAAAAAAAAAAAAAAAATATGAGTGGTCTTCCAACTGGGGGAGGGGGCAAAAACATTACTCCCAATCTCCTTCAGCCAGTGCAGACACAGGTGAAAATGAATGACGGTCAGGTCACAGCTGCTCATGACCCTTTCTTCCCTGAGAGTGAGCTCATGACTTCTACGAGTAATCACTCTTTGAGTGAAAGTGTTCCAGACGTTGGACATTTTATCACTGCAGAGAAAAACGTACCCTTACAACACTTAATTGTAGGCCAGCATATAAAAAAGCAGCTAATATTAAAATAACAACGTAATCCTCAAGAATCGATTCCCTAGGTTTGACAGACACCTGGGTTGCAGACGATTTTACCGCAAAACTCAACTTCCTGTTCCCACCAGATCACAAGATCTGTTTTCAAAACAGAAATAGAAAAAAAAATGGGCTGTGTTGTGTTAATCTACCCTAATTAAAACAATGTCACTGTAAAGGAACCCTATCAGATTCTTTGTAAAGAATTCTGCAAATGCTCTATTAAACCAAACATTGCTCTAAAAATGTTGATGGCCTACTGCCAACCACCAGGCAACAACACCCTAGACAACAAAGTGTGGGCTAAAGCACAAATCAGCACTCAAACCACAGGTAACAGAGTCTTGATCTTACGTGACATCAATGTATGGCTTAGTCAGCCAGCAGTCAAGACGTCATCATAGTTTATATATTTAATGAACAGTCTGGGGTTTACACCTGGGTTTCAAAGCCCAGCAATGTGGAGGGACATGCACTCAACCAAATGTAGGCATTTACCTTCCCGCTCGTGGACACTAGCTATAGCTCTCTTCCATGGTCAGGTCCCAAACTCCTACTAAATGAAATGAGAGGTCAGAGAAAAATATGATTAGGAGTTTTTTGAGAAATGAATCATAGTTTACCAAATAGTATCACACAAACTAATCAAACTAAGTACAAGGAATAGTTCCAAATCTTGACTTTTGTCTTCTCAAATGGAAGCCTCCCTCAAAGGATCTGGGAAAAACTGACTGATGGAATGCTGAAACCGTTAGATATCACTACCCCACTAAAATTCCAGGAGAAAATGAATAAGAAAAGGTTTGGCCAGACTTTGGCAAAACGAGTTGTAAAAACCTTAACAGGGGTTCCACATGTCAATCGAAAGGAAAAGGAAACTATTCTTTCATGAGAGAATCACTGCAGCCCAAATAAAGTCAGCTGTGGTCCCTACAACAATTAAGTAACTCAACAACCCACAGCACGTGTCTATGATAGATATGCTCTAAAGGATATGGTGTGTAAAGTAGCCAAAGCATTCAAAGGTAAAGTGTTGAAAATCGAAGAGAACATTAACCTGCACACTAGATCTACCATGGCCCCCATGCTGCCGGTCCTGCCAAGGCAGAATTCCTTCCTTAGAGAGCTAAAAAAATCATTCCAGCTAAAGCTTTTTTTTATTTTTATTTATTTTTATTAATTTTCATCAAAATAATATACAGACTTTGTGCATAACTTCCAATGATACATCATGTTATACTGTCTGTTCAAACGTCCCTACCAGCCTCTCCCCTCTTCAGCTCCCCCCAGCCTATTCCACTTGCAATGTCCACCTATGGTGTGTAAAAGTGCTTGAATTTTCCATGTCTCTATTCCATGGATTGTGATGGTACATGTACCTGAGTCGGGGTGTCATCATGTGCAGGGGATGTCAGTTCTTGTAACATGTCTCCAGGCCACAAAATCCATGTTTTGCCCCTCTTGGCCTCGACGGGATGCTTCCTGCCACACTGCAGTTTCTTCCAAGGACCATTTCTGGAGATCCCTCAACCACCCCTCAACCGCTCGGCCATTCCGTGATTTCCACCCATTGCTATCCTACACTTCGCCAAGATGTATGTCAGGTCTTTCAATTTAATCACGTGTCTCAGAGAAATTCCTAGCAAGCACGCCTTGGAGGTGACCAAATCTGGCAGCAAGCCAACCTTAGTTAGGGCATGGGTCTCTCCCTCCCAATATCGGCGTATGTCCGTGCAGGCCCAAAACATATGTATCAGGCCTGCATTGATCAGGCCACATTTCGGGCAGGCTTGTTTTTTTGCATTACTAAATTTTGCAATTTTCTTTGGGGTTATATATGCTCTGTGAGCAATATATAACTGGATAAGCTGTAGTTTTGCATTTCTGGACATTTTCTTGTGATACCCCATGGTTCTGCTCCAAGCTGTGTCCGACAGCTGCTCTTGCAAATCTGCCTCCCAACTCTGCCTAATTTGTTTAAGATTGTTATCGGGCCTCGACGTCAGTACTTCATTTAATCATGATACTGCATGTCCTCCTTTGGAAATGTCATAGAATGCTTCTATCATTACATCTTCTTCCAATATTCTCTCTGGTCCTGGCCACTATGCTTTTATTCTATGGAGAAGTGAGGCGTGGCTTATGTGCTGCCCTTTCCGTACTCCTGACTCTGCAGCAACCACATTAAAGGTCATCGGTCGTCCCTCTCGTAATGCATCACCTAGAGTCACCAGCCCCCTGGGCTCCCAGTACTTCCTAACATTCAGCCTAAATTGCGCTTCTTTACTCTTTAGTGTCACCAATGGGATTTGGGGTGAGTAGGGCGTTTCTTTGCCCAGAAAGCGGCAGGCCCTTTGCCACATCATCATGCCTAGCCTCAGCAACAGAGGGGGCTTGTGGTCACGTGATATTGTTGTCCACACCATCTCTTTCAAAAAGAATTGGGTGCATGCCGGTTGTAGTAACTCAGTGTCTTGGGTCTGTTCGTCTGACAGCCAGTACATGGTAAACTGCAATTGACATGCTACAAAATACCCCCCAAAATCTGGCACTTTTATCCATCCCTGTTCATATGGTCTCTGTAATTTCTCTAGCGACATTCTACATCTCGAGTTATGGCAAAGAAAGCTCCGGCAGGTGGCGTTCAGTGTCCTAAAGAAGGCTCTGGGTATATTATATGGAACGTTCGTGAAGTAATGCAGCAGCCTCAGAAGCACCATCATTTTCAACAGCGCGGCCCTTCCCATTAGTGAAACCAGCAGCTTGGCCCAAATGTCATTGAGTTCACTATTTTATTTACCACCCTGGACGTGTTCTGTTCATGTTCTACTTTAGGGCCTTGGAAGATGTCTACCCCCAGATATCTAAATGTGTCCATTTCCCATTTAGTCGGTTATTCTGGTAACGCACTCCGGGGTCTTCTCTTATACCCTGCGAGGGTGAATAAACTTAACTTTTGTGCATTTATTGTAATCCCAGACAGGTAAGCATAGTGGACAAACACATCTAATATGTATTGTAGGTTAGTCTCTGGTTGTTGTAGGTAAAGAATCATCCGCATATAGGGAGACCAGATGTGTGCTACCCCGTATACTGATGCCTGCCTCATGGTATTCTTTCCATAAGTATACCATCAGCAGCTCTAAGGCCAATATAAATAATATAGGGGACCAAGGACAGCCCTGTGTCGTCACTTTACTTAACCTCCATTATTCCGATATCATGGTGCCTGTTTTGACTCTCGCTACTGGGTTGCTGTACAGTAGCTTAACCCATTTAATATACGTGGGGCCCATGCCGAAACCTTTTAACACCGCTAGTAGCCATGGCCACCTAACCAAGTCAAATGCCTTGACTGCATCCTGCAAGGTTACTGCCATAAGCTGTGTGCTGTCTTGGGTCTGGTCGGTGACATGGTGCAATCGTCTCAGATTACATGTGATATTCCTGCTTGGGACATAACCTGAATGATCTGGGTGTATGAGTTTGGGAATTACAGGTTTTAAACTATTAGCCATCAGAGCCGTCAGTATTTCCCTGTCTTGATTGAGTAGCGAGAGGGGTCTTTAAGAGCCACATTCGGTATCAGGTTTGATAGGCTTCAGTAATGGGACTATAATTGACTCTCTCAATGTCAGCGGCAAAATGCTTTTATCTAATGATTCATTCTGCATGGCCAACAATGAGGGAGTGGTCTCTGCCGCAAATACTTTATAGAATTCACTGGGTAGTCCGTCCGCCCCTAGAGCTTTATCTGATAGCAACCCTCTTATAATGTGTTCCAACTCCTCTTTGCGTATGGGGGCTTCAAGCTTGTCAACCACTTCTGCATCTAGCTTCGAAAGATCTATCAGCGCCAAAGCTTCCTCTATCTCTGACTCATGGGTTTCTGACGTCTCCTCATATACTTTCTTATAAAAATCATAAAAACATTAATTTATGTCCTGTTGTGTCTCACATGTCTCCCCATTCCTAGCTGTGATTGCCCGAATCATGCTCTGCTCAGTTTCACGTTTGTACAACCAGGTTGACAAATGCCCCAGTTTGTATCCATTCGGCGTGCTGTCGCTCCACATATTTCCTATAGCTCAACTTACCCAATCTGTCCCAGTGTGCTAAACATTCGTGCCACAGGTTAATAGACTCTTGTACGCTCTCGCTGGGTGGATCACTCTGACCGTTTATGGCTTCTAATTTTGTTCCCGCCTTGCGTAAGTCGTTCTCTATTGCGGCCTGAATCCCATTCCCCTTGGCAATTACAGTCCCTCTGATCACCACCTTGAAGGCTTCCCATAACATGCCCGCTGACCCCACACTTCCTGTATTGAAGCTACAATAGTCCTGCACACCTTCTCTTAACTTTTCCCGGAATGCTTCGTCCCTCCGAGACTCACTCCTAAGTCTCCATGTCAGGATGTGGGCTCTCAGGGGGAAACTCGCTATGTGACCACAGCGGGGCATGATCTGACAATACCCGTGCTTTATATTCTGCCCTATCGAATTCCCCCAGGATGTCTTCTCCTGTGAACATATATTATAATCTCATGTACAGGGCTTGGTGAGCAGTATAATGAGAGTATCCGTGGGCATGCAGTGTAGAGACCGCCATATTTTGAGAGTTTAAATGCCTGCAATAATGTGCACAGGGATTTGGCGGATGGGGCAGGGTGCATACATTTGTTATCTGATCTGTCTAGTGTAGGTTTGAGCATACAATTAAAATCCCCTACCCACATCAGTGTGCCATCTCTGTGTGGACATATTAGCTGGTATAACGTGCGGAAATAAGGCGCAGTCTCTCGGTTTGGTGCATATGTGTTTATAATACAAGATTCTCTGTGCTTGACCCAACCTCGTAATACGAACATCCTTCCCTCTTTATCCTGGTACGTCTCAAGCACCCGCAAAGGAACCAACGGTACTACCCATATTATTGCGCCCCTAACATAAGCAAAATATGACGAGCCCAGCGTTGTGCCTCTCAATGTTTTAGCAAGAGCAGTCTGTTTCTCTTTTGTGAGGTGCGTTTCTTGCAAGATTGCAATGTCAATTCTCTGATGCCTTAGGTAAATCATAATCCTGTTACATTTAATGTAACTGCTGAGGCCTCTTACGTTCCAGGATACTATCTTAAGTTCCCCCATCGCATTGAGAAATGTTGACATGCACCACCAGTCCAACATTCAAGTTCAGCATATTCCATGTGGACCCATAGTCTAACTCCCCTTTAACTACCCCAACTCCCTCACACCCCCCAACAATAGCCCAGCTCAATCCCTTGTGCTCAGGCCTCTCTACTTCTCACGTCTGTCCCAAGGTCACGTCCAGGTGCATAAGTCGCAGTAGGCAGATAAGTAACCACTAGTATCCGTGCAAACCAATGCAATCTTGAGTTTAGGACTCTCCTACATAGTGTGAACTTGAGTAAGCTCCTGAATTTAGCAACTTTTGTTTCTTGAGACTTATAATTACAGGCCTCTGCAGCCTTGTAATTGTTGTGGACTTCTGCATGTGATTACTTCTGACTACTTGGATTGGCTTCTGCTCCGGTTGCCAAATTCTGCGTCTCCATCCATTTGTGTGCATCTTCGGGGTTATCAAAGAAGATGGCGTGGCCCTTGTGAATAACTTTCAGTTTAGCCGGATACAACAGCATGTACTTCAGATTAGCCGCTCGTAGCCGCTCGTAGCCTCCTCTTGACTGTTATATAGTTCATTCATTGCTTCTGAACCTGCAGGGTGTAGTCCGGATATGCTGTTATCGTGGCCGACGCTTGTTGGATCGTCCCACCTTTGCGAAAGTGTTCAAGGATCTTCTCCCTATCACTGTAGTTGAGAATCTGGGCTATTATTAGCCTTGGCGGGGATCCCGGCAGTGGTTTCTTCATCATCGACTTATGCACCCTTTCTACCGTGAAGCCTTGACTGAGGGCACCTGGACCGATTTCTTGCTGCATCAGGGTCTCTATGTACTCCGTCAGGTTTGCTCCTTCTTCACCTTCCGGGAGCCCAATTATTCTTACATTATTGCGTCTAGCCCTGCCTTCTGCATCCTCGGCTCTGTCCTCCAGATTACACACTTGTTGTTGTAGTACCCCGACTTCTTCCGTGGTGTCCTTAAGGCCACTTGTATTCTCCGCCACTGACTTTTCAAGCGTTCCAGTGCATTCCGGTGCCCTCACATCTTGTCTTAGCAAGTTCACATCAATGCTGATGGTGTCTATTTTAGCTTCCAGAGACTCCTTCAGAATGCAATGGCCGCTAGAATCTGTTGATCTCCTTCCACGAGCGGCTGCTCCCTTTGAGGTGTTGAGGTTGCTTGGGCAGGGCTCTCCACTGCGAGCACAGTCTTGGTGCATGACTCCAAGGTGATCTGCTTTCCTTTGCTGTTCTTGGCTACAGATGCCATGACTTATCGCTGTTTCGTGTCTCCGCACCCATGCTAGTGATTGTGCTACCCAGGCGTATCGATTCCGCTGCTTGCCAGTCTATTAGTACAGGCAGGTTTTGCCACACCCCCAACGCTTGTTCCCTGGAGTACTTTGGAGTACCTGCTAGGTGCTACTTGTAGCTTCACGAACAGTATCAGCAATATCCAAATCTTCAGACTTTATCTGCTTGGGCCCTCTGCTCTGTGTCTGCCTTGACTTGTAGTGTCTGAAGGTGAACCGTCTGAAAATACCACCCAAAGAAAAACACTGACAATATCAGACTTGACGGGCTCTCTTAAAGTACCATTCCACTGTCATACTGTTAGAAGCTGGGCAGCAGTACTGTGCTGGAAACCATCCAGCAAATGCTGGAAGCGCCAATTGGCTCCTCTATTGTGGGCCAACTGCTGTTTAGGACTGTACTTCTTGAATCTCTTATTGTAATCTGGGACAGTTTCTTGTAAAAGTCTGATGGGGGCTGCCCGCTTTACTCTGGGATAGTGTACTCCCCACTGGCCACTTGGTCTATCAGGATAAGCAGTACATCATAGGCATCTTGTTTTGGGCCACTCAGACTTCGTATGTGTCACAAGATGCATTGGAGGTACCTGTCTTTAGGTTCACACTATGCAGCAAGAATGGTGTTCTGCTTTTGTTTTGCTTCCATGATTTGAAGCATGGTTTCCTTTGTGGTCCACCCAGCGGCACAATACGCTCTCAGTGCCTTATTCCATAGCGGTTCGCCTCCTCTTATCAGCCGTAGACAGCTCCCCCTGTTGTCCGCCCAATTTCAGCGGCGGAGTAATGTTAGCTATAATCCGCACCATTAGATGAATTGTGCTTGTGTTTATGTACACACTCACTGCGCAGGTAGGCGTCCCAACAGGGAGGTTGGATGCCCACTGGGAGTCGTACTTATGGACGCGCTCCTAATTATATTGGTCCAGTACACATGTTTGGGTACTCTTACCGTAAACACAGTTGGTGGTGCAACGCCAGGTGTACCAGCAAGGGATCACCTCACTATCCCACACTGGGTCTCTGCAGCGATCAATCAGGGCACCCAGTTTGTTGCAATCTTTCAGACCCACAGCAGCATAGGCCTTGTCAGCAGCACATATCCGACCGGCCTCCTGTGGTCCTGCTTGTGTCACGGCAAGTCCTTCCACACCAGCAGCTTGTCATGCGTTCTGCCCGTCTCCTCCTGTTACCCACATTCGGCTTGTTTTGCTATGGCACCACTCTTCCACTTGTCATTTCGCTCTCGGCTATATTGGGCTACTGCCGTTCCTGTCGAGTTGTACAATCCCTTATATGCTCGATCCCTCCTCCGCAGGCTGCAACTGTGTATCAGCTGTCCGCATTATTTTTCGTAGCCGCTAGCTGCTATTATCTTGCCTGTGGGTTCTGCCAATTTCACACGGTCCTCTACGGTAACATCGGGGCTGCATTTTCCTTGTTTGTTGTTTTCCGCACATGGCCTGCGCGTACACTGTCCCTCCTTGAGTGCTGTTCTTTGGATGCTGCCGCCACTTCTCTCGCTAGTTCAGGGACCACCTTTCACGACCTGCTTCAGGATGGCTGGCAGTGCCCACTCTGACCTGGAGGACTCCGTATCTGCAGATTAATGTGTAACTCTGCAATCACTCTCCAAGGCATGGTCCAGTCCAGCCCACATTGCAGTCTGGGTCTGGTTCGGTCTATGTAGCACACCATTGCCTCCTTGCACCGTGCCCCTTTGTGGCAGTGCCCAGACTTCGCTCAGCCCTTTGTTCTCAAACATCCGCCATCTTGCCTCTTCCGTCGTTAAGGCTCCTGAACTTCCATCGGCTTGCTTTGTCCAATTACTCCAAACAGAGCCTACAGCTCTTGCACATCAATGCTGCACCAATTCATAAGCCCAGTGATATTTTTATGTGTGCTAACGCACCATGTAGCCTCCAATATTTCACAGGATCTTAACTTTATGGTCACTGTGTAAGCTTCCTTTTGGGAAGGGAAAACCGCCGCCATTGAAGAAGGGTACTATCACTGGTGTGCTGAAAAAAAACAGAACTCGGACCCTACTGTCTAATAATACCTTCTTGGGAAAAATACTCAAGAAAATAGGCTCATCCCACTTGTATTTCTATACTGAGAGTATAATAAGGAGGAGCAGAAACAAGCTTCCTTTATATGAGGGAAAAACGTAAAGTGTGTGGACAAAATGAAAGCAGTAGTAATGATATTACTGGACCTTTCAGGAGCAAATGCCACTGTAAACCATGTCCAACCAATTACTCAAAGATACAATGGGCATTGGAGGCGGTGACTACCAGGCTCACTGTCTACATTCAAGATTACACCATGAAAGTGAACATCAGAGACAACAAATCCCCCATCTCTCCATCTACTGAGTGGTTTCTCAGGGCTCAACACTAGCCCCCTGGCTCTATAATGCATATGTGAGACCCCGGCTGATCTAATAGGGTCCTTCACTAATGAGATTCACTTTTGTGCAGAAAACTTTGAAGTTCTACTTTGCACCCTTTGGGTGGGTAATTCTCATCAAACATCATTGATAACTGTCTTTAAAGGACACAAGATTGGATTACAGACAAAAACCCTTGTTTGAATGCTGGTAAAACTGAACTAGTTTGTTTTGGGGTTCTATGTGATTTTGTTGAAAAGATTTTATCGAATTCGATTTGATCTATTTTTTTGTGGTAGATTTTGCCGCAAATATATGTGTGGGAGACCCCTCGTAGCCCTCCAATAAGCCCACTACATTATTTATTTACCTAAACCCAACCCCCACATATATTTGCGGCAAAATTCATTAACATAAATTCGATTAAATCGAATCCGACGAAATCTGCTGTGGTAAAACCTCCCTGTCCCTGTTTTGGCGTGCTAGTCCCATTAAATGTCCTTTTTGATTGGTCTACACCTATTGGAATGCCCCCTGTTTTGTACTCAAAGCCAAAAATGTAGGCATACTACTTGATGAACTGTTATCAAACAGACCCCAAATAAAGCTCACCCGACAAAGAATTCCTTTCTAGATGCATTCTCAAAAAAATAACTCTGTACCTGGAGAAACAACTCGATTACTGCAATACATTATGCCTGGGCCCTAACAAAGGTTCATCAACCAATTACATTGTTGCAAAACAAGGATGAAAGATGTTCTCCCTTACACCTGGTGACCTCCCATTTCTCCAGCTCTGAGAGCTCTACAAGGATTCCCTGTTGGAAAAGGAAACTTGGAGAAAAGTGTATACATTATTATTAGGAATACATCTGCTGTAGAATGTCCCAGGCTCTAGTGTTGTCAACCATGACCCTAACAGGAATTTAAGGTCTGCATCCCAGAATCAAGTGACAGCTTTTTGTAGGAAGATAATTTGCAACACTCGGAGCAACAAGCTAGAACTCTCTTCCTTCGGAAATTGCTCAGGAGTTCTGATTCACTACATTCAAGAACAAACCTATACTGTGGATGTGTGAGTGTCAGGTTTCACTTACTAGTGAGCCTGACAGATATTCCGTAAAACTACCTGAAGCATTCTCATCCTCATTTTTGGCCTACTCATATCGCCTGAATCTTGTCTAGGTAACAGACCCTCTTGATACCTTGACCATGATGGTACTCTTCTCAGTGGTAGAAGTGTACCGAAAAAAAAGTAGTGAAAATGTGGCCTCGGCAAGGGAGAGCGTAGGCGGAAGCGTAGTGCACCATGTAACAAGGTGTTGCAGCCGGGGAATTTCAATAGTCTAAGTGACCAGTAACTAAGGCTCCCATTACTTTACACTTGCACTGGGGCATGAATGGACAAATCCTGTGTATAAAATAGTGAATATGGTCGGGAAAAGTAGAGGAATTCTAAAGAGAAAAAATAAAAGTAGTGGAACACTGCTCCCCGACCGTTTCCGTTCACTTCTATCACTGCACTATGCATTGTCTTGCTACTCTGTGCTTATCCGTGCACGGTCCTTACTCTCCTATGTCTAACTAGAAACCCAGTCTTGCGGCCAAACGCTGCTCAATGTTGGTCCTCAGAAACCTGTTTTCCTGTGGAATCACGTGCATCAAGCGTACTGTAAAGGCACGCAACGAATTGGGCACACGCGCCCCTCTCCATCCCCCTGAAATGTGATCTGAGGGGCGGGGCTTCTGTGATGAGCCTTTAACAGTTCAAAGGACCAGGAACATGGTCCTGGGCGCATTTTGTTTCTTCTGAGGCAAATCTACAATCTGCTGGGCTTGGATGATCAAGCACTGCCTGTTTCCCAGTGTCACAGGCGCCCTGAGACACACAGGCTGTGTTCCTGGCTCTGCAGCCAGTGCCTTAATGAACTGACAACAGGTTTCTTTTGTCATCAGCAGCATAACCTTTCTTATGCATGAGGGTGAATTACCAACTGAAAGACCACCAGTCAACTTGCAAATCTGTGACAGTTAAAGTGGGCAACACAATAAAGACCCTTTGAAATATTTTTTCATAACCACAATGTCTAATAGCTTCATATGCTAAAAAGTAAAGTTTGCTTTGATGTCCTCAGTTGAATGTTCTTAAAACCATACATAACAACACGCTGGAGGTTTGTGACGAATCTCCAAACCTAAGTGAGTTTATTACACAACTTTTATTTATTGTGTCTCTTAAGTAATGAAAATAAAGTGGGTAAATAGATATTTTGCCTTTTGCATCTTGTTGTTTTCCATTCAGGATATGGAAAATAAAGGTACACTGATATTATTTTAGCTCAATATGCTGCTTAAAGGATTTACATGTGGTCCTGATGCTTTACTATGCAATTTGTGTATTTGGCAAGTAAACTCTATCGGACGGTATTATTATAGGCATTGACGCCCAAAACTTACATATTTGTCCCAAGTAAAGCGTGGAAGAAGGTGGCCATGCCTAAATTGCAGAGTGGGTTAAAATCCCTGCTTCGCTGTTAAGCGTAAGTGTGTGATCCTGGACAAATAATGTAATCTCACCCTGACTTCAACTGCAAAAATGGGAGTGCTTATAAGTGATTACGTTTACACCCTTCCTATAGAATAGTTCTAATAAGTGTTGGGGCAAATTGGTGTACCCTGGTGCTCCTCTGTTAGTGGCTCCAATACTGTCATATAGCATTGCATTATTGCTGCACTGGTTCTCCCTCAATCTTGTATCAATTGATTTGACAGGTAGACATAGGTCCTCATTACAAGTATGCCGGATTGAAAATAGCAGTGCCAGTCACACCGTACAGACACCCTATTCCGTCCCAGTATACTACGAGTCGCGATGCCGCAAACATGTGACCTCATGTGACATCCACTGTGCTACCGTATCCGGCAGTACTGCAAACGGAATCTGCAGAATGAGCCGTACTTCACGGAAACATTGCCATTATGGCAGTGGCACTGTGATAACGCACCGGAAAACCGCCATCGCGGACCAGGCATTAAACAGTGTCAGGTGTGCAGGAACAGGCCACAGGTGGCCAAAATCAGCCCAGCTGCACACCATGAGAATGCACAAAAGGACCACTCCCACACCCCACACCACTTCCAACACAACCATGCTGGCAGCTGCAGTAGCGGTAATGGAGCTGGAGGCCCTGCATGCAGGGATACAACTGGAAGAGGCATAGAGGCAGAGGAAGCGGCGGAGGCACAGGAGGAGAAGGAGGATCATCATGGCCATGCAGAATAACAATGCCCAGCTGGCAGTACCCTTCAGCCAGCCACCCATACCACGCGTAAGGGCCACACCCTTCAACCTCACCCAAACACAGATCCACGCCCTCTACCGGATGAACAGGAACACCATCACCTCCATAGTCGACCTGACCCACGATGACATCGTCAGCCTCATCCACATCCGTACTGCAATCCCCCCTTGATCAAGGTAGTGTCTGTGCTACATTTCCTGGCAACCGGCACCTACCAACACACTGAGAGTGAGATCATGGGCTATCGCAACCCTGTTTTTTAGTAGGGTTCCTTTTCAGGTCCTGGATGCCCCCCTGTGGCATGTGTTGGACCACATTGCCCTACCCAGAAAACTTGACCAGGTTAATGCCACCAATGTTGCGTTCCATGCCCTGGCAGGCATGCCCAATGTGATTGGTGCGTTGGACTGCACACATGTGGAGATGGTGGCCAGACATGTCATTGAGGCAGTCTACAGGAACAGGAAACGGTACCACTCCCTCAATGTGCAGATGATGTGTGATGCCCACCACCTCATCACCCATTGCTGTGCAAGATTCCCGAGATCGGCACACAATTCTATGGTGCTGAGGCACTCCACGCTGCCAGTGTACATGGCACATCACAGTGGAGAGCATACCTGGCTGTTGGGTGAGTTGAATTACTAATGCATGTGCACTGTTGAATGGAATAATACACTTTCACCAGAGCGTACCCGGCTGTTGGGTGAGTTGAATCACCAATGCATGAACACCGTGGAATGGGGAGGTGGGGTGGATAACTGTCACCAGTGCATGTGTGTAATACAAAGTCCTACACACAAATTGCATGCATGAGTAGAAGACAATGGGCCTCATTACGAGTCAGGCGGTAACCGCGGCGGTAAAACCGCCTGGTTACCGCCGGACTCGTATTACCATTCCGCCTCCGTGATTCCCGGAATTACCGGGGCATTACAACCCCGGTTTTCCAGGAATCACGGAGGCGGAATGGTGTAAATCCCCATTCCCATTGAGTCCTATGGGACTCAATGGGAATCGGGATCATGGAAACACCGGCAGCATCTCGTAATGCTGCCGGTGTTTCCTCGTCCGCCTGCATGCGGGAGGTGTTAAACCCGCCAGGTCAGACCTGGCGGGAACATCACCTCCTGCCTGCAGGGGTCGGGATCAGGCGGTCCGGAAACAACGGTGGCGGCGGGTTTACCGCCACCGTTATTTCCGGACCGCCAGGGTCGTAATGAGGCCCAATGACTTGCATGTGTGAAATGGCCAGACCGAGCACACCCAATCATTATAACTGCAAAGCTGTACAGGCACATCAAATGCACTACAGGTACATGAATGCATCACACCAATGCCACATACCCCTGCAAAACACACTGAGCACAACCCCCACCGCCTGCAGCATAGACAAGTCATATCAATTCAACCCACCTCCCCACCACCAGTGTACCCCACAGCATGTAACCAGTTCACCTACCTGTTACAAGTGCACATACCCATATGTATGTGACATGAATGCAAACAGAAATGTAGCACATATGAATGAATGGGAGATGAGCATTGAATGACATGCAAACGGAACCCGAATTGGCACACACAATGGGCAAAGCAGAAGGTGATGTAGGCATACGGGTATAGGGCAAGGTGTGTGTGAATTGGCAATGGAAAAGTGATTGCAAACCACCCACCCACCTTGCATAGGGACCAAGGCTATTGCCTGCATGCCAATAATTTTTCTGCCATCTCCTTCACTATAAAATGAAAACTATGAATCGGAATTTTTTGTGTAAACATCCATCAGTTTGCATGAATCATAGATGATTTGTAACCACTCCCATGCTGCATTTCAAACATTAAAAAATGCAAGTATGACTACATGCATGTAGCCATTACTAAAAAAAAATGCAAGTTAAACTGTGTGCAAGATTAGCAAACAATTGCTCCTGTGACTGTTGCTGGCCAAAGAAACATGTCAGCCATCTCAAGTACTGGGATGCTATTCCAATGCAAGCATCACACCCACCATGTATGAAATTTGCAATTAGATTGGCCAGCAATGAATGAGTGACATCACAGGGGAACCCGAACAAGGGCCTCATCACGAGGTTGACGGTAACCCACCAGTGATACTGGCGGTGTGACGCCAAACACGTAATACTGTTTCTGGCACCTGGCTTCCCAGTGCTACTGGGACAGTACAAGTCCCGGCTGTCCACCAAGACATGTGCCGAAAAATGTAAGTTACCATTCCAGTGGAGTCACATCGGATTCCATGCAAATTTGGACCCGGAATCACCGTCACTGCCAACAATGTTGCAGGTGCTTCTGTTACGTCTGCCTACCAGTTCAGACCTGTCGGGCAAAGCGGCTGGGGCAGGCAGAATTGTAATTTGCTGGTCCGGAAACAAGGCACCTGTTAAGCCCACTGGCACCTCTATATCCGGACTGGCAAAATTACCAGTTCCACCACTTCATTCCATTTACATGTATGTATGCAGACAGAAAGCAGGCAGATCACAGAATCAACATCTAACCATCCGTAGAAATTTGAAATTTGAAATTGCAACTACCATTGACAATGCACTGGATACTAGGGTCATCTGTGCCATTAGCTACGTTTTGTGCCAATCCCATGTGACAACGACCAACATACAGACTTTACTAACATAACACTGGCACCACAACGATTACGCCCCCTTTCTGCCCCTCCCATACAGGTGATGCGGAATACCCCTTGACGCCATGGCTGATGACCCCCATCAGGCGACCACAGACCCAGCGCGAGCAGGGCTACAATCATGCTCACATCAGGACATGGGGCACAATTGAGCAGACATTTGGGTAGTTAAAGGCAAGGTTCTGCTGCCTCAGCAGATCGGGGGGTGCACTCATGTACAGCCCTGCGAAGGGCGGTTAGATAGTCCTGGGCTGTGCCATGTTGCACAACATGTTTATCAGGTGCAACATACCACTTCCCCCGGACATGAACATGCACCCAGCAGAGGTGGAGGATGAGAATGACAGTGAGGACAAACTGCCATTGCCACATCGCAGGGATGCCGTGGATGGCCGTGATGCATGCGATGCACTGATTAACCACTATTTCTGAGCACATCACACAAGCACATGGCATAGGCCAGCAAACATAAACTTCACTGTACAGGGAATAAAATTCTCACTCACACTAAAAATGAATGTCCAGTCATTTCTATGCAACACCAAGCGTAATGTAATGAATATAATGCAATAACAGATGGACCAACACCCCCTGCCCCAACTATCTCTCCCCACTCCCCCTCCCCAACTAAATTTCTCCAGCATTGGATCTTTCATGGATTCACATGCTTAGAATATTCCACGTCGACAGACTGGGAACCCTCGGTACACTTATAAAGCCGTTTCCCATAGGAAAACTTCCGACACTTTTGTGTCCTATTTACGTCGTTTTTGGGGCTGCCCACGCATGCCCCACTAGGATGTAGCGGTATAAATGCCCCGACCCCGCGGCTCCCTTCAGATTTCAACCGTCTCCAAAGTAGTGGGAGCACCACATGTAGTCTACTATTTTGTCTAGGTTGTGCTGTTGGAGTTTTGTCCTGATGTCGGGAAAAGCGCTGTTCCACCCGTGCGCTACGTGCGGGTTGAAGAAGGTGTATGAGGGGGACGGGCATATGGATTGCATATATTGTCTACACCCTCATCATTCGGCAGACAAGTGCGACATATGTAAGGGCTTCTCCCAGAAGACTCTTAAAGATCGAAGTCGACGACTAGTGGCATGGTTAAACGATGGAGCGGGGGCATACCCACACCTTCGGAGGTAGGCTCCACGCGCAGCGTGGCCTCAGCATCAAAATCTTCAGGGGCCCCGCGCCGCTCGACATTGTCGGAACCCCGGTGAAGAAATAATGACCGGCGGAGAAGGAATCATCGGGAAGCCATTCTAAGGAGTCCTCGTCGAAGAAAGCCTCGTCATCCTCATCTTCGACGAAGAAAGACAGAAAGGAAAAGTCAAAATCCTCCTCAGGCGATCACCATAGATCGACCTCGAGTCGAGAAGCGGAGAAGCGTAGGTCAAGTTCAGAAAAGGCGGGAACGCCTCAGAGACCTACACGACCACCACCGTCGTCGACGGCAGGGCAGTCGTTGACCCCTTCTCTGCCACTGACACAATTGGTCTCAACTATTCTTGGGCCGCAGACGGTGACAGCGACGACGACGATGGGGCCAGCTTTAGCCTCGTCGATGGAGATTCCGCAAGAGGCCTGGCGACCAGAAGTATTCGACCCGGTTTTGCCAGAGACCCTACTGCAGCAAGAGGCCTTGTCGGTGTCCTCAGGAGATGAGGATGTGAGAGTAGCTGGCCCTGCAGACCTTGGGTTATGAGGAATTACCAGGCCTCTCTCTGGGGGAGCCAGCATTCCGGGGTCTACCTCTCTTCTCAATCCGCAGTCACTCTTGTCGCTGGAGGTTTTATCCACGTTACAAACTTTGCTGAAGACACTGGACGAGAGGCTACCTCAAGCAACTCCGGCCAGGTCGGCCATCGACGAACCGGGCCCGTCTCGTCAGCCACCTCCGTCAACCCCCACGGCAGTGCCAGCGGGTGAAGACCTCTCAGCTACATGCCACGAGGAGGGAGAACTGATAGATTCGGACTTCGACAGGAGAACCTTATCGGATGTCTCACTTTCCCCTCCAGGGATCCAACCTGAGAGTCTGAGGTGGAGTTAGAAACCCTGAGAAGCCCGGCTCAGCCGTCTCCCCCGGACGACGTTGGGTCATTTCACGCCATGATGGCCAAAGCGTGTACAGAATTCGGGTTGGCCCAGGAAGAGGAGAAAAAGGACTGCTTTCTTTTCGACCACATGGGAAAGAGAAGAAGGTTGGTGTTCTCGGTACCCATCCTGGATCATGTGTGGCAGGAGGGGTTACAGACCATGCGTCACCCTTTCTCGGAACCGGTAGTGCCTGGAGAAAAAATTCAAGGCCCCAGGAGCTACCCCCAAGTGTCTGTCCTCCCAACCAACCCCTGACTGGGTGGTGTCAGCGGCGGCGGCGAGAAAGGCGAGGGCCCAGCACAAGTGCACGACCCCCTGGAAAGTGAGGCCAGAGACAGGATGCCTTTGGCAAAAAAGTGCTGTCGGTAGGAGCAACCACAGTGGAAGCGGACAACTCTCTGGCTATAGTAGCCAGATACGACAGAGAGATGTGGCACCGACTGGCACCTATGCTGGAGCATCTTCCGGAAGAACATCGTAAGGCGGCGAAGTTACTCGTCAGGGAAGGTGAAGAGGCCTCCAATCATGCCATAAACATTGCGGTGGACCTCGCAGAATCGGGGTTTAAACAGGTGAATAACGGTGTAGTTCTCTGAAGGCAAGCATGGCTAAAATGCACCAACTTTAGACAAGAGGTGCAATACAAGGTGCTGGATATGCCCTTTGAGAGAGACCTTCTGTTCGGCGAGAAGGTGGACGAGGTGGACGAGGCCCTGAAGGGCATGAAGGAGGACTCGGACACAGCGCATTCCTTGGGTGCTCTCCAGAGTGGTCGAAGTTTCAGGTCTTTTCGTCCCTTTAGGGGAGCATCGGGAAACTCCAGATTCTCGGCATCGAGAGACAGATCCTTCAGTAGGCCGGCGTACCCCTTCCAGGGATACAGACGGGCTTCTCAAGCGGCAAAACGACACCGGGACTACCAGACCCCCAGGAAGAGAACAGGTTACTCGTCGTCGACGAGAGATAAGCAGACCAAGGACCAGCAATGATGGGCATCGGAACGTTCTAAGAGGCTGAGTATCGTGCTGCATCAACGAATGGGAGAAAATAACAATGGATCAGTGGGTGTTGGACACAGTAAGATACGGACATTCCCTGCAATTCAAAAGCAGCCCTCTGCACATTTCACCGGCGTTTGTAGCTCCTCCCCATCTGAGCATGTTGCAGCAGGAAGTAGCACATATGCTACAAAAAGGTGCTATAGAATTGGTTCTGTCGTCGCAGAAGGGTCAAAGGGTTTATTCCCGATACTTCGTGGTGAAAAAAACAAACGGAAAATGGCGTCCCATTCTAGACCTGCACGATCTCAACAAGACTTTGAAAAGCCTAAAATTCAAGATGCTCACGCTCCAGGAAGTGATCCAGTCAGTTCAGGAAGGGGACTTCTGGCATCTCTGGACCTGCAGGGCGCATACTTCCACATACCAATGTGTCAGCGACACAGAAAGTTCCTAAGGTTTGTGGTAGGACAGACTCACTACCAGTTCATAGTACTTCCTTTTGGGCTGAAATCCTCTCCCAGAACGTTCACGAAATGTTTGGCCCCGGTGGCAGCCTGGCTGAGAAGGCAAGGTCATCATGTGTACCCGTATCTCGATGACTGGTTGGTGAGGGGGTCCTCCCCTATGTCGACTCACACAAGTTTGCAGGCCACCATGCAACTCTTACAACGGCTGGGGTTTGCGGTAAACTTTGAGAAATCTTCGTTGACGCCGTCGAGAAGCTTGGTGTTCCTGGGTGTGCAATTCGAGACCCAGTCAGGATTAGTGAAGCCATCCCTCGACAGAATCACCAAACTCAATCGATTGGCAGGTCGGCTGAGAATCAATACCAGACTATCAGTGAGAAAATATGTGTCGATTCTGGGCGCTATGGCGTCCTGCTTTCCTCTAGTGGGCTACTGCCGCCTGTTCAGGAGGCCGGTTCAACAGTTTCTGGGGGACTGGTGGATGCAGGCCCAAGGGCTCTGGTCGGACAAGCCGACCGTCGACGACGACAAGCTCCTACTAGCTCTTCAGTGGTGGCAGAGCTTTCAGAATCTATCCAGAGGAATACCCCTACAGGAGCCAGAGTTTTGGCTAACCATAGTGACGGACGCATCCCTGACAGGCTGGGGAGCACACATGGGCACTCTACAAACGCAAGGTCGTTGGTCCCGGAGGGAGTCACTCCTGCACATCAATGTTCTGGAACTGAGAGCAGTGCGCTGGGCCTTGAAGTCTTTCCTGCTGCACATCAGAGGGTCCATAGTGTGAATGTTGACAGACGGCAATGTTTTACTTAAGGAAGCAAGGGGGCACACGGTCCAGAACCCTTTCCACCGAGGCTCAGAAGGTGTGGCATTGGGCTCTGAAACACGATATATCCAACGTAGCTCATCATCTCCCGGGAGTAAGGAACGAGCAAGCGGACTCACTCAGCAGAAAAATGGACCAAATACACGAATGGGAGATAGACAGCGTTCAGTTGTCGAAGGTCTTTAAGAAATGGGGACGGCCTCCGCTGGATCTCTTTGCTACGAAGAGGAACAAGAAGTGCGAGATGTATTCCAGCAGATGGCCACAGGAAGGTTCTCTGGGGGAAGCGTTCTCCTTCCCGTGGACGGACAAGTTCCTCTACGCCTTCCCGCCGTTCCCTCTTATAAGGAGAATTCTGCAGTGGATACGCAGGTACAGGTGCCGGGTCATCCTAGTGGCACTGTGTTGGCCGAGGCAGCCGTGGTTTTCCGACCTGCTTCACCTGTCAGTAGATCAACCGATAACGTTCCCAAAGGTTCCCAATCTCCTGTCCCGGGACGAAGGAACACTGTGGCATCACAATCCAGACAGTCTCAATCTCACAGCTTGGCTCCTGACTTTTCGGAGTTTGGTGCCTTGAGCATTTTGTCGGATTGTCGGAGAATCCTGCAAGCAGCACGGGCCCCTTCCAACCAACATGTCGAATGCGTGTAAGTGGAGAAGGTTTTGTACGTGGTGTCAAGGACAGCCGGGAGTGCAACCTCTAAGGGTAACTCCGGAGCAACTTCTACCGTATCTGCTACACCTGACGAAGAGCGGATTATCTTTTTCATCAATAAAGGTACACCTGGCGGCCATCTCTAGGTTCACGAGGAGGAGGCAGTCATCTCCCTTGTTTAGTGACAGGCTGGTGAAACACTTCATGAGGGGTCTGTTCCGAACATTCCCGCCGGTTAATGTTTTCCACCAACGTGGAGTCTTAATGTGGTGCTAGCAGGGTTAATGAAAGCACCCTTTGAACCAATGGCCACATCGTCGATGAAGTTCTTATCATGGAAATTGGCTTTTCTAATAGCTATAATATTAGCTGGGTGGCTCTCAGAATTGGTCGAAGACCCGCCGTACCTAAGGTTCTTTAAGGAAAAAGTGGTTCTGTCAACTAATGCTCGTTTCATTCCAAAAGTTCCTACGGCTTATCATAAACACTCGTCCATTGTCCTGTCTACCTTTTTCGCGACCCCCTCATCGGCTGCAGAAAAAGTCCTCCATACCTTGGACGTGAAGAGAGCTCTAAAATGTTACCTTCATCGGACTCAACAACTCAGATCTACGCAGCAACTCTTCATTGCATATGGTCCATCGGCGAGAGGAAAAGCAATTTCAAAGCAGGGACTGGCCCGATGGGTCTCGTCGACGATTGCCTTCTGTCATTCCAAAGCGGGAAAACCGCTACAAGGGCGTCCGAGAGCTCATTCCACGAGGGCAACTTCATCTTCGACAGCGTTGTAGGCAGGAATCCCGCTGGCAGACATTTGCCAGGTGGCGGCATGGTCAGTGCCTCACACGTTTACCCGCCATTACTGCCTCGAACGGCAGCACGCGGACGAGATACAAATGGGAAGAGCAGTCTTAAGCTATCTGTTTCAATAAGCTAAGCCCTTTTCAGGAAGGGTCTGTACTTATTTTAGCATATGTATATATGGACATATATATGTATATGTGTGTATATATATATATATATATATATCTATCTTGATATGTGCATGTACTTTTGCGTATTTATAAATTGGCAGTTTTACGTAAGGATGGTTCGGTATACGTATGCTTAGGAGGGTGCCGGATTGCATTCACACCTCCCCTTTTCAGGATCACTGCTGTATATTCTATTCTAAGCATGTGAATCCATGAAAGATCCAATGCTGGAGATGGGAATAGTTTCTTACCTGTAACTCCATTTCTCCAGCATTGGTATCTTTCATGGATTCACATGCGCCCGCCGGCCTCCCCGAAATGCAATCTACTTGTATAACTAGGTTTTCACCCCATTCTGCTTTGAAGGGGTTGAAATCTGAAGGGAGCCGCGGGGCGGGGCATTTATACTGCTACGTCCTAGTGGGGCATGCGTGGGCGGCCCCAAAAACGACGTAGATAGGACACAAAAGTGTCGGAAGTTTTCCTATGGGAAACAGCTTGATAAGTGTACCGAGGGCTCCCAGTCTGTTGACGGGGGAATATTCTAAGCATGTGAATCCATGAAAGATACCAATGCTGTGAATCCATGTCAATCGGTGCAACAGAATTTGGGCGGAATGGCCTGGGTAGCACTGGAAGGTGTCGCTTCGTTCAGCCACAACTCTGTTATGGCAAGGAAATCAGGAGTGGCCTTGGCAAGAACATCTTGAATTTCCACCCCGTACCGCATAAGAGAGCATGTGTTAAGGTGAGAAAAGCTCAAGGAATCACGTTGTTGGTGTGAAGTATGGACCCTCCTGGCCATCAGTACAATGGCAGTTGTAGCATGTCCAAGGGCACGTGCAGTGCGACGACCAGTGGCCTGCACAGTTTCTGTCATCATCTGGGCCTCTTCAAGGTGCTGCTGCACTAGGGTCAGTTAAGCCATCCTGCCATTCCTCAATACAGTGCTCACAGCCGTCCATTTCCCTGACACTGGGGAAAGGCGGGCATTGTGGGATTGTAAGGTTAATTGGGCTGAATTCAGCCTGCTCATAGCTTGTGTTGGCCAGTGGTGTCCTCTAAGGTGTCTCTAGAATTGTCGACTGCGTCCTCTGCACTGTAATCCTGGCCATGTGCATATGGCTGCTGTGATAGGGTTGTGTCCTTCTTCCTGCCGCTTGGCTTCTGGGCAATAGCAGCACTACAGGTAGTGCTGCCTGCATGGGTGCAGCAGCAGTGGTGACCACAGCAGATAGTGCTAACTGGAGGGGTGCAGCAGCAGTGGGGCCCACAGCAGGTAGTTCTGTCTGGATGGGTGCAGCAGCAATGGTGTCCACAGCAGGTTGTACTGTCTGGATGGGTGCAGCATCAGTGGTGTCCATAGCAGGTTGTGGTAATTGGATGGGTGGAGCAGTTGTGGCTGTGGCAGTGGTCACTGCAGTGTTCTGGGTGGTGGTGGTGGTCCATGCAGTATTGCACCAGCGTCATCTGGTGCCCCTTGAGGTGCTTAGTTGGCCTCCTTCACTGTCAGATGATGTGCCTGAGGGAGTCAGAAAGGCATGATGTTAGGGACCAGTGTGGATTCAAGAAGCACTGATACATGCATTATGTTGGCTGTAGCCGTGCTGTAGTGGGGACATGGCATGGTACATGGCATGGTGCACACATGCTTCTTTTGTGCATACTCAGCATCATGATGTGGGATGTATGTACATGGTAGACTGCTGCACTGGGGCTACTGGCGTGGTGTCCTGGCACTTGTGGGGTACAGTGTTAGGGGAGGGCCTGTCCAGCTGTGGGCTTTTGAGGTTTGGGGGGGTGGTATGAATGGGGCAAGCCTGGTCTTGATGGCTGGTCCAGTTGCAGGGCCAGTATTCGCATTTGGGATCTCGGATCGGCCTGGCAGGGACGTGGGGGACACATGTCATTGCCATTGTGTGCGAGGGTGGTCATGTGTGGGTGGAGATGAGGGTCAACATTGCTGTGTTCTGGTGGCAGTGGCAGCATGGAGGGCACACATGCAGTACACTGTGGCAGGTAGTTCTGTCTGGATGTGTGCAGCAGCAATGGTGTCCACAGCAGGTAGTACTGTCTGGATGGATGCAGCAGCAGTGGTGTCAATAGCAGGTTGTGCTAATTGGATGGGTGGAGCAGTTGTGGCTGTGGTAGTGGTCACTGCAGTGTTCTGGGTGGTGGTGGTGGTCCATGCAGTATTGCACCAGCGCCATCTGGTGCCCCTTGAGGTGCTTAGTTGGCCTCCTTCACTGTCAGATGATGTGCCTGAGGGAGTCAGAAAGGCATGATCTTTGGGCTTTTGGGATTTGGGGGGTGGTATGAATGGGGCAAGCCTGGTCTTGATGGCTGGTCCAGTTGCAGGGCCAGTATTCGCATTTGGGATCTCGGATCGGCCTGGCAGGGACGTGGGGGACACATGTCATTGCCATTGTGTGTTGGAGGGTGGTCATGTGTGGGTGGAGATGAGGGTCAACATTGCTGTGTTCTGGTGGCAGTGGCAGCATGGAGGGCACACATGCAGTACACTGTGGCAGGGTGATGTATGTCTGTGTGGGGGCAGATGCTTGTACAGTTGACAGTACAGGGTGGGTGCTGGTGTATTGTTCAACATGAATTTCAGGCATGGGTCACTGTTAGGCGGCCAGGGTGTATGTCCACGAATGCAACCTGGATGTTGGTTCATATGCTGGGGGGTGTTCATGCAGGATGATTGGGGGGGAGTTGTGGACAGTGCAATTGCCCTTTCAGTGATATGTTGGTACAGTGGTGGGAGCAGGGTGGCCAGGGCTGATGTTCATTACATTGGGGTTAAGTGTACTCACCGGCCTCTTTGAGTGTCCTGGCTACAGCCTCCACAGCGCCAACCCCTTCCATCGACTCCATGTGCAGCACACTGCTGCACTTCTCCTCCCCGGGCATCAGATGTATTGGTGAGGAGGTACCACCAACTGTGGCCATGCTCTGTCTCCAGTGTGCAGAGAGGAGGTTCCGGACCCTCAGGCGGAGGTCATCCCAGCGCTTGTGGCAATCTCTCACCATGCATGGTGTTGTCCCCACTGCAGACACCTTCTGTGCCACCTCTTCCCATATAGACTTCTTGCGCAGCTGGGTTAGGCGGTGCTGATCATTGGTAGAGAACTCCCCTGCATGCAGGACATTGGTATCCACAAGCATGTTCATCTCTGCCCCTGTAAAACGCGGCTTACACTGGTGGGTCTCACATGGTCATTGTGCTTTTTCTTCCGTCAGGAGGGGTGGATGCTGCGTGGGAGTTGATATTGCAATTGATTGTATTTTTGTAATGGCCGCCGGACTGCTTCCTGTTCCAGCGATGACTTTGTTTCTGGTCACGTAATTGCGGCAATGTAGTTTCTGGCACAGCTGGGACCGGCACCGCAATGCCAGATCCAGGGGCACTGGCACCAAGGTCAACAATGTTGTGAGTTTTGGCCACTTTTCACAGTGTTTCCGTGATGCCGGTGCTGCCGTTTCCGGCATGCTGGAAAACGCATGCACGACAACCCGGGTTGCTGGAAATGGTGGCACCAGCATCACGGAAACTAGGTAAACTTACCGCCAATCTCGTAATGAGGCCCGGAGTCTCACCAGCCAGCCAGTGCACCAGAGATTCTAGTATAGCGGACTAACTGTGGTTGAACCCACATTACATTTTCTCCCCTGTTGCTCCCAGCCACTGAAGTTGCTTGGGCAGTCCAGAGTACTGCCCTACTCTCTGCTATGCCCTGTTATACTATGATATTGAGTCTTTCATTGCACACCATCTGCCATTTTAACACTTTCTATGAGATTCATGATCTGCAAGAAATAGGGTAGGGGGCTAATGTACTGGCAGTGGGATCAGGCCAAGATTGCCTTGTTACAACATCGATGTATGGAGCAGTGGTTATGTGCGTTTCAGGTAGCTAAGGTACCTGTTTGTGTGATTGACAGAAAATTGAAGCATTTTGCTTCTTGTTTTTGCCACCGATTCACCATAGAGCCAAAGACCAAAGGAGGCATGGACCAAAGGTCCAACTCGCAAGGGAACCAAGGACCAGAGGAGAGTTCACCAGAGCAGCCAAGGACCAGAGGGGCAACTGACCAGAGAGGTTCACTTTTACCTTAGTTTTATTGGAGGGAAATTACTTGTTTTGTTATTTACCAGCCCATTGACTGCCCACGGCAATGCTAATTCCCATGGGAAATCCCACCCACTACCTGCCCCTCCCAAAACACATCCTCATGGGATCTCTTTCAGCTAGCTTTATCAAGCATTAGTATCAACCATTAGCCTTCCAAGGTTATTTCTAAGCAGTTTTCTGAGAGTTCATTTGTATTTATATTTTGTATTTTTGCATTTGTATAGTGCACATGAAGGACCGAACCGTATAGCGGCGCAGATGAAGTAACATAAGCATGCAAAAGCAACACTAGCCAATGTGAAATACAGCACAAAACAGCATCTGATACGACAGAAAATCATCCTACAACAGGAAAGTCTTCAGAGCTCTGCAAAACTTACATAGGATTTGGTGGCCCTAATTTCAATTGGGAGTGAGTTCCACAATTTTGGGCTAAAAATCGCAAATCTTCTATCTCCTCTTAATAAGTAGGTAGAGTGAAGGATCACCAGAAGATGGCAGTCACTAGATCGCAGAGATCTCATGGGTTGGTAAGGCCGGACCAAATCACTCAGATAAGCTGGGGCCAGCCCATTTACACATTTAAAAATAAGGCAGGCTGCCTTAAATCTAATATGGTCTTCAACCACAAGCCAGTGTAGAGCTCGGCGAGATGTGGAGGCATGGGCAGTTTTGTCCAACTTACAAGTCAACCTAACAGCCGCATGTTGAGCTTTTTAAAGTCTCAGCATTTGTTTCGAAGGAATGCCGGTCAATTGGCTGTTATAGTAGTCCACGTGTGCATTGGTCAAGGCACCCACCACTGGAACCTGATCTTCCACAGGGAGATAGGGGGAGTACCTGACGTAATATTCTCATGCACTGCCTGGACCTTTGCTCCAACCTGGCTTTCACTACCCAAATTATCTTGCCAGACACAGCCTAGATTTTTAACCTTGGAAACAAATTTTAAGTTAGTTCCCAGAAGAATCGGGACCAGCAGCTTCTTAGAAGCAGTGAGAAGATGTTTTGGACCGAACAAAATCAGTTTGGTTTTAGCAGCATTTAGTTGGAACTGATTGTTGGGCATCCAGCAACCAACTTCCTCCAAGCACTGCCCTACTTTACCAAATGCTTCATCAAAATGAACAATCCTGACAAAGATTTGGGTGTCATCTGTGTATGAGTGGGAGCTCATGCTGTGTCATCTCAAAATCTCCAGCAGTGGACGTATATACAAATTGAATAATAAAGGTGAGGGTGACGACCCCTGTGAAACTCCACAGTTCAACTTAATGAGGTCCGACTAGAATTCGTTCAATCTCACCTGCTGATGGCGATCTGTCAGAAATGATCTGAATCAGCCAATAGCCTGCTTGGAGACCCTTCCAGTTACTTGGAGTCAATCTAGAAGGATGGAATGGTTCACTGTATTGAACATGTGGACAGATCTAACATTACCAGGAGAGAGAGCTCACCTTGGTCTGCAGCCTTCAACATATCATTCTGCACAGATAACAGAGGAGTCTCTGTTCCAAATTTAGGTCTAAACCCAGACTGAAACATGTCCAACAGAGATTCTTGTTCCACAAATTCCTGCAATTGGGCTGTGACCACTTTTTCAAGAATATTTGCAGGCCAGGGAAGACCTGCTATTGGTCGATAGTTCTGCAAAGTCTCTGAATAAAGAGTAGTTTTTTTCAGCACGGTTGTTACAATAGCATGTTTAAGACCTTAAGATACTATCCCCTGAGTCAGGGATGTATTAATCGATTTCATCACAAACAGAGTTAAATCCAAAGCCAAGCATTTGGCTGCATAGGCTGGAAGGAGAAACAAAGAGTCATTGGTTGGTTTGAGAGTCTGCAATAATCAATATACATCTCCCTCTAGTACTAGATGAAAATCAAAGCTAGGTAATGGGCTCTGTCTCAGTGAGTCAGATGATTCCACTGAGAATTGATTAGTTGGAAATTCCGATCAAACTGTAGCCAGGGTTCAAGTTTTTTCAGCAATGCCCATTTTAATCTGTTAAATTTTTTCAACAAAAAATAAAATAAAAATGTGGCCTGCATAGAGGATAGATCTATTGAAGTAGCCTTACAGCTCGGATTACAGAATTTGGAGACAATAGAATAAAGTTCCCTAGGTAAATTATTGGCGGTATTTAATTTTTTACAGAGAAAGTCTCTCTTTGCTTGGAAGATGGCTGACTTGTATTCCAGCAGTGCACTCTTGGCCTTGCTAATGTTCTCAGGGGATGGTTTCTCCTGCCAATTATCGGCCTGTCCTACTAACTGGCTTACGCAGAGGAATTCAATTCAGCGTGAACCATGGTTTAGAGATCTTTAATTTCTTTGGTTTTGAAGGAGCAGTTTTAGCACAGATATCATCAATTTACAAGGCTCAGGCTGCAAAGTATTGATCACAAGAAAGTAGAGAATTGATGGAGGCAAGAGCCCTTTTGATATCTCCACCCATGATTCTGTCTAAGTCCTTAATTCTACAAGAGTAACTGACAGAACTGCCTTTAGTATTTACACTGTCTCCCTTTGGTAATGGCATTGAAAAAAACTGAACAAAATGATCAGACCAGTGAACTGGTGTGGATTCCTTCAGGGAGGCATAGGAGCCCTCGCAATAAGCACATCTAAACAGTGTCCTTTTATATGTGAGGACAGGATTACTAAAGGATGCAAACCATGAACATCCACAAGTTCCCATAATTCCATAGAATCTGGTTTGGCAGAGTCATCTAACCAGATGTTCCAATCTCCCAATAATAGTAATTCCTTGTATTTACTCCGTCCAGTGACTAAGAAGGAGTAAAGATTCTCCAAGAAATGTTTACATATGCCAGGAGGTCTATAGCCTGAGATCAGATGGCAGATAAACTAAATGCCAAATGCCCAACCTGAGCATCGTCTCAGGGGATAGCTCAGGGGCAACATGCTCGCCTTGGAAGCAAGTCGACATGGAGCAACACAGGTTTGATCCCCAGGTCCACACTTAGAAACCTCTGGGTATTAAGTGCGTTATAAATAACATATCATATCATATCACTCAAGAGCATTGAAATCAGAAATTTGCAAGGCATTTTGTGTATGATTGCTTTGCCACCCCTTTTTTTAACCACTCCTGTTAATACATTTAATCAAGTAGTCCTCTGGTACTAGTTCATGAAAAGAGCTCTGGGACGTTTCAGAGAACCATGATTCTGTCTTTAATAATAAGTCTAGATCATGATGTTCGATGAGTTCTGCTATTTCAGTAGCATGAGCCACCGCCAACCTAGCATTGATGAGTGCAGCTTTAAAGCTCAAGACTTCCATATTGGTCATAATGGCGTAATTACAGTTGTAAATGGCTTCTGGTGTAATAAAAAAGCTTACACAAAGTTTGCCTTCAGCCACTTGATGTAGATCTGTTCCATGCACTGAACTCCTTTTAAAAACAAGCAATCACAAAGCCAACAGTTTTGGGTTGAGATATTAGAAAGGCATTTGCCAGTTAATGCCATCATATGCCTATGTAATCACTAGGTAATCACTCAATTTTTCAGGCATTGCCATCTTATCGCAAGGTACTACCATTATATTTGTACCTATCCCATACTTGCACAAAAGCCCAAATTGTCAGCTTTTCCAGTGCTTGTTCATTATTCCAGGCAATGTCCAGTTTAGCCACAAAGCAACAAGAGACATTGTAGATGGCAAATCAAAGGTAAAACCCCATCCAGCACAGTCCTACCCTCCCCCATCTCCCACCATCCCACTCCCTTCTTTTTGGATACAGAGTACCACTAGTTCCTTTTTTCCACTTCCACTTCCACCACTGTTTTCAATACAGCACTTTTAACACGAATAAACAACTTTGGCACAGGATGCAGCGTTGACTCTACTTGAACTTGCCTCCTCGCTTGCAAACTGTGTTTATAAAAAGAAGGTGTGGTTTTGCAATCTAATGTAAGCTTAGTATGGAATTTAAAGGCATTGTGACGTGCATTAGGAGTGACAGTGCTAACAGGCGGGTGCAGATCAGAAGCGCATGCGTCTTAAGTGATGATCTTCTTCAATGGGTTTGGGGTATTTTATGAAATGCAAAGAATCTGAGGTCTGATCCCTTGAAGTGCTTTGTGGAAAACTTAGTTACATAAAGCATTTTATTGTTAGCACCTGCATTCAAATGCATACATTTTCTGTCAATTGAAATCATGATGTGGGATTAGTACGTACATGCCAAAAGAGTGATTGGAAGGGTAAGGGGGACAGGAGACAGCTCATTCTTCCAGTGGTCCTTAAGTGGGTGTTTTCAGACTTAAAGGAAAGACTGCTTGTAACATTGAAGCTGCACTAGAATAGTCTCATTACAATGTGTAAAGAAGTTAGATGCCCCGACACATGTAAGTTGCCACTCCACCACTGTCTCTGAAGTTAGCTCCTGTCCCAACATTTGAAGGGTTAGCCCCCGCCTAAATATTAGCCTAGGTACTGTTATGATTTATTAAACGGTCACTCTCAACTCAGGGAGTTCCTTTCCCCCCCAAGCAAGGTGGCGTGCGCCCAAAGCGATTATACAGATTCCACTTTAGTGAGGCCTCCAAACTATCTAGCACCACCTGAGCAAATACCCTCTTTGACACCAATGGACTAGGAACCAGGTGTATAGTAAGAATATATATTTATTTAAGGTTTGACAAAGAACCATAAAACAACCAAAACATCAACCACCAACGCTGTGGCACAACACAATGGCCCTCATTACAACTGAGGTGCTAAGTGCACCAACTTTACCACCATGGTGTAAACTACGTTTACACCATGGTGGATGGCGGATTTACCGCCCCATTACAAGGTGAGTGGGGCGGTAAATCCCCATTTCCCATTTTCCCTTCCCCATTCCCATTTTTGCCCCATAGGGCATAATGGGAGTGGGGAAGGCGCTAATTACGGCACCGTAAATTACGGTGCCGTAATTAGCACCAAGGTGCCTTAGCACCATGGAACTTAACGCCTGCAAAAAGCAGGCGTTAAGGTGGGAATCAGGCGTTAAGGGTTAACGGTGGCGTTAACCCTTAACGCCTGAGTTGTAATGAGGGCCAATATCACAATTTTAAATTGCTTGCACCAATTGACTGACTTGTATTACTAATGAACTTACATATACTACAACACACACATAGGCCCTCATTACGACCCTGGCGGAAAGTGACTGACCGGACCGCCACAGCGTAAATAGCGTTTCCGCCATTGCACGAAGGAGCAAAGTGCGGCCCATTCCGACCCATCGGGCACGAGCACCACGGCATGGCGGAAGTGCAAAGTCCGCGATGGCGGAAATGACCCCCAAACGGCCCACACCGCCGCCGTACGGCGCCCTAGGTGCAATACCGCCACCCATCACAGCGGACACCGCAGTGTGCGCCTACCGGAAAGTACGGTGACCGTAAATATACGGAAACGGAAGTAAAAACATGGGCCCGGAACGGGAAACATCCCGCCGTACACCTATAAAACCACAAAAACCGCACAACCACTAAAAACACTACCCCGAGACACACCCCAACCCGTCATCCACCCTAGCGAAACCAAGAAAAATGGGAAAAGTAGCGAAGAAAGCGTGCGACCGCAAGCGGCAGGTCCACTTCTCCCGTGAGGAACTCACCGTGCTAACAGAGACCCTCCAGGAGAATGCTGCCGTCGTCTTCTCCACGCAAATGACCAGGACGGCACTTGCGAACAAGAAGGCCATATGGGCTCTGGTGGCACAGCGGGTAAGTGCGGTGGGGACCGCACCCCGCAACCCACAGCAATGCAGAAAGCGATGGGACGACCTGCGGATACGCGTCCGCAGCATACTCTCTGCCAACCGCAACATTGCCACAGCCACCGGGGGAGGTCCTGAATCACCCATCAAGTTGACCCCCTGGGAAGAAATCTGTGCCTCCACCATCGGAATGGAGAGCATAGAGGGAGTCGGAGGGATGGAGAAAGGAGTGCAGACATCCGAAGATTCAGGTAGGTGGGCCAGAAAAAACAATGCTAAATCCACAATGTCCAATCATGTGAAGTACCATGTGTCCACATAGTGCAACAGAAACACATGTCCAGGGGAACGTCCACACACATCGCCCTGATAGCGCACTTTAAAACTCACAATAAATACATAAATAATTAAAAACCCCTAAAACACCCACTACACGTGCAGCAGGCACACCCTAACTGCAGGCTGCCAAACAACTGCACCCTCACTCCACACACAAATGAAAGCACCTCCAAGGCCCCGACCCAAATCACCCTCAGGTACCACCCCAATGCATGTGATACAATGCCATTCCAATACCCACAGACCCATTAAATAACCCTCGCCCTCCTTTACTCCACCACAGGGTCCGATCCAAACGACGAGCATCAGGACACCCCTACCAGCACACCTGCAAAGAGGGCCAAGACCAACGGCCAAAGACCCTCCACCTCAGCTGCACGCATCAAGACACGGCAGCTGCACACAACAGGTGGCAGCACAGAGGAGGGAACATCAACAGGCACCCCAGCAGCCAGCATGCCCACAACACCACCACCACAGGTCCCCCCAACGGATGCCACAGAACGCACTGCCTCTGGTGGCAGCAGCACCATAGGTGACACCCCATTGATGGCAGCATGCTCCGACACAGAAGACGGGGATGTCGAAGTCAGATCCATCCATGACCTGTCCCATTTCCCCTGTCTGTCCCATCCCGTACAACATGAGGATACCACGCAGGGGCACCCACAAGACGACGACTGGCCATCCCCCACAAGCCCTGTGGCAAGGCAACATGAGGTCAACAGCCCCTCTGTGACACCCCCGCAAATGGCCATGGCCCAGCAGAGGCAACAGTCCCTCGACCAGTTAATCGTGCAACAGCAGCAACTGGCCACGCTCCTCAAGGACCATGCCGATGAATGTGGGCGCACTAAGGTAGACATAGAAACATCAACTGAGACACTCAGGGCACAAATCGAGAGTAGCACCGAGAGCCTGAGAGTCCAAATGGAGAGTAGCACCGAGAGCCTGAGAGTCCAAATGGAGAGTAGCACCGAGAGCCTGAGAGTCCAAATGGAGAGAAGCACCGAGAGCCTCAGGGGGGAACTGCATGCGACGGCCAAGGACGTATGTGCCGAACTTGCCGCAGTGCGCCGTGTGCTCACTGAGCTCTCGCAAACCCTTAGGGACATGCATGGACGTGAGCAGGCAGACACATCATCCGTTGCAAGCTCCGTCCAGGGCAGCCCCCAACGTAGATCTGGAAGGAACCTGCGCTCCACAGGCAGGGGTGCCCCTGATACCCGCAGAGGGGGCTTGCAATAGCGACAGCCCACTGACAATGAGCATCTTTGGACACTGGTGTTCGGGGGGGAGTTAGGGGGGTGGAGGGGGTGTGTTGGGCTCACTTGGGTGGCGGGTCGATAGGGTGTTCAACATGACATCACATATGCCATAAAAAGTGCACGATCAACCAATGAGATGTGTGGACATTGATCTTTGTGTACTAGGCCATCATAGGCGTACAGTCCATATTGTGCATGTCCCAGACACACGCAGTGCCACGAGTCCCGTGTCCATGTATCAGCCACCAGGCGTGAGTGCTAGAAGCATACATCAATGAGATGCTGACGAATGTCACGGGCCTCCGGTGCCTCGCAGACTCCATGAGGTGCTGCCACATCCCCACCCTCATCATGACCATCATCAGGTGCTTGCAGTTCTGCGTCAGGGGGCATGGGCACATTTCTACGTACGCACATGTTGTGGAGCATGACACATGCCATGACCATCTTTGCAACCTTCTCATGGCGGTACAGGAGTGCCCCGCCAGACCTGCTGAGGCAGCGGAAACGAGTCTTCAGTAGGCCGAATGCCTGTTCAATGACTACACGGGTACGTGAGTGGGCATGGTTGTAGTCCTCCTCATGCTGGTCCCGTGGGTTCCGGACTGGTGTGAGGAGCCATCTCTTCAGTGGATACCCAGCATCACCTGTATGTGGACGATAAACGTATGATGTGGAATGCCATTGCTACGTACGCACACCCCCCCCCTTCCTGCCAGGTCATTGCCGCATCACATACCCCACATCATCATGCATGAAATGAGACTCACCGAGTAGCCAGGATCTGTTCCCTGCGTGTCGCTCCATGTAGCGTGGTATAGTAGAGTTCCTCAAGACCATAGAATCATGGGTTGATCCAGGGAATCTGGCACAACAATGTGTAATGATCCTGTTGGAGTCACACACCATTTGTACATTCAGGGAATGAAATTGTTTTCGGTTGCGGTACTGGGCCTCCATGGCATGTGGGACGACCAATTCCACATGGGTGCAGTCGATGGCACCAATGCAACCCGGTATGCCGGCAAGTGCATGGAATCCCACTTTTGTGTTGGTAATTTCCTGCTCCGAGCGTGGTAGAGAGATGTAGTCGTCTGCGTGCTGCAGGAGGGCATCGAGCACTTGCAATAGTGTCCGTGAGAACAGTGGCTGAGAAATGCCATGCAACTGTCCGACTGTGTGCTGGTAGGTGCCTGTGGCCAGGAAGTGGAGTACAGACACCACCTTCAGTAGGGGTGGGGTGGCGGTTGGGCTATCTATCATGCTGACAAGGTCAGCGTGTGTCATGTCCACAATGGCGGCTATCGTGTCCCGGTCCAAACGGTAGAGGGTGTGGATCTGCTCATCAGTGAGGTTGAACGGATGTGCTCGGAGGCGTGGGATTGCGGGCTGCCTGCGTGGTGGTAGTGGCTGTGCTGGCGGCCCTTGCTGGCCCTGCCTTGGCCTCCTCCTCCTCCTGCGTCTCCTCCGTGCGGCCGGTTGTAGTTGGTGTTCGTCTTCTTCTTGGAGTTGGAGTACTTGCAGTGCTATCAGGTCCCCCAGGGCCAACATCGCGAGTCCTGCCGGGAGCATTTCGGAGTGGGTGTGGTTGTGGGAGGAGACTGGGTGTGCAATTTATGTGTTTTCAGGCTGTATGGCCTCCACCTGTGGTGATTCATTCCACCTGTGCAAGCTGCTCTCCCCTTTGGGCGAGCACGTCCCGCACACAACGCTGCAATTCGAGGAATGGCATCTTGCTATTGCATTCATGTATTTGTACCCGATGGCCGTGTAACATTTGTTGATATGTACATTCGGCTATGGTCCCATTGTTTCACATACAATCTTTGCAGTCGCGAACAGACTTGTGATGGGTCAGTGGAACGTAGTACTCGAGTAACGGTGGGCCCTCATGCATCACTGTACCGAGTTGCAACGACGGGCGGGGCGTCCCATTCGTGGGTGAAGGCAGTTGCCATTTTCACACACAGCCGCACTAGATGGATTAATTTGTGATTTCAAACGGCCACAGATGCCTTTTCGACGTGATGTTGCAAATGAGGAATTCGAAGGGCGGCGCTTTCGGTTTTCAGCTAGCGGCGAGGAGATGCCCACAGGTCTGACTGCAAATATAACGTTCTATTGTTCAATGTCCTTGAGACAGGGGCCATGGCGAGGATGCAATGATTGATATGAATAGTTTGGGATGCGCAATAGCGACGTGGGCGATGAGGCCGGACGTTCCCAAATACATGTTACTTCACAACACTGGAATTACGGGCTGGGGCACTGTGGATTTTGCAGGCTGCATAACGCACAGACTCAATGGAAATTTCTAATGTTATGTGAGTAAATATTCAGGCGTTTTTATACCGGGATGAGGGAATGATGAATGGATGCATGGATAGGTGATTTGATACAGGGTTTGCCATGTACAGGGCTTCTTGGAATCTATCCGCCTCCCCTGCGCTATGTGATGCAGGGCTGCCATAGTGGGACCATCGTCTATCTGGCCTTGTTGAGCCCTCCCTGTCTCGACGCGCCTTCAGACACTTGTGTCCATGCACGTTAACATTCCCATCTGATGGAATCTGTTTTGACAGACGCATGCACAGGTACACTCGTTTGTGATGGTGTTTACACCTCGATATAGATGGTTATGAGTCGCAAGTGGTTTTGGGGTGGTGATGATCCTTTGGAGTGGGCTAGCATGCATATGGCTGTGGATTTAGTGTGATCATTGAAGTGAGTTGTTGGAATGTAGTTCTGATGGCCATTCTGTTCTTTTTCTTTTCTTTTGGTTGACAGGTATCTCCTCCCCTTTTGCCACTGCCATCTGTATGCCAATCCTGCAGATGGCTTTTACTCCCGACACCTGCTGCTTCGTGTTAATCAGTGGAGCAGCATTACGATCTTATGGGACGATCGCCAATGGGCCACATGCCCTTACGCAGTACTACTGGCTCGGAGCAACATTTCGGCCTTTCAGCTGGACTAGTGCCTCCCCATTGGGACGGCCCTGCGGTTCTGTGCGCTTCCATGTTGCCTTTTCGTACGTGAATGTGGCTCGGTGTACCATGATGGAACAGGGCGTCACACAAGTAGTAGCTGGTCATTCCTTGCGGATGCAGCCCACAATGGTGATATGTGTTTTGGAGTTCATGGACTAATGGCTGTATGGGCTTGGTGATTTTGTTGTGCATTAAATTTCTATTCTGATATGGGCCGTGTAGCGTTCTTCTTTGCGAGTGATGTGGCATATTCCTATTTGGGGAGCGATGTATTGTGAGGAGATCTGCATTGGGTTCCAGCTTCGGAGTTTAGTTGCGTGGTACTGTGCTGGGCGCGTTTGCCTACGGAGTGTGGTCAGGGATGGGGGCTGCCAATATGACTGTTTGAATGTTGTCATGCTCAGGGGCGGGGGATTGGGTTTTGTGTAACAGATGCCGGTCAGCCAGGTGGACTGGTGGAATGTTGTGATTTTCGGAATATTGCTGGTCACAGGTGCCTGTGTTTGCGTGCGTTTCTGGGGGGGGGACTGTGGTCATGTCCATTGGAATGGCTTCTGTATTCGTGCCATCTGTGCCCTGCAGCTCCCATTGACCCCTCTTGTGATTCTTTTGTTCGTTGGCATGCATGGGTGACTTGTACTTTTCACTGGTTGCATTGTGACTTCATTGCACCTACGGGGAGTTGTACTTTGTGGGCAGGGAGCGGTGTACAGGCACTCAGTGGGGCCGTTTACGGTTGATTCGCGATGCCGTACTTCTCACCATGGCGGAATGGTACTTTCCGCCATGCTTGATGGCGTTAGGTACATGTCCGCTAGGGTCGGAATTCGCGTACCCTTGCGCCATGGTGGTATTTACGGTTTGGCATGGCGCGCGCGCGCGTACTTGGTGCAGTTAGCGTTGGCGTTCACTACGGTGTCGCTAATGGCTTCGTACTTTGCGGTGACGGGTCATAGACGCACCGAGCGCTATTCGATGGCGGTATTGCATTTCCGCCATCGTTTTCCGATTTCCGCCAGGGTCGTAATGAGGCCCATAGAATGTAGAGACTTTATATCAAAAGACACACAGAGGATTTCTTGCACATTCACAATTATTAAATTTGAAACAAGCCCCAGTAATTGCTTGGGGTTATCACACTGCTCTTCTCTCCCAGCAACCCCCATCCCCATTATATATGACCCCTTAATTTGAAGGCAAGGTACATGGAGTGGGAATACAGTAGCAGAATCATTTTGGCCTCTTATTTTAATAAAGGCAGGGTTTGAAAAATAGACACAATGAACACATCGTTTTGATCTTTATATTTGAATGTCAAAGTTTAGAAAAGGCAGGGCCTTGGTAAAATCGTTTTGGGATAAAAGTAAATAAATGGGAAATTTTGTTTTGCACACTCTACATTCACTTGAATGTCAGCATTTAGGGTTACTTATTTTGGGATTATGGACACCATCTTCTCTACAGAAGGCAGGGGTTTCAGAAAGGTAGAGTCACAAATGTACTTTATTGTCTATACCGGCTCTAACACATTGGGCATGAACTTTGTTCATTTTGAACTCTAACAACACTCATCCTGTGATTTTCTATATGGGAATTAATTGATTTAACTTCAATTCAATGTGCTAAGGATCTACCAGCTTCCCCCTCCCCACAATTTAATGGAAGGGATTAAGACAGGCAGTCCCCAACACAATTCAATTTAAACGGATGGGGTGATTTTCTATAGTGAAATTAATTTGAGTTAGATTTAATTAAAAATTGTGCTAAGGGTCTCCCCAGTTACACCCCCCTAACCGCTATGCGAGATGGAGGTTGAGGCTGGCAGATCCCCTCCAGCCATTTGTTGGCATTTGGACTAATCTACTTACAAGGGAGGCCTTGGTTATGGGAAATCCTGGGAAACAGCAGGGCTCCTCTGAGTGCAGCACAGATCTGGTCAAATGCTTCTGTCAGGAGTAGTCCCCAGCCCCCAGACTTCCTCTGGCTCCTCCCTCAAATGGCAGGCCCAGCTAGCTTCTAGATTTCCCAGTCTCCATCACCCATGTAATGTTTAAGGCCTTGGTAGCTCCCTGTCACCTTGCTAGTTGTTCCTTGCAAGGGTCCAGTAGTAGACTACCTCCAGCAATAGAGTGGAAAAGTGAAGGGAAAAATCAAAAGTCCAAAGAAAGGCCCCAAGAGTCAAAGAGTCAAAGAAAGATCTCCTTCAGATTGAAAACTGATCTCTTATAGGTCTGGTGACAGTCATTTATTTTTATTTTTTTATTTATTTGTTTTTATAGTGCCCAATAGTCCATGGGCATCGTGTTGCTGTTACATAGATAGGTTAGCTCCTTGGTTACAGTGGTACATACATTGAATATCATAGCTATTACAGTGGTTGGTTACTTAGAGGTAAAGGACAAACACATCAAGGGCACACAGTTTGTTTGGTTACAGTGGACATGAGTATGCAAGCATAGTAGTCTTAGGTCAGAAATAATTCATCATAATTCCCACACTACTGATTGGCCAGCTCTCTCCCTCCCCCTGCCCCAATACCCCCACTGCCTGTTGATTGGACAAGGAGTTGGGGGATGGGGATGATGGAGGCTGAGGGAGGAGAATGATTCATCATTCCAAAATGACCAGTGGGTTTAACTTTTAGTGATCCTAAAAATCTAACAACACGGCAGCTACCCTAATTTTTCAGATAACTGCAGGCACATATATCTATTTGAGTTGTATATTTTATGGCGAGTAGGAAAATACTAACCATATTTTGGCACTCCCTTCCTGGGATGAGCTACCGTTTTTATCGATTTACTCCTGAACCGAGATAGTCAGAACACTGACCCTTCATGATTCAAACCTTACTTCCCTAACCTATCACCACACCAAATTTCCATTCCCTCAGAATCATGAGAAGGCCAGAATCATAATTGTCTTCATAACTCAAATTGTACACATCACAGAGGATTCATATTTACGTGATACTGATGGGCTTCTTATCCCCTTTTATATGAGTCCGGGATGAGCTCATTGGGGACACACAATTCTCTTTTTATTCAGGAAAAAGGAGTCCAATGTTAATTAGTGGCAGTGCTTCACATACGCCCCTCAGTTTCACATACGCCCCTGGCATTGTAGGGTCATATTCTGGATTTCCCTCTGTTATGTGTATGGCTGTGTTTTGTCCCCGAGTGCTCTGCTGCACTTTTGCGTTTTACAAAACTTCAAAGCAAATAAATAAATAAAGATGTTCTTTAATGACGTGGCATCGGTGCATGTGGAATCTCTGTTACACCGCCACGTGTCAAACTTGAAATATAGCCAGGTTCTGAAAGGCTCTAGGGCACAGAATGCAATGATCAAAGGGACTCGCCTGACATTTTCGAGAGGAAATGGCGCGCAGAAAGACAGATGGCTGCGAGAGCACATGCCTCATGGCCCAGTGCCCCTGCATACTTGAGTGTCAGGGGCATGCCAAACACTTAGATATATAACCACATTCAGCACACACTTGTTTTGAGAGCTAGGGCTAGCCCTCCATCATGCTCAGAATAGCACATAAGGCAATCCTGAAGTGCTGGCCCAACATGCTAGTGTGCGCCAATTTTTGGGCCAAAGTGGGTCAGTTTGATGAGTTACTTCACTGTGCAACTAGTAGTTCTGACCAGTGTTAAGGGAAACATATCCTTTAAAATTCACAAGTGGTAATGCATTTTTATCAAAAACCTCCCTCTTGAGTACTACTCAAACAGTCTGTTGCAAAACGAATGAGTTTCCAGATGTGACAGTGTGCACTTTTTCATTGATACCCGAGCCAATGTTATGCCCCAGTCCGGCTCTACCCGCCACCCACATGGGGTGTGGCATCTAGACTGCAGGTGACAGGCTTTCAAAGGCATATCACCTGCAGTGCCTTTTTTTTTACATTTCACCCTTATTTCTCAGGTGGTAATTAAAAGAAAATATCTTCTGAGCATTTGCGTTTTTTGCACTGCAGGGGCAAACTAAACGTAGTGGAAAACGCTGCAGCGGGGGGACAGAGTGCCTCCTTTATCAATAAAGGAAGCACTTTACACACCACTGACGCACACCAGAAAATGCACATGTCCTCTGAGTGCCAAATTGAATATGCAAAGGGATTTGCATATGTAGTTTATCCTTTGCTGAAAGGGTTCTCTTGCAAAATGCATTTATTTTCCCTCCTTGTATATCTACTTGGCACATGTGTGAGTAGAAAATACCTTGAGCAATGATTCTTAAGACTAAGATCAATCTACGTGTGCCAGTGAAATCCCAGAGAGAGCGTATCAATTACTGAACTATACCCTTCTGGTGAGTTGACTTTTGACGCTTTGGAGTTGCTGTGAATGACATAATCGCTTGCTGCCAATGATGGTTCAGGCTGGTGCAGTCCCATGCAGTTATAGTTACCCAACCAGTATCATACTTCAGCTAATACCCAAACATGGTCTGTAAGCAAGACATGTAAATAATGTAGTCATTGTCAAAAACAAAGTGACGTATTATCTATCTGTCATACCTCCCTTCAAGTAAGTAGTCCATCAGGGCAGTGCACATCACCAGTGCACTCGTGGTGAGGCAACTCCCCTCTCGCCAGTAGCAACACCATGTGTTAGAGGTCATGTGGTCTGGGCCTTCTGGGTGGATGGTCATGGCACTGATGTAAGGAACAGTCACTGGGAAATGCAGCCAGACTTTCTGGGATGGATCCTGGGTTTTCCGTCCAGTGCTTTGCTTAAAGATCTGTATTGGGCTAGTTCATAAACAGCAAGAAAACCATAAAACAAATCATGTTTGCGGGAATTGATCCAGGTCCACCAGGTGCTGGTAAAAAGCCATGCTAACAAGGCAGAACAAACACTTCTAGAGTTCATTTATTTTCAAAGCATGTGTGCTACGGCAAATCTCCAAATAGCAATCCAATAGAATTACTAACACCTGTTGAGCAAGACAGTAAATCACTCAGAAACCACTGACTGCCAGCAGGAGTAACAATGCATGCAAAGCAACAACAATCCATTAGTAAAACAATACTTATGCCTCATAGACAAAGGAGGTCGCCTCAGGCCATAACTTGTGGGGTAGACGTGGGTCATTATCTCAGGTGATAACAACCCTTCCCCCCAAGGTCTTTCAGGCTATTAGCAAATAGTCATAATGGCAGTACAGGTTTTCAAGTTGTGGTGGTAAAGTGCAAAACATGTTTTTAATAGTGAGTAAACACACAAAATCCTCAGCAAATGAAATGTCTTTTCTTTTAGAATATTTAAATAACCAGGTTGCCTTTAAAAGGTAAGCATGATAATTGCAAACTTGGTTCAACTGGAAAGGTTGTAGCACGAGCATGCATTAGGCGTAGTGCAGTGGTTAACAGTTTATCTTAAGTGTTTCCATGTTTAGCTTTCACATGGGCATGTTATGTCATTTCAAGATGCAGTTTAGAAAAAGATACTTCCAGAGAGGAATCTTCTTGTTCAAAGAAATCGGGAATTTGCATTTCTGTTGCCTAAATGCAGAGTAATGTTCTCTGTTGCTTTCCCTTTTTGCTTCTAAAGTCAGAACGTTTGCAATGCAGCATATAGCAGTAGTTATTCAGCTCATTACAAGCATTCTGATTGGCTTAGAGGAGGACAACGATGCAATCAAAGTGCTAATAACATTTCATGAACAGCATAACAAATCTCAACAAAATCTTTTCGGAGGAAGAGCCAGGCAAAAGGGAGAGAAAGGAGATAGGGGCTGAAAGTATTGCAGACCACAAACACAAGGGCAGACCAGAAGGAATACTTTAGAGAGGGCAGTCTGGGTCACTGGAGAGCCCAGCACTGATACCAGATACTTTCATGGACAATGGCTATACTGGCATGGAGCGTAAGTACCATTGCTGCACTTACCATGATAGCAGTGTTTGCACTAAACCTCAATCACTGACGGTGATGCCAATACAACATTCCTTCATTCAATTATACTCTTGCAGAAAAGCGCTTTGCGAATCATGAATCTACATAAACCACCATTGTTGTCCTTTGGGAAGGACCTACCAATAAGCTGCTCACCAAAAAAAGAAACTTCACTAAACAAGAACGTAGTTTTAGGTGTGCATTGGGGCATATGCGTAAATGTTTAAGTTCGTTTAAGGTTTCGGCTTTGAAGATAGCATGAAAGGGCACACAAATGAAGTCCTGTGCACATTTTGGAATATAAACATCCCTGAAGGTATGCGTGTGATCAAGGTTTCCAAGAAGCTCATCCACTCTGGGAGCAGTGCACTTGACAGACCTGCCTCCAGTGGTGGTTCTTTTAAAGTGTGAAACAGTTGCAGCCTTTCGCTTTCCCAGGCACAACAAGACGAAGTAACGCTTCCAATGGTTGCTTCTTTCTTTAAGTGAATTTGGAGCACTACCATATAAAACCTTGTGTATTACTGAGTTCGCAAAAATGGGTTTGTGGACCCTCCTAAATGGAATTCCATAGAACATGTTATGTGAACCATGTTCGTCCTCAGTAAGGGAATTTATACACTCTTTTTTAATTTTGTATTACTTGGGTGTTCACCCTAAGTCATCAGTGGTAATGTTGACGTTGATCCCTTGCTTGCTGTGTCTTAGAGAGGCTGAGCTTCACCTCACTGAGGAGGACCAACAAGGCAGAAACACGTGTCTGGGGTTGCTGATAGTACTCTTGTTCAGAGGAGAATGGCCTAACATTTCAGCGCTGGGCAGAGTGATATGCAAATGAGTATACTCCTCTGTGAGAGGTACAGTGAGCTCAAATGTGGTTGCAGACCCTTGTAAGTGGAGGAAAGTCCATAGAACAGGTTATTTGAATCATGTTGGTTCTTGGTAGAGGGGCTCCCACACTGTTAAGTGTGTGAGACTTCATATTAATTCTGTTGGCAATCCAAGTCTCTGGGTTTTGGGCTGTCTGGTGTGCATTAATCGCTTTCTAAGCTGAGCTATTTTTATAGGGCATTGAGATTGACAATGAATAACTTGATTGTTTATTTGGCTCAACTTGATAATCACTAATGACTTAATTTGGAGAGTGCATGCACATCTTTTTGTCCTAAATGTTGACATTCCACAGCTTTCTTTAACTTTCCCCCTTCCATAATGTCCCTAACTTCTTTTCATCTCAATGGGTATGCAACTTAGATTCTCCCTCTCTGTACTGCAACAGCTCCCTCAGGTGTTTCCTAATATCACCTTGTGTTATGGTCACCATGTGCTTTCTGGGAAGGAATGTGTTCATTTCTTTCATGGATTTCGAAGGTTTAAATTGTTGGTGTGAGGAATTCGACCATCCACAAGGTGGGTGTGCGCACGCCTGGAATTTCTTTAAGTGTTAAATGAAATTAAATGATGGTAGATCAACCTATGGAAAATGTGGGGGGCTAATCAGCACACATTTTCTTATGCTCACCGCACGACGACATACGCATAGACCTGTGTACTCTGGGTGGACAAAGCCCACAAGCGCAGTCCCCCTGTCATATTTAGTTGGGATCTTGACAGGCGGTGTGCCTGATGCATCTCCAGAAGGGGGAGGGCAGAACCTTCCCCCTGCCATGACCAGCCTAATTATCTAACAAGGGCTCCATGGATCAGCCCTGTAGCTGGTGGCATCATTTGCATATTAATCAGAGTTTAATTCAAACAGGGCCACATGGGGCTTGGCTACAGAGGCTAACAAAGCAGACAGGAAACCCCAACACCAACACCACTTCATATGCACTGTGTCAACCTGAAGCCAGCTCCCACCCTCAGTATCGATTGACAGTGAAATGTCATGTCTGAGACTGTGTGCTTACAGAGGTCATCCCCTCATTCAGAAGGTACGAGTATGTGGTTTGATGGAGCCAGAAAATCTGGTCTCGCAGCAGCTACAAGGGAGATCTGCTGCTTTAATCAGAAACCACAGAGAACTCCATTAACAAGAGGGATCCTTTGATATACAAAAGGAAGATGGGTGGGACTTAGTATAATATAAATAATTGGTTATTTATAACACGTAATACCCAGAGGTTTCTAAGCGCGGACCCTGGGATCGAACCAGTGTTGATCCACGTCATCTTGCTTCCAAGACGAGTGCGTTGCCCCTGAGCTATCCTACCAATCATATGTTTTCACCCCTTTACCTTTTCTGTTGCAAAGCACTCTGACCTCACACATACAGGAGATTGTTGGTGGGGACCCATGATTGGTTCATTAAGGCTTAGCCTAGCCCAATCCTTGTGGTCCAGTTGGCTTTAAAAGAAGGCCAAGCTCCTCATTTGGCAGATCATCTGAAGGCTTCACCAGAAGCAGAAGGAAGAACTCCTCATTGCACCCTGGCGGAAGGTACAGTCATCCTTACATCTTCTCCCACTGAAGGAAGGCCAGGTCCTCCAAGAGGGAAGCAAGATCCCTCCACTAAACATCTCCCAGAGAACAGAGGGAGATACTGAATCCAGTGGACCCTCCAACAGCTCCAGAATCAGTACCCAGACAGCACACAGCATGCCCTACTAGGCTCTACAACAAGATTCCTAGGTGGGAAGTGCCAGAGAGTCTCTGAACCAAACCAAGGACAAGGCAGCTACTTGCAACACTCTCCTCAGCTTTGGGTCATCCACCTCAAAGGCCGACTCGAGCCCAGGGAAGAAGCTAGGAGGAATGCATCGACAAGCATCTACCGACGTCTGCCTTAAAGGACTTTTTTTTTAGCCTGTCCATCTCCTCAAACTGCAACTGACTGCACTGCTGACTGTTGTTACGCCGCAGTCGCTAAAGACAACCGAGACACCTCCACCAGTGCTTCAGAACCGCTGAACAGCAATGAGACAAATATTCCTGACCTCGAACCGATGTGTCGGCGAGCCTGCATCCGTCCGTCCAGCTTCGCTCGCTGAATTGCCTGATACCCACAGCTGTCTCCCATCTTGAACTCTGTCACAGAAGCTGCAAAGCGCTGTGAAACTGACTCAACCCTTTTGAGCACCAAAACCTCCTACAGCACAAGGTACATTGTGGTACTGTCCCCCTGGTGCTTCTCCGAAAGCCCTTAGTGACATTTTATGACCCATTGCTTCCTTTGTGTTGAAGCCATGTATCTTTGAACTTTAGCGATTAATTACTTTACCAACTGCTCTCCTGTCAGTATGCAGAGTGTATCCCTTTTCCTTTTTTTAAACTGTCTGTGCTCTGCATTCCTAAACAGGGTGGGTTGTATTTTGTAGTGTGCTGGGACTGTCTGTTGTGATAATAATAAAGTAGATTTTTTAATACAACATTAACTGCACAGTCCCTTTTATCATTGGGTAATAATTGTATTTTTGCTCGATCCACAACCTTTCGCAGATAAGCCTACCGTTTCGTCCACGTTACCAAAATTGGACAAGGAGGGTTATAATTTGCTTGGGTTTCCAATCTGTTCGTATTGCTTCTGATGTACTAGAGGTGTGGGGCTGATTGATGGTTTAAAAATCAATATTCACCCCTGGACCACTGGTGCCCCGAAGGTTGATTTGTCACACTTGGTTCATATATGCTCTCGTACAGAAGCCTGCATTAACTGGGCATAGTGTAGCATCCTGCTTTTAGATGATGTTTGGGGGGGTGGGGGGGGAGGGGGGGGACGAGTGTGTGTGTGCGTGCGTGCGTGCGTGCGCGCGCGCGCGCACGCGCTGGTGTTTAGGTGTGGTGTTATACAGGTGTTGCAGAGTGTCGTTTACCTGAGCTATTTGCTACTTAACCGTAAGGACTTAAAAAGAATGAAGACTCGCTTTTTATGCACCTGGAGTACTGCCTTGTTTCTGTACTTACCTGCTAAGAAGAATGGCCACTTTTAACGTGGTTTATCATTTTTTGTTTGCACATTTCTGCTGTTGCGACACTAGTTTTAACGCGTGTGCGTTAGGTTGCACATACAACAACAGAACGTTTTTATTTATATTATTTACTGTGGTAAAAATGTGTTTATTTAAAGTAAGCTTTTGGACATGAATAGGAAAATGGAACTTTGAATGATAGTTGGTTTGGTTGCTCGATTCAGGATTCTACAATTTTTCCGAATTTTGATTCTGCAATGTTTCTAGCACCATCTCTCCTTGCTTTTAGCGGGGAAGGGGTCCTCACCCCTCCTATACTCACCCTGGACTCTCCCCTCCTGCTTACTTTTTTGTTTTTTTAATTTGGTTATTACAGCGATGAACATCAAGCGAGATTCGCCCAGGCATGAATTTGAATCAGAAACCTGTAAATTGTTCAAAGCTGGACTTCCTGATTGATACTCAAATCAGAAAGATCCAAACTCATAACAGCTGATCTTGCAAACCCTGCACTGGGATCCATTGGAGCCACGACTAACTTGCAGGTTGCTGTGCATAACTCATAAACCCGATTGGTCAGATGGGCCCGAGAACTTGAGTAAGTTCCACCCCAGGTTACATAATGGGAGGAAATGGCTTTCGATCAAAATTATTACTTCAGAATGACCCTAAGAAAATATGGGTTCATCTGCCTGGAATAAACTGCATCCAGCTAGAGGCAGCAACTACACTTCGAATTTTGCAAGTTGGTGAAGGCCACGCTCTTCCCCAAAGTCTTCTCCACATGAGATAAAGGAGATGGGGAGAGACACTGCCTTCAGTCGCAAAGACTAACTGACACAGTAGGTCAGTTGTACAGAATCTACGTGAGCCCAGTACTGAGAACCAAGTTATTAACATGTAGGTGTCTGGACCAAAAGCCAGGATGGCGTTTCAGTGTCCTTTTGCTGAACCTGGTGTTGCTTGGTGCCTGTGGCTTCAATGCTGCGATCCTATACCATTCCATAATGGTTGGTAAACTGTGGACACCATCTTCCTGTCACTTAGGTGTGATACAGTATAAATACAGCCACTGACAGAATGGTGGTGTGCCACAACTCTTCCACTCTCTGCGTTTGCTTCCAGATTCCTCAATAGTTAATTGCTGATCCTTTGGGCTCTGTAACGTTTTAACCCATGTTTTTCCCATCTCGCCTAACTATTTTAATTGCCATTTGTGTGTGCCCATGTTTTGTCATCAGAGAAGGCATGGTGGCTCTTTTCTCTTTTCCACACTAAAAGAGACAAAGTGGTGCTTGTGCGTTTAAAACTTTATAGGTTTTAAAGGATTTACAATGTCTTGTGCACTCAAACACATATTTTTCCTGTGCCAACTATTCCATTAGATTTGACGTGTTTCTCACAGGGTGTCAAAACGTGTCCATTCCCTCAGGACACCGGTGTCTTCTTTGATGTGTACTTCATTCCCTCAGGACACCAGCTCTTCTCTGATGTGTACTCCATTCCCTCAGGACACCAGCTCTTCTCTGGTGTGTACTCCATTCCCTCAGGACACCAGCTCTTCTCTGGTGTGTACTCCATTCCCTCAGGACACCAGCTCTTCTCTGGTGTGTACTCCATTCCCTCAGGACACCAGCTCTTCTCTGGTGTGTACTCCATTCCCTCAGGACACCAGCTCTTCTCTGGTGTGTACTCCATTCCCTCAGGACACCAGCTCTTCTCTGGTGTGTACTCCATTCCCTCAGGACCCCAGCTCTTCTCTGGTGTGTACTCCATTCCCTCAGGACACCAGCTCTTCTCTGGTGTGTACTTCTTTGCCATATTTTACAGCTCACTGGGCACTTCTGGACACGGACAGGTTCTGTATCTAGTATTTCTATACTCACTCATGGGCATGTAAATGTGAAACACATCACCTGAGTCTGCTAGTTTTCATTGGTACTCTTTGATAACCTCTTGGGTGCTTAACGTTCTTACTATGGTGGTTGGGGTTCTTGAGGGTGTTGCCTGGGATCCCTCGTCCCTAAGTCCCTTGCCCATGGGATGTATGTTGATTGTGTGCGGCAGATCATGGTTTTTCTTTTGGTGGGGTTTAGTTTCAGGCTATTTGTGGTTATCAACGATCCAACTTAGTTGTGACATTCAGTAAGATTGGTTTGAGTTGTGCTGTCTAGTTTCAAGTTTGAAGACGACGTGTCATCTGAATAGGTCTCAAATAGAAGGCTGTATGTCTTGACAAGTCTAATCAGTGGAGATAAATAGATTTTGCACAGGAGAGGTGAAACGCTTTTCCACGTGGTTATTAGTGTTTTGTGTGCCCAAATAATTAGGTGATGACTGACATTTAGTCAAATAGATACTTGATAGTTTAATTGGCAATGCTTGTGTTAGAAACAGAATTTTGGTCAATATCCTTATTTTCACTATGTGATTGATGTATTAAATTATATTGAAACACTTCTTTTGAATGTTTAGTATAGTGTCAGATACTTGGGAAAATATCTTAAGGATCCTTTAACTCCCACCCCCATGCCACATACGGAAGGCAGGGGCTTATCAAAATGTCACTCTTCATGCTTCTGCACATTTATGTCCCGGGAGGATAGCTCAGTGGCAAAGTGCTTGCCTTGGAAGCAAGACAATAGGAAGCAACACAGGTTCGATCCCCAGGTCCGCCCTTAGAAACCTCTGGGTGTTTAAGCGTGTTATAAATATGCAACTAAGACAACAATTACACAACTAATAAACAAACAATTCCTGTAACAGCGCCTCGATGCCCGAGGGCTGTGTGAGCGAGTGCTTTAAAAATGCAAATAAATAAATCTGGGCTCTGGGCTCTGGGCTCTGGGCTCTGGGCTCTGGGCTCTGGGCTCTGGGCTCTGGGCTCTGGGCTCTGGGCAGAGGATGAATGCTAGTTTCCAGAAATCCCCTATATATCTAGGAAAAGCGGAGTGACCTGAACTAGGACCAGAGACCCAAGAGTTGGTCAGCCAGACATTGCACATGGCCTCCATTCTCCTCATACAGTTAGGAACAGACAGTGTAAGGGAGTCTACCCAGAGAGCAGGGCCAGGAAGTGATAACCAGAATGTGGACTGCCTGGGAGGAGAGACCAGACAGTCCTAAGTCCACCATTAAGCTACTCTCAGTGTAGGGATCGGCTGCTCGGCCCAACCCCTGACAGCCCGTAGAGAGTCCCAAGTTCCACTATATGATGGGTTATTTATAACGTGCTTATTACACAGAGGTTTCTAAGCGCGGACCCGGGGCATGTTGCCCCTGTGCTTTCCTTCCGAGACTCTTTCCTCACAGAAGGTATGGCGAACGATGTGTTAGGTAGAGAGGAGACCTAGTAAGTCTCAGTCATGCATCAGGGTTGAAAGCGCTCAACAGGGCCATTTTTATCCCAAATACCTAAAGTTACCCAGCTAACATCACTTGAATATGAGAGAGCTATTGAGAGAAAGGATGCCAAGTCTATCACGATATTACTGAGGGAAACTGAGAACTGTGAAAACAATAGGACATAAGAGGCGGTAAAGGAACATGGAGAGGAGGTGGTAGGTGGAGATAAGGTGGGGGGCATCAGGAGACAGTTGTATCAGACAGTTTTCATTAGTGAGGTTGGAAGGGGATGGTGACAGTAGCTTAGAGAGGAGGCTGGATCTAAGTGGGGAAGAAAGAGGAGAACATCAAAAGGAGGATGTAGAAGAGGTTTAGGGGTGGGTTGAGGAACGAGCCAGAGACCGAAGGGCTCAGGAAGGGAAGCTTCTAGAGCCCCAAAGAAACCTAGAGACAGCCTAGGTCAACCTCCTGTCTGTGGCTCTAGCGGTCTGGTCACAGTTCTAAGTCACCTTCGACTACCAAAAAAACAGCAGGCTCTGACGCAGTCTTGAGGGTCAAAAGAATGACCTCCCTGCTGTTGTCCTGTAGCTCCACAAAACGACCCCTACAGATGTGGAGTGGTAAAAAAGTGATGGTAATTCCTCCCCTTTAAAGCCAAACATAGGTGGAATTACCATGGTGGAATTAGCGCTTGTGGTAATTCCACCAAAAACCTCATGGAGTCCTAAGGACTCCGAAAATGGGGACTACCACTGCCCTACCACTTGCAATCTCGTTGTTAACCCACGGGACAAAGTGGTGGTAACCGATTTTGGTGGTAATTCAGCAGAATGACCACTGAATTATCGCCAAACTCAGAATGAGGCCCTAAGACTTTCAGAGACTGACAGGAAGAAGACCCTGAGAAGCCATAAGGGCAATCGTGAGAACCATTTTTTTTTCTTTTCTGGTTCATACAATTGAGCAGTTATTCCACACCTGCTGTGTTATCAGATTAAGCCACTGGAAGGGATATGTGTGGGTTTGTGAAGAATTTAGAGAACGTGTATACCGTTCCACTGCCTTGAAATACACTTCCTTTTGAAGCTCTGCAGAACACTGATCACATCCTGGAGAACACCCATCATGACAACGTTAGTTAAGGTTTGCACACTGTTATTTTGGCCCAATTTATACACAGTCCCTAATAAACCTTTTGTTACATATATCCCTTTGTTTGATCTTTATTGTGTCAATGTCAGCCTTGTGAAAGTCTTTAAAGAGGGAGAGCTTTTTCTCAACATTGGCCCTTGCTTGTGGGTTCCCATAGCATGCTTGCATTAAAGGAACCTACGGATTTTGCTGAGTGGGTGAGGTGAGGTTGAACCGGTCCTAGGGCATTTTGCCCAGTCACTGTTGAGTAGTTTTGTACTTGGTGGGTTGGCCAAGGATTACAAATTTGGTTTTAGTGGGGTTGAAGTAGGCACTTGCTATCGGTATTGAATGGTTACAAGGCATGAGTGAAGGCGATCAATATCTTCTGGGACTTTGACCGTTAGTTACAATTGGACGATATCTGGTGTATTATGGTGTTGGGGTCATCTAGGAGCATTTCCACATTGATGTTAACGATGACCAGGGAGAGAAATGAAGCCTGAGTGAATCCAAAGGTGACAGGGTAGCATTCGGTCCAGAGAGAGCCAATCTGGACATCCCGGTGTCTGCTAGGTAGAATGTGAACCATGTCAGGATGGTGCCAAAGAAACCTATTCTGTGTGAAAGAAGGGCGAGTATTGTGTTATGGTTGACTGTGTTGAACACAGCCAAAAGGTCCAGGTGGCTTAGCAGGGCAAGCCCCCTTTATCAATAATCTGAAGCGCGTTTCCGACCACAGGGATATTGGCTGTTTCAGTGCTGCATTTGGCACAGAACCTAGATTGGTAATCCTGGAGCACGCAGAGTTGCTTCATTTCTTTTTTTTAAGCAGTTTATTAGCAAATATTTTCGCAATGGCTTTGAGGATAAATCAGAGGCTTGGGATCGACCTCTAGTTTGCTTGTTCTCTCAGATTGAGTTTTTTTTTAGAACTGGGTATATAAGGACTGAACAAGAACAAGAGCATGACTGATATGTTTTTTTAAGGATGGTGGCCGGGAGGATGTCAATGGTGTAAGAGGTCAGTCTTAAGGATGCAATCATGTACGAGAGGTCCTTGGGCAAGAGGGGACAGATGGTCCATGGTTGAAGGGCCCATGGGGGATATAGGCAGGAGAGTCAGAGGAGAGAAGAAACGTATTAATAGCACTTGTTACTTCCTTCAATGAGAAAGGCAAATCAAGAATAAGTGCTACCTCAACATTTAGCATTACTATATCCAGCAGTTGAAAGACTTGTTATATTTATTCTCCATTTTTTTGGCATAGGGATTCATAATAGCAGAAGATTCCCCGCTTTATCTCTTCATCTAAGTTTACTATTTCTTTGAGGGTAGGTGATAGAATACTTAAGACATTCTACTGCCTCCTTACTCACAGCACGAGGGCCATTATTATGACCTTGGTAATCAGATGCCTTGACTAATGTGCCACCCTCATCCTTGCCCTCCTCTTTATTTTCTCCCACTGTAGCCACTCTTACCCTCTTCAACCTACCCCACTCTTTTCCCACCACTGGACGGTGCCTCCATGCTGGTTAGCTTTCCATGAAAAATTCGTTTGTCTTTAAATCCCTAATGCTTGTTTCCAAATCCGTGCAAGGGCTTGCACCACCCTTCCTAGCTAACACTATCTCGTGCTACTCTCCTCCACGCACCATTCACTCTAGTCCCTAATCTATCCATCTCTTGTCCGTCCTGTGCTTCCACTTATTGCTGCTCCTTCTCCCTTCAGGCCCCACATCACTAGAATTCCCTTCGATCCCATTTGAAGGAAATGCTTCTTTACTCACTCCTTGAAATCTGCACAAAAGAGCTCCACCACCTTGGTCAAGAAAAATCACCCCCCACCTACTCCCACATTACTCTCCATCCCTGATCAGCCTGGATATGGCCTCATGGTGTTGTTTAACCTACGTATTTAGGCAGTTCCATTGGACTACTATATGTATTGTCTGTTCTGTCCCTAGTCTATGTAACAATTATTGTCCATCATCCACTGGACAGTCACTCACTAGTGTATGCCGCCTGATCCAAGATTGTCCCGCTAACTGTTGATTGCTTTATAATTATTTCAGAGTGCCAATTTACCCTCAATAAGGACAAATGTAAATATGAATACCCTAAGAGCCAAATTTAGGGCCTCATCACGAGTTGGGCTGTAGTCCTTAAATGTGGCAGTAACGGTATTACCGGTGCATTTAAGGGCTGGCTCCATCACGAGTTGGTTGCTAAATGGTCTGTTTTACCTCCAGCTTTTTCCTGGAGGTGAAAATCCCATTTTCTACCCTGTTTGGGCAGTATTACCAATGGCTGTATTAGCGCGTGGTATTAGCTCTGAAAATGCCCCATCCAATGGATCCAATGGGGAATGGGGATTTACCGTTAATATCCAACCTGTGATCCAACTCATGATGAGGCCCTTAGAGTGCTGATTGCTGTTCTGAAACTAGTTTAGACTCATCTTTTTTGGCAGGTTGCACCTGCATTTGGAATCCCTTCATTTGCTGATCTTGGTGTTATTGAACCTTAGCTAGAACTTTATCCAGCTCTTCTTTTAACAAACGTTGTCTGGAAATCCCGTTATTTACAATGTGCCCTTTCATTAAAGACTTGAAAGTATTTCCAATTTGCTGTTGATTTTTCTCGAGTTCAGTAGGTTCTGGTTTGTACCCCCTGGAGAATTGTTTTTGTCCAAGGGAATTACGTGTTTGAGGGGTGCTATTTTATCCAGGACATTGAAGATGCAATGCTGTATTTTTCATGCTCCTGCTTGGGGTAGGAGTGATACCCTGTGGTATCATGAGTCACCAGTAGGCCACTGGCGTAATGGGGGCCCCAGCAGGCCCCACGGTGCGGGGGGCCCCGCCAGCACATGTCCTGGGAGGGGGCCCCATTTGGAGAAAAAAAATGAAAAATAATAATTCTTTAAAAAATATATATTTTTAATTCACTCTGCATTCATAAAGAAGTTATGTCTGTAACAGAAATAACGTCTTTATGAAGGCAGAGTGCCTACAAAAAGAAACTTTCTTTTTGAAGTCCGAGGGCTCCTCCCACCCAATGGCATGGAACACCCTATGCTGGAGGCCTCCATGTCATGGGGGGGGGGGGCTATGACTTCAAAAAGAAATAGTTTATTTTTGAAGTCACTCTGCCTTCATAAAGAAATTATTTCCGTTATGGTTCGCTCCTTAACGGAAATAATTTCTTTATGAAGTCAGAGTGAATTAAAAAATAAACTATTTCTTTTTGGAGTAATAGGGCTCCCCTCAACCCCATGACGTGTGTGTTTGTGAGTGTATGGTGAAAGGGTGCACACTTAAATGTAAAGGTGGGTGCCTGTGTGAGTGTATAGTGAAAGGGTGCACACTTAAATGTATAGGTGGCTGCCTGTGTGAGTGTATGGTGAAAGGGTGCACACTTAAATGCACACTTAAATGTATGGGTGGGTGCCTGGGAGTGTGTGCCTGTATGGTGAAAGGGTGCACACTTAAATTTATCGGTGACTGCCTGGGTGTGACTGTATGGTGAAAGGGTGCACACTATATGGATGGCTGCCTGGTTGTGCCTGTTTGGTGAAAGAGTGCACACTTAAATGTATGTATGGCTGGGTGTGCATGTGTATATGGTGAATGGTGTGTGTGCTTGGGTTCAGGAGTGCAACAAAACCTACATTTCGGGGGGCTAACCCTTCAAATGTTGGGAGAGGCGCTAACTTCACAGGCGGTGGGAGAGGGGCAAACTTATTTGTGTGGAGGCATCTAATTTCTTTATGCATTTTAAGGAGACTATTCTAGTAGAGCTTCAAGGTTACAAGCAGTTAACTCTCTCCTTTAAGGTTGAAAGCACCCACTTATGAACTGCTGTGAGAATGAGTGGTCTCCTGTTCCCTCTCTACCCTTCCAAACACTCGACTGGCATGAAAGTACTAAACCCACATCACAATTTCAATTGCCTAAAAAGGATGGCATTTGAATGCAGGTACTAACAGTGAAATGCTTTATGTTAGTAATTGCTGGGCTCTTGTTAACAGCGAAAACCTGGTGCAGTTTAACATCTGTGTCCTGTACTGTGTGGCAACTGCTCTGAAGGCCATCCAGGTCTAGTCAACATAGTCCAACATTATTTCAAGGGGGAGGAGTGCTGAATCCCAGTCAACTCAAACGTGTTGCACCACTACTTGTGTTTAATGCCTTGATTACTGATTGGTAATCTTCATTACTACTAGCCCTATGCTTCCTCGTCCTAGTACTTGTGTATGAGTCAGTACTTGTGTATAAAGCAATCTCCTCACACACGTACTCGGAGGAGGGTGAGGTACATGGAGGTAATGACTGATTTAGCTACCTGTAATCTTCATTAATCCTAATCCCACTCTTCCTCATCCCAGTACTTATCTATGAGGCAAGGAGCCTCATACGTAAGCTCTGGGACAAGGAAGAGGGACGTGGAGGTAATTCTGGGCCAAGCAGCTGATTTTGCAGGTTGGGGTAGGGGTGGGTGGGAGAGGGGATATGTGTGGGGGGCAGGATTGTGTGACAAATCATAATGGTTGTCCATGTCCAGGCTAAGCAGGCATGATATGTGCTATTAGTGGCTAAAGAGGCATTTTGGTGCAGCCAGTCTAGTGATTCCTCAGTTTGGTATGAGTTTTTTTTTAACTGGACATTTCTGATAAAGCAGTCCTGCTAAGTGTACCTGGCTAGACTGGCATTTGGGTGCCGCCAGTCTAGCCGTTTCTTACTGGACATCTGTGATAAAATGATATGATATAAGCCATTTATAACACGCCTGTACACAAGTGTTTCTAGGCGCAACAAGACAAGGGATGGAAGATAGTCGGAGGACAAGACAAATGATCTTACTAGGCCTTGTGTCATTCAGATCGTGCAAGTGCGAGACCGAGAAGTGCTAGGGAAAAGGGAGGGGGAAGTGTAAGGGTCAGGGGAGGGAAAAACAGGGCTGCAATGCTCTGAGTAAGTGCAACCAGTGCAGCGCGGCTCTGGGTAGTGCAAGGAGAACAAGGGACTGTAGGGTTACAGTTACAGACCCTAAGTGTGTTAGTAGGCCCAGAGGCAGTGCAAGAGTGACTGATCAAGAAAGAGTCTGGACTCAGTGAGACTCAGCCAAGCAACCAGTCGGTAAAGCAGACAGGTAGGTCAGTTAGACCACCATGGAAGGGAGAGAGAGAAAACAGAGGAGAAGAGGAAAATGGTGAGCTGCTTCCAGAAATTCAGGTGGTCTGGCTCAAGTTTGAGAGGGGTAGGAGGGCCATTCCAGAGGGAGGCACCTGCAGAGGAGAGAGATCTACTCCCCACTCTCTTCCTGGAGAAGCATCTACTCCTTAGAGAGTTGGAGGTAGCTGAGCGAAGGGCTTAAGAAGGAAGGTATTTTGGAAGAGAGCATTGGATGAAGTGTGGGCCTCGGCCGCCGGGCCCAGAAAGCCTTGTGGACAATGCAAAGCATCATGAACTTGATCATTGCCGCAACCAGGAGCCAGTGGAGAGATTTCAGGGCTGGAGAGAGACAATCCCTGGGCTTGAGGCCAAGGATAAGTCTTGCAGTCCTGTTCTGGATTAGTTGCAGAGGGCAGAGAGTAGAGGAAGGCAGATTGAGAAAGAGGCTGTTGCAGTAGTCCAGCCTGGAGAGAACCAGGGTCTGGAGATAGTGAGCTTCTGGGGGAAAGTGAAAAAGGGAAGAGCCCCTTTGAGGAGGAGCAGCTGGTAGTGAGACTTCTTGGAGACGTCCGAGATGTGAGGAGACATAGAGAGAGTGCAATCAAAGATGACACTAAGGTTTTTTGCCTCGCAGGAAGGCGAAGGAAGAGGGCCCAAGGCGGGCGGCCAGAGTGAGCGAGGGAAAGCAGGGGCAGGGCTCCCAATGAGAAGGATCTCCACCTTACTGGCATTATAGCAGAGATCATTGGAGGTGCACCAATCCTGAATCGAGGATAGACAGTCAGGAATGAGCGAGAGAGGAGAGGAGTCGGAGGGGACCCTGAAGGAAAGCTGAGTGTCAGTCGCATAACACTGAAAGTAAAAGGAGAAGGTAGAGATCAGGTGGACCAAAGGGGTCTTTTGTATGTTTTTTTTTATTATTGTTTTATTTATTTTACATGTTTCATCTGTATTTAAATGTTTTATGAATTTTAGATAAATGAGATGCATTAGTAAGTGGATATGTTTTAAATCAGTAAGAAATTGGAACTATTTGCATTGATTTGTAATTGTATTTGTTTTTTATGAGTATTGATGTTGTAAAATTGTAATATATTTGTAAAGGTTTATTTTGCATAAACCAAACAAAAATAAAAAAAACAAAAAAAACAATTAGAGGTCGAAAATCCAGGGTGAGAGGATGGAGCCCTGGGGAACGCCAGAGGTATAGAAAGATGTGGTGGAGAGAAAAGGACCAAGTTGGACCTGGTAGGGGCGGTCCAAGAGGAACGAGGTCAGCCACTCAAGGGCCTGATCTGTGATGCCTAGGTTCTCATGGAGTTGACTGATTAGGATGCTCTAGTTGACCGTGCTGAAAGAGGAGGAAAGACCAAGGAGGATGAGGACAGAGGGAGTGCTGGAATCAAGGTTAGAGAGCAGATCTTCACTGGTGTTCAGGAGAGCAGTTTCAGTGCCTCTGGCAGCTCTTAAGCCAGACTGATACTCATGGAGACAACCAAGAGATTTCGTGGGGAGGAAAAGCTGGGAGATGGCCAGCTTTTCCAACAGTTTGCCCAAGAAAGGGGTGATGGAGATTGGGCGGAAGTTTGGATCGGCAGATGGCTTCTTGAGGAGTGGGTGCACAAGGGAGTGCTTAAGGGGTTAGGGGAACGTTCCAGTGGTGAAATATTGATTACAGAAATTGGCCAAGACTGCAGCAAGGGTGTCAATATGGTCCTTGATGGTTCTGGAGCAGTAGGGGAGCACCGGTTTGCACAACACTTTCATAGATCGGACTTGTCTAGAAACCTTGTCAGGTGTTGTCAGAGAGAAAGAAGAGAAAGGAGGAAGAGAGGTAGAGATGGCCAAAGGGGGGCTGAGAGAGGAAGTGGGAGAGGAATAGGAGATGGAGAAAAGGATGTCCTGAGTTTTAGCAGAGAAGTGAGACTACAGAGTGACTGGGAGGGAACAGGATAGGTAATGGCTGCAACAGGATTGGCCAGTTCCTTGCAGATTTTAAAGAGTTCGGCCGTGTTATTAAAAGCTGCGGAGATGCAGGCTTAAATGTGTGCGTTCTTCTTGATGAGTGTTATTACTTCAACTGGCGTTTTGGTGCAGCCAGTCTAGGTATGTCTAAATGTGGCCTGGCATGCTTTACTGTAATGTTATTACGTGTCTATACTGTTCTACACTGTGCAGCCAGTGGGACATGATTTCATTGTGGCATGGCATTGTTAATAGCAAAGAATTAATGTTCCTGGGCACTGTTGGTGACTTGCATGTATTAGATTGGTTTTACCCTACAAAACAATTGCAAACACTCTGGCTTTTTAGCCAATTTTTCTCAGAAGGTGTGCTGTATATTGCATTATAGCACATATTTATATCTTTCTCCTAGTGCAGTGTGCAGCATACCCCTCCAGCAGCACGTTTGTGCGTATTGCTCAAGCGTGATAAGTTAGGTCGGCCCAGAGTGTGGCGCGACCTGTGATTTGTTGCCGAGTTAGGGAGGCCCCCTCAGTATTGCTCGCAGGGGGGGCCCCACATTTTGTGTTACGCCACTGCATTAGGCAGGGTATTATGTTGCCTTCTTCTCCATATGCTTGTATGAAAGGCCTGGTGAATATTCACACCTGATATCTCCGATAGTGTTAATTTGCCCCATTGATGCAAAGGCACCGAGCAAGCTTTCTAGGCTTTCTAGGCTGCTATGATGAGTCAACCCTTGCCACTTAATTGAAGATATGAGGAGACCCCTTTGCATAAACCATGCATCATTCATTGCTATTCACTTAAGTCTCTGCTGAATGGTAATTAATTCCTGGCAAAACAAAGCCAGTATTTTGTTCGTTCCAAATCCTATTCATCTCCTAGCAGGAGATGGTGTTAGCAAGGCAGGGTGGTGCAAACCCATGCCTAGGTGGGTGTACCTTAGATGGCAGTCACAGACAGAACGTCTAGGCAATATGTGTGTCATGCCTCAGGAGACAGGGCACATCATAGAATGATTGATACTGCTGACCCAGCGGTGCTTCATGTACATACAATCTTAGAAAGCAGAAGCAGTGCAGAAGACAATGCTGGCGCTGTAATTAGTGCAGAAGCTGATTACCAGACACAAGTAAATATACATTTTGGAAATATCCGCATTCTCTCAGTAACACCAGTCTCAAGCAGACTATTCAAGTCTGGATTATGCCAGGTCGCCGGCCATTTTGCCAGTGTGACATCGTTGCCGAAATTCTTCATCAGGTCGTCCTGATTTGTAATAACTACAATATACCTCTCGTTAGAATCCTGGCCACAGACCTCACTCGCCTAGGGACTGCCCATAGACCATTTTGGCACCATTAAAATGTGGCTTTGTTCAATGCAAAGAAATGTGGATTCGTTGTCCACAGAGCACCCTCGAGTAGTGTAGTCTAGTAACAGAGTGACAGTCCATGCATTGTGTACCGACATCCATCCACTTGACACTGGCGTCAGCTAAAGACACAAAGGCCACGTGCAAACAAATGCAACATGTTAAGTCAATGCTGCCATCAATCACACAGATAACTTGAGCATGGACATGCAGAGGCACAGAAGGTGCAGCATGTGTGTGGAGCATTTTACTTTCCCTGACAGGTGTGTCATTTTGCGCTTTAACAAGAGCATACACCACTTAAGATATATTCCCATAGGTAAAGAAGCATAAACTGGCTCTCACACATCTACATGGCTCTGACGTCCAAACAGCAATGAGAAGTGCGCATATTTATTTATTTATTTGTATTTATAAAGCTCGCTAGAAGCCCACGGGCATCGAGGCGCTATTGCATGAGATTGTCTTATTTACACACAGTTGTCTTAGTTACATAGGGATACTTGGCTCTTGGTTACAGTGAGTGTGATATACAATTGTCTTAGTTACATGAAGTTGTCTTGGTTACATAGATGTACTTGGCTCTTGCTTACAGTGAGCATGGTACAGTTCCAGTGAGCGGTACAAAAATAGTCAGACTAGAGGATGCAGTATTTATAGGATAAAGGTGGTTAGGCAAACAACAAGGTTTTGATTAACTTCCTGAATGCTATGTGAGATTCGACCTTTCGGACCTGTGGGAGTAGGGCGTTCCAATTAGTCGCTGCCAGAACTGGGAAACTAGATCCTCCTGCACGCACTCTCCTAGTTTTGGGAACAGAGATCCTATTGGCGTAGGCCATTCTTGTGGGTCTGGTAGAAACCGGCTTAACAACTCTTTGAGCCAGGTACAGGGGTGCCCGGTTGTGGACACATTTATGTGTTAGGGCGAGAGCTTTGAAGACTATCCTCTCTTTAATGGGGAGCCAGTGAACCTGCTTCCTGGTTTCAGATATGTGTTCCCTTTTGGAAATGCCAGTGGTTGCCCAGGGGCATTTTTCTGGATTATCTGGAGTTTGGTAAGGTTTTTGATGGACGTCCCCAGAAAGATGGCATTGCAATAGTCTAATCTAGATCCAATTATTGCTCTTGTAATGGTAAAACAGTTTTGTTCAGAAAGAAAAGGTCTGGCTGCGTTGATCAAATTAGAGTGGTAGGCCGAGTTCGATGCAATGGCATTGATCTGCCTGTTCATAGAGAGGTCAGAGTCCAGGTAGACTCCCAGGGTCTTTACAACTTGTGATACTGGGATTGACAAATGGTCAATTGTAAAGGAGCTGTGTTGTTTGTCCAGTTTACTGAGGGTGGCATGAGATCCAATTAACAGAAGCTCGGTTTTGTCTCTGTTAAGGCACAACCAGTTTTCGTTTTTGTACTGAGCTATCAAGTTTTAATACCGGCAAAAAAGTAATCACAGGGTTAGGCATAGTGTCCCGATCCATGCTCTGACCCCCTCAGGTATAACAGCCCCCTGGCAGCAGTGGGGCTAAAGCCCTTCACACTGGCTCCAATGGGCTTAAAACTCCACCAGAAACATTCATGGAGTCAGTCCTGGTGCCTTTGGCACCAGGCTCATTATCAGGAATAAAGCAATTCCAGTTTTGGACCTTAATCCAACATATAGGCCTATAACACAGCTCAGTTCTTTAGAACAAAGCCATGCAGTCTAGTGTTTTGGGTGTGGCTGGGCCTGAAACTACTTGGCCTGTAACTACTTTACCTGGGCTATTTAAAGCACACCCAAACAGCAGAACACGCTTCGCGTTATTCTGCACTCCTGCAGTGTAACGCTCACTGTGTCCAGCTCCTGCTCATCTGCTTCTCCGGCAGCCCGATCCTGAAGCCCTAGATCCAGATTCCATTAATATCCTGGAAGAACAAGAACAGCATTAGCCAGCAAGAACACTTACCTGTGAAGTAACCTCGCCCATCTCCGGATTTCGCCGCAACCTGCACAGGTAAAGAAACAAGGACAGCATTAATAACAATTCTTACCTGGGCAAACAGCGAGTCCTGGCAGCACCCTGCGCTTCTCTTACTTTGCCCATCTCTGGGTTTTCACTGCAACCTGCAAGGGAGAAGGAACAAGGTCAGCATTAACAAAGCACTACCTGGGCAAGCAGCACTTCGATCGCTCATCACTCCGGAACATGACTGCAACCTGTACAAAGAGAAGAGAACACAGATTAGCAATTAACACCAATAAACAGTGCAGCGCTCCGCGTATCAATAACTGACTGTGGTCTTCGCCATCGGCGTGGCAACTCCGAGATCGCAACCATTCCTGTGAAAACAAAAAGAGACATTGTTAGGGAACAGCATAGTGGAGCAAGACGCAGAGAAGACAGAGAAAACAGAGGGAAAGAAAGAGACAGAATAAAGACGGAAAGACATTATAACTCACCTGGAAGACAGCAAGCAGAGTCAGAGTCATAGCCGGTCTGGACCCGACATAAGGGCACACGGACCAGTGAAGCAACTAGGTCCACGGAACACCCGCACCAACCATGCGTCCCTGCACAGAGACGCAGGACAGAGAGATGAACGCACATAAACCTAAGGTGAGCAATAACCCCAAGGGAGGGGATTTGGACCAGAGGGAGGTGGGAGTCCACCCATCACACAACCAGTATCTTAACCCTCCATTCTCCTGTTATAGGCACTACCCAATGTTTGGCACATAGCTAAGCAGAGAGGGGTCCGGGATAGCACTTAGATCTACATCCAGTATCATGTGGCACCCCCGTGTTACTAGGTGAGCTTAACACATAGGCAAGTCTACATGGATAACATTAGGCAACTGCAGGTGAGCATTGATAGTACTAGGAAAGGGCAGGTTAGGCTGCTCAGTATTAAACGTAGGCATGTGAACATTAATCACATTAGGCAAAGGCAGGTTCATATCAATAGCCCTAGGCATGGGCAGGTCAGGCTGCTCAGTATTACACGTAGGCATGTCAACATTAATCACATTAGGCAAGGGCAGGACCATATCAATAGCACTGGGCATGTGCAGGTCAGGCTGCACAGTATTACACAGAGGCAGATCAATAATCATTGTATATGGTACAGACGGGATAGCATTGGTTGGCATTGGGCATAGTAGGTTATCTAGTGGTGTACTTTGATTCAACGGCGTACTGGTGCCACTGACAACTGGCATATTATGAGATGTATTAGCTATGTCATGGTTAGAGGCATTGGACACCTGCATGTCAGTATTCTCAGAGTTAGGTGTATGTTGGTCAACGTTCAGACTCAACTGATGTATGGGGTCTGGCTGTAAGCGGTCGGTATGTACTTTTACAGGATGCTGTGTACATTGAGGGCCCTTGAGTCGAGAGCCCAAGCAAGCGTTGCTTACCAGAATGGAGGGGCGTTCTGATGATGTGTATTGATGACGGGTCTGCGCTCTCAGCCGTCTGGCTCTAGCTAGGGGGTTGTATTGAGGCACAGGAGTTTGGTGTACAGTAGAAAGCGCTATGGGCAGCCGAGCAGCCAACAATGAAGGCTGCTTACCTTGGTTGACTGAAAGTACGCTTCCTCGGGTAGTAACATCTGTCGGCAACCGCGAGCAGCTGAGAGCTGCGGAGAGGGTGAATGGCCTTGACTCCCAGCCGTCGCCATCCGGCTTTGTCTGTCGGTCAACCTGCGACCTTCAAGTGAAGTCAGACAACGCCCAGGAAAGAGGATGTTGTGGCTGACTTGAATGTAGCAAACTTGTTTTCCAAGGTTGATGTTGATATCATCTACGTGTGGTCCAGTGTTACAAACATAAATGTCCCCTTCCCAGTCTTTTTTGCCACTGAAGGCTTTCAGAACAACTTTATGGAACTCCTTTTCTGGATGAATGGTTATAAACATCAGCAATTACATCCTAGTGTTTGCTACAAGAGTCTGCACGCACACTGCTCACCATGCAGCTGTTTTCCAGCACAAAAGAGGCGCGGGACTCACACTCCATAATTCAAAATATGTTGAAATGCTCCATGGATCCAATTCAAGGGAAGTGTGCAATGGTGTGGTTATGTCATCAAGCTGCAGTCTTCTATCCCTAAGATGTCATCCATGATACATGCTCCACATGGACTGACACACGCCGGTTCTCGAGGCTGGGAAAGACTGCTATGCAGTGTTCAAAAGAAGGTTTATTTCACCGATCTGGGATATTTTGCGATGGCTTATCCTAAACCCATTGAAATGACGGCTATGCCAGGTCACAAAAGCACCACAAAGCTACAGGGAGATGCGATGTGGCGCCTACTAAGGAAATACACTGAAGTAAGATAAACTGGTAGATGTTCGTTTGGATGTCATAGTCTATTGTGATCTTGAAAATCATGATCAGCTGTGTTTGACACCCTCCAAACAGGCCTCCGGGCAGGCCTCACACATGCAGAATCCGATGACTGGATCCTCGCAGATTATCTAGTACCAAATGATTCTTCCCTTCAGCTGAGCAAGAGCCATTCTGTACATCTGCAGGGATTACCAAGATCCGACTGCCATATAGCAGCCGTGATCCTCCAAACGACAGTTGCTGCCAGGCGCAGCAGACAGATACTAGTTCTCAATCTGTGCACCACTACTGAGGGACGTCGTGTTTTACTGACCCACTTTCCTTTCAACTGAGAGTTTATGGTAGCAAAAGCTGGGCCGAGGATAGAGCAAAGTGATGGCAATAATGAATGACTCCAGGAAGGCAGGATTCATACAAAGGCCAGACTGTGGAGGAACATGCTTTTCTGTGAGTTTCATACAAGCCTTGTGATGGCTGTTGTTGAATGTATATGTTGTCAAGCAGCTGGACAATCCATGCCCTCCCCCCGCTACTCACACAATACCTCCTAAATGTACTTTGGGTACCATCAGGGCCTCACCTGGAGATGGTATTTATTTATTTATTTAGCATTTGTTGGGCGCATATACTACACAACAGTGTTGTAAGTCGCATGCCTAGGGTCATAGAAAATCACTCGTGCTTTCCACTACTGGAATTTCTAATATGCACTGTGTCCCAATGGTGCTACCATAGATTATTTAACTGTTCACTATCTACAGGCTTAAACGCACCTCAGGGTCAGGCTTAACTACCCAAAACGGTCAATGTTGAGGAAGGTGGGCGGTGTTGGGGCGGTCAAACAAGGTATACCATAAGTCTACACATCACAAACCTTTTAAGTGCCTTACCTGATGGGCCCCTCGGGAATGTGTTTATTGCACAAGCATGCACTGCTTGAGGTTGTACACTGCATACACCACTCAGCTACATAAAAGACGGCTGCAAGCAGAGAGCGTGGAGAGCTCAGACAGAACGTGGACGGCCTGCAGATTTGGAATATGTGCGCCACGGATAAATAAACATACTGGGCTGCAGCCCTCTGCTTTGGTACACAGTCATGCATCGTATGTACCTTTCTTAGCGTGAAGCTTACTGCATATGTCTCAGGTTCTGCTCGTTAGAATATAACATCTGGACTTGGGATTCCAGTCCGTGTTCATCGATCCAGGGAGCCTGCTGTTATTTACCTTAAAGGTTTTTTTTAATGTATTTATTGATTTTGCAGAACAACAACATAACTCCACCAGAGTCCAGAACAAACTGTGCAATATTCCTGAAGTATTATAAAAGAGCTCTGAAATCTCTCCATTGGCTCCCACTGGATGCAATGATTTAATTCAAAACCCTCCGCATTGTCCACAAGGCTTTCTGGGGCCTGAGTCTAAAATACCTTCAGCTATCCCTCCGCAAATACCTCCCCTCTCGAGCTCTTCGCTCCTCTACCTCCAACTCCCTCATGGTCAGTCGTTTTTCAAAGAAACAAGCTGGGGGTAGATCTCTGTCTTCGGCTGGGGCCTCCCTCTGGAACAGCCTCCCTGCCACTCTAAAACTTGAGGAGAACCTTCCCCAGTTCCGGAAGCACCTCAAGACCTTCCTCGTTTCTTCTGCCTTCGCTCCCCCTCTCCCCTGCTGATCTGTTCTCTCTTGGCATAGTGCACCTGGCCACCCTCTGCCTCTGGGCCCAGGTACCTGCTCACCCTGCCACCCTCCCGCACTGCCTCTGGGCCACCCCTTGAACTGGGGTCTGTATCTGTACCCATACAGCCCCCCTTTTTCTTCCTGCACTTATCAGGCCTACCCTGTCTGCTGCCTTAAACCTAGCACTTGCAAATTGCTGGCTGCACTACCACTGTTTGTTGCCTTTATTATTTATTTATTGTTATTTATCTGTTTCTCCTCTGCTTCGCACTTTACACTTCTCCCCCCTTCCCTGCACTTTTCCCCTCCCCCTCTCCCATGCACTTGCACGTTCTCAATGTCACTGGGCCTAGTAAGATCGCTGTTTTGTTCGCCCCTGTTCCCCTCCCTTGCCTTGTCACCCTCTGAAACACTTGTGTACGAGCGCGATAGAAATAAAATATCAATATCAATATCAAAAGAGCGTAACATGCACCTGGGGCTTATAGTCATATGTGTACATTCTCAAGCATTCAGCAAGTATTGAACATATTGCACCCACATCTCCGGCGGTCTAGCATGCAAAGGGACAGTACGTATGAAGGCCGACTCCATGTATTGACAATACGCCACGTCCTCCAGCCATTTCTGCATGCTGTGTGGAGGACCCCTCCACCATGACAGAGCTACTCTCCTACGGGCCAGTACCAAAAGGAGACCAGTGAGTTTAAGAGCCGCCTGTGGCAGGTGTCCTGTGTTTGCCAATGCTGCCAGCATAGGATCCCTCCCGAGTCTTTCCCCAACAATGCACGAGATTCTGGGCACCACCTCCCTCAATATCGGTATACCACCGGGCAGGTCCACGCCAGATGAAGAAAATCAGCCAGGATGCAGCCACACCTATGGCATGCATCAGGGGTGCTTGGATAGTGTTATGATAAATCTGATGCATGAAGTTGAAGTGGGCCTGCTTGAGTTTAGAGTTTAGAGAAACCCTCTGAGTTTGCAACATCACAAATTTCCAATCTTCCTCTGGAATTGCCTTATTAAGTGTCCCCTCCCAACGCCGGCTGTACCCGTCTCCGGCCCATGGGATATCAGCCATACAGCTGCGGTACAAACGGGAAACCAAGCGACCCTCCTCACCTGCTTGTATCAGTTTGTGCAATAGCTTCCAGATAGGTGGTTGCTTCGGGAATGATGGGAATGCAGATTTCATAGTATTCCGCACCCGAAAATACATACACATCCAAATGTGAGGTTCCACCCTTATCCTTTACCCGTTTTATGAACATGTCTTCCTCAAAAAGGTCACCAAAAGGTTGTATCCCAACTTTCTCCACCCACTGAATATAGGCTCTGTCCTCCGTGATCAACGACATGTCTGACAGGGATGAGTGGTGAAAATAAGATCTCAATGCCAACCCAACGTGCAATTCTGTGCCAGATGGTGCATGTAATATTGACAATATATATCGATCCCGGTCTCGTCCTTGGCGCACTGAAAATACGCAACCGTAAAAGGTTGGGGGCAGCCATAGCCCTCTACTCCTGGACATGTGGCCCAATGAAATGTGTAGCATACTAAAATGCCAGGAAATGCGCTTGTGCCGCCCAGTAATATTGTTCCAGATCCGGGAGTGCCATACCCCACTTACTGTACAGTTGAGTAAAAGTGGTGTAAGCCTGTAAGCCACCCTGGCTTGCTTTCCCATTCACAATAAATCAGTGATATTCCCCCGCAGCCTTAAAAAGAATATGGTGGAAAGGAGTAGTGGGATATTGCAAAATAAAAATAGAAGCTTGAGTATGATATGATATGGCATTTATAACGTGCCTAAACACAAGTGTAGGGCCACCATTTTTACTATCGCTACATGACACATGAGGGTAAGAAGAAGGGCACGCCAAAGCATCACTAAGACCTGGATAGAGCTGATAACTCTTCCATAGTTCTCCCAGGAACAACACTGATGGATCTCGGGAAACCATAACCCGCAAATACCTAGTACCCTCGGTTTCCCAGGGGAGACCTAACCCATCATCAAATACATCAGTCTTGTCTGTAAGAGGAAAGGCCACTGATTTACTCCAATTGCCACAGCCCTGAGACCTCACCAAACTGCAACACCTCTCGCAACACCGGATGCAGACCACTAACAGAATCACTCAAGAACAACCCAACATCATCTGCATATAGAGAGTTAATCAGTCAGTGCGGCCCTTGCTGTATGCCCCAGTGAATGTGTTGTTTCCGTAATATCACTGCAAGGGGTTCCATTGTGAGTGAAAATAGGAGGAGAGACAGGGTGCACCCCTGTCTGGTTCCGCACCCCTTTGCTATCATTTCAGAATGGGAGTGACCCACCACGATCCATGCCACCAGATCGGTATAAAGAAGTGGGACCATTGACGTGAAGCATTCACCCAGACCGGGTTTCTGGAGTACTGTGAAAAGATAAGGCCATTCAACAGAATCAAATGCCTTTTCAGCATCAAGCATTATCGCCAGTGCTTGCGCTGTGGGTTCAGTGCCAAAAGAATTAGTGATATCTGGGTTTGCTCTGCGGGCTCACTTCCCTATTCAGCTCGCGGACACCCTCCTAGACCACTCAGGGGTGGCTGTGATGTCCGCAGACATCATACGCGCCCGCTGATTGGTCAATTAAAAACGTGAGGTGCGTCATATTTTTTCAAACGGTCGCCATGTTGGCTTTGTGGACATGCGCCATTGCCCGCGGACATCGCAGTAAAAACATATTGAAAAACACACCATTGGACTTGTCAAACTAATGAAACAATCTCTGGGTAGGTGAGGGATGATGAGGATGTGATATGGCCATAAAAAGCCCCAAAACTGGTGGTTTTTCATCTTCGAAGTCCCTGAACAGTTCGGGGGCAACAGTTTGCGAACATCTCAGATGTTCGGGGGCATCAATACATATTTTTACATTATAGGGTTGGTGAAAAGCAGTTTTTGGATGGCTTATACCTTTGGCGTCACTCAATGAAACTGCATGAAATTTTGTGATATCATTCTAGATCTGACCTTGAATGATTCTACAAAGTTTGATGCATTTTGTCAAGAGAGAACCGAATTAGAGGGGGGCCTCAAAATATTTGAAAGGCTTAGAAATTTGGTGCCGATTTACAAATGTACCCAAAAGTTAGCAAAATGATTTAAGACCCAGATGTGAATGTTTTTGCAAAGCTTGGTGGGATTTTCGAAAATTAGAGAGGGTGTGGGGGGGTTGAACATTTTTAGATGGCTTATAACCTTTTTGACATTTGGCGAATGTGGAAAAAAGGTTTTAGAAAGATTATAGATCCAACCTTAAATGTTTGTGAAAAGTCTGAATGAATTTTGTCAAGTGGCAGCTAAGTTATATGACTATTTTATGTATGTAGGTACGTAGGTTTTGACACTTTTTCAAAAAATAAAAGATGGACAGATTTTGAGCAACATCGTGGAAGGAGCATGGGCAAGGACCTGATAGCACAGTTTTGCAAACGTGTCCATGTTTTATTGTTTGAAAAGCATCATAATGTAGGTACAAAAATAGTGATATATCTTTGGTGAATGAGCTATAGACTGTTGCCATGGGCAGTGGCCAGATTGTCAGAGTAATGGCATGTGGCCATGGGCAGTAGCCAGATTGTCCGAGTCATGGCCAAAGGCCCACGAGCACGAGGGACTGGCAATGGGGTTAAAATTGGCATGGCCATCAGAGACTGGCAATCTGGTAAAAAATGTAATATTGGGATAGGTTTGCATGGGAACAGAACTTCTGCCTGTGGCTAAAATTCTGCTCGTGGCTACAGCCCGAAGTGCTGTACAGAATTTTATCAATAGATTGTCCAGACTACCGCTGCATACACTCAGAGACAATGCTAATCAGCAGAAAATTACTGAGCACCCGAACAAGGTGTCCACGTGGTCAGCAAGCCACCCCTTCAAATCATTAACCACCCGTATTTGCAACGATACCAGGACAAGTGGGATAGCATGCCGGACACATTTCCACAACTTCGCAGCAATGACTGGCCCACAATCCATATGCCTTGAGATAGACTCTAGAGAGTCGAATCCCATGTCGGTGACTTCTAACAATAAATATAGCACCAACAATGCTATTGAAGACTGCTTTATTACGACAACAGTTACTTATTGAATAATCCAGTGCTCAGGTGAACATGGCTCACTCTCCAATTCGAAACCTAACACTTAATGAAGGAAGGCCAACTTCACAAAAGAACCCCATCACTAGCAGCAGGGTAATCCGTTTAAAGTGGTAGATGAGGCGCAGTGATCTACCAATTCTACCGCCCTGCAATTACATTACAATCGTGTACTCTGATTTGATTAGTGGGGCATGTAGCATGGCTGAAATCCTAGGTTTGAATGGGAAAACATTATTTTGCTTGAGGCTACAGCCTGAAGTGCTGTACTGAATTACAACAAATCTGCATGAGGAGCATCAGCAAGGACCTGAAAGCCTGCTTCTGCAAATCTGTTTAGTGTTTTATTTTTCCAGAGTGTCCAAATGTAAGCACAGAAATGTGTGATATATATTATTGGCGCTTGGGCAATGGGCCTGGCCCTTGGCAAGAACGAATGCCTACTCTGATTTACTTATTGGGGCATGTGACATGGCCGAAGCTGTAGGTTTAAATGGGGAAAATAATTCTGCTTGTGGCTGCAGCCTGGAGTGCGGGACGGGATTGCAGCAAACTTGCGCGAGGAGTATCAGCAAAGACATGAAAGGATGCTTTTGCAAATCTGTCCTTTGTTTTATTTTTTTGAAAGTGTTGAAACAAAGTTTCCAAATGTAAGCACAACAAATAGTGATATAATTTTCTGCTGTGGGCAGTGGGTCTGACCCTCGGCAAGGACAAATGTTTACACAGATTTGCCTATTGGGGTTTGCGTCATGGCCGAAGCTCATGCCCCATGGATTGTGGAGACTGGCCAAGCAAGCCATGAGCACTGGCCATTGTCAATCCATTCGTACTGTCCCTTTTATTTATGCACTTCTCTCACTGCACAACGCATATGTGCATTCATAGGTGCACTGTGTACAATTTTGTGGTATAAGTATGAGAGATGCAAAAGATTTGTAGAACATTGTTAAGTGGCAGTTGGTGGGCGGAGGTTTAAAATGTTGATAGGCTATATGTAGAGTTTTTTAAGTGATTGGTGGATATATGTGTAAATGGTTTAAAGCAAGCAATGAGGGAGTGTTACAAACATAACAGTAAAAAGAGTAGACAGGCTGTCTTGTGTGATGTGTGCATGTGCAATACAGGTTTTCTAATGAAACATGGGCTAGACAGGGAAATGCAGAAGCTATGGATAATCATAAAGGGCAATGGATTATTTTATTGTATTCTATTGGATTATTTATATAGCGCTCTTTCCCCATTTGTATGACCTCAATGCGCTTTTTGACTGGAACACCCTCAGTGACCGCAGTCAATGTGGTGGAGGTTCTAAGAGTTTAGATTAAGAGATGCGTGTGTGCATTTTCGCCAGTTTAGGATTTAGGTGGCTGGCTAGGCTCCACTAAACAGCCCAAAGGTTAGGCATGTTGGTGGGCACTGTTGGTGGTTTAGGATAGAGTGCTATTGTTGAAGGTTCGATGTGTGCCCAACTATACGGAATTTTCTTTTTGTTGTAAGTCAGGGTATGCTTGAGGTGTTGAGGTAAGTCAGGGGTTTCAGTGTGGTGTTAATTATGGTGTTTAGTGTATAATAGAGTGAAGAATGTTGGACAGTACATTGTTTTTGTGCTTTTTTTTCTCTAGTATACCATTGTTCTTTATTTCCATTAGCATAGTAAAAATGCTAATGGGAATGTTGGAGAATTTTATTGAATCTTAACTACTTTACTGACAAATGCAAAGTAGATGGAGTTTATAAGATTTTTATTAGTTCTATTTTTAAACTGTGAAAGGTGGTTCCTAAAGGAACCTTTTTTTAATGTTTTTGTTTGCAGGAGCGGTTAGAAAGTAAGGTGGGGAGGGTAACGAGGGATGGGGCAGCAACCACAGATATGGAGTGGTAGGTGGACAGGGAAAGATGTTGCGCCTGTGAACTTATGGTCCTTTTATCAGGTAGCATGTCATGCAGTGGGCGGGAGGCAGAGTAACTCTTACTCCAAATAATCAAACCAACTCAAGAAGATGGCCAGGTTTGTCTGTTTTAATATGAAATGTCTATAACAGGGAGTTACAATGGAAGTCGCACAAGCTCTCTGCACATCTCATCATTAAAAAAAGTATACTTTTATAGTGAAAATGCATCATACGTGATGTCATACTACGTGGCAAATATGAGAAACGTACAAGGGGTTGTGATTCATTCAAGGAGAACATCTAAGTATGCTTTGTGTAAGGGGCCGGGTTGTGATTGGGTCCCTACTGTCAGGTGAACAACTTATGCCTACCACTAGTCCAAGTCATCTTCAACACTTATTAAGTACACAACACATCATTGGCTTTCAAACTATAAGGCCCTTTGTTATATGGCCCTCTACAATTGGTTGGCATGTTTGTGTCCTTCTGGAACATTTGGCTCTCTAGCAGCACTTCAACTTGAGCCAGGAGGTGGACATGACGTTACCTCCCCAGCAATTTAGCCGACCATCTCTCATCACCCATGCTTTCTGCCATGAAGATTGCCTTTGAATGTGGCCTTGCAAAGTATCCCTGTCTTTGGGAATATAGGGGAGTGCGAGCACGCACTATCGCTATTCTGGTCCTCCAAGCCTGGACTCTATTTCCATCCTTGGCTCACGTGACATGAGACCACGATTTGGTCCATATTTCAGCATTTAATTGTCTTGAGCGACTAAGACCTGGCATGCATGGTGTTCCTTCTTTGCACCTTAACAGGGGATGATTCAGCATCTCACGGTTATTGCCTTCATAGATAGAAAACCAGTCTTGGCTGCTTTAACCTTGACACCAGGCTAGACAGGCCTTCCAGACTCATCCATGGGCTCAGCTAATTCTTTGCTGCGACACAACTCCCAGCTCTTCTTCATGGACTTGAGCTTACTAAATAAGTGACACCAATGTCCAGCTTCTATATAATGACAGCTTCGCCTGCAGTCTATTCACTACTATAGCCAGCCTCTAAGATTATTTATTTATTTATTTGTTTGTTTGGATTTGTATTGCGCACATCTGCCCATGGGCATCGTGGCACTGGTCAGGTAGTCTCACTTAGTACATGTCATTACAAGATGCATAATTTACAACAGGTAGGTGGTTTGAGCAGGTTACATACAATAGTTACAAGTGTAATTGATACATACTGGTGTCACAAAAGCCAATATGCACATTGTTATACACAGATGTCCCATACAATCAATATGGAGAGAGAGATAGTTGAAGAAGGTGGTTTTTAGCAGTTTTCGGAAAGCTTGTTATGATTTTTTCGTTCCTGAGTGCCGTGGGAAGGGCGTTCCAGTTTTTTGGAGCTAGGTGCAGGAAGCTGGAACCCCCAGCTTTACTTCTTTTGAAAGTGAGTACATAGGTTTGGTTAGACAAGTGTGATCTGGTGGGTCTGGAGGACGCGATGTGGGTGATCCTTTCGGATAGATAGGGTGGGGAGTCAGCGGAGAGGGATCTGTGAGTAATGGCCATGGATTTGACAAGGATACGTTCTTTTATAGGTAACCAGTGGGCCTCTTTTCTAGCATGGGAGATGTGTTCCCTTTTCGGAATACTCAGGGCTGCTCTTAAGGCGTTGTTCTGAGTGACTTGCATTTTCTTAATGTTTTTTGTCATGGTGCCCAGGAAGAGGGCATTGCAATAGCCTAGCCTGGTGACTACTGTGTCTTTGGCTATTGACAGGCAGTTTTTTGTTGAGAGGAAAGGTTTCACCGCATTAATTACCTTGGTGGTGAGTTCAGCGGAAGACGCTATGGCATTTACCTGCCGTGACACGGATAGTGTTGAATCAAGGTATACTCCTAGGGTTTTTACAGCTGATGAGACTGTGATGGTGGAGTATTGATCTACTTGCGTTGCAGCATATGTACAATTATTGAATGACTTGCATTTTCGGCAGTACTCTTCACACCTGCAATCTTCCTTTCGCATACGAAAGTTTACTTGATTCTTTACTGGCTGGCTACACTACCCCTGTTTATTGCTCCATTATCTATTTCATTTGTATTTATTATTATTTATCTGTTTATCCTATGCTCCGCACTTTCCACTCTCCTCCTTCCATGCACTTTTCCCCTTTCCCTTTCCCATGCACTTGCATGTTCTCAATGTCACTGGTCCTATTAAGATCGCTGTTTTGTTCTCTCTTGTTCCCCTCCCTTGCCTTGTCGCGCTCTGAAACACTTGTGTAAGAGTGCAATACAAATAAAATATCATATCATACTTTGTCATCAGTTTCTATGAGGTCCATACAGTCTCTTTTTCAGCCAGTCTTCTCAGTGCATCACGCTTGTCCCTCGTGACATCACCAACTCCTCTTTCTCTCATTTTCATATTCCTTTGGGGAACTCCTCCCTCAGATTATCCTCTCTTTGGGGATACATTTGATAGGGTTTTCTTAGTGGATATCTTTTCTCGAATATTCGCTGAAGAATAGTCGCAACTGCTGGCGTCAAGCATGGCACAATCTCAGGCTTCCAGCATATGGCAGGGCAGGGCAGGACTTCCTGTAGAGACAATTACCTGTTCCTCTACATTCCCCCCTCTGGTCAAGTCATCGACCACACCTTCCCCGGTCTCCACATTTTGATACATCTCTTGAAAAAGTGCTTCTTTGGAGTCCAGATTTTCATCACCCCGTTCAGGGATCCTGCTGATTTTACATGTTCGTGCACACTCCAGCTCATGTAGTTACACTGTCCATTCGGATTACAATAGACCCACCGTCCTATGTTTTTCTTGTGGTATTCAGATGTAGGAACTTTGTTCCCTCAGAATGCTAGCCTGGATGAATTTTGTGATATCTTCAGCTGGAAACTCCTTGGGTCCCAAACCTGACTCGACATCGATCATGATCTTCTTTCCTACTGGCTTTTTTTACTGTCTTCTTACACTGTGTAATTATTAACCTAATTACACAGAACCCAAACATCACCATCACTAATACTGCTCCAAGAAACTTGAAAATGTTCACCATCCACTGTGGAACCCATGAGACTATAGACGCAAACCAACCATCATCTGTGACATCTTCTGTCTCATCTTCTATCTTGTTGTGCAGGTTCAGAAGCAGAGGTATGGCCTCTGTAAAGGTCCCATTCTCGTCGTCGTGAGAAGGTGTGCATGTGCAACATGATGGCCCAATTTTGGCGCAATCTCCTCCTCCATCGCAGTGATCATGTCAAGGACATATCTGTCCTGCATGGTCATCCATTGTATGGCCCTTAACTCTTCTCTGATAGCATTGAATCCCTTTATTGGGGTGTTTATAGTTTGCAGAAGCTCCCATTAGGTAATCTGCAACCATTTAGCATTGGCCATCGTCTGGATCTCAGGCATGAAGATAGTCGTGAAGATTGACGCAATCTCGCTGAACAGCCTGTGCTCATACGTGATAGCTTCATATGCCCCTATTGATTTTGCTGAGAAGTAATTCTCCCTTTTAGTTCAAATGAGAAATTCAAGTGATCTTCTCCTTCTCAAATGAGCATCCACCTTTGGAAATTCTGCAATGATCAGGTCGCTCTGAGAATCACTAACGCTGGAACATGAATAAGCACAAAGGAACATGTCCCTCCCCAATCCTTGGGCAGCTTCATGTAGGCCCTAGGCCCACAAGCCCAATATCGATCCATTAGGACAGCTGCCTATGCTCACTTTCTGGTAACGTGAACTGTAGTCTTGCATCCTAAGTTATCTCCCACACGCTTTCTTCCTTCTCTTCGAAAGCACAATGTCGCATTTGGCAATGGAACCACAATCAATGGACCTGATTCATCTTCAACCCACGTCAGCAGCTTAGCATGTTTGGCCCATGACTTTAAACACTCTTTGTTCACCCTCTGCACCTCTTGTACATATTCTGACTTCAGGAGATGAGCTGCACAGGACATCACCCCGCCTTCCCATCCCTTCTTGGACTTCACTCGTCCATAGACTAAGACTTGAGTTCATTCCCAACATCCAGGTTATCCAGCTACTTCTGTTATGTCAGCGCACTCCATTCTCTTCATGTTTCTCATTACAACCTCTTCCTGTCCGTCTGCAGGATACACAAACATCTTGCCTTCCCTCCCGGGTTGCTTCTCCATTTGTGAAGTGAAGTCATGATAATGACCTCCTGAAATGGAAATTACCATTTCGATCTTCATCGCAAAGTGGTCCAACTTCCTTGAAATTGTCCTCTGGTCATGCATGCTAATAGGTGAACGAAGCATCTGGCATTGTGTTCTGGAACCTCTCTTGAGATGGAAGTTTGCACTGTATTCATGGCATAGGGTATGAGAGCAACGACATAGTAACTCTCCTTGGATGTTCTCTCGCCCTGTTCAAATCAGGTTTCAGCGGTCTGCCAATCCGCCCACCACCAGATTAGGGTACTTAAGAGGGTCCTCCCTATGATCCCAGAAGCTATGCGCCCTCCTGTGGTGGCTGCATTAGTCCTCTCACGGTTGGACTATTGCAACTCCCTGTACCTCTCTCAGCCGGTGGGCCTTCTCCAGCGTCTCCAACGCATGCAGAACCTGGCAGCTAGACTGGCCACAGGCTCTCCCTATGGAGCACATATCTCGCCAGTGCTTCGCCAACTTCACTGGCTTTCAGTGGCTCAGCGAGTTAAGTTCAAGTCACTGTGTATTGTCCACCGGGCAATCCAGGGCATAGGAGCTGAGTTTCTTCAAACCAAATTTGTCCGATATATCCCGGAACGCAATCTTCGCTCCTCGACCACCAACCTCTTGGTGGTCCCTAGGTACAACCGGGAAAGACTCGGTGGCAGAGCTTTTTCCATTGCTGCGGCCAGGCTGTGGAACACCCTCCCACTGCTACTCAAGTCTACCTCTAACCATTTGGCTTTCAGGAAAGCCCTGAAAACAACTCTATTTTAGCTCTCTGGCTACCACTCTTCTTCCTGCTCGGTAGCTTCCTCACCAGCGCCACGATGCCCTTGGGCGACTGTGCGCTTTACAAGTCCAGGTAACATAACATAACATAACATAACATAACATAACATAACATAACATAACATAAGAGAGTGTGAAACAGGAGAAACAGAAAGACAAGAATTATGTTGCATGCAGTAAATAAAAACTCTTTCACATGATTAGTACTATTAATACTGGTTGACACTCTTCCGTAATTCTTCATAATTTATGTCCATCCAAAAGTTTAAAGTGTAAAACATTCAAACAGAAACCAAAAAAGTGATGTGTGGAATGTTTTGAATTCATCTGAACCACTGGCACTGCTCTGGGCAACCTTCCACAATACCGTTTCTTAGCCCGTGTGCACCATTGCAAAAGGGGTCCAGCCATATGCAAACCAGTCAGGTACTGGCACATTCAAAAACATGTTTTTCTTTCCGCTCGGGCCTTAAGCTGCTGCAGTGAACCATCAGGTAAAAGGTTCACATTGGATGGAGGTGATCCAGCCAACTTTAAGCCACTGTCACAACTCCTGTTTTTCAAGTAGAACTAATAGAGTCAAGAGGTGTTCAACAAATGTAGAGCTGTGTTAGGATGCGCAAATCGCAGAACCTCTCTAAGATTGTTTTCAAATGGATCAGAGAAGCAAGGCCATGGTGGACTTCATATTGGAAGACAAAAAGCAGTGGATGTATTTCAGAGGTGTTGAAGCATTCTCTTTTTTTATTACCAGTCAAATGTGTTCCACACTTTCAACTATGCTATTCTTTTTGAGGTGTCTCAACATGCTACGACTATGTGGTCATATGCTCAACTGTTTAGAGACTTTTCTTAATCACACCTGGGATGAGGTGTGGTGTGCCATAGGGGTTGGCAATTTCTTCTTTTCTATTTATTTTGATTTTTCCCCTCTTAAGGAGCCCTCCAGCCTCTTTTCCTTTGCAGATGGGGAGCAGGTGCAAGTGGATCTAGGTCACCTGGCCTAAGCACCACCCACCTTCTTAGCCCAGCCTCTTCCTTCCTGCTGTTAACTCTTAGATCAAGGGCGTCCGAAGCAAAGGGCTGATGAAGAAAAGGGCAATTCCTGTTTGGACCTGTTCGAACCAGGAGGACTCATGGCCTGACCCCCTGCTCAGACAGCAGGTAAGCATGCACCAGCATGTGTTTACCCCCTCCGTCCCCACAGGACTTCCCCACCCCCACTGGCCCCCCCGTGTTGTTCCCTTGTGCCCCCAACCCTTCTCACACACAGGTGCTGCCTGTTTTGCTTGATTCTTCTACCCTGCTCCCCTTCTCTTCCCCCCATACACTTCTGCAGGAGTCTGTCCTGATACATTCTGGTTTCACCATCACCGTCTTGTGGCCAATGCTGGATTTGACTTTTATGGTCTTCATTGATTTGTGATGCGTCACCCTTTCTCAACTCTCATGCTGGACTTCTTTTGCATCTTGTACTCATGATGACCCTGAATCATGCTGTTTCCTTCTTCATCTTGTATCCTGGCTTGCAACATTAACTGTTACTACTGACTTCTGCAGTTGTATTCGCTCTCCCCTCTTGCTTCTCCACTCATTTTGACTGCTTACTTTCTGTTCTCTCCTCCTCTCCCTTTCTCCCTTTTCCTCGATCCTCCCCTTCTCCGCTTACTTTCTTCTATGCACTTACTCTACCGGAATTGTCCCTGGACCTAGTATGATAGCAACCTTGTCTGTCTCCTCCTCCCTTCCCTTACTTGTTACCCCAACCCCCTCCAGCACTATCTGAAATGTTATCAGGCCTAGTACGATAGTCGCTTGTTTTGTTCCTCCCCTCCCTTTCTGCACCCCTCTCCCTCACTTTTTGTTTTTCCCCGGCTCTACCAGAAATGTCGTCAGGCCTAGTACGGTAGTCTCCTGTCTGTTTCCATTTCCTTCCCACTCTCCCCCTCTCTTTCGTACTATGTCTTAGCTTTTGCACTATCTGAATTGTAGTCAGACAGAGTATGATAGTTAATTTCGCATCCTTACTATTCATGGCCTGTAAGAATGTCATTGTATTTTCCCTTGTTCCCTCCCTTGCCTTGAATCGCTTTGAAACACATTGTGTATAGGCACTATATAAATAAACTATCATATCATATCAAACTATCATAACTATAACCCTATCTGCAGTTATGATGACTCCAAGGAATTGCTTTTTTGCACATATGCAGATGATAACCAAACACGCCTTGAGGTTGAGGGAGATCAGGTGGTGAAGGTGGCTTAGTTCAGAACGTGGTTAAGATCTGCCCATGATGGACAAAAAATGAGGTTATAATTTCACTCAATGGATTTTCTTCATCAACCAGGAGCAGGATTTCTGGCCTGCAGCACTGGGTACCAGTCCAACACCAATTACAGATGCACAATATGTTTGTTTCCTAATTTATCCTGAACTATCGCTAGCAGAGCAAATTCAAATAGTCACCAAGAGCTGTTTTTGTCTTAGGGTTCATTAAGGGGATGTATATATGTTTATCCTCCAACTAGGCAGAGCTGGCCGAAATCGAAGGCCAAGATCTAAGGTTAAGCAAGCCTGTCTGGGCCTGTCCGGGCTTGGATGGCTGCCCGCATGCAAAGGACTCCAAGTATGTGCTCAAACTTGCAGCACACTATCCCGTGACCCATTTTCTAACTACATTCCTGCCCCATCATTCTGCCATCCCACCTACAATGTGCCTCCAGCAAGGTGAGCCAACACTCTGCCACCATGTGTCCCTGCCCCTCAGCCAAGCACCCCCCCAAACCATAAGCTAGCCCCCAGGCAACAGCTAGAACTACAGCGCCATGCACAGGCATCCATAGACAAGCCCAGCTCAGTGCCCGCCCCTCTCCATCATGCCCTAGTTGTGCAATACCCACCGTAATCCAGCCTAGAAATGCCCGGTGTGAGGAACCTGAGGATGTCCTCACATTTGCCCTCTTGGATCCTCTGCCCAGGTGGACAGGGAAAGGCCATCGCTGTTGGATCCGGACCCTCGGGGTGGAGAAGCGAGGAAGGATCGCCTGAGTGAAGTGTCATTGGGGATTGGGGAGAGGATGCCTGAAGGCGAGACATGGTATGCCCCCTTTCCTAACACTGACCTACCCTACCCTCCCTCAGCCTTCATAGGATATTGCTAAACCAATCCCATCGTTTCCCCTTTAATCCCACAAAGTACTGAGACGAGGATGAAATCTCCAAGAGCAATACACATTTCCTATAGAAAATAACACTCTAGTACTAGGACGAAGAAGAGGGGTTTGGAGGAATAAAAGATTAAAGGTCAGGCATGTCCCATTAACTGAGCTGAATGCAGTCAGGTAAGACAAGCCAAGGACTCGCACCTGAGGCTGCTTAATATGGCCAGGTGTATAAAGGGTGGAACACACAAGATAAGAGGAGGAGAACAGCAGGGAGTCCGGCCAAACCAGTAGTCAACCTGTGGAGAGTGGAGCACCAGGATGCTGCAGAATTGCAGAGCGAAGCAGTCTGCGAAAGCGTGGCGAGGATGCTGGGTCTCCAGGAAACTGACAAACTCAAAAAAGAGAGCCGTGTGCACTATCATACCCTTGATCATGGCTGCAAGGTGCTCGTTCTCCTGGGTAGAGAAACCGACCCAGGAGTGCCTTAGGGGCAGGAGGTGGGACGGTGACCTTAAACGTGCTCGTTCTCCTGGGCGGAGAAACCGACCCAGGAGTGCCTTAGGGGCAGGAGGTGGGACGGTGACCTTAAACACAGGCGGCCGTGTGAGCAGAGAAGCAACAGGAACCAAGAACGCGACCAGTGAGTTTCTTGCACTACTAGAAACCGGGTGCATGAGCGTGTGAAAGTTGCTAGCTACATTGTATCGAAGTGGTTGCGTGCAGTCAGCATGTTTTTGAAACCTCTGAACCTGTTGAAGTGTTAATGGGAGAGCAAACAAATGTTAAGCCAACAAAAGGTTGCCTGAAGACATTGTATAAAAGGCAATAATTGGGAACTAGCAAAGTAAACTCGATGCATGCTTATAAAAGGGGTGAAAAAGTAAACATATCACCTACAAGTGAATTTTTTGTGTTTGGGTAAACACTATAAAGAAAGCCAAGTAAAGGTGAAAGAAAGCTTGGGCAACTAAGAAGCCAAGGGCCCTGGTTGGGTTACCTGTAGTGGGTTGACCGTGGGGTCTGTCAACTGCACCCAGACCAGAGACCCCCAATCAACCCATAAGAGTTCTTTAAGGAAATTTGGAAGCAAGTAACAATTTAACATTGTGAACAAGCGCTTTGAGCTTGGGGAAAGGAACCCTGAGCTCCTGTTGAACATTGTGAATAAGTGCTTTTGAGCTTGGGGAAAGGAATCCTGAGCTCCTGTTGAATATTGTGAACCCAGTTGAACATTGTGAAGAAGTGCTTTGAGCTTAGGGAAAGGAAACCTGAGCTCCTGTTGAACATTGTGAATAAGTGCTTTTGAGCTTGGGGAAAGGAATCCTGAGCTCCTGTTGAATATTGTGAACCCAGTTGAACATTGTGAAGAAGTGCTTTGAGCTTGGGGAAAGGAACCCTGAGCTCTTGTTGAACATTGTGAACAAGTGCTTTTGAGCTTGGGGACAGGATCCTTGAGCTCCTGTTGAACATTGTGAATAAGTGCTTTTGAGCTTGGGGAAAGGAACCCTGAGCTCCTGTTGAACATTGTGAACAAGTGCTTTTGAGCTTTGGGGAAAGGAACCCTGAGCTCCTGTTGAACATTGTGAACAAGTGCTTTTGAGCTTGGGGAAAGGAACCCTGAGCTCCTGTTGAACATTGTGAATAAGTGCTTTTGAGCTTGGGGAAAGGAATCCCGAGCTCCTGTTGAATATTGTGAACCCAGTTGAACATTGTGAAGAAGTGCTTTGAGCTTGGGGAAAGGAACCCTGAGCTCCTGTTGAACATTGTGAATAAGTGCTTTTGAGCTTGGGGAAAGGAATCCTGAGCTCCTGTTGAATATTGTGAACCCAGTTGAACATTGTGAAGAAGTGCTTTTGAGCTTGGGGAAAGGAGCCCAGAGCTCCTGTTGAACATTGTGAACCAGTGTGGCTTTGAGCTTTGGAGAAGGAATCCTGAGCTCCTGTTGGACATTGTGAACAAGTGAGCTGTGAACTTGGGGAGGGGAATCCCAAGATCCGCTGAAACATTTTTGAAGTAAGCAGCTATTGGAACTATATTGACTTTGGGGAAGGGAGCCAAAGAAGAGCTCAAGCTGGAAGCAGCTTTACACTTTAATTTTGAACACTGATTTAGTTGGTTGAGAAGATCCCTACACAATCTTTAGTTCTAGATGTGAGGGCAAGCATAGGTTTTGACACAGACAGACGTTTGATTTGGACTTACGGACATAGACTTTCCTTAGTTTATTTCGGAAGAGAAAATACCACCTTAGTTATAGGGCAAGTTAGGCCTTCCACCAACCTGATATTTAATAAAAGATTTGCTTAACAATTGGAAATCTGTTGTCTGTGTTCTCTTGATACCATGCATGTCTCCCACCGGCTATGTGCGCATACTAACCTTCCTCACTGAAGCAGCCTGTCCACCTCCATCATCGCAACAGCAAACTGTGTCCTGAAACAAGTTGCTAGCCTCTCCAGATTGTCCATTCCCAGATCACCATTCAACCAAGCAGCGACCCCCCACTGTGCCAGAGTAAGAGTCACCCTAACCAGCATGCAGTGAGCACAGCTGCGCCGGCACTACCCCGAACAGTCACCACCTGCCCAACTGGTATTAGGGCCACCCACACCAATGCTCTCAATATGCTGGTCCGATGACTTAAGAATAAGCTTGGCACCCCTACCTGCTCTAAGGCCCCTAGCAGGGGTACCTTCAATTCGCCTGATTTAGCACTGTCATCCCAGTCCTTCGCCTCAACTGGCATTTGTAGTTGCATGCCAACTAACACAATGAGCACCTCCCAGTCCAGCATCCTGTCCATATGAAGAAATCTTGCTGTGAGTCCAACCACTAGCCACTTACTTACTTGTACAGCCTATGACAGCCCTACATACTATCCTGACAGTGTGAAAGGCCCTGTCAGTTCTGCACCTACAAGCATGGCCAGTACCAGCCTCAAGGACCCATCAGGATGTGATACGCAGCATGCCTAACACAAACTTGTCCAAGCATGCTGCCTCTCCAGCAAGTAGCTCCTTGAACAGAGCCCAGGACCTCTCAACTACTACTCACCAACCGCCCCAAGCTCCCTGCCACAGCTCTGAATGATACACCCAGCAATCGGACTACAACCCTGGGAAACATCAACCCTCCTAACCAGCCTACTCTATAATAGTGTGCCCTAGTTAATGCCAGGTCTATCCAAGCCCACCCACTGGCCATCCAAGACCTCATTGCCTCCAATAATCTAGAACCCCAGGCCATCTCTGAAACTTGGCTACATGCTACTTCAGGCCCTACCTTATCCATAGCAATCCCACTGGGATACAACATCTATCGCAGCAACAGACTCGACTCCATAGGTGGAGGTATAGTGTTGATTGCGAGGGATGCCCTCCCTGTCAGGCAGACCACCTCTGACCCGATTTCCAATTGTGACACTCTCTCCATCAAACTTTCACTCTTCCACACTTCTACCATCCCCATACACATCCTCTATTGCCCCCCCAGCCCCGGCTCACCTTTATCATTTGAGGAGAACCTGCTTTGCTCCAACAACAAGCCAACCTATAAACTCATTCTGCTCAAGCTAGATTTTAATGATGTGGAAGACACTGATGCCTCATCTCGGTCCAACTCCCTCAACTCCTTAGGATTCACACAATGTATAGTGACTCCCACTCACTCTAAAGACTGTATTCTAGACTGGCTAACAGGCCTCATCTCCCATGCCACTATCCTCTGAAATCTCCCTTGCTCTTGGACTGACCATCATGTCATATCCTTCACCATCCCCAGCAGCGTCCTACCAACACCAGCCACCACACCCCTGCTGCCCACCTTAGCCGGGAGCTCTCGAAACCTCACCAAAGCCAGGATTCTTCCGCTACTTGGTAAGATACAAACAGCACATCTCCCTCATACTAATCCAACCATCTTGGCCAACCTATACCATAGAACAATCACGCAGGCTATCGACCATATCGCCCCTAGGGCGCACCGCAAACGTAAACCCACCACTCACCAAAATTCGTGGTTTACCCCAGATATCCAAGCCCTACGCTTAGAAAAACACAAGGCCAACTGGAGAAAAACTCCCTCCAACCACTACAACTCCCTCTTCACCACCTCAGCCAAAGAATACAAACAGGCTATTGTACGGGCAAAAGCCACCACCTACAACACCAGAATATTCAACTTGACTCCACTTGCCCTGGTAAGCAACTATGGATCACATTGTTCCACCCACCTTCCTTGACATTGGGCCTCATTACACGGAAGGCGGTAACCATGGCGCTATTAGCTATTAGCGCCATGGTTTCCGCCGGTAATTTACCGATTCCGCCATGGTGGATGGCGGAATTACCACCCCATTCCAAGGTTGACGGGGCGGTAATTCCCCATTCACCATTGGCCCGTCCCCATTCCCATTTGAGCCCCCATAGGGCTCAATGGGAATGGGGAAGGCGGTAATTACGGTACTGCAAATTGTGGTACTGTAATTACCTCCAAGGTCCCTTCGCGGGTCCCGTCCTTAATGGCTGGTGAAACTAGCCGTTAAGGTAGGGACCCGCGAAGGGACCTCATAGTAAGGCGGTAAGGGATTACCGGTGCCGGTACCCTTACCGGTAATCCCTTACCGCCATCTGTGTAATGAGGCCCATTATAACTGCTCAAACCACTGCCTGTTCCCTTCCCTGTTTGCCTATCTGTAACTTATAATCTCAGCAACAACAGTACTATCCACCGTGCAGTGCCTCGTAATGATTGCTTCTCTACTGCTCTCTAAATTCCCTTCTTCAAATGAAAAAACTGCAATAATGTATACCTCTTTCTATTCTCTCTGATTCCAACTGTCTAACCATCTTTTTGTACTGCTTTTGAGTTTTTCTGCTAAATTTGAATTTAGGTGCACATTCCAACTATGCACCCATCTTTGTAGTGCTTTAGAGTGCTTTCTGCTAAATTCGAATTTAGGTGTACTTTCCAATTGTGCACCCATCATTTTGTTCTGCTTTAGAGTGCTTTCTGCTAAATTCAAATTTAGGTGTACTTCCCAACTTTGCACCCATCATTTTTAAAATGCTTTTTAGTGCTTTCAGTTAAATTCCAATTTAGGTGCATTTAAAAACGTGTTAATGATCTGGAAATCTGGCCATTTTTAGCGTGTCCACTGGTTTCTGTCTGCTTGGCCCCCTGGTGTGATTCTATTGTGCCATAGTGCTTTTGACCCTCTCCCCTGCCATCCTCTGACCCTCCCTCTTGTCTCTGTCCCCATGGTGCTCTCTGTCTCCCCTATCTTTTCTAACTGCTTCTCCATCTCCTATCCTCCCTCTCTCACAAAGTCTGGAAGGAAGAAACTAAAAAAGGCAATCTGGAGATCCAATTTTGTTCTTCCCATTGCATACATCTACATCAATGCTTCCTCCAGACAGACTATCACTGACATTCTTTGAGCTGTCCCCTTGTCTGACATATGGACCCCTTTTATGTTCCCTGTCCTTTCCACTTTCTCCTCCTCACACATTACTGCCGGCACCAGATGTTAAGTAAGATTTTCATAGTACTGATAAATCTTCCTGACCTGGGTCAACCCCAGAACTTTTTGTTTTACTGGTGGATTATTTTTCTGTATACCTCAGTGAGTGGGTATCTTTTACATTTTATTGGGTGAGACCAGCATCCCCCCTCCCACCTTATGTGGAGTGCTGGGGAGATACTGAGTATCCCCTTTCTCATTTTAAATGTAACATTTATGTTACAAGGTTAAACTTACGTTTAATGGCTGGTGACAGTGAACCTTTTTATTAATTCGGTGCACCTTTACCGCAGGCTTTTTGCCCATGGGTGCTCATTTTACTAAAATGGCCCCTGTCTCATTTTTTCACCATTTGAGTGTTACTTGTCCTTTCTTGTTACTTTCCACGACAGCCCGGGTGGGGAATGTCTGTAAAGGCAGGAAGCGAGGGAGGAGTCCAAAACTCTGCAGCCCTTTGTCTTCCAGCCTGAGTGCGAGATTCCAGTTCAAACTGGAAGGCTAGCTGTCCTGAAAGGATTGCCAACCCCCAAGTTTGAATGTTGCAAGGCTGTTTGATTGGCTGGGTCCCTGCATAAAAGTCCAAACCTGGAACCTGAAGAGGTAGTCGACCACTGGAACCAAAACCAAAGAGGAAGATGAAGAATTTGCTGCTGAAACAATTTCCAGCAACCAGAGAGCCTGCTGTGTAACCAGAGCCTGCTCTAGCCCTTCCCCCCAATTGGCCTGGGGACTCCACATGCAACGACCCCAATGCAGAGCCTGGTGAGGCCCACTAGAATCAAGAAGACCTGCATTTTGAGCCATTCCACGCCATACTGCAACCTTGGGGGCTGCAATACCCCAATACCTTGAGGACCTCGAGCCATTGTGCAGTGCGTGGTCTTCCGAAACCCGCTGAAACTTTGTATGCATCCTGCTGGATCTCCAGAGGCACGATTCTGACTGGCGATATTCTGTTGTTTACTGTGCTCCTGAAAAAGGCGCCAAATGCACAGAGCTGCATCCAGCCACGAGAAAAATCTTGCCTGGAGCTTTCCCCGTGATCCTTTCTGCAAAGGTCCTTCCGGTGTCCTGTCTTCCGTCTTCTTAATGTAGGACTTCAACAACCAGGTTTCTGTCTACAGATCCTGAAGTCGTCCTGCTGCAAAATCTTCTTCTATGCTGAGGTACTGTACTGGCTTAGGTATTTACTTACCTTAATTCTCTTGTGATTCCTGTGTAGTTTTTGGATGTTTTTATGTAATTGGGAGTCCTTTCGTCCAGTGCACCCAGGCTCCTGGTGAAATCCTCCTAGGGTGTCTTCTTTGAAGCCCCTGGACCCTCAACCAACTCTAAAGTAAAGAACGTACTTGCTCTAACAGTCTTCCTTAAGAGCTCTGACTTTTGCAATTTACGAACCTATCCTGACCTGCCTGTTGGACACTAGACCCTAATGACCCCCCTTCTGCCACTAAGAACACACATGCTCCAAGAATAAGGGAAAGACTTCTAAGGATTGGGCCTTTTGCATAGAAAAGAGAATACGTGTTTAAAAGTTACTTGCAAAAGAAGTTGGCTTGTAACTGTAACTCTGAGAGTGAACAGTTACAAAAGTTTTACTTACCTTAGAAATGTTCTGCCATTCTGAAAAGTAGATATAAAGTTATTTTACTCACCTGTTAATTGGCTGTGCCTCTACACAAAAAGTAATGCTGTTTGCTTCACTTAACTATTTCTTTCAGAAAATTAGTGTTGAAGTTTCCCAACTGGGTCTTGCTTCCTCTGACGAGCTGTTAGCCTGCCCAGAATAAGTCTGCATTAGGTTTTAGCTACCTAGAATAACTTTTGAGTCATTCATAAAATGTAATACTGGGTTTTGCTTTTTCTGGTCTGTTGTAGACAGTCACAAAAACAGTCTTAGGTTTATACCTGCCTTTAAGTTGCTTATAGCTCTTGTAAAAAGTGTATAGGTTTTACTTACCTTGAGCATAACTGTTATCCTAAAATATCCTAAAATAGGTTAGAGTTATTGCTTCCCTTAGTCTGTGAACTGAAATGCACCTGTAATTGAATGTTACACCCCAGGGTCCAACTCCCCTAGAATAACTTTGTCATCCTGAATCAGAGTTATAAGTTTATACTGTTCCTAGAATCTGTGTTTCACTAGATCAGAAAAGTATATCATCCAGTTGATATTACTATGTGATGTCTTGCTGTGTGTCATGGTACAACTGATAGAGTCTACTACCCTGGAATTACTGAAAGTAATCTAAAAGTAACTATTGGTTTTGACTTCCCTAGAACTCCTGTTAGGTGTTCCAAATTAACTTATGGCCCTTGGCGATTAGCGTGTCATGTAGTGGATGGGATGTAGAGTAACTCTTACACCAAATAATCAAACCAACTCAGGAAGATGGCAAAGTCCATTTTACTGTTTTAATATCAATTGTCTAAAACAAGGAGTTACAACAGACATCAACGGACGTCGCACAGCATTCTCTCAAAGCATTTAATACAAAATTACACTTATATAGTAAAAATGTGTCACATGTGATGACATACTACGTGGCAAATAAACAAAATACTAAGAGGTGTTGTAATACGCTCAAAGAGATCATCTAAGTATACTTTCTATAAGGGGTCGGGTTGTGATTGAATCTGGACAGCTCATGCCCACCACTAGTGCAAGTCATCTTCAACAGTTATTAGACACATGGTACATCATTGGCTCATTGGTTGGAACACTCTTTACCTTCTGGAACATTTGGCTCACTAGCAGCACGTAAGCTCATATCCCAGGTGTCAGGAGGTGGACTTGACAGTGTCTCCCCACCCAATTAGCCCACCATCTCTCATCATCCATGCTTTCTGCCATGAAGATTGTCTTTGAACTTGGACTTGCAAAGTATCCTTGCTTCTAAGAATACACAGGAGTGTGAGCACACGTTATCATAGTTCAGGAACTGCATGGACAACTTCTATTTTCATCCTTGGCTCACTTGACAGGAGACCACAATTCGGCCCATTTTGCAGCATTTAATTGTATTAAATGAATAAACATGGCACGCATGGTGTACTTTCTTTGCACCTTCACAAGGGATGATTCAGCGTCTCACCTTCACTGTTCTTCAAGGATAGATAGCCAGTTCCTTGGTAGCTCTATCGTTGACACCAGTCCAGACAGCCCTTCTCGATCCTTCCACTATTCCAGCTACTTGTTTACTGCGACACAGCTTTGCCCTTTTTTCTCCATGGGCTTGAACTTACTAAAGTTGTGACACTGATGTCCAGCTTCTATATAATGGCGGCACCGCCTGCAGTCTATTCACTATGTATAGCTAGCTTCTATGAACACTTAATCTTCTTGCCTTGCTGCATCTGAACAGTTATTGAACGGCTTGCATTTTCTACAGTGGTCTTCAAACATTCAATCTTCATCTCGCATATGAAAGTTTACTTGATTCTTTACTTCGTCATCAGTTTTTCTGTATGGTTCATACATTCTCTTCTTCAGCCAGTCTTCTCAATGCATCACAGTCATTTCTTGTGACGTCACCAACTTCTCTTTCTCTCATTTTCATATTCCTTTGGGGATCTCCTCCAAGAGATTGTCATCTCTTCAAGAATTCATCTGACAGGGCTTTCTTAATGGACACCTTTTCTCAAGGATTCTCAGCGGAATAGTCACAATCGCTGGTGTCAAGCATGGCATGATTTCTGGTTTCCAGCCTATAGGTGGGAAGGGGATGGTAATTCATGCATGGGCAGTTGGCTGCTCCTCTACACTCCCTCTCGGGTTGATTCATCGACCACACCTTCACTAATCTCAACATTTGGGTATCTCCTTTTGAAGAAGTCCTTCTTCAGGGTCCAGATCTTCATTACTCCCTTCAGGGATCCTGTTGATTTTACATGTTCATCCACAGTCTAGGCCATGTAGCTGCACTGTCCATTTGTATTACAATAGACCCATTGTCCTACATATTTCTTGTGATTTCTTGGATGCAGAAACTTTGTCCCCTCAGGTGCTACGATGCTGGCCTCTATATATTTTCTGATATCTTCATCTGTCAACTCCTTGGGTCCAAACCCTGATTTGACATCAATCATAATCTTCATTCCTACTGCCTTCTTCGCTGTCTTCTTGCACTGTGTAATTACTATCCTGATCACACAGAATCCAAACATCACCATCACAGATACTGCTCCAAGATCTCCTCCGTCCATCGCTGTAATCATGTCAAGGACATATCTGTTCTGCAGGGTCATTAATCTTATGGCCCTCAATTCATCCTGATAGCATTGAATTCCTCTATGGTGCTGTTGATGGTCTGCAGAAGCTCCCATCTGATAACCTGCAACCATTTGGCGTTGTCCATTATTTGGATCCCAGGCATAAAGACAGTCATGAATATTGCAGCAGTCTGGCTAAACAACCCGTGCTCATATGGAATAGCATGAAAGGCTTCTATTGATTATGCTGAGAAATAATTCTTCCTCTTTGTTCGATTAAGACGTTTGAGTGTTTTTCTCCTTCTTAAATGGGCATCTGCATTTGGAAATTCACCAATGTTCAGGTCACACTGAGGAATCACTAATGCTGGAACATGGATGAGCACCAAGGAACACATCCCTCCCCAGTCCTTGTGCAGCTTCATGTAGGCTCTGGGCCCACAAGCCAAATATCGATCCATCAGGATGGCTATCCCTACTCCCATTGTAGTAACATTAACTGTAGTCTTGCAGCCTACGTTATCTCCCACGTGTTTCCATGTTTTCGGAAGCCCAATGTCGCATTTGCCAATGGGATCACAAACATAGCACCTGATTAACCTTCTACCCATGTCAACAGCTTGGCATACTTGGCCCACGACTTCAAACACCCATTGTTCGCTCTCTGTACTTCTTGCACATATTCTGGCTTCAGTAGATGAGCACATATTCTGGCTTCAATAGATGAGCTGTACAGGACATCAGTCCTTCTTCCCATCCTTTCTTGGATTCCACTCGCTCATTAACTAAGACCTGTGTTCGTTCCCAACATTCAGGTGATCCAGATATTTCATTTTTATCAGGGCAATCAATTTTCTTCATCTCTGCAACAACTACCTCTTCCTGTCCCGTCGACCGATACGTAAGCATCTTGCTTTTCCATGCAGGTTCTTTTTCCATCTGTGTAGTCTTGATATAATCATCCTGGAATGGAAACAACCATTTCAATCTCCATCATAAAGTGGCCCAACTTCCCTGAAATTGTCCACTGGTCATGCATCCTGCAAGATGAATGAGACATCTGGCATTGTGTTCTGAAACTTCTCTAGAGATGAAAGTTTGTGCTGTATTCATGGCATAAGGTATGAGAGCGCAGACGTAGCAACGCTCCTTAGATGTTCTCTCTCCCACCTTTCTCATGTGCAGATACCACATGTTATTACCCAAGTGTGCTGCATTATCTAGATAAGTGTTTGTTTACCCCTTCATTATCTTCCCCTGCACTTCTCCTAACTCTCTCACATGCAAGGTTTGTGTATTGACCATGAAGTGAATCAAAAGTGGTTTTCATAGCGGGGAGAACCAATGTGATAGAGAGCGTTAAACAGGAGAAGCAGAAAGACAAAAAGTGTAATTGTACAGGCGTATACTATGCACAATACCATGGACATCCAACCCGCTCTCTGTCGGGCTTGCTCATTCCCTAAAAATTGTACTAGTTTCAACATTCCTCATTTTTACTATGATTTTTACTATGATAATTTAAGGAAAAAACACTTTTATTACTGCAACTGCAATATCTCCTCTTTTAGCAACATAATAAAAATGTAAATGCTGAAAAGGACCATTGGGTCAAGGTATTAGTCCTCTAATAGTTCTCAGTGTATGCCCAGCTGTAAACGTCTGACACATGATGCAATTCACTACAAAGAATGCCACGTGCTCTAACAAATTCAGAACAAACCAGTATTTTGCAATCGTTGCAGCAAGACTCTCCCTAGTTACATGCACGTGGTAATGCAGCTGCTCTAGTATGAACTTTAATAATTCCACTGGCATTACCAGCTTTCCAGTGCTATCCTGTTGCCATAATGCTTGTGTGGTATAGAGAACACCCCCTTTGTTTCCATAATTCCTGCTCTTCCTGCAGTGCGCTGCCTTAAATCTCCATTAATTGAGTTTTTGGCAAATGAATAAACCCTTCTCGCATTATCATGGTCGTTGCTACTCCCTCCCTTACACTTGGATTATCAAAACTCGATATATCTGAAGAACATGCAATCCTTTTGGCTTCTACATCTGCGGCTTTGTTTCAGCAAGAGATAAAATCTGTTTGCTTAGTGTGATATGTGCATTTAACAACCGTTATGGCCGCTGGTAGCTGTAATGCCTTAATTAGCTTGTCCAAAAAAGATGTGTGTGCACTGGAGTGCCATCCAATCGGAAGTAGCCCCTCCTTTTCCACATGCTAACCCTGCGTGTACGGTTGACATCACATAGGCGAAGTCACTGTACACCATCACTTCCTGTCCTTCATGTTTCTCGAGCGTAACAATAAGCACTATTAATTCTGCTGCTTGTGCTGAAAAGTGAGATGGTAGCTTTATACTCACTACAACCTTAAATTCCCCATTTGATTTATGCCTTACTACAGCTGCACCAGAATATCTTTCCCCACTTGGTTGATCAATTTTCGAAGAACCATCAATGAAAATAATTTCCCCTCCTGACAAAGCATTTTCTTTCACACGTGCTATATCATCATAAAACTCAACATAATTAGCACAGTCATGGACATGATTGCCGTCTGCTATTAGCTGAGCTACAAATGGGGCAGGATTCACTATTTTACTTCTGACAATTTTGATTGTTGGGTTTGAAACCATTACTTCATAGGCAGAAGCTCTCTGGGATGTCAATGTGCATTTGGGCTTCTCTAAAATGTCAGAGCATGCTCCACGAAGAGAGTCATAGAGCAGCCCATGACAATTTGTAGACTTCACAATTGCGAACGCGGCGGCTGCCAATGACTGTTCGCAAGGAAAGTGTCCTTTCATAACTGGTTCTAATATCCCACTGTAACACACCAGAGGCTTGTACCCCAATGTAGTCCTCTGTGTAAGCACCGCTCTCATGGCTGTCCCATTTGTGTGCAAAAATAAACCAAACTCCCCAGCATAATAGGGAATTCCTAAAACAGGGGCTGTGCAAATTGCTTGTTTCAACTCCTCAAACCCTTCCTCCATCTCCTCAGTCCATTCTATTGTAACCTCATTCACCTGTGCTTTCTTTAAAGCCTGTAAAAGGGGTCTTGTGTACGAACTGTAGTCAAGCACCCAGACTCTAACATAATTGCAAAGTCCCAAAAATGGTTGCATCTGTTTCACTGTGTGCGGTTTTGCAGTTTTCCTAATTGCCTCAGCTCTTTCAGGTGTCACCATTTTTCCCTCATGTGAAATCAACTGTACTATGTATAACACCTATTCTTGATAGTACTGTGGTTTCTCCTTGTCTACCTTGCATCCCGTGTCTGCTTGAACAGTCATCAATTGAATTGAGTCCTGTCTGCACTCATTTTCTGTAGTGCTACAAATAAAAATGTCATCTACATATTGTATCACTGCAGTTTTCAAATCAACATTGCCTAAGTCCATCTGGAGGACCCTGTTAAAGATTGATGGTACCCTTGGGGCAGCCTAGTATGTTTCAGACGAGTCTGGCGGAACTTTAATTACATCAAGTCTTGTGAGTCTTTATGCAATGGGATTGAGAAAAACACATTTTTCAAATCTATCACCGTGAAATATCCTGCTTCTACTGGGATACTGCATAGTATTGTTGCCGGGTTAGGAACTAAAGGAAAGGCTGCCTCTACAATCTGGTTATCGGTCTCATGTCTCATGAATATCCATGACCCTCCCTTTGATTTTTTGATAGGATACACCGCAGCATTGCACAATGAGTCTAACGGTACCAGAATACCTTGTTTCATCAGTGCTGAAATGGTCTTAAATATACCCTCATTGGCCTTTGGAGACATGGAGTACTGTCTTGGTCGAGGTAAAATTGCCCCTGGCCTCAGCTTTATCTTGACTTTCCCTATTCTCTTTAATAATCCTATGTCATACGGGCATGTGGTCCATAGGACGCTGGGCACCTTCTCCAAGTCTTCTTCAGAAAATGCTGGACACTGCCGCATTATTGCAATTCGCTTTGGGGTTTTCCTTTTCTCTATTCTTATCCAAAATATGATGCTCATAAGGAACACTACTTCATCATCAGTTGGGTCTTCTCTAAACATATCATCATCAGTAATGTCAGTCAACCTGTACCCTTCTTTGAGCGCTATTACTGTCCTCCATGGTCTACCCTCATCATCCGCTCCTTTGAGCATTGCCATTTCCCTTCATACTATGGCTGCTTCTAACTCTAGAGGGATATTCTGTCCCCCCTCTTTGTCCATAGGTATCTGTGGTCTGAACAAGAACTTGTCAGGTATCCTCACTGTTTTCCCCACTAAGCCAGGTAGCCATGTCAGTAGAATGCCCACCCCATAAAGACAAACCTCTGGCTCTACTGGAATGCCTCGCAGAGCCATTTGTCCTGTGAACACCAGTATACATTTGCCCACAATCATGTAGTGTATTCCGGGAGTGGAACACACTCTTCCTTCATCAGTAAATGAAATCATCATGTTAAGTTTTGTCATCAAATGTCTTCCCAATATGTTAACTGGTGTCTATCATGAATACAACAATGGAACAGACATGTCATACTCACCTATAGAGACTGGTAATTCATCAGTAAAAGGAACTTTACTTGTAGTTCCAGAGAACCCTTGAGCATCCATGGCAATTCCCGACATTGGATATTTTCAATCTCATATACATGAACAAGTAGCCCCAGTGTCTACTAGAAATGAAATAGATCTGCCTCCTATCGTCACATCAACCCTTGGTTTCTTTGAGGGTCTGGTGTCACTGATAGTACTGAACACATCAAGTTGGCCTTTGAGCTGTCCTATGTGGGTGCATGCATACCCCCGTATCTGTGAAAGGATCCCCTCACACTTCAGTGGCACCTCCCATTCTAGGTGTCAGTAATTGTACTGTTGTGTCTGCATGGGGCCTGTTACAACTGCCCTTGTGGTGGATTCATTTGCACTTGCTCTGGTTGCTGTGTCTGTTGCATTTGCAGCGCTTGGTTCTGATACACTTCTGATCTTGGGCAAACCCTTCCCTTTTTTGTGTGCCATATGGTGGAGGATAATACGCATGTAATGTGCCCTGTCATCCCACAAGTCCAACATAGAGGGGGAGGCCGCCTGACTAGTCCCCCTTGGTTAAATCCTCCTTGTGTGTTCTGATTCTCATTCTGCACATTTTGAAACCCACCTTGATTGTTTTGGAATCCATCCCTTCCTCTATAGCCAACTGAATTTCAGCACACAGCTTTGCCTCCATTCTCACTTGTTTTTTTCATTTGCTTCTGTACTTGCTCTGGCAACCCCCGACATAAAATGTGGTCAAATAATGCCACAGTTTTTTTCCCATGGCTTGCACGTTTCAACTTGCCAACACTTTTGAATATCCTGAATGTAAGCAATAGGGTCTTCATCTTCCTTCATCTTACGTGTCATGATTGCACCCATATCTGATGTGTCAGGATCCTGCCACCTGAGAGCCCTCCAAACATCTGCTCAGCAATTATTAAATGGCACTCCATCATGTCATGTGCTGTGTTTTGTGCTGTCTCCTTGAATAGCCTGCTCTGCTCCATATGTCACCAGCTCTCTCCCCAGGAATAGCTGCCAAGAGATGCTTAATGTCCCCTATGGCCAGTGTGTTTCCTCCTGTCATTTTCTCTAACTCATCACCCGACGTCAAACTCGGGAGTTTTCACCTTAAATTATCCTTATCGTATCTGTGGCCGTGGAATATACTGTGGTCTTTCTCCCACTTTTCCCAATAAGGGAAACTGTGTGAACCCTAATCCACAATAGGCTACCATCGTCTGCCTTTCCATGGCAGGGACAATTGTCCCTGACCGCATCTTTGTCGGTAATGACCTGAACCTGCTCACATATGGCGGTGATTCTCCCTTCTGACTATACGATCGTCCTTTGGGATGCTCTGGATATGCTATGGGATCTGGCGTTCTATCCTTAGGTTGCTCTAGATTGGAACATCTTACTTCTTTGTCCATCTGTAGGCTTCCCTCAGGGGCACACGCACTTCCTCCCTCTTCCCCAAGGAAGGATTCTCTCTCCTCATCTGACATGTCTAGTCCCCAACTAGTGTGACTCTCGTCCCCTTCACCCTTATCTAATTTAAGTCTGCTTAAGGATAAGGCTCTGTCTCTGTTATCGAGGATAAATGGATTTTCTTCTTTGCTTTGTGATTGGAATAGTAGTGATTGATCCCTCTTCCCTCAGCTTCCCAATTTGCTACCTTCCTCTAATTCTTGATAGGCCTTATCGATCCTGCCTCTGCTACTTCCTATATCAAAGTTGTCTTCTTCTAATGCTACCCTAAATGACTCTGACATTGCTCCCTTTAACGGAAGGAACTCTTCTATTCTGTCCCATCGTATTGCTGGGCTTGTCCCTACTGGCTCCTTTTGACTGAGGCTAATGTCAAGATCCCGCTGTCTTGTCCTGTATTCTAATTCTTCATCTAATTCTCTTTGCTTTCTCGCATCCCTTGTAATTCACTCCTCCTCCTGTCTTTGTTCCTTACTCCTGTTGTCCTTTCTTCCTCTTCTCTTTGTCTCTATATTCTCGTGTCCCTTAATTTCTGTGCTTCCCCCTCCTCTCTGTACCTTTCTTTTCTATGCCTATCTTCTGTTGTTCTCTGCCTATTATCCTACTTTCTTTGCTCCTCTGACCTCTCTTCTTTTTTCTCTTGCTCCTCTTGATACATTTGTTCCCGTCACTCTCTGCTCTTTCTTTGTGTTCGTCTTCCTTCAACCTCTTTTCTCGTTCCGTCTTTTCTACCTGTTCGTCCCTATGTTCTCTTTGCCTTACTTCCTTAATGCTTTTCCCATCTAGCTTGAGTAATATCTCGTCAACTTTATCCTTCTCTCCTTTCCATCTCATAATCTCTCTTTCTAATTCTGTTGATGCGTTCGTTCGATCGCTCACTCTTCTCTTCTTTATTCTGTATGATCTTAAAGAGCGAATCATTTCTCTTACTCTCCTCTGGACTATCATCACTGCTATAGGCAGGCTGTTCGTATATAAGATTACTATACCCAGTCGTCGCTTTTAGTTCCTTTAAAGGATACAATCCTACTTCTTCCGCACTAGCGCCTTTCACTTCAGGCAAGGTAAGGGGAGCTGAGGGCTCAATACCTTCCTCCTTACACTGATTAAGCATTCACTCTTCAGGCGGCGGATCTTCCCTTTCTTCGTGGTACATTTTGCAAAACTCTAGGATCGCTAATCTTTTCTCCAATTTATTCCCTGTGTATGCAGCTTGCAAGTATGTGGTCATGTGTTGCAATACCGCTTTTGACAGTGATCCCCCTTGTGGCCACGGCATGAATATCCTATCTGCCGTGCCTTTCACCCATTCCGCACTATACTGTTTGAGCTTGGGCATGTGCTTTGACAGTGTCTTACAGAAGTGCATCAGGGGAGTGTCTCCCATTGTGATGAGGCTCAATTGACTGCCAATACTTACCAGATTTTATCAAATACTTTCACCAATGTTTCAATACCTTTAAAACAACAAATATGAGTGTGCCCCAACAACCACTGCTCAGACCTCTATTTTCTCAGTTATCTCTGTCTATTTTCAGATTGGTACCAACCACTTCCCTAGATAAACCCTTTTAGATCCTTAACTTGGTTTCAATTCCTTCACAACGTTTGTCATTTTTCAAAACTTTAATTCAACACATAACACAGACAGACTAGTCGACTTTACACATAAACCAGAAATACCCTGTGATCACCATTTTCTCTTTGCCTCTATTCAAATACTCTGTCACAGAGTTTAACTCATCTCCTTATGTGAACCTGTTCACATGTAGCCTAGTGACTCCCACTGGAGTATGTGATGACTTCTTCTGTAGATCCTTTGAGCTAGGTTTCTCAGGCACTACTCTCTTTATCTTCACACAATATTTCCTGTTACTTTAAAATTACCACAACCCCATCCCCTCAATTTGCCATTCCGTAAGAGTAACTCTTACACCAAATAATCAAACCAACTCAGGAAGATGGCAAAGTCCATTTTACTGTTCTAATACCAATTGTCTAAAACAGGGAGTTACAACGGACATCAACGGACGTCGGACAGCATTATCTCGAAGAATTTCATTAAAAATTACACTTTTATAGTAAAGATGTGTCATACGTGAAATCATAGTACACGGCAAATAAGCGTAAATCTATGAGGGGTTGTGATACGCTCAAAGGAATCATCTAGGTATACTTTCTATAAGGGGTCAAGTTGTGATTGGATCTATACTGGCAGGTGAAGAACTCATGCCCACCAATAGTGCACGTCATCTTCAACAGTTATTAGATACACGGTACATCATGGCTCTCAAACTATAAGGCCCTTCGTTACATGACCCTCTACAATGGGTTGGCATGCTTGTGCCCTTCTGGAAAATGTGGCTCACTAGCAGCACATAAGCTCATACCCTAGGCCTCAGGAGGTGGACTTGACCATGTCTCCCCACCCAATTAGCCCACCACCTCTCATCACCCATGACTTCTGCCATGAAGATTGTCTTGGAACTTGGCCTTGCAAAGTAGCCTTGCTTCTGACAATACATGGGAGTGTGAGCACACGCTATCATAGTTCAGGAATTGAAGGCACAACTTCTGTTTTCATCCTTGGCTCACGTTACAGGAGACCGCAATTTGGTCCATTTTGCAGCATTTAATTGTATTAAATGACTAAACTTGACACTCATGGTGTTCTTTCTTTGCACCTTAACAGGGGTTGGTTTAGCGTCTCGCCTTCACTGTTCTTCAAGGATAAATAACCAGTTCCTTGGCAGCTCCATCCTTGACACAGGCCAGACAGCCCTTCTCGATCCTTCCACGATTCCAGCTACGTGTTTGCTGCGACACAGCTTTGGCCTTTTTCTCCATGGTCTTCGACTTAATAGAGTTGTGACACCGATGTCCAGCTTCTATATAATGACTGCAGTCCTTTCATTACGCATAGCTAGCTTCTATGATCACTTAATCTACTTGCGTTGCTGCATCTGTACAGTTATTGAACGGCTTGCATTTTCTCCAGTGCTCTTCACACGTGCAATCTTCATATCACATATGAAAGTTTTCTTGATTCTTTACTTCGTCATCAGTTTCTATACAGTCCATACATTCTCTTCTTCAGCCAGTCTTCTCAGTGCATCATGCTCATTTTATGTGATGTCACCAACTTCTCTTTCTCTCATTTTCATATTCCTTTGGGGATCTCCTCCAAGAGATTGTCATCTCTTTGGGAATACATCTGATAGGGCTTTCTTAATGGATACCTTTTCTCGAAGATTATCTGCGGAATAGTCACAATTGCAAGTGTCTAGCATGACACGATTTCTGACTTCCAGCATATAGATGGCAGGGGAGTGGGACTTCCTGCAGGGGCAGTTGGCTGCTCATCTACACAAATAAGGTGATATGCTTTGGGGTGTGTCCCTTCATGCATAGTGTTGTGTTTTTATAATTGAGGTTATATATAATGTGATAGTACTTATTTCCCCCCAAGATTTATCTGGGCTACTTGTATTTAAGTAAACCATTTATTTTTACAATACATAGTGTTTCAGTGTTTCTTTGGACCATTTGTATTAAAATGTCATTGTACTGATTCTACAGCCCTCTCTCCGTTCTAAGATAAGCCTGGCTACTCTGTCTACGCTACCCTGAGCTCAGGTCGTACAGTCTTATACTAAGAATGGAGTCTTGTACTGCCTCAGTTGAATGGTTTTACTAAGCTCTTAGTTGGACTTCAGAAAAACTGTCCTTATACCAGATGGGAAGTGCTCTTGGCTTACTTCACATCTTCCAAATGCTCCATTAATATCTATACTCATTATTTATTTTTATTTTATTGTTTTATTTGTAGAGCGCAATAGCAACCCAGATGCGCTGTTGCAAGAAAGTGTCTTCGTTACAGGAATATTCTTTGCTCTGGGTTAAAAATGAGCGTTTGACACAAAAATGTAAGGGCAAAACAGTTACATACAGGTTACATGTTTACATTTAGTGTGATTACTGGTTACCAATCAACAGCATGGTGAGTGGAAGCAAACAGTATAGGCGTTGTTAAACAAATAGCATGGTTTTAATGGCTTTCCTGAAGACAATGTGGGAATCTATAGATTAGAGATCGGTAGGTAGGGAGTTTTAGTGCGTGGATGCCATAACCGGGAAACTGAAGCCTTGTGCGGAAGTTCTTAGTGTCTTGGGAATAGTGATGCGTTTGGTGTAAGCAGTCCTAGTAGGCCTGCCTTTGACCGATTTTGTGATTCTTTGTGATAAGTACTGGGGGCGGTGTCGTGAATGCACTTATGTGTGAGGGCAAGAGTTTTAAAGATGATACTCTATTTGATAGGAAGCCAATGCACTTGTTTTCTGATAGCTGAAATGTGTTCCCTCTTGGGAATGCCGGTGGCAGCCCAGCAGGCGTTATTCTGGACAGTCTGTAATTTACAGATGTTTGTAGAGGAGGTGCTTACTAGGAGGGCATTACAATAATCGAGTCGAGGCCCGATTTTTGCTCTTGCCATAGTGAGGCAGTTCTGCTCAAAGAGGAAGGGTCTTGCTGCATTAAGCAGTTTGGAGTTGTAGGCTGCAGCAGACGCTATGGCGTTGACCTCTCTGACCATTGAGAGGTTAGAGTCTAACTAGACCCCCGCCCGGGTTTTCACCACTTGGGAAACGGTGATAGGGGAGTTGTCGATCATAAAAGAGCAATACTGTTTGTCAAGTTTATGTATGGTTGCAGGTGATCCAATAAGTAGCAGATCATTTCTTTCACTGTTAAGGGATAGGCACTATCATGGCCCAGGGCAGTTTCCTGGCCCAGGGCTCTCAGCCCAACCTCCTTCTTGACAGGTGTCTTCCTTCTCTCTTCAACTTTCCACCCTCTCCTTTCTTTAGCCCCTCTCTCCAATCCCCCCCAACGCTGGCACCCCCCCTTGTGCCAACCCCTTGCAAATCTTTTAAAGGGGTGTTTTGCTTTATAGTGGTCATCTGTGGAGATCTCGTACTTATGTTCCCCTGACTCTTGCAATATTAGTTATTGGACTCAAATAGGCAAAGAAATACACATCACACATTAGTTATAGTTATAATAAAAATGGTGCTTTACCTGCCCTTTATTAAATTATAACATATAGAAAGAAAACATAAACATATAATCTGTTACATACAAACAAAGAGAAAAAGATTCATCGTTATGATCGCAGCAGAAGACAACTTCATCTCGACCACTACGACACTGCTTAGTCCCACAGCAGGAAGATAAGAGATCGATTGTTCTAATGGGATCTGGAGCGGTGCGTCCTCCCTCTCAGTGAGACTGCATAACCCGGGATCCAAATTCTAACTCTCTATTCCAAGAGGAAAACCCTTATCTCTTATGGGGCTGCTTTCGATCCCCGCCCCTCGGGGTTACCATGCTGTTCTTGGCCAAAGAGTAGACAATAAGCATGAGGCATAGGGAGAGTGGAATATTCCAGTTAGAAGTGGAAAAACCCATCTTCCCTCCTTGCTGTCGTGCCGACTGCCCCTTATCACTGCACCTGCAGAGTGCTCTATCGCCCTTCCTAGCTTGTCTTTCAGCGGGCAGTACGATAACTATTCTCCCCGGCTTGGTCATCTGACATAAATATGTCACCTTGTCTTTGCAGCAGAAATACATGTTTACTAGCTGAGGCCAGAGCCCAGGAAAACATAGGCTTTCATTACTGTGTCATTGAGGTAAATGGAAGTGAATATCCAAGATGCCCATCCATCGGCGCCATATTTTCTGGCTCATTTTGCACACACACTACACTACACCCCTTGGATATTCAACTACCATAACCCACTGGGCGGAAATGATGCTCCCAGAACCTATGAAACAAATGCCACAGATACGGGATACAAGAAATACAACAATGACAACAAACGAAAACAGCAAAAATGCCAAAAACCCAAACTAAAGCTAAACGCAGCGCTTCAGGAATCCAATAAAACATCTGCCCCCACCAGTCCCAGTTCTTATCCTGTGTCACTCTGGCAACTAGATCTTTCAAATCCTTAACGTGGTCTTTAATAGAACGGGAACGATCCTCCAGGTCAAAACAACACATTCCTTCCACAGTGCTACAACCCAAATTATGTTTCAAAAACAAATAATCAATGGCTGCTCTATTCTGCAAGATAGCATTTCTAAAATTCCTATCATCTAGCAACAACTCAGTCAAAGCTTGCGAAGTTTCATTAAGCCACTTAACTACCAGGCTAGCTAATGTAATCATAGTTTTATATCCCCAGATGCTAGTCCCCAAATCCCCACCAAGCAAATAGCCAATACCAAAACTTCAGTTTCAGACAACAAGTGTACGTCAGAATTACAATCGGGTGACAGGGCGTTATAGGAGGTGGATTGCGTCGATCGCCGAATAGCAGTGAGTAGGGGAAATAGCATTAAGCCGAGGCATGTCAAAGTACAAGGAGCACCTGAAATATTAGCCGGAATATATGAATACATTTGACTCTCACAATAAAATAGCCAACCAGCAGGAAGTTTCACATTGCTCAGATGGTTGGCAGTCAGAACAGTAAAATGATACCACTTATTATTGGAAACATCAATACAAACAGAAATTGGTCGAGCACACAGGCGGCGCTTGAAATCCGTTCTCTCCTCATTATGGTTCAAGTCCAACTGTTGGCATTTGGCAACAAAGTTCGGATCACATGTCATTTGGTAACAGACATCGGCAGGGGCAATATTGTGAGGAATAATGCTGGTAATTTTCCTCCATTTGCGGTCCGTGTGTGCACAGAATTTACAATATTTATACACGAAAAGGAACCTCGCACATCAGAGTTTTCAACCAAAGGATCCTTTGCAAGACTCCAAACAAGGTTTGTAATACTGGAACAGGCATTGGTATTGCCACAAGGCATGTGGAAACCAAACTAGCGGAATCGTAGACATCGGACATACAGAAATGTGAAACGTTCAGCACTCGCCGGGCTAGGTAAATCCATATATTATCAGTCTGCCCGACCAGTGTAGGATAATTATTTTGCACCGTGGATATGGAAAGAGCGGAAAGGTGTAAAGCATTACACTTTCATCCACGCTGTTTCCTCAAGGCGTTGCGGTATGCTGCAATGGATGCATCATCAGGCTCAATAGTAATAGGAGGCGTGTCAGTCTTGATCCAGATCCGCAAGTCCACCGGCATGATGGAGACACTTGCCACTTCCTCCAGCATGTCCCCGGATGCTTCCGAAGACACTCCATTGTGCCGCACACAGGCACTCGGCATACACAGGATCTATAAATCAGAATTCAAAAACAAGATATCTGTGGAGTACATCACTCACGTAAATAACATTTGTCAGCTGAAATATGCCACCATTTCCGTTTTCCCGGTTCAATCACAAGAACCACCTGATCCTCCCCTGCAGCAATCACATCCGCTAGAATGGGCGCACTACTAGGTTTGTCAATCCATACCTTTGCACCAGGCACCATAGTATCAGATGAGCCAAAACCTCTGTCCCCACGAATAGTTAATATGGTGGGCGGATCTTCTTTCCTCACCATGGCTAATTTCACAGGAACTAATATCAATTGGTCCACTCGGTCTCCTTTATGAATAGGTAACATGTTATCACCACTATTAATGAGAATAGCCTTTACTTCTCCTTAGTTGTTAAACAGGAAATCATATCGTGCATCCTTTTGATATATATTGACCTAAGTCTAGTCGCTCTATGATGAAAACCGCGTTGCAAAGTTCCGATTTTAGATCGACTTCGCCGCCATTTTAGAATCATCCGCCATTTTGATTTCTGTTTGTATGTGAATCCTCTGTTCTAAAATGGTGGACTGTGTTTAACTTGCAACCGAGCCTTCCCGAACTTTGAGCCCTCGTTAATGGTTAGACTGTCCGAGGGCCGACTGTCTAGGCTAGGTAATGCAAACCTGCACCAAGTTTGACTTGTTGTCCCAGGATTGTCTGCACTAATAAACTTCATCCACGAATACACATCAAGGACAATGTTATGTAAATGTCGAGCGTGGACACTGGCAGAACTACATTGTGAAGGGATATGTACTCACTGCTAAATCCAGGGATACACTTCGCCATTGTAGCTTGTTGGAAACACAAACCTATGTAATCCATGTGCATATTATGGTATGAGCTATAAGTGAACTCGGCACAAACTCTAGACCACAGATTATGAACCTGTAGAGGGGCTGGACAATATTGCAGGATATGTATAAATAATGTGAATGTTTAGATGTCCAGTACCTCTCCCTCCTCACTCTGACAGGCTGGTACTCATTGTGGGGTGCCGAGAGCCAGATAGCTATCTGTATCAGATCTGTGTATCTTTGTAACTGCGCAGTATTAAAGATCTGTGAATCTTTATAGCCCGTGTTTGGTGCATTTCCTTTTGTGGTACTCAGCCTCGATATTTCCTTGCTTTTACATAGTAATATGCATCTAGAAAGCCACCTAACACTTGAATGCCTTTTAGGGCCAGTCCGGATCTAGGGGCCATCAACCCCATATGTTCAGAAGGAATTTGTACCCCAATGCCCATATCAATCACCACAATGCCTCTAGGCTCAAGTTGGATTTCCTCTCTCGCACGCAAATCCACCCCAGCTGATTCGGGAATAGCGCTATAAAGAGCTAATGCACCAGGCAACATTGCCCAGTACAATAATTTTTCCACAGCTCTATGGGTTCTGAATTGCAAGTTTGGCGTCAACATGCACCTTAGTGGAGTCTCACCATTCGCAATGGGATGGTTGTTAAGTATTTGTACGGCCTCCACCACATGTTCACGCCACCCTTTCAAAGTACCCTCCTCATTTTTTTGTAACTGTGCTTTCAACAACCCATTCTTTCTCTCAATTAACCCGGAAGGGACATGAAAGATCCATTCAATTCCTTTTTCCTGACAATAGTCTGAAAAAACAATTTTCCTTTTAAATGGGACCCATTTTCACTCGTTATGTGCAAGGGAACACCACAATACACCACCACTTGATCTAATAATTTGATTGTATTCAATTGAGTGACTTTTTTTACATGGTAGCACCATCAAGTAACCAGAATATGTGTCCACAATAGTGCATGCATATTGACATCTCCTACTAATGGGCATGAGACTGATGTAATTGATTTGCCATATTTGTCCGGGCAATTTGCTCCTTCTCAAGGTACCATAAACAATATGTGGGATAAATCTTTGCTATTGGTGTTGACACATAGAACACTGCAGAATTATTGTTTTCACAATCTCTACTGGGAGGCTAATGTTGGAGGCTAATGTTACACTCACCTGGTCTCTGCGGGGATGTTGGGGCACGGTTGCAGCCCTCCCTGGAAGTGGATACCCTTTGTCAGGCGTCTTCCCATCCTCATGTGTTGTGGACTGCGCTGGTTGTTGGCACTGCCCCTACGAGATATGAGAGGTCGTGAGAATGCTGTGATACGACTGCTGTGTCCCTCAAACCCTTCTTCCCAGAATGTGGTGATCATGCGCCGACCCAAATAGTCTCACCCGTTCAATGATGATGGTGAGCTCTCCGTCCTGCTTCTTACTGCAGGGGCGCTTTAGATGGACCGAGTTTCTTCACTGGTCCATGTGCGTGGCAGCTCAGACCGACTGTAGCTTAACCACTCCAAAGGTAAGTGTCCTTTCAATAGTGTCCTTCCTTGATTATTGTCCGCATCCTTTTATAATGCCTTTCCTTTGCTTTCTCCCAAAAGGTGACATGCGGCCCAGCGGTAGTTGCGATGCAAGAAGTGAGCCCCAATGGAACAGAAGAGAGTTCACAATGTTCCAATAGATGTTAAGGTTGGTTTTAAGGTCAAGCGCGAGTATTTGTCTGAGTGCGACCTTAGCGTAATGTCTTTAGTGATTTTCTAACCTTGTTTGACTTTTTCTCTTGCAGGAATTGTATGCCGATGTCGGACTGCAGTGCTGCTATCCAAAGATCTGCCGGCGAATGATGGATGCCTGGATCCGCGGTGATGCTGACTGAAAATAGATTCCTGGTTAAGTGTTGTGGCTGGTAGCTGGAATGAGGTAAGGATGCGCTCCGACTGTGGTTGCTGCTGGAATGAGGTAAGGATGCGCTCCGACTGCAGTTGCTGCTGGAATCAAGTAAGGATACGCTGCAGGTGGCGGTGAGCGTTACGCTACCATAAACAGATTACCCGCAAAGCATTTACATGCGGGTGGGGCAGGCTCATATAGCCTGGCTCCAGCCACGCCCATTAGTTTTGACTCACGGCCCCACCCTGCCACTCGTTGAGGATGCTGCATGTGCCGTCCAACTCACTCCTATGGCCGCGCCCGACCTGGAGATATGTGGAGGCCTTGCAGGGGAAAACCAGCACTTGCACCAGAATAAAAGTGTGCAGGGCACACTTACTCATGAGCCTGGTGACAAAGGTACCAGGACTGGGTCCAACTGGACCCTTTAAGTCGTGGAGTCGGTGGTTCTTGCGCAGTGGCCATGACCGCTAATTCCCCTGTCTTGTGCCCACATGATAGTAGCTTTCTCTCCAAGATGTCCACTCTTTGGTGGGCCCACTCAGAGATCCCTTCCAGATCCTCCTCCTCAGCCCTCACATCCATGATTGCAATATTCGCATGTTCATCTGCAACAGAATTGAACCACCGTTCTAATGAATCCGTGGCACAATGTGCATCTACATGATACACATTAGCTGTAATATGCGTTAGCATCTCAGCAATGTCTTGCCACACTTCCTTCCCCCATACTTCTTTAGCATGGATTTTCCAACCATCCTTCTGCCATGTAGGCAATCACATGACCAAGTCGGTGGCAAAGGACCATGAGTCATTATAAATGTAACAACTCTCGGACATCTCTTGTTTTAAAGCCTGATACACAACATAATATTCAGCAAATTGGTTACTCTTCCCTTTTCCCGAGGTGGTTAACACCTTTTTCAGTTTGGGATTATAGGCTACTGCTTTCCAATGTCGTTCAACTCCCAGATACTTGGCTGAGCCATCTGTGAACCAGGCATGTTGAACTGCTCACTCGAAAACTCTCCATACGGGATTCCCCATTTTACAGGAGATTCTCACTTTGTTCCAAATCAGCTCACAAAACACCTACCACTTGTTTGTGTAGTTTGGCACACCACCCTTTCCTGTTTTGGCACAATCTTGTATGTACCATTTCCATTTAATAATGCTGGCCTCTTGAGCATGTCCGATTCAATGGGTTTTAGGTGAACTCAGCACCCATTGCATAATAGGTATTTCCGGTTGGTTCAATACATCATGACCCATGTCATGTGTTCTGTATCCACCAGTGCCCAATAATAAGCCAACAGTGACTTTTCAAATTGAGTATATCTGTCACCAGCTTCAGGTGACTTGCGACTCCAAAAATCTAACGGCACTCGCTTTCTGTCCTGTTATTGCACAAACTCCAGTTGGCATATGCATCTTGGACAGACACATTTAGTTCTACCTCGCCTTCCCACAATGGCCAGAAATCGAGCACTTTCTGAATGGTGTCTTTGGCTAATTGGAATGCTCTGTCTTGTTGCTCACCCCATTTGAAATTTAATTTTTTACGTGTCAAATCCAAACAGCCCAATAAACTGCTCAAAAACTCAAGAAAAGTCCAGAATTTTTTGTTTGGTTTTAGGCACGATCTTGTGATGTCTGTTGTGCCACTGAATTCCCAGAAAGATTGAGGTCTCTGCCAGACTCATTTATTTCCCATCCTTCCTTCCTTAAACCATCCATGATAAGATCTAAGTGCACTCATACACTATGCTCATCATTCCCTTGGATCAGTATATCGTCAATATAATGTGCGATTTGCACATCTGGTTTGTACAGGATTTTTTTCCAAATAATTGGCCACCAGCCAGTGACAGATGGTTGGACTATGCATATACCCCATTGGGAGACGTTTGAACGTATACTGTCTCCCACTCTAGGGAAATGCAAACTGCTCCTGACATTCTTCAGCATTCGGGATGGTAAAGAAGGCATTAGCTAAATCTAACACTGTGTACCATGTTCCCTCAAATTTCTGTACGTTTTCAATTAGTGTCACCGCATCCGGAACTGCCAGTCACAGCGGGGGGCATATGTTTATTCAATTTGCGATAATCAACTGTCATCCTGTAGTTTCCATCTAGTTTTTTAACAGGCCAAATCGGGTTGTTCTATGCTGTGGTCACTGGTCGTAACACACCGGCTTCTACATATCCTTTAATGGTTTCTGTAATCTCCTTTTGACTCCCGGGAATCCGATATTGTTTCATGGACACTATTTTTGTGCCAATCGGATCCTGCACTGGGGACATCTTCAATTGGCCCACAATCACATATTCAAGAATCGGGACCACTAATACTTGATAGCTATCACTTTTTAAACACCCAATTTTCATATCTATGTTTGTTTGTACAGCAGGGGTCTCTTTGCCCCCCAATCCTGTTATTGTAAAATGTCGCCTATAAATCTTGAAGGATTTCCATGTATCAATGAGGCCTCTGCTCCAGTATCAATTAAAGCCTTTACCTCTTGTCATTTTCTGATTGCCAAAATAATTTTAATTTCACATGAGGTTGTCTCTTGCGAAACACAACACTCACAAACTCTTCACCATCCTAAGAGAATTGACTCCCCTTACACCCCTCCACACCAACTTCACCAAAGACCAGACCTGGTGCACTAACATCCAAAACGCTCGCTTAGCCAAAATTGACACTCTGCACAAGAAAATCCAATTAAAACAAGCTTCCATCAGGAATAACACACAACACTCCCCCATCAACCAAATGTACCACCTGAAAAAGAGAGGAACTCTCCAGTAAAAAGTGCTTGCCGCAACCTACGTAAACTGACCTCCTTGGCAATGTGTCCCTACTTCACCCTTGTTATAGATATTCTTGCCCGCTTTGATTCTGCCTCTAAAATCGCGTCAGCTTACGACGAAATGATGTCCATGGCAGTGAACAATCTTGCACCGCTGAAATATAGATGGGCAAAGACACAACCGTTGAAAAAATGGTACTCTCCGGACATCCAAAAATTAAAATCTCTGAAAGACAGGGCCCTAAAGAAATGGCTTAAGTCCAACTCCTCTGTTGATAACGAATGCAACACTATGGCAGTAAAGACACAAAAACGGGCCATATGTGAGGCCAAGAACATGTTTTAGGAGACAAGAATCAAGGAGGTCTCCTTCAATTGCAGGGAATTGTTTAAAATCCTAAAGGAACTTGAAAACCCCTGCCCACCATCTTCCATAGTCACAATGTCAAATGGTGTCTGAACATCCAGGACTTCATGCAAACAAAATTTGAAAACATCAAAAGTGACATTGGGGCCAACAACATTGCTCAATCAGGTGACAAGCCTGTGCTTAACTCTGGTAGAACATTGAACCAGCTACCTCATTTTGTCTTCTCTAAAGTGACTGGTGTGGTGGTCCTGGACATGTTGGACAAACTAAAACCAACAAACTGCAAAGGGGATATTTGCCCAGCGGCTGTTGCGCTCACTTTCTTGCCCCTCTAATTGTGAAATGTATCAATCTATTTTCTTGGGGAAAAAATGTCCCATCTCGTTCAAACAAGCATAGATCACCCCTTTGCTAAAGAATTGGTCTTTGGATCCATCAGTGGCAGGCAATTATCAGGCCATATCTAATACTCCTTTTCTCCTGAAAATGTTAGATACGATTGCTCATCAACAAATTCAAGATTTTCTGGCCCTGCACAATGTTCTTATCCAAAAACAGTCAGGTTCCAGAAGTCATCACAGCACAGAATCCACGTTATTGAATCTGAAAACCAATATATTGCAACATTGCTAAAACAGCAATCTTGATGCTTCTGGACCTGACAGCGGCTTTCGACCTAGTGGACCAGACTCCAAGAATCTGCGCCTTTTCTTCTGATGCGGCTAGATGGTTTCTCTCCTTTTTGTCACAGCGAACAGCAAGAGTCCATTGTGACAATGCTGCTATGGACTGTTTTGTTCTGACCTGTGTGGTCCCGCAGTGCTTATGTCTATCCCCCACGCTTTTTAATATTTTTGCCCTGCCTCTCTTTGACCTGTTGGACTTCAATCATGTGATCAATGCAAACTATGCAGATGACACCCAGTATCTTATCCAACTCACTGACAATCATGTGGCTTACTCCCTGAGAATCAACTCCACCTATAATCTTATACATCGGTGGATCCTGCTTAATGGTCGGGCACTTAACAACTCAAAGATGGAAATCATGATGGTATCCATTGCCCAGAAACTCTGCAAACTGGACCATGCATTCCAAACGTTCAATCAAAGTAGCCGAATGCTCTCTCAAAACCCTTAGAAAGGTCAAGACCCTTGCCGTTGTTTTGGACCAGAAGCTGAGCATGAGATCTCATGTCAGTCATCTGGTTTCCTGCTCCTCCTACTATATCAAGCTCCTGGCACAAATATGCCCCTTCCTAGATGCTAGCAGCTGCACCACTCTGGCTGGAGTCATCATTGGGTCAAGTTTAGACTATTGTTCTAGCCTCCTACAGAGTGTACGTCAGGGGGAACTGAATCACCGCCATCAGAGTTGTTTCTGGCCTTCACAAATCAGACCACGTATCTGTAGCAAGAAAATCCCTGCACTGGCTTCCAATTAGATAGCGCATTGTCTTCCGTACACTGTGCATTGCTCACTCCTGTCTTTTTGGTAAGAGCACAGCTTGCCTTTCTTCTATGCTGGGATGGCTTCCTGTCAGACATACACTACGATCTAACAACTCAGGCCTCCTTCTGATCCTAAAAGCCAATCTGACTACGGTATCGGAAGGTTTTATCACTATGGCTGCTCCTCGCTTCTGGAATGCACTTACGCCTGACTTGAGATCTCGTTCTTCCCTGCTAGCATTCAAACGTACTCTGAAGACTATCCTATTTGAATAATGGTCCCCTGTTTTTCTCATCTGACTGTTTGTTTCTTGCTTGTTTGTTTGTCCAGCCCATTGCTCCCATGCCTAAGGGCTCTGGTCCAGCACTTTACAAATAAAATAAATAAATAAAATCAACCAGCCATCTATCACGCTGCAAGACCCACCGCTTTTCAGATTGAACCCGGTCTCTAAAGCTGAAGTCAACCTCATCCTAAATGGCCTAAAACCCTTTTGATGCAAAGGAGATGGATACCCAGCAACCATTATCAAAGACTGCTCTGATACCTTGAATTCTTGAAGTTGATCAACACCTCATTCACCGCCTGCTCCGTACCTACAATCTTTAAAGAAGTCTGCGTTCTCCCATTGCTTAAAAAAAAACACCTTGGACTCTGCTATACCCACAAACTACTGCCCTATCATGACAATTCCCTTTCTCCTAAAGATCCTTGATCAAGCAGCCTACCTCCAAATCCAGAAATACCTTGAGGCCAACAACATCTTTGGAATCCGACAGTCAGGCTTCTAGTCGGGGCATGGCATGGAATCGGTGGTGCTTGACCCAAAAAAACAGCTTGACGAGATCAAACACACAGGTAAGCCTGAACTCCTACTCCTAGACCTCTATGCAGGATTTGCACTGGTAGACTTTAATGTCCTTTGCCAGAACCTCACGTCTGCGCCAACTTCTCCCATGAAGCCACCAGTTGGATTGCATCCTTCTTGGCAGACAGATCTATTAGAGTCTTCTCGGAAATCACCTCAGCCACACCATCACCAATCACTTGTGGTATGCCCCAGGCTTTTGCGTCCCTCCCATGCTTTATAACATCTTCACGAAACTGCTATTCGACCTCCTGGACACACTTGGCATCTCGACCAACCATGCAGATGACACATAAATCCTCCTTCCCCTCTCCGGTGACTACTCAGCCAACTCTGCAATTCTTAAATGTAAAAGGATATATCACCAGGTCAATAATGTTTGCAGTACTCAAAAGTTGGCTTCAGGTGCAAGTGGGTGAATGTCACGAGACCACTCAGGACAGGGCAAAACAGAACCAAACAAAAACCATACGTTACCGTGTGGTGACCTCCATATGCATTCCAAAGGGCTCGTCCAAACCCCAATCAGGTAAGGTGGTCTGTCAACAAGTGCCCAGCAGGAAATACTGGTTTCCTTGGGATGGACTCCAACATATATTCAGTGTGCAACACTCATAAATAAATCGTTTAAATGTAGACCGTATTCATGTACAAAATCACAACATGAACATCTCAGGTCAAAGATCAAAAGGAATTGTTTTCACAAAACAGAATTTTATCAACATCTTAGTTCAAACATAGGTAAGTACAAACATCTCATGTACAAACAATCATAATCAAAGCAACATGTATACGTAACTTAGATTCATTTTCATAACACCGCTAAATCTCAAGAGAATACAAGTTATCCCTGTGTTTACTTTCCACGAGTTCACAGAAAACTCCCAATGGGTTTGTGGTACCCTTCGAAGGTAGTATATAGCCAACGCGTGTCGGATTCCGGATTCATGCAAAATCCATCCTCAGGGCAGGGAAAGTTATTTGTTCAGTTTGGCCTATCAACATGTGTGTATACCTAAAAAAATTGTAAATAATTGTGTATCAGTAAATAGGGTTTGCAATCTAAAAGCGACTGTAATGTAACTCAAGAGTAAAGAGGCACTAACCTTCAAGCTTCGTATATAAAGTTCAAATGAGGAAGAGGCTCTGTTCATTACAGAAAAAAACTCTTCTCAATTACAACTGGTGACTCAAGATATGAACTTACCAAAAGGGCCCCAACGCTACAAAAAATACATAGTGACAGAGGTCCAGTCCAAACCACGCTGTGGGAATCTCATTTAAATATAGGTATTCACTGAAAACTAGGGCAAACAATTCGCCAAACAAGGCAAAGCCTGCATAGTATGCTGTATACGTACTCACCCAGTGGGGGAGCCAAATCCCCAGCGCAAAGGGGAATGAGGGAGAGTCGGCAGTTGTCAGCGGCTGAGAAAAGACGAGGAGGGGACGAGAGTCCAGCTGAAGATCCTCTCGAAAACGCTAGTCAGCACCAAAACGAATATAAGAGACAAGGAACACCCTAGCTCTGAGCCTGAGATCTGAGCAATCCTACTGGACCTTCCAAAAACCCCTTGAAACTAGTGGCCCTCCCCCACCTTGACTTGTTCTGTCCACGAACATTCTATAGACTGCAACTTTGTAACCTGTCCAGCAACTAGCACCTTGATAACCACGGGTTTAGTGTGCTGCTACGAATGTAAAAATAAACAAATAAATGAACTAGGTGACATTGGTTAATGCGTCTAGCTCACCAAGACCTGATTTTTCTCACTCAGCATACCTAGCGCCTCCTACATCCTCCATCTTTTCATTCAGAATGCAGTCACTCTGCTCTTGCTCAAGCTGTGGAGGAGGGGCATACCAAGGCAGCTCCCACGGGTTTTGTGACGGACTCTAGTTTGTACAAAAGTTGAATTTATGGGCTCTAGCAAAACCGCACTGTCATTTATCAGACATTCTCTAAACAAAAGCGCACGCCTCGTGGAGAGCGGACATCATCCCACCTCTAAAATACCTTTGATGGCTTGCATCCGGTTTTGAGGAATATCTGTCTGTTTTTTTATGTAATGCTTTGGAATGATCTGGAAAAAATTAGTTGCTCTCCATCAAAAATACAGACGTAGCATTAAACCTATTTTAACTTTTTAAAAGTATGTAATTGAGATGCGTACATGACTCAGAGCACTGCTCTTCCCATAGCACCAAGGGGACCCATCAGTGGTGGCTGAGTGCTTGATAAAACGTGCATCATCATTTTCAGAGTGGTAGTACGTCACAGCGTATCCTCATTAGGTACATGTTTTCATTTCTTGATGACACACATTTAAACTTTTATACAGCACCAGCTGTATCTAGGTGCAGTGGGGTCACCAGGAATCAAATTTAGAATGGGGCGCAGAGGGGGCCAAAGACAAAAGTAGGGGGCCACAGACTAAAGTGGGGGGCCGCCTATGAAAGGAAATGTTTGACGTCACAAGCACTCCTGCAGAGAGGCTTTTTGTTCACACCAACTACCCACACCCCACTGCACCTCCTCTCCCATCAGAATACAGGCACAAAACCATTCAGTGAGCAATCGCCCATCATCGCGACGCCACTGCCTAGGTGGTATTGGAGTGCCTTACAAAGTTTAAAGTGAGGTGGATCAGAATGGAGAAATGATAGCAGGGGAGGCAGTCTGGCCCGATTATGTGTGGAGAATGCGATACGTGTTGAGGCTTTTGCAGAAAGGTGAGGATGGAAGGTGCAGTAAAGATGTGGAGTGTGAAGGTGTTCCAGGCTCTGAGTGCCCATGGGGTGAAGGCTTGTTTTGTGTTAAGTTTCGCTTGCAGAGTGGAATGCATTGGAGATTTGCATTGGCCTGTCTGGTGTTTGTGTGATGGGTATCCGTTTGTTGTGAAGATAGAATGAGGTTTTGAGGTGGATGGCCTTGCTTAAGATGCTGAGTCTTTTGAAAGCAATTCTCTGTGGTACGGGGAGCCAGTGAAGCTGGGTGTGCACCGGGGTGATGTGTGAGTGATTGGGTGGGTGTATAATGAGTCCTGCTGCCATGATTTGTATGGCTTGCAGGGGACTAGAACCTTGTTGGGGAGTCTAGTGACAATTGCAATTCCGTAGACCGGCTTGGATAGGACTAGTGCCTGGTCTTGCGGCACAAAAGTCGTCAAGGGGGAAGGCTGTGTCTTAACTTGTGTGGGAAGGTCTGGCATGTGCCTAAGGGGCAGATGAAGAGGAGGTTTGGGTTTTAGGCAGTGGGTGGCCATCCAGGTGGCGATGGTGGAGAGACCGTTTCTGGGAGCGTGGAGTTGTGAGGGAGAAGACATTTGAAAGCATATTTATGTGTTGTCTGTGTATTTATGAAAGTGTATGTTGTGAGTGCTAAGAGTCTGTTTGAGGGATTCAACACATTGAGGGAACGGGGGCGGGAGAGGAAGGATCCTTGCGGGTTTGATCGATGGGGGTCATGGAGACAAAGGGCCTCATCATTAGTCCTACCGCCAAACCCCCGGCGCTATTACCGCCGGATCATGGGTTTGGCGGTAATGGAATTCCCCATTCCCACTGAGCCCATTCGGGAATGCCCCATTCCCCATTGGGCTCAATGGGGAATTTTGGCGCTCTTAACGCCGGCAGATTTCCCGCCAGCGGTAATAGCGTGAATTTTCGGCGGATTTCCCCCCAGCTCAGAGCTGGGGAGAAATCTGCCAAAGCCCTGATTTGGCAGACTCTTAAATCCGGCGGTAATAGCGCGACGGCCGGATTTAAGGGTTACCGCCAAACTCGTGGGCCTGATCACAATGAAATAAAAAAGGAACGGACAAGGAAAATCAGCATTGTGTGAGTGGAAGCGTCAGTGCAAAGAGATTGTAGCACAATTGGGTTCAGACGAAGATACTTTATGGCAGAATCCAGATCTAGTAAAACGAAAACTACTAGACTGGGACTGGATCGAAATCAATGAAAAAAGATCTTCTCAAAAATGTATGCTAAACACTCCACCTGAAGCCAAAAGACGCAACACACTCGTGAAATATCTAACGCTATCACCGTGTAAACGATTACAAAGACTGTACCTAAAATTTCGCCTAAACATCTATGAAACCAAAGAGATCTTAATCCATCGAAGGAAGATTTCGGCTGGAAACTCTAAATGTAGGTTCTGTACAGAAGAAGACGAAAATTTAAAACATCTGGTCCTGCGCTGCTCCGAACTTAAAGTTCAACGAGAAAACTGCTTAAGGAAGGAGAGGAGTCGAGTCCTGTCGTATAGTCCAGAAGAATGGTGGATACATCTTCACATTGGCGAAAGTTAATCCCTGCTGATTGCAATGATGAGATTCCTTGATCACATGCAGATTCGGTTGGAGGCGACATCTCCATATTGTGAGGATAAGATAACCGCAAACGATTGACTTGGCGAATAGTGAAGTAATTTAACAAGAAGGCCACTTATTATATATACATAGATCTGGAGACGGAAGGTTCAAAGAGGGCAGAAATAAACGGGAATTAGATGAATTTCCCGAATGGAGATATGCCAAGGTCCATTTGTGCTAAGCTAAGAGAAAGTTTGTTGTCTAGTTGTACTTCCTATCTTGTTTTTGTACTCTATTTTATGTATACTAAAAAAGTTTTTTTAATAAGTTAAAGTTTTCAAAAAGTTTTCAAAAAGTTTGTAAAAACTGAATGAAATAAAAAAAACATAAAAAAAAGGAATGCTGCTGACTACACTTGGGATGGGATTATCAAAATGTTGCACTGGCGCAAGTACAATTAACACCATTGGAAAAAATAGCCCTATTACGTATAGCATATTCTCTCAGCGCATTGTCTGCCGCGCTCCATGTATTTTGGTCTAGTGTAGAAATGCATTGAATCAATATATTTCTGCACTAGAGCATTTTTTGTTGCAAAGTTTCATTAAGAGCACCCTGGTACTAAGTCTTGCAGATTCACACAATGGCATAATTAAGCCAAGGGCTAAGGCTGAGAGGGCAGATCATAATGGGCAGCCCGCCAAAGTAGTGAATGGTACCGGCCTGTGTCTGCTCTGACCCCCAAACCTACCTTCACCTTTGGAACCAAGAGTACTGCTGCAGCGCTATGGGGCATTTTGTGTGTACTAATGTTCAGGGCAGGCAGGGGTCCAGTGAGTGGTGGGGCAGGCTTTGCGCCCTCTCGCAGAGGGACCATGCTAAACACGCAGGCCTGTGCAAGGAAGGGCAAGTCATGCCTTTTGCAGATTATCACGTGGATGCCCAGTAATCAGCTTTGAGCCCCGCTAATGCTTCAGAGATCTCGGGAGGACAGCCGGCTCCAGCCACTTGCCACTCCATCCCCAGGCGCCGGAGTAAAGGCCGCAAGGACGCCATGATGCCGCGCTGGAAGAGGTGCGGCTCCATAGGTAACTGTCCTCCAGCTCCTACAGCTGCTGTGTTTGGTGTGTATGAGTGGAATGTGTAGGCGGAGGGAGGAGTGGAAAGAGCAGAGCCGGGTGCAGATGGCCAGCCTGCGACCGCTAATCCCTTAATGCCAGACAGCTAGCAGCCGCCACTCCGCCGCCCGACATGCGCATGCGCGAAAGAAAGATGCAATACTTTCTGTCACCAGCAAATCGTTCCATAATTACTAACGCCTTGGGTAGGTGTATTTCCCTGCTCTCGTGCACTCTGTACACACTGGATCAATTGGGCTCAATTTTACAGTGTTGTTCGACGTGAAATAATAACCGCAAGGAGAGTGAAGTGCTGCACCAGGCAGACTGATGACAAGTTTAACAGATCAGGTCACAAATACTAATTTTTGTTTCTGGCACAGATATTGTGCGTCCTTTACAGTTTCCTGAGTGACGCTTCCAGTATCTGTTAAATGTCCTTTTTTTCTGCCCCCCTCAACGCTCCCCCGCCCCCTGTTTATAATCAACTTTGTTCAATTGCTCACATCAGCACAGGTAGGAAGTTCACATCAAAATATTATGGTTGTGTATGCCGCTGGCAGTGTGGTAGCAGAGCGGCCATATGCTTGCATGCTGTGGCTGAACAATGTGGCCCTGGGCCATTGATGGGACTATTCTGGTGTATTTTCATGTAAAATACTATCGCCAATGGTGGAAATGGAAAAAATGGGCTGGGGATCCCTCAAGGTCCGGATGGGGGCGGAGTTTGGGGTGGGGGGTGCCCGAGGAGGCAGAGTTGGGGGCGGAGCTAGCAGTTGACCTCAGATCAAAGGAAATGTCCAAAATAATAGTTTAAAACAGCGTAATTTCTTTACATATATATCAATTCCACTTTAAACCACTTCCATGGCACTACTTCACTGTACGGATAATAGTTTTAACCAGTGTTGCTGAGGAAATATTATTTAAAATACACAATTTGCATCCCATTTTATTTAAAAAAAACTCCCCAATGGGTACTATTCAAGCGGGGTGATTTATGTTCGCCAGAAGCAACCTTTTATTTTACTTGAACTGCATCCGCACAGCTCCCGCAGCACCCCTCTGAAAGCAGTTGGGTGGCTGCATGGTGTGTAATTGTTTCAATGTTAATAGGGCTATTTACTTATTCATGCAATGTTTGTGGATACCTGTATATTTATTTATGCAAGGTTTATCGGATACAGGTATCCGACAAACCTTGCATAAATAAATGATCTGGGTCCGTGGATCCGACAAACATTAAATAAATAAATAAATACATCGGGTTGTGGCCGAGGACTGTAACTTCCACTGGTGACCTCTCGCACGGGGTCGTCAGAGGAAGTTACAGTTTGATTGTCCTGCAGCTGTGACCTGAATCAAAGTCCTGTAGGGGAGGGCGGAGCAGCTCAGCAGCACATTGCCGCCATAAGCGCTCTGCCGTCGTTTGCATATTTTTTCTTTTTTCAAATTTGTTTTTCCTTGTAACCCAGCGCAGAGCATGGGTTTGGGGTTTGTGGCGGCTGACTCTGGCCGGATCTCGAGAACTGGCTACACATCTGGTGCTGGATCTCGGATCCCGCGAGAGCCGGCCCGAGTACTAGCACTGACTATCGCTCTTTCTCAGTGCCTCAAGCGAGATAAAAAGGGGACGGGTGTTGAATCAAAAACATTGTTAGGGGGCAGGGCCTAATAGTTCCTGGCAGGGCCTCAGATTCCAAAGTAGATGTTAATGTTAAAGGTATTTGTACCGCGCACCGCCACCAACGGAATTGGTCCCTAGGCACTCAGGCGGATGTGCAAACAACAAGGTGGGGGCGGGGGGTTAATCAGGTGGAGAGGGAGTAGAAAAGTGAGAAAAGTGATGTCCTATTGGCTGCTTTAGTTCGGTTTTCACCGTGCACCGAGCTTGGCTGTGAATATTGGATCAAATTGAGTCCCTGTGTGCTGTTGGTGTGAGTTATGTGTTGTTAGTTGTTGCGGTGTGGTGAAGTGCGTGCGGTTTGCCGTGCGAGAAGGTGGTTGTGTGGATTTTTGTGTGAGTTAAGTATGCAGAAATTTGAGCTTTGGGTTAGTGGGTTTCTTAGTCCTTATGATCCTTGTTCTATGTACCCGGTTGTCCTATGGGGTAGGCATAGTCTTTCTCTTTTTTTCATGTCCATCTAATTGTTAGGAGTGATGGCGTGGCAAGCTCCCAGCTGTGTTATTTCCGACCTTTGTCTACCAGGTTGAGGCGTGCATTGTCCCCCACTCTAATATTTGTGCTGTATTTTTACAATCACCTGCTCCCTTCCTATTTCCTGTCGGTGATCCATTGCTGCCTGTGTTTACTTTGTAGGCCAAGGTGTTATTGACATGCCACCCTTACACTTCCATCCCGATCTCTCTGTGATCGTTCTTTGGTATGACTCTAGCTTATCTATCTTTCAATTAGTAAGTTGATATCCCTTATATTGTTCTTCCCTTACTTCAGTTGATGGGTGGTAGCTTAGGGAGAAAAGAACGATCGGTTTCCTCTCTCAGCATTGTTTCAGCTGTGTATGTGCCCCCATAGGCACTCTTTCTAGTTATGGGATGAAGCGCCAGGATTTGAGGAGATTTCTGAATAGGAGTTGCTCTCTTGTGTTAAGTATGTTCTTTGGTAGCTCATTCCAGGTTTTTGATGTGAGTTGAGAGAAAGAGGATCCTCTGAATGTTCTTTTATTATATGGTTTTGGTTCCAAACAGATGTCGCTGCTGGATCTGAGTGGCCTTGTTGGGTGGTGTACGTTTATTTTTTCTCTTAGGAACTTCACGTCTTGGCTGTGGATTGCTCTTATGCACATTGATTTGAACTTGATTCGCTGTTTTATTGGTAGCCAGTGTAGCGTTTTCAGCGCTGGTGTGATGTGTTTTCTTTGAGGTAGTTTGAGGAGCAGTCTGGCTGCAGCATTTTGTATGCATTGGAGTTTTATTTAGAAGTCATCCTGGCATGCCCAGATATAGGCTATTAGCATATTCTACTCTAGAAATGACGAGAGTGATGACAGTGAGAGTTTTGTTGGCGAATGACAGGAATGGTAGGATCCTTTTTTTCTGCTCGTAGGAGAAAGAAGAATTTCTTGATTAGAGCCTTTACTTGTGGCTCTAGAGTAGGTTCGTTGTCCATCAGGACTCCCATTTTTTTTACAATCGACGATGGGGCTTCTGTTGGCCAGTGGATGTAGTGGTTGTCTCATCCGTTTTTTCTGATGCTCATTATTTCTGTTTTGCCTAGGTTGAGTTTGAGTTCATCCAGTTGTAGATTTCACAAAGGCAGCTCTCTAATGTTGTGTTTTCTTCTTGTGTGTCTTGACTTGTATTTTGTACACTATTTGTGTGTCGTCAGCGTAGTTGTAATAGATGAAGCCATGTCTTTTAATGATCTTGATTAGTTTAGACAGGTATATGTTGAATAATACCTGGGAGAAGGATGATCCTTGTGGTACTCTGCATGAGGATTCTCTTGGGTTGTATTTGAAAGGTTTGATCCAAATGGTTTCTGTTCTGTTAGGAAGGATTTGATTCATAGTAAGGCGTGGTCGGTGGTTCCAATTTCTTCCAACCTCATGATGAGGATATCGTGGTTAACTGTCGAATGCTGCAGAGAGGTCTAGTAGTATCAAAGCAGTACTATTGTCTTAGTCTGCATCTGCCTTTAGATCATCCCAGATTGAGAGAAGTGCTGTTTCCATTCCTCTTATTGGTCTAAAGCCTACTTGTGCCTGGTCCAATAGGCGGTGCTGTTCTATCAATTCTTGGGTTCTTCTATATATGTATGTTTCCAGCAGTTTAGCTGGTTACGGGATGTTAGAGACAGGTCTTTAATTGGAGAGGCCCTCCACGTTTCCTGCTGTATCCTTGAGGAGTGGCTTGGTGTATGCTGATGTGAAAGATTGTGGCACTTTCCCTGTTGAGATTGAATGGTTGAAGACATTTCTGTAGTAGTCCATGGGTGTTCCTTGTGAGAAGATTGATTTGTATATGTCTGGGGGGCAGGGATCCAAAGGGGAACCTGTTTTGTTGCTTTTGTTTACCAGTTTGACAAATGTCTCCAGGCATTTCTCGTCAGGGTGGGTGGGTTGCATATTGTGGTCGCATGGTCTGCTGTGTATGGTCTGTTGGATGGGCATGATTTTGTTTTTGAAATGGTTTGCAAGGTCATTGCATAGTTTCTTCAATGGTATTGGTGTGTTGTTCCAGCCAGGTGGGTTTTTTATTTCATTTATGATTTTAAAGAGTTCTTTTTGGGTGTTTGGTGCTTTGAAGATTATGTTGCCATGGTATTTTCTTTTTGCTTTTTGTATTTCCTTTTTGTATGAGCGGTTATGTTGTTGGAATTAGAATTTCTTTTCGCAGTAATTTTTGATCCTCCATTGTAGTTCAAGTTCTTGGCTTTTCCTTTTTATGGCCCTGAGTAGTGAGGTAAACCATTTTGCCGTTGCTCTTTTGAGTGATGGGGTAAACGGTTTTTCATTGGCGATCTTTTCTATTGTTGTCGTGATCCAGTTGTGAAGTAGTTCTATTGTTTTCTCCAGGTCAGCTTCGTCCATAGTTGTTGCTTGTGGTTTGCTGATTTCCATTAGGTCAGTTAAGTTGCAGTTTTTTATGGTTCTCCAGTTTCTTTTCATGATCGGTGGCTTGTCCTGTTGCTTGATTATTGGTGTGGCCAGTGTGATTACGAAGGGAATGATGAGGTGGTCACTCCAGAGGATCTGAATTTGTGGCGCCGTGGTAATGAGTTTTTTGTTGGTGAAGATTGCGTCTAGTGCATGTCCAGCCATGTGGACTGCTCCTTTGACTAGTTTTTATTTCATTGTTGGTAATTGGCTGGCTAGAGATTTTTGTGTGGTTGTGGTTTCTTCATTGAACCAGATGTTGGAACCACCAAGGATAATCAGGTGATTGTGCTGGATGGTTAGGTTGGTGATTGCTTGCATGAAGGCGTCTACGAAGGTCGCATCGTAAGTTGGTGGTCTGTGTACCAGTATGAATTTCAGGTGTGTTCTGGGGTTTGTTGATAGGTGAAGGATTAGAGATTCGCAGTTATCAGTGTTTAATGGGTCTTCCAGTTTCATTTCCAGGTGTTCCTTGTGGATTATCGCCAGTCTGCCACCTCTTTTGGTTTTTATGTTTGCTTGGACGCACTTGAAGTTATCAGGCAGGCAGTTGTTGAGCGTCATCTCGTAGTTGTCATCTAGCCATGTTCAGTTACGGATAGGATGTTGATATCTCCATCACATTCAAGGTCATAGATTTTGGTGGCATGTTTGTACATTGACCTTGCATTTATTAGATTGCTTTGGAACTTTTTGGTGTGGTTCGGTTTATTTGTTGTTCCCTGATTTGATTTGTGGGTGTTCAATTGGGGTGCTTATCTGTTGACGCTGGTTGGTTGAGGTTCCCTGGAGGCTGGTTCGTCATTGAATCAGTATCTTAGATTGATAGTTGGGTTGTTGACTTCTACTGCTTCATCATCTGCTGTGGTTTGATGTGGATATCGGTAGTGCCCTTCTGTTCTTGTGATATATGGAGTAAGGGATTGGTATCATCCCATTCTCTTTTTGGATCCTCCCGTCTTTTTTTCTGCTGTTCAGGGGAATTCTTTGCCTGTATGGAGATGTCAACGTCGTTGAAGTATCGAGGTTCTGTGATTTGTTGCGAGGTACGGTGTAAGGTATAAGGATTTTTCTGTTACAATGTTTGTCCTATTGCTTTTATTATATGGCAGGTTTGTTCTGTATTCAAGGGGGCTTCTACTGGAGGCTGTTGAGTTTGTGTATCTATATTAGTTGTTCCATGTTCCTGCTCTCTTTGTCGGCATCCAATTCTGGTCTGCCCCTTTTGGGTCCTTGGTGGTAGGAGTTGGTATGGGTATTGAGTTTACAGGGCCAGATGCCCGCCTGTTGTGCCTTGTGCTAGGATAATGTTGAGTTTTATCTTCTTATGTTGCGATGTCTGGATGCTCTCTGAGGGTGACTGTCTGATCAGTCTGTTGGGTTAGGGTGTTCCTCTTTCTATGGGAGAACTGTCCAAGGGAGTAAGGAGTAATAGGCATTGGACGTGTGACACAGTTGGTTATGGGGGGCTATAGGGTGCAGGTTAACTAGGGTAGAGATTTAGGTTGTAATTACTAGCTATTAGTGGATGCTGGGTGTTCTTGGGTGTCAGGGGGGGGGGGGTTAGGACTCAATTATGGCAGGTACTGATAGAATACCCAGAGGTTTGAGATGACAAAGCCTAGGTTTCACAGGTAGTTTACAGTGAGATAGTACTCTTAGCTTTAGGACATCAGAGGGTGGGAGAGGGATCTAGATTTCGGCTAATGCTAAACACCTTGATTCCTGACTCCTAGATGAAAGGAGAAATGCATAAGCTTCACAGAATGGCAGGCAGTAATGAAAACACCTAGATTTGAGACACTAAAATAACGGGAGCAAGTCCTAGGTTTCACAGAATGGCAGGCAGTAATTAAAGACGCCTAGCTGTGAGACACCTAGACAACGGTAGAAGGCCTAGGCTTTGCACAATAGCAGGCAGTAAATAAAACACCTATATTTGAGATACCTAGACAATGCGAGAAAGGTCTAGTCTTCACAGAATGGCAGGCAGTAATTGAAACACCTAGATTTGAGACACCTGGATAGAGGGAGAAAGTTCCTTGTCTTAAAATCGCAGCAAAAATGACTGTGTATTCAAAATATTGTGGCAAAAATGCAGTGTTTTTTCTGCCACAATCATGTAAAGTATTCAGGGGACACCCCCGCAACCCCTGCTCCCCTTAAATGGTATAATGGGGTACACCTTTACCGGGTCCAACCACAGCATTTTTGCCGCTATTTCTTTTACCGGTGACATTTTTGCTGCAATTTTATTACCTGGTACCGGGAGAAAGGCCTAGTCCTCACAGAATGGCATGCAGTAATTAAAACACCTAGCCTTGAGACACCCAGAAAATGGGAGAAAGGCCTAGTCTTCACAGAATGGCAGGCAGTAATTAAACTCCTAGATTTGAGACACCTGGATAGAGGGAGAAAGGCCTAGTCTTCGCAGAATGGCAGGCAGTCATTAAAACACCTAGATTGGAGACACCTCAACAGTGGGAGAGGGGCCTAGTCCTCAAAGAATGGCAAGCAGTTAATAAAACACCTAGACTTGAGACACCCAGACAACGTGAGAAAGGCCTAGTCTTCACAGAATGGCAGGCAGTAATTAAAACACCTAGATTTGAGACTCCTGGATAGAGGGAGAAAGGCCTAGTACTCACAGAATGGCATGCAGTAATTAAAACACCTAGATTTGAGACTCCTGGATAGAGGGAGAAAGGCCTAGTCTTCGCAGAATGGCAGGCAGTAATTAAAACACCTAGATTGGAGACACCTCGACAGTGGGAGAAAGGCCTAGTCCTCACAAAATGGCAGGCAGTAATTAACCCACCTAAATTTGAGACAACTGGATAGAGGGAGAAAGGCCTAGTCTTCGCAGAATGGCAGGCGGTAATTAAAACACCTAGGGCCTCATTATGACCCAGGCGGAAAACCATGGTGCTAATAGCACCATGCTCCATGCCGGTAATTTACCAACTCCGCCATGGAGAAAGGGGGAATTACCACCCCATTACAAGGTTGGCGGGGCGGTAATTCCCCCTTCCTCCTTGGCCCTTCCCCATTCCCATTTTTGCCCATTAGGGCTCATGGGAATGGGGAAGGCGCTAAGTACGGTACCGCAAATTGCGGTACCGTACTTAGCACCAAGGTCCCTTTGCAGGTCGCTACTTTAACGGCTGGTGTAGACCAGCCGTTAAGGTCGGGTCCCGCAAAGGGACCTCGTAATCAGGCACTAATGGGTTAACGGCGCCGCAGCCTTTTACAGCGCCGTGAACCCATTAGCACCACGGTCGTAATGAGGCCCTAATGGGTAGGCATCATGACAGACTCCTTCTGTCATGATGCCTACCCCCGGGGACCCAGACCAAGTCCAGCAACCCCGGAAGCAGGCATCAAGTTTTCCCAAGCAAGCCCAACAACCCCCGCTAGGGGCTATTTGGGTGCAGTCCTGGCGTCTATGGCACCAGGCTCATATGGAGAGTCAGTCCTGGCGCCATAGGCGCCAGGCTCATAGATTAAAACTTACCTGATGGAGACCATGCTGCAAACTTACCTGATGCAGACCATGCTGCAAGAGCTCCAAGCCAAAAGAGGCTTGGAAGGGACTACTTTATCTAGGGACTATTTTTTACTCGGGTGGGGCTGGGGAGGAATACTCACCTGGGACTACTCTGGAGGCTATTTAAACCACGCCCGAAGAGCAGCACACGCTTCACATTATTCTGCATCCAGCAGCGTAACGCTCAACGTGCCTGCAAGTCTGCATCCAGTCTTCTGTCACGCCCGCCTCGAGTCTGGAGCTCCTAGAAAAAGGGAGAAAGAAGGACAAAAGGTTAGAACAAGAGCAATACCTTTGATCCTTACCTGAATTCCTGATCCATCGTGCCTTCGAGCTGGAAGAAAGAAGTAATTTTATGGCCGCCGCCTCGCCTGCTGCAGCGCCCCGCTGAACTCACCGGCCTTCGCAGCATCTTCATATTCCAATGCATACTCCTGCATGTTCCCGCCACACTCCGGCACCTAAGGGGAAGACAAGAACAGCAAGGTGAGCCAAGGGAATACACAAAGGCAATATTAGTTACCCCCCATAGACTTACCTAATTTTACCACGGGGGGTACTAATCCTCTTCACGGGTCGGCACATGTTCCACTGCATCTTTGCTGAACCCCGGCCCCTAAGGGGAAACAAAAGGACAGCAAGGTGAAACAAAGGGACAAACAAGGGGAAACCTTCACCACAATAGACTTACCTGATTTTACCGCCAGAGGCATTATTCCCCCGAGACTTCATACTTTCTCTCAGCACCTGAATAAAGGAGAAAGCAACAGGTTACATATTGACATTATTTTACCGAACTGTGTTGGATAATACAAATCCTTACCTGAACATTACCGGTTGCCACGAGGAACTCTTTGCTAGGGTCAAGCTGCAATCTGCAAGGAATCGGACAAGAGTGAAAGTCAGACATTTGAACTCTTACGAACTGCATACTTACGGCGTCTTGCCTGGAATCTCAGAGTCAATATTGTTCTGGAACTCACCAATTCCTTCGACCCAGTGAAGCAACTGGTTATCTACGCGCCCCTGCGCTCAATGCAGGATGGAGAGCTCATCTTTCCAAACCATCAGCTGAGAATATAAGAGGGGACATCAAAGGTGATCAGTGGGGAGAACAGCGGGAGTGGGGGGGGGGTTAATGCTCAACTCCACAGGTGGTTAATTCCCTTTCTCCATTTGCTGAAGAATATTCCTACGGGCCAAGCAAACGAAACTAGGTGGGCCAGTTCAGTCCGTCATCTCGGCATTACGCGTCACATTGGTGGAGACCGCAGCTGTCCAATTCAGATCGACGCCCTTTTGGGAGGCAGGTGAGCGTAACACCTGCATAGAGGCAGAAAGGCCTAGATCTCACAGAATGGCAGGCAGTAAATAAAACACCTAGGTTTGGGACACCTGGATGGAGGGAGAAAGGCCTAGTCCTCACAGAATGGCAGGCAGTAATTAAACTCCATGATTTGAGACACCTAGACAATGGGAGAAAGGCCTCAGCTTCGCAGAATGGCAGGCAGTAACTAAAACACCTAGATTTGAGGCACCAAGACAACGGGAGAAAGGTCTAGTCTCCACAGAATGGCAGGCAGTAACTAAGACACCTAGATGTGAGACACCTGGATAGAGGCGGAAAGTCCTAGGGCCTCATACCACGGTAGGTGCTAAACCATGGTGCTATTAGCACCATGGTTCATGCCGGTAATTTACCGATTCTGCCATGGCGGAATGGGGAATTATCACCCCATTCCGAGGTTGGCGGGGCGGTAATTCCCCATGCCGCCATGGCCCTTCCCCATTCCCATTTTTGCCCCATAGGGCATAATGGGAATGGGGAAAGCGCTAATTACGGTACCGCAAATTGCGGTACCGTAATTAGCACCATGGTCCCTTTGCGGGTCCCAAATTTAACGGCTGGTCTACACCAGCCGTTAAGGTCGGGTCCCGCAAAGGGACCTCGTAGTAAGGCGGTAAGGGTTAACAGTCACCAGTAGCATTACCGGTGACCGCTAACCCTTACCACATTCCGTGTAATGAGGCCCCTAGTCTTCACAGAATGGCAGGCTGTAATTAACACACCTAGATTTTAGACACCTGGATAGAGGGAGAAAGGCCCAGTCTTCACAGAATGGCAGGCAGTAATTAACACACCTAGATTTCAGACACCTGGATAGAGGGAGAAAGGCTAGTCCTCACAGAATGGCAGGCAGTAAATAAAACACCTAGGTTTGGGACACCTGGATGGAGGGAGAAAGGGCTAGTCTTCACAGAATGGTAGCCAGTAATTAAAACACCTTGATTTGAGACACCTCGACAGTGGGAGAAAGGCCTAGTCCTCACAAAATGGCAGGCAGCAATTAACAATCCTAGATTTGAGACACCTGGATAGAGAGAGAAAGGCCTAGTCTTCACAGAATGGCAGGCAGTAATTAACACACCTAGATTTGAGACACCTGGATAGAGGGAGAAAGGCCTAGTCCTCACAGAATGGCTGGAGGCAGTAAATAAAACACCTAGGTTTGGTACACCTGAATGAAGGGAGAAAGGCCTAGTCCTCACAGAATGGCAGGCAATAAATAAAACACCTAGGTTTGAGACACCTGGATAGAGGGAGAAAGGCCTAGTCTTCACAGAATGGCAGGCAGTAATTAAAACACCTAGATTGGAGACACCTGGATGGAGGGAGAAAGGGCTAGTCCTCACAGAATGGCAGGCAGTAATTAAACTCCTAGATTTGAGACATCTAGACAATGGGAGAAAGGCCTCGGCTTCGCAGAATGGCAGGCAATAACTAAAACACCTAGATTTGAGACACCGAGACAACGGGAGAAAGGTCTAATCTCCACAGAATGACAGGCAGTAACTGAAACACCTAGATTTGAGACACCTGGATTGGGGGGGAAAGCCCTAGTCTTCACAGAATGGCAGGCTGTAATTAAAACACGTAGACTTGAGACACCCAGACAATGGGAGAAAGGCCTAGTCCTCACAGAATGGCAGGCAGTATTTAAAACACCTAGATTTGAGACACCTGGATAGAGGGAGAAAGGCCTAGTCCTCACAGAATGGCAGGCAGTAAATAAAACACCTAGGTTAGGGACACCTGGATGGAGTGAGAAAGGGCTAGTCTTCACAGAATGGCAGGCAATAATTAAAACAGCTAGATTTGAGACACCTCGTTAGAGGGAGAAAGGCCTAGTCCTCACAGAATGGCAGGCAGTAATTAAAACACCTAGATTGGAGACACCTCGACAGTGGGAGAAAGGCTTAGTCCTCACAAAATGGCAGGCAGTAATTAACACACCTAGATTTGAGACACCTGGATAGAGGGAGAAAGGCCTAGTCCTCACAGAATGGCAGGCAGTAAATAAAACACCTAGGTTTGGGACACCTGGATGGAGGGAGAAAGGGCTAGTCCTCACAGAATGGCAGGCAGTAATTAAACTCCTAGATTTGAGACATCTAGACAATGGGAGAAAGGCCTCGGCTTTGCAGAATGGCAGGCAATAACTAAAACACCTAGATTTGAGACACCGAGACAACGGGAGAAAGGTCTAATCTCCACAGAATGACAGGCAGTAACTAAAACACCTAGATTTGAGACACCTGGATTGAGGGGGAAAGTCCTAGTCTTCACAGAATGGCAGGCTGTAATTAAAACACGTAGACTTGAGACACCCAGACAATGGGAGAAAGGCCTAGTCCCCACAGAATGGCAGGCAGTATTTAAAACACCTAGATTTGAGGCAACTGGATAGAGGGAGAAAGGTCTAGTCCTCACAGAATGGCAGGCAGTAAATAAAACACCTAGGTTTGGGACACCTGGATGGAGTGGGAAAGGGCTAGTCTTCACAGAATGGCAGGCGATAATTAAAACAGCTAGATTTGAGACACCTCGATAGAGGGAGAAAGGCCTGTGGCCTGAGGGGATTAGCAGGCCTTGAAAGCCCTGCCTGGGCCTCCGTGAGTTTGTGCATTCAATATTTTGTAAAGGAAAAGAAACGTTGTTGTTTTATTTTTCTCGCGCTCCCAGCGCGTGTGTGGCCTGCTCCTGCTCCCCCCCCTCCCACTTCCTGGTCTTTCCCCTCCCTCCCCGCCTCCCTGCCCGCCCTCACCCCCCTCTGATTGGCTGGGTCCTGCCTCCCCTCTGGCCTACTCGACGGCCGCTCCCCACGCTCGCTTCTTTCTCCAGCTGAGCGTGGAGAGCGGTCGCCGGTGGCCTGAGGGGATTAGCAGGCCTTGAAAGCCCTGCCTGGGCCTCCGTGAGTTTGTGCATTCAATATTTTGTAAAGGAAAAGAAACGTTGTTGTTTTATTTTTCTCGCGCTCCCAGCGCGTGTGTGGCCTGCTCCTGCTCCCCCCCCTCCCACTTCCTGGTCTTTCCCCTCCCTCCCCGCCTCCCTGCCCGCCCACACCCCCTCCCCTCCTCTCCCTCTGCCTATAACCTCCCCCTTCCTGGGCAGCCCTCTGCGGCTAAGGGCCCCAGGCCAAGGGCGACTCCTACAGTGCGGCTCCCTGTGTGTCTGCAGGTGTCCGCAGGGGACGCCAAGCGCAAGTTCCACCTGTTCTCCGGCCCATCCCTCCTCACCTCACCCGCACGTTGCCTCGCCCCCCTATTCTAATTTTCCGGTAAACTAGGGTGTTTCTCTCCTCTCGCAGGAATCTCAAACTTAGGTGGCCCTGACCCCCTACGCATTACTGTTTGCTCTTCACTGTGTTAAACTAGTGCCCTCCACTCACTTCCTGTCTGCATACTCGTGTCGTTCGCCTCCCCTCCTATTCCATGGTGCTCTCCATCTCGCCTATCTACTCTAACTGCTTCTCCATTGACTATCCTGCTCTCCTCACTAAATCCGGTAGGAAAAAGTTTAAAAAGGACATCCTGGTCTCCAACCCAGGCCTCCCTATCGCTGACACCTACACGAGCGCCTGCTCCAAGGAAACTCTCACTGACATTCTCTTCTTCGTGCCTTCACCTGACCTATGGACCCTTCACATGGTCGCTGTGCTCTCTCCTTTCTCCACCTCTCCCATTAATGGTGGCACCCGTTGGGATGTCCTCTTGGCCCCTTTCCACTCCTCTAAAGCCATCATTAATGTCTATGCTAACGGGACCGTCTTGGTCCAAGGCCCTCAGGCCAACCTTCACCTCTTTGATAGACGCTTCCCATGCCTCATCAACTTCCTCTCCGCTCCCGCTGTCCCCCCTCCTCTATCCTCAGCTACCTTACCTCCCCCCTCCCTCCCTGCCCCCTCCCTTGCTCCCTCTTCAACTCCTTCTCTAACACCTCCGCAGGGTGTACCTCTGATCTGTACCCCTCCCCGGAAGTTCTTCAAGGGTGGGAACCTTCTCCACATTGCCACTCTAAACTCTCGCTCTGCCATCAAGCACTCCTCTGACATCTGTCGCCTTCTTGAGGAACTGGACCTCGACGTCCTCGGTCTCACTGAGACTTGGTTCACTGCCAGCTCTGCCACCAGCTTCGACACACTCCTACCTGACGGCTACAAGATCCTCTCCGTGCCCAGGCCCAACCGTTCAGGGGGTGGTGTTGCCCTTATCTTCCCTGAGTGGATTCCTGCCACTGTCACTCCTACGCAGACCTACTCCTCTTTTGAATGTCTTGTCTGCCGACTTTCTCTCTCTCCTAGCCATTCCCTTACCGTGGCTACTATCTATCGGCCACCTGGTCAAATTTCCTCCTTCCTCTCTGAGTGGGCTGATCTCTCCTCATCACTCCTGTCCTCAACCACCCAACTCCTCTTTCTCGGCGACTTCAACATCCACCTTGATGCCTCCTGTCCCCCCACTGGTCTCTTTCGCGAACTCTGCAACTCTCTCTCACTCTCTATTCTCCCTTCTGGTCCTACTCACTCTGCAGGGCACACTCTTGATGCTCTGATCTCTTCTGACCTTCCCCTCTCCCTCCCTCTCTCCACTCCTCTCTCCTGGAGTGATCACTTTCTTCTATCCTCCCACCTCTCCCTCCCTACCCCACAGGCTAAGCCACCCTCTTCACTGCCACCCACCTTCTCGGTCATCCGACCCATGAAGCGCGTGTCAGCTGAGGCTTTCGCTGCCACCTTCTCGCCCCCTCCTCCCCCCTCGGCTGACTCCCACCCCGACACAGCCCTCTCCATGCTCTATTCCTCTATATCTGATACTCTCGACATCCTTGCCCCCGTCATGAGAATCCGCCTGAAGCCCAAAGCCAAATGTAATTCCTGGTACGACTCGGATCTCGTCACCCTAAAACGCAAGTGCAGGGTGGCAGAGAGGAAATGGCGTGCTTCATGTTCATCCTCTGACAAACTGGCCTGCCGCCTGCTCCAAAGGCAATACCGGCTCTCCGTTCTCACTAAGAAGAGAGCCCTTATCCAAGCCCGCATCTCTGAGGCATCAAACAACTCGGCCGAACTCTTTAAAATCTGCAAGGAGCTGGCCAACCCTGCTGCAGTCTCTACCTCTCCTGTCCCCTCACAGGCCCTCTGCACTGCACTGGCCTCGCACTTCATCTCAAAAACTCAGGATATCCTGTCCTCACTCTCCTCCCCTCTCCTCCCTCCCTCTCTTCCTGGCTCTTCCTCTTGCTCTCTTGCAGCCGCCCCTCCGCCCTCCTTCTCTTCATTTCCACCTTTTTCTGCTGACGAGGTTTCCAGACAAGTCCGATCTATGAAAGCCTCGTCTAAACAGGTTCACCCCTGTTCCTCCAAAACCATCAAGGACCACATCGTCTCCCTGGCTCCTGCCCTGGCTGACTTTTGCAACCACTCATTCGCCTCTGGAGTCTTCCCATCCCCCCTCAAGCACTCCCTTGTGCACCCCCTCCTCAAGAAACCCTCTTCCGACCCCTCCTGCCCGGCCAACTATCGCCCAATCTCCATTACTCCCTTCCTGGGCAAGCTCCTGGAGAAACTGGCCATCTCCCAGCTTAACCTCCATGCTGAATCTGTGGGTAATCTTCATGACCATCAATCCGGCTTCAGAGCGGCCAGAAGCACGGAAACTGCTCTCCTGAACATCCGTGAGGACCTGCTCCTAAACCTCGATTCCAACACTCCCTGTGTTCTCATTCTGCTCGATCTCTCCTCTGCCTTTGACACTGTCAACCATGCCATCCTGCTCAACCGTCTCCGTGATAACCTGGGTATCACTGGTCAGGCTCTGGCATGGCTGACCTCTTTCCTCTCTGGTCGACCCTCCCAGGTCCAAATGGGCTCCTTCCTCTCTGACATCTTTTTCTCCACCTGTGGTGTCCCCCAGGGATCCAACCTCTCTCCCTGGCTTTTCAACCAGTATCTGGCACTCCTTGCCCACCGCATCGCCGCCCTCTGCCCCCACTTCCAGTGCTATGCGGACGATACCCAGCTCATTTTCAGGCTACCCTCGGCCTCCTCCTCTCCTTCCCTCATCTCTGACTGTCTGTCTGCTATCCAGGAATGGTGTGCCGCCAATGACCTCTGCCTTAACGCCAGTAAGACTGAGATTCTACTCATCGGCGCACCCACTCCCTCCTTCCCTGCAGCTCTCTGGCCGGCCTCCCTTGGCCCCCTTCCTGCCCCTACATGCAAGGCTAAAAACCTCGGGGTCATCTTCGACTCCACACTCTCCTTCTCTCCTCATATATCTGATGTCTCTAAGAAATCACACTACCAGCTGCACCTCCTCAGAGGTATTCTTCCCTTCCTCTCCTTCCCCCAGAAGCTCACTGTCTCCCGAGCCCTGGTTCTCTCTAGGCTGGACTACTGTAACAGCCTCTATCTTAATCTCCCTGCCTCCACTCTCCGCCCTCTGCAACTTATCCAGAACAGAACTGCGAGACTTGTCCTTGGCCTCAAGCCCAGGGACCGTATCTCTCCAGGACTGAAATCTCTTCACTGGCTCCCAGTGGCTGCGAGGATTAAGTTCAAAACCCTCTGCATTGTCCACAAGGCCTTCTGGGGCTTGGGGCCTAAATACCTTCAACTCTCTCTTCCTAAATATCTTCCTTCACGAGCCCTTCGCTCATCCATCTCTAACTCCCTCATGGTCAGCCGCTTCTCGAAGCAACGCGCTGGGGGTAGATCTCTCTCCGCAGCAGGGGCCTCCCTCTGGAACAGCCTGCCTGCCTCCCTGAAACTTGAGGAGAACCATCTCCGGTTCCGGAAGCACCTCAAAACCTTCCTCTTCGCTTCTGCCTTCTCTCTCCCTCTCCCCTGCTAAACCTGCTTAACTCCCCACTGAATTCTGTACTTAACCTGCATCTGGGCCACTCTCAGCGACCTCGGTCCAGGGCCCAGCCACTCTCCACTTGCACTGCCCCCCTGGCTCCCCCTGCACTGTGGGACTGTCACTGTATCCCTACAGCCCCCTGCTCAGCACTTGCTCTGCACTTACCTCGCACTTGCCACTAGTTGGCCCTTTTTATTTATTATTATCGTTATTATTTCACTACGCCACTTACCTTGTACTGCACTTTTCCCCCCACCTCCTCCCCCTGCACTTTCTCCTTTTCCCCTTACCTCTGCACTTGCGCGATCTGAATGACACCTGGCCTAGTAGGATCGCTTGTCCGTCTTCCCCTTGTTTCCCTCCCTCCCTGCCTCGTCGCGCCTTGAAACACTTGTGTATAGGCGCGTTACAAATACCATATCATATCATATCATATCATATCTAGTCCTCACAGAATGGCAGGCAATAATTAAAACACCTAGATTGGAGACACCTCGACAGTGAGAGAAAGGCTTAGTCCTCACAAAATGGCAAGCAGTAATTAACACACCTATATTTGAGACACCTGGATAGAGGGAGAAAGGCCTAGTCTTCACAGAATGGCAGGCAGTAATTAACACACCTAGATTTGAGACACCTGGATAGAGGGAGAAAGGCCTAGTCCTCACAGAATGGCAGGCAGTAAATAAAACACCTCGGTTTGAGACACCTGGATGGAGTGAGAAAGGACTATTCTTCACAGAATGGCAGGCAGTAATTAAAACACCTAGATTTAAGACACCTGGATAGAGTGAGAAAGGCCTAGTCCTCACAGAATGGCAGGCAGTAATTAACACACCTATATTTGAGACACCTGGATAGAGGGAGAAAGGCCTAGTCCTCACAGAATGGCAGGCAGTAATTAATACACCTAGATTTGAGACACCTGGATAGAGGAAGAAAGGCCTATTCTTCACAGAATGACAGGCAGTAATTAAAACACCTAGATTGGAGGCACCTCGACACTGTGTGAAAGGCCTAGTCCTCACAAAATGGCAGGCAGTAATTAACACACCTAGGTTTGGGACACATGGATGGAGGGGGAAAGGGCCTAACACGGGGGGACAACAGTAAATGCAATAATAACAGCTAGATATGTGACACCTATGCAATAGTAGTACCTAGATCATGGACACCCGGATAGAGGGATAAAGCGGGTATAGCAGTAAATACAATAGCAGTAGTAACAGTAACACAAAGGAGGGTAATAATCAGAAAGACTCCATTTTAAATTCCTAGATAATAGTGCTAGCTGGCACGGTCGGGCCAATTCTGATAGATGGCTGTCTGTTTCAGTCAGGTTGTCTGGGACAATCAGGCTAGATGTGAGAAGCTGTGATCTGGCGCATATGGCTGGGGTACAATCTACTGAAACCAATTTTTGGCTTAGGGCTCTCAGAGAACAATATATCTCTGGTTTGGATAGTCTTTATCTTAGAGCAATATATGGCTAAGGGGTACAGGCTAACTAGATGCAGAATATGGCTATTGTGGGCCAACTAAGTAAGGTACTATTTGCTTAGGGTCGAATCTAACTGTGATAGGACTCAACAGGTCAGGTTAGAATGATTTTCGATGGGTTTGGACAATTTACAGAGGAGCATCAAGTGCTGGTTTCCCTACCTTGTTGGCCGCTGCTGGCTTACTGCTGCAGGCACCACAGGCTAACACGGTCTGGAGCTGCTTCGCAATTAGATGCGCAATCATCAGCAAAAATGTGGCACCAATGTCATTAAAGGAGTGGACAAATAGACACAATTAAGAGGTGTGCTAAATTTATTTAATATGCAATCAAAAAATTGACTAAAATAAAAATATTAAAATAGATAATTGAAATCAAATTGAAGGAGGTCCATGCACGTTCCGCTAAGTTCTGTTGGAGGAAGTCCATGATCTTGTGTTTTAATTTAACTAATTGTTCCAATGACAAGACTTCAATGAAATATGTTGCATACATCAAACAATATATTTGCTACATTACACCTTCCGTTCCCTCCAGTGTTAAACAGAACATGTAATTCCAAATGTCTGTAACGGGTTGGGAGATTCTAAACATGGGTGATAGTGACATCTACTGGGGAAGGGCAGTATTGCCACTCATCTTTTCATTTACTTTTTTGTGCTCGGAAATGAGGTTGGGGAAGTCCGTTTTTCTGGAGACTGCCACCGGGCTTGAGCTCCGTCCATTTAAAATGCTGCCTCTTCTGTTTCTTTGCTAGTCAAATGTGTGATTGAGCTGATGAATCGATTGGGATAAGAGGCTTGTTTTACGCTGATTGGTCTGCTGCACTGCAGCTGGCATTAGACCACGTGCATGCAGCGGCTCGATAGCTGGTCAAGGCTTAATGCACATCCTGCAGAGATCTGGGTGCAACCTAACCCATGTAGCATCGTGGTCTGGTAGCTTTGGGACAGACTTTCCTGCTTGGTTGGTGAACACAAAAGGAACCATTAAGTTGGGTGACTTGAATACATGTTGCATATAGGTCAGGCATATTGCAGCAGGAGCAAGTTGCTACATGAAATAAGCATTATCAAAGACGCAAAGGCCGTGTGAAGTTGTGATGGTGTGCAGAGAGCAGAAGCAACATGTGGTTGCGGGGGGGGGGGGGGTAGGGCTGAATCATGACATGCAGTGGTACAGGAGCAGTAGGGTTAGAATGGCTGAGGTGAAGTGCGGGAGCCCTTGGTCGTTACTGCAGCTGCACAGCGGACTGGAGGAAATGGGGGGTATAGGGGGGGTACATCGAGAGTAAACAAGAGGTAGCGAAGCTCAGGTGCCACAGGAGAGAGCAGGGTGGGTGACAAGGGGCAGCAGATGTGCAGGGGCCCGGGAGCCAGTTAACAGCACGAGCATTTGATGACAACATAGGAATAGTTTACGATAACGGGAGGTGTGGAGGCAACATTGAACCATAAGTGAGTCCGTCAACATTGTGTATATAGCAAGATCAAACGTCAGACAGCAGGTTTCTCTCAGGTTCCTGAACCCCAATAGTAACTGGAAAATCGGGTGCTGTCCTGTTAGGGAGACAAGGCACCAATACCACGTCATCCAATGCATCATCGCCATATAGAAAATCAGATTTGGCAAAATCAGGATTGTGTTGACCCCCCGCCCCTCCCCCCACCACTGAAAAACATGTCCAACAGGCTACCCCAGGCCACAGGCAACACCAGAGCTGAAATGGTTTTAGCTCTCTTAGGCTGTATCGTGAGTCATGAGTAACTCCCCCTAGTACAAGCAACGAGCCCTCCCATACCCATTTCAAGAAATTACAAAAAACCTGGCTATTTAACACATTCTAACACGTCTGTATTATAACCATTTGTCGGCCTAAAGAACTGTAAGCCTACACTAATACTTAGCAATATCTGCTTGTAATTACCATGTCAAGTTTCCTGTTATTACCTGATAACTCTCTCCTTTGTAACCAGAAAGCTTTACTGTAAACGTGTAACCTACAACGTGACACCCCCGGGTTTGGGTGTATAATCAAATGTAATGAATAAATAAATAAATAAAATGACCTCCCTCCAGCCGGAGGGTTTCGTGGAGTCAAAACCCCACTCCTTCGTTATCACAATATTACGGTGAACGGATTGTGTGGGTAAAACAGAGCACTCGCCCATTGTTCCCTCATGGCATGTCTCTTTCCAGCCTGTTGGGGTGGGGACCCTTCTCCCCCTGTGGTGGTAGCTGGGCAAAATAAACAGTGAACAAATGGCCGTCAAAAGTGGGCCATGTGCTTCTGGTACAGGCAGCTATGGAAAAAGAGGTCCCTATTTCTGTAGAAAAGCATTGAAAACTGGCCTTTGTGGTTTTCCCTAATGCACCAGAAAGAGAGGTGTCAAGAAACGACCAGGCCCTGTGCCTCGGCGGAGCCAGGGTACAGGAACGTCATGTTCCTGCCGCATGCATAAGACCAGCAGGACATACGCATATTTTCATAAAAGTGCAGCGGAAAGATACTTCGCTGTGCAAAAGCGGAAGTGTGATAGGCGTGGAGCACTCTTACAGAACACACACAGGGCAGAAGGGCTAGGTCGGCCTAAAGAGGCACAGCATGATGGGGCTTGTAGTATCTTTGAGGAAGCTTGTTGTTTATAACGAGAGGCATTTTTGCCGCTATCAGAAATAAGAGATGAGTTTGCGCGGTAGAAAGCCTCTGTGTCCTGCCATTAATCAAAACCAATACGTTATGTTTTATTTTTCCTCCAGATAATTGCACTTCTTCGCCTTTGTACACCTGATTTGTTTATCTAATAACCAGCGATCGGGAAAATAATTTATTTTGTGAAAAATGTGTTCCTTTTTTTGCCTCTTTTCACTTCTCGTAGTTGTTTTACTACAATACTAGTTAGGGACTAGTGTTCGGTGCTTTACGTAGGCGGCTTCTAGCCGGCTCCTAGCATGGCACGTCCCACTTCTGCCCTAATTGAGTGCCAGACTTTACCAAGCTGAAGCAGGGTACTGATACTAACATTACAGTAACTGACGTGCCTCTGCCATAGCACCTGCTGCGGGAAGCGTGCTCTCCCCAGCTGCTCTGCCATATCCCATTCTGCCCTCGCGCTGCCCACACCTGCATCTGTGGTCGCCGGCACAGCAGACAGCCACCCACCGGCGCTTATCCTGCTTAAGTGAGGGGAATGGAACCAGGAAGTCACTTTCATTAGGTTTGTTTAGACCTTCGTGCACTTGGCTCCAGTGACTAAGCTGCAGCGTGATGTAGGGCAAAGCGCCTCCCGCGGTCTCCAATGTGGCAAGCCCTTCCAGCTCCCTTCTCCTCTCTCTCCCACCCGCGGTGTCCTGTCCCGCCTCCTCCCCTCACCACACTGCAGAGGAAAAGGAGGGCCTATCACGCTGCCCTTGGGCCATTAATGTGCTCGCCCCGCAGGCACTTACGATCTTTCAAGGCCAGGATTGACATCTTAAACACTTTGCCCTGAAGATGTTCTCTGATTGAAAATCTCCAGTGCAGATAGTTTAAGCAGCAGGTTTGAAGCAGTGTTGAACAAATCAGTCCATTGTTCCATATACCTGACCTGACAGGGCACCATACTACCTCTTCCGAGGTTCTGGAAAAAAGCACTGCAGTCTAAGGCACCAGTTACATTGTAATGAAGTCAAAAGAATGCAGTGAGGGGGTTAATAGCTGCAGATCATTATTGACCGACAGACAGTGGGGCGGTAAACCCCATTTCGGCACCGCCGGTTCGGCGTGGGGCCGATTTGCCGCAACCAGTTCGGCGCGGCCAGTTCGGCGACGGGACGTTTTGGCGCTCGGATGTTTTGGCGCGGCAGTACATGCCTGCCCATGAGAACTTGCCCACAGTACAGCCCCTTCCACACCCTCGGTCGCGCCTCTCTGTCAAAAACCGCTGCTTTAGTGTCATTGCTTTGTTGCCCATGCCATGCTTCCTCTATTTAAAACCACATCAACAAAAACTTTTTGTCAGACTGGTACAATGAAAGAAAATGCAAAAAAAGGTAGTGTCACCTTTGCTTGCAAAACTCACAGGCCGATTCATGGAATCAACGTGCGCCGAAAAAACGGAGCATGCGTGCGAAAACGTGCGATTCGCAGAGAAACAGCGAAAATCGCAGTGCAAGTGCGATTATCGCACAGAAAACATCGCACATCAATTCATGGAAGTCCGTGCACGCGCGAAATGTGGGATGTGCACTGAGAAAGTGCGCGGTGCACGCTGGCGCACGCTGGCGCACAGGTCATCGAACGCCGTGCGATAAGGCCACAGCGAATTCGCACATAGCGTGGCGCACATAACAAAAGTAGGCGTAACACGGGGCGTCACACGCAGAATGGGGAACAACTCGTGAAAATGTGGGCGTCACGGGGGAAGTACAGGAGGCAAGTGCGCAGAACGCCCACACGCTCGCCTACAACACCTATTCATGGAATCGAATAGGGAAAAACAGCGCACGGCCAAAGACGCGCACAGGCCCATACATGTCCGCCACACGAAAGCAGGCGGTAGCGTACCTGCGCAGGAAAAAAATGTGCGCCAAAGTCCTACACGCGCGAGAAGGCCCACACGCGATCGGGCCTGGGGGAGCGTGTGCGTGTATTTCAGGGGTGCGCGAGAAGTATCTCACACGCGATTGGGCTGTGTGCGGGCATTTCAGGGGTGCGCATGGAGTTTCACACGCGATTGGGCTGCGTGCGGGTATTTCAGGGGTGCGCGCGAAGTTTTACATGCGATCTGGCCTGGGGGAGCGTGTGCGTGTATTACAGGGGTGCGCGTGAAGTTCCACACGCGATTGGCCTGGGCGCATGTATTCCAGGGGTGCGCGAGAAGTTTCTCACACGCGATTGGCCTGGGCACGTGTATTTCAGGGGTGCGCGGGTGTTTTCACACGCGATCGGGCCTGGGGGAGCGTGCTACGTGTATTCCAGGGGTTCGCGTGAAGTTTCTCACGCGATCGGGCCTGGGGGGGAGCGGGGTACCACTCACCGTCTGCCTTGCGTGTAGAAGAACGCGTAGCCAACACCCGCTGTGAAGTAATAGCGTGTGAACCCCAACGGATGGAAAACACACGCACCGCACGTAAAGCACGTACAGAGCAGTGTAAAGGCATGCGGGATCTCCAAGCCCTGCCAGGGCAACGCCCGTGCGCAAAACTCCACAGACGCGCTTACGCTGTAAGGGCCTTTGGTCCAATGAAATCGCGTACGCGTGCTGACGCGCTTACGCGCTAAGGCCCTTTCCTCGAATTTCACGCTGACGTGCAGGATTCTCACGTGCCAAATCACTCCGTATCAAGCTGGCCACGCGAAAACACACGGAAGACCATGCTCCTGCCCAGAAGGCCGAATTACTGCCCCCAGTGCCCCGAGCAGCCTCCCACGTGCCATCTGATGCTGCCTGCCTGCCTGCCTGCCTGCTGCCACCGTGCCCTGCCATTTGGTGCCTGCACATCAGCCATCTGCAGGGGTCCAGTTGCTGTGTCCACCCCTGCTGGAACAGAAGACTCCCGACTCGGATAACATCGCTCCACAGCCCAGCCCCAGGACCCAGTTGCCCACCCACTCCTGCCCCTGGGGTTGCCATGTCGGGCACATCAACATCTGGCACCAGTGGCAACCCCCGGCCAGAGGGGCAGAGGGGCACCAGCTTCACTGCCACCGAAGTTGGTGTCCTGGTGGAGCAAGTCATTGGGGCAGTATGATGCCCTCTTCGGATCGTCCCGCGCCAACAAGGAAGGACGGGAGAGGATCTGGGCCGACTGTGTGGTTGCCATCAACGCGGAGGGGGTGGCAACCCGCACCATCCAGAAGGTCAAGAAGCGCTGGGAGGACTTGAGGTCCAGGACCCTCATAAAGGCCCGGCGCCTCGTGGAGGGGGGCCGGGGCCGCATGAGTTCCATCCAGATGAGGGTCCTGGAACGCATACACCCAGCGCCTTACGCCCAGGTCCTTGAGAGGGAGACCCGTCTGGAGTTGAGCGGTAAGTGGCCAAGCATTGCTGTGTGAGACAGGGCATGTTGCAGTGTGCTGGTTGTCTGATACTTGCCTGTATGTGTGACATAGGCCATGTACGCATGTATGTGTGCAGGGACATCATGGTAATGCATGTGCGACCAGTAATGTGTGAACCGCACGGTTGTTGCATGTGTTTAAATGCGACATGGGGAGCCCTATGCAGATTGCACACATGAGAGCATGGCAGTCTCTGTTCCTGGTCATGGGTGGGGGTGAGGGAAGGGTGCTGATGCCAGGTACATATATGGTATCCATGTCTGTGTGCCTGACCTGTGTGTCTGTGACTTGTGAATGCCATGGATGCATGACACATGTCTGTGACAATTTACAGATTCACTGATGCAGCCTAGTCATCCTTGTATCCACTGTGATTGGGGTGTACGGGGCCAGATGGATGTGACTGAGGTGAAGTGTGTGCATGTGATAGGTATGACCCATGATGCATGTGAGTACCATTACATTGTATGTTTCGAGAGTCCATTGGACATGTATGAAAATGTCCATGGCATGCACCATGACTGTCACTGTGTGTGTATTGCCTGGACTGACACATGTGTTGTGGAGAGACATGATGGAAGTGTACTTTGACAGTGGCACTCATCTGCTATTGCTTCCTGTCTAGGGGACCATTGTACAGTACCCTGATGCTTGTGTTCTATGTCTCCCTCTACGCAGCAGCTAGTGAAGAAGAGGGCGGAGACGGCGCTGTGAAGCAAGGCGGCGGGTATGCCCCCACGGCTGCAGCGGAAGGGGTGGGTGAGCCCCCACAGGGGCCTGCTACGGCGGAAGACGGTGAGGAGCCATCCAGGTTGGTGGTTCCCACAGAGGAGGAGGAGGCCGCCACTGAGGCGCACATGGGGCCTGGTGGGGGCATCCCTGCTGGTGCAAGTGGTGCAGTCCAGGGGCAGGGGCAGGAGGCAGCACAGGTCACCGTGGAGGGGCCTGTGCATGTCGCTGTCCCTGACCCTGTGGGTGCACCACCATGCACCAGCAGGGATGCCCCGTCCCAGGCCTGTCCGCAGGTAGAGGGGATGTCCATGTCATCTGACTCCCCTCCACCTGCGGACGAGGGGACCCCTGGCCATATGGAGAAGGTCCTGATTGGGGTCGCGATGCGCACAGCTGTGATTCGTGATGCCGTGCGTGTGTCCCAGGAGGAGCACGCACGTCATCACGAAGAGCACCGTGCCGACGTGGCCCAATTGGGATCGTCCATGTTCGGGGGTTTCCTGCATGTGTCGGCTAATCTGGCGGCCCTCTCCTCCTCTGTGGAGACTATACGCCAGTCGTTCTCCTTGCCGTCTTCCGGCCCAGATGCCACCAGGGCCCCCTGTGGACCTGCCCTGACCAATTCAGCCAGCTCGGTGGGGATCCCATCCCTGCCACAGTCGGGAGTCAGAGGTCCAGCAGGGGTGGACACCACAGCAACTGTATCCCAGCAGATGGAGGATGTGCCGGCATCATCAGGCAGGGCACGTGCACGACGGCGTCGGTGGATTCCATCAGCCTGGATGCCGTCGTGCTGGCACAGGCAGTGGCATCGGAGGTAGCAGCGGAGTCAACGTGGGAGGCATCATGGCTCGGGGCCATCAACATCGGAGGGGCAGGCATCGGCCGAAGGGCAGGAGGACCCAGGACGGGAAGTGTCTTCCGTGTGGCAGAGGTTGGGCCAGCATATAGGTGCGGAGCGGCGGCGGGCGGAAGAGGCGCAGCTCACAATGGTCAGGACGGAGAACTCCATGCGGAGGGCCCTGAGGTGGGCCGAGTGCCTCGAGGCAATCCACAGGGGGTTGGAGGAGGAGACGGCGTCGTCCCTGCGGACCCTCGGGGCCATGGAACAGGACCACCTCTGGGACATCGAACAGGAGTTCGATGATGCCCTGGCCCGGAACACCACGGAGTGAGCCGCTGGACTTGCCCGCCGCTTTTGTATATAGTTATATAGTTAGTGTTAGGTTTCCTTTAATTTTTTTTTATTTGGTTGCGATTGGACAATGCGCCACATTTTTGTATATAGTTCAGTTTTTAGTTAGTTGTCATAGTTAGGTTTCATTTGGTTGGGCTCGTGGACCCGGGATTATCTTGTAAATAGTTCTTCAATGGATTCTTTTATTTTTTGGTTTTTTTTCATCGCCATGGAGCAATGGTTTTTGTTTATCATTTACACTTGGATTACTTTTCTGACTGTGACTTTGGACACCATTCATTTTGATTGTACTGTGTGTTTTTGATTTTTTTCATGGACATTCATCTTCTTTTGGTTGTTTTGCTTTGTGTTTTTTCTCATTTCATTTCCATTCAAGTTGATTTCCAATACATTTTTATTTTTATCCTTCAATCTGTCGTATCATCTCATTGCTTTCATGCATGTCATGTTGGGTGTTTTAACATTCACTTGCAGCCATTGTGTGTGACAGACATGTGTTCATTTGCATTATTTACATTGGGTGTGTAACATGTAATTGCCTTTGATATGTGGGTGGATGTGATAGTTGGCTGGGCCTTTTGGCAGGGGAGGATGGCCATTACGGACATGATTGGGGATTGTTGGGACCCAGGTGCAGGGGGGCATGGATGGGACATGGGCGAGGGCCTGGTGGAGGGTGCCCCTGCACTGCTGGGGGGTGGGGGGTGGGGAACATGAGTTGGACATGGGTGGGGGCCTGCTGGCAGGTGCCCCACAGTGCTGGGGGTGGGGGTGGTGGGGAACATGAGTTGGACATGGGTGGGGGCCTGCTGGCAGGTGCCCCACAGTGCTGGGGGGTGGGGGGTGGGAGACATGGGTGGGGGCCTGCTGGCAGGTGTCCCACAGTTCTGGGGGGTGGGGGTGGTGGGGAACATGAGTTGGACATGGGTGGGGGCCTGCTGGCAGGTGCCCTACAGTGCTGGGGGGTGGGGGGGGTGGGGGTGGTGGGGAACATGAGTTGGACATGGGTGGGGGCCTGCTGGCAGGTGCCCCACAGTGCTGGGGTGTGGGGGTGGTGGGGAACATGAGTTGGACATGGGTGGGGGCCTGCTGGCAGGTGCCCCACAGTGCTGGGGGGTGGGGGTGGTGGGGAACATGGGTTGGACATGGGTGGGGGCCTGCTGGCAGGTGCCCCACAGTGCTGGGGGGTGGGGGGGTGGGAGACATGGGTGGGGGACTGGTGGTGGGTGCCCCTGGTGGCTGGGGGTGCAGAGGGACATGTGTTGGTGGGCAGTAGTGCAAGTTGACATGTGGGTTGGCTGGGGGGCATGGCCATGGTGGATGGGGTGCCTGCAGGACATGTGCAGGGTAGGCCCCTGTGGTGTGAGCCACCTGCAGGGGCCGTGGAGGGTGTAGAGGGAACACCTGGGAGGACCCACACGTGCAATTCACGTGTGGTGCTCCCCGCGCACCCATGTAATACATGTACCCTGATGAAATCGCGTGTGAAACTTCCCACGCACTCCTGTAATACACGCGCCCAGGGCAATCGCGTGTGAGACTTCCCACGCACCCCTGAAATACACGCACGCAGTCCAATCGCGTGTGAAACTTCCCGCGCACCCCTGTAATACACGCGCCCAGGGCAATCGCGTGTGAAACTTCCCGCGCACCCCTGAAATACACGCACACGCTCCCCCAGGCCCGATCGCGTGTGAAACCACCCGCGAGCCCCTGAAATACACGCGCCCAGGCCATTCGTGTGTGGAACTTCTCGCACACCCCTGAAATACACGCACGCAGGCCAATCGCGTGTGAAACTTCCCGCGCACCCCTGTAACACACGCGCCCAGGGCAATCGCGTGTGAAACTTATCGCGCACCCCTGAAATACACGCACACGCTCCTCCAGGCCCGATCGTGTGTGAAACCACCCGCGAGCCCCTGAAATACACGCGCCCAGGCCAATCGCGTGTGGAACTTCTCGCGCACCCCTGTAATACACGCACATGCTCCCCCAGGCCCGATCGCGTGTGAAACCACCCGCGAGCCCCTGAAATACACGCGCCCAGGCCAATCGCGTGTGGAACTTCTTGCGCACCCCTGAAATACACGCACACGCTCCCTCAGGCCCGATCGCGTGTGAAACCACCCGCGAGCCCCTGAAATACACGCGCCCAGGCCAATCACGTGTGGAACTTCTTGCGCACCCCTGAAATACACGCACACGCTCCCCCAGGCCTGATCGCGTGTGAAACCACCCGCGAGCCCCTGAAATACACGCGCCCAGGCCAATCGCGTGTGGAACTTCTCGCGCACCCCTGAATTACACACACACACTCCCCCAGGCCCGATCGCGTGTGAAACCACCCGCGAGCCCCTGAAATACACGCGCCCAGGCCAATTGCGTGTGGAACTTCTCGCGCACCCCGGAAATACATGCACCCAGGCCATTCGTGTGTAATACTTCTCGCGCACCCCTGGAATACATGCACACGCTCCCCCAGGCCAGGTCGCGTGTGAAACTTTTCACGCACGCGTGTTCCCGACACCCGTAATACGCGTTCCCCGCTTTGCGTTTGCTGTTTGCCAGTCCGGTAAACTGGTACAGGATTGGCACAGCCCTTTGCGATGGTTTTGCAATCTTGATGGCTTTTCCTTGCGCGAGGGCGTTCTTGGGGGCGTAACTGGCGCTGCTGCAGGGTCGCTGCGCCACTCTGCGCCACATCTGCTTTTGGAGGTGGGAGTCCATGAATACGCTGTGCGCGGAAATTGATTTTATCGCACGCGGCTGGCGCAGACATTCGCACGGGCACGCTGTGCGCCAGCCGCGTGCGAAACTTTTGAGAGGAATTACATGAATCGGCCTATGAGTCTTTTCCGGCACCACTAGTAAGTGCTGCGATTGCCGGTCTGTTTCTTAGGCCCTGGTATTACGGTACAACACCCAGGCTTCTTTAATCCTCTGGTTCACATCACACATGCCAAGGTTTTCATCTTAACTATAAGAATAAAGGAGTTAAACCCATCCATCCTCTTCGCAGTGTAGAATGATGGTGTAAATCATACAACCGTTCTACCAATATCCCTAAATAACTAAAGGAATAGCGCACAATTTGTATACCGTTTTCATAGAGTGCTAATATCATACTTTCCGGTGGCAAGAGGGAAGGAAAGACATCCATGCAGAGGGGCGGACGAATCCTTTAATTTCGATGCGGCCAGTTCGGTGCGGGCTGCCATGGCGAACCGGCTCCTGCGCCGAACTGGCTGCGGCAAATCGTCCCGCGACGAACTGGCCGCGCCAAAATGTCCTGCTCTGCAGTGGGGAGCTGAAACACTAGATGGCCAGTGCAAAGCTATTAATCGCACTTGGACAGCAGGGATGCTATTGTAGAGGACACTGTAGTAAAAATGCAACAAGGCGATAAGAAGGTTGCTGGATACTGCCAGAGGCCCGAGAGAGGTGATGGCCTGATGGAATAAGCAAAGGCAGCCTGTAATGCTTGCACTGTAAACAACACATATAATTTACTGAGTTAAAATAGCCTGTTCCTATGTCAAAAGTCTGTCAACAAGGTGCCCTCTGAGGATCAGGGTTTATTTTAACTGAAAAGGTTGAAAGGCCCTGAGGGGGGGAACACTGCAATGATTGGTTGGCGTTTTCTCAGATGTGTTAGAGGGAGGGCCTTGAAGAGCCCTGGCACTTCAGAAGGCCAGTGGTTCTGTTGCACGGGATGGAGGATAGCAAATCCTTTCATAGATCTTTGCGACCTCAGTTGGGTATTGATTATTTTTCTACTTTGTACGTTTTGTTTCTCAGGGTTTGTGTTTGGATGTAAATGTCTGAGGTTGGGGGCCACTTTGCATAGCAACTCAATCCTTGCATCTACCCCTCCGCACTTGCATTCCCTTACCACCTCCCATCTCACTCCTCCTTCCAATATCCCCATCCTCCTACCTGCTACCCTCTACACACTCTCCATCTGTCACTCGCTAGTGCCTGCACTCTCTCCATCCCTCAAATGCTTAATTTTGTTTCCCTTTCGTCCTACCACCTCTCCAGATCACACTCCCCCAGCCTCCCTCCCTCTCAGGACCGGCATTAAGGACAGCAGCGCCTAGGGCGATTTGGCGCCCCCCCCTTTGCCCACCGCGTGCCCCTAGTTAACAGAGGGCGGGGCGGAAGGGGGCGGGGCCAGGATGGGCCACTTTGAAAAAAAAAATCACCTCTTCGCTCTGGCAAGGAGGTTAAATAGGGAGGGTTAGCACCCCATTGTCATTGAATGAGCCGGACGCTGCGGGTTAATTCAATGACAATGAGGCACCTGCCACGCCTTCTGCCACCACGCCAGCTCGGAGGTCCCTTGAAAGACTCCCCCCTCGAGCTGGCATGTTGGGGGGCTAATGGCACCTTTTCTTATGAAAAGTGCCTGCGGCGGAGGGGCGCATTTAATTGCACCCCCTGCCGCGGGCACATTTTACAGTAAAAGCCCGCCTGCTGCGCCTGCTCCCACAACGCCAGCTCGGAGGAGCCCTTGAAAGACTCCCCCTGAGCTGGCGTGGTCGGGCTAATGGTGCCCTGGGGGGCGTGGCGCCCCGGGTGGTCGCCCGGCTCGCCCCCCCCTAAGGCCGGCTCTGCTCGCTCTCATCTCTCCTTCCCTCTCTCCACACACTATGCTTCAATTCCTCCCTCTTTCGTGCTCGCCCCTTCCCAAGTCCAGTTACCAACCCACTTTCTTTCCCTCAAATCTACTTATCCCCTCCCTCCTCTCTGCATTTCTGTCTCTATTCCACTCCCTGTCTTTCTCTCCCTTCCTCTTTCTCTTCACGTCTTTACCTTCCTGCCTACCCCCCTCTCTTTCCTTTCTCTCCATATTTCCCTTCCTTCGAATCCTCTTTTCTGGTCTCTTGGGCAGCTGGGCCCTCTTGTTGCACATAGCGTTCCATGGCAGGAGCATTAACATGCTGAGCTATCTTATTGGAGTTTGAATTAGTGGCCTCCAGTTTAAAACAGCCACAGACGTGTGACCTGGGAGAGGGGGGGGCTGACTCACCATTTAAGGGAGAGAGAGGGGAACAGAGAGAGACCATAGCAAAATCATGGGGGCGTCAGGATGGTAGGCAGATGAAAGAGGGAAAGAAATGAGGGTTGAAAGGTGAGATGGCTGGAAAAAAGATTCAGAAAGAAAAGAAAGGAAAGGAAGAATAGAAATAAAGTGAAATGCAAAAAGTAAAAGCAAGAACAATTAAAGAGAAAAAGTAAGAAATGGCAAAAGGAGAACAAGTAGCCTGGCATGCCCACTATCCCCACAGTCAAGGCGTAGGTGGTGATGGTCAGCACTTGCTCATTTTGCAAGATGCATGCCAGCACTTCTCTAAACCTGAGCCAGAAGAGCCACTCTGCCCAGTCAGGGTCCAGCCTTTCCTCACTTCGGATTATGTGTTATTTTCGGTTTTTTCGCACTTGCAAACATCCCCCATACACACACTCACATAATCTGCGCGGGGGCAAAATGACACCCCTGCCACCGTCGTTCAAGGAGAAAGGGGGGGCATTGCCCCTTTTGCCCCCATGAAGTCGCCACTTCTGCTCTCCACCTTACTATTCCCTGTGGAAGCAGACAAACCTCCAACTCTACTACATCCCTGACAATCCCCTGATACACCCCGAAGGTGTGTGACCCCTGAAAACAGTTGCTTATCTATTTAGTGTGAGCATCACTCCCAGTTAGCTATCGTGCACTATACGTGGACTACCAGTCACATTAACTCTCTAGAAAGCAGGCAAATGGTCCAGAAATACATAGCCCTTGCTTCCCCCCAAGCATTCCATCATTGAGAGCAGCTCAGCAGTGCCCTAAATGGAGCCTCAGTAATGTTACTTCCTGGACGCAAGAGGAACTTGACGTCTAAACGCGTCTTTCAATTTGCAAAGAACTATGGATAACAAAAAGATACTGGGCCTCATTACGAGGTAGGAGCTAGCCATGGCGCTATTAGCCATGGCTACCCCCTTACTGCATTCCGGGTCCATGTTCCCGGAATGGGGACTTACCATGTCATTCCGACCTTTGCGGGACCGGTAAGTCCCCATTCCGGGAACCATTCCCCATTCCCATTTGAGCCCCCATAGGGCTCAATGGCAAGGGGGAAGGCGGCAATAACGGTACCGTAAATTACAGTACCGTTATTGACCCCGGTGTCCCTTTGCGGGTCCCCTCCTTAAGGAAGGACCCGCAAAGGGAACTCGGAATAGGGCGCAAAGGGATTACCGGCACCGGTGTCATTACCGGTGCCCGGTATCCCTTTGCGCTCTACCCGCACCCCACATTCTTCTTTCTCAATGAGTATGTGCCTAACGGTTCTACATGTGTTAAATGAATAGTGTTTGGTTAACATTTGGTTGACTATTTTGTTTCGACCATGGACGAACTCCTTTATATCTTTTCTTTTATGAGGCTTTCCCGCATTATCCCTCTTCCTACACCATCCACCCCAGCCCCCCTACCCAAATATATATGTATTTGGTTGCCTCTACCAAAAACAGTCACGCAAATCTAAAGCCAAAACTATTGCATTAGAGTACAGCTAGAAAGAAATGGCATAAGAGGAGGTGCACAAAGCTTGTAGGCGTTCTTTGGTTATTTACCCACCCATTGACTGCCCATTGCCATGCTAATCACTATGGCCATGCATACCCAGTTCCTGCCCCTCCCTGCCCAACACACATACCTCTGGGATCTCCTTGAGCTAGCTTCTCCAAACATTACCATCAAACTTTGTGCTGGAAGTGCCCGTCAGTGTTTTTCAAAGCATTCTTCTGAGAGCTAATGACTTAATTGGAGCTGTAAATGCGTATGGCTTGTAATAAAAATGTCTTAACCATATTTGCCTTCAATCACTCGATTTACAAGCACAATGCATTTCCTTCACTGAAGTCCAGTTAAAAACAGGTATTGGCAAAGCCAAACAGTTTTAGCTTATGTATAAGTATTAGGCATTTGACAGGCACTGCTTATATGTCCAGGTACTCGCACCATTTCTACACCTGCTTCCATTGATGGCCACTTAATACCACTGGGGCAGTGCCTGGCAAATGCTTTTCCTATGCCTACACACAAGCAAATCCCATTGGCATTGCCAATGTTTGTACATAACTATGGCATTCCTGCCTTGACAATCCCAGGATCCATGCCTGGTGGGACGGTTGGGGAAGGTTACGCTTATCCAATTCAACCAGGCTCCAAACGATATTGGACTGCTTGAGCACATCCCAAGGTCACCATGCAGCTAACCACACTTCCTCTGATCACGCCTAAATGGTAGAACCAGATATGCCAGTTAGAATGCACCACTATAGATACTGCACCTCATCCCTTCAGCACTCACTTTCTGCACTTCTTCTTGGTGGAAATAGTGTGCACGTGCACCCAACCTTAAACACACCCAGCTCCCCTTACTGCATTCCCTTACCTACCTCCTGATGTGTGCTTTTGCTACCGCTTTCTACAGCTCTCAGCTCATTCGCCAGCCCTCAACTTCCCACCACAAACCAGGGCAGGACACGGTAGAGGACTTCAACTCCTTAGGAGATACACGACCGTAGAATGGTTATGCATATTCAGCAAGGGCAGGGCCTGCCACAAAGGGTTGCGGTCTGAAGCTTGTCCGGACAGCTTGGGGCGTAACAGTACTACGTTCTTAAAGGAAAAGGGGACCAACTGCCTTTCAGGAGGAGTATTGTTGGTTGCCAGATAACTCAGTGAGTGTATTGATCACTGCTGAACCTGTTTTCAGCCTTCAGGTCACAGGTTCAAACCTGGTAAGTCTAACCTATCCTTCAGGGGCTGATAGATTGTGTACAAGGGACACCGGATATTTACAGCACTACGAAAGATCAAAAACTCCATTAACAAGTGACATGTGAAGCAAGTAATTACTAAAACCAACGACAAACAGTGCGGCTGAATAGAGTCTTGGGTGCAGAAGCAGGCAGGGTAATGAGCAGAAAACGACGGCGTGGCATCTCTTATGCACAAGCAGTAGCCTTTCACTAAATTCAGAAGGGGTGATGTTCTCTAGTATTCGTGATAGGATAATGAGGCAGGTGTGTATTACTGCATTCATCCTGGCTACCTGCAGGTGGCGGGGCTGGAGTGGCGCGTGCTTATTCTTTTATTAGTCCAGGGTTGCACCACTCTCAATGATTACCTCACAGAGCTTTATTCCAAACATATTTGACTTCTGATTAATTCAATTCAAGCCAAATGCTCACAAGGCTTCTAATAACTAGAGGTCACTCCATACCGGAGTGACTACTCACAAAGTGTGCACCTTATTATGCTCCATATACACATAGTGTGAGTTCCAAAGTGTATGTGAGGTGGACTCATGGAGGGAAATCTTGGCTACAGTACCATAATGCCATAATGTGGCGATCTTGTTTTAATTAAATGTAGAATTGTTTTGGTTTTCTGATTTTATGTACACAGTCCAGAGGATTCCAGCACTCAGTCATAAGACATTTCATATCATAACTTCAATCCCCTCATAATATGGCATTCTTGATGTAGAAACTACTTTTTTTCAGACATGTTTTCCCCCTCTATGAGCTCATGAAGCAGTCATACTTTGAACATACAGCAATCAACATCATACGTGACACCAATAACCATGCCTGTTTCTAGGGGCGGGCAAACTGTGCTACTGTCCCGGGCACAGTTGGGGGTGAGGGGCACATCAGGCATTAATCTGCTTCCTGGAGAGCAGGGAGACTTTGCATTTGAACAGCTCTGCACGGGCCCCGGAGACAGACAGAGGAAGGGGACAAAAGCCTGCCCTGCCCATATTCATCTACCTCCCTTGATACAGCCAACGACTAAGTGCGCTGCTCAGAGGTTTTTTTAAGAAGGCTCCCACCTCCTAAATCAGCATCTATTTGTGAAACAAAACATGCATACATTTTAGGCATTTATGGTGACCTGAAAGTGTAGAGGAGGTCCCAAATAAAGCCTGCACTCCAGTCGCCTATGGGCAGTAAGGTATCCATTGAGAAAACCCTAGCAGCAAATGAGACGAAATGAAGACTGCTCAAGTACCATCCCGGAAGAAACCAAGAAGGCCTTAATGGAAGATGAATGGTGACGCCACAAGGGCCCAGACAGACTCACAGATAGAAAAATTGATGACCCGAGAATGACACACAGAGACGAAATGCCATTAATAAGGATACCGTGAACCTAGAAGAAGAGAACGTTGTTGAAATGCAAAGAAGCTTAAGCTGTAAGCAGGACGAAGATATTCAACCAGCTAATGCCTGTACATATGCTTGTAACTGCAAGAAAGCAAAGAAAACATTGTGGCTTGCTATGCTAAGTAGAAGAATAGAGCGGCAAGCGCCATTATACATAATCTATCTCAAAACGAAGCATTGTGAGTCCACTTTGCACTAAAAGCAGAACCAACTCAGGTTACTAGAGGCCAAACAAGACAAGATTCATATTCTAGCTAAACGAGAAAATATGGCTGAATCGAAATTCAGCAGATGCAACTTGTGCCAGGAGAGCCAAGGTCAGACCAATAGAAGGAACGAACAGTAGCTACGCATAATTGAAACTGAAGAACAGAATATCCTGTCTTTGAAAGGTCGAGATAAGGAGGCGTAGGCAGGTGGCAAGCCGTATAAGAATTAAATGCACAAATAGAGAGAAACTCGGCAGATTCACGGTGTGGGTAGCACATGACCAGCCGAGCGAGAAGGAGCATGGGTTCACACCTATGCTTGGCTTCCGCCCAGACAGAGATATCAGAACATTTCCAGGCGGAAGATGCAGTTTCGATGCTAACCACAGTAAAATAATTGACACATAGTTTCTGAAGCAATGATTGACTGTAACCTTAATTGGAGGAAGGCCGGGTAACTAGGGGGCACCTCGCACCTGGCTGACCGTTCTGCGTGCTGCTAAGCAAAGTGGAAATGTATGCATGGGGTTGATGCCAACCCAATCACAATGGACCAAATAATCTAGGGTCCTATAGTAAAACCAATGGGATGTCATACTTTTAGTGACGTCTACAGTAGTCCTGTTTGAAGGGAGGTCTTAGGCACCCACCTGACAGTGTTTATCCAATCTCCTCACTCTGTTACCATATACAGATGTAGCACCTATATTAAAGTTACCTTTTCCGAACCAATAGAAAGGCTTATTAACTTTTGAATGTTACACGTCAATCATGATGAGTTTTGAGTATAAATGTTACTGTTTGTATGAACTTCGTTGGAGTTGAAGCGAGACGACTATCGCATCACTGCTGATTCCCATGACTACCCATTTTGTCATTAAACGGACTCCCTTTGCCAAACCATTGAGTTGTCCTTATTGATTGGTGCTGGAGTAATACATCTGCACCCCCATCCATCTCAAAGGTGCAGCTATCTCGTCTTAAAGTACTTCGGAGCAAACCTCGGCTCTATGGGCCGGCCGGGGGTCTCCCCAGTACACTAAGGCTGCTTGCTTTTTTGTTTTGGTTGTTTAATGTAAAGGGCCAGAAATAGCCTGCAGGAGCAGGCGGATGTGGGGGCCGCAGTAGGGGACAAAAGTAAATGAGCAATGGAAATCATAATATGAGAAGGGGAGGAATTGGCATTCACTTATGACATTTTAGCAGGTTATTAGGTTCATTTTCTTGTTTGTGGGATGTTTTAGGGCAGTCAAACGAGTGACTGCATGTCATCTGAACATCACTGGCGCTTCCTTTGAAAATCATTGTTTTCTGGTATGTTAATCCAGTCCAAAGAAAAGACTATAATTCCCAGAATGCTTTGATCTGTTAAACGAAAGCCCAAGACTGGAAACCATGATCTGGTAACATACAGTCACCTGGCCAAACAATGCTATTTTCTGGGAGGCAAACAATAAGTATGGAAAAAAGCAATGTTTGTAAACATTGTTTGTTGCTGCGCTTCAGGTTTTAGCAAAAGGGTCAGGATTTGGAAAAACAGAAGGGTTGATGGCGGCTGAGGGGATTTCCGTTAAGGGGATTACTTCCTCGGTTTGGTGATGTGTGTTTGTGTGTGTGTATATTTTATTTACTGTGAACAAAATGTATATGCAAAAGTAGAAAACAATTAGTGTAGCAACAATTAAAGGAAAAGCCAACAGTTTTGAAGTGTCTATTGTAAACGTTTTCTCGTTTGCTACTGTGGGTATTGAGATCGTGTGCGAATGTACATTCACGATTTGCCTGGTGTTACATTTGCATGTCATATTTACCATAATTTTATAGGTTTTGCCAGGATATGCTGGGAGGATAGCTCAGGGGCAGCACACTTGCCTTGGAAACAAGACGACGCAGAGCAACACGGGTTCGATCCGATGGACCACGCTTTTTACCTCTGGATATTAAGGGCGTTATATCTAACCAATTACAATTACAATACAACACATTACATGTGTTACCCTCATACGATTAGGAACTCAGATCATTGCCAGGTAGCCACAAGAATGGCACCTTTTGTAACTGGACAATAGCAACTAGCACTATTTATAAGGCATATCAATATGTTGGTACTGTACTTGTATCATATAATTATAATTGGGTGATTTTTTATAGAGCTTTGCGCAGATGGACCACTTCTAATCTCTGTATGTATCAGTTTTATTATTACCCACTGATGTCCTCAGAATGAAAAAGGGCCTAGTCAATGTCACAATGCTTTCAGACTTGTCGCATTGGCATTGTGCTATTCCCAAAACCAGCACGTTGCACATGAGCTAATAATCCGGCATGCAACTATTTGCCAGACGTTAACATTATATCTATCTATGCCAAGGTACACCCTCTGTTAGGTAGCTCATGGCTAGATATTGGCCCTCATTACGGGTCTACGGGTCCGGCGGTAACTGTGCCAGTGAAACCGGCAGGTAGCTGCCGGACCCGTAAACAGTTACCGGTGCCTGACTTGCCGGTAACACCGGGGTATTACAACCCCGGCAGCCGGTAAGTCAGGCGCCGGTAACATGTTGTTCCCCATTCCCATTGAGTCCACTAGGACTCAATGGGAATGGGGAACACGGAAGCACCATCACCGTTAACATTGCCGGTGCTTCCGTGAAAGTCTGTGGGCGGGTGCCGGTCTGCCCGGCAAGTCTGACCTGCTGGCAGGGAGGGCACCTGCCCACCAGACTTGTACTTTGCCGGTCTGGAAAGAACAGTGCCGGTAAGCTTACCGTTGTTTCCAGACCGGCAAGGTTGTAATGAGGGCCATTGTCATCATATACTCAGGTACTCTCATCATATACCAGGTTTTCCCATTAAATGATCATACACTCACATAATTTGGCAAGTATTGTTATATTTTGACTAGGTATGCAGATCATATTGCAACATGACCGATTTACATCATAGTCTTTCTAATTCTCTGGTCTTCCCCGATAGCGCTTTGAAGTAGTTTCAAGGCATTCTTTTTAACCTAATCTTACTTAATAGAGCTGCAAACTGCCTTTTTGTTCACCACCGCCTCTTCACCTTTATTTGAGAGGTATTGGCCCTTGTTACACTTTCAATTGAGAGCAAAACTGTTGAAAAAATAGATGACAGCAATAGGCACTTTGCCAAATCATCATCTAAGAGAGGGTCTTTCATTCAGACAATGAATAAACACATGAGAAAAAGAATCCCTGTTTGAAATATTCTCTGGTTATTAATGTTAAGTACAAGTCAATAAAACAGTTTTTAAATTGCAATGATTTAATGATTTTGCAGATGGAGTGCAGTGCGGGTTAGCAGCAGAGATGCAATATGTGGCAGAAAGGGTGGGGGTATTCTGGTATTTTCTCTCTAGGCGCAAAACTGTCTAGAACTGCCCTGACAAAAACGTAGCATAAACATGTATCATCAGCATTGTGACGTCCCATTAGATCCGCCCCGTTTCTTGGCCCGGGCACAGTGGGCGACGGCCCGTGGCGCAAAGCTAAATAGCTCAGTAGGTGGGCGCAGTAAGGGGCACACCCAGAAAGCTGACTCTGATCTTGCCAGACAAAAGATTAAGCAGCCTGCTGTGCCGGTGGGTGTTATGTTATGGTTATTGTGTTTATATAGCGCTTTACACCAGAGCGCTTTACATTATAACAACAAGGATACAATAAAGATGAAAACAGTAGAAGCAATTACAAAATATGAATTAAACCAGTAAAACAGTAAGTAAAACAATTTCCTAATAAAGATAAACGGGGAAGGAAGTGGAAGACAGGAAGAGGAATAGAATGAGGATGAAAGAGGAGGAGAAGGGACTTAAGAGGAACGGAGCATGAAGAGAAAGGTAGGATGGGGAAGGTATAAGGAGGAGAGAGGAAGGTGGAAGGAGGGGATAGGAGTGATAGGCTGGGGAGTGGAGAAGAAGAGATTTCAAGGAAACACGAAAGGAGGAATAGGTGGGGATGGAACGGATAGAGAGAGGTAGGGAGTTGCAGTGTAGAGGGGCAAGGAGCTGAAAGGAACGGAAACGAGAGGAGGCACATGGGGACGGGGGAACAGAGAGAAGGAAGAGATAGGCGGATAGGAGAGAGCGGGAAGGAGTTTAGAATGAAATGAGAGAGGAAAGATATGGGGGAGCAAGATCTTGAAGAGATTTAAAGACAAGACAGAGGAAGTGGAATTTAAGTTGGGAGTGAATGGAAAGCCAGCCAAGATGAGAAAATGAGGAGGAGATGGAGTCGTGAGGAGAGAGAAGACAGATGATACGGATGGCAGAGTGGTAGAGGGATTTGAGGGGGGCAAGATGGGAAGCAGGGAGTCCAAAGAGGATAGCAGATCAGTAGAAAAGAGGAGATAGGATAAGGGCAGAGATGAAAAGTTTATGGCATGGAAGGTGAGAGAGGAGCGGACTTTACGAATATTGAAAAAGTGGTAGCGACATGCGTGAGAAGTATTAGAAATATGGTGGGTAAAGGAGAGGGAGGAGTCAAAGTAAATGCCTAGATTACGAGCGTGGCCAGAGAAAGGAAGATTAGAGGGGGGGGGAGGAAAAAAAGGAGGGAGAGACTAAGGGGGAAGAGTGTTGGAGCGGAAGAATAAGACTTCAGTCTTGTCTGTGTTGAGAGAGAGAAAGTGGGATGACATCCAGTTTTTAATGGCAGTAAGACGAGAAGAGAGATTAAGATGGAGGTCAGGAGTGAAGGAAGAAAAGGAGAGGAAAAGCTGGGTGTCATCGGCATAGAAATGGTGAGATATGTCGAAGAAAGAGATGATAGTGGTGAGAAGGGAGCTGTAAAGAGAGAATAGAAAAGGGCCTAGAACAGAGCCTTCGGTTACACCGTAGTCCAAGGGAATGTCTGGCTGGCTGCTCTCTGGCCACTTGTGGATGACTGTGATGCGTTAGGAATATGAAATCAAAGGAATGCATATTCCAAACACAGCGTGTGAGATGCTCTGGAGTCGCACACCCTGTGCCCCTCATTCTTCATGCTGGCAGCCTTTCAAGTGGTGCAATTTATAAGTGATGGCTCATTAACAAGCCATTGTTTCTACACAGTATCTGCCTAACATTTCAGTGTTAAGACCTGAACACGGGGCATTTATTTGTATTCACCAGGCCAGCACAAGTATCAGTTAGCTGACCAAACCTATGCATTCTTCAAGGAGAATTAAAATGCCACACAGAAAAAGTATTAAACTATTTTCTTTGTTTTCATGTCTCTTTATTTGACACACCAAACGTTTTTTTTGTGTAATACTTTTTAGTTCCACATGGCACATCCCTGGGAAGGTTACCTGTTATTTTCTTGCTTAAGTATTCTATTGGCTGCTTTGGGACATGGCCTAATGCAGGCACTTAGCATCAAAGGTCTTTTAATTTTCTAAACAAGCTAGCCACTGCCTATCGCACACACCAGATGGCAACTCAATGTCAGTGGCACCTGGATTAAGAAACTAGAGGTCATTGTGTGTCACCATTCCATGCATTAGAAGTCGGTTTTGTTCAAAAAACTTCATCAGCTTATTACTGGATAGCCTGTCTGTGCATTGTTTATTGTGTCCTTCTTATACAGTATCATTCCCTGTCTAAAGATATCATTCCCAAAAGATGTTTCTGTATTGGCGGTTGGGCATGCTCACACTGAGACCCAGCCCTTCCTCATCTAAAATTCTTCTGAAACAAGAAGCACAAGAACCATTGTACCCCATTTGAGTGTCTGATGTTGCAGCAATTTTATACTCGCATCCTAAAACGTAAGCTGTCCAAATGAGTATTTATGGTTTATGGTTAAAAACATTTTAATGTTGGGGTGTGTGTTGTGAACAGTGATTTGAGCACCAAGCCATGCATCTGTGATGGATTAAGAGATTCACACATACAATCCTTTTATCACAGATTTCTTTATCCAATATAGGGAACTCTGAACACTGTTATAGTCCTGAAATGCTCTGTGATTTAATGCAAAGCATACAGGAACCCTCACTAGTGCTATTTGGCCCCTTTCCCACTCACATAGATGGATTTTGGAAGAGTACAATAAGAGTGTACCAGACTGTCCGTCTTGGAGTGATAACCTTCCATCAGAAAATAATTATATGGTTAGTCTAGTATTGCCCCTTGCAAAATACAAGTGAGGTGGTACGAACAGAACACCTGCAACACAGGGCCAGTGGTCAGTGGGCCATCAGACCCCAGCATGCTGGTCACACCGCATTGTGTCAGTACAGACAGTTTCAAACTGCATTCAGGCAAGGCCTTCCCGAAGAGCAGGTGACATAAAAATCATTGACTTGGACCGCAACAGCTGTGTTTTCGCATTTGAATTCTTCTGTAAAGCACTTGCATTACAATGTAATTAAACCAGCTTAATTTATATAGCAATGTATTCATTCATATTTAGGAGGGGTTTGGTCGCAAGACGCAGATGTGTAGTTTGGGAGTGACGTGGGCCAGTCAGTGGAGGGGGGTGGGCGCATTCTGGTGTTTCTCCCTGGGCACCAAGCTGGTTAGAAACTGCCCTGCACTAGATAGAGGCCTGCTTGCGTGGAAGTGATGGGGGAATGCAGTGCAGAGGGGGAATAAAGTAGTACAGATTCTCTGCTTTGTGATCCAGGGGGTGTGCGATTACGGTTTGTTCGTAACTCTGGGATCTAGGAGTCATGCTTCTTTGAGTGCCAGACAATGGCGTCCCAGTGTGAGAGGGGACGTACAGCTGGCATATGTATCGAGTATCGGCCCAGTCCAAAGGCCTAATTTGAACACTGTCACATGAAGCCTGGTTACACCATGGCATTACGTGCGTTAAATCCTTCCGTTGGCCACACCTTTGATTGAAACTGAAAGCATCGGTGACGTATGTATTGCACGGGCCCCAGGAGAGGTCATTATGTGTGTTTTTTGCGCGCGACATTGTCTGCAACTTCCCCAGCGGGTCTTTTTCTAAAAACAGGCTACAGCAATCTTTGGAGACCTGAAGTAACCTGCGGTCTATGTCACAGAAAGGGGCGTTCTTCTCACGTCCAGTGCCAAGCATTCCCAGAGCAGGCCACGTATAGGCTGGCCTACACGCGCCACCGACGTCACCGACGTCACCGGCAGGGGAGAAGTTCACATTTTCTCTTTGCGACTTACTGGTCTGAGAGAAAGAAAAGCGCGCGCAGGTTAACAGCAAAGGGAGGGGCGGGTATCCGAAGCAGCTGCCAATGTTTGCTCCCCGCTGCTATGTCTCTTGCATAGGGCGGCACCCAAAACACAGTTGTCGATGTTGTAGGAAATCCATTGAAACATGAAAGCTAAGGCTAATAAGCTGCCTTGTAAAAATCTGCAGTTTGATGTGAAATGTGCTTTGACCATGGACACTATTTCCTCTGCTGAACGTTGTAGCCACCGCGCTTGTTCTTCTTCTTGCTGATAGATTTTTATCCATCAGCGGTGATTTTTTGGATACCGAGGCTTGAGCCTCATTACTCCATCTTCTCGGGTTGAGTGTGTAGTCGTGGGTTTGTATTCTTCTTGGTCTGTGTGGTCTTGTCACAGTAGGGCTGGTTTCACAGGGTCTTCGCAGTGATGGGCCGCGGGTAGCGGTCGAAGGGGTTTGCAGTGGTGGCAGTGAGTCTTCTGATCAGAGGGTTCGTGTTCTGATCCAGTTCTTGGCAGAAGTTCGTACTCAGCTTCGCTAGATGTTCACCCAACATCTCGATGTCCAGGTCTCTGTGAAGGTCTGCTATCCTTGTGAAGATTGGAGCTCCAGACGATATCCGCAGGGCCTTGTTCTGGACTATCTGAAGACTCTTCCGGTGTCGCTCATGGCAGGTCATCCATGCTGGGGAGGCATACATCATGGTTGGTCTGATGATCGCCTTGTAGACGTTGATCTTTGTCCGGAGGGGCATGGACTTGCTCTTCAGGAGGGGGTACAGCGCTGCCATCTTTCCTGTTGCCTTCTGCTGAGTATTCTCGATGTGGCTTTCCCAGTTGAGTTTGCTGTCCAGGGTCACACCGAGGTAGCGGCTGCTGCTCTCCCATTTGATGGTCTCCCCGTTGAGGCTGATGTGTGGGTGCTCCTTGATCTTCTTTCTGGTGAACAGCATTGCAGTTGTCTTGCTGGTGTTGAGTTCTATCCGCCAGTCGCTGTACCACTTTGCGATGGTATCCAATGAAGCTTGCAGGTTCTTCGCCACTTCCTTTTCGCTGAATGACTGCGCGTTGTAGCCAATGATGGAAATGGAAATATGTACTCAGGGAACGCCCCCTTCCCTCCCAAGGAAGGGGGACACGTGGGAGGGTCGGTCTGAGGGCGTGGCCTCAACCAAAGTCACGCAACGCCACATCTCTTCGAGGAACCCAAACCTGGAGATATTCAATTAAGTTTCACTGTTCCTATACATTTATTTTAGAAAGAAACCGTTCCGGAATGGTTTTGTTTTAAAATAAAAGTGTAGGAAGAAGTTGAAACATGCACTTTCAGTGCACTGCAATGAATGTTTCCTTAAACACCGAGGCACATGTGTTTTGGGGTTTGTATTGTGCATGGGAGGGGGCGTGGGGATGGCGTTTGTGGGAGGCAAGCGTATGCCAGCCATTACCTCATAAGCCTGCTGGTACAGGCATTATATGTAAGGTGCATTTCACTCCTTGTCCTCCTCTGACCTTCCATATGGTTACTATACCAGGCTTATGAGGTAATGGCTGGCATACTCTTTCTTTACTGCCCTGCACTCTCCCAGCATTCTCTTCAGGTGTCTTACTGGCCTCAGCTTCATTGAACATGATGTGCATTCTCCCATTCCCCAGTACCGGGTCCTTTTCAGGGAGCTGATAGTCTTACCCTTCTGCCACGGGTTCTTCTTACTGGGTCTGTCTCTGTAAGAACCTGATGCTGCATTCCACGTTTCCAGCGGCAGACCCATTGGGGCAGCCTAGAGTTCCCACTGGACTAGCCTTAGCAAGCTACTCTTTATTCCCATATGGCGGAGACCCCATGTATCCAGGGCGTCTGGTTCAACCTGTCCGCTTCGTCCCAGTCTTTTGTAGTCCTGGGCTGGTGGGTGTTAATTTTGGCTGGATTTCTTTACAAATTTCAATCTAGTCATTAGATTATTATCAGGCTTTTTGTATTGGTCAGATTGTCTAAATCAATTCTTATGATTGGTTGAGAGGGATAATCTCTGTCTAGCGCCGTCAGCACCATTTTCTATCTCTCAGGTTCAAGTGTGCAGCCCCATGGGACATCATGTTGTCTTGTGGGTTCCACATAAGCTCTATTATTCATTCAGATAATGTTTACAAAACGATTAAGAAGGTAACACGCTCTTTGTCTGCATTCCGTGTAATAGCTAGAATTCCCTATTACGCCTTTGGGGCTATCCATCAAACCCTGATAGCTGAATGTTTCTCTGTGGCCCAAGTCTGCGACTTTCAAGGCATGCTGGGGGTGGGAGTCCCTTGTCTTTATATAAAGTGACTATTTACTTACCGGAAAGATGGTGATACACGTCTCCGAGGGGATAGCCAGCCCATGAGATCCCACTGCTTCCACCCTCTTCAGCATTTTCGCTACTTTAGTTGCCATTTTATTTATTCTGATCTGTTGTAGATCTTCTACATGAGTGTGTCGCTTCCTGTGTTTTCATCAGAGCCACGGGTCATGTGACACCACTTCCTGTGGCATCTTTCACAATGACCCCTCTATACAGATCTGCACAAAATTGACATCCACACAATACATCTAAAAATTTCAGTCCATATAAATTAATTAAATTTAATCCAAAAATAATATTTAAAAAGTCAAAGAACCTCAAGATGGACATTGGGCAAATGCGCTAATCACATAGCCACATAACGATGTGTACCATTTCATGCATTACATATTCTGCCTATTATTCCCCAAATTAAGGTTTGAAATTCTACCCTTCATATGGCATGCCATTATTGGAAGAACATTTTAGACCTATTATGTGTATATTCATATTTGTGTCAGGACCTCACTGGGACGGACAGTTGTTCCAAGTGAGGATGAGGCTTCCGGAGTTGGCTTTTATCCCTATTTATGCAGCTACTGCCAAGAGGGTTTAGAGAGTATCACTTCCTGTCATGGCATTGCAGTTAAAGGCCATGTCATGGCATTTCCACAGTAGGATAGCAGGTGTGTGATTTCACTTTCCCTGCCCCGTAAAGTTCATATGGCAACCCACATTTTAACCTTACTTGTGCAGTGTGTCAGAGGCCCACGTCTCTCCCGCGTCGATAACTCAGGCGGGGAAGAGCGATTGCAGCTGTGGTACTGTCCTTTTGGCTGGCTCCTACAACAAAGCAGCATCAGAAAAGACAGCACAGCGGGTGAATCATAGCGATTGATACCAAAGCAGCTTGTGTTTTGAATCAAGGTTGCAAGCGGCAACTTTGTATGAAGAGAACAGTGTGTGAGGCGTTGGCGATGACCAACATGAATATAATTGGAAGCTAACAAGTGTAAAGCTCAGTCTTTGTCCTGGTCTTTGGTTTCTTACGTTCCAAGGTTCACGAAAGTAATGGTCTTTAGAGTCCAAGGGTACTTCCCTCTTTGTGACCCTCTCTGGTCTTGATGTCTTTCTCCTTGTATTAAACTGCCATCTTGGAACTGCTGTCTCCTCGTGTGTTTTGCCTTGCTCAGAGTGTGCTTGCATGCTCAGCCATTTATCTGTGTGGGGAAGTGTGATGGAATTCAGATATGTGTAATGATCGGTAATTGCCTGACCATGGTTTTGGGACATGTCAGGAATACGGTTCTGGTGTTAGTCCATTTTTCCGCTCTCAGTGGGCTGTCCGTGAGAAAGTGTTTTTGTCGGGAAAGGGGCTGGGGGTTGAGTTCCCAGTTATCCTACCTGGTAGGATGGGGAAAAGGTGTCATAAGGAAACCACTTCCACTCCCCAAAGACCCCTCATCCACGTGATCCTCCCCCTATTGTCTACCCCCAAGAACTGATCCAAAAGCGATGGCTGTCTCCTGGCCACCTGGATGACAGATCTCCAGGGACTAGAGGGTTAGTCACGATCAGGTTTCTAACAGGTCTCTCCTCTTTTTAGTTTGGGTTTAAGGGTTCCTGCACCCTTTTTTCTCCTTGGCCTTTAGTGTCATACGTGGAGCCTTTGGTTGTACTCTATAGATTGGATCATGAGAGGCAGGCCTTCTAGGATGGATTGAAGGCAGAGGATAACAGGAGGCTGCCCTAAAGCTGGGACAGGGTTCTCACCAGATTCCCCCTTCCTTCCTCTCTGCTATGGTCTGCTCCTCCAGCCACCAGCTCCAATCCCTCTCCTTGGAATCTCACCACAATTTTCGCTCCCATCGTGTCTTTCTAGAGGTAGCTCTTTTCGTTTTTCTCCTCACCACAATTCTCTTCTACATCTCTCTGTACTACCTCCTCCCTTAGTCCTTCACTGGTATTTGTTTCCACCTCTTCACTTCCTTCTTCCTGAAGGATATACAAGATTTACGCCTCACTTCGTTCTGACAATTCTTCTTTCCATTCCAAGGTGTTTCTCCACTCCTTCAACTCATTCAGCACTTACTCTACCCACTCTGCTTCACTGTCATCCATTTCCTGTAATTTCCTTTTCCATTTCTCATCTCTATCTTCTCGCACCAGCTGTCTAATGGCCTTCCCACCATCTTCACGTCCTTTGGGCACCTCCTTCGACCCTATGGGCACCTTTCTTGGAACAATTCAGCCTGGCTAATTCCCTAATATCACCCTCTCCTTCACCCCTTTGGGTACCTCCTTCAACCCATTTGTCACCTCCGCCATAAACCATTCAGATTCTATAATTCCTTACTATCCCCCTCTGGTTCACCCCATTGCATACTTTCTCCCCTTCACTCCTCTGCTACTTCCTTCTCCTGTCCTAGTAGATCATTATTTTCCCAAACACCTTGACCGTTTCTCTCTCAGTCGTCTGGGTATTCCTCCTTCCAGCCAACTGGGCCTCTTGATCCCAGCTTCAGAGCCTGTCTTTACCCAGCCTCCTGGGTCCTTCCTGAAGCTCCTTCCCCAGATTCTGCTCTCCCTTTTGCCAGCCAGCACCAAACAAGCTCTTCCTCCTAACACTACTACCTATTGTCTGAGCCTTTAGGTTTTATATGGCTTTGGCTCCTCCTTTCAACCTTCCTTTGGTGGAATGGGGATCATGTGTTGCGGTTTTGACTAGGGAGCTTAGGAATCGTAGTTCCCTAGGCTCGGATGGATCTGGACCGCTGCTTTGGGAACCACATCCACCATATTGAAATTCGCAACTCCCTTTTGTAATTTAGGTGGAATATGGAGTACCTTCACCCTATGATGAGTACCCAGTTTATAGATTTGAATGTGATATATTTTTTAATGAATTAGTAAAGTTTATTGTGTTGTTACCTTATGTTTTTCTTGGCTTTACCTTAACTCTTTTGTAAATTAATAAATAATTGTAATGCTTTTTACCATTACCTGATTATTGCTTTTGAGCATTTGTTGTAATACTAACATGTTTTATAAGGGCATGTAGTGTGTGTGTGTGGCAATAAGAACATGTTGCATAACAACGGGGGTATAAGTGTGTTGTAAGTGCACTTGTCATAAATTTCTGTGTTGTAGGAGCCTGTGTCACAGGAGCATGTGTTGTCATGTGGTGTGCTAGGGGAGCATATGCCATAGGATCATGTTCCATATGTCCACATGTCATAGGTGCATGTGTTGAAAAGTGCAGTTGTGATATGTGCACGTGTTATAGGGGTACGTGTTGTAGGAGCATGTGTCAGGAGCATGTGTGATAACAATGTTTGTCACATGAGTGTGAGTAATAGCAGCACAAGTCGTAGGTGTGTGTGTCATGGGAGTATTTTTTATAAGAGTGTGTTGCAGGACCATGTGTTGTAGGTGCACTTCTCATAGTAGTGCATGTGGTAGGAGCACATGTCGTAGGAGCATGTTATATAAGCGCATGTCGTAGGAGCGTGTGTTGTAAGAGGGTGCATAGTAAGAGTTTTTGTTATTAGTGGTCATATACTCAATGGTATTATCATATATGTATGTGCAGGGTTTTAATACAAAATGTACCTGCATTCTGCTCATGCATTGTATGCCTCCTATACGTATGAAAGCTCACATTAAAGTCAACTTTAATGTGCTATTTTAATATGTATGAGCGGTCTATATGACTTCTGCAATTTGTACTTGGATGGAATGTATAACTTCTGAAAACTTGCATCAAAGTAAGACCTGATTTTAGTGTCAGTTTTCAAAAGATGTAAACTACCGTTGGTATGAAAAATTTACATTTATTGCATTCCCTGAAAACTAACATCAACATTACCACTGACTGATGTGAGATTTTAGATGTAAACTGCGTAATGTATGAACTGTGAAGCTCATATGCCTCCTGGTACATTTCATATGAAAAGTGTAAATGTATTCCATCTCCTTAAAACTGACATCAAATTTAGCCCTGACTTGCACTTGATGTGTTTTTTTAGGAGATGTTAATTTTGTAATATACAAACTGTAAAACTCATATGCTCTGCATACATGTTTGCAGCACATGCTGTAGGTGGCTGTGTGGTATGAGTCTGTGTTGTAAAAGTGTGCGTCATAGCACCGTGTGTTGTAGGAGCACATGTTGTAGGAGGACAAGATGTAGGAGCATGTGTTGCTTGTATATCAGGAGTACATGCAGTAGCTGCATATGTCATAGGCCTGCATGTTGTAGGAGTATGTGCATTAAGTGTGCGTGGTTGGAGCATCCGTAGTATGAGAATGCGTCATATGCCCACATTTTATGTGTAGTAGGCACTTGTGTAGTAGGTGTGCATGTCATAGGAACATCTATCCTAGGAGCGTGTAGCATAGCAGCGTTTGCCATAGGAGAATGGGTTGTAAGAGTGTGTTATTTGAGTGTGTGTCATGAGATAGTGTGGTGTGTGTCATATTCTGCTTGTGCATTGTATTCCCCTATATGTATGAAAGCTCACATTAAAGTTAACATTAACTTTGTTGTCCATTTTTAATATGTATGAGTGGCGTATATATTTTTCCATTTCATACTTGTATGAAATGTTCAGCTCCTGAAAACCTATAACAAAGTAAGCCCTGACTTTCATGTCAGATTTCAAAAGATGTAAATTGCTTAATCTACAAACTCAGAAAGTACAGTTTGCACAAAAAATATAAATGTATTACATCCCCTGAAAAGTAACATCAAAATAATCCCTGACTGATGTTAGTTTTCGGATGTAAACTGCGCAATATATGAACTGTGAAATGCATGCTCGTCTAGGTACTGTGAGGGGTCAGGAATGAAACTCGGACACAGTGGGTTCATGATTTTGGCCATAGACTTTTATTAAACAAAAATGAGGTTTGAAAAATGCCTCTGTCTCTGCTCTAAGAGATATTTTCCCTATTAAAGCAAAACTAACGTGTCGTCCTTTGTCAAGATGTCGAAAACAGCGAGTTCTGTGTCCAAAGTCCTATTCGTACCCTCACATTCTAAAATCAGCTCTAAGGTGAAAGGACAATGTCTCTGGACTTCAAAAGTGTACAAATGTTCGAAAGAAGAAATGTTTAACTCCAACACAAACCTTCCAGGTAGATACAGTTCACAGTTCAAATGGGTAATGCCCTTCCCCTGTATTTCTCTTCACTCAATATCAGTTCCTTGAGTTTCTTTGAATCAACAGAATTAGCATACAAAGTAACTGCATTGACCATTTGAATCTTAGTGTACTTCCTGGTGTACTCCCCTGCCAGGCTTCTTCCATTCCTGTATATGTTTCACTCACACTCCTTGTGGTTATATCTTGTTATATCATCAGTATTTTCTCTGGTAATCTATTTCATATATTGCCCAGCTTGATCTTGCCTTGCATACCCACTTGCCAGGGCTTGTCTTATATGTAAACACTTCTGACTTGCGAATGCCTGGTATACTTTTCCTTCCAGGGCTTTATTTGTATGCACGCCACTTACTCTCATATACTTGTTCTCACACACTTGTGACTTGAAATGCCTGGTATACTCCCCTGCCAGGAAATCCGTCATTTGCAAAAAACACTTGTTCTCATATACGTGGTTTCATAAACTTGTAATTTGAAATGCACGGTATATTCTCCTGCCAGGACTTCCTTTACATGCAAAACACTTATTCCCATATACTTGGTTTCATATACTTGTAACTTGAAATACCTGATACACTCCCCTGCCAGTTCTTTCCATATGTGTATTGCGTACACTTGCACATTTGACAGTTCCTTATTATTATATTGTTATGTTTCCTTAAGACATATGGCACTCTTCGTTCTGTCTCATTATATCATTTACTTCTGTTTCCTTTTTTTACCATTATCGGTATGCCCCGCTGTCCCCTCTTCCCTTTGGTGGATTCACCAGGTTACTGTAGCAGGAAATGTCTCTTCCACGGTGAACCTGCAGCGGTCTGTCTGTGTCCCGCTTGCTCCTTTTGGGTTTTCTGCCTCTGCCTTGTGGGTCCCGTTCTCCTCGCGGCTCTCACTCATCTGCTGCCCATTCCCAAGTGCACCAGTGTATATTATTTCATGGTAAAATACACATTAATTTACCATTTCCATACTTTTGCGTTTTACTTTGCACTTTGCTGTGTGTATACTTTATTACGGGGAATATAATGCATATAGATGCCCATTTTAAGAAGATTGTTTTCTGAACCATTATGAGACTCTTGATGGATTATGTCAGTGTATTCAAAAGAACTAAAGAGCGAAAGTTATGCAATAGCTTGGCAGATGAGATCAATGCGACACGGTTCAAGGGCCTGTAACCTCCCTAGAAATACAGTTTTAAGCACATTTTAGAATAAATTGGAGAGGACTAGGCAATAAAAATGGGCCTCCATGGTCCAGACATTTCCAATGTGATCTCTTGTTTAACTGGTTTAAAAACTACACAATCACATTTTGGTACTCATCATACCAAAACTTGTAAAATCTTAAATATTTGGTAGGAATCACCTGGGAAACCACCTCCCACCAGGGCCTGCAGAAGACTATTTTTCTTGAAAAGCAACCGCTTCCCCCCTAATTTGTAATGTTAGCAGCTGTTTATGTATGAGGTGGTGTGGTCCCTTCCTGACTGCCAGACATCCTTTCTGGGACAGACCACATTTTGTGTAGATTAGTTCTATAGCCCCTCCCCCTAGCTCTGGCATATACGCCACACACGACCAATCAGTTAAGTCAAACCCCGTTGGCTGGCAAGCCAAGGTATCCAAACCCATAATCTAAATAACTTGCAAAGACGCCTTGAGGGGGTGCAGAGCACATACGAGAAAGTTGCCTCCAACATCCAGACTTCCTAAAAGATGATTACATCACCTGTGTAGTAATCTTCATTTCACATTCAATTGACATGTGTTATGAACATCAGAGCAGCTCAGTCGACGATGACGTTTTAGGTCTGTGCCCTTCATCAGATCAACCACTGTAAACAAGAGGAAGCAACAAACAAACAGAACACAAATGTATATTAAGTAACTCAGAAACACTTGTGGCAAAACTCCTGATTGAAGCATTGTAAGAGCTCTGAATGCCTCTCAATCCTTTCTGCACTTCCTCTTACCATTAAACCACTGCACCTCAGATGCTTGATTCCACGCGGAGCTGGGTTCCTGTGCCCACGCCCGCACCCCTCTGCTATCATTCCATAGCAAGGACAGACTCCTAAAATTGGCTACATAGTGTATACCTGTTTGGGAATGCATGCTTCTTTTGGGAACTGGGGAGCCCTAAGGTGAGGGACAATGCACCCAGCTGCTTGGGATATGGTGACGTTGAAGACCCTCCTGAGGCATCTTCAGCCATAATCTGGACCATGGCTACGAAATCTGCTTTCTCGTTCTTCTTCAGCTCTTAAATCCTGTGGCAGAGCTCATTACCCAGTAAGGGGCCAGAGATGCTGCAAATTCAAGATGGCCCTATTGATGGATTGTGTTACCCACCACATACCCTCAGAGAGATGTCTGCCATTGTCAGCAGCATGCATGCCTTTCTCCAGCTTATTGCAGCTGTGGCACGTCATGTAGGCCATGGGGTGGAGCACCCTTTGGGGTACTTCTAGGAATCCAAGCCTCACTCCAGGTTCTATTGTTGGCATTCCTCATCTCATCGACCTCCCAGTGAAAAAGCCTCTGCAGAAGTTCAACAACATTTTAAGACTGCCTTTACAGCACTGCCTCAGCACCTGGTGAGGGGGCGCTCGACTATCATTTTTGGCCCGTGACTTTGTGTGCCACGTGGGCCATGTCAAGAGAGGTACATTTTTTCAAACCCGCCAGATAGGGCCTATTTGTCTCTTGCACTGGCTTTGGAAATACCAGTTTGACTTGAATATAGTGTCCAATAAAAGTTACAGAGCACTATTGCCACGAATCAGGTTGGCCGTTTTGCCTCTACACACTGGCATTGTGGTTTGGACATTGAAGGGCGTGTCAGAAATGTTACGTCATGGCACTACATAACTTTGATGTTTTTAAACAAATATATTTTGTCTTTTGTAAAGCCGAGAGGGAACACTTGCATGTCCCACTCTGTAAAAAAGTGGTTGCCCTAATGCAGACCCAATACTATTACATCTCTTCATGTTAACAGGTGTGCTATCTTGTTTTGCACTGGCTTTATTTATTTATAGCGCTTGGACCATAAGAAGGAAACTCTAAATTGCTAGGCTATTAAAACTCAAAGACTGACGGAGTGGTCATTATCATTGGATGATGGCCTGCCCCCAATTTATTACACGGAGCAAAGCAGGGGTCTATCTTTTATGGAAAGGTCATTTATCCCAAGGGATAATGACCCCTGACAAATGTTCTGAGCCTATTTGCACAAGGAGCGGCGCGCAACGGAAAAGGAAAGTGTTCTCGTTGTGGGGAAAAGATGTGCACTCATAAGTAACTTGAAATGTTAACTTAATTAACATGGATCTAGTAATTATAAATGCATAAATTGTGTTCTGTTATTCTGAGAAAAGAATTGAGCATGACCCCCCCCCCCCCCGTCCCCCACCCCCCAACCCCACTCTCCCTTGACACAACTGGAAATATTTCCCTGACGCTTCTCAGGCTAGTGCTCAAGTCAGAATGTTTGGATGTTTGGAATGAGGTCTGTACCAGAGATTATAGACTGTATTCCAAACAATGTGATTAACTTTGAGCAGGTTTATAAAATAATCTATGTTCTTTTTAGACCTGGACCGAGGGCCGTACCAGGCGTTATGGACCATCAAGACCGAGTTAAAGGGCCGAAAACAGCAAGAGTAATTAATGGGGTTTACGGGCCAATATCACTCAGTATGGTACAAAGTATGGGCCCATAAACCTTATAGAAGCCACTTTTGGTATTTAAATGAACAAGGATGTGCACTAGCCCATCAATAGTAAATTAATCAACATGGGCCATTGCAGGAAATTGGCTGTAGTTACACTGGGCATTTTCGCAGTAGACTTGGAACACTGTGTGTTGGTCAAGCTGTGGGATATCCCAGCTCTTGTAGCCCGCAGATGGTCTAATGACAGGCAAGCATGAACATTCCAAGGGATAACATTTGTATTCATGAATTTTAAATGGATTGGTTTATGATATCATATGTTATGACAAACGATGGTATTTTTTTTATCTTTCCACTACTATGTGTTGTACTTTAATGAGCACTTAGTTTCAATCCCAATAAAGTACAATGATTGATTGGTTGACATGAAACATCAGAATGCTGCTTCTCTGAAACCAACATGTTGATCCCCGACCACTGTATCCTAATACAACGAGCACACAAGGATCCTCTCTGGACTCCGATTTCTCAAGTGGTCTTAACAAAGACCATCTAGCAACAGACACACACACACACAGCAGTCGCGGACGTCTGAACTGCACGCAACAACACAACAATAAAGCTATTAAATTGGAAAAAAAACACAAATAAGTCTGAGTCTTATATTTCGCTTCATGTTGGGAGTCCAACCTCTAGGCGCGGTACAGAGTTTCGAACCCGTGCTTGTCTCTTTTAAATTCCCTGGAGCACGAAGAGACCGTGCAAATGTCGGTGGAGCGTGCTTTAAATCCAATTAACACAACAGCGGACATGTGTAGGACAGATAAAATGGTGGTGTGTCATGAACATATGCACTGCTGTGATGGATTTCTTTCTTGGCAACTCCACAGATGTTAAGGTTCTAAGACCTGTGTTGCGGTCTCGGGGAGCCCCCAGCTTTAAGCAAGAGGTCACTCTCCAGCAACACCTCTCCCAGATAAACAACAATGCATTTCAATGCAGTTGCTGTTCCAGACTGCTGCGCAAGTTCGGTCTGCAGTATATCTCTTTACAACACACACACACATCCGTCCCTGCGTACAATCGCACAGAAGCTCACCCTCCTTGCCTCATCAGTTCACTGCACCCGTTAATCGTCGCTGAACACCTTGCATTAACACGTTGTACCAAAAGTGGCACCTCTGGGATGTGTTCGCTCTCGCCCCCTCACTTTCTCGGGATTCCTGGAGAGTGTGCATGCATCACACAGCCCTGGGCTCTTAGTGGGCTCTAGTAAGTGATCGCAGGAGACACTGCTATGGAGAGCCACACTTACCAATGCGACACCTTCACTCTGCGGTTTACAGTACACTCTAAAGTGCTTGCCCCTTCCACTGCTGCTATATGGCCATAGTTGATATGTAAGGCGAGATATTGTAAGGCACAGTCTCTCATCCAAACTATTGGTCTGGTGTTCCTGTTTATGTTAATAAGATATATTGTACATCAATTTAGTATAAATTGATTGAAGTTGACTGGAAATATTGGTATGATAACATGTACTACATGTTATGCTGTTTGTGAAGGTTCTTTGAACCATACATAAATAAATATATAAATAAGATATATTTAGCTATGACACATGTTTGAGGCCATACAATCGGAGCAAAGTACATTTCGGACCCTACGCTTTATTGTTGAACATGTGTTCATTCCTAGAAAGTGCCACAATTCATTTGAGACAATTGGGCTCATTACAGCTCAGTGGTGTGATACACATGTGCCAGTAATTTCAGTATTGCCACTTTTTCGGCGTTAATGCAATTACCACCACTTTCATTGCACTGCCGAATTATATTCTTGGCCTTAAAGAGGAGGATTTACCACTAGCAATAAGCAGTTAATCCTCCACTCCGAGGCAAAAAAATCAATGTGTTTACCACCGCGGAATTACCACTTGCGGTACATGTAAAAACATCCCCATGAAGTCCGTTGGACGGCGATTAAGACTGCTTTACTAACACTGGGAATCCAGCGGTAATTCCACCAGACCAAGCGGCGATAATTACAAACAAAGGCGGCCTTAATTCCACGCACTACTCCAAAACTCGTTATTGGGCCAAACTTGTCAAACTAAAGCATTTGACAAGTTTAATATTCGGTTGGTTGCCGTTACGTTTTGTGGGCTCTTTTAATTGTGAACTCGTGTAGCAATTGCCCCAGAGGGGACAACACGTACAAATGGAGCCGTGCGACCCCAGCCGTCCTACATGCCGCCACTGTGATGCAAGGCGCGCATCTGATGACGTAACGCAGTGCTTGACATATTCAATAATAACTGAAAATCGCGTCCATTCTTCAAATAGCGAGGATCAGTGCGTTGGGGTGTTCCCCTGCAGGTGTGGATGGCTACTCCGGAATGATGGCCGTGCACACTTTACTGCTGCAGGATAAACGGGGCAAGATGCAGCAACAGGCTTTCTGCTGTGAATTTTAAACGCAGGCTGTGAAGGTTCACAGCACGCGCTGCGCTGTCCATGGTGCTGAACGCTATTTATACATAGTCATCAGCAGCGGTCGGGCTGAGCTCTCCATGCCACTGTGCAATGCTTCAGATGATACGAAAAGTGAGCGGCCGTACCTGGGAATGTGACCAGGGTATTAAAGCATTGATTTTCTCAGCTGGTGCGCGACTACCAGCGAATGAAACTCAATGCCCAGTCAATTTCACCATTTCTAACATCGCGTTACTTAATTGTCTAGTAACAATATCATAGGTGGCGGCCTGCATTGCCTGTATAAATACCTGTATATATTGTTCTCATAACACATGCAATATCCGTATAACACACCCTGTACATAATATTACATGTCTAGACCTGCAAAAATAACATCTATACTCTTAATATAGTTGAGCTATGACATCACAATGGCTGCTTCCAAAGCCAGCGCAGAATTCCAAGTGTTACAAGCCATGATAAGCTTTTTAGATTCCTTTATGTTGATTTCATTGATTTGTCAAGTTGATGAATATGGGGACATAGATGGTAGTATATTTATTAGTGTACTGCTGGGCTGTACCACAGGAAAGCAGACATCTAATACCACTTATTCTAAACCACAAACATTAGCTTTACATTGATTTTTTTAAATAAACTGCGTAATATTTATTTCTGAAATACAAGTTGTATATTAGTGTGTTTTCCAGCTCATCCGGTTGTACAGGCACTCAATATATCAACATCCAGATTATTTCTGGCCTCAGACTAATGAACAGGCCAAGTATTTAGGGATATGATGGTGTTATCATGTACTATAAGTAATTCAATAACCCATGCTCTACATTATATATGGGATGAACGTACCCCTACTGTGACGGTTGAGTCCCTCTGTAAGGTCACACAACTCCGAGGTGACTTGCACTATCCTTTGTACATACAGTCGGGGGTATCTTATTATCTATAATACATGACCACACGCTCTCACCCCCTTTAATACCTGGCATCTTGCTTAAACTAATGTAAGAGATCTTCCATTTGGTGTCCATATAATCAATGGAGAATCTGCTTGGATTTTTAAAAAAAAGCTAATATGCATCGTTAAATGTGTTGCAGTAGAATAGTTTAAACGTTTTAACGAAATGCATTGAAAAAAAACGTTTTCATTTTTTACTTTAAGATAAGAATGTTCAGCTTCTTGCTCACATGTGTTCAACTTTTGCAGTGCAACAACATTCTACCATAAAAACAGTTCCTTGAAAATTAAACGCTGTAAAGTCACAGAAAACTACTTGGGAAGCAAGGAATGTGATGGCTTTAATTCACTGCTGCAGTGACAGCTGGAACTCTCTCTCCTGGCACAAGCAGCATGCATTGTGACGTCACAACTGAAGCGTAATAACTCATTATGGAGCAGGTGTGATATCATTGTCTTACTACAGGTCAGTTATGACATCAAAACTGACCTGTAATAAGATCAATATTTTCAGGCTTTTATACAGATATTGCAGACTGCCATGCACTGTAAAGATATTGCTCAGAGTTCTGTGGCTTTATAGGGGAACGTAGATTAGACTTCGGCCACACTACTCCATATTGCCATAGAGCTCCTTGGCGACCTGCAATATCCTTCTAAGGTACAGCGGTGTACATTATCTCATGTGCTACCGGTCCAATGTAGCATAATAATGTAATGAGCGAATGACATCACACCCCTTATTGCATTACAGTTGATTGATGATGTCACAACGCCTGCTGCCACAGTCAGCCCACTGCGCAAGAGGAATCTTTCTCAGCAGAATTCAAATTGCTAATAAAACACTTAAAGCAATGAGTACATTTTCAGAAGAATTCCTTTTGAACTCATTTTCTTTGCTGAGTGACAGTTTTAGTTGATAAAGAGACATTTATGGTAGTATGTTTAGTTTATCACCAGAATTTATCACAGAAGATCAGAAATCTATTGGCATGTTACCACTTATTCTAAACTACAATGCTGGTTATTAACATTATTTTTGATTAAACTTCTTAAAGTCTTTCATTTTAACACATTGCATGCTGTTCAATAGTGTGATTTTCCACACCCAAGCGTATTCGGCATTTATTCCACATTACAATAGATGGAAGATATTTTGCATGAGAGCAAGCAAGACATCAACTATGAATGTGGATGATAATGTAACAATGTATTTATAAGGAATAAAGTACCCTCTGTAATACTGTATAAGTATACTGCATGTCACCCTTGAGTTCCATGACTGTATAAAGGAACAGCTCTCTGATTTGCGATATCCTTATTATACAGGTCAGCATGCAATGCCCAAATACAAACCTTTAAATAATGTTCTTATTACAGGTTAGTTGGGACATCACTACTGATCTGTTAAAAGAAAATCACATCAGTACTGCACTGTAATCAGTTATTAGTTATTACACTTGGGTTGTGATGCCGCAATGCCTACTGCTTGAGCCAACACAGAGCAGAATTTCAGCTGTCACTGCAGCACTGAATTAAAGCCGTGGCAAGCTTTACAAATGCCTTGCTTGAAAAAAAGAATCTGTGGCAATTTACAGACATTAATTGACCAGGTACTGCTTATGGTATCATGTTTATTTTGAGCACTGCTGGAGTTCAACACATGGGAGCAAGAATCCATCTGCACATTTTTACTTAGTTTAAAGCACATATATTTCCTTTGTTCTGTCTCTTTAAGTAATAGTCACTTGCTCGCTCTTTCTCATATACTTCATTCAATGTTACTTGCTTTCAGGAGGATTGCCAATACGCCCCGTGTCCCTGTTCCCTTGGGTACACTCATCAGCTCTTGATGGTGTGTATAGGTTCTCCCGTGGCAAGCCTGCAGCTCTTTGGTGTTCTGATCCCTCTTGTTGCCTCTGCTTTGTAGCTTTTGTGCCTCGAGCGGCTCCCGCTATTTTGTTTGGAGCCCCTGCAGGCCCAGGCAGTGTGAAGGTTGTCTTTTGAATACCTGCAAATGCTTCTTGTCTGCTTCTGGTGTCCTAGCAGCGCACCGTTCCCTGTTGTCAGCTCCACTCGGTTCCTTCAGTGATCCTGTGGCTCCACGGACCTCGCATCATCCCCGCAGTCCATCGGACGACACAGAGAGGACTAGAGTTCTCCAGCCAGCGTCTCTCTGTCCCCTGGTTCGCCGGTTTAAATCTCCCGGCATCTTGCCTGTTCCTGCAACTACTAGAGCGCAGCTTGTGCTATTGGCCTCCATTGATCTTCATCACTCGGCTCATCTTCTTTGTCCCAGTACTTTCATATTTAGGAAAAGGGAAGTCAGTTCTTGATGACTTGTAGGGAAAGTCTGAATAATAAGTGTTTTCAGTAGTTTTGAAAGACAAGTCAGGTTTTGATGACTTGTGTATAGAGTATGGGAAAGTGTTTTCAGTAACCTTCCTAGGTGGGTGAGGGGAGGTATAACAATATGCCATTAAGGAATGAGGAGTGGATGGGGTATCCTCAAAAGAAAAAGGGGGACACCATGTCTCGTCAGATGATCTCATGTCACTCGCTTGAGGGTAGCCTGACCCCATCTGATCCTCCCTCATATAACCACCCCCAGGGTCAGCATCAGGTAGCAGCTGCCGTTCCCTGGCCACATGGGGAGAGTTCAATGTCGGGAAAGAAGTGATGACACCATCAGATTCATCACAAAAGATACATAGGTGCAAAGCGCTATTAAATGTCCATGAAATATTAGGGTATTTATAGGATCACGAATAGGAAAGCTGCTAGCAACATAGAACCTGACCTAAACTATTCTTAAATCCCTCCACAGCGAGGCCTGAGGACCTGAACCAACTGGCCAGGACTGGGAAATTGCATGCCAGAGTCCAACTTAACCTTGGGTATGCTACTACACTGTAGTCTAATACATGAGAAGACATGGGGTGATTGAGCAAAGGCTAAAGCATCAATATAGGCGGTTATAAAATCACCAAGTGGAACTCACACAAAATAAGCCGTTCTCACTTTGGCTTTTCATCCAGTTGAGCAAGTCCATGATATTGTCTGTTTTTACGAGAGAATGTGCTTCAGATGCATATCTTACAAAGGCAATTTACAAAGCGGGGGTGGACAGAATGAACATGTGGAAGCACACACATGAGGACCTGTTAGACATGAATTCACTTTACGACTACACAGTGTTTTTCAAAACTATCAGCAAATTACTAGTCATGTTGCACCGCACTGCTTAGTGGATAACAACGTAGTGGTCTCCCAAAACCAAAGGTGGTCCACAGGTTGACCACGAATGGCCCCTCCTGGGGTATCAATATCAGAGCTCGAGGAAAAAGAAGAACAGAGTGGGAGCAGATAAAGGCCAGCTGAGCATGAATTATCGGTGTGACACGTTGGGGTAGGCAGAATGTTCATGCATGGATGGCAGCAGTATTTTAAATTGTTTGAGGTGTTGCTGCTATTACCATAACACATATATTGCAAGTAACATCTGTGAGTAAATGTTGGAGCGCCATCCTGCACACCAGAATTAATTGGCATCACAGAATACATTTGTCCTCTAAAAACATTATTGAAACATTGCCATAGACGTCAAACCTTTTGCCAAGTACCACTATAAGCGGGAGCACTGCCAAGGTGCCTGCATTTCCTGATACGTCTTTGCTACTATGAACCCTGCTGGGCTTTAAACAAATATACATGAACGATTGAAACTTATTGGAGAATCTCCCCCTCCTCTTGCATCTCAGTACAGTTGCACGAGTGCCTTTGAGTTCAAACAATGGCCAAAAAGGTCTTGGCTGAGCCATCATCTTAATATGATGCACTGCCCGGTGATACCTGCAGCAGTCAATTAGTCAGCTGGAATCTGATAAGGCCCTGGTACTCAATCCGTTGATCCCCATACTTCTCTTGAATTAAGTCCTGCCTTTATATAGTGCAAAGAAGGCGATGCTAGACGCACATTGAAGGCCTTCCACTACTTGAGGCAACTAACAGAAGTTGTTACTCGAAGTCTGAAATTCAAATCACTTCAGTCCAATCTAAGGCACATTGTTTCACACATAAGAATCCAAAAAAAGGAACAGATATATAGTACCAGGGCTTTAAGTGGAGCAGGTCTAGACAGAGTTATGCTGCAGCTGTTTACAAAAAACTGCCTTTGAGTCAGAGCTCTGACAGGGGTCCCAAAAGTGACTTCATCTACTTGATTTCCCTGCGTGCTAAAGTAAATGAAAAACTGATGAGTGTTAATACTGCTGTTTCCCACTAAACGTCACATCCTCAGACATTTAGAATCAGATTATCAGTTCCCCAACCCTAATGGGAAGGGAAAATACAGTACATAGAATATATTGTTTGTTCTTTGCAACATGCTATATTGAAGTCCGGTTATTAGAAAGGTTTAAACAAATTGATACACAAGAATCATGGATTTGCTTCAAAAAATAATTGCAGATTGGAACCCGAGTAGACCAATTTTGGTTTCATATTTGAATGTCTTTTATTGTACTTATGAGTTTGACTGTACATTACTTACATTTAAAAGACCTTTGTGAAGGTTTCTTACCCAATTCAGATTCTGAGGTTGCATAGAAACTTTAAAGGCCCCATCCCCAAATATTGCTTTTCAAAGCATTAGAACCCCCCCCTCGATATATTATCCCACTTAAAGCACTGTTCGTACTAAGGAGCTTAGTGAATTTTCTCATGGTATATATGTGTGATTTAAATCGTTTTTACACATTCCATCATGGTCAGCGCTTGAAATGTGCAGTCTGCCGTCAAAGCTTGAAATGTGCAGTCTGTCTCTTTAGGATGTTGAAAACAAAATCGAATAGCAGATAGCACCTGATTTGTTTCAAATTACCAAGAATCTTTCTCTTACAGAAATGAAAACATGGAAATTACGGCCCCAGATATGAATTGAATAACATGAGTGTTCAACCGTATTGAAGTCTAAAACCAGCCCCAATGCAATATGGGAAATATGTTTTGAAATCATTACTAGGGGTGGGTGCGATTTCACATTCTTGAAGCCAAAAACATACTGGAATTGTCAAATACTTCAAAGTGTGGGTGGGAGATTTACTCCTGCAAATCTAACCTTATTGGTAATATTTAGGGTTTAGGTTGTTCAGAATTGAGTTGAACCCTTAGATATAGTCTGTGACATTCTCTCACCCGAGTGCTTTCATCCAATGCTTTGATCTCTTTTATTCCCCGAATCCCCCTGCTCTGAACTCACTTGGTTGCCGTTCAATGGTGTACTTTTTTTTTTAGTACCTCTGACTCCTACTCCCTTCTCAGCTTCAGGCCATAGGTATATTCTTAGCTGCAAGTGTTGGGAAGGAACCAGGGTCCTCCCGAACCCCCGAGCGCTTTAGATTTAGGCAAGAACTCTTTAAGGCACTATAATGGACTAGGGGGGAGGAGGGGCGCTGGGGAAGCTCTCTCATTCAAGCATAATCAAATACACATAGACATAGGCAAGCACTGAAGAAGGTAGTTATTGTCTAATATAAGGCGCAATTAACTATTAGTTGTATAGATTTGTAATGTCAGATCCCAGGCATTTTAAAAGCTTAGCTAGTGCTGTAGATGAGTCAAAATCCTCCTCCTTCCCAGGTGGATTGGGCCTGTGTGATTCAAAATAGACCACCGGCTTAGCGTGCAGTGTTCTTCACTATGGCCAGCGCGAACTGACTCAACAGGTGGCCACTGTCCGTCAAGTGTCCATGTGGGTTAAAAATAGAACTCACATGTTTTGTGCAGCAAAATGCAGAATGGGATAAATTATAAGTATAAAGTGTGGAGGAAACTACATGACCCAGATAACATGAGCAGGATGAGTGAAATATGGATAGAATGAATTGAAATGTTTGTACACAAATAACAATGTTTAGTTTTCTTTGGGCTAGGCCTCAACGTTTGTAAAAGTCTGCAGAGGTGCAGTGTGTTTTTGCATAGTTAGCAAAATGGAGGAAAGCAGGAGCTACAGTGTGTTTTTGCATAGCTAGTAAAGTGTAGAACTGCATGCCCTGACAAAACTGCTGAAAACGAAGAAAGAAGGCTTTGGAGCATCCCTATTATCGAAGAAGGACAGATTTGGCTGACGTCATGATCCAGCTCCAGTCACATCAGCATGGCAAGCCAGACCTATATAAACCCCTGCTTGAGAACACTTTGGCAGGAAGGAATGGGAAGAGGGACAATAGAAGACTGTTCAGGGGTGTATTGATTCTGGCCGGAGCGTAATTAGGGACACCCTTACAAGTGGTGACCCCGACATAATCCAAATTCTCCCAGTAATTTGCAGAGGCTCCAGGCCACTTCACCAGGAAAGAGCTATGTCCACCTACAGCGACCGGTCCCCCAAATAAAAAAAAACATGTTTCCTGAGCGGTTTTAAAAGGAGCCATTTTATTAGAAATCCTCTATGCTCTCTGAAGCGGGGTGTGGCTCCATAGAGAACGACAGGCCGGTATTGGACCACCTAATGGAGAAACTTGTGTGAACACGCACATGTAAGTAGACTCTTGTAAGAGATAACAAGAAGGGGACTTGTGTGTATGACAGTATGTGAGGTGTGAATGGATGGAGTACGAGGTCAATGACATAGAGTGGATTGGACTTTTAGTGATGTGTTAAGGTATAGCTTGAATAGGATTTCAGTAATTTGTTAATGTATAAATTGGATAGGATTTCGGTGATGTGTTAAGGTATAGATTGGATAGGAAGTGGGTTATGTACTGAAATTGTCGCGTATTTCAGTTTTTCTACTTTTTATAATGGAAAAGGGAGCTTCAGCTTGTAAAGACTGGGAAGAAAGTGAGCCTCAGCGTATATAGATTGGGAGGTAAGGGATCCTTAACCTTAATAGGTTAAGAAGTAAGTGCCACACGGAATTCTTTTATGAGGATGAACCCGTAGGCCCTTTAAGCGAGGTAACACTTTATTGGATGGATGGGGATGCAGGATACACTCTTACACCAATAATAAGACATACTCAGGAAGTTGACAAAACTTAGCTGTTATATTATCAATTGTCTAAAACAGGGAGTACAACGGACATCAACGGGTGTTCGCTCAAGTCTCTCAATGTTTTAAATGAAAAAAGACATTTATATAGTCAAAATTCATCATCGTTGACGTCATACTATGTGGCGAAGTAAGAAAAACCTAACTGGGATTGTGGTTGGTCTACGGGGAACATCAAGGTATACTTTCTGTGGGGGATAGGATTCTGATTGGGTCTCTATAGTCAGGTGGACAACTATGACCATCCCTAGTGCAAGTCATCTTCATTGTCAAAAAATACACAATGCTTCATTGGCTCTTAAACTATAGGGATATTTGCTATGAGGCCCTCTATGATTGGTTGGCACCCTTGTACCCTTCTGGAATATTACACTCACTAGCAGCACGTAAGCTGGTACCCCAGGTGCTTGTGGGTGGACTTGACCATGCCTTACCACCCAATTAGCCCATCATCCATCATCACTCCTGCGGTCTGCTGTTCAAATTGTCTTTGAACTCAGCTTTGCAAAGTATCACTGTGCCTGAGAACAGAACGGAGTGGAAGCACGTTCTTATCTTCAGTCTCAATGTAGCTTGCCCAAAGTCTATTTCCATCTACCCCATGTGACAGGAGACCACGTTTTAGCTCATTCTTCTCATTTAATACTATGAAATGAATAACACTTGGCACTCATAGTGTTTTTCCATTGCACCTCAGCAGGAGCTCATCTCGCTTCTCATGTTCATTGTATCTTCTTAAATAGATAACCAATTTCTTGGCTGCCTCAACCCTTGATGCTGGGCCAGACAAGCCTTCTTGATTCTTCCTCTACCTTCAGCTGCCTTTCTCTGCTGCACCACATTTCAGCCCCTCTTCCATAGAGCCCTGGCTTACTAAAATGCGACTGGAAAATCCAGATTCTATACACATATATATATATATATATATATATATATATATATTGGCGGCACCGCCTGCAGTCTATTCACTACATATAACCAGCCTTCAAGATTACTTAGTCTATTTGCGTTGCAGCATCTGTACATTTATAAAATGATTTGTATTTTCTTCAGTGCTCTTCGCACGTCCAATCTTCATTCCTCACATGAAATGTTACTCGACTCTTCACTTCGTCATCAGATTCTATAAGGTCTATATAATTTCTTCCTTGGCATCTCTTCTTGGCGCGTCATCTCTGCGTCATTTCACGTCACCAGTCCCTTGCCTTTATCGCTTCACACTTCTTCTGGAACCTCTTTTAAGAGACTGTCATTTCTCTGTGGGTACATCATGAGGGCTTTCTTAATAGATACCTTGTTTCGAGGATTCTTCATGGGATAGGTACCATTACTGGCGGTGTGTACGTTGCAATTCCTGGCTTTCAACATATAGGCAAAATAGGGGCGAGATTTTCGGTAGAGGCATTTGGCTCCTCCTATACCACCCCCACCCCCCTGGTTGATTCATCAACCACTCTTTCACCTGTTTCCACATCTAGACATCCTCTCCAGAAAAAGAGCTTTTTGGAGTCCATATCTTCACTACTCCTTTCAGAGATCCTGCTGATTTTACATGTTCATCAACACTCCAGGTCTTGTGGCTTCATTGTCCATTCTGGGCTACAGTAGATATAGGAACCTCATTCCCTCAGGTGCTAGAATACTTGCTTCTATATATTTTCTGATTTCTTCATCTGTCATCTCTTTGGGTCCAAACCCAGACTCAACATCGATCATGATCTTCATTCCTACTGCTTTCTTTGTTGTTTTCTTGCACTGTGTGATTATTATTCTGATCACAAAGAATCCAAACATGATCATCACCAATAGTGCTCTGAGAAACTTAAAGATATTCACAATCCATTGTGGAACCCATGAGAAGATTGATGCTAACTAGCTGTCATCTGCAATATCTTCTGTCTCATCTTCCATCTTGATGTGCAAGTTTGTTAGCAACGTTATGGCCTCTGTCAAGGTCCCATTCTCATCATTGTGAGAAGGTATGAACGTGCAACATGATTCTACGATTTTGGCACAAACACCTGTATCCATTGCTGTAATCATGTCCAGGACATGTCTGTTCTGCAGGGTCATCAGGCTTATGGCTCTCAATTCTTCCTTGATAGCATTGAATCCCTTTATGGTAGTGTTGATCATCTGCAGCGAGCTCCCAGCGAGTGATTTGCAACCACTTTGCATTTGCTATCATCTGGATCACTGGCATAAAGATAGTCGTGAATACTGCAGCAGTCTGACTGAACAATCTGTGTTCATACGGAATTGAATCAAAGGCTTCTATGGAATTAGCTGAAAAGTAGTTCTCCCTCTTTGTTCGATTGAGAAATCTAACTGAACTCCTATTCCTCATGTGAACATCTGCAATGTTCAGGTCACTCTTCGGAATCACCAATGCTGGAACGTCAATGAGAACTATGGAACACAGCCCTCCCCAGTCTTTGGACAACTTCATATGTGCTCTGGATCCACAGGCACAATAGTGATTCATTATTACTACTGTTCCATTCTTCATTCCTGGTACAATGAAAATTCGGCCACACTGCTGATTCATTCCAACCTTTTTTGTACCATTATGTCTGAAGCACAGTTCTGCACTTGCTAGAGGTACTATTGCAAGGGCCCTCCTTTGTCATCGACCCATGTCAGCAATTTCACAATGTTTGGCCATAAATCCTTGCATTTTTCTTCTACGTGTGACACGACTCCTTCCTATCTTCCTGTGACTGCTCTGCACACAGCCAGCCCTTCAGCCCATCCTTCAGGGTCGACACTGTTCCCTTGATTTGCAGTTGTCCTTTTTCCTAACATATTCATATCTCTTCTGGATCCTTTCCTTGACAATTGAGTATTTTGTATTCTTCCCATCTGATTCCTGCTCCATTTATCCCAGGCTGTTCATATCTTATCACTTGATTCTTTGTTGTTGGCCTTTCTCTTGTCTTTAAATCTTGCACATAATTATCTTCGCTTTGATTTGTCGTCTTGGTCACCCATACCAAGGGTGCTGTTCGACCCTGGAACTGACCTCTTGTATGGCAGAGTGCAAGGTGTGTCAGGCAATGGGTTTTTAGCATTGGTATCTCTATAGCTATGAATATTTTAGACTTCCTCATAGCATAAGGTGAGCACAAACATAGCAACTCTCCTTGGACGTTCTCTCACCCACCTTTTTCATGTGCTGATACCACATGTTATTACCCAAGTGCGCTGACCTGTCTGGATCATTATTTAATTCATAATCATCTTCCCTTATACTTCTCCTGTGTCTCCGTCTTGCAAAATGAGTGCTTGCATAATACTCAAGATGTATATCAGTAATGGTCCTTCCTACAGGGGGATCATCTGTACACTTGTCATAGAAATAGGCAAACTCACACGCGCTACTGGTGTGGGTAAAATCACAAATGGTCTTGGTCTTTCAGTAATAGACAATTCTGTGAGAGTCACTGGAGTGGGAAGAATCACAGTAGTCTCTATCTCAACAGGAGTATCAAGATAATAAGGAAGGCTAAACAGGCGGAACAGAGAGACACAAAGTATAGTGGCACATATATATATATCACAAACCAACATGCTAATCCCAGCCATTTACGACATTTTGAATTTGGTTGGGCTTGCTCACTTTCCAAAACTGTACCATGTTCAACGTTCCTCATTGTGCCTGTATACTGCTTTAAGGAAGGAAAAAAACGTTTTAATCAGGCAACTCTGTTAAAATAGTCAGGTAACTGCAGGATCTGTTCAACTCTAGCCACAAGCAGCCTCCTGATCACACTGCCATTTTTAGGCTTATGCAGGGAAGTGCTTATATCAACACTGCACCCAACAAGAACAGGATAAACTTGAAGAATGAAAATGAAAACAGTGAGAAGGAGCCTATGGGCATCGGCATCTACCATTGATTTAACCAAACAGAAACTCAGTGAGTAAAGAGTCTGGAAACTTCTCACATTTCCAGTCATCAAATTCGAACTCCAGGTTTGGCATATTTAGTACATCAACACTTTCTAAAAGTCCAATTCAAAGATTCTTGTGACTCAAGAACTAAGTTTGCACTCTTGCTATAATATCTATAAAGCGTGTCCACGGTGAGCCACAGTCCAAATGCGCACTTGCATTTATTTAATCAGCAATCTTAGCGACCTTCTTCCTCTTCATTGATCGGGTCTGCATGTGCTGAACTTCTTCTTGCCTTGCTTTTGAATCGATAGTCGGGGGTGCGTCAGTCTCACCAGCATATGGCTTTACGTCGCTCAAATGGATCCAAGCCCGTCTCTCTTGGACTTTTACTGCAGAGGGAGTAATGTCTTTCACAAGATAGGGACCACTAAAGCGTGGCTCATGCCACTTCCTGGTGAAATTGCTTATTGGGACCAGATCTCCAATAAAAAGTCTAGGTACAGAAAATAGTTCTTGAACTCATTGCTGAATGGTCTTCATCTGTGTCCTGAGACCGACTCCCCTTGCGTTTGAGTTGATCTGAAATGACAGAGATACTAGCGGTAATACATGTCAAATAAGCACATAACTCATTTCCTAACATTTCTGCAGTCTTCTGGGCATCATTTCTGCTCCTCGATGGAGGAGTCAAAGGCGCTATCATTCGCCTCCCTGTCACTAGCTCGTGGGGTGTGAGGTGGTGGTCCGACCCATGCTGATTCCTTGATGCATATAATGCAAGGGGCAGGCAATGCAGCCATCCCTTCTTTAGTGTCAAATTGAGTTTCGCAATTCTCTATTGAAAGAGACCATTGAGTCTCTCACATATTCTGTTCACTTGCAGATGAAAAGCAGAAGAAAACTTGTGTTTTATACTTACAATAGACTAATCTGTTCAAATACCTCATTAACAAAATGGGGCCCATTGTCGGATCTCAGCACCTCACATACTCTCCATCTGGGAAAGACTTCTCGGACTAAAGACTTTTCTGTGCAAGTGGCATCAGGCTGTGTACATGGACCTGCTTTGATCCACCTGGAATAGGGACACACCACCACTATCATACACCTAATACCACTACATACTTGCAGCATGTCAACATAATTGATATGCAAATGCTGAAAAGGACTGTTTGGTTGAGGAATCACTCCTCTGATCGTTCGCAGCGTATGCCCAGCTGCAAACATTTGACATATGATGCAATTTGCTACATAAGATGCAACGTGTTCTAACAGGTTCGGTATGAACCAGTCCTCTGCAATAGCTGCTGCAAGGCTTTCCCTAGTTACATGTGCAGGCGAGTGAAGCTGTTCAAGGGCTACCTTTAACAATGCTACTGGTATTACCGACTTTCCAGTGCTGTCCTGTCGCCATACTGCTTCAGAGGGGGACAGGAGCACCCCCTCCGTTTCCACAATTCTTGTTCTTCGTGTGGTGCACTGCCTTGAACTTCCATCAATTGTGTTATCGATAAGTGATTAAATCCTTCATTTACTGTCATAATCGTGACTACTTTTTCCTTTACATCTGGAGTATCAAAACTTGAAACATGTGGTGAATATGCAACCCTTTTGGCCTCTTCATCTGCGGCTTCGTTCCAGCGAGAGATAAAGTCAGTTTGCTTAGTATGTGCTGCACATTTAACTATTGCAATGACTACTGGCAGTTGTAGTGCCTTAATAAGCCTGTACAATAATGCTGTGTGTTGCACTTTAGTGCCATCCGCTTAGAGATAGCTGCTCCTTTTCCAATGTGCTACCCCTGCATGTACGTCGACATCACATAGGCGAGTCACTGTACACCATCACTTCCTGCCCTTTGTGTTTCTCGAGCACACTGATAAATTCCACCAATTCTGCTGCTTGTGCTGAAAAGTGAGACGGTAGTCTTGCACTTGTTACCACCTCAAATCACCATTTGTTCTGTGTCTCACCACAGCTGAGCCAGAATCCCCAATAGTCTGGTCAATTTTTGAAGAACCGTCAATAAACAGAATCTCCCCTTCTGCTAACGCATTTTGCTTTATGCGCGGGGTGGCATCGTAGAATTCTTCGTAGTTAGCGCAATCATGCACATGCTCACCCTCTACCACAGGCTCAGCTACAAGCATGGCAGGCTTCACTATTTTACACCTAACTATTTTGATGGCTGGATTTGATATGACTACCTCATACACAGAAGCTCTTTGAGATGTCATTGTACCCTTAGGTTTTTCCAAAATGCCAAAGCATGCTCTATAGAAAGTGCACTGGAACATCCCATCACAATACTGGTAGACTTCTCTATTGTGAACGCGGCTGCTGCCAGCGACTGTTTGCAAGGAAACTGCCCTCTCATAACTGGATCTAGAATCCCACTATAATATGCCAGAGGTTTGTACCCCAGTGTAGTCCTCTGTGTAAGTACTGCTGTCATGACTGTCCCATTCGTGTGCAACAATAAAAAGAACTCCTCATCATAATTGGGAATTCCTAAAACTGGAACAGTACATATTGCTTTCTTTTTTAATTCTTCAAACCCTTCCTCCATTTCCTCAGTTCATTCCATTATTTTCTTATTCACTTGTGCTTTCTTCAGAGCCTTTTGCATCTGCTTTACTGTGTGTGGTTTTGCTGTTTTCATAATTGCCTAAGCTCTCTCAGGTGTGACCCTCTTTCCCTCATGTGAGATCAACTGACCTATATACAACACTTCTTCTTCACATTATTGCAGCTTCTCTTTGTCTACCTTATATCCCTTGTGTGCCAGGATACTCATTAACTGAATTGAGTCTTGTCTGCACTCATCTTCTGTCGTGCAACAAACCAAAATATCATCTACGTATTGTATCACAACACTTTTCATATCAATATTGCCTAAATCCATCTGGAGGACCCTATTAAAGAACGATGAGACTCACAGTACCCTTGGGGCAAATAAGTGCTTTTCAGTCTAGTTTGGCAGAACATAAATGACGTAAGGTCTTGGGAGTCCTTGTGCAGCGGGATTGAGAAAAACGCATTTTTCAAGTCAATCACCATTTAATATCGTGCTCCTGCTGGAATACTACATAGTATTGCGCCGGATTCGGAACTAAAGGAAACTCTGCCTCTACAATCTGCTTAATTGGTTTCATGTCTTGTATGAATCTCCATGACTCTCCTTTTGATTTCTTGATAGGATACACAGCGGTATTGCACAGTGACTCTGATGTCACTAAAATACCTTGTTCCATCAAGGCTGAAATAGTCTTAAAAATACCCTCATACACCTCTCAAGATATTGGGTACTGTTTTGCTCAAGGTAAAATTGCTCCTGGTTTTAACTTTATCTTAACCTCCGCTATCCCCTTCAATAGGCCTACGTCCTAAGGGTCTGTAGTCCATAAAGAGTTTGGTACTTTTTCCAAATCTTCATCAGATAATGTTGGACGCTGCTGCACTATTACCATTCACTCTAGGATCTCTCCTTTCTCTATTCTGATCCAATATGTAATACTCATCTCAAATATAACTTCATCATCTGATGGATCACCCCTAAAAATGTCTTTGTCTGTGACGTCAGTCAGTCTATACCCTTCCCCAGTGGCAATCAATGTTCTCCATGGCCTGCCCTCATCATCTGTTCTTACGAGCATGGCCATTTCCCCTCGTACTATGGCTGCATCTAATTCTAGAGGAATAATCTGTCCCCTCCCTCTTCGTCCATAGGTATCTGTGGCCTGAACAAAAATTCATCATATATTCTCATAATCTTTCCCACTAAGCCGGGTAGCCATGTCAACAGAATGCGTACCCCATAAAGAAAAACATCTGGCTCTACTGGCATTCCTTGTAGAGCCATTTGCCCTGTAAACATCAATATAAATTTGCCCATATTCAAATAATGTATCCCTGGAGTAGAACGCACTATGCCTTCATCAGTAAAAGAAATCGTCATGTTAAGCTTTGTCATTAAATCTCGTCCTAGAATGTTGACTGGTGTCTGCCTTGAATACAATAATGGAACAGACATGTCACACTCTCCTATAGAGACTGGTAATTCATCAGTGAAAGGAACTCGACTTGTAGCTGCAGAGAATCCTTGAGAATTCATGGCATTTCCCAACATCGGGTATTTTCCCTCTTGTATACATGAACAAGTATACAAGTATACACAACAGTGTTTACTAAAAAAGGAAAAGATTTGCCTCCTATCGTCACATCAACCTTTGGTTCCTCTAACAGGTCTGGTGTCACTGATAGTACTGAACTTATCAAGTCACCCTGTGAGCTGTCCTATTGTGGATACATGCTTATCTCCGGACCTGTGAAAGAGCTTCCTCCCACCATGGTGACACCCCCTACTCTTGGTGTCCATGATTGCCCCGTGTTTGCATGCTGTTGTATCTGCATGGGTGAGTGCTGTGACTGCCCTTGTGGGGATTCAATGATGCTTGCTGTGGTTGCAATGCTTGTTGTATTTGCGGAGCTTATGCTTGATAAACTATCTGATCTTGGGCATACCCGTCCCTGGCTTGTGAGCTATATACTGGAGGATAGGCTGTCCCCCCTCTTGAGAATTGACCTTTCTGTACATACCCTTGGCTTCCACACATGCGTGCAATGTGCCCTGTCATCACACATGTCCAACATACAGGAGGAAATCTTCTGATATGTCCCCCTTGGTTAAATCCTCCTTGCGCATTCTGATTGTCATTCTGCATATTCTGAAAACTGACTTGGTTGTTCTGAAAACCACCCCTTCCTCTATCGCCCATTCCTCTGCCACGTGGCACAAATCCATTCCCTCCTTGATCCATTTGACGTTGATTATTTGCCTGCAATGTACCCACTGCTTGCTGCATTCCCAATCCTCCCCTCTTCTTGTCTTTTTTCTTCCCTTCTTTTGTTCGCTCTATGCTCTTCTTCTTCCTTTCGTCTTTGTATTTTTTATCCCTTAATTTCTGCGCTTCCTCCTCTACTCTCTTCCTTTGTTGCCTGTCTCGTTCTTCAATTGCTCTCTGCCTTTTGTCATATTTCCTTTGCTCCTCTGCCCTTTTTTCTTTCTTTTGCTGTTCTTCCCGATACATCTTTTCTCACCTTTGCCTACTCTTTCTCTTATGTTGGTCCTCTTTCAGTCTCTTGTCTTGTTCCCTGTCTTTTCTATCCTGCTCGTCTTGATCTTCCCTTTGCCTGATTTCCTCAATACTTTTCCCATCAAGCTTGAGCAATATTTGTCCACCCATCCATTTGTTCTGTTTCTCCTTTCCATCTCTTAATCTCTCATTCTATGTCTCTGGTTACAGTCAGTCATTTGTTTTTCTCCTTCTTGTTCTGTAAGATCTTAAAGATCTCCTCCTTTGGACTATCGTCACTGCTATGAGCAGGCGGTTCATATATCGGATTACTATACCCTGTTGCGCTTTTAGTTCCTTTAACGGATACAATCCTACATCTTCCGTATTAACATCATTCACTTCTGGCGAGGTAAGGGGAGCAGAAGGCTCAACACCTTCCTCCATGCTCTGAGTAAGCATCCACACTTCAGACGGCAGGTCAACCTGCTCCTCCTGATACATTTTCCAGAGCTCGTGAATGCAGCGTGCAAGTATGTGATCGTATGTTGCAAAACTGCCTTTGACAGTGATCCCCCTTGACGCCATGGCATAAACATTTTGTCTGCTGTTCCCTTTGCCCATTCCACACTATACTGTTTGAGCTTAGGCATATGTTTTGGCAGTGTTTAACAGAGGTGCATCAGTGGAGTAATATCTCCCATTGTGACTAGTCTTAATTGACTTACCAACATTTACACAGATATGTTTCAGAAAAACAACAAATATGAGGGCGCGCCAACCTTCGCCGCTCAAGGCTTCTATTTCTCAATGATCTCAACCTATTTTTCGGTCAGTGCCGACAATGACCTAAAATAGGTAATAATTTTTTATCCCTACTTCAACTTTACACAGCTTATTCTTCTCCCTCTTTGACACCTTTTCATTTACAAAATGCACTACACACAAACAGACAGACTAGTCGACTTTTCACATACCATGGTACTCCTTTTCACCTAGCCCCTAAAATACTCAGATTGGAGTTTGAGTCATTCCCTATCATACACCTGTTTATGTGCCAACTATTTATACCCCGACTGGGTGTTGAAATGGCTCCTTCTATGCCTGCCTTGAGGTAGGAAACTGGGCTCTCAAAAATGCTCTTTGTTATACTTTAAGCAATCCCCCATTACATTTACCACAATCCCATCCAGTTATTTTGCCATCCCCTCAGTCTACTCACCATTCGCACTTCAGCTCTAGGCCTTTGGTATCGTCTTCCCTCCTCCAATCGGCCACTTTCACCTTCTGTCTGCTCAGCGCCTGTGGAAAACACGAGGGATTTCGTCAAAAAGGGACCAATCCCACCTATATTGATTTTCTTGCAAGTATTCTATGTTGACTGCTCTCCACAGGAAACCTCGCAACCTTCCGGCTAGATGGCGCAGGGTGTACAATCGTCCGAAATACTGTAACCTTACTAGTAAATGGGCTTTTCAAACCATCCTATCTCTGAACCCGTAGGCCATTTAAGTGATGTAACGCTTTATTAGATGGATGCTGATGCAGGATTTACTCTTACACCAATAATAAGACCGACTCAGGCAAAACCTAGCTGTTTTATTATCAATTGTCTAAAACAGAGAGTACAACGGACATCAACGGATGTTCGCTCAAGTCTCTCAATGTTTTACATGAAAAAATACATGTATATAGTCAAAATTCCTCATCATTTATGTCATACTACTTGGCAAAGTAAGAAAAACCTAACTGGGTTTGTGGATAGTCTACGGGGAAAATCTAGGTACACTTTCTATGAGGGATAGGATTCTGATTGGGTTCTATAGTCAGGTGGACAACTATGCCCACCCCTAGTGCTAGTCATCTTCATTGTCATAAAATACACAAGGTTTCATTGGCTCTTAAACTATAGGGCTCTTTGCCATGTGGCCCTGTATGATTGGTTGGCATGCTTGTACCCTTCTGGAATATTCCACTCGCTAGCAGCATGTAAACTGGTACCCCAGGTGCTTGTGGATGGACTTGACCATGCCTTCCCACCCAATTAGCCCATCATCCATCATCACTCCCACTGTCTGCCATTCGAATTGTCTTTGAAATCGGCGTTGCAAAGTATCATTGCGCCTGAGAATAGAAGGAAGTGCGAGCACGTTCTTATCTTCAGTCTCAATGTAGCTTGCCCAAAGTCTATTTCCATCTACCCCATGTGACAGGAGACCATATTTTAGCTCCTTCTTCGCATTTAATACTATTAAATGAATACAACTTGGCACTCATAGTGTTTTTCCATTTCACCTCAAAAGGAGCTTGCACCGCTTCTCATGTTCATTGTATCTTCTCAAATAGATAACCAATTTCTTGGCTGCCTCAACCCTTGACACTGGGCCAGACAAGCCTTCTCGGTTCTTCCTCCATCTTCAGCTGCCTTTCTCTGCTGCGCCACATTTTCAGCCTCTCTTCCACGGGCCCTGGCTTACAAAAATGCGATGCATTCATGATGTCATTTGTGGTGACAAAAAGTAAGGTGGACGAGTTGCGATGTGTGTGTGTGTGTGTGAAAAAATAGGGAGAAAAAGGGGTGGGGAAATAAAAGAGGGTTGATCTGTATTTTTGTGTAACAAGCAGCAGCATGCACAGCACAGCAGTAAGGTCTGAGCAAAGCATAAGGGATGCGCAGTATTAGTGTGGGGGAAGAAACCCCAATAAGAAACATGCATAGGGCCCTGTCACTGTACTGTGACCGGATAGAAAAATATCATAGACAATGGGTGTCGGAAACAAAGGAAGGGTGGATGTCCTGCTTCTGGCCAGAGCAGAGCTCCCATAACAGAAACACGCTAGAAAAAATTCCATCTTTTTAGCAGCAAAATATAAGGGAAAGAAGTTACAAAAAAGAAAAGAGATTTTAGATCTCTGGTGGTTATGCGAGGATATGGAAGATCAGGAAGAAAAAAAAGAGATTCAATGTAAGGGGATATACACCAAAATGCCTAAACCTGCAGTATGGTATACAAATCCAGTCTATAAGTCTCCAGTGGTAGAGACATTGTCAACAACAGTATCATCAGGATCAGCAACTGGGGGAGACTCGAGAGCTTCTGCACCTCCACCTCCATATAACCCATCCATAAGTGCTGACGAGTTAAGAGTGTTCCGGGAAAGGTTGGTCAGGTTAAAAGAACCTGGAGAGGTACCACCAGAAATAAGGGTACTGGTGCAGAAAATAGGGGATTGGAAGTCAAGAGATTTTTTGGTTAGATTCAACGCTGGGGCAATAAGAAATGTTTGTGTTGAAAAAGATGATGGGGAGAGGGTGTGGATGGTTCTGGGACAAGAAGTTGAACCAGCGAGGGAAAATGAATGGGAAGATCAAGGTGGCAGAAATAATGAAGAGGCAGGGGTAGAAAGAGATCGAGGAGAGGAGGTGGCAAGAAACCCATCCCCGCCACAAGAGGCAGGGGGAACGGATAGACCGAGAAATCAACCAGATTTATTGGTGGTGGTATAAGATCAGAAAAATAATAAAAAAGGGGTTGAAAACAAAATAGACATGCAGATACCTCTTATACATGAAGGAGTCGGGATAACGAAGTATGTGCCATGGCCTAAAATGGACAACAATAATTTTATTAAAGCTCTCCCCCATCTTACAGCCAGAGCCAGTAAATGGATCGATGAATTTGATAAACAAACAGCAGAGGTAGCCTTAGCACTAGGAGACCATAAGAGTGTACTGGTAGCCATAGTTGGAGACAAGGCTGGGGACATATGGGTAAGGGCTGGGTACCCTGGGATAATTCTTGCAAATAACAAACATGATGGAGCAGCCTTTAATGAAGTAAGGGCAAGCGTATAGGATGCCCTACGAAAGATGTACCCAGATACCCCTGACTTACATTCTTTAATGCAGTGCACAATGGGTGATGATGAGGATCCAGTTAGGTTTATTCTTAAGTTACAAGAAATGTGGAGAGTTGAGACAGGAGGGCAATGGGACCATTCTCTACCATTTGTCTACTTTATCATAAACAGGGGATTGCCAAAAGAGGTCCAGAAGGCACTAGATACAATTGTGGGAGTTGGAGTCAAAGGGTGGGTGCAGATACAAAGTATAATAGTCCACCATTGTAAAAGAATCAAGGAGCGGGATAGAGAGACCACCCAGAAGTAGCAAACGGACGAGGCAAAACTAGTGTAAAAGAAATGAAATAAGGTTGTCGTCCAAGCACCAGTGACAACACCAGCTCAGGGGGAAAGGACAGGAGATACTCAACACTGCGGCATTATGGGCCAAAGAAGAACAGGGACAATGGGATGGGGGGACAGTACCCCAACTCACAGTGGCAGTATGGAGGAGCACCAAGGGGAAGAGGGAGATTTTTAAGAGCAAGGGCAGGAGGATTTGGGGGGATAGGGCCCTGGGGAGGAGGATTCAGAACATCACAGTGCTGATATTGCTATGATATCATGGTGCTGTATAGGAAGGTACAGTGCCCCCTGATGGCAGTAGTGACCCCGTCTTTATTTTATGAGTAGGATGTGCGATAATTCCAGCACAATTATAGATTGTTAATCCACATGATGTTGGGTTACTGAGAGATGTGACCCCAGTTCAAATTACGGTAAAGTCAGGAGCAGTACTCCAGAGGGTGTGCAGTACCGTTTTCAAGGGAAGCGGAGGAAGGGATAAAAGGCACTATTCAGGCTCTATTAGGGCAAGGGATTGTCATGCCATCCACGTCCCCCTTGTAATACGGCCATATACCACCATCAAGAAAGCAGCAGGGGTTATTTGGAGGATGATCCAGGATCTAGGTCCTCTAAATGACATGGGGCAGAAGGAGCTCCTGGTAGTCCTGCGGCGATCCTATGTAGCATTCCCAAGACAGCGACAAACTTCACAGTGGTGAATCTAAAGAATGCGTTCTTCTCAATCCCATTCCCTCCTGATTCATGGTATCTCACTGCGTTTATGCATAATCAATGGTGCTTCCCTTCGAGCATGCAAAATTGCCTCACAGATACTGTGAAATTCCGAGTATTTTCAATAGAGTGCTGCATGCCGACTTAGGAAATATTCAGGTGCCTAGCACGATCATCCAGTATGTGGATGATCTGCTGGTATGTAGTGAAAATGAACAGCAGTGCACGATGAAGTCTAACACAGTACCTTTTGAAGCTTTTCGGGGGTTCCCTTCCCCACGCTTCAATCCCTTCAACACTATAAAAAAAACCAATGAGTTTCCAACTTGGTTGGGCCTCTTAGGGTTCTCTTCCCCAAGCTCAGGCCCCTTCCAGCTTTCAAACACAAAGTCAGTTTTATCAGGATGCACTTCGCTTTCCTCAAAATGCCTCTCAGGGTTCCCTTTGCCCAAGCACAGGCCTCTTTCAGCTTTCAACACAAAGTCAGTCTTATCAGGATGCACCCTGCTTTCTTTGGTAGGCCTCTCAGAACTCCCTTCCCCAAGCTTAAGCCCCTTTCAGTTTCAAACAAAATGAAATATATAATAATTCCTTTTAGGATTCTCCGAGTGCCCTTCCCCAGGTTTATGCCTCTCTGTTTCCAAAATGAATATTCAGCTTTTGGAAGGCCTCTCAGGGTACCTTTCCCCAAGAATAGGCCCCTCTAGTTCCACACACAAGTTAAACTGGTCAGGATGTACCTTTTCTTTATACGCAGTGTTTCTCCCATACCATCCTCTCATTGAGTACAATTGGAGGCTTTCAAAAACGCCACGCTGTTTTTTGCTTTTCCTAAGCGTGACCACTCTTATCCTTTGCCCCTCCTCTTTGTTTTTCACTCTTGCTTTCCTTTATATTTTTCATCTTCAGGTGCTTCTTGCACCGCTTTCATATATTCCTTTCCCTTTGGCATGCATACTTGCACTGTCTTGTATTCCTTTCACTTTGTTGTGCCTCTTGCATGCTCCCCTCCTTCTGTCATGCACACTTGCACTGTCTTTTTCTATATATCATGCCTCTTGCACACTCCTTTCACACTTCCATGCACACCTGCACTTGTTTCCTTCTTTCCAGGTTGCTCGCATCCTTTCCTTTTGGACTTCACTTTTACTTCTGCACCGCAAATTTATTTTATTCTTCCTTCTGTGCCACTAGTGCATTTTCTCCTTAATACTTGACTTTCAGTCTTGGCTTTGATCATCCCAATCTCCTTAGTTTTGCATAAGTTAAGTTTCTTCACTACGAATCCCAAAATGCCTTTCTTCTTTTGACAATGAGGTTTCACATTTCAATTTGCTACAAATCCCAGAATGCCTTTCAGCCTTTGCCTTTTAGCTTCGCAATTAACCTCAGTTGCCTTTCACCATTTCATCAGCTTGCAGAGTTATACAGAAGGTTGTTTTTGCTCACTTTTCACTTTCAGATCTCTGCCCCGCTTCAGCCACACGCACACCACTGGGTTCCTCTCTTTCTAACTCACCCAAGTAGTGCAGCACTGGTGGGCAGCTCCTCAGAATCTGTAGGCTGAGGTCAGGGTCTCATCATCTGCCCTTCAGACACCTCTGGGACCGGCAAACGTCCCAGAGGAACGAGCACTGGACTGGACACGGCCAACAATGAGCAACTTGCCTTACTCCGGTTCCATGGAGACACGGCTGCCTCACCACACTGCAACCCTCCAGCCACACCGGATCAGCATCTCAGCGTCCAGCTCTACTCTGTCCTTCCAGGCTTTCTATGCTGCAGCTTCCACTTTCCAACCAGCATCCCTAGCTCGCTCATTCACATGTGAGAAGTCACGCATTTTATAGCTGAACACACAGTCAAGTGGAGTCAGGTGTGAATGGTTACTTACAAATGCCTGACTCTGCCTAACTCTATTAGTGGGACAGTGGTTTTCTCTAAATTAGTGAACCCTTACGGTCCTTTAATTATGTAACATATTGTATAATGGATGGGATGCAGAATAACCTGTACTCCAAATAAGACTGACTTAGGAGGCTGGCAAGTTTTCATCCGACTGTTTTATTATCAATTGTCTAAAACAGGGAGTTACAACTGACATAAACCGACATCGCACAAGCTTGCTGAAGGCATTTCACATAAAAAACACTAAAGATTCATCATACGTGACATCACACTACATGGCAAACTAAGAAAAACCTACGGGGAATTGTGGTTGGCTTAAAGGGAACATCTAAGTATACTTTCTGTAAGGGATCGGGTTGTGATTGGTTCTCTACAGTCAGGTGGACAACTTATGCCCAGCCCTAGTGCAAGCCTTCTTCGTCAGTTACTAGATACACGCTATACCATTGGCTCTCAAACTATAAGGCCCTTCGTTATATGGCCTTCTACAATTAGTTGGCACACTTTTACCCTTCTGGAACATTTGGCTCACTAGCAGCATATAAGCTGGTACCTCTGGTGTTAGTGGGTGTACTTGACCGTGTCTCCCCACCCAATTAGCCCAATATCTCTCATCGCTCATGCCTTCTGCCATAAAATTGTCTTTGAACTCCGCCTTGAAGTAGTTTCTTGCTCCTGGGAATATATGGGAGTGTGAGCACACACTATCTCCAGTCTGGTGCTGCATGCCCACCTTCTATTTTCATCCACAGATCACGTGACTAAAGACAGTGAATTGGCCCATATTATAGCATTTCATTGTCATAAATGAAGAAACTTGGCAACCATGGTGTTCTTTCTCTGTACCTTGGTTCAGATTCCCACGATTACTGCCTTTAAAAATAGACAACCAAGGTCTTGGCTGTTTTGGCCTTTGATACCAAGCCAGGCATCCCTTCTCGTTCTTCCTTCGATCTTCAGCTAATTCATTGCTGCGACACATACATAGCCATTAATCCTTCTTTCTCCATGGGTTTGAGCTGACTAAAATTGTGACCTCAAATGTCCAGAATTCTATATAATGGCAGCACCGCCTGCAGTCTGTTCACTACATATAGCCAGCCTTTTGATTACTTAGTCTACTTGCGTTGCTGCATCTGTACAGTTATAAAATGACTTGTATTTTCTGCAGTGCTCTTCACATGAGCAATGTTCATTCCGCATATGAAAGCTTACTCGATTCTTTACTTTGTCGTCAGATTCTATAAGGACTATACATCCTCTTCTCCAGCCACATCTTTTGTGACGTCATCAACTTCCTTTTCTCTAATCGTCCTATTCCTTCATGGATTTCTTCCAGGAGATTGCCATCTCTACGGAGGTACATCATATAGGGTCTTCTTAATGGATACCTTTTCTAGAACGCTCTCCATGGAATAGTGACAATCACTGGTATTGTGCATGTCACGACTTCTGGTTTCTAGCATATAGGAAGAATGGGGGCGGGACTTCCTGCAGAAGCATTCAGCTGCTCCTCTACACTCCCCCCTCTGGTTGATTCATCTACCACTCCTTCAACAGTCTCCACATCTTGGGACCTTCTTCTTTGGAGTCCAAATCTTCACCACTCCCTTCAAGGTCCCTGCTGATTTTACATGTTCATCAATACTCCAGCTGCACTAGCCTTTCACACTACAAAAGACCCATCATCCCACATACTTCATATGGTTTCTTGGATGAAAGAACTTCGTTCCTTCAGGTGCGAAGATGCTGGCCTCTATATATTTTCTGATCTCTTCATCTGTCAACTCCTTGGGTCCAAACCCTGACTCGACATCGATCATCATCTTCATTCCTACTGCCTTCTTTGCCGTCTTTTTGTACTGTGTAATTATTATCCTGATCACACAGAATCCAAACATCATCACCAGTATTGCTCCAAGAAGCTTGACATTGTTCGGCATTCATTGTGGTACCCATGAGAAGATAGACGCAAACTAACTGTCATCTGCAATATCTTCTGTCTCATCTTCCATCTGATTGTATAGATTTGTCCGCAACGTTATGGCCTCCGTAATGGTCCCATTCTCGTCATCATGAGAAGGTATGAACATGCAACATGATGGCCTAATTTTGGCACAAACTCCTCCATCCATTGCTGTGATCATATCAAGAACATATCTGTTCTGAAGGGTCATGAGTCTTATGGCCCTCAATTCTTCCTTGATCACATTGAATCCCTGGTGGTGGTGATCATCTGCAGAAGCGCCCAGCAAGAGATTTGAAACCCCTTCGCATTGGCCCTCATCTGGATCCCAGGCATGAAGATGGTGGTGAATATCACTTAAGTCTGGCTAAACAATCTGTGCACATACGGAATAGCATCAAAAGATTCTATCAATTTAGCTGAAATATAATTCTCTGTCCTTGTTAGGTTGAGGAATTCGAGTGATCTTCTCATCAAGTGGGCATCTGCTTTTGGAAACTGTCCAATGTTCAGGTCACTCTTCGAAACTAATGCTGGACCATGAATAAGCACTAAGGAACACATCCCTCCCCGGGCAGTTTGATGTAGGCTCTGGACTCACAAGCCCAATAGTGGTCCATCAGAATTAGTGTTCCATCTTTCATGCCTGGTACATTAACAATTCGTCCACACTGGCGATTCTCTCCAACCTTCCTTGTACTATTATTTCTAAAACACAAGGATGCACGTTTTAAAGGTAATTTCTGTAATGGTCCTCCTTTGTCGTCGACCCATGTCAGCAACTTCGTAACCTTTGACCATTGATTCTTGCATTCATTTTCCGCAGTGTCTATAACTGGTTCATACTGTCCAGTTAAAGATGCTGCCCTGCACACAATCAGCCTTTCCGCCTGGAGTCAACACTGTTCCTTGACCTCTTTTCCAGCATCTCCGTATCTCTTCTTTATTCTTGCCATGGCAATTTAACATCTTGTTTTCTTCCATCCTGATTCCTGCTCCACTCATTGTTTGTTTGTTTGTTTGTTTGTTTATTTGATAATGCGCTCCGAACACTTGGCTAGCTGGGCGCAACAGAAATAAGAAGACTTAAAGCTTAGTTACAGCAGATACAAATAGTACAGTGTAGACAACACACTTTAGTCACCGCGTGTGGGTTACAGAGGTGCAGCGGTGCTACAAATGATGCAGGGGGATTTCATGACTAGGTTACAGATGATACAGTAGGTACAATAATGAAAGCGCCATGACTTGGTTACAATAGATACAATAGGTACATTAATGAAAGCGGTATGGCATGTGTAAAGGTGTTAAGTTTGTAGTTTACTGTGAGGGAGAAGTAGGTCCGGGATGATCAGGTGTTAGTGGTCATTTGTTCGTAGCTAGTTGAGCATGTTATGTCTGAATTTTCTGTAGGGTTGTTCAATTCTCATGTCTAGGGTAAGTGCATTCAGGAAGTGGCCGCTTTGACCGGGAAGCTGGAGCCGCCCACTTTGGTTCATTTGAATCTTGGAATCTCAAGAAGGTGGACATTGGCTGATCTGGTTGGTCGTGTTGAGGTTCTCCTATTTATTCTTTCTATGAGGTAAGGTGGTGCTATATTGATCAAATATTTGGAGGTGAGTGGTACTATTTTGAGAAGAATCCTGTCTTTTTCTTTAGCCAGCGGACATCTCTTCAGAAGTTAGAAATGTGCTCACTGTTAGGAATATTAAATGCTGCTCTTAGGGCATTATTTTGTAGCCTTTGCATTTTGTCTAGGATGTATTTGTTTGCGCCTAAGTATAGGGCGTTACAATAGTCCAGTTTGGACATTATTAGAGCTTTGGCAAGTGTGAGGCAACTGATTTTGGAGAGAAATGGATGACAGGCTCTAATAAGCTTACAGGTATACCAGAACCATAAAGCTAGCCAAATAAATATTCAGTAAGAAACGAATCGGAGTACTACTCACGTTTCCAATTCTTAACCAAGTGATGTCATTTAGGCATACTTGAGATACATCAGCATTTCTCTAAAGTTCATTTTCAAAGATTCCTGTGACTCCTGGCAAAGATCTGCACTCCTGCTATGATATCTATAAAGAGTGTCCATGGGGAGTCACAGTCCAAATGCAAATCTGCATTTATTCATTGGTTTGTAGCCTTATTGTCCTTCTTCTTTGTCATCGATCGAGTCTCCACATGCTGAAATTCTTCTTCTTGCCTTGCTTCTGAATTGATCGTTGGGGGAACTGCGGTCTCGCCGGCGTACATCTTGAGGTCGTTTAGGTGTATCCACGCTCATCTGCCTTGGACATTTACTGCTGAAGGAGTAACATTCTCCACAATGTATGTATGGGCCGTTAAAAAGTGTGGCTCGTGCCACTTCCTAGTGAAGTTTCTTATTAGAACAGTGTCACCAACAAACATTTTTGGTGCTGATAAAAGTTCAATAGATCTGGTTGCTGAATGGTTTTCATCTGTGTTCCGAGACCGACCCCCCTGGTGCTTGAGTTGATCTGAAATGACAGAGATACTAACGGTCATATATGTCAGATACGTAAGTAACTCATTTCCTAACATTCCTGCTGTATTCTCGGCATCACTTCTACTCCTCGATGGCGGGGTCAGAGGCGTTCTCATTCGCCTTCCTGTCACTAGTTCATGGGGTGTGAGATGGTGGTCCAAGCCAGGCAGATTCCTCAGGGCATATAAAGCTAAAGGCAGGCAATATAGCCACCCCTTCCTTAATGTTAACAATCTTGGCAATTCTTTCCTTAGGGAGGCCATTGAGTCTCTCACAGAATCCGTTTGCTTGCGGGTGATACGCAGAAGAACACTTGTGCTTAACATTTAATAACAGATTTATCTGTTCAAATACTTCATTGATAAAATGTGGCCCATTATCAGATCTCAACACCTCACACACACACCCCCCATCTTGGAAAGACTTCTCATACTAAACGCTTTGCTGCACAAGTGGCGTCAGGGTGTGTACACAGACCTGCCTCGATCCACCTGGAGAAGGGACACATCACCACTATAAGATACCTGTATCTGTTACATACTTGCAGCATTTCAACATAATAAATATGTAAATGCTGAAAAGGACCATTTTGATCGAGGAATTACTCCTCTAATCATTTGCAGTGTATACCCAGCAGTAAGCTTTTGACATACGATGCAATTTACTACATAAAATGAAACATGTTCTAACAAATTTGGTACAAACCAGTCTTCCACAATTGCTGCAGCAACACTTCCCCAGTGCTGTCCTGTCGCCATGATGCTTCTGTTGGGGGTAAAGAACACCCCCTTCGTTTCCATAATTCCTGCTCTTCCTGTGGCGCACTTCCTTGGATTTCCATTGAGCTTTTGGCAATTGATTAAATCCTTCTGTCACTACCATAGTCATGACTACCTTGTCCTTAACATTTGGAGTATCACAACTTGAAGTATCTGTTGAATATGTAACCATTTTTTCTCCTACATCTATGGCTTCAGTCCTGCAAGAGATAAAATCTGTACGCTTAGTATGAGCGGCGCATTTATCGACCACTATGGCTACTGGAAGCTGTAGTGCCTTAATAAGCCTGTCCAATAAGTATGCGTGCTGCATTGGAGTGCCGTCTGCATGGAGGTAGCCCCTGATTTTCCAATGCGCTAGCCCTGCCTGTATGGTTGATGTCACGTAGGCAGGGTCACTGAACACAGCCACTTCCTGCCCTTCATGAATCTTGAGCGCTACAATGAGCACCACTAATTCTCCTGCTTGCGCTGAAAAGTGAGATGGTAGTCTTGCACTTGCTACAACCTCAAACTCACCATTTGTTCTATGCCTTACTACAGCTGCGGCAGAAGGCCTTTCTCCACTAGTTTTATCAATTTTCAAAGAACCATCAATAAAGAGAATCTCATTCTCTTTAACAGTAGGTATATCATCACACAACTCAATATAGTTTGCACAGTCATGCACATGCTCGCCCTCAGTCACTGGCTGAATTTAAATCTAACAATTTTGATTTCTGTGTTTGAAATCATCACTTCATAAGCAGAAGCTGTCTGGGATGTTAATGTGCCATTGGGTTTCTCTAAAATGGTAAACAAAGCATGTTCTACAAAAGGCGTCATAGAGCAGCCCATTACAATACTTGTAGACTTGTCAATTGCGAACGTGGTGGCTGCCAATGACTGTTGACAAGGAAAGTGTCCTTTCATAACCCGGTCTAACATCCCACTATAATGTGCGAGGGGCTTGTAACCCAATGTAGTTCTCTTTGTAAGCACTGCTGTCATGAATGTCCCATTTGTGTGCGAAAATAAGAAAAACTCCTCAGCATAGTTTGGAATTCCTAAAACAGGAGCTGTCCAAATTGGTTTCTTCAACTCTTCAAAACCTTCCTCCATTTCCTCAGTCAATTCAATTTCAACCTTATTCACCTGTGCTTTCTTTAAATCCTGCAAAAGGGGTTTTGTGTATGAACTATAGTCAAACACCCAAGCTCTTACATAATTACATAGCCCCAAAAACTGTTGCATCTGCTTTACCGTGTCCGGTTTTGCAGTTTTCACAATCGCTTCAGCTCTTTCAGGTGTCACTTTCTTTCCCTCATGTGAAATCAGCTGTCCTATGTACAACACCTCATCTTGACAATATTGTAGTTTCTCTTTGTCTACCTTATATCCTTTGTCTTATAGGATAGTCATCAACTGAATTGAGTACTGTATGCACTAATCTTCTGTCATGCTACAGATTAAAATCTCATCTACGTACTGTATCACGGCACTTGAGGCAGCCTAGTATGTTTCAGATGAGTCTGGCAAAATGTAAATAAAGTCAAGTCTTGTGAGTCCTTGACCGACGGGATTGAGAAAAACGTATTTTTTCAAATCAATCACCTTGAGATATCATGCTTCTACTGTGATACTGCATAGTATTGTCGCCGGATTAGGAAATAAAGGAAACTCTGCATCCACAATCTGGTTAATGGCTCTCATATCTTGTATGAATCTCCACAACTCTCCCTTTGATTTTTTTGATCGGATACACTGATCGGATAAATCCCCTCATCAGCCTCTCGAGACATGGGATATTGTTTTGCTCGAGATAAAATCGCTCCTGTCTTCAGCTTTATCTTTCCTCCCCTATTCCTTTCAATAGGCCTACGTTATAAGGGCCTGTAGTATGCAAGGTGCTTGGCACTTTCTCCAAGTCTTTGTCAAAAAATGCTGGACGCTGCCGCATTATCGCCATACGCTGTGGGATCTCCCTTTTCTAAATTCTGATCCAATATGTAATGCTCATAAAGAACACTACTTCATCATCTGTTGGTTGATCTGTAAACATCTCATTGTCAGTCATGTTAGTCAATCTGCACCCTTCTTCAATAGCTATTACTGTTCTCCATGGTCTACTTTGGTCATCCGTTCCTTCGAGCATTGCCATTTCCCCTCGTACTATGGCTAAATCTAATTCTATAGGAATGGTCTGTCCCTCCTCTTCGTCCATAGGTATCTGGGGCCTAAACAGAAATTCATCAGGTATTCTCGTCATTCTTCCCACTAAGCCAGGTAGCCATGTGAATAGAATGCTCACCCCATAAAGACATACCTCTTGCTCTACTGGTTCTACTGGGACGCCTTGCAGAGCTATTTTCCCTGTAAATGCCAAAATGAATTTGCCCACATATAAATAGTGTATGCCAGGAGTAGAACACACTATCCCTTTGTCAGTAAAAGAAATTGTCATGATAAGTTTTGACATCAAATCTCTTCCCAAAATGTTAACTGGTGTCTGCCGTGAATACAGCAATGGAACAGACATGTCACACTCTCCTATAGAGACTGGTAATTCATCAGTAAATCGAACTTGACTTGTAGCTCCAGAGAACCCTTGAGCATTCATGGCAATTCCCGACATTTGATATTTTCCCTCTCGTATACATGAATGAGTAGTTCCAGTGTCAACTATACAAGAAAAAGATTTGCCTCCTATCGACCCTTGGTTCCTCTTGGGGTTCTGGTGTCACAGATAGTACTAAACACATCAAGTCGTCCTGTGTGCTGTCCTATTGTGGATACATACATACCCCTGTACTCGTGAAAGGATTTCCTCCCACCACAGTGACACCCCCAATTCTAGGTGTCAATAATTGTCCTGTGTTTGCATGCAGCTGTATCTGCATGGGGGTGTGCTGCGACTGCCCTTGCGGTGGATTCACTGGTGCTGGCTGTGTTGCTGTGCCTGTTGCATTTGTGTATGATACACTGCCTGATCTTGGGCAAACCCTTCCGTAGCCTGTGAGCTATATGATGGAGGATAAGCTGTCCCCCATCTTGAGAATTGCCCATTCTGTACATACCCTTGGCTCCTGCATTTGTGTGCAATGTGTCATGTCATCCCACAAGTCCAACATATAGGAGGAGCCTGTCTGACCAGTCCCCCTTGGTTAAACCCTCCCTGCACATTCTGGTTCTCATTCTGTGCATTCTGAAACCCACCTTGATTGTTTTGGAATCCACCTCTTCCTCTGTAGCCCATGCCTCTACCTTGTGATACAAACCCATTCCCTCCTCGGTCCATCGAGCGCTGACTATTTGCTTGTGATGTACCCACTGCTTGCTGCATCCCCAACCCTTCTCTGCTTGTCAATATTGCCCCTTCTATGCCATATTTTGACAATTTCTTCTGAACTAACTTGGCTTCCTCAAGTTTTCTAGCCACGTCTTTCTTCTTGTTTTTCTCCTGCAACAGTCGACAGTGACGCACTATAGTCAACTGTATTTCAGCCCATGGCTTTGCTTCCATTCCCACTAGCTTCTTGAGTTGCCTCTGTAACTGTTCGGGCAACCCTTGACATAAAATGTGGTCAAATACTGACACTGTTTTTCCCCGAGGCTTGCACATTTCAAAAGTCGAGCGCTCTTGAATGTCCTGAATGTAAGCAAGAGGATATTCGTCTTCTTTCATTTTACATGTCATGATTGTGCCCATGTCTGATGTGTCAGGATACTGTATTCTGATAGCTTGCCAAACATATGCTCTGCAATTATTAAACGGTGTGCCATTGTGTGCTGTGTTCTGTGCCGTCACGCTTGAATAGCCTGCTCTCATCCAAATGTCATCAGCTCTTTCCCCAAGAATGGCTGCTATGGGACCCCTAATGTCCCCTATTGCCAAGTCATTTCCTCCTGTCAATTTTTCTAATTCATAAATCCATTTTCCCTGACCCGTTGTCAAACTCTGAAGTTTGCATCTTAAATAATCCTTATCCATCGGTGGCCATGGAATATACTGTCTTGCTCCTCCTTTTTCCAAAAAGGGAAACTGTGTAAATCTTAACCCGCAAACAGCTCCCATTGTCTGCCTATCCATGGTGGGGACCATGGTTCTTCACTGTCTCCTTCCTGGTAATAATCTTAGCCTGCTCACATATGGCGGCGATACACCCTTCTCGCTATATGACCATCCCTTGGGATGCTCTGGATATGCTATGGGATCTGGTGTCCTATCCTTAGGTTGCTCTAAAACGGACCATCTCACTTCCTTGTCTGTCTGCAGGCTTCCCTCTGGGGCACATGCACCTCCTCACTCTTCCCAGCGGAAGGATTCTCTCTCTTCGTCTGACATGTCTAGTCCCCAACTAGTGTGACTCTCGTCCCCTTCACCCTTGTCTAAGGTCAGTCCGCTTAAGGACAGGGCTCTATGCTTGAGACTGAATGGATTTTCCCCTTCACCTTGTAACTTAAATGCTAGGTATTGGTCTCCCTTCCCTCAGCTTCCCGATTTGCTTAGTTCCTTTAACTCTTGATAGGCCTTATCAATCCTTCTTCTGATACTTCCTATATTAAGATTCTCTTCGTCTAATGCCACTCTAGATGCCCCTGATGTCGCTCCCTTTAACGGAAGCAACTCTTCTATTCTTTCTTATTGTATTACTGGACTCGGTTCCATTAGCTCCTTTTGAATGAGCTTAATATCATGCTCCCGCTGTCTCCTCTTACGCTCTAATTCTTTGGATGATTCTCTTCTCTTTCTTGCTTCCCATCTACCTCTCTCCTCTTCTTGTTTTATCTCCTCCTTTCTTACTCCTTCTCTCCTTTCTTCCTCTTCCCTTCGTCTGTGTACTCTTTTATCCCTTCATTTCTGCGCGTCCTCCTCTTCTCTCTTCCTTTCTTGCCAGTCCCGTTCTTCCATTGCTCTCTGTCTTTTATCATACTTTCTTTGCTCCTCTGCCCATTCCTCTTTCCTTTGTTGCTCTTCTTGATACATCTGTTCTCGCCTCTGTCTGATCGGTCTTTTGTATTCGTCTTCCTTTAATCTCTTTTCTCATTCTCTATCTTTTCTATCCTGTTCGTCCTTATCTTCCGTTTGCCTAACTTCCTCGATACTTTTTCCCTCTAGCTTGAGTAATATCTGCCCTCCCATCCATTTGTTCTGTACGAGTGTTACCTCATCAGCTTCATCCTCTTCTCCTTTGCATCCCTTAATTTCTCGTTCTCTGTCGATACATTCGATCGCTCACTTTTCTCTTCCTTGACCTGTAAGATCTTAAAGATCTCCTCATTTCTCTAACCTTCATCTGGACTGTCGTCACTGCTGTAAGCGGGCGGTTCATATATCAAATTACTATACCCAGTGGCCACTTTCAGTTTCCTTAATGGGCACAACCCTTCGTCTTCCTTTTCAACGCCTTTCAATTCACATGAGGAAAGTGGAGCAGAAGGCTCGACACCTTCCTCCTTACACTGGTTCAGCATCCACTGCTCAGGTGGCAGATCCTCTCTCTCTTCCTGGTACATTTTCCAGAGCTCTAAAATAGCTAATCTTTTCTCTAATTTCTTCCCCATGTACGCAACATGCAAGTATGTGGTCCTGTGTTGTAATACCGCTTTTGACAGCGATCCCCTTGCGGCCATGGAATGAACATCTTATCTGCCGTGCCTTTCACCCATTCCGCACTATACTGTTTGAGCTTGGGCATGTGTTTAGCAGTGTCTTACATAAATCCATCAAAGGAGTAATATCTCCCATTTTGAGGAGTCTCAATTGACTGTCAATATTTACCAGGTTTTATAAGATACTTTCACAAAAACACCAAATATGAGTGTGCTCCAATAATTACCACTCGAAACCTCTATTTTTCAATGATTTAAATCTACCGCTGGGTTGGTACCAACAGTTTCCCTAGATAGACAATATGACTTCTTCTCAGTGTCTTTACATATATGTCGCTCTTCGACACCTTAATTCAACACAAATTCACAAACAGACAAACTAGTCGACTCTCCACATTTAACCGCAGTGATCACCCTTACTCTTCTTGCCCCTAATCAATACTCTTATTACAGACTTTAGATGGTTATCTTATGCAGACCTGCCCTGCACGTAGTCTAGTTTACACCGACTGGAGTGTATAACAATCTCTTCTAAAACCCCTTCAGCTAGGACTCTTGGGCATTATATCTCTCTCTTTATACAATATTTCCTGTTACTTTCATTACTTTCGTTACTTTTAAATTACCACAATCCCGTTCCCTTAGTTTGCCATTCCCCTCAATCTACTCACCATTCACTTGTTTAGATTGAGGCCTTCGATATCAACTCCTCCAATCAACCACTTTCACCCTCTGTCCACAAAGCGCCTGTGGAAACCAGGTAGAGATTTCATCAAAGAGGGACCCTGCCCACCGTCTTGATTTTCTAGCAAAATTCTATATCGGCCGTTCTTCACAGGAAACCCTGTGATGTGCTGGCTAGATGGCCAAGGATGTCCAATCATCCGAAACACTGGAGTGAATAGGTTGATGGATCTTTTTTCCAACCATCCGACATACTACCAAGTGAACCCTTACGGTCCTTTAATTAGGTAACACGTCTTATGATGGATGGGATGCAGAACAACTCGTACACCAATTAAGACCGACTCAGGAAGCTGGCAAAGTTTTCATCCAAGTGTTTTATTATCAATTGTCTAAAACAGGGAGTTACAACGGACGTCAACAGACGTCGCACAAGCTTGCTCAAAGAATTTCACATAACAAACACAGTTTTATACAAAAAAAGTGTCATACGTGACGTCATACTATGTGGCAAACTAAAAAAACCTATGGGGAATTGTGGTTGGCTTAAAGGGAACATCTAAGTATACTTTCTGTAAAGGATCGGGTTGTGATTGGGTCCCTACAGTCAGGTGGAAATCTTATGCCCACCCCTAGTGCAAGTTATCTTCATCAGTTACTAGATACACGGTATACCATTGGCTCTCAAACTATAAGGCTTTGTGTTAGATGGTCTTCTACAATTAGTTGGCACGCTTTTACCCTTCTGGAACATTCGGCTCACTAGCAGCACGTAAGCTGGTACCCCAGGTGTCAGTGGGTGGACTCAACCGTGTCTCCCCACCCAATTAGCCCAATATCTCTCATTGCTCATGCCTTCTGCCATAAAATGGTATTTGAACTTGGCCTTGTAGTAGCTGCTTGTTCCTGGGAATATATGGGAGTGTGAGCACACGCTATCTCCAGTTTGGTGCTGCATACCCACCTTCTATTTTCATCCACAGCTCACATGAATAAAGACCATGAAACAGCCCATATTATAGCATTTAATTGTCTGAAATGAAGAAACTTGGCAACCATGGTGTTCTTTCTCTGCACCTTGGTTCAGCTTCCCACAATACCTGTCTTAAAGAATAGATAACCAGTTCTTGGCTGCTTTGGCCTTTGATACCAGGCCATACAGCCCTTCTCGGCCTTCCTTCAATCTTCATCTAATTCTTTGCTGTGACACTAACATAGCCATTAATCCTTATTTCTCCTTGGGTTTGAGCTTACTAAAATTGTGACCTCAAATGTCCACAATTCTATGTAATGGTGGCACCGCCTGCACTCTACTCACTACGTATAACCAGCCTTATGATTACTTAGTCTACTTGCGTTGCTGCATCTGTACAGTTATAAAAATGACTTGTATTTTCTGCAGTTCTCTTCACACGTGCAATCTTCATTTCGCATATGAAAGCTTGCTCGATTCTTTACTTAGTCAGTAGATTCTATAAAGACTATACATCCTTTTCTCCAGCCACTCTTCTCAGTGCGTCACGCTCATCTTTTGTGATGTCACAAACTTCCTTTTCTCTCATTTTCATATTCCTTCTGGGATTTATTTCCAGGAGATTGTCATCTCTACAGGGGTACATCATATAGGTTCTTCTTAATGGATACCTTTCCTCGAAGGCTCTCCACGGAATAGTCACAATCACTGGTGTCGTGCATGTCGTGACTTCTGGTTTCCAGCATATGGGAAGAATGGGGGCAGGACATCCTGCAGAGGCATTCAGCTGCTCCTCTACACTAAGTTTCCCTTACTTTCCCCGTGTTATTCCTATGGGTAATCTTTACTGATCTTAGTTGCCTCCTCCTCGTCTCAGTATTTATTGGAAATGGGGAGGGGCAGATGGGGTGAGATTGTAGATGCCCCATAAAGGGTGAGGGAGAGTAGATTGGGGTAGTTTTGGGACTGGGGGAATACTACGTCTTGCCCTTGGGTATGCTCTTCCCAATCACTTATAAACCTCCACTCAGGTGATCCTCCCTCACTTGTCCACCCCCAGGGTCGGGATCCAAAAGCGATGTCCCTTCTCTGGCCACCTGAATAGAGGATCCCGGGGGAGTAGATGGGAGAACACTGTCAGGTTTCTCACAAGGCCCAAATTAAAGCATAATGGAGAACAAATGCGCTTATCCAATCATCACAGAGTTTAACTTGCTCATGCACGGAAAGCCCACCACGACCTAGTTCCATCCAAAGTGTGTCTGACTAGGCAATCTAAATCATGGCCATAAATAATGGTCCCTAGAACCAGACAATATTTCAAAAATACATCCATATACTATGATCAGATTACAGTGGTAGTAATGCTCACAAGCTAATAATCAATTAAACAAAAGACACACCAGGAGGAAAAAACACCCACACCCACCAACATAAACAGAAACAAAATGTAATGTGATATGGAATTTGTATAGCATCTAATGCCATTGATATGGTCTCAAAGCGATGTAGGTGAACGCTCTTGGAGGTCCAAGTACATGGTATGAGAGATTGGTCAGAGGATTATAGAATGCGTGTGTGCATTTGAACCAGTGTGAAGGTAGGTAGGGGTGGCTAAGTCCCTGCTAGCGAACCATGGAGAACTGGCTTGTGGATAGGTGCTGTGATGGGCTGTCAAGAGACTATGCAAGTCAAGGAGACTGATTATGTGTCCAGCTTGACCACTTTTTTATCATGGGATTTAGCTGCACTTTAGTGGCAGAAGTGATGTGCGATATGAGATAAATTGTTGATGATTGCAGATGTGTGTGAGTGGGTGGCCATGCCTCGGGATGGATAGGACTATCTTCCATCGAAATGGAGTGCAGTAGGTACCCGCGAGTCATGGTGGATTATTTGTTTTGATGACGGAGTGCAGGTCCTGGAATACGGGTCCAAAGCACAATAGACAATATATGCATAGTCTTGATAATTTGAAAACTTCACAATATTCTAGAGCACCAAAATAAACATAAAAAACAGATATACCACAACTATTGTAGATCAGTTATAACATTTGAGATAGCAGCCCATCAAACATATTTATCAAAGAATCTATAGACATATGTAGCCAATACATTATGCATTCCAATGTTGCAGGATCAGATATAACTATTTGCCAACGATCCATATTTGATGTCCGGTTTCGATTTTCTGAGTTTACAAATATTTTTTCCAACGTAACTTTTATATTCCAGTATTTTAATTTAACCTCTTATAAATGCTGGGCGCATTCTTATGGCAATGATACTGTAAAAAACTTTTTGGGATAATGATACATCTTGCTGCAAAGTTACAAAGTTGTTAATTAAAATGGAATGGAGAAACAAGTTAAAGAAGAGTGAGATGGTAAATAGAGGGCCTAGGTTAGGCTTTAATACCCGGGTTGCATGTACATAGTTGTGTCTAGATAGACTCTTGTGGTGTTTGCTTTAAATTGCAAGGTGATGGGAATATCTGCAAATGAGCTTTCAGAATAGACAAACAGCTTTCCAGGCATATTTCATGCAGCAGCTAAAACAATTTGGTTTCAGATTCATTGTGGCTGGTCTAACATTATTTAAAAATTGCCTCTTCCTCAAAATCTGATGTTTTAAGAGTACTTGAGTCGCATTAGTGTAGGTATGAAATTGAAAACCAAAATAGACGGAGAAGTTCATTTAGAAACTATAAAACAATGTAACAAATATTAAAGAGGAGCAGCAAAAGACATAGGGCCTCATTATGAGTTTGGAGGTAACCATGCCGCTATCTGCAGCATGGCTGCCTCCAAACTCGTTCCAACTCCGGCCTGGTGAATGAAGCAATTACCGGTCCATTCCGAGGTCGGCGGGACCAGTAATTCCCCATTCACCAGGGCCATTCCCCATTCCCATTTGAGCCCCTATAGGGCTCAATGGGAAGGCGGCAATAACGGTACCGCAAATTGCGGTACCGTTATTGACCCCGGTATCCCTTTGCGGGTCCTGTCCTTAACAGCTGCAAAAAACAGGCGTTACGGAAGGACCCACAAAGGGAACTCGTAGTAGGGCGGTAAGGGATTACCGGCACCGGTGCCCTTACTGGTGCCGGTAATCCCTTACCGCCCACCTCGTAATAAGGCCCATTATCCTTAAGGGTCTCCCACAGGTTACTGGCAATGAAGGTGTCAAACAAGGCAATGGCCTGCTTGCGCTGCATTAGGACACTAATATCTTTTGAGGTCACCTCTACAGGAAATTCAACAAGTATTATAGCAAAGCCACGGCCTAGTACTTTTTATAATCCTCAGCCATTCATTCATCTAGATGTCAAGTAGAATTTCAATGAAAAGAATATGGTAGCAGAAGCCTTAGATGAACTGAGGTGGGCAGCAAATTGCAGAAGAAGCAGCAGTGACAAGAGTGAATTCCATGTCATCCAGGGTGTTATCAACTGGTGCATTGGCCAGTGTTGCTACGTAAGGCCTATAACAGATTAAATATGGTTGGTCCTTCTTAGTCAAATCTCTATGATCCTGTAAAGAGGTGGAAGATCCAACCTGAACGACAGGCCAGGCACATATGAATTGGTTTCTCTGAGCAAATGCTGTTAGAAGGTTTAGTTGCTGGCAGATCACCCAAGGTACTTTCCACACACCAATCATTCAAATCTAAGTTGCTGTGTGCATATATTTGTATGTATTGCGCATATATATTATATATGTATTATTTATTTTGGGTTGAAATCCTTAGTATTAAATAGCACAGCCCTATAAGACAAAGACAATTTTCTGGAGCAAAACCTTGAATTGCAGCTAATTTTCATGCCCACAAGGCATTGCTCATTTAGCTCTGAACTGGAGGTGACCTTCCATTTAGGATTACTGGGTGGTGCTGTGGCATGTGTGACTTAGCTGAAATAGCTCATGCTATTTTCACATTTTAGGTGGAAGGACTTTCCACGCCTTTATAAACCCACCATAACTTTACTGGTGTTATAATTATAATCAGCATCAGGATTTGAACCTGTGTTGCTCTGCATTGCGTTGTCTTGCTTCCAAAACAAACGTGTTGCCCCTGAGCTATCCCCCCTCAATGGTCCAACTACAAAGGCTGTCTGAATATAGTGCACTGATCATTCCTAATAAGGGTGAAACAGATCTGCAGTTACCTGCATTCTTGAGAACTGTTTGTCTTGAGTTGAAACTCGTGTATACAATAAGACTTCCCTATAAGGCAGACGCTTTTCTGGAGAAGAGGCTTGCATTTGAGCTAATTTGCATACCCACAGTGCATTTTTCATGTGGCTCTGAACTGGAGGTGAGCTTCTAGTGATGGCTACTGCATGGTACTATGGCATTTGGGGCATGGCTGGCAGGAGTATCTTATTCTACGATTTGTGTCAGTGAAGAACCAGTCTTTTCTATTGTTCTGCATGCCTTGCAAAGTTAGCTAGGTGTGTGTGCTTTTTGTTCCTGTGTTTCTAGAACCATGCACAGAGCAGCACATTGCACACCCCAAACAAAATACTGTTAGCTACTACCCGATTTACTATCACAATACCCACACACCACAGGAAAAATATTGTTCAATACATTCAAGGATGGGGGATCCATATGAATCTATTCCGTGCTTGTATTTCTATCAGGCATACAATGTTCTGATGGACACATAAATAATTTGCTGCTTAGAAATGCTCTTCTGCACAGTGACAGACATGGCATCTGAATTATAGTAATGTGTATATATAATCAGTCCTAATCAGAACTAACTGTAGGGTTACAGCCCAAATGGTTGGAGGAACAGTCTGCCACACCCCAACCGCCCTCATAGAACACAGAGAATACAACACACAGCTTTCCCAGCACATCTCAAGACGGTCAATATTGTCATTGGGTGCTTTTAGGTTGCTACTGGGGCCAGCGGTGTAGCGGGTGATCAATACTCACCACGACGATGCTGGATTCTATAGAAAGAGTCAATTCCAAGTGTCCCGTATTCATAGCTTGGCCAACTACTGGCCACCATCCTCTCCTTTTGGCCTACTGTACACCGTGTTTTTTGTGTATACTTTGACGATGCTGGATGTCACCGGGCCTGCGGCCACCTGCGGTGTCCCATGAAGAAATGTGCTGTGGGAGGTGGCTGCATCCTCTTCAGTCCTGAAGAGGGTTTTCACCTGTGTAAGAGTGAATGAATATTGAGACTTTCTGTTATGTTCGAATGGAGGGCTTTGGTTTCTTCCAACCCCTCTGCACCCACTCCCCCCTCATCTGTACTGCACTGTATGGCACTTTAGAGCCCAAAGTGGAGCTGCTTGATATGAAACAATCAGGAAACATGAAAACAAGTCGATATCAGTGGACACTACAATTTTAAAAAAACTATGGTTTGTTTGTTTGTCCCACCACATAAGTGGTTTCTAGTGTGTGGGCTGGTTGTTATAAAATTCAACTTTTTTTCTCAAAAAACAAAATCCTGATGCTATTCTTAAACATAAACTAGTTTGCCAATCAGGATGTGCTTTTGTTTTACTTCAGTTTCTATTTTCCAGTAATATCCAGGGGAACTCCAGATATCTTGACCCAATAAATAGGGAGGCTTCTTTATTACCTCAATGCATACGCTTCCCCCTCTCTCAAAAGGAATGACTGGGATGAGTTAGGGTAGCAAGTAATGAGGAGTACTGCTAAGTGTCTGGACACAATTCAAGATTAAACGTGGTCACTGTCATGATCAAGCCAGATTTTGATAACCCCAGTCACGTATGACAACTGGGGTCTCCTTTCACAGGGAGACTTTTCCCCCCGAGAGTGCAGCCTGCAGAGAACTCCAAGGACCCGTCAGGCTAGGGGCTCAACTGAAAAGGCAGGAGCAACCAGCAGAGCTAGAGAAGGGAAAAAACAAATACACAATATCAGTTTTCTTCTAATGCTCAGACTATATAGACCACACCTCCCTCAGGCACTACCCAACTCCTACCTGCAAAGATGCCGTTGATGAACCTACTTGTAAGTTCCTGCCAAGGTAGTCCAATAAGTTCAGGATACCAAAAGGAAAGAATGTCACAGTGTTCCAACAGAGTTTTCTTTGCAAAGGATACCTGACCCTTTCAGCATGAAGGTGCAATCTAGGGGCAGGGCAGTTAGTCCAGTTCCAGAATGCAAGAAGATCTCAAAGTGAGTCTCTGAGCCAATGATCAGAAAACACAAAATATTTTCAAAAAACAAAACCAAGGAAAACCAAATAGTACCAAGTACAGTTATGCCAGGACAAATAAAGAAAAACCAAAGCAATCCGAGGCGTAGAAACATGAATCTGTGGAGACCAGGAGAAGAATCCGATGAATACAACAGACAAACATTTCCACACAAAAATGTGTCCCAACAAGAAAGTTATTTATATGTGAAAATGAATCACTATTATTTTAACAAAGGCGCGGAAGTGTTAGGCGGTTTTCTATTTCACACCTATCTAGTTAGACCCAGTAATCTATAGATATTAATCATAAGATTTATAAACCTTTAAACTTTTTTCACCAATCAAGAAACAAAATGTATTGTTCATTTGGTTAGATGTAAATTGCCAATATTTTCTACCAAGACAGGCGGACAATAATTACAGAGGGTCTCATTACACGGTAGGTGGTAAGGGTTTACCGGTAAACCCTTACCGCCTTACTACGAGGTCCCTTTGCGGGTTGGAGAATTTAACACCTGCTTTTTGCAGGCGTTAAAAACCAACCCGCAAAGGGACCAGGGAGCTAATTACGGTACCGCAATTTGCGGTGCCGTAATGAGCACCTTCCCCATTCCCATTATGCCCTATGGGACAAAAATGGGAATGGGGAAGGGCAATGGGGGAAGGGGGAATTACCGCCCCACCAACCTTGGTATAGGGCGGTAATTCCCCTTTCCACCAAGGCGGTGCCGGTATTTTACCGGCATCGACCAAGGTGCTAATAGCTAATAGCACCTTGGTCCACCGCCATCCGTGTAATGAGGCCCAGAGATTTTAAATTTGTAGAATAAAACATTCAAAGATTATTCAATTTCAAAAATGCATAAAAATTTGCAAAAACAGGAGGACAAACCCAGAAGAAATTAAAATTACAAACCATTATCAAGGTGCTTCTCTAGCTAGCTAATAGGTGATACAACTAGAGAATCCTGCCCATTAAGCAGATTTATTGGATATGGGGTCTACCGATGGGGTCTATGTCGGTCTCAAATTCTAAATGTCGGAGATGATGAGCCTATTAGTGCGTGTGTCAACTTGCCACGCTAGGCTAAATACGTTTCGGCGGTGGTTGCCAGGATGATTCTGCCTTTCTCAGGACAAAAAAGAGAAAAAACTTGGAACAACCCCTGAGGAACAGAATTAAAATAATTACTTGTATGTGGGGTCTTCTGCATCATGTACAAAATTCACTGTTGTGAGATTGTGTGATGCCCACTATGTGATTTGAAAAATAAAATGAAAAAAAGAAAGGAAAGAGTGGATAGATATCTTCCCAACTAAATCCACCTACAATGCATACCACACCTAACGTGCTTTTAAACTCGAAAAGGAATTCGAAAGAGAAATTGAGGGATAGGGACGAGCACCCGCACATAGTGCATTACTCTTGTGACACTGCAAGCAAGAATAAGGAATCCCTAGGAATAATGGTAAAGTGGGGGTATTCTAAATCTCACCCTCTGTGTAAGAACAAAGAGTGGACTGGCTCTGCGTGGTGGCAGGACAGGACGTGAGCTTAATAGCTAAAATATACGGGAGGCATTTGGCAAGGTACAAATCCCCTATCATTTTCAAGAACAGTTAATCAGAGACCATTTCGTGGAGTGGAAAAAGATCAATGTGTGAGACAGATCTAACAACATTGAATAGTACCCGTATCATATGTGGCGAATTGGACCAAACAGATCGATTTGGGTAAAAAAAGGCACCCCGTTAACAGACTTGTGAGAGCACAGATGAGCGCTCTATCTGGGAATGTAGCAAGTCCTGTCCAAAAGAGGAAAAAGAAGAAGGACGGGTAAGGTATATGGAGGGAGAGGGGACAGCAGGAGTCAGATGGAGCTTGTAGGCTGAAGAACAACCTTATACTAACCTCAATCCGCTTGATTAAGATGAGGTGCTACTTACGTCAGGGACAGAGGGCTCTGTCAGTGTGCCTCTCTGTGGCTTATGCTGTGAGACATAGTGCATCGATTCCCAAGATATGGGGAAGTTAGCTAAAAAGGGCAAAGGAACACTGTATTATAGCGGTCCCGTATTGAGCTGTATTTCTAATGTGAACGGAAGCTGACGTATATTTGCGGCTCCCGGCTAGTCCAAATAAGCTGCTTACCTAGCTGTGTAGTCTCTCTACAGAGATATGCATATTGCTCTTCAGAACAATAGGAAAGGTAGCCGTATAAACAGGAAATCCACAACATCACGTGATTTGCCAACACTCTGTATCTATACCGTATGTCTAGTGGTGAAGGAGGTCATGATTTGATAGCGGCCATCTTAGAGAGAAGTTCTGCTTGTGTGTTCTACTAGCAAATCCCCAGTCGTTAGGTAGCCGCCAACAGGGATTAGAAAGAGCAGTACGGGAAATGGAAGCCGTGTTCAGGGGGAGCCAAGAAATCCATCAGAAGGGATCGATCGCCAGAACAGACTAGGGCAAGGCAAGGTCAGGGTCCAAAAAACGAGAGCAATAGGGTCTGGAAACCAGCAAAAAGGCAAGAAGAACAGGACATCAGAAAGGCTGCTTGCCGGATGGAACGCAACCGTTAAGGAGCGCTGCCCGGCAAGTTCTAAACGCTCAAGTGCAAGCGTCTTCCAGGTTGCGTTGGAAAGCAGAACACGTGACAAGTCACGTGCGCAGATTCCAGGGCTTGCTTCGAAACGTAGTCTGTGAAGATCGAAGCGGTGTTTGCTGCCCTAAACACCATGGCAGTCGCCACCGTTGGTGTTGTCTGGCATGAAAAGAGTGAGAGGCCTTCGGGAGCGGGTGAACCATGACAGTCACTGACTTTCCTAGTAAGAACTTCCAATGACTGTGTCTACATGGTTTCCAAGCATGGCAAGTCAGCAAAGTTGCCGAATGTAGACCTTCCACGACAACTCTCAGGGGCCTGTGGTGCTTTCAGACAGGCTTCGTTTTTTTGGCCAACACATATTCTGGAATGTTTGTTTGGCTTTTCAATTAAAATGCACTCACCTATAAATCCCAGCCTACCATCTTTGTTGTCAACCATGATAAGGGACCACGTGGCCGCTCTGAGGCAGGCATCTGAAACAGTGGCATACCGAGCGGGGGGCAGCTCCCCCCATGGCTGTTTCAAGAGTCAGACCGGGACATTTGCAGAGGGACACTTCTCATATTTGCCACCCTCATTGAAATCACAATGAGGGTGCAAAACAGGAATGGTTCCCTGCTGTCAGGCCAATGAGGGTGCCGAGCAGGTTCCTGCTTAGCGCCCTCATTTTCCTGATACACACAGCAAAAAGGTGTCCGTGTCCCACCCTGCTCTGACCCACTGCAGCAGCTGCAGCCTGAAGCGGTGCGGGACACGGACACGAGACAATGCTGTGTGCTCCAGTGTCGCAACACCATTGAGCAGATCGGGCTCCAGCCCCCCTCCTCCCTGACATTTGGGGCTATATTCACTCAACCTGGCTGACCTACAGAGCCGTGACCAGAAAGAACAGGAAACGGCAACTGGGCTTCATTGTTACCAAAGGCCTTGCAATTACTAACATAAAGCATTTCACTGTTAGCACCTTATTTCATATGCAGACATTTGTAGGCAATTGAAATCATGATGGCGGTGAGTACTTGCATGTGAGGGGAGCGATTGCAGGGTAGGAGGAGACAGGAGACCGCTGATTCTCTCAGCAGTCTTTAAGTGTGCGGTTTCAGACAAGAAGGACAGAGTTAACTGCTTGTAACATAGAAGCGATCTCCAGAATAGTCTGATTAGAATGTGTAAAGAAGTCAATGCAGAAGTCAATGCCCGCACACAAGTAAGTGTTCCCCTCCTTCACAGTCTCTGAAGTTGGCGCCTCTCCCAACATTTGAAGGGTTAGCCCCCTGCTGGAATGTTAGCCTAGGTGCACCCCTGGCATGCTCTGCCTTCAGTTCAAGTCCTCTGCGCATTCACTAGTCTGACTTCAGAAAGAAGTCAGGTCATTTCTTTCTGGAGTTGGAGTAAATCCACTCTAGAAAGAAATGATCTGAATTCTTTCAGAAGTCAGACTAGTGAACGTGCCCAGGGACTTAAGAAAGTAACGCTCTAGTTGCAGCGCCCGTGCCGCCCTGTAAGTAAAATGTTACTTTCTGTCTGTCTCCAGCCCCACTACGCATGACAGAAAACCAGGGAGCTCTCCTGGTTCCCTGTTAGCGTGGTGGAGGAGGAAGTAGGCTGGCAGGGTGCATTGTGGAGGCCAGGCCAGCACTGGAACAGGTAAGAAAATATTGTTTTATGTGCAGGTCTATGTTTATGTATTCCTGGTCTGTGCTGTGTGTTTATGATGTATGTGTAGTGGATGACTGTTGTGTGATTGGGTGGGTGTGGGCGTGTGTGGTGGCAGTGGAAAAGGAGGAACAGATTTTGGCAGGTGGGGGTGAGGGGCGGTCTGCCATAATGGCTCTGCCACTTTTTTTTAATGGGCATCCATGATAAACCAAGCATTCTATGTGTTATTACTTGGCTAGCCTGGCATTTTGGGGGCAGCCAATCTAGTCCTTCCTTACTGTGACATGACTATTTTTCTGGGCATCCGGTCCTGGACAACTGTGCTGCCTGACTGCCTGTAGAACAGCGGTCTGGAGCAGGACACAGACACACCCTAAACGCAAACTGGGGGCATAGCAGGAGCACCCTTCGGGTCCCGCTCCAGGCTGTTGATGGCACTGCAGGCCCAATAAGGGGCAAAGCAGGAGCACAGCTCCATGTCCCACCTTTGTCCTAATGTTGCAGGGAGAGTGTGCAGCGTCAGGTCCCCCCCCCCCCCTTGCACTGCTGGAAACTCCCCTGATCTGAAACCCCTGTACGTTGTAATTGGCAGAACTGTGCAAAGGCGAGGGAACTGATACATGGACTATACACGAGCATCACTGCCGGCTGTATAAACAATGGGATACGTGTTGAGAGCGTCAGTCTTTATCAGCTTGGAAATCCTGGCAGGGCGGATGCCCACGGGCAGTCCTCGTTGTTGCTGGCTGTGGCGGGTCTGTCTCCGTCGTGCCTCGCCCTGTCGCTTTCCATGCACGCCTGTATTATTCATGACCCTATATTCCAGTACATCACTCTGAGGGTTTCCTACAGGCCCGCATTGCTCATCGACTCCCTCTGATCCGTGTGCTCACCCGTGCACGCCCCTGTCACCAGGCCCGGCCCATTACTTATTTGCATGGAGCGCCGCAGGCTGGGATACTTGTTTAGGCGGCATTTTGTGAACTATGATTGTTAATTTGACAGCTGGGCCGCTAACTCTGATAAGGATGATAGTTCACGCACGTGTGTGGCAGCGCGCGCGAGATGCGTCGGTGCCTCATCTGACAGGGGCCCGCGCGAGACCAGTGTTATGCCACGCCGCTCTACCTCGCTAAGCCACGGCGAGGCGTGCGCGTGTGGCCGCGCGTCCCCGCCACCTCTCAAGCGCGCCTCCGCCGGCTCTGCACGTAGAGGGCGGGGGGCGCGCTCGCTCGCCGGCTGCGCTGCCTTCCTTTGCTGCCGTCCCTCCTCCAGCGCGAGCGCCCTCTCTCCGCCCTCTTTGTTTTGTTGGTGTCCCCGCCCCCTGGAGCCGTGCCTTGCCGCTGCACCTGCTGCCGTGCCTGACTTGATCCTCTCCATCCCTCTCGCCCTCCTGCAGGACCAGTGTGCTCCTCCAGCGGATACAAGAAGGCGGATGATGAGATGTCCGGGACCACCTCCTCCGCGGGCCCCGCTCTGGACGGGACAGCCCGGCTCATCCAGCTCAGCCAGCCCCAGAGCAGCAAGTTCCGAGACAACCGCGTCAGGTAAGCCGGGCGAGGGGGCAACTGGGGGCAGAGACACGCATCCACGCCCAGCGGGCAGACCATCCTTCCAGGGGTGTAGCCACTCACCACAGCTGCCACCTTCACGCCAGCACCAAAAAAGTTAATAAAAAAGGGGGCACATGGGCTGCACAGCGTGGCCGATTCAAGCAGCCTAGCAAAAAGTATTTGACTAGATTGGTTTTAATGGTCGGAGAATGAAATAGTGCTCAATTGCAAACCCTTGTCAGTTTCCGGTCTTCAGGTAATGACTGACCCTTGCTCCAGACTTGCCCTTTGATCGCTCCGTGCCTCCAGCCTGCGATGCGAGTGATCTCTGCTTTACACGCGCCGATGATGGCTTCTGGTTTGTGGAACATGGGCCGCCCTTACACGATCTGCATGTGCGGGGGAAAAGTATCGCTGCAAAGCAAGTTACCTGTGAATACCCTAAAGGAAACATGTTCGGCGTCTTCGTTGAGCCTATAGTCACATTTTCTTTTAGGAGGAGAGTAGAGGATGCCATTTATGCAGACGAAAAAGCTCCACCTACCAAACCCACATTTCAGACCAAGTCAAAACTCTCTGCAAGCTTCACCAACCCCAGGCCCGGCTCCAGGAATTTTCATCTGGGTGGGCCAGGGTTGTGATCAGGGGGGCCCACATTCCATTGGGTGTGGGTCTAGGAGTACCCTAAACAAAGTGCTGGCGTTGATCCAGATTTCCCAGATCCGTGATCCAGCAAAGCATGTCTTCCCAGATCTGCAAAAATACATTTGCACCCCTCTATAAAAAACAGTACATAGCAAAAGCGTAGCAAGGAAAATAGTGTTGCAACATCAATCTAACTATCTTCCCTTCCCATCTGCTATCCCCTTTCTGGTATATCAGATCCTCATTCACCTTTCACCGTTCAGTTACCTTCCTTCAGCTGCCCTAACCACCGCTCCCATTTACCTCCCCTCCCAGCTATTCACACCAGCACGCCTTTCCTTGCCTGGCTTAGGAGAATTATTGAGGGTGATGCCTCCTCGTCCTCTGAGAGGGCTGAGCAGTGAGGCCCCCAGTCTTTGTACCATCTGAGATGGTGTCCGCCCAACAATACCTTCCTGAGCACTGTAGCTACTCCCAGCATGCCCCGGAGGAGATGCTTGTGCTCCCTTCATCTTGTTGTGAAAGATAGATCCCCCCGGCCCCTCAGAATACTGAAGCAAGGAATGCGATTTTTTGTTTACTACAAAATTACATTTTCTTTCAAGCTTCAGTTAATTTCAAGAACAGAACATACCATGTCCAATCAACACAGGTAGTCTTTTGATCTTAAGAATATTTCGAGCACAACAACATATACTCCAATAATATACACATGTATATACAATCTTCCCTTCACCCACCCATTCCACAACCTCCTTCCCCCCTCCTTTCCAACTGAAACACTACAGTCGCCCCGTTCTGAATGTCTGCCATTAATGGTTCATTTCCAAAATTCCATGTTAAACACAAAATGTTATTTAATTGAGTTGAGAGTGCACGGGAGTCCTCGGTGCTGGATCAGGAGGCAGACAGTGCTGTTTGAGGGGTTTGCGGCCTTCTGGTATCGCTCCTGGTGGGGCGTGACCCTGTACATCATTGTCTGGTACATACTGTACATACAGTGGTAACACACTGGTTATAATATGCAATTGTCCATGATGACTCTTTGTTTGATGTGTTTACTTTGATTTGCTATTGAATGGCACAATCTTATTCAATAAATGTGGCCTGGATATTTTCAAAGTTACATGTGAGTGTCCTAATGCTTGTGCTGTCCATCTATTAAACCATGAGTGAGGCTTTTTGGAATAGCTTATAATGCGGACTGAATCACTTCGAGGGGTACCTAATTTTAACAGGTAAGGCATAGTGAAATGAAAAGTATGCCAAGGATCACACACTTTGATCAAGTGGTAAAGCCATAATTTGAGCCAAGCCTGAAATTTAGATACTTTACCACACATCGTCTGAGCTCAAGTTGGTACAAATATGTGTTGAAGTTTGGCTTTGAATACCTAAACTAATACTAAATGTTATAAAGATCACTTTAAAAAATGCACAAGTCACATGATAAACCAACCTGAAAATGTATTCATCATTGTAGAAACCCGTTGATGAAAAGATTAAGGGGGGCATTTTGTTTTGAATCCGAAATTGCAAAGAGTTATTTTCCTGTTTGCACTTTTTTGCAAAAGGGGCCATTCATTAATTTTAATTGTTTCCACCAAGTACTGAAAAAGTAAAGAGTATACCACAGGCTCCTTACTTTACCATTACGTGTTTGGAAAAGTGTAAATCACTTCCACAATTAAGGATTGTGGGAGCCATCCACAATGTATCCCTTTGGACTCTGCACGCTTTTACTAGGTGTAAATGTCAGACAGATCCCATAGGAATCCATTGGTTTTCCCCAATGTAAAAATACATGCTGGTGGAACACCAATCGGATTTGGCAAGGGGACCTTGTTAAGTCTGATCTGCTCTCCAACTTCGCCTGTCAAATCATAAAAAATCCAGCAGCTCATAAAATGTGGAGCTAACTGCATTTAGCACCACTTCTTCCACACCGCTTGACCTGGAACATTATCCCCTATGACTGTAGCTTTATTTTCCCCATCCTGAATGGAAGCCTTCAAGTTCCAGCATAGCAATTAAGGAGAATTTACAAAACTACTCGTACAGACTCAAAGTGAAATGAAACGCATGACAAAGTTACTGTTTCACACAGCTTGTTCTGTATCCCTTAACTTACTAATCACCGAACAATCACACTTAAATAGCTTCTTAAAACCCTATATAACTTTTTTTTTAAAGTGCTACAGCAATGGTCACTGCCTTTTTACCTTTTCTCATCTCTAATCACTTACTGTTGTAAATAATCTGCCTCTGAGACTCTCACTGGTAGGGCCTGATTAGCCCTGCTGTTTGTATTCGAGGGGAGGGAGTAGAGCAGGGGGGAGGCATTGGCATTTGTCCCTTGTCCGATTGTTAAATCCACCTCTGATTGCACTCTTAAGAAAATATTTAAATGCTGCTTTTTAGTTATAAAAGATGTACACTTTTTATCCTTTGTCCGTAACATTATAGAAAACTCACTTCTTTTTTTGTTATTTTACGGGTGTTCATGTTTCATTTCCAGCACTGCCTAAACGCCCAGCACCCAAGATTTACATCATACTTTCCAAACAAATCCCACAACACCCATGACCTATTTTGTTTACATGTAAACTCTGTAAATTTACTCAAACAGAATGAGGTTATCAAGTCAGTACTTATCATTTTGAATCATGAAACGTTTGGTCAGAGTACACTAGCCTTCCAAACAAAGATACATTCTATTTAGGTCGGAGCCCCACTGGTAAGTATGCATGAGAAGATTTGTAACTGGTCAATAGTTGCCAACCTAGCCTTATCATGTTCAGGTAGGGCCTTGTTGGACCAGCTCATTGAGGTGCAGCTTGATTCCCTAGGCATAGCAAGCAAGACACCCACATCTGGGCATGTACACGTTCACTTAGGGAGACAAACTCAAGGCAACATGCACTGGCCTAGCCAACAGCTTGGGCTTTTGATTGGGCATGAATAGGCATTTGCCAGGTACTGCCATGAGGGTACCACCTGGCCATAAAATGGAAAAAGCTGGAAAATGCTGTCAGTAACTGGGCATATGATGGCAAATGTCTGCTAATACCTATACACAAGCCAAAACTGCTGACTTTGTGATTGCTTGTTTAAGACAGGACTTCAGTGCAAGTCACAGAGGCATTGACCAATATATTGTTTATAAAATCAACTGGCTGAAGACACACATTAAGATAATTTTGCTACAACAGTAGCTCATTTACAGAGGCAATTAAGTAATTGAACAGTCAAAAGAATGCTTAGATATAACACTGGCAGGCCCTGTACAGCAACACGTGTGTTGTTACTTTGTGACAGAGCTTGCTCAAAAATTTCTGCAAAGGTTAGGTTTTGGTGGTGAGGCATTGACATAGCCATGGCTAGTCATTAGGTGGGTAGGTGACCAGACACATCATAGGATGTGTGTTTCTCCTCACAGTTTATTGCCATGTAATCTGTGTTTCAAATAATAGGTAAAAAGTCTCTGAATCAATCAGAACCACCGCCATTGCTCTGGCCAGCCTTCCATACCATTGTTTGCATATCAGCTTTGGCCCTGTCACTAATGTCAGAAGCCCTTCCCAAACTGCTAAACCACAGAGCCTAAACATTAATGTGGTTGGTTGGTTGTGTTCCAGTGCAGATGCAATACGGTTTAGCAATTGAGATTAAACTGCACCTTTTGGTGGCAGCACCAAAAGTAATTAGCTAATGGCTTGTCCCCTTCTCTAATCGCACAGACATACTACAGAATTATGGCATGGAATGTTGCGCAGAGCAACAGTAGTTATAATGTTTAATTCAAAGCATTGCATCTATCACTTTTTGATTTGACTATACCCTCGCCTCCAGAATTACATTTTTGTTACTACCAAGCTTATCTTTTCACTTATACTCAAGTAGTTAATGCAGCAGAATATATACTTTGAATGTTATTTGTAAGGCCCCCCGTCAGTTGACGCACCTTCTGCAGAAATCTGTGTTAAAGCAACTTTACCTGTCATTTATTGTTTGATCTAGTTAACCATTTTATTAAGCATGATGTGAAAAACCACTATATTCCCACAAAAAAAACAAACATACTTTAAATTACAGAATCCAAAATTTTGATTTTAGGTTTCAGAAAATGGTTGTAGGCAGCCTGCTTGAATACGTGTGCTACCTCACTAAGAGATGTGAATGGCTGTGGGGCATACATCATTGTGTAGGGTAAGAAAACAATTCCTGGCCCGGCCTCTTGCAATTCAGCCTCTCGGAATGATGTCTCTGAGGGTGCTGCTGAATGTTTAGAGCAGGGGTGCACAACTGATTTTGCCAGAGGGCCGAAGGTACCCTACATGTTGCCAATAGTGGGCCGAAAAGTAAATGCGGGAGGAGCAGCAGGCGAAGGAGTGGCAGGAGTGTTCTTCAACCCTCAATTATCATTAAACACATGGAAAAAATACATTTTTAGGTGTGCCGGTCTTTGTGTATTTCAAACGTATATTTTGTACTACAGATTTTCCATTTTTATAATTAATTTATTTCATAAGGATATATTGGCAATAGTGGACAAAGTAGACAAATCATTCAGGAGAAAAAACACTGTGCTCAAAGATTTCACACATTATGCCGCTTTAGATTTGCAAGGCACAAGCTCATTATTTTGGACTGCTATTTGGACTGCTATACTTTGCTGTTTGAGTTGGCCATACTCTTGGGAGTATGGCCTTCGTTGAGTCAGGTTTCCACAAAAGGCAAAGGAGGTACCCATCTTAACTGTGCCTAATTTAGCTTTATGATTGGGTTCACTCTTGCATGTGACACTATGCCCCATGGCCACCACCCCCTAACCAAACACTATGCCCCATGGCCATAATCCCACAACTAAAAACTGTCCCCCATAGCCCACACCTCCACACTATGCCCCACGGCCACCAACCCCCCACCCAAACTCTGCCCCATGGCCCCCACCCCCAACCAAGCACTATGCCCCATGGCTCCCACCTCCCAACCAGACACGATGCCCCATGGCCCCCACCCCTCAACTGAACACTATGCCCCATGGCCACAACTAAAAACTGTGCCCCATGGCCACCACCCCTCCAACCAAACTCTGCCACATGGCCCGCACACCCAACCAAACACTATGCCCCATGGCTCCCACCCACCCACCAACCAGACACTATGCCCCATGGCCACCCCCCCAAACACACTATGCCCCATGGCCTCCAACCAAACACTAGGCCCCATGGCCACAATCCCACAGCTAAAAACTGTGCCACATGGCCTGCACCCCCACACTATGCTCCATGGCCACCACCCACAACCAAACACTATGCCCCATGGCTCCCACACCCAACCAGACACTATGCCCCATGGCCCCCACCCCCAAATAAACACTATGCCCCATGGCCACAATCCCACAGCTAAAAACTGTGCCACATGGCCCACACCCCCACACTATGCCCCATGGCCACCACCCACAACCAAACATTATGCCCCATGGCTCCCACACCCAACCAGACACTATGCCCCATGGCCCTCACCCCCAAATAAACACTATGCCCCATGTCCACAATCCCACAATTAAAACTGTACCCATTGGCCACCACCCCTCCAACCAACCTTTGCCACATTGCTCCCACCCCCCAACCAAACACTATGCCACATTGGCCCCCCAACCAAACACTATGCCCAATGGCCCCTACCCCCCAACCAAACTCTATGCCCAAAAGCCCCCACCCCCCAACCAAGCTCTATGCCCAATGGACCCACCCTGCAACCAAACACTATGCCCATGGCCACAATCCCACAACTAAAAACTGTGCCCCATTGCCTGCACCCCCACACTACGCCTCATGGCTACCACCCCCAACCAAACCATATGCCCCACACCCCCCAAACAGAATGACCAGTGGATTGCATCAGCGCAAGAGCCTTTTCACAAAGACTGTGAGCTCAATAGAATTGGCATCAACAAAGACTGTCTGCATCCCTGTTTCACTACAAATCAAAGTGTGTGATCCTGGGCAAATCATGCAATAGTACTGTGCCTTATCTGCAGTGATTCACTTCATAGCTTATGTTAGCATATCATGCTGTTATAAAAAACAAATCCTAATGACTATAGAGTTGCTGCATCTATAATAACAGTGCAATTTAGGTATTTTGCACCACAAAGTTATTTTCCACTTGGCCTACTTATGGCAACCTATTCTAAAGTCACTTCCATTTTACCTTCAAGTACCAAAAACTGATGATGCTCCTTGCAACGTTCTTTTCTGTGAAGTCACTTCTGTTGGTGCAATCCGTATGCAAGTGTAGGTGTTAAAATGCCATCTGCCACTAATGTTACCAAAATAAAGTTGATGGGAGGGGAAGCTGCATGAATGAGGCCCTATGTATGGAATTGTGCACACTGCATTTGGGGGGAAAGTAGCAGGACTTTTTTTGCGCCTCACCCGACACACTGTTGCAATGCTGGATACGCCTCTGCACACACCTCAAACTCCCAGCACACACCGATAAAGAACATGAGAGCGCCCCCCACTTACCAGCACTGTGGATGTGCTTGCGCTGCAGCTGGCGTGGAAAGGCTGAAATGCCTTCCGGCAACAGTCCACACCACGCCAGCTGCAATGCTGGCCCTCTATTGGTGTAGCCCATGCACTACGTGACTCGTAAGAGCCACGTAGTAAATGCAGTCCACCAATAGAGGGTCAGCATTTTCCGGCCTGGCAAGTAAAAAAAAGACTTTCCTAACAGAGGACGGCCGTAGCTGCTTGCGGCCTGTCCTCCGTTAGGAGAGTTTTTCATCCTGGCGGGCCGGGAACATCAACATGCTGGGCCGCACTTGGGCCGCATGTTGTGCACCCGTGGTTTAGAGTGAAATCCACCCCCCACTCCCTCGGTTACCAGTGGTCATTAACACCACTGGCATGGCCCCCTTTCTGGGGGGGGCAGAGGCTGGCTTTGTGGGGGGCCTGGCCCCCCTGGCTCCCCTGCTGGAGCCGGGCCTGGCCAACCCCTAAAGTCCCACCTGCGTGCACGTTTCTGGCTGTAAACTGGCGCCACGGAACCTTCCACTTTTAAGCCCTTTTGACTCGATGTTTCTCGGGATACCAAACCTACATGCTATGCAATACATTCATAATTTTCAAAGTTAAAGACTAAAGTATACAAATATTCTGCTGATATTTTACAAAACGTATTTCCTTAGCAATTTCACGGAAAACTGCAATTAGGCCACTAGGGACGCATTGCTGCTGTGGTGCTGCATGGTTGCCGAAGTGTGAAGATAAGTTGTGAACTATATTAACAAAATAGACAGCAGGAATGGTTGGGCAAACCATGAGCATCGCTTTAGGTTGAGTGCCACACTGGACACTGACGTGATGCGCGGCATGAGGACAAAGGTTAAATGCTGTGCTGCTATGGACTGGGCTGCGTGTGGGATGCCATGTCTTATTGGTGGCCCTTCCTTTTCAAAGTTTGCCAGATTTGAAGTTAGTTTGGCCAATCTGGCCCCTGCAGGAGGTGCCACGGCACCTTGTCGGTTACATAGACCTGCCATGCTGTAGAACTAGCAGTGGGTAGAGGTGAAGGGAAGGGTACTCTCTCATGGGCCAGGGTAAGTGCTGTGTCGAGATTATGGATGCAGCTTTGGAGACCTACAAGGGCCCGGAGCTCTGATGTGTCGAAAGCTGTTACATTTGTTGGTCTATTAATTATGTAGGCCCAATCAAAATGTACCAGCAGCACCAGAGTCTCTAAGGAGAGTGAAATGACATTTCCACTGACGGGCATTGCATGGTGCACCTTCTACCAGATGCCGATTACCACTCCACAATCAGCCACCGCCACCCTAAGACTTGTCTTATTTGAGAATTTAACAACATTGAAGGCCTTGACCAAAATGATTGAGCTGAAAAGTGGCAGGAATCTCAAAGACTTTCCAATATGGACGTTGGGCTGCCAGTATTATTATTTTCAATATGTTAAGCGATGGTAACACTGTAAATGGATTTTGTTATGAACATTTACCAATATTAAAGAAGGTTTGCTGGGTTTGGTCTTCAAGCACTTTACTGCTTTCAGTGTGTGAACAGGCATCGTGCAACTTGCACTTGAAATAGGACAGAATTTGATTGTATCAAACTTTTACATTAAAACCACAAATTAAACCAATACTTGTAAGGGCTCATACCTGTGCCTGTATCAGTCAATCATGTCTATTACGTTACCATCGCTTCCACGTGGCCGATGTCATTGGAGCTCCTTCTATTTATTTATTTTTATTTATAATGCGCCTAGAAACAGGCGCGTAGGCTTAATAGCGCAGACATAACATCCAACATGAAACGAGTAATCTCAAGAAAACGGAATCCTATCTGGGATTAGGCAATTAGTCAGTGTAAGAGGAACATTTTTAGGCCATATTTAAATTTGGGTCGAGACCAGCACAGCCTCAGATCAGGGGTCAGTGCGTTCCAGCATTTCGGGGCCACATATTTGAAAGACCCCTGAGCAACGGCATCAAGCTTGGCCCTGGGAGTTGGTGGAAAACTTATGTTGTTGGACCTCAGAGCCTTTCGTACTGGCAGCCAGGCTAGGCGATTAGACAGGTAGCCAGGGCTAATTCCGTATAGTCATTTGTGCATGATACAAAGGGGATAAAAAGAGATTATACTGTCTATGGGCAGCCAGTCACCTCCTAGCCTCTGAGACATATTTCCTGCTCAGACCTTCCACAACTCTGACGGCATTGTTCTGGATGATTTGAAGGCGCATTATTCCCCCTTTACTTGCCCCTTGTAGTAGACTTGCGCCATAGGTTAATTTAGCTCCTACGCTTGCCTGGACAATAGTGGCACGGTTTTCCTGGGACAAAAAAGTAAGTTGAGCCAAAAGCTTTAGATAGTAAGAGGTAGATGACATTACATAACTCACATGGGCTTTCATAGCAAGTTCTTGGTCAATTGCCACACCTAGCGTCTTCACTTCTGAGAAACTAGTGATGACGCAGCCAGATATAACAAACTCCTTATAATCCGGCCTCAATCTCCCCAGTCGTGCGGCTGAGCCCACAATCATTACCTCTGTTTTAGCATCATTTAGCACCATTCTAGCCATGCATATCATTTTTGGCAGTAACACATGATGGGAATGTTACACACACAACTTTCATTGTAAGGAATGGCCAATGAATTCCAGTGTGGAAAGCACTGTTGGTTAAAAATTTAAAATTGTATAGTGGTCACTGATGACAAGGGATCGGTTGGCAGCCACCCTTTTTGGGCAGCATGCATATACTGATTTTTGTATCACTGAGACCTTTTACTAGATGAGACACAACTCTGCTCAAACCTTTCATGAACGTGGAACCTTTCTCCTTAGAAAGGCCGGTTTGACAGTGTTGAGATCTGATGGTGATAAGATATTTTTGATTGATCTGGCCCCAACGCGATTGAAACTCTTGTGTTTGATAAAACAGAAAGTAACTGTTCTTAATATGGGATCCCAATTCCCCTTGTATCAAAACTATTGGCATGGAGTGTATACAGAAGAAAATGGCATTTGATTTCCCCCTGGCCACACTCCCGGCATTGTCTTTGTTATCTCTGTGTATTTGTCAATTTCTATTGGTTGCCTCTGCTGTACCCTGATGGAAAGCGCTATTTAAGTCTTCACAGAGAACTATTTATATCTTAAAACTTCAAGGATTAAATTTACCCTACTTTGTGGCTTCAGAAGTGGGATCTACAGTTTACTTTGCTGAGTCATGTAACAGCCCTGAGCGCACTACAGGGTTTGCTGCCCAGCACTTTATTAATAAGACTGTTCTATTAACTGGCATACCCTATTGCTGACCATAGCACCATTCCAGGTAAAAAAAAAAGAGTAGGATAACAATATTTCCTAGCCAGGTAACCAGGTGTCCAGATGGTAGATTGCTGGTAACTGGAGAAAAAGTTCAGGAGTTTTTTTTCATCCAGCATGTTTGCATTTTCTTCTCCAAAATCTGGATAAGTAACATTCGCTATCCTGCATATTTGCTTATCTGGCATTATTCGGTTCCCAGTGATTTAATCAGGCATTCACTGTAATGCTTCTTTCTGAACTAAAATCTAGGGACAGTTGTTCATTGTAATGAAATGGCAAACTAGTGTTGGCAAAGCAATCGGGTTTGACTTTAGTAAATGCATGACATAATGAGAGGTCTGCCTTTTTAATAACCGTCAGTAGTGAATTGTGAAAGTGTGTACTTTCTTGACATTTTTGATGTGTTATTGTTATAATGATTAAGTGGGTAAGTATTTGTACTAACATGCACACAATGTTTTTGGAATATGAAAAGCGGCATTCTACACAGTTTCAGTTATTGTTAATGTATGGCAGCATTGTGATATGCAGTACTATATTCATAATGGTATAGTAAGCGTATCTACGTTGTTTTAAAACCGTACCAAAAAACGAGACACAATATGCATGTATTTCCCTGTGCTCAGCTCTTTGCCCCTTTATAAGCACTGTAATAGATTGTGTTACTACCAAATGTAATGACACTCAGTGATTTGATCTCAAAAACGTGAAGGCCTGGGTCATCCCCCATGGAATCCAAAACTCAGACCTCAGGATACAAGCGCATTTGTGCAGCACGCGCTGAACAAAAGATGCTATCTTAAAGGCAAACGCCATCTTTGCCATGCTACTCTGGTGCCAAAGTGCTTTCGTTTACAGAAAGGGCTAATGATGTGATGCACTGTGGCATTCTGACCACCCAAAAAAATGCCCATTCGGATAATGCAGAACTCCAAAACTCTCCCAAAGTGGAACCTTTTACGAATTAAACAAAAGAAGGATCCCTTAAGCACATTCATTGTTCATCAAAGGGACATGATCAAAGTGGTGCGTGCCAAACAATCAAAGTAGCATTTTTTTATTTTTTTTATTTACTTGATTCAATCAAATTAATGATTTTTACAAGAAGAAGAGATCATAAAATAGAAGAACTACAGCTTTTACATTCAAACGAAGCAGAAAGAAAATCGTTGCTCGCATTCTAATGTTGAGCTAAATTTGTTTGCTGATTTGGGGAACCAAGATCTGTTTCAAAGTCTGTGCTGTGGCAATAGTCCAAGCAGTCCTTTCGCCGCTCATTAGTCTACCCCACCACAGCTCTTCATCTTGAATATAGGAAGCCGACAGATGTGGCAACAAATACTTCTCCCCGATTGACTTTATTCCCGGGCAGTTGAGCAACAAATGTCGAATGGTTTCAATCTCCTCGTCGTTGTGGCAGAAGCGGCATTTGTTTGAGTTGCTTTGACCTCTGACTGCCAAGATCTCATGGGTTTCGAGGAGATTTAAATGAGCCCTCAATAAAGAAGTTTCTAACTGATTTACTGGGGAATTTTTCCAAGTAGTTCGGGACAGAGTTTAGTTTGCTCGGCTGTGGGGTTAAGTGGCTGGTTGATTTTAACACAGCTGCACGTTCCAGAGTCTTAATCCAGTCGAGTTCTTCCATTTTCTTTTTTATTTTCGTCGGGTTTTGTATTAGCTCGGCCTCAGATGAGTGGATTTCATTCAGCTTTGATTTGCACCATGTTTTCAGCATACTGCATCCTGTACCTAATGTTTCTTCTCTGATTATATCTAAGATGTTTGGGCGGTCGGGCAGCAAACCTTTCCTGTAAAGCACCATGCTGTTGGTTTCAATTGTCGCTGCCATCGAGAGCAGCCCTAGCTCTCTTCTGATTAGCAGCATAGAGGTGGATTTTGGAAGGCCCAAGACAGTGCGCCAAAAGTGGCCTTCCAGCTTGGGCCATAGCTTCACAGGTGTTTGCGGTAGAGCCTCAGCAGCGTAAGTTAAAAATGGAAACACCTTTGCTCGGTAGAATCTCATCATTGGCACCAGGGAAAAGCATCCACATTTGTTGTCTAGTTCTCGAGCTTGGGTGGCTAGTTTCTTTACTTTTTCCAAAAGAGTTTGTTTCAACGCTGCCTTTATGCTAGAGCAATCTAGGGTCACTCCCAAATATTTGAAATGTTGTACTTTTTCAAGGGCAACCCCTTCAAGAAACCAGCTCAGTCGTTCCTTTGGTCGTTTAGATTTTTCCAGAACTAGAATCTTTGTTTTCGCCACATTGATTTGCAAGTCGTTGGCATGTATGTAGGCTGCCAAGTTGTCAAGTTGGCGTTGGAGGCCAATTGGAGTAATGTCCATTAGAATCATATCATCTGCATACAACAGACGTGTTGTTTTCTCCGAGCCCATAGAAGGTGGAAAGGATCGGATGGTGGATTCTGAGTCCTTAAAGTTGCCCATATAAGCTATGAAGAGAGCCGGGCTAGTGGACAGCCCTGCTTGACTCCTCTTCCACCCAGGATTTCCTCAGATAGTAGGCCAGCTTGGTTTAGTCTAACTCTCAGCCTGGTATTCTTGTGGAGGGCACGGATGGGTTGAACAATATCGCAGGGGCAGTTCCACTCTCTCAGTTTTTTCCAGAGAGTCTCTCTATTGACCTGGTCAAATGCTTCAGCCAGGTTAATGAAGACCACGAAGACTCGAGGGGCTCCGTCAATGATTTTACTCTTCAGCGCGCTCAAGAACATAATGTTCACTGTGGTGCCGATGTTTTTGGTGAATCCCCTTTGAAAGGGATCTGCACATGGGGCATCTTTTGCCCACAGCTGGAAATTTTTTAATGAGAGAGCCCCGGACCTTGCCAATTACGTCCAATAGTGAGATGGGACAGTAATTTCTTGGCTCCTCTTTGCAGCCCTTTTTAAATATTGGGACCACGATAGAGGTGGTCCAGGAAGATGGAATTGACTTTGCCTCCAAGCATCGTTTGAAGATCGTGCTGATCACTGTCGACCATTCCTCAGGATGTTTTTTAAGGTCCAGATTGGTGATGCCATCAGGGCCAGGCGCTCTGGAAGGTTTGAGTCTTCATATAACCTCTGTTATATCCTATTTATTACTCGGGTCGATCCATGGTTCCAGTTGGATGTTTTTCTCTGTGGTAAAAGGCACTGAAGGGGGTTGGAAGAGTTGTTTAAAGAAGTTCATCCAGGTCGCCTCGCCGATGTTGTTTAATGGAGCTTCCTCCGCTGATGTGTCGGCAGATCTGAGTAGTGCCCAGAATTCACGGGGGTTGTGACCATACACGGGCCTCAACCTTGATTCCGCATCCTGTTGATACAGGTTTAGGCGGTGGTGCCTAATCCAGGTCTTGTAAACTGTTTGGGCTGTTCAGAGTAGATCAAGGTTTACTTGCGAGGGCTGTGACCTAGCTAGTCGCAGCAGTTTCCTAAGCTCGCGACGTTTCTCCACCAGTTTCTTACAGTATACATGGCTATGAGGTCTGAGACTACGTCTGGCCTTGTTGACAGATGATGTATATGGGACCAAGAGAGGCTGGTAGTTTGGGGCTACAGAGACGTTCTTTAAGCGGCTCGATTCAGTTCCCCTTTGGTATTTATTTTATTTATATTTTATTTATTTATATAGCGCACCAGATATATGGTATTGTAAAGTTATCTTTGCCAGTGATTCAACAGACAATTTGAGGCGGTTTCTTTGTTGGTTGCACTCAACTTGATTTGGCATGAAAACCTTTCGGGCTGAGCATGATTTCCACTTGAAAGCCAGTAGATTGTGGTCGCTGGCAGTACAGTTGACTACTTCAAATGAGGCGGCTTGTGCTACTAAGGGTCTGCTCACAAAAATATAGTCGATGTCGGCGAAGGAGCTTCCTCTCGCCCAAGAGGGCGCTCAGTTTAGCCTTGTAAAGAGGTCACCTGTGTTGAGAAAGGCTCTTGATGACATTAGGGTGAGCCACTTATTTCCTCTGTCTTCTATCTGTGAGGACGCCATCAATTGTGGGCTCGTTTCGTCATATGGACGACATATGGCGTTAAGATCACCACATATTGTCATGAGAGCAGCTGGAAACTCCACAATTGTTATCAATGGCTTGCTCGATCATCAAGATGAAGGTTTTATCGTCCATGGCCAAAGGATTCCAGTAAATGTTAATGATCAACAGCAATGACGATGGCCTGGTGTTTTCACCAATTGGTTTGTCCCATCTGAGTAATGTGACAAGGCGGTATATGGATGTCATCAACATTTTCTGGATATGTAGCCCACTACCTGAACGAATTGCATTTATGAGGCCTGAAAAAGGACGGCTCAGTGCCCCTTTTTTTGCTGGGGCGAAGGCTATTACGTATCCGTCCATTGTTGGTTTCTCCATCATCCAAGATTCTTGAATACAGACTATGTTGAAGAGACCTAAGTTTAGGTCACCCTCCTTGGTCAAGTGGTAGAAGCGCCTTGTATTCCAGGACCCCAAAGACTTGTAGGATGGTTTGCTGGATTTTGTCCAGTGATCCATTGGGAAATCGTCCTATTCCCAATGGATTTTTGTAGTCGATTTCGCCCGATGACTTTCCCTGCTCACATGGTTGATTGTCTTTCACCGAGCGCAAGCTCTGGCGGGAGCTGGGAATCAAATCACTAGAGTAGTTGGATCCTGTTTCTTTCGGTCGAGTTCCTTTGTTAGTGTCCTCATTAGTCATCCACGATGATGGTTTGAGAGAGATGGGTTCAAAGTCAGTGCGATTTTGGGTTTTTAGAGTCCTGGCCTCCTCGGCCAGCTCCCTTTTTGATGCAGAAGGGCTATTTCCTGCTAGTTTGAAAAGATCAAACCCCAATTTCAAGAGGTTTTCAGCAGCATCGGAGATCCTGTTTTTTACCGAGTTAGAAGATACGTGAAAATAAGCAGTCACTTTTTTTCCTTCGTGGATGGACGCCTTAAGGACGGAACACATTTGAACAAGTTGAGCACAAAACCACGATTTAGGACAACGTATTTCTTGTTGTCCAAGAACAATGAACGCTCAGACTTTGCTCTAGCGGGAGGTTTCCAGTTGCCCAACTTTGGATTTGATCTCTGATGATGAGGGCTTGCTTTCTCTAGATGGGAACCTTTGGGATGCCTCATCGATTTGGAGGGCAAACGGTCTCGAGTGGCATGTACCCATCGGTTTTTGCTGGAAGAGTGATCAGGAGACAGGGTATGAAGACTTGGCTCCTCATGTCTGTTGCCTAAGGTAATGGGATGCAAGTGCCCTGCACCATCTGTTCTAGGGGGGCATCTTAATTGCACATGTGAGGGGCTCCTTGTTGCTGCAGGGACCCAAGTGGGTTTCGAGATAAGTTTCTTGCATCGATTTTCCAGAGTCTGGAAGTGGGGGTCTTCAACTTTGACATTTCTTGGCGAGGGGTTTTCCTCTTGCACCTGAGTAAACACTTAGGTTCATTAACTTGTCATCAGCGTCAGCTTCCCCCAACCTGGATTTAGATGAATGACCGGAAGAGGTTGCATCACCTACATGCTTATGGTTGACTGTCCGGCCTCTGGTTGCGCTGGCTTTGGTACTTTGGACTTTTTCTGCGTATGTAGGTTTCGGGAGCCAGATTAAGGGCCATCCCTCGTTGTTTAACGAGGCCTCAACTCGAGGCAGAGACTGTGTGGTGGCTGAGAGGTCTTTTGCTTTCTAGCTGTCGAAGATTGAGAACTCTTTGTTTGAAGAGGCTTTTGGTGGTAGGTCGGGTTCAGCTGAGTCCTCCAATTCAGGGAGAATAAGGATCACCTCGTTGTTGATAGCGCCATTTGGACTTTGGCCCCCTGGCTAGCTCTTGTTACTTATGCTCATGGAACCTTTTGTAGTTGGGTTCTTCTTTGAGGTATGGACCTCTGGTTTACTACTAGTCCAAGACGGAAGCATCTGTGTGCTGATTTCGGTGGTCATTGTTGGTCTTGAGAAAGGGAGGGATGAAGTGACCACTGTGGCTCCATGGGAATGGTCTTTCGCAGGATCACAGGAGCCCCAGGAGCCCTTTTCCACTCGGTTGTTTAGTGCATTGATGTATTCTTCAAGAAAAATCAGACGACTGTTCATCATGGTGTAAATAGATGTGTGGTCTTTTAAAGTTTCGTTGATGGACTCATACAGTTTACAAAATGGGGCAAGGGCGATTGTAACAGCTGACATAATTGACATAATGTTAGACTTCTTCCCCGGAGAGTCTTTAGAAATATTTGCTGGGAGCTTGCTTAGTCGTCGATTTATGGGAGGACTTTTCTGAATACTTGGACCTCTAAACTGGTCTGAAGAAAAAGAGGATCTTGAGCCTGTTGTGGGCTCAGGCTGGGAAGAAAAGAATATGCCAGATGGCAGCATTGAACTGGAATCAGGGGCAGGCATGGTGGAATTTGGTCGGAGGTCCGATACAGCATTAACATCCGACTGTAGATCACAGCTAGCCCTCGTCAAGGAGGTGTCAGGTTGGGGGCGAAAGTTGTTTATTTCCCTGGGGTGTGCAGAAGGAGATGATGTAGGTGGGGCTGCTCTTACGGGATCCCCTTTCACCTCTTTCGCCATCTGTGGTGGAATGGCCTCTGTGTTTAGGCAGTCAGAAATTGGAGAATGCAGTGGTTGGAGGGCAGCGGCAGTCGAAGAAAAAGGAAGAGTCTCCAAGGCTGCTGGTAAAGCTTTCAGGGGATCAGAGTCTGCTGCCATGGGCCAAGAAGACCACCCAAGACTGGTGGGAGGCCCTCCCTCCACCTCCGTATGCGGGGTGGGTTTGCACGGCCGCAATCAAAGGGGGTGAGGAAGGCTTGGTGAACCAAAGTGCCATCTGACAGAAGAGGTGGGCAGGCCCAGGCTTTTGGGCCTCCGGCCAGATCCGGCAAAGGAACCCCCACTGGACATGGGAGACTGGCAGGCACTTTGATAGATGGCGCCTGGTCGATGACCGCTTTCAGGATCTCTGCATCCGAAAGTTCCTCAGATGGAGTGACTTTCCTCTTTAAGAATTTGGCAAAGAAGTTTGTGGTAGGCGAGGTTGCTACTGTGATTATAGACTCCACCTTAGAGGGTGCCCTCTTTGGACTGGAGGCCGGGTTTGTGGGCCTTGGCCGTAAGCTCAGCTGCGCTTTTTTCCCGGATTTTTGATGTAGATGAGCACAGCGTATTCTTGAGGCGCTGGTTTGTGGAGGCATGTTGTACTTTTGGTTGGCTACGATGTTCAGAGCCATTGAAAGACCTATTTGGTAGAGAGCCCTCTGGGGTTTCCTTCTCCTCAATGGGGCCCGACTGGTCCGGGGACAAAGAGGACAGACCCGTCTGCTCACCCAAGAGCACCTGCGCCTCCACTGAGGACGGGTGGGGGTAATGCTGGATGTGGACCACAGATTGATTTAGAGGCAGCGGGCGAGATGGGCTCGCTTGTGCCCGTGGAATGCCCCTGCCCCTGGCCCCGTCCCCCTCAGGGCTGGTAGGTGAAGTCAACAATGTCAGGGGGAGCAAATAGAGTTGAGGAACCTTTTGCAAAAAACACTCATCAAGGAGACCTCAGCGCCCTGTTATCTTCAACAATATCCCAGTGCTAGTCGCATGAGTTTTGTAACAACGGAGAATAAATGGTTCCTCCACTCCGTTTTGAAAATAAGTATTGGAAAAGTAGTTACTTAGTATCGCTCATGCGCCAGTACGAAATAAAGCAGATTCCACTTAGTCAAGGTTTGTTTTTAAGCAATTTTAACTTTATGAATACAAAACGTGCCCTTTATGATGACACGTGTTTCAACGAACTCAGTCGTCTTTCTCAAATCAGGGCTAGTTTAGCAAAACATCATCTATTTCAATCATAGATATTATTATTCATTGAGTAAATATATAAGAAATATAAAACAAAATATGTCATATTGGTATAATGTATAAATGTCAAAGGAAACAATAACAATGGGAGAAAAAGGAAAGGGGGGGGGGGAAGAGAAAAACACAATTCTCATGACTACATATGTTTTTAGGTATCAGTTTGCAAGTGTAAAAGCAAAATCTAAACATCTTCAACTGAACGGAAAAATTGCATCTTACCTAATCGTATTGATTGAATGTTCAGAAGGGTGCTTTTCAGCCACTCAAAAATAGTCATGGGCTCAATCCCAGCCTACCAAGTAAACTTTAGGAAATTAATTGTCCATTTAACTAAATTATGTTCAAGTTATAAATGTTTATGTAAATCTTGGTTATTTTAGCTAAGTCTTTATGTAGAATAGACCGTAAGTCTGTTTTGATACCATTTAGATGATCAGAAAGCTGCACGAAAAAGGTAATGTTACTGTCTTTTTCCAGCGTGCTAATGAATCCTAATTGCACTGTTAAGAGTTAAGTGGCAAGTTTAAACTCATTAAGTCTTCCGCGTGTTAAGCGGAGTAAGGGTGCAGGCTACTGCTGCTAACCTCTTACCTCTATAGTTCAAGCACGGTCTCCGTACAAATCTGTCCGCGTTCGGCAAGCGAGCCGAAAAAATGGTGACCTTAACTATTGTGATCTGGTCTCCATGACGACCGTAACAGTCCTTCTACTGTTTCTACTATGGGCGCCATGTTTTGGGTAACAATGCACAAGAAATAATAAGGTTACCAGTTATAAGAGCCCATACTCCCCGTGTGGAACGAAATGGATTTGTTAATGAAGCGTGAAGAAACCAAATGTATATATTTATGTCGCATGTTGAAACAACGTAGTAAATCCATGAATTAAGCGCATAATCTATTTATCGGCAGAAACTGTTTACTTAGAAGGGACGCATATAAAGTTGTCCTGACAACTGATAAAAGTACTTGAAGAGAAACGGTTACAGGTCATGGCTAAGTGGTGTAGCCATGGTATGAGGACAAATGATGTATTGGCAATAATGTGATTCGAAAATTTATTAGGTGGCCATTACTGAAATTGTTTCTAAAGAAAGATCGAAAACGGACGTCGGTTGTCGGCATGGCGGGTTGCCATGGCAACTGCTATTATTGATATCACAAAATGTTTCACTGGTTAAGAGTAATCGGTGCTAAATGTTATACTTATGTGCCTAGGACAAATAAAGTGGAAATAATAGTGCCTTTAAACGACAATTGTATGTTGATTTTGAATAAATTCAAATAAGGAACATAAGGAAAATGCTAGCTAAAGTGCACAAAATCCAAATGGGCAAAGCTTTTTTATATATATTGTAACTGCACCTCCGTTGAGGGCCCCCGTTGGAGGATATATAGGAGGAGGCGCAGGAACAAAAGCCCGCTCCCCATTCCCCTCCCATCCCCGCCTCCTACCTCCTTACCTGGTTCGGCCGGCAGCGCATCTCCTCCGAGGTGCGCTGTTGGGCTTACCTCGGAATGCGGGGGGTTCACACAGGGGGAAGGAGGTGTGGCGGTGAAGTGGGCTCCGGGGGCGCCATCCACAGCGTCCCGCTCAGGGGATACCCCTGATTCTGTGTCTTCTTTTCTCTGCACGTCCAGTGCACGCGGAAGCCCTGCCTCTCGGTCAGAGCCGTGGAACATTGACAGTGATTTTTCCATTTGCTTTCTCGAACTACGGAGCTGACGTCCCTCTGCCTCTGATGCGGGCTTGCAGTCAAAAGGAGGAGCAAGATCGAAGAATACTTTCACCTCTGCTTCTGGCTGGCCACGCTGCCATAGGCTGCAGAGATTGCTACTCTGCAGCTACTCCGCGGCCGCTCCCCGGCAGGAGAGGGTTTTTGTAACAAAGTTCCACCCTCTCAGTAGAGCTAGTGAACAGACTAGCAACAGGAACATAGGGAGAAACACTCTCTGGTAAAGCGTAGGGATGACTGCAGAGACTGCTACTCTGCAGCTACTCCGCCTGCATTACTGTCACAACCGTTCCAATATATGTACCAAATAGCAACAGGAACATAGGGAGAAACACTCTCTGGTAAAGCGTAGGGATGACTGCAGAGACTGCTACTCTGCAGCTACTCCGCCTGCATTACTGTCACAACCGTTCCAATATATGTACCAAATGTTTATTAAGAAACAAATGTGTTTCTCATTACAATCCATCATTATATTCTGAACAGGGGAGTAGCAGCAATTCATTATACAAAATATAACAATGTGACACAATGTATACTCTTGCAGACAACGAACATAGCTCAAAAAGAGTAAAGGGTAAAAATAAACTTGTCCTCAAATTCAGCCATATAGATCTTTGCAAGGCACTGGGCAAAAGAAGCTCCCATAGTTGTGCCATTAGGCTTTTTATACATTTCGTTATTAAATGTGAAGTAACTGTGGCATAGAGTGATCTCAAATAAGCTAATGATGAAGTCCAAAGGATCTTGATGTGGTGATGTTTGGTCATCCAGTTTATGTCTGAGATCAATAGCTTCTGTCTGTGGTATGTTAGTGCGTAAAGATGTAACATCACTTGTTTCCAATATCTGTTCTGTGTTGTTATAGTGTCCCTCCACTATTTTGATAACTTCAGTGATTTCCTTTAGGAATGCTTGCGTCAGTTGAGCAATAGGTTTCAAGAAATAATCTATATATTGGCCTATGGGTTCCAGAATCAAATCACGCAGTGATACTATGGGTCTTCCCAGTGGATTGTGCAGATGAGTTTTAGGCCAGGCATAGAGAGGAGGGTTATGTGTAACTCTTGGCACAAGGAACATAGCTTCCTGTTGAGTTAACTAACCATCCTCAAGGTGTGTTTTAGGCAAGGCATAGAGAAGAGGGTTAGGTATAACTCTTGGCGTAAGGATCATCAGTTCAAGGTAGGGTCACTAATGACTATGGCATATGGTCCTCGTTTTTGGTTCGGGCACCATACAGGCATTTTTGTCAGAGCCCATCACTACAATACCCCCGCCTTTGCCTGTGGGTTCGATAACTATGCATCAGTTCTTTCTAAGTTCCTGTAAAGCAGGGTTTTCAGCTTTAGTTATATTGCTAGGAGATTACCTATTGACAGTGTTGATGCTTGTTCGTCCTTTCAAAACCATGTTCTCAAAAGTTATTATCTAAGGGGGGGATATTTTGGTCAGATGTGTAAGGAACTCATGGTGGCAACAGTAAATACAGACATAAGTGATCACAGTTCCAGGGTGTTTATTGAACAATGAATGCAGGGTGGAAAAACTCCTAACCTAAATTTAAGGTCAAAGCAAGCGTCGACCATCAAAAGAAAAATAAGGCAGCCCAAATGGCGTTGTGTCAAATAAAAGGGACTATACTAAACACAACCTATTGCCAAATCCTTACAACTAATTACAGAAAGAGTGTGGGAAGGGATTTCAAAAGAATGAAGTGTTCTAAAAATATATGTCAGGATGTGATTGCCATGGGTCTCCCTTCCCCACATTTTGAGCATGGGACAAGGTGTAGCTCCTCAGCACAGCACACGCTTGCACTTTCCCCAGCATGAGCCGACAGTTTGGAATCAGCTATTGGGTTTTTTGATAGTCCAGTCTCTTTCAATAAAAGTCTCTTGCTCTTCGAGGGCCCGATGTATGCAACAAACAAACAAAAAGTTCTGTTCCACATATACGTTGGAGGATGGCTTCCACCCTGGTTCCCCCTCTTCCGGGCGCAGACTCCTCAAACAGTTCCTATCAATATCAGAACCTTAGGAGGTTAATTCTCCTGCTTCAGAGGGTCTGATAGTTCTGAAGGAAACAAAACAACAAACAAAAGTTCCTTTTGGATTGCACTTGAGGTGAAGATTCATCACCCCTGGGTCCCCCTCTTCCAGGCGCAGACCCTTCCTGAATCTCAATCTCCCTTCGCCGGGTTGACTATGGCTTATTCACACATTATAGGGTGATGGTTCTTCACCCCTGGATTCCCCTCTTCTGGGCGCAGGCCCTTCTCGAATCTCAGCCTTCCTCTGCCGGGTTCACTATGGCTTTCTTCTACTACACAAAATCTTAATGTCTTTATAAACAGTTCTCATGGACATCCCTCTGCTGGGTTCACTTTTGTCAAAACACTCTTTCTTGGGACTTTAGACTTCGCCCTCTTTATCGGCATCCCTCCTCCGGGTTCACTCTTGCCACTTTTTACTTTTAGAGGGATTCACTCCCCTTTCTTAACAGTTTGTCGGTCAAAGACTTTCGATTGTTACGGGATTTTGCTAGACCTTCTGTATGACCACTTTGACCTGTCTTGGCGGCCTTCTGGTATCAGTAGATTTTTTACATGGGAGCAACCGGAGTTTCTCGAGTCAGCACCCACTTGGTGCTGGTCCCCCCTCTGCAGCTGGTTTTCCCTTTAGTATTCACAGTTCTTTTAACTCTTCTCAATCAGCCACTTTGCGGGTTTCATTCAACACAGTTCATTTTCCTATCGGTTTCCCCTTTGGCTCATCGGCTGTGATGAACGGCTTGGCTTTCCTTGTCTCTGGAATCAAGTCCGGTATCACTGTAGCAGGAGTCGCCCTCATTGTGGCTTATGGGTGCATGTAACACAATCGGGCAATTGTTTGCAGTCTTATGTTTCTTCTTACAAAGGCTTTGCGGGTCTGGGACAGAAATGGCATGGTCGATTCACTCCCTTGTTACCCTCTAGGTTCCCGTCACCTTTCTCCTTCTCTTAAACTGCTGGGTCTGGGTAGCTGTCTCCTCGTGCGGTCTGCCTTGCTCCGTGTGTGCTCTCGTGCTCCACCTTTTATTCCTGAGGGGAAAGGAAAAGGCTGTCGGGTGTGTGTAATTTTGGTCAATTGCCTGACTTTGGCTGACCCTTGTGTTGGGACATGTCAGGTAAACAGTTTTCGAATGAGTCCTTTGTGTTTTATATTGTGAGAAAGTGCTCTTGTCGGAAAAGGGGAGGGGTACAGTTTCTGAGTATTCTGCAGGGTCGGAAGTAAAAGAGGTGTTACATGGATTTATAACCCTTGTATTGGTGATCTCGGAAGGGTAGGTTTTGTAGGGTTTGTGAAACAAACGGGAATAATCGAGATCATGAAATGAACAAGGGGGATTGTGGTAACTGTAGTTTTCTGTCATAATAGATTGGGTGTTCGGATAAGAATAAACGGAAGGCCGTGGAGACGGAGGATGGGGAGTATTCGAGTGGAAGCCGGGGAAACAAGTATTCTGGGAGTTGTGGTTTTTTAGGGTAATGGGTGGTAGGGTTTTGTTAAGGGAGCTTCTTTGGATGGAAGGGAGGTAGATGTGGAATAATCATGCAAAACCTCAGGGTTTTTCATGCGAAACTGCGTCTCCCTTTTGGCATTCCCCTGAACTTACCCTGGGTTCCCCTACACAGGTGATCCTCTCACGCTCGTCCACGCCCAGGGTTGGGATCTGAGAGCGCCAGCCCTCCCCATGCCACTTGAATAAGGGATTCTCGAGGTCTGCTTGGGACAATCCCCTGAGGTTTCTTTTTCTACAATATGAATGAAGAAATGGTTTTGACATTAGTGACCACATATCGCTCTTTGTTGCTAAAGTAACCTTGTAGCCTGACTTTCCTGAAATATTTGTGCAACTCTGAGGAGAATGTATCAACAACGAATATCCCTGTATTCAAGCTGTCAACTCTGTTTCCTTTAGTATTTGAGTAGGCACAAAAGAGAGGCATTAGAAGGGAATCTGAACTTGTAAAGGGGTTAAATGCTGTGCTGACAGCTTGAATACAGGGATATTCGTTGTTGATACATTCTCCTGTGAGTTCTGAAACGGTCTTCGTCTCTCCGGTCGGGGAGAGATTGTTGTTGGAATTGTCTTTTGCCTCTGGGTTGGCTGCATCCTAAAAAACGCCTGGTGTCACCAGTTGAAGGCTTAGGTGCATTCTCTTCCCCTGTGAAGAGCCGCTAGTGTCAGAGAAACAAACCCACTTTTTTGTATGTTGTTCAGCACTTTATTAATGAGAATATTCCATTAACTGGCATACCCTATAGCCGATCATAGGACCATTCCAGGTAAAAAAAAAGGATACAAATATTTCCAAGCCAGATGCCACAGGATCCAGATGTTAGATTGCAGGATATCGGAGAAAAAGTCCAGGACGTTTTTTTTTCATCCAGCATTTTTGTTTTATTCTCCAGCTCTCCAAAACCTGGATAAGCAACATTCGCTATCCTGCCTATTTACTTATCTGGCATTATTGGTTTCCCACTGATGCTCTGTAATCATGCATTTACTGTAATGCTTCTGGTTTAAAAAAAATCCAGGGACAATTTGTAGTGGAATGGAAAACTAGTATTGGCAAAGCCCACGGGTTGGACTTAAGTAAATGCATGAAATGATAATGAGAAACAGTAAATGGTAAATTGTGAAAGTTTGTACTTGCTTGACTTTTTTAAAAATGTTTTTTTATTCTTGTAGTGATTTCGGGCCTGATTTATGGAATTATCTGCATGCTCAAAAGTGACCCTGAGCACTAATCGGCGCCAAAACTCCTTTAGTCGATTCATGGAACCGACTTTGAGTCCTCTTCCCGTCCCTTGCAGGGACTTTGTGCAAGCCTGTCTTTGCCTGCAGCCGATCGCTTTGCGAGAGGCTCCCCAAAGTGTGGGAGGGGCCTATGCAGGGAAATAAATAGGGGGCAGAACATGCATATTCGCCATTCCACACGCAGAATGAGGAAGAACAAGATCTTACGCGGATGTGTGAAGGGACGGGCTTCGCAAAGAAACCACACACCCAGCAATGTGCACCCCAATGCATATTCATAGATCTGACCGCGCAACATGATATTGGGGAAAGAGACACGCAAAGCTTGTGAGCCTACCGCCACATTGAAAGATGCGCAAAATCCCAATCGCATAGGAAACAGCACGCAAAGGTATGGTACAGTCAGGAATTTAGGGGTGCCGGCACACATTTGAGATGCCGATTGCAGCCGTAATTTACAGGGGGTTGCATGCGTATTTACCTGGGCCGACTTGAGTTACGTGACATGTAACACATTTTATCAGGGTGCAGTAAGGAGTTGTGGGGGACGGTATGCAGTGTCACCGGGGTGCTACCTTGATTGAGGCGGGACGGCCCACAGTATTGATGGGGTGCATGATGGCGGGGATGCGAACATCGCAACAGTTGGTATATGTGGCTAGATCTGCTTTGTGTGGGGGCATGTCATGGGCGTTCCGGCTGCTACTTGTGCCTACGGTTACTTTGCGGTTCAAAGTCCATGAATATGCGGATGTTTTTGAATGCATGTACGCGCAAAGTGGTGTTACGTGCGGAGTGCTTTGCGGGGTCTATGTGCAGTTTCTATAAATCGGGCCCTAAATGGGTAAACATTTGTACGTACCACCATGTAAATAATGTTTATGGAATTTGAAAAGGTGCATTATATACAATTTGAGTTATTGTAAATGTATAGCAGTATTATGATAGGCAATACTATATCCATAATGGTCTAATAAGTGTATCTTAGTTGTTTTAAAATAATCCCAAAAAAGAAACACTTTTAGTGCATGCATTTTCATTATCTGTGTGCACTCCGCTCTTCTCCCGTTTCTAATTAGATTTTATTATTACCAAATGTAATGGCACTAAATGATTTGATTTCAGGAAGATTAAGGGCTAAAACATCTCCTGTGGAATCCCAACATCCGACTCCTGGGTACAAATTAATTTCTGCAGCATGCGCTCAACACAAGGCGCTATCTTAAAGGCAAACTACAGCCATCTTGCTGTGGTGCCAAAGTGATTTCGTTCACAGGAAGTGCATCAGAAAGAAGAGACCGCCCTGGCAAAAGGGGTTGGCAGCTAGGGAGCCCTCTGGATGTCTGTGCAATGCTTTTGAAACCGCAAAATAAACAGATTTATTATAAACTATGTTTATTTTCTATCGGAGTAGTTGTAGGATAATGAGTTGTCTCCAAGCTCTACAAAGTGGGAAGGAGGGTTTAGCAGCACTCTGAGAAACCGAACATGATAATTCAATGGATTAATTCATCACCGTCCAGGAGAGCTGATCAACCTATATAGCCCAGCCTGAAATTCGACAGTATGGTTGTCCGAACATGCTGGTGCGCACTGTTTGTATTGCACAGATAGAGGCAAGTGGCCTAGATACAAGGATCACAACAGGATGCAAAAAGGCGTTTCTATCATCAGGGGTCTGCAACCTGCAGCTCTCCAGATGTTTTGGACCACAATGACCATGATCCCTCACCTTAGGCTGAGATTGCCAGGACCCATGGGAATTGTAGTCCAAAATATCTGGAGAGCCAAAGTTTGCAGACCTCTGTCTGATTGAGTCGACCTGAAAGTAAATGTGTCAATGTTTGTACAATCTGAACTGGTCCAATAAAAAGTACTTTTAACTAAATAGAAATATGTCTGCTCTAATAACAAACTGCATCTAAAGCTGTAATGGTGTTTTTTGTGTGTAAACAGTGTTCAAATACTACCAAAGTAGCCGTGTGACGCTGTCTTCTAAGTTAGCACTACTGGAGTAGCAAGACCCTCTGCCCACTCTAGAAGGCAACTTTCATGGGCAGTGAGGACTCCAGAGTCTTCATTCAGCTATCGATTAGTTGTTTACAGGGGAAACCCCCACATCCTTCGACATCCACAAGAGAGGTGGCCATTGCACTGGGTAAGCCCAGTCTCCTGTTCCAACTGGTAACATGTCGTTTTAGCCCTCGTGAAGATGACATTTCTGGTGGTGATGTGTCGAATGAACGTAGTATTGAGGAATTGTGGGCCAGCCCTGCATAAAGTGGTGCCACAGTCCTTCTATAGCAGCAAGCACACATTGGGCCCCATTACGAGGTTGGAGGTAGCCATGCCGGTTTTACTGGCAAGGCTACCTCCAAACTCGCATCCGGGTCCGGCACCCTCGAATGGGCAATTACCGGGCTATTACGGCCCAGCCGGACCCGGTAATTGCCCTTTTGCAGTTGCTGGGCCCGGTACATCCCCATTCCCATTTCAGCCCCATAGGGCTCAATGGGAATGGGGAGGGTGGTAGCACTGCTACCGTTAACAACAGTACCAGTGCTACCATCATGTTCTGCTCGCGGGTGCCAGTATGGCCACCAGGTCAGACCTGGTGGGTGCAAGGGCACCCGCGAGCAGAACTCCTGGCGGTACGGTAGCAACGGTGCCGGTAGCGATACCGGCGCCGTTGTTGCCCTACCGCCATACTTGTAATGAGGCCCATTGTGTCACACACCCCCCCTGGGCCATTCTTATTACACTGACGTTAGTCCATGAGTGTTAATGCCATTAGCTGCCAATGATGTACGTGACTGAGCATATGATGGCATTGTCTAGTACATGATGGGATTGCCCAGTATATGATAGCAATACCTACTGTAAGATATGAGTACATGCACGTATCCTGACAAACTACCAGCCATTAGGTGATAACGCTGACAAATGGTTTGATGGCCAATGCATATTATGGCTGTGTTGGGTAAATGCTTCTACATAATCCGAATATGTTCGCTTTTCCGATACATGTTAACGGTTACTGCGAAATCTATGTATTTTAGTGTTGTGATCTTTCTAAAACATGTAATTAAAACGTTTCATACCTCATCAAAAAGTTTATTGCAGCATAGCAAACTGTTTAGCAGACAGAGTGGCTAATCGTAGCATTCATTTAATCCATCAAAAGAGATGATTTTGTGCCCTTATATTTCACTTCTTAATGTTACTTTTTGCTGGGGCAAGAAGTGTTCCTTTCTTTGACCCTGAATGCAATCATTGGTGGTCTCAACACTTATTGCAACTCTTCATTTGTAAGCAAGCAGGAGTGCGCATGCAAGCATCAAGAGAGACCGCAGGATCTGAAATCCATTGCTATGGTTATTGCTCTGGAGAGCCGAAAAGCTCAGCAAACATTGCAGGATCTGACCGAATGCAGAGCTATCTGGGCCTAATACAGCAGTCTTCAAACAGGGAGCCCAAGACTCTTTAAAAAGGGATTAAGATGACTTTTGAATATAAAAAAAAAAAATGAAGGTGACTGCTTTTAATAGAACATATAACTAGATAATCTGCTAAAACATAATGTAGTACACACTAACCAAAAACAACATTCCGGTATGTTTGGGAAACTATACTTCAGTACAAGAGTTGGATTTATTCAGTCTTGAATTTAGCTAACAGCGTTTCGATTGTCAGCGGTGTGGGTGGGACTCGGTGGCAGTGATAGCTGTTGAATAATCTGGGTGCCCTGAATATTGGGTACTGGCTGCTTTGCATAAAACATTGCATTTTGGGAACATAAGCATGACCATCAATTTATCAAATATGTCTGTAATAGTAATTCAACTGTGCGTTCCTTCTGAGCATTCAATGCACACTGGGTATGGTGCTCATTATATCTGTCGCAATAGTCACCCTGACAGTAAAATGTGTGCAAAGCTGAGGCATATTTACTGCTTTAGACTGTTCCGTTCTTTGAGTTTGCGTGGTCCTGGTGACCAAAGCACGCCTATCAGTTACAGTTGGGGAAAGTCACATATTGCTGCTTGCTGCACGCATTGAGGATCACTTTGAAACTCCAAACGCAAGACAAGGGTAGCGCACTTCCTCAACTTGGCAGAGTTTGGGCCTCGTGTCTACGGAATGGGCTCCGGCAAAACCGTTTTTGCCAGAGCGCAGCGCCACCTTGCTCAGGCTCAGTTCCTTCCCTGTGGCACAGAAGCAGGTTTTGAGAAGCGGGCTTAGATTTCTACTGCTCTAGCCTTGGCGAGGGACGCCTTGCGATGAATGAGTTTGCGAGCAAGACACGGGAGCTTAAAATCTTCTCTGATCGGTTACTTGTGCAGCGTTTGAGACGGAAGCAATGGATTTGAAAGAGAAAAGGAAGTGCCATGTTGCGCTGATGTGATCGTGAATAACACAAGCTTTCACGGAATGCCTGCCTCTCTTCTGTTAAACGCAGTGCTCGCGGTTTCTGCTGAACACTAGAGCAGAATAATGCTGGCTGGTGCTGACACAAGAAAAAGCGCCACTAAAAGCATGCGCTGAGCCTTTTATGCGGAGGGATATCTGAGGTCTGTGGGAGCAGGTTCAGTAGCACTGTGCACAGATATGCCGTCTCCTTATTCTCTTAGTATTCGTCCACATACTTAGTTAAAACGCTCTGTTGTGGGGGTTTTTAGCTATGCCCTGCAAGTTTGTTTTGCTGGCATGCCAGTGGACCACCCACTAACTCTTCCAAGGTAACTGCTTCTCCACCAGCCCTCTTCCCGCAGCTTCCCCCTATACAGGGCTTTAAGTGGGGTAAGAAATCGAGGGGGGGCCCTCATTTGGGGGCGTGGCTTGTGGGAGGGGCGTGGCCTAAAAAGTACGCAAATCGTAGGGTATACACACAAATATATATAAATGTTATATATTTGTGTGCGTACCTTACTATGGTGTGCGTACTGTGCAAGCCATCTTTTCTAAACATGGAAATATGTTACATATTTCTATGTTTATGGAAATATGTTACATATTTCTACGTTTAGAAAAGATGGCTTGCACAGTACACACACCATAGTAAGGTACGCACACAAATATATAACATTTATATATATTTGTGTGCATACCCTACGGTTTGACTAGTTTTCAGGCCATCTTTCTTAAACATTTCGGGTTTATAAAAGATGGCTTTGAAAGTACACAATTCAAGCCGTCTTTTATAAAGCTTTGATTACGGACAAAATTGTCCGTCGGCAAAGCTTTATAAAAGATGGCTTGAAATGTGTACTTTCAAAGCCATCTTTTATAAACCTCGAAATATGTCGAGGAATCCCCAGGTTCGCCGAGGGTTAAAGACGCCTCGGCGACCTGGGGAAACAAAGGGACAGTAACTGCCTCTGGTGACCTCTCGCGCAAGGGGTCACCAGATGCAGTTACTATGACTGACGGAAGTGGCAGCCAGTCACAGCGTCGCTGTGGTTGGCTGCCACTTTTGTCAGATCGCCTGACTTCATGGCAGGCGCATGCATCTCCCGTTGCTGCGGCCGCGACAGGATAATGCATCCTGCCAATGTTGCGGGCGGTGGGACGGGGCCCCGGCAGGGCCCCGGCTCAGCCCCACTTTTTGGAGACTGCCGGGGCCCGGCCCCGGCAGGCCCCGGCCCACTTTAAGCACTGCCCCTATACATTCCCCCCACTAAAGGTGTATGGCTTTACTGCTGAACGTCCTCCCCCGCCCCAGTCTCCCACCCACACAACCCCCACTCGAGTGATGTCTTTGAGAAAGATCCTGGTAACGCCAGGTCCTTCTCTGCTTCGGATCCATGTACCCCTTTGCTTGACATGAATACTCATAACTCAGTTCAGTGGCATTTTCAACCATGAATGTCTAGCGCGCAGGTGCCATTCCCTTTTGTGTATGTTCCCTTTTGTGTGTGTTAACATCTTTTTTTACGTGGACGGCCAGAAATCATACCAGAACGTCCTCTTGCTGTCAGGTGCACAAAGAAGCAATAGACACATCAGTGGAAAATCATCAAAAACCAATCATGATGTCAAACTCTGCATCACCCAAGTCTTAAGCTACATATGAACTGGGCGCACGTGCTTCTCCATTCATAGCCTAAACCGAATGAAAAAAGACATTTTAAAAGCACTTTGTAGCTCGTAACTTATTGCATATTTTGTTGGACATTTAGGAAAGTTGAGAAAAGATCCTGTTACTCACTTTTGACGCTTTGGTCGAGTCATGTGTTTACCTCTCTTTTGGGTTACAGACTCTTGAACAGGAGTACTCGCCTGAGCTGCCTATCGTGTGCTCCGGTGTCTGTGGGTCTGATGTATTACTGGTTTCCCTCTCTTCCGTTCACCAGGGCTGGTAGAGCATGCTTTCAAGGAACCCCCAGTAGGCCAATGATCAAACCCGCTACCAAATGCCAGTCCCCATACAGTAGGACTGAAATAGTTCTAAACGAGGCCTCACAATAGAGGCGAGAGCAGTGGCCTAGGTAGGGCACCTATGCAGGGTGCAGGACCCAGCCCCCTTATCCAAACCTTGGCCAGAGTTTTGTAAAAACAATATTGTTTTTGACCTCCAAAAGTACCTCTCTGTCCTGGAAAAGTAATTTTAAAGCCCCCCAAAGTGTAAAATCCTTCTCTCTTAAAATCTTGAACAGACCACTGAAAGAGGAAACACTTGATAATACAAATGCCTAGAAAAGGGGGAAAATACCCTCTGGACTTGGATGGAAAAGAATATTTGTTCTGCACAGTGGAAAAAATAACAAACTTTATCCGTCCAAGAAAATGGTCCCAAATGTAAACTTTCTTGAGGTTAAAACGCCTCAAGGTTGGCTGGACCGGTGGAGGAGAAGAGATGGTGAAACCAGAAATGGGATATGACATGCAGACAGGCCATGGGAGATGCTCTTGGCAAATTCCGGACAGCGTCAACAAGAGCTGTGCGGAAGCTCATTGACATGTCCTCCTTTCCAACCCTCGAATATTCAATGCATTATTGAGCAATATTTGTGCATTGATACCTACGTGTCATTTGCACACTATAAACACAAAAAAGCAATCCATACACAGATCAGATAAACGCCACAGTTATTCAGTGTGTAGTTCTGTAAAGGGTTAGAGAAACGAAGGGAGGCCAAATCGCCAAAAATCTCTAACTGCGCCTGACCTAGTAATAAAGAGAGACTCCTGGCTGCTTGTGGATAGGCTGAGTGGATGAATGCCCTGATCCACCATACAACTAAGTTTAACATGAGAGAACTTAACCAACCAAGTGCCAACGTCAAAGCAAATTAATACAAATAAAACTCCATCTTCAGCAAAGAAAGTTTATCGAACTTTAGAAGGTGACCACATCATTCATAAAGAAACAGCCAACACGTGTTTCAACCAGCTATGGTCTTTTTCAAGGCTAATTGACATAATACATTAGATATGCAACTGAGTATGTGACAGCTAAAGCTGAAGGAAATGCTTCTCTGTGTTTGTCACGCTGAGATATTGGTAATCCTGAAAAAACTGTGAAAAACGTTACAGTGAGGATTCCAAGTGGTGGTATTATAATTGAGAATTTAGGAACTCAAGGATTATATGGAACGTGAATACTCAGGACATTGATTTGCATTTGAGACAATTTCCATAGGAATTCTGATATCCCTGAGAACTTTATAAGTTAACAAATGGAAACAACCTTAGATTTGTCCTATGGAAATAGTTTTGCTCAAATGTAAATCAATGCCTTTTGTTCCCAAGGCGAGTGCTTGATCTTGAACTATCTTCCCAGGCACACAGCTGGTTGTATCTTTTGACACCTGACTGTACAGGCAAGTGTGCAGACTTATTTATTTCAGACTTTTGCGGTATTTGTTCATTGGCAGCACTCATCATTTCCATCTTTTTGGCATTAATGGCTAACCAGGAGGTGGCGCTGTTTGCACTCCAGTTCGATTTCCCTGGGGGTAATGCAGCTGTGCTACATCTCTGACATCCTAGCCCAGTGGTCTTCAAACTTTCTTGACCTGGTCCCCACCTGGGCAAAATTGGGACAGGCTGCCCCCAAAAATGCCAAATGGATAGTATGTACAAATGGCTATGAATTATTGCGCACCATCACAGCACCCTACTCCCAGTATAGTCCCTGGGCTCGCCCACCTACTTCCATTACAGTTGCTGGGCTCCCTCATCCCAATCCTACCCAGTCCCTAGGCTCTGCCCACCCCATCATAGACCCTGGGCTCTCCCAACCCTACTCCCACCACTATCCCAGTGCTCCCGCCCATTCTGCTCCCACCACAGTCCCTGGGCTCCTCCCACCCCATTCCCAACACAGTCCGAGGGCCAGTGGGAGCTGGTGAATTCTTTTACATGGAGGGGCATAAATATTTCCCACAAAAATGCCTTAGCAACCGAGCCCAGCGAGGGAGCCCGAACCAATCAGTGGAGGTTCAAGGGGGGGGGGGTTCTGCAGGTGAATTTGTTTTTAAATAATGGGTTAAAATGTTGCATTTTAGAGCACACTTTAAAAATAAAGAAAAGCTAAACTGTTTGCAATTGGCGAAGGGGGGGCAAGGGGGAAAGCATGGTATTTTTGACTGGACATCTATGATATCCTGTAAAAAAATAAATACCATGCCTGTTTTCTGGGCTCCACAGCGCCTCAGAAGGACAGCTGATTTTGGCAGGTGGGTAGTGGGATTGTGCAACAACGGCCTTTGTTGTAGCAACCCTCCTTCCCCCATCTATGCCCCACTCGCCAAAATCAGCTCAACGGACCAACACAAACACACATACACATTCACACAGCAATCACTCTTTCATTCATATGAGCACCCATCACCATCCACTCACTCATAACTCAAGCAAATATGCATCCATACACATTTTAAAATAAAAATGAATGAACATAAACGTTCCGTCTGCAGGGACCTGCGCGTGGGTGCTGAAATGCCCAGCTCCAGGTTGCTCTGTCCGAATGTGTGAGGAGGTGCAATAGCTCCCCCTCGCACATACAGACAGGCAGTGCCCCATCTAGCATTTCCAATGAGCTATGCAAGGCTGGCGAAGCAAAATGCCCCGAGCGTTGAATGGCTCAGTGAGCATGTGCGGCTGGGGAACTGAACTGTCAAAGGAAAACAGTGTTTCCCTTTTGACAGTTCACCCAGCCCAGGAGCACTCCCTCAGCTGGAAAAAGCAGCCACGGGAGTGCTCAGCGTTTCACTGGGCTGGATCCTCGGCTCCTCCATAATGGGTGAGGGGCCATTGGGGGGGACACCCCCCCCTCACCTATTATGGATGAGCCGCCAGGCTCGGATTGGCCTATAGGGCAGTAGGGAAATGCCCATACCAAAAATGCTAGTGTAGGCTGGTCAAAATGGGCCACTTTTTTGGCCAATGTGGGCCAGTTTGATGAGTTACTTCACTATGCAGGTAGTAGTTTTGACCATTGTTGCTGAATAAATATTCTTTAAATATCACAATTTGCTTACATTTGTACAGTCTCTGATTAAAGGAATGGATATCTATTTGCAACTGCGGGCCACTTTTTCATTGGTGCTTGTGGTGGCGCGACCCACAGTTTGAAGACCTCTGTCCCAGCCTATGATGTGAGTTTGTCTTTGGTTTAGGTGTGATCAGCAGGCCTGTGTGAAGTTTCATGTCTTCCCCTTCACACACTGTGTGAAGATTAGTGCAAAACCTTGAAAACTTCACCAAGTTATGAAGTTTTTCACAGGCATCATTCAATACCTTCACATTTGGATTTGCATGGTTTTTAATGTGCATGTGCTACATTAGAGTGATAAAGGTGCTCCGGTGGTGATGTGTTTCTCCCCTCTGCAAATGGCGGTAACACAAACCAAAATTCTGGTACCGTTTAACCTTCGAACCAAGAAAGTCAGTGCAGAGAAATATTCCTTGCCAACTCTTCATGCTATGGTTATTTCTCACAAGCAAATTACTTCCAGGTCATAAAAATGATAGAGACGAGCATGCCATGCACGAGTAGGCTGGACAGTGTCTTCCACTCTCTTATTTTTCTCTGATCACTGCCCTCGAAGTGACGATCGATGGATCCTTGTGACTGGAAGAACGTGGACACATCCTCTGCTCTATAGTGTGACCGACACATTTTGTTCATGCTAAACACAGATACATTACTAATATTTATTAGCACTAATACGTTTTCGTTAACTATTTAACCTTTTAAAACTTTTTCAGAGGGATGGCTGGTGGGGCTTGAGGAGGCCGATGTACCCTCTGCACGAGAAAACTTCTGCAAATGTTGTGATGCTATTTTTGTTTTCTGCTAAATGTGCCTTTGCACGAATATACGTTTGCACATGCATAGGTGCAATTATTTTGTGCCACAAAGACATTTGCCAGGAAATACAATCTGCTAAATTAACGGTGCTGCCAAAGATCTTTGCTGTTGGTGTAGTCAGAAAGAAATCGGGAAACTTCTAAATTTTGCATAGTTGTTCATTCAAGAATTTTCGCACAATTGCAGCAGTGGAAAATACTTCCCACAGCTCTAGTGGTCAGGGTTCGAGCCCTTCACTAATGAATTGGTGTCATTGTTAACGTGGGTGTGTTGAACCAATGCACGTGCTCTTCTACTAAGCTCCCTAGGTTGCACTTGTTGGCCTTGTGCATGACATCAAGGATACAATTTTGAGCCTTATATTGATAAGTCATCTTTATAGGCTAGTCATAGAGGAGGAGCCCCTAGCAGAGTGACCTCTGATTGGTGGGACCCTGTCCCTCTGCAGAGATAGTGAGAGAGCTGTCCCTGCTTGGTCTGCTATGTGTCAGGATCTGCACAGGATGACTTACATAGGTAAAACCACCCAACTCCCCCATCAACCATACTATATAGTCTGTGGTAGTGTGGAAGGAGGGTGAAAGAGTACAGTGAAGTCACTGGTGGGGGATCCCCCAAGGCTAAAACAGGAGACAAAATCAGTACGGGAATGTTACTACTCGCACCACCAACACCCTATGTGAGGTACCCACTGTGAAAAACCAGAAGGTGTCTCACCCACTAGTCCCCGGGGGATCTGCCATCCAAGGTGGCGCTTTTGGATCCAGTTCCTGGGGGTGGACCAGTGAGGGAGGATCACCTGGGAGAGGAGTCTACGGGGAGTGGGAGTGGGACCCTGGATGGTGAGATGCGGCATCCCCTTCCCTGTAAAACCTTTACCCCATCCTAGCAGGCAAGATATTTAGGAGCTCTACCACCCCCTGGCCCCTTTTACAACATGAACACTTTCTCACGGACAGCCTGCCATGAGGGAAAACAGACTAACACCTGAACCGTATACCTGACGTGTCCCAATACTATGGTCATGCGAGGTCAGGCAGTTATCAACAATCACTCACCCCATTACACTTCCCCACATGGATAAAAGGGCGGAGCACCAGAGCACACTCAGAGCGAGGCAAAGCATACAAGGAAACAGCAATTCCAAGATGGCAGTTTAATGAGAGGAGAAAGACGGCAAAACACAAGGGATTTGCATGGTTTTTAATGTGCATGTGCTACATTAGAGTGATAAAGGTGCTCTGGTGGTGATGTGTTTCTCCCCTCTGCAAATGGCGGTAACACAAACCAAAATTCTGGTACCGTTTAACCTTCGAACCAAGAAAGTCAGTGCAGAGAAATATTCCTTGCCAACTCTTCATGCTATGGTTATTTCTCACAAGCAAATTACTTCCAGGTCATAAGAATGATAGAGACGAGCATGCCATGCACGAGTAGGCTGGACAGTGTCTTCCACTCTCTCTTTTTCTCTGATCACTGCCCTCGAAGTGACGATCGATGAATCCTTGTGACTGGAAGAACTTGGACACATCCTCTGCTCTATAGTGTGACCCACACATTTTTTCATGCTAAACACAAATCCATTACTAATATTTATTAGCACTAATACGTTTTCGTTAACTATTTAACCTTTTAAAACTTTTTCAGAGGGATGGCTGGTGGGGCTGGAGGAGGCCGATGTACCCTCTGCACGAGAAAACCTCTGCAAATGTTGTGATGCTATTTTTGTTTTCTGCTAAATGTGCCTTTGCACGAATATACGTTTGCACATGCATAGGTGCAATTATTTTGTGCCACAAAGACATTTGCCAGGAAATACAATCTGCTAAATTAACGGTGCTGCCAAAGATCTTTGCTGTTGGTGTAGTCAGAAAGAAATCAGGAAACTTCTAAATTTTGCATAGTTGTGCATTCAAGAATTTTCGCACAATTGCAGCAGTGGAAAATACTTCCCACAGCTCTAGTGGTCAGGGTTCGAGCCCTTCACAAAACACAAGGGGGTTGCTAGGAGGGAAGCTCCCTTGAACTTTTCGACATGGAACCGTTACTTTCATGAAACCTTGAACAGAAAGTGCAAGACAAACCAGGCTGAAGACTCCTGCATTGTGTGTCGGAGATACCAGGGGCCCTCCCACATCAGTAATCAAGGTGGGGGGAATCTCCAGCCACCATGGTACTTTCCTTGGCTCCAAGAACAAAGCCGCTTCAGTGAAAGCAACACAGCCGGTGAGTTGGGGAGACCATGAATTTTTCCATTTTGACTGTGTTAAACACCACTTGATTTGAATATGCTGGGTGCAGTTGCTCCTCTTGGCCTTTAGAGACTTGCTCACTCTATCCCAAATAAACTTTGTACACTTTTAATTGTCCAATACTTTGTAGCCGTAAATATTCTTATTCATCCTAATCTTTGTGAAATATGTGCTTGCACATGGTCTGCTCATTAGACTCCCTTTGTGCTTTTCCTCCATCTCTCGAAATAGCATGCTTGGTGCTAGGTCAGTGTACTCCTCTATTTTGCAAGGGAAAATCATCTTTTCACTTGAGGATCCTGGGCTCGTATTTTGAGGTAGCTGGGTTGAATGACATAAGCCTTCGGCCATTTTCTTCTAATGGACATCCTAAACGTTGAATATATAGACCTCTCATGAGCAAGTTCTATATGTACTCTTTCTACCTTGCATTTCAGCGTATTTACATTTACTTACTGTTGAGTCACTTTATTCTTCTTTATGTTGATAATTAATCTATCGTAGGGTACATGTTTCCGTTAGTGCTTCAGTTACATCGTCATTCTTAAGTATTTTCATATCGTTTCAGCATAGGTTCTTATATCTTCTTTGTAACATTCCTTTGCCATCACTTAATTTTAACGCTCATCCATTCTGTTCATGGCTGCATTTCGACAGCTTAGCGAAGTACATCCTTCTTGGCAACTTTCCTCCACTATGTCAGCTTACGGGTGCACTCTTAAGGGTTGTCGGAGTGCATATGGTTTCTCTTATACTCGACGTGGTCCATGAATATTGCAAGGATTCAGGCATGGGTAGCTCAATACGATGGTGGCAAGGGGCCAGGGACTAAGGAGAAGACAGGTACCACCTCCTCTACAACGGGAGCCGGAAACCCGTTGGTGGCATGACCACAAAGAGGTCATGGTGGGCAGGCCGCCCATCAACACCAATCAGCTGAAAGATCAGCCATGGCATCAGTTACCCGAAAGGACATTGAAATGCTGAACAAGAGAGCGAGATATAGACATCGGCAAGAGCAATCTGGTGGTGAAGCCCACCGAGAGAGAAGGCCCAGAACAACTGCAGGCCCCCAGAAACATTCCCCTGTGATAAGAGAGGTAACTGGGAGAACAAGAGGACCGAGGGGCTGAACCGGGCTTGTTATGTAATTGGAGGAACTCGTACCAGTAAAATTGACGAAATCCGAAAAGCAAAGTTTATGAACTCGAATTGTAACAATACTGAAAGGAACATTATAGATAAACATGAGAAAGATGCTATTAAGACGTGGATACAACCACTCTGGGAAGAGAAAATCCCATCATTCAATAGATTGAAAAGGAAGTACATTAGAGAGAAAACACGACTAACTAAAGTGGACTCGTCCCAGTGGAAGAAACTAAAACATAAAAACCAAAATGGGAAATTTGAAGTGTCCTAAATGGGAAAAGAATGTCATGAAAAACCCTGAGAAAGCCACCATTAGAGCTTGATCAGTTATACCCAGGGACGGGGAAAGAACCACCAGCCAGTGGTTATGAACAGTCTTTCAAATAGACACATTGTGCTTCAAGGTGCTAGGAACATAAGTGAGGAAACTAAAGAATAGAAAGGCCAAATCACTGAATTGTGTGGGTATACATGTGGTGTATGGGTATTGGCAGGGATTGTGCATATGCACAGTATGGATTGATTGGTTGATGTGCTTTGTGTGTGTGTGTGTGTGTGTGTGTGTGTGTGTAGTGCCAGTATATGTGTGTGTGTATGTATATATATATATATATATATATATATATATATATATATATTACATAGCCCGCGGTAGCGGGCGTGTAATTATGGTTAAGTTGCAAAACTGATAGGAAGAGCACTTTTTCAGTGGCTTATAACTTCGCTCCCCCTGGACGAATCCTCACCAAACTTTGCAAAAAAAGTATATTGCGGCTCTGAATTTGTTTGCCAAGTTGGGCAAGGTTTTGTGGAGGGGGAAAACTATAGGGGGGATCCCACATTTTTTTTCCCCCATAGACAGAATGGGGAAAAACCTTAGACACGGCTACAGGTGGAACGGCTGGATGGATTTTCGCCAAATTTGTGCTAGGAGCGAAGACTTGGGCCAGAAAGCGTGCTTTTGTGTGTTTGGTGGAAATCCGAGCTCTACTTTTTTTGGGAAGTACTGAAATGTACCTCCCAGAAAATGTGTGATTATATGGGTCCGCTCCGCAGACCCATTTCCCTGTTCGCTCCGTGGACTGCAGTTTAATTGGCCTGTGGTACGCCGTGATGTCGGCGAACATTGGACATGGCCGGTGGTTGGCTGGAGCGAAGCGTGCTCTGCATCAAAGTTTTTTGGGAAACGCCGCCATGCTGCTTCGGAGTACAGTGCAGCGGCGGAAGGGTGTGGAAAATGGACAGTACGGAACGGGTGGGGGAGTGAAAAGTGGGTAATAGTGAAATATGTGCGTACGTGGAAGAAGACGGAGGAGTGCCTGTAGTGGTCGCGTGTACTATCTGCACTAGCACATACCTACACAGGTGAGTATTTTGTGTGGTGATTGGAGGCAGGTGCCACAACGGCCCCATACATTGTGCCACCACTTCTTTGAGGACACCTACTTCGTTGGAGAGTGGTGGCAGGTATGTATGTTTTAGAAGGGGAACATTTAGTCAGTTACATAGGTTGGGAGGTAGCGCAGGTGGGTGTGCTATGCGGATGTTAGCCACATGGTGGTATGCATGGGTTAAGGAACTTGCGTTGGGTAAGTGGAAGGATTACAATATTGGTTGCATGGAGTAAGGACGTAGACAGTGAGCCATGGAGTGAGGAGCGTAGCATTTTACCGTACCCACCGCACTAACGCAAGTGTGGGTGTACATCCGGTGCAGGGTGCTTCTTGCATAGTGCGGTGTGTGCAAATTTATTGCAGTAGGCTAGTGTTGCGAACCGATTGTGGGTACTTTTGCAGTGGCACTATAGTTTAGTAATGGAAGTGGGGACGGATACAGTATGTGAATGAAAGTGCACAGGGGTGCAGGATAGATTGTTTTCTTTCTACACTATTGTCAGTGGTGTTGTTTGCTGCTGTATAGGTACATGGAAGTGAGCAGGTTGGGTAGTAGTGTTGGTGGTAGTGCTGTGTATGTGGATAGGTGAAGTTGGTCACATGGTCCAATGGATGGTGCAATTATGTAGCAGTGATAGTGCTGAAGGTGTACACTGTTGGGTGCCTGGCCCAAGGCCTTAGGCCATGCATTGAAGAGGCTAGGACTGTAGGACACACACGGCACTAATGCATTTCAGAATGTGCAGTAGTTACAAGTTGGTGAATGGATGGTGACGTTATGTACAAGTGAGACTGTTGAAGGCGTAGACTGGTGGGGGCATGGGTGAAGGCCGTAGGCCATGTACTCAAGAGCCTAGAACTTTAGGATAGAAACGGTACTAATGCTTTTTGCAATGTGCAGTACGTAGATGGTGGTGAACTGTAAAAAAAGGGTGTGCAGCACATTTCAAACACATTACTTACAAGCTGGTGAATGGATGGTGCCGTGGAAGTGAGCCTGTTGAAGGGGTAGACTGTTGGGTGCAGGTCTGAAGGCCGTAGGCCAAAGGCCATGCACCATAGAGGCTAAAACTTTACTACAGATACAGTATTAATGCATTTTGCAATGTGAAGTACGTAGAGGGTGGTGACCTGTACAAAAAAGGGTGTGCAGCACATTTGAAACGCAATAAAGCAGAGCAAGTGAGCTGCCATGGCTGCATGTTTGGTTTTGGTGCTGAGGACCCTGTTACAAAATGGAAAAGTATTTGATGTGTAGGGCGTGCAGTGAAGAGCGTAGGCCTTTACCATATCTAGTGCAGTAAAGCAAGTGTGGGTGTACATCTGGTGCAGGGTGGTGCTTGCATAGTGCGGTGTGTGCCAATTTATTGCAGTAGGCTAGTGTTGCGACCTGAATGTGGCAACTTTGGCAGTGGCACTACAGTTTGGGAATGGAAGTGGGGACGTCCATAGTATGTGAATGAAAGTGCACAGGGTGTAGGACAGAGTGTTTTTCTTTCTACATTATGGTAAGTGGTGCAAATTGTAGCTGTATAGGTCCATGGCGGTGCACAGGTTGGGTAGTAGTGCTGGTGATCCTGCTGTGTATGTGGATAAGCGAAGTGGATGAAATGGATGATGGTATTACATAGCAGTGACAGTCATGAAGCTGTAGACTGTTGGGTGCATGGCTGAAGGACGTAGGCAATGCACTGAAGAGGCTAGGACTTTAGGGGACACACAGTAGTAAGGTATTTTAGAAGCTGCAGCAGGCAGAGGGTTGTGACCTGTAAGGAATGGGTGTGGAGCACATTTCAGACGCAATACAGCAGGAGAAGTGAGCTGCCATGAGTGCTTGTGTGGTGTTGCTGGTGAGGACACTGTTACAACATGGTAAACCTTTTGATGTGTACTTGGAGATGGTGCTGTTAAAAGTGATGCAGCGTGGGCAGTGGGTGCTGGGTTTGCATACTGTCACTATGGAGTTGCGGTGCCTGTGTTGAAGGGGTAGCCTATTGAGTGTATGGCCGACGGCGGTAGGCTGTAGGCCATGGATTGAAGAGAGTTGGACTTTGGAAAATCCACGCCACTACTACACTGTTGACTGTGCATCTGGTAGACCGTGATGACCTGTAAAGAATGGTTATGCAGTACGTTGCAGATGACATAGAGCAGTTGAAATGAGCTGGCAGGAGTGTATGTTTGGTTCCGCAGGTGAGGTGGATGGTAGAATATGGTAAAGTTTTGGATGTGTCATTGGAGATGGTGCAATGAAAAGTCACGCGTGGGTCCACTTGGTGCAGTGTGTGCATACCCTGTGCCATACTGCCAATATGGTTGAAGTGCAGATTATTTGGGTTCTTTACTATGATATGTGCAGAATTTTTTGGGTAGGGAAAATGTTGTTACAATGTTGTGGTTAGGTTGCTAGTGAAACACTACTTTGTGAATGGTAGTGGGTAGGGGTGAGCAAGGCTATGGTATGTTTGTGGATCATGGTAATTGCGACCTGTTTTCGTCAATGGGTGCTTTATGGAGTGAGGGAGTTGGGTTGAAGTGCCACTATGTATGTTACGTTTGTGTACTATGTTAGCTGCCTTCATGGTTGTATGCATGCATTCATGGTGTTGTTTTGGGTGCATTGTTGTGTGCATCGTGAAGGGTGTGCTGGCTGCACCGACAGATTGTTTTGGATGGTGAAATAGGGCATTGTGTAGGAAAGGTTTATGGTGGAGGGGCTTTGGAAGCAAAGGGAACATGTTCTCAGAGTGTTAAAGGGGACATATGGAGTTGTGTACAGAAATGGTAGTATGCTATGCAGAGTTTCAGTATGTGGTTGGTGTAGGCCTTTTTGAAAATTGGATAGTTGTGAATAGGCGCCAGTAAGGGACTGTTGGAGAAATCGAGTGCAAAGAGAAGAAGTATTGTGTGTGCTTTACTGGGACATGGCCTTAGCTGTAGCTGGGAAAGCGCACATGCCACATCATGGCTTTTTTTGGAAAAATCGAATGCAAAGGGAAGATGTATTGTGTGTGCTTTACTGGGGCGTGGCCCTAGCTGTAGCTGGGAAAGTGCACGTGCCACATCATGGCTTTATGAGAATGGAGCCTTCGCAAATAGAATTGTGGGGATTCTCCAATGAGGATTGGAGGGTGTGGTTTAACTGAAGGGGCAGTGACTTATTTACCGAAAGGTAGATGTACTGAGGTTTGCGGACATGGAGAGATGGCGAGTGCTTATAGTTGGTGATAGCTTTGTGCACGATCTGCACAGTTATGCCGTGCAAAGAGGCTTCGATACTGATTTTCAGTTGGAAGGAGTGTAGGCTTTTTGGGCCACAGTTTGAGTGGGGTTTCAGCTGCATGGATCTTCTTTGCAAATGTGTGGCCTCTGTTGGTACTCTGGATGTGTTGAACGTGCATTTTAGAGGACTACATTTGGGGCAAATGTCGTGTTTATTTTTGCTAGTTTATTTAAAGAGGTTGATAACAGCTGTGATGCAGATCTTTCCTACAGTAAAGGTGATTTTCTCAGCGATCTCACCGAGATGAAAATGGGAGCATGACGGTCAGTTTTCCACAGCTAGAGGTGGAGCGACATTAGATAAATAGAAGCATTTGCGACTTTATGTCCAGAGTTGGGATGTTCTGCACAGACTATGACCGCATTAATAAACAGCAAGAGTTCCAGTGGTTCCAGGGAAATGGCATTTCTTTGACTTCGATTGACAATGCTGTTGTGTTTGCCACTGTGCATGAAACTTTGCAGAGAATCCTGTAGAAATGTTACATAACGGTTTGTCTTCAGTGGGAAAAAATGTCAGGAGGAGAAGCAAACAGAAACTGAGCAAAAGACAGAAAAAGAAGATTTTTTTTTATGAATGCGCACTGTAAGCGATATTCAATCAACACTACAGCTAAGTCAATGCCTAGTCTGGGATGCTGAGGAAAACCCTTATTGATGTATTTCTATGTCCAGTTCAGTACTCTGGATGACAACCCTTGTATAACACCCCCCTCTTAGAATCCCCCTGACCCCACTGAGCCAAGAAGTAGGTTTGTTTTGCAAATTAAAAGGTTTATTTGAAAAATTAACAAGATATATATCACACTTTTATAATGAATTAATAATTGATATCACACTTATGGATATAATGTTGATCAACAATGGGTAATCTGGCACTAGCACACTTCTTTACCATCAATGAGGAGTTGGTATAGGATGGATAAGGTAGCAAAAATACTTTTATGGTTTCAAGGGAAAAGCAATGAGGAATAAAATGCAGTACAGAAATAACTTAATATGATTTTAGCAAAAGATAAGATAATCACTTTTTTTTGACAATTCACCCCCCCCCATGCAAGGAAAAGAGATGGGCACAGTTCTCAGGAATGCAATCAAATATAATTCAGTTCAGTTCCCCCCCAGCAAGCTTAGAGGAAAACGGGTAGAAGTTTGAAACACAGGCCCAAAATGCTTTGAATGTGATGACAATGAAGTGAGAAATGTGCTAAAAATGCTTTTAATTCCCTCTGGAGGTTCAGGGTGGGTGATATCTAGTTGATATTAGTTCAGGCTCACTTTAGCAATGCTCTATGAGTAACTAGCAGGTTAAAACGAATTTTAGCAAAGGAAAGGAAGGAGCTGCTGATTTTTACACGTGGCTGAACTTGTGCAAAATGTCAAATCGCGGCAAATTTAGTTGCGTGCGTCGAGCGCGATTACGGAGGCACTATAAGGAGTAGGAAGTCGGTTCTAGGCTCGTTGGAAAGCTTAGAATCTTAGCTTTAAGATGAAAGTTAAAACTCGCACAAACGGTTCCGGAGATACGGCCGATTTTGTGAAGGTAGTTTTTCGGATTTGAAATTTTAAAGCTCAGAATGACAGATGACAGTTTTCAGTTTTAAAGATGACAGATTCTAGGAGGCAGTTCTAATAGGCTAAAATAGTTTGAATTCAATTATTTTAACTAAGAGATTGGTTCTGCTCAGTTCTGCTAGGTACTCACAATATAAATTTGAAATAGGCCTCGTCACGGATCTGGTCAACGCGTCCAGCGGCGGTTCTCTCTGCTCGGCGGGTCAATCAGGCACCGGTCCTGCTCACAGCGATCCGGATCTCTGGTTCTGCTCACAGCGGTCTGGGTCTGGTCAGCGGTTCCGGCAAAAGTTCTTGGCAAAGAATTCAAACAGCTCGCCCGGCTCTTGAATAGTTTGGTTAGGTTTGCTGGATTCTGAAGGCCTGCTGAGAATACTTTTGTTTACAGTGGGCCTTCTAGGTTCAAAGTTCTGTAGTCTATGGTCCCTGGTTCTGGTCTCTGTCTGGATGGGATGTCGGCCGTCAAAATGCTCCGCAGAAATGGAAAATGAATGTCTCTACCTGTCCCAGCAGTCTCTTTTTGTGTTTTGGAAGTGGGTGTGTGCGTGGCATAACTGAGCCTGCCCGTCTCTACTTGTCATTGGCCCAATTCTCCCCTCTCCCATAATTGGGGGAAGGAAATGGATTGTCATCATGATGAGGTATGTTTATGGGTCAGAGGATCCTCCCCTGGTCAATTGCCCACAAATCTATATTTGATTCAAATACATATTTCCCAGATACACAATTTGTTGAAATTACATGTACACACTATATATTCCTTATGGTCCATGCTTGTCCGCCTCTGATCTTCCTGGGGGCTTGCATTCAAAAATGACAACATTTTGCGCTTTTTGGTCGGTTTACCAACATCGGACATTTACCAAAAATTACACAAATGTGCGGAAGGAGTATGGACATTGATTGATGAAGTGTCGGATTTTTAACATGCAGACATTTGGAGTAAGACCCTATTTTCCGCTAGCAACCCCCCAGAATACACCACAGGGTCCTAACACCTCTTAAAATGTGCACGGAAAAATCCCAAGAATAATGATATTATTTATGTAATTTTGACCAGTCCGCACTATGAGTTATCTATCTTTTTAAAATTATGCCCTGGTCAAAAAGGGGTGTGGCTTCCCACATCACATGGTGGAATAACTGGTTTATCCACTTCCCCCAAGCTCAGTTTGCTAGCAGAGGCACTGCCCCTCCCAGTTTCCCCCAAGAGGAAGCCACTTTACGCCCCCCCAATATAACATTTGCCTGAGCCCAGGACAGTGCATTGTTCTGTGTCTCTGCCCTCTGCAGGTGCCCCTCCCCTAATCTAATCAGAGAGGTGTCATCTGCTTTTGGTGGGGAAGCAGGAGGCAGCCAGGCCTGGAAAGAGTGGCTGAGCAGGTTTCTCCTGTCGGGGGTAGTTGTCGGGCAGAATTCAGCTAAATGTCACTTTAGTTCCCAGTTTAAATCAAACTTACAATTTTTACATATACATTAAATAATTACTTCCTTCAAGTCATTTCAGAATATAGTTTTACATTGTATCCACCTCTTAGCAAGTCTTTCCTTGGCCTGGTTTGGGTTCCTCTGTTCAGTTTTACACAAAAGTCTGGTGGTTTTAAAACGCCGGCTTTCTGATAGTGGTGAGTACCGGTATTGCATCCATTTTTGGGATCTGTCTTGAATTACTGCATTTCAATAGAGTGGTCTTTTGCTTGATAGAATAGGACCCTTGCTTAACCTTGTTTTGATGGCATCCTTACAGTAGAGTGGTGATGTGGAACCCCCCACAAGAAGGTTGTATCTTTGGAGTGGTCAACTGCGCAGTTCTCCTGGATTCTGGCGTGAATGTGGGCGGCAACAGCTCATCCCCACATCTACCCAGTCTACTGATTCAACATGGGTCAAAACCCTTGACAAACCCCCCCCCCCCGCCCGACTGCGCTTTGATTCGAGTCGAGGGGAAGTCGGGTGCAAAGGAGGTTTTGAGCCCTTGCGCTGGTATGTCCACATTATCTTCTTCCAATTCTGTAGATGGCACAGTTCAGCATCTTTTCCTCCACCCAGTTGGATCGATCGGTCCTCCTCGCCAGTCCTGATGGGATTATTGGGCGGTACCCCGGGCCCCTCGGATCTTTGCTCCCGGTCCCTGGGCGTCCTCCTTGGCCAGTCTCCAGGTTTTCTTTCTCCTAGGACGACAAAGGAAAGCGGCAATACCTATTCATAGACCTTTCTCCCCCCCCTATTGATATAGTGGGGCAACATATACATTTTATACTTTAATAGACATAGCATTCCAATTTTGAAAAACAAGATATAATTCAGAGACAGTGGCTTACAAGCGTCATAATATTTTAGAGACTATATGTGGGATATTTTAGGGTTGGAACTGAATTAATCTGGAGCGGTCCCCTCTGGTATTGCAGAGGACTCCTCGAGTTGCTGCAGAGTGTGCCTGGGATGGCAACACTTTAGCTGATTTATATGTACCCACTTGTCTTCCCCTTCCGCCAAATTGCCTTTAGGGATGCAGATCTTGTATTCAACAGGGGAGATTTTGTCTATAATTTCAAACGGTCCCTTCCATGTAGGCAAAAATGTTCGCTGTATGGCCTGGTTCCTTTGGAAATTGTATAGATAGACCCGGTCCCCCACAGTATATTCCTTCCTGGTGGTCTTCAGGTTGTAGTGGGTTTTCATGCTTTCAGCTGATCTTTCTAGATTCCGCTGAGCATAGGCAAAAGCATGCTGAAGGTGTTTCCTTGAATTCTCCACATACTCATGATTTGTGGAGGCATTTATCAGTGTCTGCTCTTGGGTCCTGTAGAGCAGATGCTGGGGAAGCACCATCTTGCGTCCGTCATCAACTCAAATGGTGACATTTTAGTTGCAGATGAAGGGGTAGATCTGATGGCCATTAGGACCAGAGGTAGTCAGATATCCCAACTTGGCCCAGAATCTGCCACAAACTTTTTTAATATGCTCACAATGGTTCGGTTGTAGCGTTCTACTGCCCCAGAGGAAGCTGGCCGGTAAGCAATATGTAACTTCCTTTTGACCCCCAGTATCTCCCACATCTTTGTCATCACTTCACTGGTGAAATGGCTACCTCTGTCTGACTCAATCCTTTGAGGTAGACCAAAACGGGAAAAGATGTGGTTAATCATCAGGGCAGCTGCTGTTTCTGCCTTGCAGTTTGGGGCTGGGAGACATTCCACCCATTTAGTAAATAAGCATGTCACGGTCAACATGTACTTATTTCCCCTAGATGAGCGAATCACGGGCCTACAAAGTCGATTTGCAAATCTGACCATGGCAGTGTCATCCCCCTCTTTTGGAGAGGCGCACGGTGTGTGAGGGATGATGGCTGAAACTGTGCACACACAAGACACCCCTTCAAGTATTGGTCGAGGTCCTGCCCCATGTGTGGCCAGTATGCAACCTCTCTGAATATTTCCAGTGTTGTGTGAAACCCCCTATGACCGGCGGTGGCCGCATCATGGGCGTGACTTAACATCAGGCTTCGGAATGAGGTAGGGACCACCCACTGATCATGGCCAGCTTGGGATTTCCTTACCAACAAACCGTCTTGGATTCGGAACCTTTTTGGACCTTTCATCAACACTCTTAGGTCCTCCTTCCCAATGTTATCGATATCCGTCAGAGGAAAGTTCTCAGGGTCCTCAATGTGTTGGTAAAACTTACCAATTATTGGGTCCCCCTTCTGAGCTGTAATTAAATCAGCATCAGGGGTCTCCTTACTCCATTGTGCAGTTGAAAGATCATTGTGAGCATTTGTCTGGGACCTAGTGATAGCAGTAACCTGGATTTACCCCAACAGGGACTCTATTTCTATTAGATCCCCTTGGATGGCCCCGGTTTTGGCCAGCTGATCAGCTAAGTCATTTCCAGTTTTGTCTGGTCCCTCTACTTTGGAATGACCCTTGATCTTTTTCCAGTAGATGGTCATCCCATTCGAGGTGACCAGATCATCAATGTTTTGGATCAACTTCCCATGTTTCAAGGGTTTGTTGTTAGCACATAGCATGCCTCTGGTTTTCCAATTAACAAGGTGCTCCACGAACCCGTTCCGTACATAATCCGAATCTGTGATTATGACCAGTTCGTGGAGTTGATGTTGGACAGCAGTGAGGATGGCCTGATGCACAGCCATCAACTCTGCCACCTGACTACTTCGGGGACCAATTTTGTACCAAGCGGAGGGTTCAGGAAACTCCTTCACCCATGCATTCCCTACACCGGCCACCAGTTCTTTCTCCCCGTTGTTGTCAAAATGGTAAGAGCATCCATCCACATAGACAGTGGGCATTCCCTCACACTTGTCTTCTTCAAAGACTTTGTGGGGGGAATTAAGGTATGCCTCCATGTTGTCCTTTATTTTTAGACTTTCGTCCTCGAGACAGTTTTCTCTGGCACAATCATGCAAGTCAGCCAGACCTTGCGCGAGGGGACTCTTCTTGTTTTGGCCATATCTGACCTCCACAGGAAAGCCTTGCATTGACAGAATCCAGGAAGTAATTCGGGAATTACTCACATTTCCGGCCCGGATTCTGTCACTTTGGCGATATTGCAGAGGCTGGTCTGGAGTCTCCACTATGATGTGTTCCCCCTGGATAAACGGGCGGTAGTTCTTCAATGCCCACACCATTGCCAGGAGTGCCTTCTCACAATCGTTGAATTTTTCCTCCACAGAGGATAAAGTTTTGCTCGCATAGGAGATTACTTTATTGACCTTGTCATGCTTTTGGTATAATACTGCCGTCAAGCACGTATTAGAGAACCCTGTCTCCAGGAAAAACTCCTTGTTTCTGACAGGGTAAGCTAGGCAAGGCACTTGTGAGAGGCTTCTCTTGAGTTGTCTTACTGCCTCGGATTGTTCTGGACCCCATTCCCACTTGACCCCCCCCTTTCAAGAGATGAATCCGGGGTCTGGTGATCTCTGCGTAGCCCTCAATGAACTTTCTGCTGTAATTATTCAGCCCAAGGAGGCTCCTTAGTTCCCACAGAGTTGTGGGATCCTTCAGTTTCTGAAGTGCTTCCACTTTCTTTTCTTGGGGACAGAGACCCTGAGGAGTAATCTCATGCCCCAAGAAATTAACACGGGTTCTACACCACTGTGCTTTCTGAAAGGAACGTTTTGCTCTGGCAGCCCTCAACTGTGTCAGAACATAACGGATCTCCGCTATGTGTTCTTCCACAGATGAACTTTTGATGAGGACATCATCTACATAAGCCAGGTTACCCCTCGCACCCAGGTCGGGCATGGCCTTATGTAGGAAAATGTTGAATTCATTGCCGGAGTTGAGGTATCCGAAGGGAGTCCGGGTCCATGTGTACTGCTGGCCCCCAAAGGTAAAAGCCAGTTTGTATTGGTCCTCCCTACTGACAGGCACGGTCCAGTATCCATTGGCCAGGTCTATTGCAGTGAATACCTGTGACCCCTGAATCTGGGCCAGCCCTTGGTCAATGTAGGGCAGAGGCCATCGGGAAGTATGGACCCATTTGTTGAGCTCCCTAAGGTCGGCGCATAGTCTCCACTGGCCGTTTGGCTTCAATATTCCCAGCACCGGATTATTGAAAGTGCTGTGGACTGGACGGATTATTCCCCGGGACTCAAGGTTCTTAATTATTTCAGTAAGGGACTCCATGGATGCCAGAGGCAAGTGATATTGCTTCACAAACACTGGAGTCATGCCAGGGTCCGTGGGAATTGTTGTTGTGTGGATATCGGTGCGACCACAGTCATATGAGTCTACCGCAAAGAGATCTTGGAAATCCAAGAAAACTTGTTTCAACTTTTGCTTCTGTTCCAGAGTCACGCAGGCATCAGCCAGGTTGACTCTCTCTTCCACCATCTGCCTGAAGCCTGGAAAGACTTCTGGTTTGGCTATCTCACCGGCCTCCTCCAGCTGGGTGGAGAAGTCCCTGGTCAGAGTGCTGATTTGGACCGGAGGCTTCAGGTGGGAACGGCAGCCCTCATGGACCTGGAAAATCACCTCATCCCTCCTGAAGTCACAAGTCACATCTTCCTTACCATAAGGGCAAGAAGTGTACACCAGGAAGTTCCCCCCCCCCCCATGCCGGGTGAAAATCCTGTCTGGTGTTGTGTTGTCATCACTGTCACTGTCAAAACAGTCCTTGGGGATCGGCCCTATCAGTTCATTCCCTAAGTCAATGGAGAAATGTCGGTCATCAACCGCCATTCCAATAGTGGTGCCTGTGGCTAGAGTAATGCTCTTTAAGTCGCTGTTATCCACCTCTATTGGAATGGTGTCATGTTCTATGTTGACTAATGGTGTTGGGTTTACCCCCAACCCTTGCTGTTGGAGAGAAGCTTTTAGATGTATGTAAGCATCAGGGTTTTTCAAATGTTGTCCTCTTTTAACTTTCACTTCCAGGGAGAATTGTCGGGTCCTTTCTGGGATGGTGACTTCCTCTTTGATCTGAATTTCAACTGCATAAGGTAGCAATTGAGCTGACCTAAATGCTTTTTCTGGATCATCAAAGCCCATGGGATTATCCGCTAATCGGGACCAAGCTTTGAAGTTTATTAGGTCCAAACTAATGGCAAAGCGATTGAGAATGTCACTGCTTAAGTAAAAGGCGGCAGTGACGTCTCGTACGACCCAACAATTATGGACTATGCTCTTGTTGCCAATGGAGATTTTGAGCATACACCTGCTTGGCAGGAGATGTTTTGAATTGGGTGCTTCCAGGTCCATTTCCGATTTGTCTATCAGTTTGAAGGTGGGAATGGCTGGATCTTTTGGGAGTTGGCGAAACATGGCTTCGCTGATGAAGCTCTTACCGTTGTTCACACACACTCGAGCGAGAACAGAGTCCTCCCCCTCATTTAACTGAACAGGGATGAACAACTGATCTCCAATTTGCTGATTATCAGCCAGGCTCTGAGCTGATTTTACATCTTTCTGAACTATTGGGGTGGGAATGTCTGGTTGTGGATTGGTAAAGAATTTCAGGGTATTTCCTTCTAGTGTGGAATACCACCTTAAACTGGAAGGAAGGTTGATTTTCAGAAATAGAGAGGACCCCCTATCACCAGTCTGTTGTCCTACTGCTATTACTGTCACGTCTGGAATCTGGTTGTTCTGGAAGTGAAATTCTACTTGGTCAGATTTTTGTTCAACCATGTGGCAGGTGCCATTTAAACTAACATGGTTGACACTCTGTTGTAGTTTTATTGGTCGGCTAGTCTGGGTCCAGAGGACCTTGTTTACACAATCTTTTAGGGGTGACAACCTTCTCAGGAGGTCGTTCCCTAGTAAACAAGGGGTGCCCTCTGGAGTCACTACTATGACCGGGTGTTTCACCTTGTGTCGCCCAATTTTGATGTCCAAATCTGCAGTCCCCTCGACAGGAATTTCCTTCCCGTCAAAGTTCTGCAGTTGTCCAGGAAGAGAGGTGAGAGGAATACGGTAATCCTCCCCCCTTCCTGCATTTAGTTCATCAAAGGCCCTTTTGGACAGAAGGGTAGCTTGGGATCCAGTGTCCACCAGTGCCAAAATTGTACCCTCCCCCTGTACTTGTACCGGGGCATAGTATCTTTCCTCCTTCTCCTCAAGGGGGGCACAGATAATGCACATTTTTGGACAACTGGTGGGCTAATTTTCCGGTTTTGGACATGGCGAGGGAAGAGATTTGGGCAGAATTCTGTGAAGAGCCTGGGGAATCTGAAAGAAAAAGTTGGCAACTGGAAATGGTTTTGGGATCTGGGCCGCCCCCCCCCCTTTTTGGAGGCAGTCATCAGGATGGGTTGGACCCATGGGATTTTGGTATTGTTGGTTCTGGGATGAGATGATGGGCGGCGGTAGCTCAGTCTCCACATCTCCCCAGTCTGTTGATTCGGTTTTAGGTTCCCCTGGTTCCGGTTCTGGGCCGCCCCTGCCTTTTTGGATGTAGTCACCAGGATGGGTTTGAACCAGGGGTTTTTGGTTTTGTTGGTTCTGGGAAAGGATGATGGGCAGCGACAGCTCAATCCCCACATCTACCCAGTCTGGATTGGAATCTCTTGGGACCCATTTTTCCTTGGGAGGAGTTCCCCCATCTCTGAAGGAGAAGATCCTTTTCCCAGGATCCTCTGAGGATCCCTCTCCCTCAAATTGGAAGACCTGTACTTCCTCCACAGAGTGGGTCTGTTTTGGGTCCTTTGTTTCTCCTATCTCCTTTTTGCTCTTTGGGTGGCAGACTTTCAGGGGTAGGAGATTTTGTTTCCGGTTCCTGGTTTTCCAGGGGCTGTTTACAAGTCAGGAAGGAAGCTTCCTCCAAGGCTTTACACCCCCCCTTCCCCTTGTGCCTCCTCCCTGGGAACCGGTGGGTTATCGGGGTGCTGCCCCCGTCATTGTTCTGGAGCACCAGGCCCAGAGTTTGGGGCATTCTGCGGTGGCATGCTCATCTGAGGGTTCTGTTGAGCCCTCAGTATGTGACCCAGATCCCGTGCCATATTTTGGACCTGGCGCTCAAGTTGTGAAACCCGCTCAGGCTGATACGGGGCTCTATTTTCTCTCCTGGGCTGATCCCGGGAAGGGTAGCTATCCCTTCTCTGGTAATACCCCGGATTGGGAAGATTAGGGTACCCTTCCACCCTTGGCCTCCCCTCTCCCGGATTAGGTGGTCTGGGCTCAGGGAATTGGGGAAAGGAGGATGGATGGTTTTGGGGTTGGAAATTGGGTGGATACCTGGGAAAAAAGTTCTGCCCAGTGTTTGGGGAATTTCTGCCCTCCTGTGGGAAGTTAGGAGGGAAGTTCCCTGGGTCAGGTGCTTGGCTGGGCCCCCCCTCCCCCTTGGGCTGGGGGAGTCCACACATAACCCAGGATTGGTCTGTTTCCCTTGTAGCGGGGACTTACATAATCAGGGGAGCGAGGGTCCCCATTTGTGGGACTACCTCCTCGACTCCCTGTCTGTGACTGGCCCGAGGGCCTTCTGGGCTGTGAATTATTTGGTGCAGGCAGGTTTTTAGGCCCCCCCATCTCCAAATCTAAAACGGGGGCAACCTTTACCTCCGCCACCTTGGCAGCAGCAGGGGTGCTGCTGGTTTTGGGGTTTTTCTGCGCATTACTTTTATTTTCTATGGGCTTCTGCACCTCATAGATCCGGGCAGCCTGTTCAATGACCCAGTCTAGTGACCTCTTCTCGTGAAAATCTCTCACTAGCTGTGTCATGATGTATTTGGGCAAGGCATGGAAAAAAGTATTTAATTCTCTGCTGTCCGTGCGCACCCTTCTGGTGGTCTGCGCAAAGGCACGCTTCAATTCTTGCACAAATTCTTGTGGGGCCTGATCCTCCCCACATTGCAAATTGTAGGCTGCCTTGCGAGCCTCTTGAGGATTTCTATGAACAGAAAATGTTTTCAAGATGGCCGCCCTATATGTGGACCATCTTGAATGGTTTTGGTCCTCCAGCCCCGCAAAGAAACTGGAGTATTCAGGGGAGGATGTCCATTTGACGTACTGGATGCAGCTACTGCTGTCCTTCAAATGGAAAGTCTCCATCATTTGCTCATAGAGCTCCAAGTGTTCCCAAACAGAATACTTGGCGTTCTTATGATAAGGCGTGATGACACTCCTTATTGCCTTTATTTGTTTCAATGGGTCCTTAAAGGCCCTTTTTGCCTTAATGGCCTTTTTGGTTCGGGTCACCCTGGTCCATTCATCCTCTGACTCCGAAGCACTGCTCCCAGAGGTGCCCATCTGATCTTCCAGGTTTTCCCGGATTCTGCGAGCCTGGGAATGGCTGGTAGAATGTGGGGACCTGGTCTCCTGTGTCCTGTAATGCACAGAGGAGTCTTCAGATCCCTCCTTGCTGCCAGGATTTGATGGGTACCCCCCCCCCACTGACCTAACTGGGCAGAGGTTTTCAGGATGCCCTTAATGGGCCTACTCACCTGGGGTTCCCCACTAATTTGCACTGTGCTTGGGTGCCCATACCCAGGTACCCGCCCATCCATTCATGGGTGGTACTGGCCTCTGAGCCCCATACTTTTGGCTGGATAGTAATCTGCCATTCCTGTGGCCCTGTGCTCATGCGCGCCAGGGGACATGGGGGTAGCAGAGTCCAGGGACTGAGAGAGATGAAGGCCTCTGGTACTAGGGCTTCTGAGGTTATGCTCAGGTGTTTCCCTTTCCCAGCGAACTTCATCTCTGTCAGCCCCTGCTCCCTGTTGCAATGCAAGAGCCTGCGCCTTCAGTTCCTCAGTTAAGGCCTTACTAGACTCTATCAGTCTCTCCTGCATTGCTACCTGTTGCTGGAGCCTATCATTGTGCTGACAGGGAGCCTCATTTTCTCTCTGTGCCTCCTGATTGGTCCTGGAGTACTGGGCCAGTCTCTGCTGCAGGAGGGTTACCTCCTTAGTCCCATCCCTACTGGCCTGCTCCTTTCTTGCCAGAGCCTCCTTCACCCTCCTGGTGTGATCTAGCAAGCCCTGATGCTCTTTTTGGAGGTCACCCAGCCCCTGGAGGGCCAAGTGATTTCCTTCAGTTTTTCTTTTTAAACGGCAGACTTCCTGGCCTAAGGTATCCCTTTCCTGACCAAGAGCCTGCAATTGTGATGCCAGGTCGTCCCTCTGCCTTTGAAAGGCACCAGCTTTCTGGCGTTCTTCATCAAACTCTGCCTGGGTATCCAGGTCTTTCAAAATCAATTTATTGCTTTCCTCTTTCTCTCTGTCTAGTTGGATTTGCAGGGTGGCGACCTGCTCTGTGCATGCCCTGTTGAAATTGATCTGTTGCTCCAGCTTTTTCTGGCTCTGCAGTAAGGAGTCCAAACTGTCTTGGTGCTCCTTCTGCAAAGCCAGAATTCTGGTATCCTGGTCTGTCTTTTTCTGTTGCAGTATATCCATGTCCTCTTTTATTTTAATGATATACTGCCTACTATCATTTTCTGACTCCTGGCTCCTCTGCAGCCTCTGCTCAGAAGAGACCAGGTCAGATTGGGCCTTTTCTAACGCCATCTGTTGCCTATTTGCCAGATCTTGGCCTTCAGCACAGTTGTCCTGCAGGGCTCCCATATATAGATACAAATATGCCGCTATCCTGGCAATCTTATTGTGTTCATCTTTGGCCTTAGGAGTCATATATAATTCACTCAGGGCCACATGTAATGGACCCTGATCTCTCCATATATCTGACCCTGTTTCAGTGACCTGTTGCGCGATTGCCTGCAACCAGACCGGTTGGTCCTGATGAGTCCACTCACCTCTCACAAATAGCTTATGTAAGAAGTGCTCTCTGGCTATTTTGATGTCTACCAGTGTCGTCATTCTGGAGATTTGAGTTCCTTCCTGACTTACCGAAGTTTGTATTTTATTTTGCAAAACGGACCGTTTCCTTAGAGCGTTCCTTTGAGGGGTGCTTTCACAGTGTAAAACAGCGTGGTGATCTAACCGGATATGTGTATCCGGTCAGTTGGCACACTGTATTAAGCTGCACAAATGGTAAATATAACCCTGAGCATCCCGGCTCCGAGCCCCCACTTTGTAAGCGATATTCAATCAACACTACAGCTAAGTCAATGCCTAGTCTGGGATGCTGAGGAAAACCCTTATTGATGTATTTTTATGTCCAGTTCAGTACTCTGGATGACAACCCTTGTATAACACCCCCCTCTTAGAATCCCCCTGACCCCACTGAGCCAAGAAGTAGGTTTGTTTTGCAAATTTAAAAGGTTTATTTGAAAAATTAACAAGATATATATCACACTTTTATAATAAATTAATAATTGATATCACACTTATGGATATAATGTTGATCAACAATGGGTAATCTGGCACTAGCACACTTCTTTACAATCAATGAGGAGTTAGTATAGGATGGATAAGGTAGCAAAAATACTTTTATGGTTTCAAGGGAAAGGCAATGAGGAATAAAATGCAGTACAGAAAAAACTTAATATGATTTTAGCAAAAGATAAGATAATCACTTTTTTTGACAATTCACCCCCCCCCCCTGTATGCAAGGAAAAGAGATGGGCACAGTTCTCAGGAATGCAATCAAATATAATTCAGTTCAGTTCCCCCCAGCAAGCTTAGAGGAAAACGGGTAGAAGTTTGAAACACAGGCCCAAAATGCTTTGAATGTGATGACAATGAAGTGAGAAATGTGCTAAAAATGCTTTTAATTCCCTCTACAGGTTCAGGGTGGGTGATATCTAGTTGATATTAGTTCAGGCTCACTTTAGCAATGCTCTGAGTAACTAGCAGGTTAAAACGAATTTTAGCAAAGGAAAGCAAGGAGCTGCTGATTTTTACACGTGGCTGAAATTGTGCAAAATGTCAAATCGCGGCAAATTTAGTCACGTGCGTCGAGCGCAATTACGGAGGCACTATAAGGAGTAGGAAGTCGGTTCTAGGCTTGTTGGAATGCTTAGAATCTTAGCTTTAAGATGTAAGTTAAAACTTGCTCCTAGCACAAACGGTTCCGGAGATACGGCCGTTTCTGTGAAGGTAGTTTTTCGGATTTGAAATTTTAAAGCTCAGAATGACAGATGACAGTTTTCAGTTTTAAAGATGACAGAATGACACGATTCTAGGAGGCAGTTCTAATAGGCTAAAATAGTTTGAATTCGATTATTTTAACTAAGAGATTGGTTCTGCTCAGTTCTGCTAGGTACTCACAATATAAATTTGAAATAGGCCTTGTCACGGATCTGGTCAACGCGTCCAGCGGCGGTTCTCTCTGCTCGGCGGGTCAATCAGGCACCGGTCCTGCTCACAGCGATCCGGATCTCTGGTTCTGCTCACAGCGATCCGGATCTTTGGTTCTGCTCACAGCAGTCGGGGTGATGGTCTGCGGTTCCGGCAAAAGTTCTTGGCAAAGAATTCAAACAGCTCGCCCGGCTCTTGAATAGTTTGGTTAGGTTTGCTGGATTCTAAGGCCTGCTGAGAATACTTTTGCTTGCAGTGGGCCTTCTAGGTTCAAAGTTCTGTAGTCTATGGGTCCCTGGTTCTGGTCTCTGTCTGGATGGGATGTCGGCCGTCAAAATGCTCTGCAGAAATGGAAAATGAGTGTCTCTACCTGTCCCAGCAGTCTCTTTTTATGTGTTTTGGAAGTGGGTGTGTGCGTGGCATAACTGAGCCTGCCCCTCTCTACTTGTAATTGGCCCAATTCTCCCCTCGCCCATGATTGGGGGAAGGAAATGGATTGTCATCATGATGAGGTCTGTTTATGGGTCAGAGGATCCTCCCCTGGTCAATTTGCCCACAAATCTATATTTGATTCAAATACATATTTCCCAGATACACAATTTGTTGAAATTACATGTACACACTATATATTCCTTATGGTCCATGCTTGTCCGCCTCTGATCTTCCTGGGGACTTGCATTAAAAAATGACAACATTTTGCGCTTTTTGGTCGGTTTACCAATATCGGACATTTACCAAAAATTACACAAATGTGCGGAAGGAGTATGGACATTAATTGATGAAGTGTCAGATTTTTAACATGCAGACATTTGGAGTAAGACCCTATTTTCCGCTAGCAACCCCCCAGAATACACCACAGGGTCCTAACACCTCTTAAAATGTGCACGGAAAAATCCCAAGAATAATGATATTATTTATGTAATTTTGACCAGTCCGGACTATGAGTTATCTATCTTTTTAAAATTATGCCCTGGTCAAAAAGGGGTGTGGCTTCCCACATCACATGGTGGAATAACTGGTTTATCCACTTCCCCCAAGTTCAGTTTGCTAGCAGAGGCACTGCCCCTCCGAGTTTCCCCCAAGAGGAAGCCACTTTACGGCCCCCCCAATATAACATTTGCCTGAGCCCAGGACAGTGCATTGTTCTGTGTCTCTGCCCTCTGCAGGTGCCCCTCCCCTAATCTAATCAGAGAGGTGTCATCTGCTTTTGGAAAGCAGGAGGCAGCCAGGCCTGGGAAGAGTGGCTGAGCAGGTTTCTCCTGTCGGGGGTAGTTGTCAGGCAGAATTCAGCTAAATGTCACTTTAGTTCGCAGTTTAAATCAAACTCACAATTTTTACATATACATTAAATAATTACTTCCTTCAAGTCATTTCAGAATATAGTTTTACATTGTATCCACCTCTTAGCAAGTCTTTCCTTGGCCTGGTTTGGGTTCCTCTGTTCAGTTTTACACAAAAGTCTGGTGGTTTTAAAACGCTGGCTTTCTGATAGTGGTGAGTACCGGTATTGCATCCATTTTTGGGATCTGTCTTGAATTACTGCATTTCAATAGAGTGGTCTTTTGCTTGATAGAATAGGACCCTTGCTTAAGCTTGTTTTGATGGCATCCTTACAGTAGAGTGGTGATGTGGAACCCCCCACAAGAAGGTTGTATCTTTGGAGTGGTCTTGTGCCAACTGCGCAGTTCTCCTGGATTCTGGCGTGAATGTGGGCGGCGACAGCTCATCCCCACATCCACCCAGTCTATTGATTTTAGTTTGTTCTGGGATAGAATAATGGGCGGCGACAGCTCATCCCCACATCTACCCAGTCTATTGATTCAACATGGGTCAAAACCCTTGACAGCACGTACCTAATGAAAACACGACAAAAAGGCAAAAAAAATACGTGTTTTTACACACCATCCTACACACACAATCCCCACCCCTTTATTTCACCCCCCTACCACCTTCTCAACCCCCTGCCACCTTTAGTGTCTATCACTGTAATGCCGCGCAATGCACGGTACTGTGAGGATTCGACATGGCACATCCAGTTGTTTTTAGGATGCAGCTATAGCATTGGCACTGAGGGGGCAAAGCAATTGGGCAATGTGCTTACTGGTTGTGATGTGTACACAAACCGTGTGTTGGAAGGTTTGGTTGTACAGAGAAATGTAGGAGGCTACGGTGAACGTGTGCAAGGTAAGGGGCATGCATCATGTTTGTATGCTTGGACTGCACGCACTTGCGTAGCGTAGCTACTATATATTCCCTGCTGCTTTTGTGGGATCACTTTTCTGACATTTGTAGTACATGCATTACAAAGGGAAGACCATATTGTGAAGTGTATAACCTACATGGCAGCAATGAAGTTGTTATGCATGCAGTGTGTGCATCATATCACATGATGTCCTATGGTACTTCCTGCTGTTTGTATTGCGCCTACATAAAAGTGTGTGAAGGAGCGCCGACGAAAAGGACGCAGATAAGGGCGTGGTGGGAAGAGGATAGTGGAAAGGGAAGAATGTTCGGATGTGCCTCTAACGGTACTTTGCGAGGCACACGTGCTATATTCTGTGCTTTTGAACATGCTGGACAATGGAAATGCGATTGTTGGAATTCTCCAATGAGGTGGTTAAAGTGTGCGTCACAGGAAAATGCAGCCATATTTTCTTTCACTCCTGTGTGTAGTGAGGTGGGCAGAGATGGCGAAACACAAACTTTTACAGTGGATGATCACTTTGTGCTCGATCTGCTCCAGTATGCTGTGGAAAGAGGCCTTAATGGCAATTTCAATTTGGACAAAGTGGAGACTTAGTGGTGCGGTGTCCCTGTCCATAGTTTCCACTATTTGGTTGAAGAATGTTGATGAGTGGCCACTTTAGGTACTGTGGACGTAGTGATAGTGCATTATGGAGCATTGCTTTTGGGTTCAATAGCTTGTGCAAGTGTGTACCGTCAACTGAAAAAGATGATGAAAGAAGTGATGCACATTTTTCACACTGTAAAGGTACTTTTCTCCTGTATACCACCAAGTCCAGTATAACTATTCCAATTAATGTTGTTGGCAGCCAGAGGTGGGAAGGCGTCTTCTCAACAGAAGTATGTGCAACTTTTTGCGTGCTGCTGGGATGTACTCCTGTATGAATGAGAACATTGGTAATTGATATGTCCACTTTCTCAATGAAAGTGGCATTTCAATGTCGCACAGTAGCAATGACATTTGGTTTTCGAATCTATAGGTTGCACTGAAGACGCTATTGTACGAATGTGAGGCACAGAGCAACAAATAAAAACCATTATGAAAGGCTGCAAAAGGAGTTGTTACAGTGGAAGTTGTTTTACAAAAAAACCAAGAGAGCTTTCTTTAAAAGCCACCAGTACAAAGAACATCCCCTACCTTGGTGGACATTTATTCCCCCACTCTCGCATGTGCACACCTGCAGAGAATCAGGCATTGCCACAGTTGCAGGGTCATAAGTGTAACAATGCCGATTTTGCAAATGTACATATTCTGTTTGAGATTGTGGAGGACATGAGATTGCGCAATAAGCTTTCTGCGTGTGCAATGCATGCCCAGAATGTGCTACACCATATATTTGTTAACCTTACTGCAGAGGTTGAGCTTATGGCTGTGTGTTGTACGAGGGACAGTGTATGCTCTGTGGGTGAATGGCACACACATTACTTGACAGTCAATTAAAACGTGCGTCCGAGGGGAGTTGTGTGCAGTGTATCATGTGGGTTTGTATCTGTATGGAGCATCTACACTGAAGTGATTGCTTTTGGTTTCTTTGTGTGAGACTTTGGTGACGCTCAATCTGGACGACATTATTGTTGTTGATTGTGTAGGGAGAAATGCACACCATGTAACACGATATATAGTGATGTTTGTGCTGAGGGTGGTAGTAGGGCAGGCAATGATTCTGTTACCGATCCCCTGCATAATTTTGTTTCCAAATATGCAACCACCCATTTAGGGATGTTATTTTTAATTTGGTGCCGAAATGGACACAGCGCAGTATATTGTGTAGAAGTGTATTTGTGTATTTTACTACTTGTGCCTTGTTGTAATACAAATGGGATTCTATCTTTTCACAGCACAAGCATTTTTCCCCCACTAATAGCGTTCTTTTTCCAAATACTGCATGTTCCTTCTGTGCCTGCTGTACACTCATTGCTTTGGTGGCCTTTTTGGAAGTGCAGGAACAATGTTTGTGTTTACTGTTGCTCACTTGCGTCCTTCAAAACGCACTGCAACACGCACAACCATTTCTTTCAGTAGGTACCTATTTCTACCTATTTCAACTGCAGTGTTTTCCACACTACCACGGTTCCTTCCATTTAGCAAACAACTGTGTAGGGTCTACGATGTGCGTCACACTTACTCCCTTCATTGCCACTTGCTTTGTGACAATCTAAAAGGAGCATTCTGTGGTAATCACGTACAAAAACCATTCCTAAAGGAACGTTACGATACAAGGGCGCTATTACAAACATAGCATAATTTCTAAATACAGTATGCTAAAGGAAACTTATGTTTACAGTGCCCTACTAAAAACCTATGAAGGGACGTTATGGTTAAGTTGCACCACTGCAAAACCTATGAAATTCAATGGAAAAACGTTGCTACAGGGACGTTATGGTTACAGGTAAAACCTAAAAACACCAGAAATTCGCATTTATGGTACACTATGCAACCATAACTCGCGCTACCACTGTGCACTGCAAGGACTAACACCCATGACATCACAAATGTCATTGATGCATTACAGGGTTGGTGAAAAGCAGTTCTTCGATGGCTTATAACTTTGGCGCCAATTAATGAAACTGCATGAAATATTGCAATGATATTCTTGACCTGATTTCAAATGGGTTTGCAAAGTTTGGTGGGATTTTGTCAAGGGGGATAAAATTAAAGGGGGGGGCAAAATACTGTAAAGGCTTATAAATGTGGTGCAATTTGACGAATCTACACAAGTTTGCAAAAAGATTTTAGATCTAGATATAAATGTTTTCATAAAGTCTGAATGGATTTTGTCAAGTGGGGGCTAGGTTATATGACTATTGTACGTGCATACATTTGACACTTTTGAAAAAATAAAACATGAGTGGATTTCCAGCAAACTTGTGTAAGGATCATTGGCAAGGACCTGAAAGCATGGTTTTGCAAATGTCCCCGTGTTTTATTTTTTGACAAGTGTCATAACGTAGGTACAAAAAATAGAGATAAACCTTTGGTGACTGAGGTGTAGCCTGTGGCCATGGGCAGTGGCCAGATTGTCCGGGTCATGGAATAAGGTCATGATCCGCACAACCTGGCTACTGGCCATGACCACGAGGGACAACACATGGGGTTAAAGTGGCCGTGTTCACCTGCGACTGGCTTTGCAGTAAAGTTATTAGAAAATTGGGATAGGTTTGAAAGGCAAGAAAAATGTGCTTGTGCTAATATGGTCATAGGGTTCTCTTTTTGCCTTCTACAGGGTACCATGGAAAGCGAAGAGGGGCCCTGTATGGAACCACACCTTCCCTTTCCATGGTGGCCATCTTGGAAAAGGATTTTCCTTCCAGGCGTCCCGGTGTAGGAAGAAAAATCATTTTTTTAGCTCTCTGGGTTCCCACTTTGGGAACCTAGGGTGCTAATGGTCTTCATCCCCCATGTGTGATGTCATCTTTGATGTCCTGGGTGTTAGTCTTAGCAGTGCATGGTTGGTGCAAGTTATGGTTGCTTAGCTTACCATAACCGGCGAATTTCTGGGGTTTTTCAGTTTTACTTGTAACCATAACGTCCCTTTTAACAAGGTTTTTTCATTGAACATACTGCAAATACATGCACAATGCATATATGTATCAGGGTGTGTGTGTAGTGAGATGGTGCATTTACATTCTGTATCTGTAGGGTAAGAGTGTTTGGGTGTGTTTGTGTAGTGTGCATTTGTATGCACAGTATGTTGACATCTGTGCAGTGTGTATGCATGTATGCCTTGTGAAGCTGTGCGCATGTTTTACGGGGATCTGTGCAGTGTGAGTGTGTGTGCAATATGCAGGTGCCCATTGTGTATGTGCAAGGAGGATAGCTTAGGGGAAACGAGTTTATCTCCAAAGCAAGACGGTGCAGAGTAAAATAACTTTGAATCCCAGTTCTGCGCTTAGAGACTGATCTCAGGTGTTATGAATAATTAATGTAAGGTGTGTGCATGTACGATATTAAGGTGTGCATTTAGTATGTGGGTGCAAAGGAGATTGAAATAGGTAGAGTTAGGGCAGAGTGGGTGGTCGGGGATAGGAATTTCAAACGAATGCCATACAGTGGGTGGGCATTTAGGGAAGAATACCATTAGGATGTGTGTTCCTCCTTGAAAGCTATCACTTTCCTATTTCCACTTACTTTTACAATAGTTTGGGATTGTAGGCGGTGTTTTCCATTAGTGCTACATAATAGCCAAAACTGTGAAAGAAAAAGTGTCTTGGATAACTTCCCAGAATGTGTATAACCTGTGTCCATTCGATTATGGAAACAAATAACTCTGATTGAATAATTCAAAAAAAGGCAAATGGAGCGTTCCTCCAATGTTGATTGTGACACTATCCTCTGGAGATGCCCCCATCAGGATGAATAATCGCAGACAGAGAACAACAGTGGCGGCTGCTGAACTATTGAATTGGTGGGTCGGTAAATGTATATTCCAGGCGAATGATGAACATTGGAGCGCAGCCCCCCCCTTCTCCGGCTAAATATTTTTGAAATGAGGAGTCAAAATGGTGCATTTTCCAGCCCAATTTTCATGTTGTAGAAAAAGACCTAAGATAGAAGCAGTTCTCAGACGAGAACCCACACAGTATTCTGCTATCAGAGATGCCAGGTTACCGACAGTACACAGGGCCGTTTTGCAGCTGTAAATCATTAATGTTCCCATCTCCTACGAGGGCACAAACGATGCTTCCATCTTTAAGGCAAGTTCTGGGTAAAGTGTGCCACTGCCATCCCTTAAATAATGTCCTACTTATATAATTTATAACTGGGGCCCGCAGACATGGAGGAAGGTGCTGCGCCATCCTATTTGCTGTGCCATATAGCGCTGTTACCACATGATTGAATGCACATCCAAATGCCTGTCTTTAACTTTCGAGGGCTAGAGATCTAGGGTGGCCAATTTTACAAAATGGTTTCACAGGACACTTTGGACATGGCATCTTATAAGAAGCGGTCTGCAGTGCACGCAGGTGCTTCCATATGGTATCATTGGCCCTCGCCCCCGCCCATCTCCATGTGTCCGTTTTTTGGGTAACATTAGTAGCAGATGGCATTTTAAAATATACACACTCAACAACAAAAAAATAAAACTGTAGGACCAGTAGAGATGCAGAAAATTCACCTATTTTTCAGCCGGGTTTGTCTGCTTTTTAGTGCCGACCCCGGGATGGTCTGCACTGTGCATGTGCAGCGGGGATGGCTCCTTAGAGCGCTCTCTGCTGCTCATTCAGTGCAGCTCCACCACGTCCCATGAGCGTCAGGATTTTACTGTTACTCGTGGTCATGATGGAAGTGTATCATTGTTGGTGGGGCACCATCTTTTCCGCCCCCATGGGCCAGCCATGGCTGGAGAAAAATATAATTGGCATTGCTTACAACACTGAAGCACAGGCTTTTGGTGGAGATCTTAGAAGAAACATACCTGAGCCTTCGTCATGGTGTTTAGAGGGCCGCTGTGCAGACCCCACAACTCTTCGATGTCTGAAAAAGGAAGGAACCCCTTGGAGCTTTCCATATAACTGAGAAAAGCCAGTGCATCTCACATTTGTTTTTATAATACCTTTTCTCACTTCATTTGATAAGTACATCTCCTGAATAGTGTATTAGTGCAAGGTTCTAAGGGAAGGTGGTGCATGAAGGGGGATTTGGAATGTCATTTTCTATTTGGAGTTGGGTTTCCTCCTGTTGTGTTAGGTCAAGTTTTGGTGTGTGCTAGGTCAGTTGCATGGAGATAAACTGAAGTGTTGAAAGAAGCCACAAAGTTCAATATTTAAATGCTAAATATGTGTGATAATATATCCAATTTTGCATTAAAAAGAAATACGATCAGTATTACTGTCGGTCACCAAATAAAAGCATGATTAGAGCAAGATCAGGGTTGTAGCGATTTATTCATGTGACAGAGTTCAGAGGCCACTCCCTCACCGCTCTTTAGAAATTCTAGTGGTGATGCTGAGTCATGATATGCCTGTCCCAGTGTCGCCACTTCCTTTGGTCCCTGCTATAATTCATGATCTGCTATGCTAGTGTGAACGTGTGACAGTGGAGGGCTGAAGGAGTGCGAGCATGAGATAGGAGGGGGGCTGCAGGATGCAGAATACAGTCAGGATGTACCTACAGTATTCAAAGGAGAGAGCCTGTGAAGAGTACTCTTTAAATTGGCAGTAGTAGGCGAAGTGCATCCTAGAAGAAGCTGTTGAGGTGATGAAAGGGGTACTAGAGTATGACAGCTATTTAATTCCCCCATCTGTATACTTGACCTAAAAGCTGGTTCTAATTTGATCTGTGATTTCCATATCAGAGAGGTATGTGTTCTGAGACTACTGTGCTGCCTTTGGAGAAGCCGCTGTGTCTAGAGGAGGTCACGGGGGTGGGGTAGAAGTCCATTTTCAGGGATGTTGCTAAGAGCAAAGCTATCGGTGCTATTGAAAGCAGAGATGTACTTTGATAAAACGGGGGCTGTGTCAGTTTTGCTTTTAAGAGCAGGGTTAACAGTGCTGTGTTTCAATGGGGTTCTGTTTATGCCTCTGAACAGAGGCAATGCCTGTTCTGCTTTTGATAGGATGGCATCTGAATTGGTGCTGTGGATTTAACTTCTTGTGCTGCTACCTTTTTTGAGCTATTTTCGGACGCACTGTATGCTGGTGACCGGGATCTTTCTTTATCATGTTGCTAATAGTGGCTTGTTGTGATGCTAATACTGTGGTCTGGGGGGGGGGTCTCTGTGTCACTGGACATACTTCCCCTCTGATTAATTCTCCTTAGGCTGCTGCCAGAAGGCCTCCAAAAGCCATTGTTCTGTAGACGGGAAGGGCACCTCCTTTTTCAAGCTCTCCATAGCTGGGTAGTGCCAAGTAGCTTTCTGTGCAGCAGGGACACAGCCCCTGATACAGTGCCAACTGATGACCTTAACCCCACAGTGATCAAAGGTGTGAGGTCGCGGAGTCAGGAGTAGTTCCGTCTTCCTGAATACACATCCGCTGGCTCCTATGTTGTCATGCCCTCAACTGCAAGCCCACGAGTAGAAAGCTAGCAGCAGAAATGAATTGCCTGAGAGAATGGAGCATGCTACGTTAGTGAAAGAGAGACTGACTGGTTGGCTCTTTCCGACCTTTTGATTGGCCGAGCTGCTCTTTTTAAGACTGGTAAACGTAAAGGTTTTAGATATGTATAGACTTGCAATGTCTCAGATTGGCTTGGAGGTTGAGGAGGGAAAGGTCAGCAAGTTGTCACAATTCAGGACACAATGCACAGCTGGCCTTTTCTTGCATGTGGACGTTCACCTCTTCCAATGATAGCGTGTTTGTCCGAATGAGAGCTTCTTTTATGGATATAGAACATGCAGGAATACTCCTCAAGTACTGGCAATATTGTTCAGATGCCATATCTAATTTTTAGAAACAGTTTTGGGGCCTGGAATGAAATTGTGGGTTCATTCAGTGTTGGCGTATACTGACAGATGTAGAGCCTTTCAATACCATTTTTACAAGACATCCTTTCTGGCACAGATCCAAATGTTGATTTTGTATAAAATGACTTGATAACTCTAGGCATGGTTCCCAGTTTTATAATCTTTGATTTAGTCCTGGACTGTGCGCTTGATTAGTTGAACACTCTCGGAACACTTGTGGTTAGCCCTAAAGTTTGCTATGTGGACCTTCTAGGTCATGGGTCTGCAACCTTTTGATTCTCCAGATATTTGGACTATGGCTTCCAGGGTCCTTCCAGCATGCACATAGGGGGGCACGGACCTCTGACCCTCCTGTTAAGGCCTCTCTCCACCTCAAGCCGTCATGCAGGCGAGTCTTCGTGTCCCTGCACAGGCACCACCAGCGCTCCATTCTTGCCTTCCCCAGCCTCCATTTCGTCCCTTGGCCCATTCGCTGCCCCCGTCTCCTCCTCACCAACACCACCCCTCTCCTTATAGGCTAAGGCTTCCATCAATCCCACCCGATTAATCCTGCTGCATGGAACACCTTGTTCCACTTACAGCGTTCGCTGAGGGGGACATGGGCCTCTGATCCTCATGGTAAGGCCTCTCTCCACCTCAAGCCGTCTTGCAGGCCAGCCTTCCTGTCCCTGCACAGGCACTATCAGTGCTTCATTCTTGCCTTCACTTGCCTCTATTTCGTCCCTTGGCGGACACCCTCCCCCCTTATCCTCCCCACCCATGCCCACCCCACTCCTGATAGGCTAAGGCTTTCAGGGAGCCCTCTTACCCTGTATTCCCAGGGCAGCCTTTCCTGGGCAGCCGTCTAATGGAACTTCCTGTGGCACCTCCACCACCTGTTTACCTGTTTGCCTGTTTGCCCTGGGCGCCTTGCAAAGCTGTCTAATGCAATAATCGTGTATGGTAGTAAGAATGCACAGCCAGCATTGTACTTCTGAAATCCTTCCACTACTCTATTACAGCCCTTTTGAATTTTACCACTGTAAGTCCTGCTGCCCTTTGAATCTTGCCACTTTGCTGAGTCCTGCTGCCCTTTGAATCTTGCCACTGTGCCGAGTCCTGCTGCCCTTTGAATTTTCCCAATGTGTTGAGTCAAGCTGTGCGCTGAAGTTTACCACTTCTTCAAATCCAGCTGCCCATAGATCTTAGTCACACTACACTGCAATCGTACCAAATTAGGCAACATTGCTGTTGAATTTTGACACTCTCGAACTGCATCTGGGCTAGATAATGCTGCTACTCAAGTCATCCTTTCTAGAATTAAACTGAACCAGGTAATACTGCTGTTGAACTTAGTCACTCTAGAATCGTACTGAATCAGGCAGTACCACTCTCGTATTTAGCCACTCCAGAACTAGAATTATCAAGTTATGCTGCTACCGAATGTAGCCACAATAGAATTGCATTGAATCCTGTAACAATGCCATTGAATTTAGCCACACCAGAATCTGTACTGAATTTAGCTGGGCTCGAACTGTGATGAGCAAGATAATGCTCCCTTGAATTTAGCCAGACTAGAATTGGACTGAACCAGCGAGGAAAATGCCAATGTGTGCCGCAACGCAACAACAATTTAGGCCAGGGAAGCAATCAACCCAGGAGGGCACCCACCCCTGGAATAGATCTTAAGCCCAAATCCAAGACCAAGGTGGAAAAAGAAAACCATCAGAACCCTACAACCACAGCAAGACAGATGTCACCATGCGATACAGCACACTAACCTACAACCGATCCCAAGAAAGCAGCCAATCTAGGAGGGCACCCGCCCCTGGAACACACCATAAACCCAAACCCAAGACCGAGGCGACAACGCAAACCATTGCAATCCTACAAGGATGGGCCCAACTGGGAGTCTTGCATTCCAGGGAACCCCATAACGCGGCACAACTCGGCAGCCAATCAATCAAAACACAAAATACAACCATGAAACAAGACCACAGAGAAAGATTAACACTGCAACCCCAAAGCGAGATAGACATCACTGTGCCACAACACACCGACTTAAACCAAGTCCAGGAAAGTAACCAACCCAGGAACATACCACAAACCCAAATACAAAACAGAGGCACAGCACAACAACCAGAGTGAGGCAGACACCACTGTGGTTTGGAGCACTTAACCGAAGCACAGATATTAACCAACCCAGGAGGGTATCCGCCCCAGGAAGATGCAACAAAGCCAACCGGACTCAGAGGCACAACACATCAACCATGGCGAGGAAGGCGCCACTGAATGTCAGAGCACATCGACTTAGCCCAAGACCAGGAATTAAAGGAATGGCTCGCCCAAAAAATGTTATTGCAAAAAAAGATGGGCAATAATAAAAAAAATAGATTGGCACTTTTTTTTTTAAGTCCCTATGTAAAACTTTTAGCAAATGAAGCTCAAAATTTACAAAAGGAAGCACATGGGGGCATCCATTTTGTGAAATCGATGCCCGCCTGTGCTTGCTTTTGCTTTTGCGGCACTAATGAAGGAAAAGCCAGCCAGCTGTAGTAAACAAAAGCTACCACTGGGTGGCTATTCCTTCATTGGTGCCGGGACTCGGAGGACGCAGACCGGAGACTACAGGCAGAAAAGCTGCAGCTGCATCTCGGTAAGTGCTACTTATTTTTTTTAAAATGAGCACTAGCTGTGGGTTTTTTTCTAAGTTTATCGGGCTGGAGGAGCCCGGAAAACTTAGAAATAAAACTGCAGCTTTAAAAACGTTGTATTTATGTTTGCGGTAGCTTTTTGAAGCTACCGCAAACATAAATACGTTATTGTGTTTGAAAACGCTGCGGTTTTTCTTTCTAAGTTTCTCAGGCTCCTCTGGATCAGAGGAACCTGAGAAACTTAGAAAGAAAAACCGCAGCGTTTTCAAACACAATAACGTTGTATTTATGTTTGCGGTAGCTTCAAAAGCTACCGCAAACATAAATACAACTTTTTTAAAGCTGCGGTTTTATTTATAAGTTTTCTGGGCTCCTTCAAAAAAAACTGCAGCTAGTGCTTATTTTTTTAAAAATAAATCGCACTTACTGAGATGCAGCTGCAGCTTTTCTGCCTGTAGTCTCCGGTCTGCATCCTCCGAGTGCCGGCACCAATGAAGGAAAAGCTTTTGTTTACTACAGCTGGCTGGCTTTTCCTTCATTAGTGCCGCAAAAGCAAGCACAGGCGGGCATCGATTTCACAAAATGGATGGCCCCATTTGCTTCCTTTTGTAAAATTTGAGCTTCATTTGCTCAAAACTTTACATTGCCACTTTTTTTTTTAAAGTCCCTATCTATTTTTTAAATATTGCCCATCTTTTTTTGCAATACATTTTTTGGGCAAATCATTCCTTTAATGCAACCCAGGAGGGCACCCGCCACTAGAATATATATATCACAAACCCAAATCCAAAACAGAGACACAATGAACCCAAATCCAAAACGGAGACACACTACAACAACCACAGCGAGGCAGACACCACTGTGAGTTGGAGCACAACGATTTACCCGAAGAACAGGAAACTAACCAACCCAGGAGGGCATCCGCCCCTGGCATATACTGCAACCTGATTCTGAAATGGAGTCTACAACCTACAACCACAGCGAGGCAGACGCCAATGTATATTGCACCACACTGACCTCACACTGACAACCATAAAGAAAGCCACCCAGGAGGGATCTCACTCCTAGAATATATCACAAACCCAAATCCAAAACAGAGGCACAGCACACCAACCACAGCGAGGCAGACACCACTGTGTGTTGGAGCACTTTGATTTAATCCAAGCCCAGAAAAGTAGCCAACCCAGAAGGGCACCCACCTGTGGAATACATATCTAAATCCAAGAGTTGCTACGACACAAGAAGGACAAAGTAACAAGAAAGAAAAACAGAAATAGGAAGGAAATCGCACTCCTGTTTAAGGGGAACCACCTAACAGAATTCGCAACACCTCAAAATCTCCACCAGCAACCACTAAACGGACAAAGACGAAGACTAGAACAAAAAATGAATACATCTCACGCTACCTCACCACCTACAATCTTACCATAATGGAAAACAAACAAGCCACAAACAACCCACAAGCAAGGACCCCAAAAATCCTGGACCCCAGACCCCAACAAAAACCAGAGCAAAGCTAGAATCTCTAACCATCCACACCCCTTACATAGCGAAAAACTGGAAAAAAGACCACATGTACAAACAACCCACTGCTACGAACCATAACAAAGAAAACCATCCCCCAATTTAATTATACTCCTCAAAGAAGAGACAGAGGCCCCAAATACACAGTCAGCAAATAACAGCCTCATCCAAGAGTGATCCTCATGAAATTAAGACCCGACAAACAGCAGCCTGACCGAGACACAGGAAAGGAAATGCAAGAATAAACAAGGAAAAACACTCTACACTGCAGCCAACTCAATGTAAGATCCATGGCCAAACAAAAAACAGAAATATAAGACCTGCTAAGCAAGGGCAGCACTGACACACTCTTCTTGACAGAAAAATGGCTATCGGATAATTACAAAACAATCGCACAGGAAGCCATACCAGACAAGTTCAAGCTGATACATTCCAACAGAGAGAAGCCAAGAGGAGGTGGAATCACAATAGCGCTCAAAGACAACATCTGCACCACACTGCTCCCCTCAACTGACATAGAAGACTGCAAATCACTCCTAATCAACATCAAGCTCAACAACTAAGCCAACCTACTGTTCCTCCTGATCTAGACCATGCCATTTTACGACCCCAACTTTACAACTAAGCTCACTTACACCATTGCCAACCTCTCCACTTATAATAACATAATTGTTCTGGGGGAATTCAACATCTGGTTCGGAAAAGAAAATGAAACCGCAAACTCTTAGCACCCTACTTGAAACCCTCCACTTCAAACAAATATTAAACGGATCCACCCACTGTGTTGGACACACCTTGGATGTAATTTTCTGCAGAGATGGACTCTCGACCACTGCCCTACCCGTACTTATCATATGGAGTGATCACCACTTGATCCCATTCGCGTTCAAAATCCTGAACCACCTATTGCCCAGAAACACAATACTGCATGCTGCTAACAAAAGAAACTGGAAGAGTCTTGACCTGGAAACCCTAACAGAACTAATGGAATCAACCACACCAAACATCTCCCAGCTAAACAGAATGACTCCAGACTCAGCTGAAGAAAAACTTGACACCTGGATCACAGAGGCCCTAGACCAATTAGCACCTGCAAAACTCTTCAAAGCATCTGGAAAAAAATGCAGCAACATGTTTAAGAGAAGAACTGAGGGAACTAAAAAAAAACAACCTGCAAACTGGAAGAACAATGGAGAAACCATTACAAACAATTAGACAAAAAGAAATACTGGAGACCATTCAGAATGTATAAATTAGCAGTCCCAAAAGCAAAAAAACAACAACATATTACACCACAAGAATCCAATTGGCAACAAACCCACAAAAAGAACTATTCAAAATTATAAAGGAAATCAGAAACCGAAACAATCGTGAAACAAATGCGTCGTACCATCACAATCCCTATGTGACAACATCACAAAGCACATAAGAACAAAAATGGAAGTGACAGACCACCGGTGCAAGCCGTGCAACAATAAACACAAAATCAGAACCACCACAACACTCGACTGATTTGAACCTATAAACAAAGAAACCTTTGCCAAACTAATGAAAGACACCAACCTTGTTGGAACCCCCCTTGACCCATGACACCAGACATCTTCAAAGAAATCCTCAACCACAAAACACCAGCCTCATACTTCCGGCTACTGATGAACCTATCCCTTAACAAAGGAATAGGACCTAAAACTTTGAAATCTACATACATCAAACTCCTCCTAAAAAAATTAAACAGGAAATGCAGAAGACACCTCCAACTACAGATCTATATCGAACCTGCCTACTCAGCAAAACTACTGGAGAACCACATCTACAAAATACTATTCAACCATGTAGAAGGCAACGGAACACCCAAACGCTGCCAAGTCGGCTTCAGACCCATGAGAGGAAAGGGATCAGCACTTGTATCCATGTGGGAAGACCTAATAATAAAGGCAGACACACCACATGATCAGCCCTCATACTAATAGACATATCAGCCGCCTTTGACACAATCAGACACTCAACACTAATCCAGAGACTGGAAGAATGCAGCATAAACAACTCTGCTCTACAATGGCTAAAATCTTTCCCCACTAACTGAACCAAAAGAACATACTTACTGCCATTGACATCTAATACCAAAAACATCACCTGTGGCATCTAGCCCGCCCCCCCACTCTTCTAACATCTAGATGTCCCCCTAATGAAACTCATTCAAACCCATGCACTGACCGCCTACATCTACGCAAATGATACCCAACTCATCTTCAAGATAACATCAACCCAAGACTCAAACACCATCCTCAACGAATGCCTCACGTACATAGTCATAGCAAGGATTGTCTCACAAGTGGGGCCTGCACCTAATGTAGTTGGGCCCACCGCAGTGACATATATCTTAACCATCTTCATACCGCTATACCGTCTTTATCTACTTCTATTGTTAAGTTTGAGGAATAGTCTGACAATATCGACCAAATATTTGTTGACAATAAGGAAACCTGCAACTCCATAGTGAAACTCCCTCTTAAGAAACGCAACCCCTGGTCAGTAACACACAGCACAGTAATGTTGGGCTTGTTCACACCTACCGTTATACCTTTAGTATAGCCCACTGAGTGCTATTAGTACGTGCATATAGTCCGTAAGCCCAATTTCCTTCTGCTAAGATCTTCAGAATTCACACTTAGCACGAGCTGGAATTACCGCATTTAATGAGTCTTTTCTGTGTCACGTGGTCACTGTTAGTTCTGTGCATCCTAGAAGACCTCCGGCATTGTGGCAGGTTTGCAGATGGGAACGCTTGATGGGAGTTTGTGCTTATGTGCTGCTGAATGTATTGACCCGTGTCTTCCTGATAACCTGGCCTGCCACTGTAGTGTGTGTCACTCTGTCATTGCTCCGGGCTGGGAGTTCCCAGGGAGGCTCCGATTCCCCATGAATAAAACACGACGTGTTCGGAAGTGTGACTGAAACAAGGCCTCGAAACACCTGTGATGTCGTAGGTAACACTGCTCTCCTCACATAGCTGCTCGGAAACTGTTCCCTGGAAAATATTCGCAAACAAGGAATATATATATTTGGGAAATTCGCTGCAATATTGCTTAATCAAAACGTCTTTTATTTACACTACACACTTCTCTGCTTTTAACTGTCCCTCTGCATTTTACTGTTTACTAGTCTGACGCTCAGGGAACTGCGCCCCACAATACATTCGGTTCGTTTGTTATGTTATCTGTCTTTTTGTTTGAGTTTGTTGGTTATGAACAAGGGAAATCCAGGAATCCGATTTTTTTACAATGACAGGATAACACTTTGCTTTGTTACCCAAATGTGCCTAACGTCAGGCAATGAGCACTATGTTTAGCAAGAAACGTCCCTGCCCAAGGGTGCACGGGCCTACTGGAGAAATCTCCAGTATTCCCTGTAGCCAGTCCACCCCTGCCCAGGGTGCACGGACCTACTGTGAAATCTCCAGTATTCCCTGTAGCAAGTCCACCCCTGCCCAGGGTACACGGGCCTACTGGGAAATCTCCAGTGTTCCCTATCGGCCAGTCCACCCCTGCCCAGGGTGCACGGGCCTACTGGGAAATCTTCAGTGTTCCCTTTAGGCCAGTCCACCCCAGCCCAGGGTGCACGGACCTACTGGGAAATCTTCAGTGTTCCCTTTAGGCCAGTCCACCCCTGCCCAGGATGAACGGGCCTATTGGGAAATCTCCAATATTCCCTATAGCCAGTCCACCCGTGCCCAGGGTGCAGAGGCCTGCCAGGAAATCGCCAGAGTCCCCTATAAACCAGTTCCCCCGCACCCCGGTTGGCATGTACTTTGGGGTATTCTCTCGGAGAGGTATTAGAGTGTGGTTGTGTTTTTGCATTGAGGTTATTGCTCTCTGAGATTGGACAGCCTTGTTAAACAATTGGTTATAGAGATTATGAACCATAGGACTGTCGCATGTTGTCATACACTTTTCAGGATATGCATGTGCAACAGCCCAACCTGTGTATTCCACCACAAATATATCTGCGGAATAGGTGTGCAGTAGCGCTCGCAGCCATGTTTAGATGCGCTTTGTCTAGTATATGCAATCAGTGCAGAGGTGTGAGTGTGTTTGCAGTAGGCCATACAACAATACATTGTTTTGTTATGCATAGAATATGTCACCATTTGAAGGATATGCTTGCATTAGCTCTTTCAGGGGTTCAAGGAATCAAGAACATATAACTTAATAGAACATGACATGCCTACGTGTTCATCTGCCATTGGACATTAAAAGAAATCCTTTCGTGTAATGGTCCTATGTGTTGAACGTTTTGATTGCTTTGGTGCAAGAGAGAGTGAGAGCGCCTTTGATAGTAGTGTGACATGAGAATAGTCAGTCCTAGTTGGTCTGTGTGTGTAAGTTCTTGAACACGCCCAGTCATTGGACTGTTGAAGGTCAGGCATCCGGCAGTATTCTGGCTTATGACCTACTCAGCCAACACAGAATGCAGCACAGGACATGCCCAGCCATCCGAGAATTCCGAAGTGAGTCCAGTGGCCTGTGCCTTGTAGGTCTTGGAAAAGGTTTGCCCGCAGAGTGGTATCCCTTGGTTTAAAACCCCGCTGATGGATTGAAGGTACTGGAGTCGCAAAGTGGGGGAACACATGACAAGCCAAATATCCACAGGCTTGGCATTTATTTCCCGGGCAGGCACCCATGCAGCAGGACATTAACCGTGCCTGCCATCCCTACAGATAGCTCTGAACGTTGGGGCTGGAGGACCAATCAGTCCCAGAGAGTACTCTGAGGGAGGATGCGGGGGAAAGAGTACAGCGAGGCAGGGATCTGCAAGCACCAGATGGAAATGGCAACTCCATAATGTGGAATGTGACACATACGATCGGCTATCCAGGCAGCATTCTCGGGCTACAGAAGCGCAAGGCGCTGGTCCTTTCTACGCCAGTGGAAGCCGAGGTTATGCACGCCTCTGTTCCAGGCCTCTCAACTCGCACGCTTTAAGACCACCGCGGAATCCGCTCCCTCTCCCACCAAGCGCCTTCAATGGGCTCCCACCCGCCCTAGGGACAGGAAAGGTAGAGAGTTATGGAATACATATCATCCAGAGACACAGGTTCAGCCCCCACCGCTCATAAATGCATTAGAAAGGCCTCAATGGGAACGGGGCGGGGAGAGGACAGGAGGCATAACATGATATATGAACCTCTAATATAAGTACACATCAGGAGGACATGGAGTGCAGAGGCATGGAGCTGCAAGTAGCACAGTCACCGCTCCACAGAGGAGAGGTAGAGCAATAGAGATATTGACACATTTAGGCCTGATCACGAGTTGGGCAGTAGCCCTTAAATGCGGCGGTAACGGTTTTACTGCCGCATTTAAGGATCCGTCCAATCTCGAGTCTGGCGTGTTTACCCCCGTGTTATACCACACGGTATCTGTGCAGAAAATTCCCCATTGGGTCCAATGGACCCAATGGGGAACGGGGACTAACAGTTAGTGCCCAACCCCTGATACGGCAGTAATACCGCTGATGGGTAGGCGCTACGGCTAATAAACTTGGACGGTATCCCATCTGGCATACCGCCCAACTCGTGATCAGGCCCAAAGAGTGAGAGGGGGGATGATACCACAACACAAGAGGCCTCATTATGAGATTGGCAGATTTACAGTTGGTAAATTTGTCATAGTCTATTACTATTAACCCCACGCATTTAGGCGGTAAATCTACCAAATTACGAGGGGTGATTTCCATTCATGGTGTTTGTAGTACTCCATGTAGGGTTTTGGAACACTTCCTGTAGGCAGCAATTCCACCATTTTACCACCAAACGTTTTGTAAAAGCAGTGGTGATTTGGTTACCACCACTCCACTTTTTTACTACGACACCAGGCTTGTAATGAGGCCCAATGTCCACGACTAGTCAATCGCCATCAGGCCGTAGCCTAACACCATCATGATAAAATATGAAACAATATTTCATATGAGAAAGCCATTGAAATCTCCACAACTGCCTCCAGCAAGTCGGCCATCAACAAACAATGAGAGGTTAACTAACCATGATTATACGAAGATACAAAACAACAAAGAAACACGAGGAACATAAAAAAAAGGCATCAACAAAGAAGCCAAAATGGCATGAACCCCCCCCGCCCCCGCCCCCCTCAAATCTTCAAAAGCAAAAACAGAAACGAAGAAAATCTTTCTCCACCGGTATCAAGTGTGACACTCCAAACATATGACAAACGTTATTGTAACGTTCTTAAGTAATTACCCCAGTTCCATAACTAGATTTAAGGGGGCGCTGAAGCATAACGAGTGTTCCTTGCCTCTCCAGGTTCACCAAGAAATAGTTCATGTAGTCCACACACTTTATACAGGCAGTCACCAGCACCATCTTGCAGCCACCAGTCAACACTCCCAATAAAGCACTGATAATATTAACAGTTGCTCAATGTGCCATTTTTGGCAACTGGTGGCAGTGTATGTAGCACTCCCTCAACAGCTTCTACATTTCAACTACTGCAAGAAGACCAGTGAAAGTTGTACTGGGATAGAAATAATACAAAAAGGATAAGGTGCGTGTTCATCTTCATGACTATCAGTCTCGTGCGATTTGGGCAAACCTGCTTGTCTGTGTCATCAAGAACAGATCCAGCTTCTGGTAAGACCTTCTCTCACTGGAATATGCCTGGAGGGCAGTCGAATGCCCACAAGCAAGACCGCATCAAACACTGGCCACAAGGATTACTTAATCTCCAGGTATTGTGAGGAATAATGAAACGAGCCTCCCAAACAGGCATCTTGGAGCCAGGTATCCCTCAACCTTGTCTGAAGCATTGGAGTCATTGTGTCTGCTCTCCCATCCAGTCCAAACGCCAACCATTGGGAGAATAAGCCAGAGGGGGCTGGGACCATTGCCAGTGTCACTGGTTGCCAGCTGCTGATGTGGTGGTGTTTTCTTGCTGCTGAGCCTCTACTTCTGAACAAATGCCACTGTTGGTTCTTTGCAAAAAGACTCTTTGCCTCATGGCAGTGCCTCTTCATGACTCGAGCATGGCATGAGTTGTCACATGCAATCAAATCATATAGTGTTCTTTCAAAAGAGGGTCATAGACAAACATAGGGCCTCGTTACACGGATGGCGCTAAGGGATTACCGGCGCCAGTAATCCCTTAGCGCCATACTACGAGGTCCCTCAGCGGGTCCCGTCCTTAACGTGTGGCCAGACCACACGTTAAGGAAGGGATCCGCTGAGGGACTTCAGGGCAAATAACGGTGGTACCGTTATTTGCTCCTTCCCCATTCCCATTGAGCTCTATGGGGGCTCAAATGGGAATGGGGAAGGGCCTTGGTGAATAGGAATTACCACCCTGCCAACCTTGGAATGGGGCGGTAATTCCCCCATTCACCAAGGCGGACTCGGTAAAATACCGGCGGCAACCATGGCGCTAATAGCACCATGGTTACCGCCGTCCGTGTAATGAGGCCCATAGTGTCATTAAAAAGGTGTTGGTCTCCTACTGGATAGCGGAAGATTTCCTTACCTCCGGCATTTGTAGCAGATTACTACTTTTATGGTAGTTAACAGATAACTGAAAGTCCTTAACATTTAATTTCATGATTGTACATTATATTCAAATAAAGCCACGTCCACCTATACACTTTTTCCTACATTCATTCATAGTCTTCTCACACCAACGTGTGTCGACACGTAATCGATAGTTGGTGGGCTCTGTGTCTTCCACTCTTAAAGGCCTTCTTCAGGGCACTGTTTTTTGTCATTTAGTTAAAACTGCTTGATAATTCAGATTAACCTAATGACACAGAGGACACATGCACAACTTCTCTCTGTACATTGCCATTGCTCGATAAATCAAATTAACGAAATTAAATGGTGCAGAAGACGTGTGTGTGTCTCTGTAAAGACAATTAAGACAAGATACTGAATTAGTTATACAATGCATTTATTAATAATTATTCCGTTCGCACATTGTATCAAAATATCAATTAAATGATAGCACGATCCTCTGGGCTTATTATTTTATAATTCATGCAAAAATGTCAGTCCTGTCCTATTGTAAAGGCTTCCTAAAGCATCATCCGCACTTTCAGATTTTACAGGGAATCGAGAATAAATTGAAGGCAGCGCTTGTTCTTCAAAATGTCAACTTGTGTTGTACGAGATTCTGTCTCTCTATCTAATTCTAGGTCATGGCAAGGAAGCCAGGCTTCTTATTATGCAGCACTTCCTCCCTCTTCCCTCTTCCTTGCTGCACTTGCACGTTCTGAATACTCACAGGGCATAGTAGGTTCGTCCCCCTCTCTCTTCCCCCCTCTGCTCTTAAAGATTGTGTTGTAATGTATTTCCTTCCCTTGCTCTCTCTCTGCCCTGTCGGGGTTTTGAAACAGTATGTTCTTATTGTATAAGCGCCTAACAAGCAAATAAATAAATAAATAGTAAGAAAACTACATCCGACCTTAGTTAAGAACTTTATCCAGCGTAAACGGAACTCCCAAGACACACGAGGCCTCACTCAGAACAAACAGGAAAGAACTCTGTTCTCCACTGGCCTACCCACCGTGCCCATGATTCCCCCCCCTTACCCCCCCAACACTCCTGCTCCCCACAATACAAACCCCATTCCTGGGTCGTGCTTTCCTCCACTCCACCCTCACCTCTGTAACTGTACTACAAAGACCGAAAGAAACGCAGTGACCGAAATTATTCTTAAACGGCCATTATTACTTTCAACCAATGTCTGCCAAAGCATACAGCTTCATACACCCACACACTCCCTTTTCTAATCACCCACTATCCACACCTCTTACGGGATATGCCAAGACTGAAGCCACCTACCCACATATGCCTGCAGCAATTTCACAGACATCGTTTGCTGAAATGCAGAAGACAAACGCGGATGACTGCGGGGACATGGCTGTGAGGGGATTTTGGACTCACTGGGCTTTATGACTCAAGCAGGCTTCTGAAATAAACCGTAGCAAGCCAGAGGTTGTTGAATTGAATGCAGCCTTATAGCAGATCCCGCAGTGCGGGGGTTCATATTCCCAGGAAGGGGGTAGCAAAAAAAACATGTACCATTCAGGAAGGGTGATCAGTCGACAAAAATGAAGGAAGGGATGGCTGATTTGACCTAATGGTAGAGCAACATAGTACACGTTAGTCAACCCCACCCCCCGCCCCCGACGCCCCCCTCCAGCCCCTGCCTTTGTATGATCACGTGATCCCTGCAACAAACCCTCCCACAGCTCTTTTAAGTCGTTCTCTTCCTGTTCAGCGTCACCGTTTCTTACTGCTTTGAAGCCTCACCAGGCCAGATATTTATGCAGCAGTGTTTTTGTTTGTTTGTAATTGGCTGGATATCTATGATTTTGTAACTGTTGTTTCATAGAGGACACTTGGCTTTAGCTTCACAAGATGAATGGGAACAGGTGTTCGCGCTTTTTTGAGCTCGCTGTTCCTGCCCGCCCTTACTCGAGCAGGCAGCAGCCGGGTCCCGTGTTCATCCCATTCTCTGTGTGCAGGCCAGTGCAATGACCCACCGCTGTGCATGACTGCCTAACCCTCGGGATTTTAGCAGGGACGTCATTTAGGGGACACCAGAGGTTGAAACTGCTACCTCTGAGGTCTCCCTTGCAACCTCTAAAACAAAAAAAAAGTTGATGCACTCTCCTGGGCTGTGGCCAGCACCCTGTGGCTCTTTACTTCTGGAGTGGCTGGCTTTCTTTTTCAGGCCCCTTAAAAAAAGAACAATAACAGCAGTAGTGCCACAAGTCTAACACTTTCAGCACTGACCCTAAATAAGAAAGATTAGGAAAACCAAATAATGGGTCTTTATGGAATTCTACACAATAATTGCTAGACTCATTAAAGGTTTATTTCAGGCACACTTCAGGGGGTGAGTCACTGATTTAGTCTGTTCTTAAACGCCTCAACTCAGCCTTTCATCCTTCTGAGGTCAATAAATGAGTACCAACACAGGTTGGGTGATATTGGGTGTACATTTTTTCTATATAAAGCGCTTAAGCGAAAGTGCTATGTAATAACACATCATTATCATTTGGTCATGGACGTCTGCTTGCATTCACAGTAATTTGGTAATATGGACCTATACACACTGATCTTAATGATACATATGACGATCCATTCTTGTATGAAATGAAAATCACATTATAGTGATTCGTAACCATATTTTTCGTAGTGTACAATGCTATGTGATGCCACTTCCTGTTTTGTCAACAGGTGAAAGGTCGAGTTCCATCGCTTCCCGCGATATCACTTCGGGGTGGGGTCAAATGACATCACTTCCTGTGATGTCATCAGGGGGTCAAGGGTCATGTGATGTCACTTACGCTACCCCTGGCAATTTGGTGAAATGACGTCCCTGGTTTTTAGCCTCTTCTCTGGGTCTCTGGGGAAGACCCTGGAGTCTCAGAGTTTTCGCTGCAGGTCCCGTCCAATCCTCCATCCGATTGGCTGAATCGGGTCGAGGTGTGGGCGGGACCAATAAGAAGGCAGACTGGAGCAAACTTGAGCAAAATAAATGTAGAATACTGCTTTTGAAAGCAGAAAGCAGTATTACCGCATTTATTTTGCCTAAGCTTTCATTCTTTTTGGCCAGCCTTATGTTTTAGTCGCCCTAAATTGATGGGCGGCTAAAACATAAGACAAACTGGCCAAGAAGAATGAAAGCTTAAGCAAAATAAACGCGGTAATACTGCTTTCAATCCAGTGTCAGTAATGACACCGGAGTGAAAGCAGTATTCTGCGGTTTTTATTTTTTCAGCTTTCATTCTTTTTGACCAGTTTGCCAGGGCGCAAGTCGAAGGAACGGGGAACACGCAGGTGGACTGAGTCCACCCACTTTTTTCAGAGGGTGGTCTCTGCCCTCCCCACCCACCCAAGTGAATTCATGAATTAAAAACCGCAGGGATTGAACCACAGCCATCAGGTTTGCAGGCTGGACCCGTCACCACTGCACTATATAACCTGATGACAAACAACTAAGGTGAAATGTCCAATTTCGGTACTGCAAGTTCCAGGGAAAACCTTTGTATTGGTTCTTGGAGTTTAAAACATGCACACATTTTAACGTTTTCAAAAACACTATTTGAAGAAAATATCGTCTCTTGGTTTTGTGTGTATTGATTTTGTGGAAGGCGCATGCCATTCGTGCATAGCCAATTTAATTAAATGTATTGTATTCCACTGTAAAGTGCAAATTGCAAATTTTGGCATGCGGGCAGGGTGTGTGGGTGGAACCGTGTGCAAAGGGGTGGAGTCTTGTGTGGCTGTGGGCGGGGCATACATCTCAGGGTTTTTGATTTTCAAATGTAGGCAGGTATGCCGCTGTGGCATGTGTCTCAGTTCTCAGCAGCCGTGGGTCTGTTTGTGAGAGGAAAGGACCTTTAGCTTGGAACAATTTCTAAGAGGAAGGAACTGTGATTCTATTCTCGGGTTGCTCTGGGGCTTGTTGTGGCATTGGCTGCACATGTGAGGGTCCGTACCTGTTATGGAGACTGCCAAGGGACCCCGGCATTCACCGCAAACAGGTCGGCGTGACTAGTGCATCCAGTGACCTTTGTAATTGTCACCAGAAATGTATGGGATGTGTGGACACCTCTGTTCCTCTAGCCCTGGAATTTGGAAGCATATATTTAATTTCATATGTACGTGGACAATTCCGTTCTCCACATTCAAGAGGCCACCCAGGTGGCAAGTTTACAAAGGTTGTGAGGGGCATGTTCCGGTGACTGAGTACAAAAAAGAGCCCCATAAAGGTGAAACAGTTGGTGCATGGAAGAGAGTCGTGCAGTGTCCTTTCTCAGCTCACCACCTCCAGTGCAGGGACTGCAGCATTTCTGTCTATGATGGATATGTTGCTCATTTTACACAGACTCTCAGGCTAGGAGAAGGATCTTTTACTGTACAAGAGAGCTAGATTGCCTCTTGGTTCGTCACCGTCCCTCCCCTGGAGTGCGATTACCCTTCACTGGAGCAAGATACGGGTATGGATGAGGAGGAGGCTGATTTACAGGACTCTCCTCTAATAGAGGTCAATGACACCAACTGCAATCAAATTAGACACAAGAAAAGGTCCTTCAGGCCTCCATGAGATACTTTTTTGAAACATATTCTTTAGCCCAACCTAGTTCCAGAAAGTGGACCCCCTTATAGATTGCAAGAGAGTATATGAATTGGTCTTTGCGCAACAAATTGGAAACGTGGTCCCAGAAGAAACATATGGCTGAGTTTCCCACCCCCCCAAATCTTTCAGGGAATGCTACATGAACTCAGTTCATCGATAAAATAGTGTTGCTATTTTTTTCCATATATGGTAGGGACTGCTCGAAAGGTGTAGATCAAGTATGACTTGTCTGCCAAGATCGAGTCCTAAATATCTTGGGTATCTTGATTCAGATCTTTTACGTAGCGGAGAAGGTCGAGGAAGGGGGTGGCCCGATGCATGGAGACGCAGTCAGTTATTGGCCACAGAGAAATATATACTTTTTGGGTGACACAAATGAGTCTCTTGCCCAGGTGCGTCGTAAGGAGGTTCTCATAAATATTAGTCTAACTGAAAGACTGCTGACCTCTCCGTACGGTGTTGATTACTTCCCTCTATTATCATTACACGTAAGGGAGCGTAACGATCAAGGTGAACAGCAGAAATGCCATAAAAATCTGTTTAGTAAGGTTTTGCATGAAAAAAAGAGAGATCTCCGTAGAGATTTGCGACAAATAAAAAGAAACTTCGGCTTAAGCCAGGAAGCAGTAGCTGAAGTAAAGGCAAGAAGAGCGATTTATCGGAATTGGGCAAGATCTCATAGAGCCATCATTGAACAAGATCGAGCCGAACTAATGATGAAGCTAATAATAACAAAGAACAAAGAATGCACGCGACATTTGGCATATCTTGAACATGGGCCACATAAATCATCTAAACTCGACCCAAAATACCATCTCTGGGGATATTTGGCACAAGCACTTCTTTCAAGTTTTCAACAGTGAGCTGGAAGTGGCAGAGGCTTATTGTGAGCGAAGTAACAACGTTCCATGGGATACAGTAATGTCACAGGCCGAAATTACTCGTGCAATCACGAAGCTAAAAAATTCTCGAGCTGCTGGCCCAGACCTCATCAGCAATGTAATGCTTAAGAGAAACATATCGATGCATGCTCTATTCATCGAGCACCTCTTCAAGAAAATTGCCAAATCAAAGACCTTACCAGAGTCATGGTTATCCGCGATTGTAGTCCCAATCCACAAGAAGGGTTTCTGGGACAATCCTGGCAATTACCGGCCTATTGCCCTTCTTGATTCGATTGGTAAAATCTTTGGAGCAAATTTAAGATCAAAACTTGCGATTTGGGCAAAGCAAGCTGGTATTCAGGACGAACGTCAAACTGGCTTTTTAAAAGGCGTGGGCGTGGATGCAAATATTGTTTTACTCACGCTTATGAAGTTGGAAGCACTGAAATCGAGCACAAAAAATTTATTTAGCTTTCATTGATATGAAACAAGCATTTGACGGTTTAAATCGCGAACGCCTCTGGTTGAAACTACTTAAGTGGAACTGACCTGCTGCTATTCTCAATCCTATAATAGCCCTCCACTCAAACACTTCCATCCGAGTGCGCCTTAATAAACATGGTGACTTATCAGCAAGCATTCCAACAACTCAAGGCGTCAAGCAAGGGTCCCCCGTGGCTGCTGATCTCTTTAAATTATTCCTGGCAGACCTTCCGCCCTATCTTGCCCAGGTTCATTGCTTTCCACCCAAAATAAATCAGATCCATGTAAGTTATATCGCTTATGCAGACGATCTTGTTCTGATCGATAAAACACAGATTGGGCTACAACGCCTTCTTCTCTCCCTCTACGACTATCTTGTCATCAACGACCTTTCAATTAATACTGAAAAAACGAAAATCGTATCAATCGGTTCTGTTAACAGTAGAAAAGACAGAGCGTTTACCTGGGCAGTTGGTGGCCATCACCTATCCTCAGTAAACTCCATTCGATACCTAGGAATCGAGTTTAACAATTTGATACGTGAATTTCAGTGGATCAAAGAATTAAAATTGAAAACCTCAAGGTTAGCCCTTCAAGCGGAAAAACTTTGGAAAACCTTTGCTTAATCCAATGTTAACATTCTATCTGCAGAAGGTAGTGCCTATACTAACGTTTGGCGCTGAAGCAAGCTGGAATATAAAGGAATCAACTTGGGACCAACTTGAAAGCTGTTTTTGGAAACGGGCACTCAACCTCCCACGCTGTGTCTCAATTATTGCACTCCGACATGAACTATCATTAAACTCTCTTTTCAGCCATGTCATTTGGAAATCTATTTCTCTTATGCGCAAGATGTCCCTTGCTTGCAAAGCTTCATCCTACTACATCTTTAATCACACGCAAGATGTTGCTAACATCGATCTATTGGCTCAATGGTGGGCAAAAGTGCAAGCTTGGATTGATGCTGCAGCAATTTGCAATTTTGATCTAACCTTTAGGCCCCATCTTGCAAAAAGAAAATTTGAGACTTGGGCCTGGATTGTCAACGTAGAAAAATGGGAACAGTTGGCTTCATCAAGTTCGCTTGGTCATAACCAAAAAAAACTAAATGTGCAGGCATCCTATTTGACCCGCTGCTACACAAGCTACTATCGCGATCAATTTCTTAGATTTCGATTAAACATATTAAAATCTAAGGAAATTCTATGGCGACGCAAAGATCCTGTAACACTTGATAACCATTGCTGCTTCTGCCTCGTTTTCGTAGAATCCCTAAAACATCTAATTCTGGACTGCCACGCCATCAGTGACTTGCGCTCTACACACCTTGTCCAACTTGCACATCTAGATGGTGACATGGAGGCGTGGTGGCGTATGATCTCCTCTGGAAACAACGTTAAACACTTTTGTGCAATTGTGAACTTTTTGAACGTGTTGCTGAAATTTCCCCTCTAACGGTTGTTGTTAATACTGATCATAGGTCTAATAATGCTGGTAATGTACATTGTCTTAACATTGAGCTGTCTGAGGCATGACTTCTCAATCTCGCACTATTTATAACTTCAGTTGGTTGAGCAGAATGTAACATCACAAACTCATAAGGCTGTGTAGAAGTTTTGGAGTTAAGGAGTTAATTTGAAACAAAAGTTTTTTTTGTTCATTTGTATAAAAGAAACTGTAGTTTTTCAATAAAAATAAAATAAAAATATTAACAGCAAGCCGGAAACTGGCAAATTCCCTTGATTCGGGAGAAGCATAGCAAATTATGTTTGTGGTTACTTCGTTAAAGGTCCAGGGAAGGTTGTTACTACCTTACTCAGCTATTTATAAAGCCCAGTCATCCTTAAGGAGGATATTTTCCCCTGAGGTCTCTGGAAGGTTCGGACGAGGTAGGGGTCTCTCAGCAGCCACTTGTCTAAACCATCAGGCGCCCACAGACTGCGAAGCGGAAACCAGGATTTCTAGTATGCCTCACTCTCCTTCTTTACCCAGAGGGTCCAATCTTTCAAAAACAGGATTATGGGTATAATGTGGGATAGAGAAACCTTATCATGCTATGTTGGCAGTCTTTGCACAGGTGTCTTGTCTTGGGGGCGGGTTCACACGCAGGGTATTTTCTCAAATTGGTCTTGTGTTTCTCTGGATCCTTGGGTTCTCCAGACAGCTACAGAGTTCAGACTGGATTTCGGGCATCCTCCTCAGAGGTTGGTTGCAAAAACAGTGATTACGGTGTCAAGTAAGGGGCATCTTCTGATGTCAAGAGTAGTATGAGGTTATCCTTCAGAAGACTTCTGTACAAATGTGCAGTTTTCTGACAAGGGCCATGGCCAGATACATCTTTCCAGTCCCCAAGAAGAAGGGATTCCACAGAGTTATCCATCAGATATCCCTCTACAAATTTCTCGTTGATCACTATTTGAAAATGGAAATGATAGCTCAGTTGAAGGAGGCTTTGCACCTAAGAGATTGGGCGGTGAGGCTAGATTTGCATTATGCCTACATGACCATTCTATTTGGGGGGTGCATCAGAAATTCCTCTCGATTTTATGGGAAGAGGTCGGGTTCGGTTCAGGGTCCCTCTTTTCCGACTATCTCTAGCACCATGGTGCTTCACAAAGCATCTAAGTCTGGTGGCAACGTTTCAATTGGACAAAGTGTGAGACTATTCCTTCTCAGGTCATTCCATTTCTAGGTTTTGTAATCGACTGTATGAATTCCACCCTACGACTCCATAGGCCATGTTTCAGTTTATGTCGGAGGAACGTTCCGGCACTCTTTCTCTGACAGAACTGTCAGTCAGATTCTGGGCAGGGTTATAGGTCTTACCGATTCATCTATTCAGACAGTTTTCTGCCTGCTTCATTACAGGTGTCACGGGATGGCACCCTGTTAAGAGTGGCACAGGACACCCAGGAAGGGTTTGGGTGGTTGCGCCGAAGTAAGGTGGACAGATAAGTACACACACAGCTGAAAGTAATGAGAACATAGAGTAGGCAAATGTAGCAAGGAATAAGGTACAACAGAATGGATTCCCTCTAGGGGTGTATGCAGATATAGGAAAAGAGTTTTCCACGGACCTTAGGAAAAACTCTAGCCTTCTGCACAGTTTGCTATAACAGAGGCCCATGCTGTTTGCTCATGGCTTGGAACAACAGCTATGGGTGTCTGTAACGTAGAAACAAGACAAGGGAAGGAGCAGAGGTTGCCTAATGGAAACCAACAGACAAGCTCTGTACAAAAGGGTCTACAAACAGTACAAGAGAAGATACTTACAGACAAATCCAGGAAAAGGAAGTTGATAGCAAACTAGCAGAAGGAAATGAAGGGAAAGTTGAATAACAGAATTGGATAGCAGAGGACGGTATGGAACAAGGTTGAGAGCTCAGAGGAGCAGGAAAGCAATGAGCAAGCCCACAGGAGCAGGGCTGTAAGGTAGGGAGCCCAGAGGGAAAAGGCTTAAGGCAGTGCAGTAAAGCAGGCTGCACGGCAAGGAGCCCAGAGGGGCCAGGCAGCAAGGAGTGAGCCCTGGGGGGCAGGGCTGCTGACCGTGGAAGGCTGCAAAGGACTATAGAGGGCTGCTAGGCTGAGAACCCAGCGGACAAAGGCTGTAGATAGCAAGCAATGGAGCGTGATCGGCTGCAAGGTAGGAAGGCCCGAGTACAAGGGCTGTTGGCAGGGGAGAGAAGCGGGCTGCGCGGCAAGGAGTCAGAAGGACCGGCAGCAAGGAGTAAGCAAGGAGTAAGCCCAGAGGAGCAGGGCCGCGACTGTAGAAGGCTGCAGAGGACTGTAAGCTGCAAGGTAGGAAGCCCAGAGGACAAGGGCTGTAGGCAGCCGGAGTGAGGCAGGCTGCAGAGCAGGGAGCCCAGAGGACAAGGACTGTAGGCAGCCAGAGTGAGGCAGGCTGCAGGGCAGGAGCCTGGAAGACCAGGGCGGAAGGTAGCAGCTGAGTGTGATCGGCTGCAAGGCAGAAACCCGGAAGGGCAAAGGCGGAGGCTGGAAGGCAGCAGAGCGTGATCGGTTGCAAAGCAGAGAGCCCTGCAGGGCAAGGGCGGAGGCTGGAAAGCAGCAGAGCGTGATCAGCTGCAATGTAGAGAGCCCGGCCGGGCACTGGATCCAAAGCCGGAGTAAGGAGGAACCGCATACAAGATCTGTAGCTCCAAGCAAAAAGGTGCCGGAAGGACTCTTGAGACTGAGCCCCTGCAGGCAGCAGCTTTTATACCGCCCAGCACAGAGGCAGGCTAATTGGTGGCACCTGGCTCAGCACACCTGCAGACAATCGGCCACCTCCCTCTCTGTTCCTGAGCTGGTGGAAGCAGAGCAGATCCCTAGGGCTTCTGGGGATTGTAGTTCCGAAGATGGCGAATAGGAATGGCCAGGAAAAGATGGGTATAGCCAAGTGCATTGTGGTAAGTGTAGTTTGTTGGGAAAAATAGAAAAGCACCAAAGTCTCGCAAAGGGGAAATAAGGTCCATATTGATCGTAAATGTATGTGTCCATGGCGCAGGCATGACAACAGGCCCGTCAAAGACTCATGATTCAGGGTTTACAAGATGGGTTAAGCTACACAGATTGGGTTCTGCTTTCAGACGAGACCATCGAAAAACGAAAAAGTTGATTGCTGGAAGGTTTAGAATGAATCTTAATCACTGGCATTCCTCTGGGTAACCCTCCAGGCCATCGCCTGTCAATCCATTACAAAAGGGGAACAAGCATATGCAAATCAGGTTTGTTTCCACCCCAAAAGGGGCAGTCCAATCCAAACTGCTTGATCACATCTTTTCTGTATGAGACCACAAGCATCCCCAGACATGTTTCGGCCTCGTTGGGCCTCATCAGTGAGGAGTTAGTTCTCTAGGCACAGCAGGAGCACGCACAGGACCCACATCTGGGCTTGGCAATGACAGAAAAGCATTGATGGTTGGCAAGCCTAAATGCTTGAAATGGACGTGCCCTCTTTCCTTCAACCCGAGATCTATGATTAGAGACAGATGCAGGACTCACAGGTTGCATTACACCTCTTTGGACCTCCAGGCCATCGCCTGTCAATCCATTACAAAACGGAACAAGCATATGCAAATCAGGTTTGTTTCCACCCCAAAAGGGGCAGTCCAATCCAAACTGCTTGGTCACATCTTTTCTGTATGAGACCACAAGCATCCCCAGACATGTTTCGGCCTTGTTGGGCCTCATCAGTGAGGAGTTAGTTCTCTAGGCCCAGCAGGAGCACGCACGGGACCCACGTCTGGCAATGACAGAAAAGCATTGATGGTTGGCAAGCCTAAATTCTTGGAATGGACGTGCCCTCTTTCCTTCAACCCGAGATCTATGATTAGAGACAGATGCAGGACTCACAGGTTGCATTACACCCCTTTGGACTGGAGGTGGATGGTCGCCATGGGAGTCGTTCTGGAACATCAGTTGTTTGGCGATGTTTGTGTAGCTTCACAAGGGACCGTACAAGATGTGTTACCAGCCTCGTTCTAGATAACTGTCAGCAATTCAGTACATAAACTGCTTTGGGAGAACCAGGTCCAGGTCCAAGAGATTGTCGGATCTAGTGATAACCTTTTGGAACGTCTGCCACTAGTACCACATCGCATTTCTCAAGTTTTATTTGCCGGGGGAATCAAATCTGGCGGCTAACTAGTGTTCATGATGGATGAGGGATTTCAGCAGTTGGTAGCTAGACAGAGTTTTTTCAGACTTTGGAAACCAAGTGGGGTCCGATCAGACCTGATACTCAATAACTCTGGCATTAATTCTTAGGATTTTCTAGTCCTGCTCCCATCCCAGCGAAGTCTGCTGCTCAATGATCTGGCTCAGCCGCACCCTCTGGTCCTTTAGGGATCTCTGTGACTCATGGCATGGCACTTTCTGGGAACAAATGTATGTTTCAACAACAACTGCAGAGATCATCTTGCAAGCCTGGGTGCCCAGCAGCAAAAGGGCGTTTGCGGACGCTTGGGATGTCTGGGTTTGCTGGTCTCATTTTAGACCTGTGGATCCCGTGCAAACAGATGTAATTCAATTGGCCAATGTTCTGCCATCTCTCTCCCCCTATCGTGCTAACCGTAATATTGACTTGTACAGATCAGCAATGCCCTCCGTCCATTCTCCAATGGAAGGGCTTGCAGTGGGGCTCGCCCTTCAGTGCGTCATTTGCTTAGGGGGATACTTATCTCGGGTCACTCTCAACTGAAGTACTCTTGTCTTTGGGATGTTCAAAGGGTGTTACCTATGTTTCGAGACTGCCCAGTAAATGAATCTTACCTTGAAGGAACTGTCTGCAACATTGGTTGTGTTAATGTGCCTGGCTGCCTTCAGGATTGTGGGAGAAACGCAGGAACTGGACTGGTCTGGCTGTTTTTTTGTCTGGAAATGTTGTTTATTTTCACAGTGCACCAAAACGGGCACCGGTTTAGTTGAGCTTTCTGTCGTCCCTCTAAACCCTGCATTATCTGTGCTTCAATGTCTTGAGAGTGTATGAGTGGTGAATGTCGATTTGATAATATCTGCAGACAAGTTGTTGATTTCCTTCAAGAACTCGTTTCTTCCCTTATCCTCTTCTCCACTGTGTAGATGGGTTTGGACCAATATTGACATTTCCAACCTTGGGCCTTATTCATTTAGAAGAGCCATGGCCTCCAATGCATTTTTGGCAGTTCCAAACATTCTCAGGGCTGCTGCTTGGTCTCAAGAACAGGTGTTTCATACCTTTTTATTTGGAACCGTGTAACTTGCATATTGGGAAGCCTCCATGCCATGAACCAGACTGACGATTGATCCTAGTTTATGATGGAGAGACAGGATTCTATTAATGACACAGAGACGAGCATTTTCCCTCCCTTGGAATTCCCTCCCTGTTCATTTTGTTTGGGTGTCTGAGAGACACACTCAGTAGCCTGTTCCGAACAGCAAATCTTTTCATGCAGGGTTTTTTTTGATCCACAATGTTGGAGACATCTACTGGGTCGCATCGCCTTCCTGATCCGTTTGGCATGACTAGTGGTAGGAGTGATACCTTGTCACCAAGAGAAAGTGGGACTGGAAGAAGAGATCTTTAAAGTGCTATGGGTTGTGTGATAGCTGCATGCCCCATGTGATCACGGGGGGGGACATTTGATTCCTGGAGTTCTGTTCATGCTGCATAAAGTTTCTTTATTACGTTCCGATGTACTTTTCCTACTGCTGCAGTAAATGAAGAAAAGAGTGCTGCCTAATACTCACCTCTGTGCTGTAAACTCTCTGCCATAAACTAGGAGCAATTGTGTCCTTCATGTACTCATTATAATTAAATTATGGGTCATTACGACCCTGCCGGTCCAGTAACAACGGTGCCGGTAGACTTATTGGCACCATTGTTACCGGACCAGCAGAGTACAAGTTTGCGGGCCGGATGCCCTCCCGCCTGCCAGGTCTGACCCGGCGGGTGGAACTGCACCCCTCGCAGACTTTGATGGAATCACCGGCACCATTATGAATGGTGCGGGTGCTACCATCTTCCCCATTCCCATTGAGTCCTCTGGGAATGGGGAATACCATTTTTCCAGCGCCTGACTTCCCGGAACGCTGGGGTCATAATACCCCGGTTATTCCGGGAAGCCAGGTGCCAGAAAAATCTCCAGTCCGGCAGCCAGCCTGCCAGTTTTACCGGCACGGCTATCGCCAGACTCTTAATGAGGCCCATTGTCCCTTATACTGAAATATAGGTTCATTGTTTCAGACTTACCATAATTTGATTGCAACATTTTCATTGAGTTCTCTAGTGCTAATTAGGGGCAGTGCTGTCCTGTAAATTGTTCTTTCTTCTAGAACTAGGTAAGGTGAATGGCCTTACAGAAAATACCCTTGTGATTAACGTTCAGACCCTTTAATTGTGTCACATGTACTCCAGAAAACGTACCCGCAAATTGCCTTGCCCCACTTGTGGCTAATCTCTAGCCCTTTGTTCAGTGTAATTCCTGCAGGCAATATAATCTTCGTCTCTAGCACTAGTCTTGGCCAAAATGCATCCATATAGTGCTGTATCATGTTTGTAAGGTGGCAGGCCAACCGCTACTGTAAGCTTGTGTATAACGAAACAGACAACATGGCAACATTAGCTAATACTCTGGCCACTAATTACAAAGTAATGTCCTATTTCAGACGATAGAAAATGTTTAGGAAATAATTGTGCCGATTACTGTAATCTGTCTTTTTCTGTAGTACGTTCCTTCAATTTCAAATGATTATTATGAGGACCCCTGCAATGATAGTAAATTACAATAGCACAGGTTCCATACTAATCCTTACTACCAGGTGGAATTAATCTATTTAAACATCTGAACTCTGCTTCAACTATGTCTTTCATGCTTGGAAATATTGTATTGCTTACGTTTTGGAATTGTACTTTTTGCCCGACTATAAATGGTCGCAAGGACCAAAAAATTTTTAAAAATGCTACCACCAAAGGTTTGAACCTGTGGTGGTAGCATTGCAGGCAAGTAAAAAAAAAACACACCCCGCTCACTGTACTGTGTGGTATATTGAGCGGGGTGTTGCGAGGGACACCACCACAGCACACCTGCAAAACAAAAAAAAAAACAGTGGCTGCGGGGGCTTCCCCCCGCAACACCCCGGTCACTATACTTCACAAATATAGTGAGCGGGGGAAACCCCTGCAGCCCCCGTAATATGTTATTCGTGCAGGTAGAGGATGGCAGAGTGTAATTGAGCAGGTCGAGGGGAATGTGTAAATGGTGGGGCTAGTGAGCTTGCGGGCATTGTGTGTTGTTTGTCTAGGGCATGTGTCATGTGCACAGGCTGTGGGGAAATTACTTGTTTGCAGGTGAATGGGCATGATTTCTGTGCACAGATGGGGGGGGGGGGGGCATGGGGGGGGGGGGGGTGTGTGTGTGTGTGTGTGTGTGTGTGTGTGTACGCAGGTGGAGGGCCATATGCTGTGTGTACACATGTAGAATCATTTGTCATATGCAGCTGGAGAAGGGCAGGGACTATCTAAAAAACAATGTTGGGGGGTACCAAGTTGGCACGAATTACTGGGAGCCCATGACTAATATAAAATAAAGTTGAAGGGTAGATAATATGTGGGTCATTTTGGATTGACCCCTATATTGCATGGAGAGGACAGCTTACGTGACCAACGTCTAAGCAGCTCAACCAACAATTTGTATTGTATGTGTAACTGTAAATTGTGCATGGAAATACTGGTGGGGCCGAGCTTCGGAGCATGGTTAAACCTAATCATGCAAAGGATCATAAATGCTGCTGCCCTATCCATGCATGTCGGGTGGAATTTACATGGATGACTGTGGAATCTTTGCCTGCACAGACAGGGATGTGGAGGGCGATGCAGTGCACAGGGAGCGACACAATCCAGAAGTTTCATCATAGCGATCCAGGGGATGTACAGAAACGCATTTTAGCAACTGGATCCAGTAGAGACCGTTTGAAAATGGTTAGTTGTGTTCAGACATGATATCTGCATCCATTACTGCTTCAGAGGTAATCAGATAGCTTCCCAGAATTACTGCATGCAATAAGAGTAATTAACGCAGAGTAATTCTGGATAGAAAGTCATAATACAAGTCAGTAGCAAATTAAGGTGGGGAAAGGATAGAGTGGTGTGAAGTATGGCACATGGAGGTAGAGTTGCGAGGGGAAAGAGGTAGGGTTGCTGGGGGTAGGCGTACAGTGGGGTAGAGTAGAGTAATGGAAGTACAGTTTGGTGGGGAGGCGTAGGTAACGTGGGGTGCAGTGGGGTAGATCGGCATGGGTGGTGGTAGAATGGGGTGGGATATAGTGCTGGGGGCCTGAGTGGGTGGGGCTAGAGTGGGTGAGGACAGAGTGCGTAGGGGGTAGAGTAGTAGTTGGAGTAGAGTAGTGGGGTACTGGAGTAGATGAGTGCAGCGCCACACCTGAATCTGTCTCTGCAAGGGCAGACAAAGTAAGGACGAAGATGACAGTGCGTGGCCCCTCCTCATATTAACATTGAAGACCAGGCATTCGGCTTCATGTCGCCATCCACATGAGCCTCTTCCATGCATTTTCATGATTCCTGTGCCCATGATATATCCCAACAGTTGATCGGTGTAACAGGAGATTTTCACACTGGCTGCGCCAATTATGCCAGCATTGCCACTTTGAGAACACACTCACGATGGTTATGAGTGTAGTGGAAAAAACATTCACAAGATACGCATAATGAATGAGGTAGAATTAGTGAATGTTTTAATTGCAGCAAAGCAAAAGTGACTCGAATAAATCAACAGGACATGTGCACGAATAAAGAAAACCCACACATGCCTGTCCTAATTCACAGCAGTTCTTATACACTTTTGAATACATTAAAATCAATGGGAGGGGTGTAGACTTGAGCACTCATCAGGTCACACCTGAAGCTGATCAGGGGAGGGAACATGTGGAGGAGCAGTAAAATCCATATGGGAATGGTCACCAATGTAGGGCTTGTGAAGGGTTTTGACCCATGCTGAATCAATAGACTGGGTAGATGTGGGGATGAGCTGCCGCCGCCCATCATTCCATCCCAGAGTCCAGGAGAACTGCGCAGTTGGCACAAGACCACTCCAAAGATACAGCCTTCTTGTGGGGGGTTCCACATCACCACTCTACTGTAAGGATGCCATCAAAACAATGTTAAGCAAGGGTCCTATACTATCAAGCAAAAGACCACTCTATTGAAATGGATTAATTCAAGACAGATCCCAAAAATGGATGCAATACCGGTACTCACCACTATCAGAAAGCCGGCGTTTTAAAACCACCAGACTTTTGTGTAAAACTGAACAGAGGAACCCTAACCAGGCCAAGGAAAGACTTGCTAAGAGGTGGATACAATGTAAAACTATATTCTGAAATGACCTGAAGGAAGTAATTACTTAATGTATATGTAAAAATTGTAAGTTTGATTTACACTGGGAACTAAAGTGACATTTAGCTGAATTCTGCCCGACAACTACCCCTGACAGCAGAAACCTGCTCAGCCACTCTTCCCAGGCCTAGCTGCATCCTGCTTCCCCACCAAAAGGAGATGACACCTCTCTGATTAGATTAGGGGAGGGGCACCTGCAGGAGGTTGAACAAAGCCCTGTCCTGGGCTCAGGCAAATGTTATATTGGGGGGGTCGTAAAGTGGCTTCCTCTTGGGGGAAACTGGGAGGGGCAGTGCCTCTGCTAGCAAGCTGAGCTTGGGGGAAGTGGATAAACCGGTTATTCCACCATGTGATGTGGGAAGCCACACCCCTTTTTGACCAGGGCATAATTTTAAAAAGATAGATAACTCATAGTGCGGACTGGTCAAAATTATATAAATCATAATTATTCTTGGGATTCTTCTGTGCACGTTTTAAGAGGTGTTAGGACCCTGTGGTGTATTCTGGGCGGTTGCTAGCGGAAAATAGGGTCTTACTCCAAATGTCTGCATGTTAAAAATCTGACACTTCATCAGTTAATGTCCATACTCCTTGCGCACATTGTGTAATTTTTGGTAAATGTCCGATATTGGTAAACCGACCAAAAAGCGCAAAATGTTGTCATTTTTGAATGCAAGCCCCCAGGAAGATCAGAGGCGGACAAGCATGGACCATAAGGAATATATAATGTGTACATGTAATGTCAACCACTTGTGTATCTGGGAAATATGTATTTGAATCAAATATAGATTTGTGGGCAAATTGACCAGGGGAGGATCCTCTGACCCATAAACAGACCTCATCACTCTGACTCACAACCCAATTCCCCAATCATGGGAGAGGGGAGAATTGGGCCAATGACAGGTAGAAAGGGACAGGCTCAGTTATGCCACGCACACACCCACTTCCAAAACACATAAAAAGAGACTGCTGGGACTGGTAGAGACATTCATTTTCCATTTCTGCGGAGCATTCTGACGGCCGACATCCCATCCAGACAGAGACCAGAACCAGGGACCCATAGACTGCAGAACTTTGAACCTAGAAGGCCCACTGCAAGTAAAAGTATTCTCAGCAGGCCTTCAGAATCCAGCAAACCTAACCAAACTATTCAACAGCCGGGCGAGCTGTTTGAATTCTTTGCCAGAACCGCAGACCCAGACCGCTGTGAGCAGAACCGGTGCCTGATTGACCCGCCGAATAGAGAGAACCACTGCTGGACGTGTTGACCAGATCTGTGACGAGGCCTATTTCAAATTTATATTGTGAGTACCTAGCAGAACTGTGCAGAACCAATCTCTTAGTTAAAATAATCTAATTCAAACTATTTTAGCCTATTAGAACTGCCTCCTAGAATCGTGTCATTCTGTCATCTTTAAAACTTTAAAACTGAGAACTGTCATCTGTCATTCTAAAGCTGCAAGCTGTCACCTGTCATTTGAGTTTTACTTTAAATCCGAAAATCTACCTTTATTAAATCGTCCGTATCTCTTGAACCGTTTGGGCTAGGAACGAAATTTGAAAGCTGAGATTCTAGGCTTTCCAACTAACCTAGAACCGACTTGATACTCCTTTTGCCGTAATCGCGATTTTCGCAAAATGTACTGCGATTTGGCCTGATTTCATCATCTGTAAAAAGATAGCCGCTTTTGCCTGAACTGCTAAAATTCGTTTGCAACCTAATAACCATCCCTGAACCATTGTGGGGGCTGACCTGAACTGATTTAAAGTGTCTACCACTCACCCTGAACCTCCTATAGGGAATTAAAAGCAATTTTAGCATTTTTCACTTCCTTGCCACCACATTACAAAGCACTCTTGCCCGTGTTTTAAAAAGCATACCTGTTGTCTAAGCTTGCTGGGGGGGGGACTGAATTCCATATTGTATTTGATTGTATTCCTGAAGAGTGTGTGTGTTACTTCCATCTCCTTGCATTGCATATAGGGGGGGGGGGTGAATTGCCACCAGGGGAAAAGTGAACATATTATCTCTTGTGAAACCATATCAGTTTTTTTTCTGTACTGCATTTATTCCACCTTGCATTTCCTTGAAACCATAAAGCATTTCAGCTACCTCATCCTCTATACTACTTCTAAGTAACCAAATCAGTTTACCAGTAGAACATTATCCATTGTTGATCACTGTCATATTTTAAGTGTGATATCCAATATTAATTTATTATAAAAGTGTGATAGATATATATTGTTATTTTTCTCAAATAAACCTTTTAAATTTGCAAAACAGACCTACTTCTTGGCTCAGTGGGATCAGGGGGATTCTAAGAGAGGGGTGTTATATAAGGGTTGTCATCCAGAGTACATGAACTGGACCTAAAAATATATCAATAAGGGTTTCCCTCAGCATCCCAGACTAGGCATTGACTTAGCTGTAGTGTTGAAGTGAAGCCGCTTAACAGGCTTAGGGACTCGGGTACCAGAAACCCTTTGAAGATCACTGCAAACATCACCCCAGTTAAAAAGATCAGCTGTTAAATGCAACTATTGTAGTGGTAAGTCAGGACGAAAAAGGGTACACACATGTTCATGGTGTGACCAAAGGTTTCTATAAAAGGAAATCAGTTTGTAATATATAAGGAGATATTTCTTGAAAAGTGTTGTTGGAAACACTTTCACAATCATTTGAAAGAATGCTAATGTTCAAAAGTTCATGAAGCAAAAAAACAGTAGTGACCACAATGGACAGTACATCCGTTCAGTTAGGGTAACAATTATTTTATGTAAAGAGAAGTTAGACACGTTGAAGAATCAAGTATGATTAAACACAACTATACATCCATATCAAGATAAGCAAACATCTCACTAAAAGAAAATAAAGTAAAAAGACAGTGGTGGAATCTGCAGGCCTCTGTGCTGCAATATCGATTAAAGAGTCGGGCATGGGTGAAATTGTGGTAACTCTTAGGTTGTCTGCAGGTGGCTGAATCCATCTGAAGCCTGAGACATGGGCCCAGGATGGGAGCCCCAGATACTTGACAGCAGTCTGCATAGTGAGCAGGATCATATGAGGTCCCTGCCAGTGAGGTTGTAATGCTGATTTCGTTGGTGTACCTTCAAATACACACAATCACCTGGCTGCACTGGATGGCACGCTTCAGTAGCCGGTTCTGGCAGAACCACTTTCACCTATGAAAGAAGAGATTTAATCGATTTTAGGAGAGTCTTATAATATTTCAATATTTGCTCATCCACTAACTGGTTCTGGTAGTGTGGTGCCACAGGAGGTGAAGTGCCCATGCACACTGTATGTCCAGTGAGAACTGTGTGAGGTAACGAACCATGTTTCTTGTAAGGGTGTTTGCGCATGTGTAGCAGAACTAAGGGAAAGGGCTTGGGCCATTTGAAGCCGGTTTCCTGACACACTTTCGATAACAGCATTCTACTGTCTGGCTAGATTGTGGGTGGCAAGAACAGTGGGCCGCATTACGAATCCGGCGGTAGCTGTGCCGGAAAAACCGGCAGGCTGCCGCCAGACCCGAAATTCCATTCCGCCTCTGTGATTGCCGGAATCACCGGGGCATTACATCCCTGGTGACCCGGTAATTCCGGAGGCGGAATTCCGTAAATCCCCATTCCCATGGAGTCCCATAGTACGGAGCCGGTGTTTCCATTTCTGCCTGCAGGAAAGGTCAGACCTGGCAGGAGTGATACCTCCCGCCTGCAGGACTCTGAATCAGTCGGTCTGGAAACAACAGTGGCAGCATATTTACCGCCACCGTTGTTTCCCGACCAGCAGGGTCATAATGAGGCCCAGTGAAATTGTTGAGAAATAAAGTGCTTCCTTGAAAATAATCCCATTAAAATAGGTCCCTTGATCGCTAGAGAGTCCAAACCTGGGATTGGTCCAGTGCTTACGTGAAGCTCAACACCTCCAAGACCGAATTACTTTTGCTGATCAACAATATTGAATACCCTGACATCCAGACCTGGCTTGCCTTGAGTGCTTAACACCCCAGCAAACTGCCTGTACCAAGTCCCTTAATTTTGACATCGACAGACAACTCTCCTTCAAGCAGCACATGGAAAGGAAGACACAAACAGGTTGGTAACAACATTCTCTCCTGTGGAAAATCAAGCCCAATATACCAGAAAAGGTCTTGGTCCACTCCTTCCTGGGTGGTGGCAGTTTCCTTCTGGAAGGCCTTCCAGTTACTACCCTTTCTCCCCTAAGATGTTTCCTACATGCTGTAGCATGGCACCTCAAAGGACTCCCTCAGATTCAGCCACATCATTCCAACCCTCATCAAGTTACACTGACTTACACTGCAAGCAAGTATTTTCTTCAAATTCTGCTGCATCATCTACAAGACTGTAAACCTGAAGTCCCCAAGATACCTCACTGATAAAACTCAGCATCTCCAGAGGACTGCGATATAGCAGATGTAAGGACATGTGCAGACTTCAACTCCACCAGTGCAGTAAGGAAAGAACCAGAAGACAGGCCTGCTCTATGGCCCCAGACTCTGAAACCACCTCCCCATCAACACCAGGCTCTCCCCCTTGCATCTACATTTGAAGGAGGGGCTCATGACCGTGGCTACACCCTAGCATCTAGGTCCACCAGCCTTCCGTCCCCATCTAACATAAGACTGGATAATCTGCTCCCCCTGTTCCTTAGCCTGGGTGCTTCTAGATCTTTCGCTGCCAAATTTCCTCCCCTAACCCCTGCCCTTTTATTAGCTCTCTGCTCCCGTGTAGCTCTACCTCCCACCCTGTGCCCCCCCCTCCCCAACGTATGACTGGTGAATCACTCCATTGCTTCCCGAAGTTAGGTCTGTGATCACTAAATAATAATAATAATAATAGCAATTGAATGATGGGTATGGGGTGATCAACTGTGGAACTCGCCATTTGCAACCAAGCACATGTGTGGGAAACAGTCTCCCAACTCCCTCACCCCATCCTGGCGCAGGTTAGGCTATGGCCAACACCCATGTAGGCCTCCTGCCCTAGGTTGTGAGTTTCCTATTCCCCTTTGACAGGGCAGGCCCATGACCCTATCACTGCATGTACCTAGAAAACTGCACCCAATAACCTTTAAAGGCACACGATTGCAGCCCTGCCCATAAGCACCATGGATGTCCACATCATTTGCAGTATCACTACTATTAGCACTGCTGGTATGGCCACTACTATTTCTACTCCTATTACTAATGGTTATTGTAATAGCTACTTATAATGCCTCTTGTATTGGTAGACGCGGGGCCACTTCAAATTGTTGGACTATTATTACCACTACTACTACTACAACTGCTACTCTCCTGCATATGGTGGCAGTAGTAGTAGTGGTACTGTTATGGGTAAGAGTAATACTATTCTGTGAATCCTGCCCTTAGTGATGGTAGCACTACTATTTGTACTGATAGTGCTAATGTTACTAGAACTACTGTTTCTGACAGTAGTAATGCCACCTTTATTGGTACCATTACTACTAGTACTACTACTCCTGCAATTAATATCATGCAATTCATATCAGTGCACTTTATGAATAGTACTTACAGGCTATGTCAGTGTTGTGTAACACAAAATTGTTGGCAGACATATGCACACATTGTGCCTGCTTTGAAAAATGTTCTATTCAGAAACACATCTTGTTTGGAACACTGCTTTGAAAGTGCTATTCATGAGGCCTGCTTTGAGCAGTGAGACCTGCTTTCTTCACTTGTTAGTTTTAAAATGTGTTGTGCGCTGTTAATGGAAAGAAACCTGAAATATTAACTTTTTAAAACCATGCATTCATATTACTTCTGTAAAAATATGCTCAAGTTTTTTTAATTTTTCAATGTCATTATAAAAGTAACAGAATTCCAGAAACCTAATCAGATGTTATATTTACAAAATAACATTCTGCTTAAAAATATCAACATTTCATATTTCACATGATCGCCTGATGGAAAAAGACAGTTTCATTAATTACATAAGAAAGCCCTTTTTAAAGCACAGGGAAAATGAATGTTCCTTCATTCCAGGAATTAAATTCAATTGAAAAATCCTTGTTCATACTGGCAATGACATCCTTCCCAAAATTATAGCAATTGTTTTTATAAGACCATTGTACAGTATAAGTAAAGCATACAGATGGCCTGCAGAGGGAGTACGATAAGTGGTTAGATTTAATTGCTTACATAACTTTCCACTCTAAACTATAGCGAAGAGCAACCAGCTGGCCAATGTGAGGGGTTTAGATAGAATGTTATGACACTAAAGGGATTCATTTTAATTGTTCACAGAATTAGACTATTCTACAATATAGGGACGAGCAACTAAGACTGAGACACCAGAATAATGTCTGCCTTCATTCGCATGTGTATTTGTTTCATTTAATTACCATGAAAAGGTATGCCTGTAATATGCAGCTAGTTACCTGCTCACCTGAGTGATAGTACCCAACAAATGATGCAGTTTCCCACACACCAGGAACATTCCTGAAATGTAAGGCGAAGACACAAGGAAACTCTTTTTCCAAATCTAAACGTTCTGCTTCCATGCGAAAATAAATATGAGAGAAACTTAGATAAGCACAGAACAAAACTTAGTTTGCATTTTTGAAAGAGACTACAAATGTAATTGTACTTGTAAAAGCAAACCGTCTGGACTTTTTTTTTAAGTTTAAACAATGTTTTTCAAATTTTCAAATGGAACACCTATGCCTGTAAATTAAATATGAAGACTTGGAGAAATGACAATGTTTGAATTGCAATGTGATTTTTATTCAGAATATGTTGAACATAAAGTGAGAAATCATTGTCGCTTATTGATAAAGAATGGTGTGTGCACTGTCAATCAAATAAGAAGTAAACAAGCCTTTCATGTATGCGAAACCATATGATGTTCTGAGTTAGCTTGGGCCATGCTGTTTTTTTAACTCTCCACTGAAACCTGAAAACAAGATGAGCTTGTGTTCAACTGAGGATTGTTGGTTAATGCTTCTGGGATTAGCTAACATCACAAGAAAATAGTCCTAAATAATTAAAAACCATTAAAGAAACTCATTACACTCCCCAAACCCATTACGTTTCACATAACAAAGACCATCTGGACAACAGCCCTGAGTTAATGAGATGCCTCCACCCACATGAGTGAATTTCAGGAGAAAGTGTTATTGAAAAAATCTTCAAATTCCAGCCAGGCTGAATCCCCAGTCTTTTGCAAAGATACAAATCAGAACTGGCAACATGGTTGGAGCCCTGTTTTTTTTCCAAACTCCCAACCTCAAAGAGCCTGAATGGATTTGAAGTGTCACCTCTTCTCATTGGTTAAGGTAATAAGGCCAACCAGATGCCCAATAATGTAAAATTAAAAAGTGTAAAATTAAAGAGGGCCACTGAGAGCTGTTTTCATGACTCAGGATGCTATCCTGAGAGTCTCATGATTTGAAACAATGAAACTTAAAGATGTAATGATGCCTCAGACATGCATTTAAAAATGGTTTTCAATATGAATGTACAACCATATGACTTGCAATCAAAATGAAATGCTTGTTATGACTCTGAAGTCTATGCTTTGGTTATTACTTTAAGAAAGCCCTCTCTGGACCCCGATGTCTTAGCCAACTATCACCCCATTTCACTCCTGCCATTCCTGATTAAGGTTTTAGAAGCACTGGTCTCACCCCCTCCCGTTCTGGCCAATTTCCTGGAGTCTTCCTGGTACTTCGATTTGTTTCAGTCTGGGTTTCAACCTGGGAGAGGAACTGAATCTGTATTGAACTCTGTGCTAGACACCCTGGTGTGCCTGGTAATCAGCGGGGTGTCAGAGCAGTTCTGTTATTAGATCTCTCAGCTGCTTTTGACACAGTCGATCATTCCACCCTGATCTCCGGTCTTTCTGAAGTGGGCCTGTCGAGCCAGGTCCTGGACTGGTTCACAGCCTTCTTGGCTGATCGATCCCAATCAGTCCCCTTGCCTCCCTTTTGCTCAAGCCCTGTTTCTCTTCTCCGTGAGTTCCCGAAGGGATTGGCACTGTCCCCTATCCTGTTTAATGTCTATATTAGACCTCTCCTTCTCCTTATTCAGTCTAATGGGTTCCGCTATTATTCATATGTGGATCATACCCAAATCTTGGTTCATTTGGACCTCACTCAATCTGAGACTGCCGTCTACCTTAGGAAGTGTCTTGAGAATTTGTGGACATGTCTGAGGATGAACTGGCTAAAGCTCAATGGCAGCAAGACTGTGGTCCTGGGTACTACATCTCCTCACCTGTTTTGGACTACAGACTTCTGGCCCTCGTCTCTTGGCCCACTTCCCACGCCGGTCCTGTCAGTTAGAAATTTGGGGGTAAAAATCTCCACTTCCCTCGCCATGGATGAGCAGGTTGCAGCAGTATGCAGAACCAGTCATTTTAAGCTCTGTATTCTACAGAAGGTTCTTCCTTTTATTCTGGCAGCTTGTCAGGCCCCAGTGTTTGCAGCCCTGGTCTTGAGTCCACTGGACTATTGCTATATCTGGCTCAGCTTGGTGATTTCATTAAGCACCTACAATCACTCCAGAATGCTGCCACCAGATCTATTCTTCACCCCCCCCCCCTTTGGCGCCCATATGTCTCCACTGCTAAGGCAGCGGCATTGGCTTCCCGTTGCAGATCTGATCTTTCTTAAGTCCATGTGCATTGTACATCAGGTTTTCTACGGTCTCGGAGCAGAAAATCTGCAAGCATAATTCCTGCACTATGTGCCCTCACGCTCTCTGCAATCGCAGTCGGCTTTTCTTGTAGCAGTCCCTTGGTTCAGACTATCACAATCAGGAGGGCAAGCTTTTTTGGTGGCTGCCGCTAAAGCTTGGAATGACCTGCCCCTTGCTCTTCGGGAGACCGCTGACCATCTTGTTTTCTGCTGGCTACTTAAAACCACACTAGTCTAGAATCAGTCATACCTCAAAATCTCCCGTCCATTCCTCCCGCGCCAAGATGCCTTAGGGCGTACCTGCACTCAATACATCTTTCTAACATAATATACCACATAACTTTATCAAATTAATTAAAATGTAACATTTGTATGACGATAATCAACAAAATCAGAAATGTTAATACATAATTTAGATTTCATTGCACATTTTTAATGTGACATGTCTCAGCACTTTCATCAATGTGTCCTGCTACAGTGAAACATGTAATATACATTATTTTGCATTCAAAAGTGTAACATAAGGCAGCCCCCACCTTTTCACATGTATTGAAAATCTGATCAACCTATGAGGATTAAGAGTGTCTGTATATTAAGCAAGCCAATGGAAGGATTTAACCAATCGAAACGTGGGAGGTAACAATGACATAGTGTGGGAATAATTACCATTATAGAAGTGGAAACACACAGGGAATGAGGAGAACCCTGGAATGAAAATCTGCAGAGCAGGAGAACACCTGTTCCAAATGGATGAGTACTGATATTGAATACAATCTGGAGATGACACTGCCTTGTCCATGATGCAGCCTCGAGCAGATTTACACAAGGCGGTCCTGCTCTCGATGAGGAAGGGGAGTGAGACCAACAGTGGGCTGACTTACTGGTATTTCCTTTAAAAACTCTTGAGAGCTCATCCTGTCTCAGTGCCTTAAAACAATATTTAAAAGTGAGTATTAAAGTTCGCCAAATGCCATTAGACTGAGGCATTTTACTACAATGTTTCTGCTAAGTCCCAGGAGTGGGAGGATAGATGAGGTGGTTTTCACTAGGGGGACCTCATTCCAAATAGAATATTTGGCATTTTAGGATGAAATACAACAGTAATTTCCCACTATATTGAGATTTGATTTCTTGTAGAAAACATAGCATTATTCTGTGCACAGAGTGCAGGGGCTGAGGAATTGTTAATTACTGAATGAGAATAGGATATTGTAGTTTATTAGTGGCAATTATATCCTACTATCCTACTTTCACTGTACTTTACAGTCCAGAGAGATTATATTTAAATAATAACTAATAGTGTTTTGCCTTTCTCCGTGCTGTGTGTGCAGTGTAAAACAGGCAACATTTCCCTGCACTGAGAGTGCAGCATTTTTGTAAATGATGGCTAAATAAATAGAATCCTGATGTTTTGACAGGTGTAGTGAACACCATAGGCTGTGACTCGCTGGCCACACTTTAAAGTGATTTTATTTGAATAAAGCAAAATATTGATTCCTACAACAGCCATTTTCTTGTCCCAGAATTGTGGGTGGGATTGTATACCAGGGAGTGTTATATCAGGGATTGCCACATAGTGAAGAGAAATGCATATCAACAGATATCCCAACATTGTTGGCCAGGGATTTTCAATACTCACAACTCTCTGATGGTAGAAGGCATGGGACCTTCCAGATAGTGGGTCTGTTCTATCTCAACATCTGGTTGAGCCACCCCACTAAAGTAAGTGACTTGTTAATATTGCAGAAATAATTACAGTTTCATAGTGACATGATATGGGAGTTTTAAAGGGACCTATATTGATTTGCCATTTAAGTAACTGCTGTTTTCAGATAAATTCACTCTTTAAATACCTAAAAAAAAAAAAAAATTTATCCAATGGAGGACAGTAGTGCGTAAGTGTGTCTGTACACAGAAATGGCATAGGAGGTAGCTCTCTGCTTGTTGGTACAAATGTTTAGAAATTGGACTGACGTATTATCCAGACTTAACTACTGCAAAACTGCCCGCAGGGGTCTCATGAAGGAATCCATCTGACAGTTGCAACTTCTTTAAAATAAAATAAGGCAATCAGACTCATCTTCGCTCTCAAACTCTTGGACTCCATTTAATCCACTTTGAAGTCCTTGAAATGCCCCCCAGTTGATCAAAGTATTAGCGACAAAATCCTTGCGAACAAAGACTAAGAGCCTCATTATGAGTTTGGAGGTAGCCATGCCCTTAATAAAGGCATGGCTACCCCCAACCACGGGTCTGGGTTCCCTGAATGGGAAAATACCGGGCCATTCCGACCTTGGAGGGCCCGGTATTTCCCCATTCAAGGAACCCGGACCCGGTCCCTCCCCATTACCATTTCAGCCCCCATAGGGCTCAATGGGAATGGGGAGAATGCTAACAACCGGTCCGTTAATGACGGGCCCATTGTTAGCATGCTGGACCGCTCGCGGGACCCGCTAAGGACGTCTGGTAAAATCGCGAGTGGACCTCGTAATAAGGCGGTAGGGGGTTAACGGTGCCGGCAGCTCTACCGGTGCCATTAACACCCTACCGCCAGGGCCGTAATGAGGCCCAAAGCCTGCCTCACCTCTAGTACCAGGAGACCAATTCCTTACAGGAACCTGAGACCAGCGCCTATGTAGCTGTGATGTCCTCCATAGTTCCGCAAGGACTGCCATGAGGGTCGCCCTCTGTCTATGTTACTTAACAATTATTGGAACAATATCCCAGTGGAAATCTGAGCAAAGTCAGACTTTCTTTTAGACACAGCTTTCAAATCACTATTCACGTTTTGCTTCTGGTACTTTCTCTATTTACTGGTGAGCCTAAAATATTTAGCTAATCCTATTTCCTTTCACATCCAAGCGTGTGCTCTACCCTGTGATCTGATGTGAAATGTGTACCCTTTCCTGTGCCTTTAAGTTGTTGTTTCAATGCAACTTGGCACATTAAAAAGCATCAATATAAAATAAATTAAATATAACAGTGGATAGGGAGGGTTAGTGGGAGGAATGGGAGAGGCAGGCAAAAATCTTTGGCTTGTAGGGCTCTACTAGCATATTTTGCTGTGCTTTCATCTATTGAGCCTTTTCAACAGTCAAATTGTTTTAATACATTTGTTTTAAAAAGACATATTAAACTATATATTTGCCTTACTTTTTGTGGGCCAACGTGGTGTAAAAAATTTGCAATTCATTTTTACAGTGTTTTATTTTTACAATGCATGTTTCACCATTCTTATCTAATTTCTATGATGGTTGTTTGTCAGAAATGTGAATTGGCCATGTGCGCAACTCCATGAAAGGTGAGTAAAATAAACCGTTTTTAATTATGTTTAGTTTTTCCCTAATGGGGAGTTCCACCATCCATACCACCATTCATCCCCTTTCTCTCACCCTTTTTTCACTTTTCTCCACTGCTACTTTCTTGTTTTAAATATGTTTAGATATTGTCACACAAACAGCACATACATTGATTGACAAATAGGCCAGACAAGGGAATCGAGCAAAATAAAAGGTTTTTTTTTTTATTAACAAATGTGCACAGGTTTGGTCAAAATAAACAAATAGTATCTTAAGTGAGCTAAAGGTTGTCAGGATGGATCTTCTCCTTGGTGGCGTAGTGCTATGGGTAATCTAATGAAAGTGCCCAGCAATCGCATACTTTCATGGCTTAGCCATATTTGCTTAATCACTGTAGCACCATCTCCTTCTTGGTCTCCTCACAGTGGCCCAGAACAACTGTTAAGCAACAGTTTAAGGTACTGCAATCAACATGTTGGCCACAAGCTACACATTGGGTACATTTATTCTTGATGGGCCCTTTACCCAAAGAACCTGGACTTCTCGCAATGAGCATCGCTGTGCATTGGGAGATGAGTACTCTTTCCCAAACATCTCAAGTGAACTCCTTCCTTCCAGGCTAGATATGAGTCATTCGTCTTCTGAGGGTCTTCAGTGTTTCATTTCGTATGGAGTTCTCCACCCATTTTTGCTTCTTCCTGCCTATCTGTAATGATAACATGCATGAAGGGCAGAAGATTCAAATTTTATCTAGGAACTTCCCTAGACTCTTGAGCGCTTACAGGTCACAATTACATCTGTGGTGGACTTGGCTGTTTAAAGGTTTGTGTAGGTGTCCACGATGGTAGTGTCTGGGATGGCTTTCAGAATACACTTTTTAAATTTGGGTTTGTTTTTCAAATTGATTTTTGGAGGCTATTTAATTTTTTTTTAAAGTTCCTAAGGATAGTTTTTAGCATAAGACCTTCGCTGTTGTCGGAGCTTGTTCGGTGAGTGACGTTCTTAAAGATAAAGCTAATTCCATTTAGGCCTGAAGCCCCAGTGCCTTAAAAAACAAACCTCGACACTCTATGCCCTGAAACATTTAGCATTATGCGCTACTGCAGAGCAGGTCAAAATGGCAAGCAAACAGGTGGGTAGGGTGCTTCAGATATTTAAAGTATGTATGTAGAAACGCTCAGAGGTGGGAGGGGGCCATGTACTTTGAAATGGTCGACCAAATTGGGAGCCCCAAGGTTGCTAGTAAGGAGGCTCTAGTCGAACGTTCCTATGTGGGCAAGATTCCTGGTTCACGTAATCCTCTGGATTTGGCTTCCTAAACCTAAAGGGGCCGGTGGATAGAAGAGAAGAACAATAGGGAGAGGGAGATGGGACAGTCTTTCTAGGAGTAATGGAGGGTTAGGTGCAGCTATCCTCATGCTGTGCAGGGCATGAGGAAGGCATCTTCTAAGAGCTTTTAGGGAATCACAAACCCTTTGGTGGCTGAAGAGATTTGTAGAGAGAGGCACAGTATCCCAGTTGTACTCCACAATTAGGGTTGAACATAGAAGCGGACTGCTTACATGCTGGGCGCTGCCTGCTCAGAGGTGTCACCATCTTGGAATCTCTGCCTGGACTGTGGGCGAGGAGATGGTGAGCCAGCACATGGATAAACAGGTGGTACGTTTGCCCAACCTCCCTCTGCTGGACACCTGGGCGAGGAATACCTTGTGCCTTCTGATCATGAATGGGTTTAAGGATGGACAGGTGATGTGTCTGCCAAACAGGCACACTCAGCAATACTGGTGGCTCAGTGGGTATGTCCGCCCTTAAAATGTTCCAACGGCACACCTGCAAAAATCAAAGGGGTCCTGGGAGTCTCTCTGCCAGACATTAGTCCTGGTTGCGAGAGCCTTACCCTGATTATTTAGCTCACTTTCTTTCACAGAGGAGAAATATCCCAAACATATCCGTCTTTGGCCTGCCGAGGGTCAGTTCTGCACCGAAATGCTAGGCAATTCTCCCCTGAACAAGAGTACCAACAGCAACCCCAGACACGTGTTTTGGTCCGGTTGGACCTCATCAGTAGGACAGAGCTGTGCCTCTCTAAGAATAGCGAGCAAGGGGTCCACGTCTGGATTCCCCTAGTAGCCTAGGGTGAGACCCAAAGTTACTTAAATATGCAAAAAACAAAGCGGGTCCTGGGAGTCTCTCTGCCAGTATTGCAATGGCATCTTCATGTGGAGAAAAAAGGCCTTTTTGGGCCCTCTGATGTCACTGTGGCCTCGGCTCATTCTTGTGTTGCAATCAAACAGTCTGGAACACACCAATGTCTGCAGCAGATCTGGGGCCTCAATGGGAACAACCACCCTGAAAATAAATGTTCCAGAGGGGGATGCAGCAGCTGGCCTTCTGAACTTGTCTTTAGAGTTTGGTTTTGGTTAAGCAAAAGGATTTATTTGTTTTCATGCAAGACATATAGACCACAAACTAGCCGTTAACCCATTTCCAACTAACCCACCCCGCCCTCAAGATCTGTCACCTTTATACCATTTGGGGCACATAAATATAATTGGTTATTTATAACGTGCTGAATACCAAAGAGGTTTCTAATTGTGGACCGGGGATTCGAACCTGTGTTGCTCTGCGTTGTCTTGCTTCCAAAACAAGCGTGCTGCCACTGAGCTATACTACCCGTAAATCTCACTTTAAAGTTTCTAGAAGCATTTACCAGGCCTTTTGGCATGCTATTCCCGCCTCCAAACTAATACTATACGTCCCTTTGTCCCAAAACATATCCAGTTGTCGGTGTTCATGATGAACGACACCAAGTGATAATCTACTTCTGGGTAAATATGACCGCTCACGTCTAGTTGTGGTTTTGTCCTCTTCAGACGAGGGGTATAGGGGCTCCACCCCTGTGATGAGTTCTGTCCCTGTGAAGGGGCTCATTGTGCAGGCTAGTCTGTACTGACTGGATCCACTGGTTTGAGTTCAATGTCCTTGCTTCTTTGCCCTCAAGCAAGCAGAAAGTTCCGTCAGTGGTTTTGACGCACATGCGCAGTCCAGTTCATCATGATCAAGCATTGTCTGGTGTCAAAAGTGGGCAAAGTGGCATTCTGACTGAAGTCTGCTAGGAGATAAAGAAACACAATAAACTCTAGTCAGAAGAAATGGCATGATGTCATGGTGCAGGGTACATTTTTGAGCTGTGCAGGAAAGCCCTTGTCTTGTGTCCTGATGCTCTGCTGCCTCTTATAACCTTCACGCTCCTCTCGTCTTCTGACCTTGCATGCCTGGAACAGCAGAGGGGGAAAGAGGACTGCATCACTATAGATCGTAATTACAGGTGTCCTAGTCATTCTAGCATAATTGTATTTATGAAGTACTATCTTTAGGTCTCGTTTGAGAGAAGGCTACTATTTCAGGAACATATTGGGCCTCATCACGAGTTGGGCGGTAACGCTATTAGCGCCGGATCACGGGTTTGGTGGAAGGGTTATTGCCTATTCCCCATTGGGCCCATTCGGGAATTCCTCATTCCCCACTGGGCCCAATGGGGAAAATTTGCGCTATTACCGCCGGCGGATTTCCCAGCTCAGAGCTGGAGGGAAATCCGCCAAAGCCATGATCTGGTGGACCCTTAAATGCGGCGGTAATAGTGCTACCGCCGCATTTAAGGGTTACCGCCAGACTCGTGATGAGGCCCCATTGTGTCCAGAAGTAATTGGAATCTCTTTACACTGTTGAAATAATGATTGTTCCCAGAGTTGGTGTGGAATGCTGCAGTGTTCCAATATTTCTATTGCGTCAAAAAAGAAAAGGGGTCCAGCAGGGACCAAGTGGTCACTCAGCCTCCAGATGTTCCAAGAAGCCCCCAAAGACGGGGGTAGCAGTATAACCGTTACCCGCAACCTTTCACACCCCAACCTGCGCGTTACCATGGCTGTTTCCTATTTAATTAGTACTCATTTTTATATGTATTTATCACGATACAAACCCTGCTATAAAAGTCTTTTGAACCAGTGGTAATAGCATTCGAGTTTCAGAGCTTGGTAAAGGTTTTCTGCGCATAGAAGTCCAATGCATAAATGCAGAGTAGCGTAGCCATTGGATACTCTCGTGCACTCATGCCCTCATGCCTAGGCCTCCCACTGAGAAGCCTGCAGGAATCGGTGGGAGCACCCTTCAATACGCCAAGGCACCTTAGCCCTGGGTGTGCTATAGTTACACCGGTGCTCCAAGGGCGCAAACTGCACAAACTCGGGCCCAGGTTTGCCTCTATTGGAACTGGACACACACTCACACATTCTTCCGATTCTTGTAACACACTCGCCTGCATCCCTCCTTTAGAACACACAAGGGCACACCCACCTCCTGCCATTATGCCACACAAAAAACGCCTGCCTCGCAGTATAACACAAACACGCATATAAACCCTAGTTCCCTTACAAGACACATGCCCCAGCACACGACCACAGGCCACGTTCCTCCCCCGAACACTCTTCCCTGTTTACTCGCCCCCTTCACTTCCCGTTATCCTTCTCTGCATCGCTAGGCGTCTCCCCTTCATTAAGCATCCCTGGTGCGCAGAGGTGGATTGGCCCCTCGGCCAATCGGCCTGTGGCCGATACGATATGGGTCAGTCCCTGCCTGGGGGCCGGTTTCTGCCCATGCCGGGCCATTGTGAGGAAGAAAAAAAAAAGAAAGCAAAAAGCACCCGCAGCAGAGCAACGACTGCAGCAGGAGCCAGGAGGCTGTATGCAGGGCTGGGCCTGGCTGGGACCACAGCACAGTGGCGGCACCAGCGCACACATTATGTTGCTTTCAACTTTGCAGGAAGCAACAAATTTGTTGCACTTCTTTGCAAAGTTCAAAGCAACTTGTTGTGCCTGAGGACCGCCAGCACTGGGCCAATAAAAATGGGGCTACAGAGGTTGAAAGAGCAATGAAGACATGGAGAGAGAGTGACAGCAATGGGGGAGGCGGCAGGAGAGGCAGTGATTTATGTTACTAAAAAAGTGGTATTGCTGGAAAGAATCGGAAACATCCAGGGCTGTTCCCGCTCGCAGGAAGCAGGATAGCAAACCGATGCCGTGCAGCAGAGGAGTGACTCTGCCCAACCCCTCCGACACCTCAGCAGAATGCAAAAAGCAGGACGACATGGACCAACAACGAGAGGGAGCAAACAATGGCTGGAGGCGGCAGCAGCAAATAAACATCTAACCCCTGGCACACGAGGGTGTCAACGAAGCCCCAGAGGGGCAGCAGGCGTGATACCTCCATACTCGCCTGACTCAGACTCAGCACGGCAGCCTCCGATACTGAAACTAAAAGCGGCCCTGCAGGAAGGAAATGAAGAGCCAGGCCCGTTCCTTGGCCCACTGGAAGCTAAACATTGGATGCCGCGCTGGGAAGGCAGTGACTTTGTCCCAACCCGCCTGACATCAGCACAGCAGGCAAAAGTCAAAGACGGCGGCAGCACAATGCGCTAAGGAAAGGAAGAGCCGGTGCTGCCTATAAGCAGAACTGAAGGTGCACGGAAGTGGACCAGTCCAAGCCTCGGATGCCAAAAACCGGAGAGCCAGCACAAGGAGGAGCAGGCAGAAGCAGCCCCGGGCCTGCCGTGTCCCCGGGACCCCTTCATTTGCCCCTGCGGAAAAACCAGGCCTGCCTCGGGTCCCCAACCCCTCACCCCCATGGCGGGCTGGAATGACTGCTCAGTGTAGGCAATGTACCGGCAGGTGATTGTAGGAGGCAGCAGCGTGGACAAGCCTGCGCTCACCTTCCAGCTCATTCAGGTACAGGCGGCCCAGGAGAAGAAAAAGGAAGAACTAAGAACATACTGCTCTCGTGAGGAACCGAGCTTCAGGAGCGCACTGGCAGACTGACACTTCCCCAGCCCATCCATTACAGCTGAAATGATGCAGTGTCAGCAGTGGCCAGGGCCTCACACAAGGCGGCCCTGGGGGAATCGGAAGAATGGTCCGTGCCCGTGTGTAACAAAACACAGCGAGTGCCACTGGGTGGGCGACCGTCAGTGCCCTAGCCCTTCCAGCACATCTGCAGCTTCCCGGAACAAATTAAGCTGGGACAGAGTGACAAGGGATCAACTGTGTGCTTGGGAAGGCAAAGGTGGGCGCTACAAGAAATGAAATTAGCTGACTGACAAGCGGCTTTTGAAATAGCACTTGTCAAAATGTATGTGAGCAGACTCCCGCGGCCCCCTGCGACGAACATTCCAATACATGGAAAAAGCCATTGTTTAAATTGCTGGCCTGCAACACCTGAAAGCTGCATTTTGCAGGCACCACAAGACTGCTTTCACACACGGAGAGAGGTGAGGCCACAGTTTTTCTGTTAAGCATCCACGAGGATCAAGACAGCCGGAGCACCGACACTTCCCCAGCCCTTCCGACAGCTGGGTGCTCTGCTATCAGCCTATAGCATAACGGAACAGAGCAAGGATCAGCGAATGAACACCAGCTTAAACAATGGTGCTACAGAAGGACAAGCAGGCGGAATTCTTCCCCTGCTGCAGGACCAGGCACGGCATACATTTTGTGGCAGAAATCTGGAGGCCCCCCTTTTTTGCCCCAACCCTTACAAAAGGGAGAAAGGAGAATACCGCGACTATCTTCAAAGCGACTAAGAGCAGACAGCATCTTTCAAAGATCAGCACTCCGGCCATGGACGTTTGCTGACCTGGCCACAGCCCATGAGGGAACCGTGAGTAAGACTAAAATAACAATATGAACAGAGATCAGAGATTTTAATGATACATATGGTGGTTCATTTTTGTATGAAATGTATATCGCATTAGTGAAATCATAACCATATTTTTCGAAGTGTACTTAGGAACAATGCTATACAACATCTCCCTAAACCTCATTCTGGTTTTCCTACTTCCCCCACTTCCTATCCAACCATCGTCACCCTAACCCTCCTTTCCTGCTGGGGTTCGGAACCCTATAAAAGCATCGACTTGCAGCAGGTCTCAAAACCGCAGTGGGGGTGGTAGGTTCATGTCACTCCTGCGCCTTGTAGCTGTGGGCCCCGTCACAGAACTATGCAAAGTTATGTTATTTTATGAGATGTGTTGTAATGTTACAGACACATGAACCCTCCATAAGTAGCATTTTCTGTAAAGTTGTGAATTGACGCAATTCATGGATGATGGTTTGAGGGCCACTTTTATGAGGTGCGAGGTGGGCCACTTTTCTGAGGCGAGGGGTGGGCCACTTTCTTGAGACAAGGAGTGGGCCACTTTTTTTTTGGTGTCCGGGCCTATTTCTTGTCCCAGTCCGACCCTGCTGGTGCGTTGTGTTCCTATCCTTTCACCCAGGGGCTAATTTTCGATTCCCCAGGAGTGCAAAACCTGGCGCAAAAGGGTTACGTCAGGTTTAACACCCTTTTGGTCTTCTGTGGCATTTTTATCATTTTAGCAGGCCACGTGCGGCCACGGAATGGGGTGACCATTTCCATGTGGACTTCCTGCTCCACGCAAAAGTGGTTTGATTTTATGCCAACCTGACATTCCGTAAGAATCCATTGTAAACATATCTCGCAAGCTTTACTTTACGGGAGGTATTTACACGTTTTGCGCGACGAAGTACAATGATGCGTGTCACGGTGATTTCACCTCTTTGAACACTTTTTTGGTATTTTCTTGCGCGAATAAGGACCTTATGAAAGGGTAAGAAAGTGCAAGCACAAGTGATGGCCTCTGCACAATTTGCTACTTTTTAAAATCGTGGACCTTGGTGTTATTTCTTAATCGGCAGTATTTCCATTTATGTTCTCAAACATTGTTTTATGACATTTAAAATACATTCTTTTTCATACGTTCATCTGTAATGTTCAAACGAGGTGGAGAATGCATTCCCCAAAGGGTTTGTTTTGCAGTCCAGCGGCTGTTGTGGGATCATCCTTGTTGAGGCCTTGGAGTAGCAACTGTTTTGTTTGAATGGTCTTATCTCTGTGCGAGGCCATCGGAGGAATAGGTTTTAATAATGCATTGAAGAGCTTATCTGCCAGCCTGGAGCAGGCGTTTTCCTGCAAATGAGTGACTCCTCATCGAAGCGGAAGGAGCACTGTACGGCGTCCCATACACTCTGCAAAGAGAGTCTTTACTGCTTGTCACCCAACAGAGCTCTGCATGTTCAGCCCAGGGCACTGGTACACAAAATAGGGACAGTCACTTTAATAAAGGTGCCTGTATTCACATTACTGGAATTTTCACTACAAACTGTTTTAGTAGTACCCCAGGTGCACCTAGTGAGAAACTGGGCACACATATTGTGTTTTAATTCACTTTGGGTCATTGATATAATACTAATCAAAACAAGGCATCAAACTGGTCTACATTAGCTCATAAAGATGGCTCCCACTGGCCTATCAGACGTGCACTACATGCATTGCTCTATTGCCCATTAGTCTCTCCCTGACCGTGGCTGATTTTGTAGTGTCCTTATAATCTGCTGACCTGTACCTGCTCAGATTTAATACTTCTCTCGTTCCATGCAGGTGCGCCTGTCGGGGTACATCTCTTTACCTCACCACACAGCAGAGTTAATGGTTCGCCTGATTAGTAACACGTTCTGAACACTACGTTGCAACACTGTCGTTCCAATACACCCCCGTATACTTGTAGGGATAAAGGGGACCCTATCCCATCACCAAGTCAAATGCCCTTGGGTTGCAATGATGCCATGATTATCAGGTGGGTTGGTTGATAAAGTAAACTGGGCATTCATGATGTGGAGGCCCTGAGGGGTGCAGAGAGCTATGATGACAGGAAGGTACTGTAAGGGTGGTGAAGTAGGAGACCGACACACGGCTAAAGACTTTTATTAGTGAGCAAATAGAAGAGAAAGCCTTGTCTGACCCTAATTCTAAGAGCGGGTTTCCCTGCCTCAACTAATACTAAGGAAATTGCCTGGATGCCAGTCTAAAGCAAAGTGTCCACCGTCCTGTGTCAAAAGCCTAATTCCATCCCTTAATCCGAGAACTCAGAAAGAGGGGTGGTCTTCTTGGTCCAGAGGAATGGCTCCCTTCTTCTGGACAACAATCCAAAATTCAGTTCTGGGTGAAGGGGACAAATATGCTCTTCTCCGGGAATGTAAATCAGAAGTCTCAAAAAGGTTCTTTGAGTTTATTCCAGCAAAACACACAAAACATAAGTCTTGTATCTTCACAGGGTTAGGGGGATGACTCCCTCCCCCGGACCTTTCTTTGGTTTCTCAATGGTTCTCACAATGCCAGGACAAGTGTCTTTCTTCTCCTGGCCTTAAGAAAATGTTTCACAAAGTCAAAAGGACACTCCCCTCCTCTTGGATCTTTCCACAACGTTCATCAAAACCAAGGGGTATGTCTCCCTTCCCCTGGCTTTCTCAAAGTGCTCTTCAGGATCCCCATTGTTCACCATGTTCACAGTGTACCTGGTTCACTACCTTGCCAGGTATTGCGACTACGATGATGATCATGGAGGCAATTTGTCATTGTCTGTGGGTTCCAGACCCTTATCAGTTCCCCTTCTTCTTCTGGAGTTACACCCGGTTCACTTTCTTGCCAGGCATTCCCCCTTGTCAGGTCCCAGACCCTCCTTATTTCTTCGTCTCGGGTCCCAGATCCCTTTTTGTATTGTTTTCCTTCTCTCCTTTGTGTCCCAGACCCTTTTGGCAAAGGTTTCTCTCCCTTTTTGGGCCCCTACAACTTTCCTGGCCTCCCCGCCCTCTTCTTGGTGCTTACCAGTGTCTAGCAGTTGAGCACAACCTTCGATTCCCCTCTGCGGCATCTCCTGATCCTTCCAGGTCTCCAGGCCTCCTCTGGTCATTCTAGGTACTGGGAAGGCTCTGAAGCAGCTCCCTGCTTCTAGGCTGCATGGCAAAGGCAGTTCCTTCGCTCCAGCATTCTCGTTCGGCTGGGTGTTCCACCTTCTGTCTCCTGTTCCAGCCTTTCCACAACGTACCTTCGACATAACTGCAGGCAGGTATCTTTCTCATCCTCTGCTGTTCCTTCCTTTGTACAGGGTTACAATTTCCCAGTGCCTCCAGGGAGGGCCTCCCTGATTTGGAATTCCCTCTTCTGTGTTAATGGCAGCTCGGCCAGTAGGAATCCTATAACAACTAGACTGTTCAGTAGAGGTGCTCTTTATGCTTCTGCACTTCTTCCTTGTCCCAGTACTGATGTTGAGGACTCCCAGTGAGTCAGTTGGTCTCTTCCTTGTCTCAGTACATAAGGGATTTAAGTCCCTTGAGGAGTCCACACTCTTCCTCGTCTCAGTACTTCCTACTTGGCTGGTATGGCAAAGGTACATGGGTACACTAGGGAAGGTACTAGTGGGCGGGGGATACGAAGGTGTACCAGGGTTAGGTGGGCTATAGAGATACTACATTCTGCCCAGGTTATCGCTAATCCCATAGAGGGCTTCCCTCCCCATTAGATCCATCCGCTGTGTACCACCCCCAGATGGACTATCGGGTTGCACCCTCACCTCCCTGCTCTCATGGGAAGGGGCTCCCCCGTAGGGGAGAAGTGATGACATCCCGGGATTTGTCACAGTACCCAGACAAACCTTTTCAAGGGAAAGAACATGAACGTCAGCACAACACTTTGGCTGGAGTCTGACGAAGAGAATTCTGTTCTCGCAGTGTTGGTTGAATACTGCATGATTAAAGAATTCTGATTTAGAGAGTCGATTGAACAGATACTTGTAGTGTCAAGAGCATCATGAAAGCTAATTTTGGTAGGAAGGAAATGCCCCTGTTTCTTGTCACCATAGTTAAAGTACCATGACTTGGAACCTTTTGTTTTACTTTGTCATAGGTGCCTATGAAGCCGTGAATTTGGTTGCCATGATGTTGACATGGGTAAATGGCAACTCTAGAGCCTCCGACGCAGGTACAGTGTACATTCGGGTACTTGTACATCAATTGGCAAAATAATAACAGGATTGCAAAAAGGAGGAAAGTGAAATGTCAGGACACCTAATTAAGGAAAAGACTCTTCCCAGGCTCTCTTCCCCAAGTGGCCTGCTAATGATCGGTTCTTAAAGTTCCTGCTTTTTCCGTATCCAGAGTCTGGTTTGGGCTTCTCTTCCCATGGTTTTCTTTCCAATATGTCCTGGCAGTTCTTCCTAGTTAAGGCAATCGAAATACCCTCCAAATTAACCAGAGTACTTTGGGTTTCTCACACTTTCATGCATTGGGTGAAGGTTGCTCCCTCTACCTCTTTGATCTTCAGGTTTCAGTTCCTTCCTCAGTTCTTATTATTTCATGTTTCTTTGGCTATTTCACTCTGAGGATATCCTCTTGAGTGAAACCAGGGTCCTCAATCCGACCACATGATAGACTCAAGTTAGGGCAGGGCTCGGGCTAGACTGACACAGTCCAGAGTTGTCAACCAGAGGTAGGCAGGACAAACTCCTTTCTACTCCCTTTTTACCGTTTGAATATCAGGTTCCTGCCTCTGGTTTTCACAATACCAATCTCACTCTCCTCCTCAACGCTGCATAAAAAACCAAGGATACTCCTTTTCATTACTCTTCAGTCTCTTATCACACCTGTGAATTTTCCTCTACCTCCTTAAACTTCACCTCTTTACATGTTTCTTCCCCTTTACTCTCCGGGGGGGGGGTGAACAACACCTCTTTCTCATTATCACTGCCACTTTCGATATAGCTAATCACTTCACACCACACTCCACCCTGCCTATCCATTTCTCCAGTGCCAAAGTTCTTCTTCTCTTCTGTCTCAGATTCCCCCTTATATTGCCCGTAGATGTAAACCTTCTCCTCATTATGAGTATGCCAGTATGGTAACAACGGTGCCGGTACGCCATTGGCACCATTATTACTGGACCGGCATACTCGGAGTTCTGCGAGCGGGTGCCTTTCCACCCGCCAGGTCTGACCTGGTGGGCGGAAAGAAGCCCAGAAAGGTGGGCTTCTGTCATCTCACCAAATCCTGCCTCTTCTCTCTCTGTGGAATTCACTGTCTCTACTTCTTCAACCGTTGAGTCTAGAACCTTCTCACATATCAGTTGGGCCATCACTTGCCCTGCTTTAGAATGAATGGCCGCCTTGTTAGATTAAGCAGGAGTACCTTGACCCTCCCTCGAAAGACTTGGTTCAACCTCCACAGTTCTTCGCAGGATTGTTCAAGCTTGTCTGAACCATTGCTTGCGCCTGGGGTGGAATGGATGTCTCTTCACCAACCTAAATGTCACACCCAGCTGCTCTCTGGGTGACTCGAGTAGGTAGAAATGTCATGTTTGTTAATCTCACCACTCTCAGCATCTTGTCATCATGGGTAGCCTCTGTATCGGGGGTCTCACTCCAAGTCTCAAGGACGGTTCAATGGTTTTTATTAAATGTAGGCCATCTCTCCCTCACTCTCTCACCTTCCCTCAAACCCCTCCATATCCCAAGTATCCTTAACCCATGGTTAGTTCTACTGATTTGTGACCTCTACTGTCTAATAGCTGCCTTATACTAAAGGTGTTCTCCATGAAAGCAGGCTGATTAACTCCCCCAGCAAGTTCCTAACTTTCCCTACTATCACTACAGGTTAGTATTCTAATGGGGCAAGTTTGGATTTTGGGATTGTGTGCCTTGCAGCTACTCTGTAAGAGTCACCTTGTTCCAGTCATGCACACCTCCACTTCTCCCTTTTACTCTACCTTCTTCTCCCCTGTCTCCTCCTGACAACTTCCTGTCCTCTTATAATACGCTCCTCTTCTCTGCTGCCTCCACAATTTGTCAACTCCTTTCTCGCTCTCCCTACTATACCACTCCAACTCCTCCTCCCACACTACCACTCCTCCTCCTACACTACCACTCCATTTGCCATATTACTACTCCCACACTACTACGCCTGCTCTGACTCTACTACTCCACCTTCCACATTACTACCCACCCACTCCACACGGATTAGGATTGGAAGCCCGTGGCTGAAATGTTTGAGGGAGAAAAGACCAAAAGTTATTTTTCCAAAAATAACTTTCGGTCTTCTCTCCCCAGAACATTTCCGACTTTGTACGTGCCCCCACCCACCCCCGACCCCCACACCACTACTTACTTCCCAGCGGCACACTTCGTTGTGTGCTGCTGACTTGCTGTGCCCCAGCAATGTCTGTACCCATTTAGTTCAGTGATCAGGAAGCGGCGCCGCAGGGTCCTTTCCTTTTTTAAAAAAAAAAAAAAAGTTTTTACGGGATTGGCTGTGGGAGACACCCGCACATCCCCCACTCACAATATATTGAACAAGTGTGTGGGGTACTCCACTGCAGCCCCCGAGGCCCTTGCCACTAAATGGGGGATTTGGTCAAACTTTTCGGCCGTTCAGAATTTTCAAACGGCCGAAATTTGGCCAAATCTCCGATTCGGGATTTTAAATACAGTCTCCACACTACTACTACTCAGTCACCTTCCATTCACTCTGTACCAGCCTTCCCACATTCACACCCTACACTGTTCTCTCTACAGACACATCTCACACCTATTCACACTCACTCTACAGAACCACTATCACTCCTAAGAAAATGTCCCACATGCTCAAAAACTCTTCTCCACAATCTGCTGCTTCCTCCTGCAGGTCTCTTGGGCACCGTCCACCACCTCCTCCTCTGACGACACCCGATTCACCCCCACACTCTTTTTCCTGTCACCTGTTTATTTATCTCGCCCCTGGCGAGAGTTGGTCAGCTGCCCCCATCTCAGGCAGGCAGTTTTTGCCTGGCAGATCAGGAGGAGGTGGAATGCCGATAGCAACGTTTTTACTCGGGATCGCATTGGCAGGGACCCTTACATATCCCTCTTAAATCCATTGTGATCTAGTGGATTGTCTTTAATTGCGGGACTACCAGCTGCCTTTTACGGTCCTGTTCGTTGTGCAGCCGCTCGGTGCTGCTGCGCGGCTGATCTGTGCTGTAGCGTGGCTGTGGTCTTGGTCTCTCCTTCGTGAACTGCTTTGCCGCAGTGACAGGTCGCTGTAGTGCTGGAGCTTCGTTAATGCCGGGCAGGGTCTCTTCTTTCTCTCCTCTGTCAGCATCAGAAGCCGTAAAAGAAGATTGGTGAGCAGAGGCACTCGGACACCAGGCTGGAGTCATGGTTCTGTTCAGATACAGATCGGCACACAAAGGGGAAACGGAGCTGGGTCCCTCCCTGCACACACCGTGCACCTCGGGGTAGCACTGGCTCTGGCATTAACTCTTGCATCCTCCCCCCTCTCCCCCCAAGCCCCACGCCCCGCCCCTCCCTTGTCGCCTCCAGTGGGATGCATACATCTCATTCGCGGTAGAGTGTCCTTGTCAGATGCCCCACACCTTTAATTCTCCCACTCACTGTAGAATGGCATGGTTTACCAGATGAGAGGCTACTGGTAATATAGTTCGAATCAGGCAATACGCCCTTTCCGTTTTTGTTGATGGTTTGATTCCTGTGCAAGCTTCCTTTATGATTACTACCCATTTTCTCTGGCCTCAGCTACTACCTGCCCTTAATTCCAGTGTTTTAAGTGGCACGAGAAATTGGGGGAAAGCAATAAAAAAATCAGAAAAATACTATTTGGGGGTGAGATGCGATAAATACCCGATGCAGACTAAGATAAATGATGAATAAATAAGGACATTTTAAAAGATTTGCATCCTATGTAGCTGAAGTATTTGTCTAGAAACACGGTCGAATTGCTGATCTATTTCACAGTACTTTAAAAAAAAATATGGTAAATATGTTAATCAGTTGTCAAAAATCTACTAAGATAAACATATTCAAATCCAGATATGAAACCAAATGAAAATAGGTTAGTGCAGGGTTTTTTCAAACAAGATAGCTCAATGTGTTAAAGTGCCTGCTGTAGAGATGTAATTCTTTCCTGTAGGTCAGAATTTTCCATCCAAGTTAAGACCGCTCAAGGGGTTATTGTCTCTGCTGAAGTGATCCTGTTTGCTGCACACAACTAACAGCTCCAACAACCAAAACAGTAGAGAAGCTGTGTTCCAACCTGCACTATTCCTGTCCACTGCACAGACACTGTTCAATATGCGTTTGCTTATCATACACAAACAGAATTTGAAAATGTATTCTTTTAGAAAGGTGTAAGGCACGTTTAAGCAAAGCAACTTCTAGCAGCATTCTGCAATGAACAACATTGAGATGCTAAGTGTACCCATTTTCTTTTTTTCAATTCTTGGGGTAATTGCTAGTTACGCCCTCCCAACGCAGAGGTAGCAGCATGTAGGGCAAGGCCCTGCAACCTTTGGATCTCCATATGTTTTGGACTACAACGTCCATCAACATTAGCCAACCAGAGTCAATGGTGAAGGATCATGGGAGTCTTAGTCCAAAACATGTGGAGAGCCAAACGTTGGAAATCCCTGATTTAGGGAGACGGCCGTGACTGCGGGCCCTGGCACACTTAAAACTCTACGTACCTAACAATGCAATTGCTGGCACATCTTTATGACACAGTAAAAACAAATGTCTTCTATATTTATAAAAGTCACATTTTTTGTGGGTTTGTGGCTTGGTGAAGCGTTGCTGTGACTTATACAATGCCACAACTGTTCACCAATCTGCACCAAATGTTGCATAGTTACCTGTTAGAACCCTCCAGACATTACTGGCTACTTGACATTTGGACACGCCACCCCGTTCCCTGGATTTCAGCACCTTCACACATGACCCGGTTGCCTGAAATTGGCGAAACATCAATGTGGTTGTTGAAGGACTGGTCTCAACACAAGGAACAAAACTTGAGGTCCCTATGGAATCTCAAAAAACACGTTGCAAGGCCCTACAAGGCACAGTTTCTGAGATGTTTGCATGTCAATGCACTGCAACAAATTACACCGCACAAGGGTGAGGCGACAGGTGGGGAGAGAGCACAGAAAGTCCCAGTATGCTGCTGCACACCACCTCTCCCCTCCCCCAACGTCTGCTCTGGGGTATGTCAGTCAGCCACATGTGCCCATTCTCAGTGCAGTTTACTTCAGAGGGCAAAGCACATCAAGAGGTAAGCGAATCCGAACAGCCACCTACAGGATCATTGATTTTCAACAAATTATGAGAGTGTTGTCATGTCTGTCTACAGAACCCGTTTGGAGAAGGGGTACTTTTTGCTAGTTTTAAATAAAGTAAAATTAACTTAAAATACAATTTTCCTTTATTCTATAAGAACGCATCCTGTATGCAGTTCTATGTATTTGGTTTAAAAATGTGTTTTTGATTTCTTATTGGTTTACCAGTTCAAGTGAAACCCCACTATGGAACCTACAGCTAAACCCAACCCCGAATTTGTTTTGGTTTTGAAGGTATACTTGCAAAATGGGGGGGGGCAACTCCTGCACACCCCTACGCACCATTCCAGCCTCCTCATCTACTCTAAACTATACTCATTACAGTGTCACAGGTGGCCCAAGAATAGCTCCAAGTCGTATAGGCAGTTCAAGACTTTTTATTTTTTTGTTTTGGGGTGCCGAGGGCCAATCCATTGTCTTGTCTCTTTATTACACTCCTCCCTCACCCAGACGTCGTTAATCCCTGATTAGTGCTACTGAATGTTAACCACCCATACTGTCTAAAAAGCTGGCTTATGCTAGGGATGAAACAACTGTGATATGCGATAGTGCCTTGCAAACACTCGTCCCACGACTCTTCTGCCCCTTCCATTTTCTTACTCGTCCTAGGTATCGTATCCAAATTTTGAAGTTGCTCCCCCTTACGCTACTCCCTCACCACTCATACTCCTGCCTCCCTACTATTAGTCCTTACACCATACTACTACTCCCTCCTCTACATTATTTCCTTCTTCATACTACTCCCTCCTTCACATTAACGCCCCCCTCCACACTATTCAAGCACCCTCCTTTCACTCGGGCACATTACCTTCACAGCCTCTCCTTGTACTTCTTTGTCTGCACAGCCCTCACACAAACTGCAGAACCACTTCCCTCGTAAGCCAATACGTCAACTGATCTATCAATCTTCTCCAAAAGCCACCTCTCCCTCCTTCCTCTTACTGGTCTCATGGTTGTCCTCCACTGCTGGCCTCACCTGAAAAATACACACTTCCTGCTTCCTGTCCCCTGCTTAAATTCCCCTTGCCCCGCAGGGATTGAATAACTCTTCCCTGGCCAATCTGGCACTGTATTTCCCAACCGGGGCATGTGTGTGAAATGAAAAGTCACTGGAAAGGCGCTAAACCCCACCCACTTTCTATTTGTGGGCGTGCCATGTGCCAAAGATGGTGGTTTAGAAAGTCCAATGTTCAAGTTTGCTTTCCGAGACCCATTCCTGTGGGATCTACCAATACGTTTTTTGGAGGTGTTCTGTTTCCCCTTAGTATTTCTTGTGGTGTAGGGCGCCTGGAAGCTCTTCAACATGGTCGGGGAACTCTGGGCCGTCGCTGCGTACTAGGGTGGCCAGCTCCAGAATGCTACTGTATGGGCTCATATTTAGGGACCTTGTTTCATTGTGTTTCCTGTCCCGGTATGCCGTTTCCCCTTTTGATTCCCTGTGGTGCAGGGGGCCTCTGTGCACTTGTGTGGGATTGCCGGTTTCCTCGGTCGCTCTGCTGTGTTCTTCAGACGTTTTCGCATAGCGATGCGGCTTCTCGCTCCCTGTGCTGGGTTGAGCCGGCGTGTCGGAGGTGGTCTGCCTGGAGGACTTTGGGTTTTCTTTGCGTCTCTCTCTCTCTCTCTCTCTCTCCTCTCTTTCTCTCTTTCTCTCTTTCTCTCTTTCTCACCCCCCCCCGTGATTCCCATAGTAGCAATCTGACGTCCTGGGTCTCTGTGGTGGATGTACACGTGTTATTGGGGCTCTGAAATCCACAGAAAGACACTGGAAAGTATCTGAGGCACGAGGCAAGGCTGGAGATAAAAGTGGTCTGTTATAGGACATGCCGGCACAAAAAGTGGTGCGGGGGCAGCAGTTTGGGGTACTCTCTGCTTTCCCCGCATAGGTTCAGGGGTCGCGCTGGCTCTGGAGCCTTCCCTTCGCCTCCATCCTCTTTCAGATGGGGGCTCTTAGACCCCCCTCCCCTTGACACAGCAGGGAGGAGTTTTTAAAATCTATTTTAAATTTTGTTCATTAAATATTTAAGTTGGGCAATCTTTGCTTTGTTGATTTTACCTTCGTTATTGTCACTAAAAGTTATTTTAGCCTCTTAACCTTATGCATCATTTTACGCGCAGGTGTAACAAAGTGCTGTAAAGACGGCATGTTTATGTGTAATTGTGGGTTTTAAACATGACATATGCATGTCACTTTCTGAAGAAGTTGAAACTTTGACACAGAGGCTACCCAAGCCTTTCGATAGGGAAATGACAGCATCTTTTGCATAGAAAGTTCATGTTTGAAGCCTATATGGTCGTCGTTTAGAGGTAGCTTTTCAGATTTGCTGGTCAGCCCCTGGAAGCAGCGGCTTCTGCCGGGTCTGGTGGAGAAATGCGATCTGCCACATGGCAGTCAATGGTGCAACTGGATCTCTCTATAATAAACACCCACTTAGCACATTCAGGGCTTTACTTATTCATTGGGCCAGTATCCCGTTGCTCTGTGCTTCATGGGACGTTACTTATGAATGTACTTTGTTGTTACTGCATGAACCTTTCACCCCGCAGGCGGCCGCAAAGGGGGCTTTTGGGGAATGCAGCTGCAAGAGAGTATAGGGGACTATATCAACATGGTAGACACGCCCAGAGTTCTAGACCAGCAAAAGTGATGGCTGTGCGGTTGGAAGCACTCTGGTGCTGAGTGCTGTACGTTCATCCATGTGTTCAAAAGCATTCGTCACTCAATCAAATAAGGCAAGTTAAGTAGAGCACCCCACTAATGCATGGGGTCAAGGACACCACGTCCCCCTTTGAGACCTATTGGCAATGGTTCTGTCCACCTAATTTAGAATCTCCCGACACACTGCAGAGCTAGGTGGGCTTAGTGCTTCTGGTGGGATACAGCACAATTAAATGAACACACTAAATCCTCCTCCTAACAGCAAGTCTTGGGGCACAAAGGGTGGTTTCATAGAAGGGGGCGTGTTTGCTAGAGTAGTAGAGACGTGGCTTGATTCAGAGGTAGAATGTTTGCAGAGAGCTGCCTTTATTCCTATGCAGTGCACCCCTTTCCAGGGAAGTGGACTTGTTGATGCCTGTCCCATCCATCTTCTGACCACAAATGCCTTGAGCCATGCTGCTGCCGGAACAGGCCGGCCGCTGTAGCCGCCAAAAGAGGCGGTGGTCCTGAGAAGCGGAACCGAAAGTAGAAGATGCACAACCTAACCGCTCAAGGAGGTCGGGCCATTCTGCATAGTATCCTTTTAATGCCCATTTGTGAGGTCCCCAATATAGCGAGCGGATCATTGACCATCAGGGAAACATGCTCTTTTGGCAGGTGGCAGACTTTTCTCTTTTGAACATGGCGGTCGTCCCATATTCCCTACACAGCGGTACAATGTTTCCCAAAAGGATGTAGCCATGGACAGAAAGGTACTGAAAAAAAGAGCATTCTTAATACGTTATTTAATGAAGTGTACTATTCACTTTTTAAAATGTTCTATGTAACAGTAGCAGGATTGAAGCACCCGTCACCTGGCTACAAAGCACCTTCCAGAGGAGTCTCTTGATGGAGGGAAAATGGAGCAAAGCTTTGAGAGTGAATGTAGAACACAAAGTTGGAAACATAGCCACTGTCAGCATAATTGCACAGTGCATTATGGTGACATTTTACATATGAGAAAGATCCTACCTCATCAGAGCAAATTCTGCAAAACGCCAGAAAGAACGCAACCCACTGACAACCCCAAAGTCAACCACCCTCACATAGCACACATTCTTCAAGCACGCAAAAGGCTAGAACCAGGGTTGCCCAACTCCAGGCCTCCACGGGATGGAAACATGTTGGATTTTCAGGATATCCCTCATTAATATTCATGAGATAAATTTCCATACACTGATTTATACATGTATGCAATTCTTTTCTCATGAATATTAATGAGGGATATCCTGAAGACCTGTGGGCTTTCTGGCCCTCTGGGCCTGACAACCCTGGTCTAGACAAGCTCTAAACCCACACCGAAACATTCCCTTTTGTACATCTCTCAAATCAACTTGCAAAACTCACCTGCCGACTGAAGCATCCTGACAAGTCAGCCACTCCTGGTCTTCCAACTGGAAACAAAATAACTCTGGTGCCCAATCAATATACACATAGAAAATAAGCATGCACATATGCTAGTTGTCCCTTGTTCTGCACATGAGGAAAAGTTAAGTACAGCACCCTGTCTTTCACTCTGCTCACCTAACTGTCTGCGCCCCCATTCTAATTTTCAGACCCACGTGAGCACCTGGAGACCTTGAAAATCCCAGTGGGGGGTAGGAGGGAGATGCCCCTTCATTGGCTACCAGGCCTCTCTTGAGGGTATACAGTTTTTTTGCCGCAGGATTTTTCGGTTTTTTTTGGGGGAGGGGGAGTTTAAAAATTAAATAAATATTTGTGGGTGAAAGGGAATATCGTTTAAAAAAAAAAAAACGATGAGTTTTTTTCGATTAAAAAAACGGCGATGAAAAGTCCTGCGACGAAAAATCCCGTGGCAAAATAACGTAGAACCCTCTTGAGTTTGGTCTTGAACATGTCCACCATTAGGCTAGCTTTGATGTCTGGAAGAGGACATGCCAGTGGAGGGGGGCAAGTAGACAGAAGGAGCGGAAGCATCAGGGGGCAAAGGGGGCCTGCACCAGGGACATGCTGTCTGGAAATGGGGTACTGATCTTAAGGTCAAGTATTAGAGTAAGTGTGAAGCCACATACCCTCACTCCTTCTCAGTAATATTCGCTGGGGCTAGCACGCAAATAGGTCTCTTTGCAATTCTGAAAAAGAAAGTTGCACACACACAAAATTAAATGTTCTGGGAAGGGAAGCTTAGTTTGTTTAGCTTAGTTTCTTCATTTATACCGCACGCCGAACCCTGAGGTAACTGGGCACTGCAGACTTAGAGCAGGTTACAACAGAATATAGACATACAAGATAATAACAGTAAGTGCAGTTGACCGGGTTACATGGTGGTCGAGAGGCAGACATAGGATAAGAGAACAATGATTGGAGTGTCAGACAATGGTAGAGTTCTTGTTGGCGAGCCAGGGCTCTGAAGGTCCAAAAGGATGGTTCTGCTTGAAGGTTCAAAGGTTTAGCGTTCCATTGTTTGGTGGCTAGGACCAGGAAGCTGGAGCCGCCTGCTTTTTTTAGGGAGAATTTGGGGATGGAAAGGCAGTGAGAGTCCATCGTTCTGGTTGAAGTGTGTTTGTTGAACTTGTCTGCCAAGTATTTGGGGGCGTCATTAGAGAGGCATTTGTGGATGATGACGAGAGATCTGAGGGTAATTCTGTCTCGTACAGGGAGCCAATGGGCATCTTGTCTTGAGGGCTACGTTCTAATAATAGTGATATTAGTTCTAGATAAGAAGCCTGGAACCAGCAAAGGCATTACTAGCTTGCTGGGTTGTGTGGGTCTGAGCAACCACCACCAGCACCAGCAATTTAGAAATGGAGAAAAACGAAAATGGCATTTAGTGCTGCATTTTGTGACTAGAATTATGATATTCTCTGTTCAGAGAAGACCAAGAAGCAGGCACACATGAAGGTGGCCTTGCGGGCTTTAGTATGCCATTGTGAAAACTTGATTGCCAGCCTGCTGTGATCCCTTGGCAGGATAACAATCGGCAAGTCTTCTTGTCATATTCTACATTTTTGGTATTTTCAGTAAAGGCTGGTACTTCAGTGAAGTTTTGTTCCAGTAATGCAGCTTGGTACCTTTTTAAACTAAAACAGTCAAAATATGGTCTGCAAGGGGCACATTTATCAAACTTTGCTCACCTTGTATCTGAAGACATGCTTATAATAACTATTACTTCAAGGACCTTGCCCTGCTTGAATGCTGAAAGACAGGGACAAATATATCTGGCCTTAAATTGGCAAGCAAATGTATAGAATATCTGGGCTTGAGACTCTCAACTATTTAATTTAACAGGCAGGGCGTACATGGATATCGGGCGAGCATGGTGCTTAGGTGGACGGGTACAGTTTTACATCCTGAGGCACTGCAGTCTGTGTAGCGTGGTACTAAGGTGTGTGGGTCTCAGGATATTGGGGGGCATGTTGGGATGACCATGGTGGTGGTGAGCCCCAGTAATATCAGGGATGGTTCCAGATGTCTTACTTTGGCTATACACAACAATAGGCAGTAGACAGAGGACTTGAGTTCTTTATATTTAAAGATGTCCACCAACTTTGAGATGTTCCTGTTACATGATGGCTGACATGGAGGCTGCTCCGTGTGATTGCCCGTTCCGTTATGACTCATCATCGTGAATGGCCACCTCCCATCTTTGGGTGACACTATAAGTGCCTGTCACTGAATGGGGTGTTGTAATTACTCTACTGTAGATTTCACCAAATCCAATTTCACCTACTCCGAAATCTTCGAATTTCTTTTTCCGAATTGGTTAGGTAAGTAGGTACATTTTAAAACATAGATAGGGTGGGGAAAGGGGATAGGATAAGGTAGAGGTAAGTGGGGTGGCGGGGGTTCTCAACCCACCTAATAAAAAAATAATTCAAAGAAAAAATAATTTAAAGATTTCTCCTTTAGGTGAAGTGGATTCGGTGAAATCATGGACATCCTAATTCTTCCAGTCTGTGTGATTCCAGCTTCTATCCAATCGATCTCTCTCTCCCGGCCTGAAATGGTTGCCAGACTGGAGTTGTCAAGAGTTTTATTTTATGCCAAAGGATTTATTCCACATTTCGGAGACGACTTCTAATTTGCATCCTCTCTTGGTGTGGCCTCATGTATCTCACCCAGCGGCAACCAGTGTTAATTAGCCTTCTCTACATTAAATTAACTAAGTGCGTCATACGCTTCCAACATGCAGTCAATTTCTTTGTTAATAAGGCAGTCACCCCTACCAGACATATTTTGACAAAAATGAAATAATGTATTTCTTATATGTATTATTAAATGTACAGAAGTACAGAATACTTCTTAAAGTATCAAGTATGAATGCAGTGTACATTTCATTTTTATATATCAAGTTTTAATGTTTCTTGTTAAGATGTGGCCTCTTAGGCCGGAAACATGGCTTTGGGGAGCCATGCCTCTTTCTTTGCAGATTGTGAAAGGGTTGAAGCTGTAGTGCCCAGATCCTCCGTCTTTCTCATTAGTTCACTACAGTGAAATGAGTAGATTGGAGTTGACATATATGATTTTGCAATGTTATCTTCCACACTGTGCTCTGACCTGTGCTTTTATAGTCTCATTTCCATGAATTATTTATTTACATATTATTTTTAGCAGCTACTTCATATAATCATCTGTTGTTTTATTGGTTCGAGCTCAAGACGCTACATTTCTCTTTCTCATTAATTTGCAATGCCCATCAGCCAGAACCCAAGCAAAAATATGAGCTCTTTTATTACTTATTTGTTAAGACCGCTCTGTGTTACAAAAGCCCTAAAACTTCCTAAACTTACACAAAATGAATCCACAAATTAAATTGAGAAAATAACTTATTTGAATCTACGAAATTGTGTGGCGCCTCAACCCACAGAGTTAATTAGGTGCCTGCTTCTGAGATCTGGGCGATACTTGCAGGTTTGATTAATAGCAAGGATGTTTTAGCCTGTCATCTTCCTGAGGCCAATTAACCGAGTACCAGTATCAGCCTGGTTAATCATATTATGTGAAAATGTATAATGTAAAGCTGTATAAATAACAGTTCCTTTTTTATTAGATAAAGCCACCAACCATCTCTCAGTTCCTAATCGGTTTGTATTCAACAGGTAGGCAGCACAGAGATAAGAGGCTTTGGTAGCAGTCGGTTGCTGTAAGAGTCAGTAATATGTTTACACACTACTTTGTAGAGCAGTACTCATAAGACAGTTATAAACATAGTTCTCAAACCAGTAGCAATATGGCCAGCAAGAAGTTAATAGATTCATTAATATTGAATTGCCTTTAGCTGCTTGACCAGATCGCATTTTGTGATAGGTCATAGGATTATAAATTAGAACTTTGTTTCTCTTTTTCCCCCCCCATCCTCCCGCCCCTCCCGGGTTTTATTATCCAGAGCAGAGCTCGAGATTAAATAGATTTATGAGAGCAGGAAAGAGCAGAACATGGAGAATGGTGGAGACTGCAGGAACCGGGGGTAGGAGTCTGGAGGCTGATGGAGCACATCACAAGGAAAAAGGAGTGGGAGGCTGGAAGCCGCAGGACCAAATTACAAGGGAAAGGAGCAAGGGGACTGGCTGGATAGATGGGGGACTGAGCATCTAGGGCACAGCTTTAGAAATTGGAGCAAGGCTGCACCGGAGCAGGAAACGATCACTGGCAAGGTACAGGGAATTTCAAAATGGATTCTAGCTGCAAGAGGTTTACAACTCAATACATTAACTTGATGCCTCAGGTTGTGGCATCTTAGAAGCAGTGCTAATAGCGTGGAAAACCAGGTTGGAGCTGTATGATTCGGCTGCCCAAAAGCAGTCACAGGTGTGGTTAGTTCAAATCTCTGGCATGGACTTTGGGTGCAGAGTGAGTGCTGGTGAAATCCAGGAGTTTATTTTAACAGAAATGAAAGCACAGTAATTGTTCCAGGATTCTGAGTTGTGCAGCCCATGGAAATGATATTTGCTTCTTCTGTTCGTCAGGAAACCTGTATGCACACTAATCAAAGTCTGAGAGGCTTTCTGGATTAGGTTTTCTGGATATCTTGCAGGTTCATTGTGGGAGGTGTGGGCAATTATTTCTGGAAAAACAGATTTGTGCAAGTAGAGATCGAATTGTAAGTCAGGATTGTCCCGGTTGCCAATACTCGACTAGTTTGCCACTCCCAGGCAGACCTGCAAAGTCATGACATCTTCCAGAACTCGGGTTTCTGGTTTCGCAGTAGGTCTTTCCCAGACCTTGGGATTCATCAGCATTCACAGTGGCTCTCGCCAAGACCTCGGGTTCCACGGCATTCACTTCAATGGCCATTCCTTCTCCCATTCAGAGTCCTTTTTAGGCAGACAGTATGGCATCATTAAGTCACCCTAATACCACGTGTTTCTCCTTTTAAGGAAACTGCTTAACCGTAAGGCCTCCTTACCCCTTGGCACAGGACCATCCACTAGGTCCATCTACTTTCCCATAGACTGTACTCTTGTAGGTAAGGGCTTTGGGTTAGCCCCCCTCTGGAGCAGCTGATCCAAGGATGATTTGGAATTTCACTGGCTTCCTTTGAAACTCCTTTTCCTGCCCAATTTCACCCTGTTCTATAGAGCTTTCAAGGGTTTGGTACTTGTTTGTGGCCGTCATATTTTCGTTTCTGAGTTTTAGATTGATTCATTGCTTGTACTTTGCCTCACAGATATTTGAATGTCTATGACTGACTCAATGTGCATTGATTCATTGGGAGATTTTCCTCACTCCTTTCACATCTACAAATGCGACTTGCATTATTGCCGACATCTTGGAATTCCTCTAGTTCCTGCGCAGCCATCTATGTCGTTCTGCTTTCAATGGATGGTTATCCACGGACTCTGGTTGCAACTGGTCCATATCCTATGAAAACCCTTCTGTTTGTAATTTGGGGAACTTCTTTGTTTCTTATACACAGGATTTGTCCTCACAACTCCAAAAGCTATGCTTGTTAACTCAGGGGTTGTTCTGTCAGTACCAGCAACATGCCTAAAAGGGGAAGATGTTACTTTTCTCATGTTCCGGTTGCTTCCAGGTAGAAAATCAGTACAAGGCAAGGTTGCCTGTGAGGTCTGGCCTCGATCTTGTTCTGAAATCCGTGGTGGTATTATATAATAAACTAATAATAGCTAACCCTCAAACATCTTAATTACCTGAAAGCTAAACCTGGTAGGAATAGAAGCTTAATTGGAAGGGTTTTTTTTAATTCTTTTTATTTTTCTTAATTTGTTTTCTTTTCTTTCTTTTTCTTGTGGCCTTATTCGTGCAGGAACAAGGAAGAACATTATGTTGGCTGTGTGTTGATAAAATGGTCTGTTGCCTTGTTTAGTTGAGGTGATATGGATTTGGGATTGTCAAGTTGGGTCGTGGGGTGGCAATTTGACGCTTGCAGATTCTAAGGCAGGGGGAGGCGACTATTTGGATTGCAGCACTGACTAAATAGGGCGTGGGATTCTGGGGGGTATGGTTCAGAACAGTGAGAAGGTTGTACATAGTTATATCTTTTATCAGTGTATTGCATTCCAGACTGTTTTTGGTAAGCATAACATTTTCGTTGTGTGGTTGTGTGGCTGTTGTTTGTGCATAGTGTGGTTTGAATGTAGTACGAGGTGTATGGGTGTTTGCTTTGTCTTCTCTGCTATTTGGCTTATGATACCCATAAAACTTGAATGGTTTCAAGCTTTGTGGTTGAAGATCCTATTACAGTGGATTTTGAAATTGACTTTCATGGCTAGAGTAGCTGTAGACTCCGAATATTACAGGGACCAGATGAGTACCACAAGGAGTCCCTGAGAATAGAGCATTTCTATGGTGAACCGAGGCAATTTACGAATATGGCAGGAAACTACATTTTCTGCGTAATCTCGCAACATGAGAATATTATAATTGTATCAGTACTCAATTATTTGGCAACAACTCTTTTAGGGCTGAATTATAAGTTTGAAAAGATCTTAGAACTGTTTGATCAAATGTTATTATGAAATGTATAGCATTTCCTTGAGGGGATATTTTATAATGTGGGTTTTCAAATGGGTCTGCTAACAGTCTCCGCGTGGAATATTAAAGGGTTGAATTGCCCAAGAAAAGGTGAAAAATCTTGTCACTGGTATGGTGGTCTGGTGCCAATTTTACTTTTTTGCAAAAGACACATGATGGAGTTCTACAAATCTCTTTATTAATTCAAAATACATCAAGGTGATCTTGAATTGTTATACTTCAAAATCTAGAGGAGTGGGCATTTTGTTCCGAAGAGGCTGGGTGTTGTAGTAGAAAGCGTAACTATGGATGATGAAGGCCAAATTATTCTTGCAGATGTGTGGCATGAAGGAAAATTAATCACAGTAGGGTTCATGTATGGTACGTGTTCTGCAGGGGTCCTTGTTTACAGGTTTGAAATCCTTGCTAGGAGACATGCATGGACCGTGCTTTATTTTGGGTGGTGATTTCAATTGAGTGCTGGACCACAAAGTAGACCGGTCTGCATCATGCAGATATACTGGCCTGGGTGTGGGTAGGGAGTTTCAGAATTTCCTTCAAGGGTTTGATTTGGTGGACATCTGGAGGGTTTTGCACCCCAGAGAAAATTAATATTCATTGGATTCTCCGGTGCATGACTCTTACTCGAGGATTGATTATTTTTTCATTTCAGATAGACTGATTGAGAAGACTGTTAGTGTAATAATAAGGGAACATGGACTATCCTATCATTCTATGATTGATTTGAGGTTGGATTTGGAAAACATGAAATCAATTTTTTTCAGGTGGTGCCTACAACTAATCATATTGAATGATTGTGAGATCTTGAAGAATCTGGAAAACATAATTACATTTTCTTTGAAGAAAATAGGGGGTCTAGAGATGTTTTGATGATTTGCACAATTTTAAAGCTGCCATTCGCAGAGAACTAATCAACTGGACATCGCGTTCTAGAAAGTCAAGGTTAGAAGACTTGAAGCAGTTGAAAGGCAAACATGGGAATTTGCAACGATGGTATGAGCTGACAAAGTGCATGGAGGACAAAGTGAAAATGGCAGGGCTAAGGAGGCTTTCAAATGTAAACTGGCTTTACAGGCGGAGAAAGGAATGTTCTTCATGAAACGGAAATACTGGGAACAAGGCTAACTGGGTGGACGACTTTTAGCAAATAAACTTAAAGGTTTGGTATAGAGGTTGTATAGTTAAAAGGTCGAGAATAAACTGGGTGAAGTAGTAGTGAAAAAAACAGACATTTGTGAACGTTTTCGATCCTTTTATACATCTTTGTATACATAGGAATTATCTCCATCAAGGTTTGATCTAGACGGTTTCTTTGAGACGATTGTGATTCCAAGCTTGTCTGAGGAGGATATAGCCACTTTGGATGTTCGCGTTAGTGTGGCAGAAATTGTGACTGCAATAGACAAGCTTAACATTGGTAAGTCTCTGGGCCTGGACGGCTTGCCTGTAGAATTTTATAGATCTTTTAGCTCTCAATTAGTGCCGTCATTGTGTGAGCTGTATAGTTGTTTTCTATTAGATGGGATACTTTGCCCATTCATGGGGAGGCGATTGTTACCCTGATTCCTAAGCCTTGTAGAGATCATATCAAATGCAGTAATTACTGACAAATCTCATTACTTAACTTAGATGTTAAATTGTTTACTAGGATCTTGACTAATTGATGAGATAAATATATGAGAGACTTAATTGGCCAATCGCAGGTTGGGTTCATGAGGCAACAATACGGTTATAATCACATCAGGTCAATGATAGATGTTTTGGTGTTCCCGGACACTGAAGTGGAAAACACATTTGTTAATTTTTATGGATGCAGAAAAAGCTTAAGATTGCGTCAATTGGACGCTTTTGGATTTTACATTGCTTAAAATGGGGCTTGGACCTGCTTTTTTGAGAGCGGTTGGTGCTTTGCACTTGGCTATTACCACAAGAATGTGTGTGAATGGAGAACCTTTGGCCCCCTTCCCTTTATCTAGGAGTACCAGGTAAGGGTGTCCGTTGTCACCTTTTCTCTTCAATTTGGCTTCGGAGCCTTTAGCAGCTTATATTAGGCAGGGACCGGGTGTTCAGGGCCTCTGGGTTGGAGATAAAGAAATTAAAGTTCTATCTTGTGCATATGATATGATTGTGATTTTGGCCAATCCAAACGGGGGTGGGGTATTGTTGAAAAGCATGTTTGAAGAGGTGGGCTATCTGTCAGGCCATAAAATCAACTGGGAGAAGTCAGTCGTTTTTTTGCTTATAGCATATTTCTCACGCAAGGGTTTGGCTTCATGGAATTGTCAGTGGGCGGATTCGAGTGTAAAATACTTGGGGGTCCATCTTGTTCGAGATTTGAAGAAGATTGTCGAATTCAATGTTAACAAATTGATAGAGGCACTCCAGCAGGATATACATAAATGGGATCGACTGACTTTGAATATTTGGGCAATAGTTAATGCCATTAAGATGATGCTTCTGCTAAAGGTCTCTGTCATTCAATCTCTCCCATTTAAATTTCCAAAGCAATTGCTTAGACGTATTGACGAGGTCTTCCAGAGGTTGCTGAGGGGTGAGGAGACCAAGAATACCACAATGCATTAGGGTGTGCAGTGTACGATTGGGCGGCTGTGGTTACCATATCCTTGAGAATTATCATAGAGGATTCCTATTGAAGATATGGATTTCAATTGAGATCACCGTATTGTCTGAATTGTGTCTATTCCATAGGAAATATGCCCAATTTAGCTACCAAATTACCATCAATTGAAGCTACTTGGATTGAATTTACATCATGGGTTATTGGTAAATTGGTAATGGCCATAATTTATGGATACACCATGGGGCTTCAATCTGGCATAATCCTGGTTTGTAAATTGAGAACAAGACATTGAATTGGCACAGTTGGATTACGAGAGGGATTTCAAAGGTTGGTGATGTTTGGCATGATCATAGGATGGTATATTTTGCTTCTCTTAGTTGCAACTTTGGCACAGGAAAAACGGAGTTTAGGAGTTATATTGATTGCGAGTCTCTTATCAGAAAGACAGGGGATGTTGGATGCTCCAATGAGGACTAAATCAGTGGATTGTGATTTGTTTGACGCTGCGCCACATATGGTTTCAACCTTCTTTAAAATTATGCCTATGGGGGATTCGTATGTAGCTTCATGGGGACAATTGAGGGAGGCATGGATTGAGGAGTTGGGAAGAGATATTTCTGCCTAGGAATGGGAGGGATTATTGAGGGTGGGCGCAAAGTCAAAGATGGATTTGAGTTTGCGTAATGCTCATCAAAGAATATTAGGTCATTTGTACTATACTTCGGTGCAGATGCATGGGTTAGGTATGCAAGATGGCGAGATAGGTTGGGGTCCGAGGAGAGGCACTCTATTGCCCATGTTGTGGGACTTCCCGAGGGTTATTGATTTTTTAAAGGAAATGTTGGACAGGTTGGACACAATTATAGGTGTGATATTCCTGAGGTCACCTTCGTCAGTGGTTTTACTTTCGACAAATGGGAGATGTAATGTGGCCCGTATCTTTGGATGTTTGATAGATAAAGTACAAATGGTGGGCAACCCAACAAATCTTGAGAGTATGGAAACATGAAGGAAAAAAATGATGGTAGAGAGTTGGCTGTTAGATTTACAGACCTTATCCAGCTACGAGAAGTACATGATGCAAAAACAGGATCGAGAGGTATCTAATTTGGAAATGTGTGGGCCATTTAATGAGCTATATGGCTGAGGGCAGGCTTTGAATGGTGTTTGGTGAGGAAACAAATTTACTTTTGGTTGTGTTATTAGTGTGAGTGTGGAGAGTTATGGGTGTGTATTTGTAGTATGTCTTGTCTTTCTATGTATGCATGTGTTTTCACTGTTTCATTGCTCATCCTACATTGGGAAAATAGTATATAGGTGTTTCATGACAAAATAACATGCAACAAGTTTCTTCTTATATTTTTTTTTATTTGAATTTGTTTATTTCTAACGCGCCATAGCCTGCAGGCATCGGGGCACACAGCTGGCCAAAACGGGGAAAAAAGACAGACACACAGGGTCAAAAACTATTTATTCGAATTAAAAACATTTTTTAAGTCTTTTTGAAAGATATTGTATTTTTGTTTTGATCGCATGGATTTTCGCGCTCTGAAACACTTGTGTATGAGCGCGAAACAAATAAAATATCATATCATAGATGTGGGTAGCTTATTCCATGCACCTGCACCCTTGAGGGGGAAGGATCTGCCTTTTCCTCGAACTCGTTTGGCATAAGGAATGCTAAGGAAATGTGCTGACCTTGATCTAAGAGTTCTGTTTGATATGTATCGTGTCAAGGTGTGTTTCAAATATTTGGGCACCTTCCCATGCATACACTTATGGGTTAAGGATAATATCTGTTTCCTCTGGTGTTTGGAGACATGTTCTTTCTTAGGGAAATTATGTATTATCCTGACAGCATCGTTCTGAATGATCTGTAGATTCATGATGTTTTTTTTGCTGGCTCCACCAAGTAAGGCATTACAATAGTCCAGCCGAGGCATTATTATGGCTCTGACTAGAGTTTCACAGTTGTTTTGCAATTCTAGTGGGTTTATTTGTCTCAGAACTCTAAGATGATAGTGTGTGTTTTTAACAATATTGTTGACATGGGCATCTGAGTTCAAGGATGCCTCAAGTACTATACCAAGCGTTTTTACTTTGTCAACCACCTTAATGGAACAGTTGTCAAGTATAACGCTAGCATAGGTTGAATTAAGCTTAATTCTAGCTTGGTTTGCCCCAAAGATCATGAGCTCGGTCTTTGAGCTGTTAAGGCACATCCAGTTACTGATCATCCATTCCTGGAAGAATAGATAAATGTCATTCAACTTAGTCGTGTCAGTGAGATAGTCGCCACTGAGGTCCATAATAAGTTGAAAGTCATCGGCATTTTTACTGAAGAGGAGACCCTTGGCTCCTAGTTTTTCACATAAGCACTTTATGTATATATTCAAGAGGGGCGGGGAGATACAAGCCCCCTGGTGCACTCCATAGCTGATAGAGGCTGGATCTAAGTAATTCTGGAGGTTCTATCACTCAGGAAGGAGCTTATCCATTTGATGGTATGGCTGGAGCAGTTACCTGAATAGTTAATGTTTCTAACAGTTGAGGATGATCCAATAAATCGAATGCCGCAGATAGGTCCAATAAGACAAGCAGCCCCGTCTCTCCCTCATCTAGTCTCACCAGCATTTTTGTCTGTAAATCGAGCTGTCCCGTGATTATATGGAAACTAGGTTGTTTATGGTGGAACGCTAGTGATATTTCCAAGTGTTTCTATAGTTAAAGTGTAGCTACTTTATCCAAATTTTTACTAGGAATGTGGTGTTGGTTATCGGTCATAGATTTGCTGAGTCTTTTGCGGTAAGTTCAGGTTTCTTGGGGTTTAGAGGTGACTGCTAATTCCTTGCTGGCGGTAAATGCATTCTTGTGTAGAAAGGAAGCATTTATGAACCCAGTAAGGAAAGGGGGAAAATTAACGGTGCTCTTTAGGATGATTTTAGCAGGGAGAAGATCTCCTATACAAGTGGTGGGCCTAATATTGGCTAACAATTTGGTGGTATCTTCAATGGTGATAGTTAAAGCAAAACCCTAAGGACATGTTTTTGTCTTTTTGATCAGTGCCAGTCACTTGCTCGTAGGGTATTTTAATGGTGTTTAAATTATTTTTGGTTTATTGCGAGCCAGTGAGACTTTCCCCTGGAAAGCTTTTTGTACTTTGTCACAATCATCCTTGTTGGGAACAATGGAGTGGGTGAGGGCAGTTGGTTTTTCCCACGATTTATATAACTCAAAGAGTTTCTTAGTGTTGTTTCCTGCATTTTCAATTTGAACATCGTAATATAGCTTTTTCGCCTCAAACATCTTTTCTTTTTATATTTTTCTATTGATTTCCATTTATCTCGGTTTTCTGTGTTTTGATTGTTTTCCCATGCATGCTTGGCTTGTCTTTTCAGCTTTTTTAAGGTATTTAGGTCTGAGGTGAACCAATTTTGCTTGTTTGGACAATCACGTATTACCTTAGTTTTCAATGTTTAGCAAGTAAGTTAGTGATCTGAAGATATCTACTAGCCTGCAAGGAGGATCACAGTCTGTCGAACTGTTCATGATGAGTCGCATGCAGGTTTCAAGGTCTGCAGTACACATTTTACTGTAATTTCTGTTTATGTTTTTTTAGGAAGCTCGCAGGACAAAATTATGTGTTCTGGTAAGTGGAGGGTACAGTCAATGATGCAATGGTCTGACCAGATGCAAGGATTTGTATTTGTTACTTATTGTGATGTTACTAGTCGTCACCAAGTCCAGTATATGGCCTCCTTTATGAGTGGGCTCTATGTTATGGGCTGTAAACCCCAAGTTAGCGAGATGCTGTTCCAGATCGATGGCTTCCTTATCTTTGATATCCCCTTTCCACCGATTCAAATATCCAAAAAGTATGGTAGATGAGTTAAGGTGGTTCAAAGTGTTGAGCAATTGACCCAAATCCTCGTTGAAAGATGGCATGTTGGAAGGGGATCTATAAATTAGGCATTTATGCAATTGTTGCTAGTTGGGGACATTTTAGAGTGTAAAACTTCACATCCAGCACAATCAGTTTGGGACTCAACGATACCAATCTCTTTCTTACTTATGATGGTGACTCCGCCCCCTTACGTTGCAGTCGATTCTTGCAGAGTATTTTGTAACCTGGGGGTCTGGGTAGGTCTATACTAGGGCCACTGCTTTCCTGCAGTCAGGTCTCTGTGAGGAACATTATGTCAATCCTATTATCTAGGATATAGTTGTGTATTTCCAGTGTGTGTTTTGATAATGATCGAGTGTTTAGTAAGGATAGTTTCAGGGAACTAGGTAAAATTATAGCGTTTTTGCGATTAATTGGGAGGGGGGGGTCGTCCATAATCTGTGTTTGGTGTTCTCGTGTCATCATACATGGAGGTAGAAGGAAGAGGGGTAATATCTGCCAGAGTTTCTCCGTGTAGTTTGGTAGGTTTGAGTGGAAATTTATTTTCCTTATAGCGTCCCATATCTGGACAAAGAGCTTGCTCAAAACAGGGACTCAGTTCTTCTATCTACTGAGATTAGTCCAGGATTTACCCCACACACCCCGTAGAGACGCAGACCAGCGCAGACGGCACTAACGTGCCGACAATGAAAAGATAAAGCCCTGTGCTTGCAGGGAAGTGTAGTTTTAGTTAGAACTACACGCTGAGATGTTGCGATGCCCGTAATATCAGGCTCACTAAGATTAGGCAATCAGTATGTCAAATGAAAGTCTTACTATATTGATATAGCAGATGTTAAGTTTCATCAAATGAACCAAAGCAAGTAGTTCGTAAGTAATTTTCAAGGTAGAGTAATTTCAAAATAGGAATGCTTTCCAAGGCATTACAGCCCAGCACTCAGCAAGTAATTAGCGGGCAGAAATGCAACAATATTCAGCACACTCTGCAAACTGATCTCCTCTTTGAACCTAGTCCCTGACTTTCCCTATATAGTTATTTTTGTGGAAACTGTTACTAAATTGTTCATACATTCCTAAATGTCTTGCCTTGTGTTTGTAAACTGATTGTTTGTTTTTATTGGAAAATACAAATAGAGTATTAAAAAAAAAACAAATCCTGATGGTATTCTCTTGGGGTCTTGGGAAGCGGGGATCTGTAATACCTTGGTGGGTTCCATACAGTGCCCTGGTGGAGGTGGCAGGCACAATGCATATCGACTAGACCAGCTCAGTCCCTAGGGGCTCACTTCTCTAAAAAGAAGATGGGCAAATTTAGCAACTTGGTACACTGCATTTGCTAGTGACATATTCAGGAGGTGGCTAGGTTAAGTTAAGGTTTTGACTGGGTGGTGTATAAGAGGTACTAGACCCCTCATGCCTCAACCTGAACACAGATAACATGATAGGTTGATCAATGGTTCTAGTATTGCAAAAATCAGAATTATAGTGGTTTTTGAAGATAAAAGGGTGCATGTGGGGTGACATATATTTTTTGGGTCAGAATGACTCAGGAAATTAAGGGTGCCGCAGGTATTACATGCACATCATGAATATGTAAGAATATATTCTGGAAACTGGATAGAAAATTAGTAATGCTCAAAAGTAAATTGACATTACCAACTTCTACCCCGGCCCCGCCCCATTACTGCAAGGGCGAGAGACGTTACAAACTGAGACAGCCATACCACCTTATGAACCTAGGGGTGGTTAACAATAAGAGTTAAGCTGAGCCCTATGAATCAAAATGAAACTAAAGTGAATGTACATGCAATCTGTCATAAAGGATCAGTTAGGTTGTGCGACACCTAAACAAGGTAGTTTATAGAATTTGCAAATAGTGTGCAGTATACATGATGCTACACAGTATAAAAGGACAGGAGGTTCCTGTGTACCCGGAGAGGGACTCACTCCTCTGATAGGGCAGTCTCATTATAGGTAGATAAGATGCCGAATACACAGGCGGGGACACCATCGTATGGCAAACATACAAGATGAATAGACGTGGCTATAGGTTGCCAATATGGAGACAGGAAGACAGAAATGCAGCCATTTTTCTAATGCAGAGACGGCAGCAGGTCTCAGAATTAGCAAAGCCTCACAACCCAAGATTTTGGATTTACAGAAACACTTTTATTCTGGAAACCCGTGCAGAGCCCAGATAGTAGCTCACGGCCCGAGCCAAGGTCAGTAACAAGGAAGGGAGTAATAGATTAACAGAACATAAGCACAAGATAAAGGTTCCCAGGACGCGAAGCAGTAGACTGCCAAGTTAATTAATTTTAATAAGAGCACAAACAACCATTGCTGTCCAGGCGCACAAGATCAGTAAAGACAAAAGACGTTATAGAAGGTAACTGACTACAGTCCCAAGTGGCCACAAAGAACACAACATGCATGTCATAATTTGCTACAACATTAATACATAAAAGGAAATCCACACTATAACACGGTACCCCATCACGTGATGCAGACATGAGAAACACTGGTTATTCATCACAAGTCAAACACAAATAAGACACCTGCAGGACTCCCTCAGTAGACACACACAGATCTGATGACACACAATGCCAAGTACAAAGGAAAGGGAAGGGCTCACCGCCTCAAGATGACCAGGAATATTCTTTAATTGGAATTATGTCAGACTACAGAATGCTCTTCCCACACTTATGTCTTGCTCCTATCTTGGCATCTCATCAAAGTGTCCAAGGTTGGTCACCTAGGTGCCAACCAATTGAAAGTCCCTTTGCCACACCGCCTATGATGGATACTGCCAACCAATTAGCTATCCCTGTGATGATGTATTAGAAATAGTATCTATAAAGGGTTGGGTCCATGAGAAGCCATCAGATAAGCATAGACCAATAAAGTAACTAACCCCTAAGCATCCTATATGTAGTTTGAGCTATTAACCAACCCAACTTCCCCTGTAGGTTTTGTAAACTTTTAGTATACTGTAACATCTACGCTGATATTGTTTGGGTAAAATATTTGCTTGCAGTCATTGCAAATGTTGAGAGCTATGAGAACGAGATGCTTGTATGCTGTCCCAGCTATGATTCATTGGTTCAATAAACCTGGGTTTTGACATGCATCTGAGTCCTCCATCATTGAGTATTATTCTGACTAACTGTGTGATCTTGGGCGCACCTTTACACTTTTCTTTGATGAAAGGGAGCATGGTCGCACCTTCCCATTCATCAAATTGAATGCACTTTGTTCGCACCCTGAGTGAGATGCCTCTGTTCCAATAGAGTTAATGGCTACTGTGGGGGTCTACATGGTCGATAATGGCCACTGGCCATAAGCCCTTGTAGAGGCCCTTGCTTGGCTCTGGCCTGACAGCTCGGAGTAGCGTGCCATTGCTGGCAATGTATGCACCCCATAGTAGCAATAATGCTATATTATTCAATCTTTCTAGTGCAGTTCCTGTCTACTACTACATTCCAGTGTGATATGGCAGCAACAGAAACAAGGCATTAATTTAAGTATACGTTCACAAATTCATGGCCATTGCATTAAAACTATGACTGTTAAGAATCTATTCGCAGTATGAGGCACACAATTACTACCTTGATAGACAATTACATAATTCTTCTTTTAATGTATGCATGCTTTAATTAGAAGAACACAGTGCATTATTCAACATGTCAGTAGCAGGAAGGAACACGCCATGCTTCGTCACCATCCCTGGAACATTTGTAGTTGGCATACAGATATAAAAACATTGTTCTTCTGACATGAGCCTGGCGCAGTTTGGATGCCCTGCTACCTGTGTCTCGCTGCCTGCCCCAACATCAAGGGACTAAGCAGACGCGGCCCTTGGTGCCCCCAAGTGCGGCTTTACAGGCATTTGAACTGTAACATCAACTGACCTGTACCTGTGGAAATGACCATCCTGAAAGGACACTGGAGCAAAGTGAACTGGTCTCCTGCAAGTGCTCGGAGAAGACGCAGTAAACCTGTTTATATACTGTGAGCCTGTATGTCAATGATGTGCTTAAAATGGTCCCAGTTAGAAGGATTTGAAGATGAGCTCCCGTAGTTTGTAGGCATGCTTTAAATGGTGCCAGCAGCTAGCAATGGCGTCATTCAGTGAGGGAAGTTCCACTGGCCCCGGGTTAATAAAGGGTTTTGCAACATGTGGTCGAACTGCCAGCATTCAACTGGCAGTACGCCAATCGCGACTGTCACCCGCTGGTTATGTTTAGAGTGTTTTGATATGTGTTGTATGTCTATAACAATTTGAGCCCCATGTGTGCAGCAGAGGCATATCCTCTTTGTTGTCGATCCTAGATTCTGAAGTAGCCCAAGTAATTTTGTTCTGTAATGGGGGGAGTGAACCATTTGTTTCAGTGACATTTGTTTGTTACGAAATAGGAGGCGTGTGGTGTGTGACCTTCCCAAGTGTGGTGCCCCTTTAAGGGAATGTGTCCAGCCCATGTGTATTGCCCTTTTAACATGGGCCATGAAAAGGAGCCCCTGCAGACACGTGCACCAGAACAGCTGCAGATTCCCAAAGAGGAATGATTGGGTCAATCTCTCATTTAGGGCTGCAGGCCCACAACGTGTGAGCACGGGTCTGCAGGCTATGATGCCGTGGGACCCTCGAGCCTGCAAGGTGGCAAAGGTCTGCCTGGTCATGGTCCGCCCTGCCACTGCTTAAGACTGGGTTTTCCCCGGCAAACCCCTGAGGCACTGGGCCTCTAAGGTGCTGAGGACCCATAACACCCCTGGGGCCTGCTGGATGCCCATTGCAGGCCCGCATATTACACTGTACAATGCAGCTTGTTATACACAATTAATTAACGGCTAAAAAAGCCAAACACACGCTGCAGCCTTAACATGCTCGTAAGTATCAATGTTCATGTGAATTTTGGAATTCGTTCTGGTCTTGGTGTCATAAACAAATGTGCTCCATTTGCTGGTAGCTTGCCACTAGTTTACACAAGCATTGTGATAGAATTGCACTTAGATAGAATTGTGAACATTAGCCTGCGTCGCGTCTGGATAGAATTGAGAATGCTAGCATGTTCACACTTGGATAGAATTGTAAAGGTTAGCATGTCTACCCTTGGATAGAATTGTGAACATTAGCCTGCGTCGTATATAGTTACGATTTTGACTGAAGAATAGCATGCCCGCGCCTAGATGAAACTTGAATGTTAGCAAGTGCCACACTTAGAGCTGTGAACACCAGCCTGCACCGCATCTAGATAGGGCTGTGAATGTTGACATGCCCACACCTAGATAGAATTCTGAACATTGGCCTGCGCCGCATCTAGATAGGATTGTGAAGGCCAACAAGTGTCACACTTAGACAATACTGTGAATGTTAGCATGTTAAAGGTCAGGTAACCCACTAACCAATACAACCTCAAACTCTGCATACTTATCTCACTCAAAAAAATCACACAACCATCTTTCGCACTACAAGTCGCACGCACTTCACAACACTGCAACAACACATAAGCCGGAGCAACAGCACACGCGGACTGACACCGATCCAATACCCGTACCAAAGCTCAACATCTGGTGTATACCGAGTTGAAGCTGCCAACAGAACACCACTCCTCTCACTATCCTACTCCCTCTTCACCTTACTAACACATCCCCCCTTATCGTTTACAGATCTGCCAGAGCGCCTGGGGACCAATTCCGTTGGTGACGGTGCGCGGTACAAATACATTTAACATTTAACATGTATTCTTGTATTTTATAAAAGGTTCTTTCATCCCATCCTGGCCAAAGCTGCATCCAGAAGGAGTGATTCAGATTTAAGGACCATTCTTTCCTAAGAGAATACTGCTCGCCTTGAATTACTGCCCTGCTGAGGGAACCACTATGCTGGGCAGGTAAACGAGGCAGTGCTAGTATTATGTACCGCCTTGGAGGCTTGCAATTACTGCAGACCGTGAATAAAAGCAGGGATAGTTACCAATGGCTGAAAAAAATACAGCAGAGGCACCCATGTGTTCTTGTACTAGGGACGATAAAAAAATGCAAGCATACTATATTTCAATTTCCGGAGCATTTATGGCGCCCCTGCAGCATAAGCCATTGTCAGTGCTCGAAGTGGGCGGGAGTGGATGGAAGCGGTGCTCCTCTATTTAAAAAAAAAAGTGTTATTGTTCCGTTACTTTTTATTTTTAAAAAGAAACCCTTCTCGAATGTTTCGTTTTAAAATAAGTGTAGGAAGAAGTTGAAACTTGCACTTCACTGAACATTCCCTTAAATAGCAGGCGCATGTGTCTGGGGGTTTGTATTGTGCGTGGCAGGGGGCGTGGTGATGGGGTATGTAGAGAGCGGTGGCAGGCCAGCAGGGAACCTGGTTCCACTACTTCTCTTTTTTATATATATATATATATATATATATAGCTTTATTTACATTTATATAGGTGCATGAGCAAAAATGAGGGGAAACCATATGGTGTTGCGGGCTTAGTGATGAGTGTGGGGGGGGCAGCCCTACAGATACGTTTAATCTCTAAAAATAGGCAAATACTCCCCAAAATAGAAATGGGGAGTAAAAATACACCTAACAAAAAATTGGAAACTTGTACGTAGAACCTTGTGCCCTGTATATCACCAACACAGCTCCATAGATATGTTTGGACTAGTAGTGCACATAGTACCACAGGAAGAAACTACTATTGCTACTACCCGATCGGAAGAAGTAAACCTGTGTCTTTTAATGTGCATGAATAATTAGACAGTTTCGTTTTTACAGTTAAAACTGATTTTTACTCGCTTATAAAACACTCCCACTGGGAATTGGAATTACATTTTTACTCCCTTTTAAAAATCATTTTACTCCCAACTTTAAAAAATAGGGAGTAAAATACTCCCAATTTCAAATCTCGTCTGGACAACTGGATGGGGGTTAGAGGGGAATGAGCTTTAAGAGAGTCTCGTAAAGAAAGAAAGGGTAGAGACAAAGCATAAAGATAACAAGGGAACACGCCATCATTTAGGGGCATTAAGGGAGAATGAACAAAAGCGTACTGATCACAAGGTGGGCGAGCAACAGTCAACGAGATGAGGAATAAACTGGACAAGTAGGGGAATACCGACACACGATCCAAAGGATATGTAGAGGCAAGGCTGTGGACACATTTAAAGAGCAGGCAGCACAATTAAAATCAGAGGCTATGAGGCCAAGAAGAACAGATGAAAAAAGTCAAGACAATGAAAGATGAGAGTAAGAACAATAATCACAGTGGCAGGAAAAAGTTGGAAAAGTATGGATTTCATTTATGTTGGTAAGTTGATATCACCATCACAGAGAAAGAGAAGAAATATGGTAAATTAAAACGTGAGGAATTAAAAACAAGGTTATGAGCAAGGGAAAAAAGTAAGGGGTGGTCAGGAGGAAAATAGGTAATTTAGTGCATGCGAGACCTGGGGAGTTGGTGCAGGAAAGAAGAGCATTTCTGTCTTGCATGAGTTGAGGGGAAGGGGGTTGATCAGGTACCGTGTGCTTCATAGCACAGAGACCGAAATAGCCAACTGGAGTTGGTCAGTGAAAGAACGAACTGAGAGAAAGATCTGTGAATCAGCATAGACGTGGGAGTTAAGATTAAAGGACAACATGATGAATGAAAGAGGGAGAGTATTGAACATGTTAAAGGGCCCAGAACTGAGCTTTGAGCAATGCCATAATGAAAATGAGAGTTAATGCAGTATGTGGGCATGGGTTCGAGGTTTTTTAAGACCTGCTTATAGCCAATTTTATTTTGTGTGTGTGCTTTTTCCATTCTTTTGCTGTATGTAGTTCTATACTCTAGACTGCTGCTTGTAATCTAATAATCAGTAGTGGTAGTAGGTTTACTGTAAAATCAAACCTTGTAAAGAAGTGAATCCAACGTTGATTCATAGACTGTCCTGTTTTAAGGAAACCCAGGTTTTGATGATCAGTGTACACAGTGATGTTATGCCTAGCACCTTCCAATAAATGTCTCCATTTTTAAAAGGACTCTTTGATGATAGTGTATTTCTTTTCTGCAGGTGAGAAGGCACGAGAAAAATAAGATATCGGATCTCATTGGACATGTCCAGCTAATCGGGTCAGGCAAAGTCAGGCACATACATCTGATACCCATTAGCTCTCCTCACACAGATAAATAGTGGAACATAGAGACACACTCCGATCAATGTGGAACATGAGAAGGAGCAGAACTTCTGGGGCAAAAGTGAACATACTGGAGCAGGATGACCAATTGAGGGACTAGAGCAAAGGTTAGGGAAACCCTGAAGATCCCTACAGGAGGTTGTTGCTTCCAGGAAACCGTGAAGGAGACACGGAGAAAGCCAAATCACAGCCAAGAAGAAACCTGCATTGTGTTTCAAGGATGCCAGCGACCCTCCTGGGTGAACGAAAGAGTTGCTGAGGCAGGGCCAAGCCTGTGGTATTAACCTTGACTAGTGAATCAAAGCCGCAGAAACAAGAAAGGAATGTGCACAACTGGTGAGTAAGTCAAAGACACGAAAGGCCGGTTTGTGTGAAGGAAAGATTGAAGCCGCAACAGTGTATCTCACAAGTGAAGGTTGCGCACATGCTGATGAGACGCAAAAGAAAGCTAAACCGTGAGGAACTTTTAAGTGGCTGATAACTGTAAAGCAAGTGATACATAGTAGCCAGTGCTTTAAGTGAGGTAAGAAATTGAGGGGGGCCCTCGTTTGGGGGCGTGGCTTCCGTTGTGGGCGTGGCCTAAAACGTGTACAAATCATTGTAAGGTACGCAAACAAATATATAAATGTATGTGAGCATTTATATATTTGTATGCGCACTACTATGGTTTGTGTACCTTTCAAGCCTTATAAACATACCAATGTTACGTATTTCTAGGTTTATAAAAAGGTGGCTTGAAAAGTGCACAAACCATAGTAATTTACGCACACTTGTGTGCTTACCTTATTATGCTTTGTGCACTTTTCAAGCCACCTTTTATAAGCATAGATATTTATAACATATTTCTATGTTTATAAAAGACTGCTTGAAACATAAACAATTCAAGGCATCTTTTATAAAGCGCTGAGGACGGACAAAACCCGAGGTGGCTTTGTCCATTGACAAAGCTTTATAAAAGATGCCTTGAATTGTGCACGTTTCAAGCGGTCTTTTATAAACATAGAAATATTTCTACGTTTATAAAAGATGGCTTGAAACGTATACAATTCAAGGCATCTTTTATAAAGCTTTGCCAACGGAGATAGACGCCTCGGGCTCTGTGATCTATCTGCTCTGAGCAGATAGATCACTGAGCCCGAGGCGCCTTTCACCCTCTGCGAACCCGCGGGCTCCGTGATCTAATCTGCATATTAGATCATGGAGCCCGCAGGTTCGCTGAGGGTCAGTGACCTGGCGAGGGCAAACAAAGGAACTGTAACTTCCCTGATGACCCCTCAGATGAGGGGTCATCAGGGAAGTTACAGTGACTGACAGAAGTGCCAGCCAGCCTCAGCAACGCTGTGCCTGGCTGGCACTTCTGTCAGCTCGCCTGAAATTAAACTGGCGGGCGCATCTCCCGTCGCGGCTGCGGCCGCGGCGGGATAATGCATCCCGCCAATGTTGTGTGGGATGGGGGGCCCCGGCAGGGCCCCGGCTCAGTCCCACTTTTTGGAGACTGCCGGGGCCCGGCCCTGGCAGGCCCCGGCCCACTTTAAGCACTGATAGTAGCAGAGTGGTCTGGCGAAGGAAAGTAGCCCACTCGAAAATATCTGCAAAATGTGAAATATTTTGTTATAACTTGAATGAACTCTGAAATGCGTAATGGTCAAGATTAACCCCACAAAAGGGGAAGGGAAAAGGTAAATGCTTGGAGAGAAAGATTTCTTTGAGCTTTTGTGCTTATGGTACTGGACTACCAAGAACAAGAGACACTGGGGAAAATAACATAAGAGTGTGAGCTGAAGAGAAAGTCGAAGTGGTCCTGCGGAGGTCTGTGGTAAAAGCTTTGCACTTTGAAAGTGTTTGACATCAATAAAAGGTCAGAGCCCGACTGAGGGAGACTGAATTGTGATAAGCCAGGGGAACGGAAGCCCTAACGAATGTGAACTAAGCTTGGGGAAGGGAACCCCTACAAGTGCTATGATTGTGAGGTCTTGTTGATTGAGAGCTCCGAGCCCGGCTGAGGGAGACCTATGTGAACTGTTAAAGCTTTGAGAGGTCCGACCCCAACTGAGGGAGACCTACATGAACTTTTTGTTGAACATTGAAAGAACTTTTGGAATGCTGGACTAAGTGACTTTAACGTGGAAGGCGAGTCGGGCCTCGATCCACGTTTTGAACTGCCTTTGTTTTGAGAACATGAGACAGAGTGAGTCATCCGATCTATGGGGGCCGCCTTTCTCTGCGCTGCCCAACGTGGGGAGGGGAGCTGACTCAGCCACTTTCATCCTTTGTTATGACACTGATTTTCCTTTGTCTACATATTCCTCATTACACAGTTTTTGTATGAGATGGGGCAGGCATTGGGTTTTTTAGGATAGGCCACTTTGATTTGACATAGACTGACTAGGACTGTCTTTTCTTTGATATTTGATGATAGAGACTCCTACCGTCATAGCTATAGGGCAAAGTAGGAGTTTCTCCAAACCCCAAGAATCCAATAAAGTTGTTGAAACTTGTAACTCTGCTGTCAGTGTCATATTTATGATACCATGCCTCCCTTACATAAGCCTTGAGAGGCTCCCATGCTTCGGCTGATGGTTGTGTTGTTGGTAGGGGGGTTATTACTGGCACGTTGGGGTTGTCAGTGGGGGTGGTTGGAGTTGGGCTAGGGGTTGAAAGGGTGGTAGTTTGGATGTTTTAGTACTACACTGGGTGTGGGTTGAACTAGTTCAGACATCACATGGTTTTCTGACCCTCATCAAATTTGTTAGGGTGGTACTATGGGTTGGTCCCGGTGGGAACAATGTTTTCTCCACAGGGTGGTGGCTCAAGGCAAGAGTGGGTTGTGCAAGGCTAGTCATGACTAAGCTGCAGTTATCCTTTTTATACAGGGACAATGATGGGTATGGGAAGTTATGTTTATGACCTGGAACCTTTGTGCCTGAACTTCCCCTCAAAGGCAAGGAAAGTACTTCTTTACTTGCAGCTGCACCAAGTAGACATCACTTTTCTCCAAGAGACGCATCTCTCACAATCGGGAGGCTGCTTCGCCAAATCCTGTGGGTGCTACAGGTACTCCCGTTGGGTGGGCATTTCTCTTTGGGGTACAGTGGGGTTCTGTTGTTTGAAGGTGGTGAGGGACACAGAGGGCAGAGTTATGATCCTTATAGGTGTGGCACAGGGACGCAGATTTATGTTTTTGAACTTCTATGGTCCTAATACGGACTCCCTGGAAGCTCTAGAGTTCATAGAGGAACTGTCATGATGCCTGCCCCCGGAAAACCAGACCAGGCCCAGCAGCCCCGGAAGCAGGCATCATGCCACTTGGAGCATGCCCAAAAGCCCCAGTTAGGGGCTGTTTGGGTGCAGTCCTGGCGCCTATGGCGCCAGGCTCATAAAGATAAAGTCAGTCCTGGCGCCATGGGCGCCAGGCTCATTATTGATAACTTACCTGAAGCAGACCATGCTGCATACTCACCTGAGGCAGACCATGCTGCATGAAGACTCAAGCCAAATGAGGCTTAGGAGGGACTATTTTACTAAAGGGACTATTTTGTTACTTGGGTGGGGCTGTGGAAGAATACTTACCTGGATCTTCTTCCAAGGCTATTTCAACCACGCCCGGACAGCCAGACGTGCTTCGCGTTATTCTGCTTGCTGCAGCGTATCGCTCACCGTGTTTTCAGCAGCTCCAGTCTTCAGCCACGCCGCTTCAGTCCTGGGACTCCTGAAACAAGAAGAAAAGAAGGATAAAGGTTAGAACAGGAGTTTTAACTTTAATCCTTACCTGAATCCTGATCCATTTCGCCACGGAGCTGAAAGACAGAAGTCTTTGAAGCATCGCTTCGCATTCCTACGGCGCCGCGCTGAACTCACCTGCTTGGCGGTACTTCAGCATTCCATCATGCTCTCTCCATCTCGCGGCCGCCCTCCAACACCTAAGGAGACAAAGACAGCAAGGTGAGCAAGGGGACTCTCTAAGGCTATACAAGCTACCCCCAAGGACTTACCTGATTTACCACGAGGGGTACTCACCTCATCTCGGGTCGGCGCAGTCAACTCTGCTTCATCGCCGTACCCCAGCCCCTAAGGGGAAAAACACAGTAGACTTATCTGAATCTTACCAATTGCCATTTGGAAATCTTTGAGTGGATTAATCGGCAACCTGCAAGGAATCGGACAGAGTGAAGATCAGACATTTGAACTCTTATGAACAATTGGACTTAGAGTCAATACTGGAACTCACCAATTCCTCTACGCCAGTGAAGTAACTGGTCATCAACGCGCCCCTGCGGTCGACGCAGGATGGAGAGCTCATCTTTCCAAACCATCAGGTGAGACTAAGGAGGGGACATCAAGAGTGATCTGTGGGAAGACAACGGGAGTGGGGAAGGTGGGTTGACACTCAATTCCACGGGTGGTTAATTCCTCTTCTCCTTTGAAGAAGAATATTCCTGCGAGCCAGACAAACTAGGCTGAGCGAGCCAGTCCAGTCAGTCATCTCGGTGCTACACGTCACGCTGGTGGAAACAACAGCGGCCCAGTTCCGGTCCATGCCCCCGTGGGAACCAGGTGAGCATAACAGGAACACCTTAGAGATATCACAATGGGCATGGTTTGCTGGGCGGGGGACATCAATGCGGTTATATTGGACTCACTAGACAGGTCAGGGGGTGGCTGCAGAAGGGTGACTAAATCCACTCAGAAATTACAACAAATTAGTGCTAATGCTGGACTGGTATACATATGAATGGAGCGCCACGGCGCTGAAAGAGGGTACACATTTAGGTCATCGGTGCAATGGTCATCCTCTAGGCTGGATTTATTTTTTATGTGTGCCGACAGTTTGGGTTGGGTTCTAAGTTGCAAGATCCTGGCGCACACCTTCTCGGATCATGCCCCGGTTACGATGGGTATATGAGTACCGGGAAAGGGGTAGGGGGAAGGAGCTGGCACATTAAGAAGGAGAGCCTGAGAGACCCGGTATTCAGAGAGAAATTTGGGCGGGGGGGTATACTCCAATTGTTTCGGGAGAACGAGGGCTCAGTCTACCCTTTGGGAAGCCTTCAAGTGTGTGACCGGGCCAAAATCATGCCCTGGGGCTGGGGACTGAAGCCCACGCCTGGGCTGGACTCTGGCCCAGGCATGGGCTTCAGGAACCAGCCCCCAAGGCCTCGCTGGACGCGTAAGTTGTGTAACTTATTAGATCCTTTGTTTGCAGCCCCGCAACCGCAGCCGGCCCGCCGCAGATGCAGAGAAAGCAACACAGAAGTGTTTACTTTCTTGGATGAATGCAGCGGGCCAACTGACGCGACACTATGGCGCCAGCAGCAGCAGTCAGTTTTACACTGGGAGGGAGTGGCAGGGCTGGGCGGGGTGCGTGTGGGGCTGCCTCAGCCCAGCCTGCTCCCTCCCAGCGCACTGAACTGTATTGCTAACAATGAGGAATGATCCCAAGCCCCGCCCCCTCCGCTTGCATGGTGCAGGAGAGAGAGCAGACCAGCTGCTCCCACTGCTGTGCAAAGGAGAAAAGAGGGGTTTCCTGCAAGAAAGGAGAGAGCCATCCCAGAAACTCTGGGTCAGGAATCTGCACCAACGGGTGAGCCAGGGTCACCCAGATCACCGACACACAGGCGGGCTGCACAGGAGCCAGTGGATCTGGCCAAGGCCAGCTGGCAGTATGGCGTCTACATGGGCATCCTGCGCCAGAAGTTGGGCCTGCAGGTGATCGAGATTGCCGCTGATGAGGAGTTGACAGAAGCTGTGTTGTTGGAGGACTTAGCTGTGGTGCATGGAGACACCGCCCTCATCACCCGACCCTGAACCCCGCCCTCCCACCAGAAAGAGGTGAGCAATGGTGGGTGCCCTGAGTGCTGTGCAGGTCGGTAGGGAGGCAGGGCCTTGGGGCTCTTGGGAAAGCTCCAAGGTGCCTCTTGCTCCAAAGACATCTGATGTTTTAATCTTTCTCTGCTGGCCACCAGTCACGCTAATTATTCCGGAAAACATGCAGTCTTTATGGAACAACAAAATGTGAAAATGTTTTTCATCATATCGAGCTCCTATGCAAACACCTTACAAACGCAGCACAATTCTCCCAACAAGCCACCACCTGCGTCACATCCTTCCTCGAAGGCAGGCTCATGAGTCTTCTCTGATCAGGACGGCGCAACCCCCACTACCATCAACTGCGGAGTTCCGCAGGGATCTTGCACATCACCCACCCTCCACAATATCTTCACCCTCCCAATCTTCAATGACCTTGATGATCACAACATAGCTTACACCAACTATGCTGATGACACTCCGGTCCTCCTCCCTCTCACTGGCTCATATGAACAGGATGCAGCTAGCCTCAACAAGATCTACGCATCCAGGCCTGGGTGGCAGCAAATGGTCTCTGTCAAATGGAGATAAGACAGAAATACTCTTAGTAGGTCCCAAACAAGTCCTCAACAAACTTGACAGCAAATATGCTTCCTTCAATATAGACAACACCACCATTTCCACTGCAGCCCCAGCAAAAACCTTAGGAGTCTACCTAGATGCCTCAATCTCCATGTCCCGCCAAGTAAATGCAATCGCATCCTCTGCGGCACTATCTACCAAGATCATTAATGCCGTCAAGCCTTACCTCTCCCCCAAAAATTGCCTTGCCATTGCAAGAGCCACAGTAGGAGCTAAGCTTGACTACTGCAACGTCCTATTCCTAGGCACTTCCGCCAAAAACTTAAAAATACTTCAAACGACACAAAACAACGCACTAAGGGCAGCCCTCAGCATCCCTAAAAGGGAACACATAACCCAAGCAAGACGAAACGCTCACTGGCTCCCTGTAAGGGAGTGCATCCTTTTCAAATCACTCTCTATCACGCACGCATGCCTATCCCAAACAGCCCCACCATACCTGTCAGAAGACATACACAGAGACAGCTCCACCAGACCCAGACGGACCCAACACTGCAACCTACTCTCTGTCCCAACTTACAAAAGACTAAAAGCTGGTGGGTCCAGTTTCACAGTACTAGCCCCTAAGAACTGGAACGCACTACCACCTGCTCTCAGAAAAGAACCCTCAATCTCCTCCTTCCGCAAAGCTCTCGAAACTCAATTCTTCCAATAATGATATAAGGATGCCTCACCCAACCCCGAGACTTGTCTATATCATTCTGGTCCTAGGAGAATGCTGCAATCCACTTACCACGGTAAACACAGTCAGTATCCCCTGCACTAACCTAGCACCCATGCTTTACTGTATATTGACTAAACCACCTATGTAAATGCTATTACCGGTCTGGGCCAACACCCTCCAAATTGACTGTATGCTGATGAATGCAATATAATGTACATTTTTAAATGTAAACATAATCTGTACCACAAGCAAGTATACATGTAACAGCGCCACGATGCCCCCGGGCCGATGGCGCTTTATAAATCCAAATAAATAAAATAAATATCGCTCAATACACTGATCAACAGAAATGCTTTTTGTTGCCCGAGCTAAGATCCTTTTGTTGTCCATGGCCATTGAGCAAAAGCCTGCATCAACAAAACTCCCGAACAAGCACATGGCTCTGGGATCACCTGCCATTCACATTGGGAGGAGGGGAGACGGCAGGCTTGCTCAGTCAAAGAAGAATGCTGCACCGTGCCGTGCCCTCAACAGTTAAATATGTTTCTCTCCAGTCAAATCAGAAATGAGACGAACCCCAATTACAAGGAGAATTAATTATCAAATCACATGACAAAATGTACTGTGGAACTGATAAGTGTAGCAACTTGGACGCATCGCTGGAGCCTCACTCCTACACATTCTTGTGCTTGTGAAATGACGCTTCCACCCGTTTGCATCTGGTTTGCTTACAGCAGAGGGAAAAGTGGGAGTGAACTAAAGGGTACAGTAACCAGTGGACCCATATGCAGGCAGAGTGGTAACATGACCTGGGTGACAATGTGCCCCATGCTTTTCCCCCCAAGTAGTACGCGAGACATTGGGTAAGTGTTGGCAATAAAAGGCAGTGGGATTTTATTGCACAATTATGGTCATAACAGACATAATCATAATTAAAGTAACAGTAATATGCTGTATTTTTGGGCATCGGTCCCGAGGTTACCCCCTCTGGCCCGTGCCGCCATTCTTGTCCCACGACAGTGTGGTCACCATACAGTGACCTGACTTCTTTCTCTTTCTTCTCATCCTTTTTCTTGGGGTGGGAGGGTTCTGGGAAAAAGCAGAGACTTTGAGTGCACAGAGTACTCTTTGGTTTGGGTCCCCGTGCAGGGACCACAAACTGGTTCTGTTTTCTGCTGCAAAAACAGTTCCTTATATTGGACCCAGGGGCTGTGCCCTGGGTCCTTCCGTGTGGTGGGGGGCTATGATGCCAGCCTCCTGGCCGGCTGATGCCGACGCCTAATTGCAACTTATGGTGCCTCAGGCTTGCTCCCCTGCCTACTTCCTGTTTTTGAGGGCCCTGGTGCTTTGCATCCCTGTAGGGGGGAGGGCAAGTTGTTGATTAAACCCTTGCCCTTCCCTCTGTGTTTCCTGGTTCGGCAACTGCGTGTCACCTTTGTAGTATGGTGGGGAGAGGGTGAGCAACGACCCATTTGTTTGAGCTGCTGCTCCCCCTCTCCCCTGCCTGGCTGCCATGGGGCACAGGTTACCAGGCCTCGGCTGGTGCCTGCGGCGTTGCCCAGATTTTCCATTACTTCTCAGGTAAATCTGCCTTCGTTCCCTTACTGTATGTGACCTGGTATACCGCCCCAAGATGGTAGGAATGTCCACTTGTTTTTTAAAATAATGTCCCCGCTGCTGGGGATTTGAACATGGGCTCTGTCCCGTAACAACCATTTCTTAAACCTCATTCTGCTTACTCTAAAGTGCTGGCTAAGCTTTGTTTATTTCAATGGACCCCTTGAACACGAAGCCCATTCCCAAGCAGTCGGGCAGCAATCTGGGAATTGCTGGGGAGCTTGTGTAGGCACAAAGGTGTTGACAGGTAATGGAAGGGGTGTGTCAGTGACAATGGTCCTTGGCATGTCGCTTAGAGGAGCGAATGGCTGGTGATTGCAACGTGAGGCTGAATCAAGCTACATGCGGAGGAGGGACAATGACACACTAATTCACATGGGCCTCCGCAGATTTAGGCGCTAAATAGATGAATGGTTGCCAAAAACACAGTCCATATGTTTTAGTGTAGCGATTATTCTCCATTCTAAACCTACGCGAAATACATAGTCCTCCTGTGAATGTTTGCCTATGGTATATTTGATAATGCGATCACTTCGTATATGGCGCATCGTTGCCGATTCTTCCCCCAAGTGCTGCAATAACCATAGCACATCAAGTGGCCATTGACTTCATTGTGCCACAATGAATGCTTTGTTGGATTGTGTCTATCTTTCCCATCTTCCTGGCATGATGTTCAGGATGTTTGTTTGCATGTATGAGGTAATGAGTGCTCAGAGTATGGGATGTCCTGTGAGTGCGCTGCTTTCCCGATTTTGCCGACCTCTGAAGCCTGAAAGTAGATGCACGCAGGCCTGACATGCGGCCAACTTTGCACCAGACCTGCAGATGAACTTAACTGGTCTGCTGTTAAATCTCAGTTACCAGTTTAATGTTATCCACTACAGAATAATTGCTCATTTTACTATAGCTGGTATGATAGCTCCGTGGGTTGAGCATTCGCTGCTGCGATGTGTGCGTGATATGCAGGTTTGAATCCTAGCAAGGCCATCTCAGCCTTTCATCCTTCTGAGGTCGATGAATGAGTACCAACACTGGTTGGGTGATATTGTATGCATATTTGTTCTATAAAAAAGAGCTTAAGCGTAAGTGCTATACAATAACATATTTCTATGAGGGTAACAGCTCCCTGGAAGTGTGCGCAGTGATCAAAACCTTACCCTAACATCCCCAACCTATCCATAACCTCTCCCTAAACCTCTTTCCGGTCTCCTTACTTCCCCCTTCCTATCCAACCATCGTCACCCTAACCATCCTTCACTGCTGGGGTTGCAGAGCCCTCTATAAGCATCGACATACAGTAGGTCCCAAAACCGCAGTGTGGGTGGTTGGTTCGTGTCACTCCTGCGCTTGGAGCTGTGGACCCTGTCACAGAACTGTATGCAAAGTTATGTTATTTTATGAGTTGTGTTGTAATGTAACAGAAACATGAACCTTCCATAAGTAGCATCTTCTGTAAAGTCGTCAATTGATGCGATTGACAGATGATGGTTTGAGGAACACTTTTTTTGAGGCGAGGGTTGGGCCACTTTTTTGAGGTGAAGGGTGGGCCATTTTTTTGAGACGAGAGGTGGGCCACTTCTTTTTTGGGGCTCCGGCTCTATTTCTTGTCCCAGTCCGACCCTGGTTGCAGGTTCAGTTTCGGATAGCTGGGTTTGTTTAGGGAGACAGCTGAACATGAGATCAGGTTTCTACAAGGGAGTGCAGAGGTGAGGCGGTACGGGGAAGGCCAGAGGACCGGCACCCTACTTGCTCGATTGCTTAAAGCTGAAAACCCTAAGTCTCATATGTTGGCAAGTAGGGAATCGGGTGGGTGAGCTTTAACACACAGATGAGGGAATAATGGGGGCGTTTGTTGACTTCTATGTCTCTATATTCCACTAAGTTGGCAGCAAGTCGGGAGGAGGTTGAGGAGTACCTGGAGAAATTTGGGCGGTTCAGGGGGAAAAAGAGTGGCTGGGTAGGCAGCTAACTGAGCAGGAGGTGCACAAAGGTATTAAGGCCCTGCCAGCCTGGAAGGCCGCTGACCGAATGGTCTCTCGGTTGATTTTTATAAAACGTATGCAGATCTATTGATTCCCCGAATGCTGCGAATGTATCGGTAGTCAATACAGGACAGGGCACTGCCTGGGACAATGCGAGTGCGGGTGGTGGTCACCCTGTTCCTTAAACCAGGAAGGGACGCTGACAGTTGCTTTTCCTAATGCCTGATTTCTTTGATTAATCTGGGCAATAAAATCCTAGCCAGGGTGCTTGCAAACAGGCTTTCTCCTATTATGTCTAGAAGTGTACTGTCGGACCAGGCCAGATTCATCCCCGGGCAGTCCACGTCTGATGGGGTTTGTAGAATCTTCAGCCTTCTATCTATTGTTGGCCAGCGTTCATCGGTGGTGGTGGCCCTTCTCGACGCCGAGAAGGCATTTGATTCCATTGAGTGGCCCATTGTCCTTAGGCGCATGGGAATGGGGTAGGACTTTGTAAGAATGGTGTCCTTGTACAAAGACCCGGTAGCGCACCTCTGTGTGAACGGCAGACTTTCAGAACCCATTACGATGGAGAGGGGTATGCGGCAGTGATGTCCGCTGTCCCCCATACTTTTCGCTCTTGCGGTTGAGCCCTTAGCTGAATTTGTCCACTCAAAACATATCGACAGGGGTGTGCGACTGTTTACGCATAAACTGGTTCTCTCACTTTATATGGACGATTTAATTCCTTTCCTCACTGATCCCGAGATCAATCTGGCACCTTTAATGAGGGACATTGTGGTCTTTGGCTGTTTCTCCACGCTCCATGTTAACCCATCCAAGTCCTTATTGTTCCCCTTGATGAGTGGAACTCTGAGGTTCGAGGAAGAGTTTGTCTTGCAGTGACATGCAGAGACAGCTCATTTTCTTGGGGTGATTGAGGCCAGGTCTCCTGAGGTGCTCCATAAAAAGAACTTTGGGGAAAGGCTGATGCACATTGAGGCATTACTTCAAAGGTGGATGAACCTCCCACTGCCTCTTCTTGGGCGTATTACGGTAATCAAGATGGTGATACTACCCAAATTCCTTTACGCATTCCTCAATGTGCCCATCTTGATCCCTCCAGAAATGCTTAAATCATTAAAGTCAGTGATAACGAGTTTTATCTGGCGGGCGACATGCTCGGGTGCATTGGGAGAAACATGTGGTTCCCTTGGAGTGAAGAGGACTAGCCCTACTAAATTTCGAAGCCTACTGGTTGGTAGCATAGGCATCTTTCTTATCACACTGGTACGATCCGATCCCAGATAGTGTGCAGGTAGAACGACCGTTGGTCGCTCCTTTGCTCCTGCGGTCCATTTTTCTCACCTCGCTACAGCAAATATTTAGGCCGCAGAAGATGATACTCGCTTGTGGTGCATGGAGGAAAATTGAGGGTGTGGGCCGCAAGGAGCTACTTTATTCTTTGCTCCTCCCGATTAAGTACGTCCCGGGATCCTGCTCATGGCCGAGAAGGTTTTTGTCCACTGTATGGACAGGTTGGGCATTCAATGCTGGCGGGATTTGTTCCCTAATGGGCAATTCCTGTCGCTGGAGGACTCGAGGGCTAAGGGGGTGGGGTTTCAGCGTTGGATATGTTCGTGTATTTCAGGCTGCGGATAACACTAAAGGAGAGGTTTGAAGGCTTTCCTTGGGAACCCTGCACAGCACCCGTGCTGCCCAGGCTGATCAGCTCAGGGGAAAAGTCTAGGTTGCTCTCCAGGCTGTATGCTGCTATCGTAAATTGGGCCACAGGTTGGGCGGAGGACTCTCAGCCTAAACGGGAGCATGCTCTGGGAGCCCCATTTCGGATGAAACCTGGAACTACTGCTGCATGCAAATGCTCAAGGTGGCTCTCAATAGAAACTTTGTTAATTCAGTTCAAATTTCTACACCAATGTTCTCTTAATTCAAGGGACATAAACATATTCTTCCCTGAGACTCCCGACCCATGCCAGAGATGTGGCACTGCCCAGGCCTCTTTTATAAATCTTGCTTGGGACTGTTTTCACATTTGATCCTTCTGGGGGCAAGTGTTTGAACTGCTCGCAGATATAGCTGGGGAACTGGTGCCCCATCGCCAATAGTGGCTTTGTTGGGCTTCACACTGAATCTACCCAAACACACTAGGACACTGCTGGGCCTTGTTCTACTACTTGTTATCAGGAGAGTGGCCATTGTCTTGGGTAGGAGCCACTCTCCATCTGTCGAATAGTAGAAGTCTGACATTTTATACTGTTCTAAAATGGAAAAGGACTATGGAACGTATGTACACCTGACCTCTAGACCAAAGGACATTTGGGACCTGTATGTAGCGTACTTACTGTCCTTAAGGAATGACACACCGGAGGGGGCAGCTCCTCATACTCCCTGTTGAAACAACAAAATTGTATGTCTTCCTATTCTTTATTTTATTTCCTCCTTGGTTACAATGGGCCTCATTACGAGTCCGGCGGTAGCCGTGCCGGAAAAACCAGCAGGCTGCCACCGGACCGGTAATTCCATTCCACCTCCGTGATTGCCGGAATCACCGGGGCATTACAACCCATGTGACCCAGTTATTCTGGATGTGGAATTCATAGGACTCCATGGGGATGGGGACCATGGAAACACTGGTTCCGTCTGACAGAGCTGGTGTTTCCATGTCCGCCTTCATGTGGGTGGTGTTACTTCCGCCAGGTCAGACCTGGCTGGAGTGACACCTCTCGCCTACAGGACTCAGAATCAGCTGGTCTGGAAATAATGGTTGCAGTGGATTTACCGCCACCGTTGTTTCCGTACCAGCTGCCTTGTAATGAGGCCCAATGTCTTTGACAAGTGGGCGAGGGGTAAGAGTGGTGGTAGTCATCTGATTGGGATATAAGTGATGTCTGTTTTGTTTAAGTTTTAAAACTCAGTGGAAAAACTGCTTTAAAAATATTTTTAATGGGGAGATATCCTGAAAACCTGTCATGATTCCAGCCCTCAAGGCCGGAGTTGGCTAACCCTGCTATAGAGGTACAACATTTTCAGTTAAAGGGTCCTCTACATACAATAATTAAGCCATGTTGCTTTATGGTCTTGAATATGGGACCATCCAATCTGCATGGTCTTCTCAGCCACAATATCTGCATCATCCTAGGATGCAGGTGCCTGGGGTGTTGCAATAACCTTGAGATAATGAGGGCAGAGACCAGGTAGATGGGAACATGTCGTCAGATGCGGTCAACAGGCATAGGGAAAAAACAACAAAACTAATGGCAAATAGATTTCTTACACACCGGCTGTAGTACAAGGCGCACTCTCCATTTCTCCCAGATGGGGTTATATCTTTCTGAGACTGTTTTTAATAGTGTCAGTGCAGAACTCTTCCATGTCTCTGGGGTGTCCTTGAGGTTTCATGGGTTTCACGATGGGACCTTACCCTCCCCCAACCCGCAAGGTTTTATAATTCTCTTGACCAGTAAATAAATCCATTATGTATCTACTGTCTAATAGATTGAACTCTGTTTGTGCATCAATGCTCATCCATTTCAGGGTCACATGGCTTTTGAAAGCACAGAAATGATCATTTGTGGTTTTGAATTCTGGTTGAGATCATGAACATATGAAGTCTTCAATGTAGTCTCGTTAGTTGCCAGTAAAGGTGCGAAATCCAACAACATAACCCAGTGGCAAATTGTGATGGATCTTGAAACAGATCTAAAAAAGCCCCTGGGAGCAGCTGTTCCCGAAGGCACTATTTATATTGTACAGTGGTTGGCAGTAAACATGTGTTGAGCGTGACCTTACCAATGCAACTACATGAGGTGTGCCATGCAACCTCAGTCAGTCTTTTTGAGGGGATGTTATGATTAGTTCTATGGAACTCTGGGAGTGGATCTAACAATATCCACAGATCCTCTTCATGTCTGATTTGCCTGATTCATGTATGCCTGGCCGGGCTTGTGACAAAGTCCCCAGCCCGGTTATGGGACTTCTAAAAGGGGAACCAAGAATACCTCCTCGTAACCCCCCCCCCTAGCTCTCATCACATGGCAGGAGACAGTGGGACAGTATGGCAGGAAGACTCTGTATGGACCTACTCCCTATGCTATAGATCACGGGTCTGCCACCCTTGGCTCTCCAAATGTTTTGAACTACAACCCCTATCATTCCCTAGCCAGAATAGTCAATGGTGACGGGTCATGGGAGTCATGATCCAAAACGCCTTGATAGCCGCAGGTTGCAGACCCCTGCTATAGAGCATGAAACACCTATTAGCCCGACCCAATTCTACTGAGAGAATAAACAAACCTCTGGAGATACTGGCATTCACCTCTGTAAACCAGCTACTTTCAAAACCTATACTGATAGTATAGCCGAAGGGCCCGTGTAGAGAAAAAAAGACTTGAAAGGTCTCAGAGAATTTCTCTGAGACTCGAGTTCCCTTGATTAGTGTAGTGTTGCCAGGTCCCTGTTTATTGGCAGCATTTCCACATGCAAATTATTCAGTCTTACAAATCCATTGTCTACCAGCAGAGTATTTACTCGCGAGTGATATAATGTTCAATGGTACTAAAGAGAAGCATTTCTTTCACACTGGAAACGAGTAAAACTAGGTTTTACTGGATTTAACATCATCGGTTTCAAACGCTGAGGAACTATGGCAACTGTGTCCTTGACCAGCAGAGCTCTGCAGTAGCAGGGTATGGGATGGGAATTCCAAGATGGCAGACTGGCTGAATGAAGACTTAGTCTGGCCCCTGAACATCAGAGCAAGCTCAGGTTAGCCTTCGAGGAGCAGCCAATATCAGCTCTCACCAATTCAATGTCACGGTCAGACACTTGGGTCCCATGTTACAACCCTTTATTTGTTGACACACAGACACAGGGGGATACTGGGGTGGCACTACTATCATCGCCCACTGTGACGGACTACAACTCCCAGCAGTCCAGGAGACATTGCGCACTTCGACTCAAGCTTCATTGTCTTGCTCCTAGAAATCCATGTTCCCCCTTCCTGTAACTATGTAGCATTCCTAGTTCAGGTCTGATATTTGGGTTTGGAATTACTGGAAGCAGACCCAGGCTCTTCTTGTGACAAGCGCCTGAGCAACAGATCAGAGCCGGCAATTTAAGGGAGCTGCAAATCGGAGACCATATATGCACTCCCTTTGTAAGATAAGCCCCCTTGAGATGCCCAATTGATGGCCCTCTTTCCCCCCAGAAGAGTGACTCCATTTAGGTACATCATTCAATCCTTGCATATCTCTCTCTTCACCACGTATAGACTATATATGCTTGCCAAAAAGCAATGGAGGGAAAAATCAAGCCTGGTTATATGTATGCCTTTACCACCTTAAACCTGTGGCTCTTCGGGGCCCAGAAGCCCCTCGTCTACTTTCTCCCAGAGGTTTTCGAGTAAGGCAATTTTTTCCTTTGTAAACCAATTAGGTTTTGATCCATTAAAACTCTGTGGTCAGCTTACACCTATACCCCCTCGTGCAGGAAAGAGTCAATTCTCAATCACCCATGTGAAGTCAAAAATCAGATAAGTATCGGTTCACCATCATTGGCAAAGGCAATGTTTGACTCTTCTGTTAGGTACGGAAAATGCATTTTCCAGGCCCTGGCATTATATACTCAGGTATTTTTACATTTGCGGCCATTTCATGACCAAAAAGGGCGACCATTGCCAGGGTATTTGCATCATGTGATAATTCGTATGGCGTAGGGTAGAAGTATCAGTCTTCAGGGCGATTTACAAGCACAGGGAAAACCTTAAGGCAGGGTTACATTTAGCTTAAAGAGAGTATTAGAAGCGTTAGAAATGAAAAAATGTACCTACTTTCATTCTTGAACTGAAATACAAAGTGTGTTTACCTTTGGTTAAAAGAACCATCTGCAGAAAGATAGCCTATGCCCTCGCTGAAACACATGACTTCCTTCAGTGGAAGGCAGCGGCCATCTTTACAGTGTCCTCACTGAAAGCCATGACGCGTTACAGCTTTGCTTGCATCTTTAAATAACGAGGCGGACTCCCAGTATGTGTTGCTCACTTCGCTATTTTATTCTAAGCTGCCTCTTCCTTCCCTGAGAGTCCGCCTGTACCTCTTCCCACGGAGTCCCCCTTAAATTTCTACCACCGGCCATCTTTGCTGTGCTCTTACAGGGAGTCTCTCTGGAGGCGGCCAGGCCATGTGTGGGTGGGAATATGGCCCAAGCACTTTGCATGAGTTCCATCTGCCAAAACCTTGCTCCTCTGCCACATGGAATAGATTTGTCTCTCCCTTGTTAGCTGTAAAGCACCATCTAGAAATTCTAAACTAAAAAGTAGTTGAGCCAGCACATCCTTGCCGTAGCCATTTAGTGACAGCATTTCCCAGCCTCGCCAGCATCCAACCCCACAGCCTTTCATTGCCGGGTTCGGTGGTATGTAAAATGGGGGTGGCTAGAGGTAACAGGTTTTGATTTAATGTTCTAATAGCTGTAAAACTAAATATTTATGCAACGCAAAGACATGTTTTTCTTTGATTTTCTTTAAAATGTTTAAATTGTATTAGGCAATCATGGAAAGGAAGTGTCTGATCCCTAATGATTTGGCGACGCCCAACCGGACAAAATGTATCTTTTGCCACTGGGAGTCGTCCCCAAATTGGTAGACTGTTTTGCCTGATGCTGTTGGTTCATGCATGCTACCTACGTGACTTTTCTGGCTTCAAAGGTCTATGTGTAAGAGAATTAGCCAGCTGTTACACTTATAAAACTTTGCTTGCATGTAATAATAATTATTATTATTTAGCATTTATATAGCGCTACGAACCCTCAGGCATCTGAGCGCTGCTTATTATTACCCACGGTGTGTGGTGCTCAATGCATATTACTTGTATAATTATAATACTGTTCCTCTATTTTGCTCTTTCCTTTCAAACATCCTCGTGTCAGTGTTCCTCTGTATACAACCACAGCTTCAGTTTAATTTATTGACATGTATTTTTGACAATAAGAAAGCTCAGCGGGTTGACCACTCACTTCTGTGGTCTGTGTGTGATCTGCAGGTTGCAGGGTCGAATCCCGGCCAGGCCAACTCATCCTTCCGAGGTCGATAACTGAGTATCAACTTCAGTTGGGTGATAATTGTATGCACATATGTCCTATGTACGGCGCTTTGGAAAAGCGATATATAAATAAATCATTTTCATTTTGGGATTTCACTGCTTACAAAGGTGCTAAATATTTGAGGTCAATTAAGTATGTATATACTTTGGATTGTTACTTAGAGAGGCTTGGTAAAGTTATTTATTTCGCTGCTTTTTCTCTAGAATGACATTGTGAATGCATTAAAAATATCTGCTTTTTGTGTACTATTTTTTAGGCTTGCTACATTAACATTGGTTTTCTACTAATTATGTTTTTTCTTTTATTTAATTACATGTTTAGAAAAGGCTGAGTCCTGGCACCGTCAGGAGATATAAAGCACCAGAAAGTAACATTTAACAACACTGGGCTGTAAATTTCATTGTTGGTATACACCTCTCTCTCGCTCTCCCGCGCTCTCTCGCGCTCTCTCTCGCGCTCTCTCTCGCTCTCTCTCTCATTTCTGTAACTTCTATGACCCAGATATCACCAGAATAATGATAGACACTGCGTACTTCAGAGGTAAACTCAGCACGTTCCTCATTCTAGTGGTTTCATTCTAATCAATAGAACACAGATGAAAGCACTCTGCCATTGTTGAGAACACAGGCTGTTCACAAAGTCATTTCCAGAGCATGAGTATTTTCTCTACGCGCTGCCCCCTGAACATTCATTTCTGACATTATGTGGACTGTGTGATGACGTACATTTACAGGCTCGGCCAATCTGTTGAATGCTTGCTTTTACGTAGTTTGAGGTGCATATTAGGTGCAGAAAAGAGTAGACACATCACCTGAAAATAGTCCTAAGGCTAGAGGCAGGTGCTCACATTGGGCCAGGCTGATGGAGCACTGTTTGGGAAATGGTGGAACTGTGTATCCCAATCCAGCATCTCCGGTTCTGTGTGATCCGAAAATAAGACTTCTTCATCGTCTTCATTTCTTTAAAAGATAAAGCTTTAGTTCTATGGGTGTTTTCACAAAAGAAAATGTTGTTAAAAGGGAAAGGTCTTTCTCTGTCGATAACCATTCAATAATTATCTTTTATTTCCTCTATGCATATAGAGTGATTTTGTGAAGCCTCTTCTTCTAAATATTTAACGTACTGTGACAGTGTCCGCTGATCACAAATATTCACTCCAGACGACCAAGAAAGTTCCAGGGGTGTTTATTGAACTTAATACAGACAGACAGACTGGCTGATGGATTCAGTGTTCTGGGGTCTTCTGGAGTTTGAGGGTTTGTTGTTAGGGCCGTCCCTCTCTAACTTGACTTCAGAAGCCTTTGCCTCCTCCATAGTCCAGCCATCTGTACCATGGATGTTAGTGCTATTGCCACGTGACCCCTACTGTCTGCTTGTCTGACTTGTCCTGCTGTGTTTGCCCTAAGTTGGTGGATAACTTGAACCCTAGGGGCCTTCTCACTTTCCCTATCCTGGATCATGCCTCCTTTAAGCCGGTGGCAGTCGCTCACCATACACGCACAATATTACTTGTCCTTTCCTACTCTGGGTCCTAAGGTGTTCTCCTCCCATCACGCTTCTGTCCCTCTGATCTTACACTCCACCATCCTATCTCTACCATTTTGATTTTACTTCTCTGCTCAACTCCTTCTCTCACTACCCCCACTACCTCCAATTACCACTCTGCTATTCTCTCTGCTTTTATCTTCTCCTCCTTCCTTCTTATTACTCTGTCTCCTTATAACTACTACCTCCCCGCTCTTACCTCTCCTCCTACTCCACAACTGCTTTTCCCTATTACCTCTTCTCTGCTACATCCACCCCACCCCACCTCACTTCCACTACTGTCTTTATGGCTACTACCACTATCGCTCTACTACTTGACAATCTCTTCTTTCTCTCTAGTTTACTGTATACAGCCGCTATTCTTAATACTTCCTATTGCTATGACCATCCCTCTACCGCTACTACTACTTGTCTACTACTACTGCTTCCCGCCTCTATCTACTTTCATACCACCCTCTGCTACCACTCTTACTACTAGAGCCTACTACCTCCTCCTACTCCACTCCTACTACACTCCCATGCACAAATACTCCACAGACCCCTCCACCTTCTGTCCTCACCCACCAAACCATCCACACACACACACCTTTTTAAGTATCCAACCCCTCCCAGGATTGATCTGCTTCCCTATCTTCAAGAGGGTGTGTTATGGGGAATTGCTTGGAGGGCTCAAAAGGGCTTGTAAGCCCCGCTCCATTTTTGTGTTTCTATGACAAGTAGCTGTGGCTCTTGTGAGGAAGGCATGGTATTGAGCAGTAGATACAGACACAATGGATACAAGTTTCGAAAACCGTTATTTCATATTTTAGTTGGGTTGGTAGAATTCCTAACTGGCCCTAACTCTAAAATGGGAGTAATCTCGACCATTAAACAATAACAAATACGTCCAAGTCAGTCTGGTCAAAATAAAAAGGCCTTTACTAAGAAACCCTAATCTTGCCCTTCACAAAAGGACAAATGTGTGAAGGGAATACAAAAGGAAAATAGTGTCTCAAAAAGAAATGTCAGAATGGCTTCAGTACCAACTCCCTTCCCCAGGTTCAACCCCACGGGCTCTAGAGAGTCTTCTAAAAAAGGAAGGATGGGTGGATGGCACAGTTCCATCAGTCTTGCACATTTTAGCTTACTAGTACAATTCAACTGTTCAATCTTAGGTTTCCAACTTCTGGTAGTTCAATCACTTCTTTAGGCTTCACCTGCCTTGCCATCAATACTCAGTTCAGATTCATGTTCTCCATTTCTCACAGTCCTGCACAGGCTTCCCTCTGCTGGGCTCAAGCCCGTCTCTCCTTCATGGGGGGGGTCCATTCCCCACGTTTTATCTAGGGTATCTTTTCACTGTCAAAGACGTTTGAAACTGCAAGGAACTCACATAGACCTCTGCATGGCCACTTCGACCTTTCTTTCAACAATCCTTCAATTTACAGTCTTCTCTTGAAGCACCAATGCCTCTTGGTACCTGTACATCTTACTCTCTTTAGATTGCCTTCTTGGCCTTTTCCAAAGTTCTTATATTTTGCATTTGCCCTCTTGACATATTCACAGTTCACATATTTCTCTTTACTCTTATTCAACTTTCATTCCTTATCGTGGTTACTTTCATTCCATTGATTTCCACTGTAATATCTTTAAAAATTCATAACATTTCACAGAGACTTTTGGATGTTCGACTTCAACTCGTAAGACCACTCTGTTCCTTTGTATCCTTTCCTTTCAACAATTGTTCTCTTCATTTGCATTTTATCGGCACATGCGCAACCTTCAACTTTCACATTACTTTACCTTTAACACCAACCAGACTTTTGTTGCCCTCTAACTCAATGGTCGTGTGAATTGGATTTCTTTCATCTTTTCCTGCAGCTCAAGGCCCTAAGCAAACGCCTCTGCTGCTCCCTCCCAAACCCGCTCTTCACTTGGGAGGGTCGCGGGCTGCTTTCTGGCAACTTGAAGGTTTCTTTCCTCCACCCTGCTTTTCGAACACTAATGGCTTCCCGAAAGCATGGAAATCTTGCCTGGCTTTCTCTTGATCCTCTCAACTGCCGATCAGCCTGTTGGCCTTCCAACTTCCACAGTCTGATTTGCATTAGCTTCGGAAGAGCTGTTCCTTCTTGTACCCAGCCCCGCTCAAAGTGTGCCTGTGCGTGCCAGCTTATATCTTCACTGGGAGTGTTAATAAGTGGCAGGTGTACATTGTTAGAACTACGTGCCCGACGCTGCTTAGCCTCATTACAGGGACAGGACCAATGCAAGTCAGGGGAGGTAATATTTCTGTCCTCATTCCTCATCTTCCTCGCTCAGTACTGTTGTCAAAATATAGTGGGGAGGAATTATGGGAGTTGTAGTTTCCCATAAAATAAGCAGGGTTATGGTTTAGATGGGTTGTTAAAAAAGGGGGATACCATGTCTCACCATTGGGTTCTTCTCCCCACTCCCCAAGGACCCCCTAGGCAGGTGATCCTCCCTCGCTTGTCCACCCCCAGGGTCGGGATCCAAAAGCGATGGCCTTCCCTGGCCGCCTGAGTACGGGATCCCCGGGGACTAGATTGTGAAACACTCTCTATTGTCATGGGCTGTCTCTAGGCCTTTTTTAATATAGGTTTCCCTGATGGTTTAGCGGGTTCTCTGGAGGACTATTTTTTACTGTAAAGATCCTTGGTGGTTTAGTGGTGGTTGTGTCCTCTTGTGCAAGCTCCAGCTGGTATTGCCACCTTAGCCATGCCTTCCCAGGTTCTTTGCTCATTCACTGTCGCACGACAGCAGTCTTCCTGTGGCTGACTCTGCCCCCCGCTTTCTTGGCCGCAGGGAGCCGCATACATCAAGTGTGGTGTCCTGCCTTATATGTGTGCCGGCTTGCGTAACCCTGCCTCCCCGGTCTTCTGGTGTTGTGTCAGAGCTGCATCCTCTTTTGTGTCCTACGGCAGCACTGCGGCTCTGGTGCTGCACCTTCCCCCACCCAGCTGCAGCCGGGCTTGCCAGTGGCATGGCTCCCTCACCCTGCTGCGGCGTCAGTGTCGACAACATATAAGAGGTACGGAGGGGCCAGGACGGGGCCTGTTCTCCATTCAAGCACGTTTTGGGTCGGATTCCTTCCCTCCCCTGACAGGGCCGAAACCACAGCCCTGTTACAGTAGGCAGAAATACTGGCTCAACACAGGGGAAATGCACTTAATCTGTGTGAAACCCTTTCCCATAACTGGAGCAATTAACACGTGTCTGCCTGTTAAGCCAGAATACCTTTTTATTAGGTTGATTATGAAAAACAACTAGAAACATACAAAAACACAGAACAAGTCCCATGTATCAAATATTAGGTTTGGATGAAAAGAGTATTAAAACTGATATGCAGAGCTAAAGTCCTAGAATAGATTAGGTCTAACATTTGCAAAGTCATCATCAGGTGTACAATCAATGATATTTATGATGTAGGGTCAACGGCAAGTCTACAAATCATGATTGGGCATTCGTTGCCTTTTTCTTCCCTAAAAGAGTCCTTTACGTGCCAACCGCCACTGGGGTTTCGACAAGGAGATTGGACTAATTTGTGGTGGAAGCCTTATATTCAGTTCTTCACTTGATTATGGAACATGGCCTACAACTACAGTCACATGTGGGTATCTCTCCAAATGTGGGTGGACAGGTCACTATGGAGATATAACTGGGAGATTAACAGCTATTCAAGGTTGGATGCTTTAGGGTTGGTTGCTGCTTTAAGGCCAAAGCAGAGAGAAATACCCTGAGGCCACAAAAGGTTACAACAAACATGCTCTGCTATCTGATTTGCCACGCATTGCAATCCTTCACGTAAGTGTCTTTTTTAACGCAGAAATTACCTTGAATCCATTTAAGTCCATCACCAAAAGCTGTTGTTTTCCCATTGCAGAAACATTTTCTTTCTTGGAGCTTGGAGTCATCACAATACAAAGAAGTGTTGGGCCTCATTACGATGTTGCCGGTCCGGTAACAACAATACCGGAAAGCTTGCCGGTACCATTGTTACCGGGCCTGCAAACTATGAGTTCTGCTCGTGGGTGCCTTCCCGCCCGCCAGGTCTGACCTGGTGGACGTACCGGCACTGGCAAGCAGACCTCGACGGATGCACCGGCACCATCCGGAATGGGGAGTGATAAATACTGGCAGCTGGCAATGGGCAATTACTGGGTCCGCCGGGGCTGGAATGCCCCGATAATTGCCCATTGCCGGGTGCCAGTAAGTTCAAGACTCGGCACGGCTACCGCTGGACTCATAATAAGGCCCATTATGTTCTATTATCCTTTTTGTTGTTGATATTTTACACTGAGCACATCACACCACTGCAGTGGTCTTAAAGCACCAAGCCTTTACGCGTACATGGGAATTGTGACATCACCCAGGGTTGCAGGAAGACTGCGGTGTGTGGGGTGAAAAGGAAACTGGGACAAAGAGGGCGGGAATGGGGAACAGTTGGAAAAGTCACTTTGACCAAAACATAAAGGACCTGATTCATGGAACGTTTTCCTATGGGATTGCGCCATTATAAAACACTTCCATGAATCGGGCCCATAGACTTATCTCATAACATATGGGGACATGAAAATATAAGAGTGAGTGACCGTAATCGTTGCAATAAAATGTGTAGTTCTTGTTGTGACCGGCAGAAAATGAAGAAGGGATCAGAGCTCTCCTTAATGGCCAGCAGAATTTGAATGGAGGTAGTTAGTAGTGTGACAATATTATGTTCAGTCAATTTGTGGTTTGTGAGGGTGCAGAGGTGAGAGACAGACAAAGGAGTGATACGTTTGTTGGCATAAACGTTTATTCAAAGAAAACAAGGGAAACACCTACCTAACCATATTACTAAGAGGGGGAACCCCTTCCTCAAACCAAATACTAAGGACTCTGTCAGGGTGTCTGTAAACAGTATATAGTCCACTGTCATCTGTCCAAAATCTATTTACGTCCCTTACCTTATCAACCAAATGAGAAAGGATGCAAGTCTCCTAGCTCCAGAAGGGTTCCCATCAGGAATCCAATTTGGGGAAAAACAAAGTTCCAACATGTGCCAAAACAAAGTTCCAACGTGGTGCAAAACAACCGAAGTTCCAACTCAAAATGTTGATGCCGAGAGAATGGTTCCCTTCTCTTGGTCTCACTCGGGCTCATCACTCTGGTTACAAACACCCGGGGAAATGTCTCCCCTCCCCTGTCTTTCTTTAGGCACATTACAATGTCAAGAGTGCCTTTCTTCTCTTGACTTCTCCCATGCATGAATACAATTCTTTGCTTACTTGGATTTAGGTAACATTACATTTTGTTACTTTGTCTTAGGAAGATTCACCCGATGAAGGGATGCATATATTCCTGAAATGCTTAGCGACTACAGGAACTCCATTTCTCAACTAAAAATAATTGTAAAAAAAGTGGATAATTTCTGTGCAACTCAAATCTGTCATTTATGAAAATATTGTTTGTTAATCAAATCAATCTGAAATTGAAACAGAATTGTATGTGAATGTTAATTAATAAATGTAGGGTCAACTCAACCCTCTTCATTATCAGTACTTTCACACAAAATTCAATAATAATTTGTGAATTTACATAAAATGTTTTTCGTCATATTCTTTTGAATTGTTGTTCCTTGAATATCACGAATGAAACTGATAACTTATATAACACAGCATTTAGGACTTCTCCCACAAGAACAAGAGTGCCTGGGCATTTCCTTGATTTAGCTTTTTTCATATAGTTTCACATATCCCTTTAGACAGGGATATTTGCCTGCAGCACCTGAAATGTATCATAGAAATTATCAATTCATTGAATATAAGGAAGCACAGTTGTGCGTCCCTTCCCCCATGTGTATTCTCTCATGCAGTTCTTGCAACACCAGTGAGGATGCTTCCCTTCCCCTGGTATCTTCTTTTATCGCCTTGCTTTACCTTGCTTTCAAGTCTCTGGGGTATGGGTCCCAAACCCGTAAGGTTCTGCTGTGATAGTGTGGCAAACCTGGTTCACTAGCCTGCATAATACTGCGACTATAAAGATGAATGATGATGATAATCTTCATTGGGTGTGGGTCGCAGACCCGTCTTCCTTCATTTCTTTCTTGGGGGCTCGGGAAGGTTTCTTTACTTCCCAGAGTTTTCCTTCTTCCCCTGTTTAGCTGGGTCAAGGTATCCCAGAGACCCCTTCTTCCCCTACCAACCGGTACGGTCACTCCTGTACCTTTAGGGTATATCCTGGTAGTCCTTGGTTAGTCTTTGGGTGTTTCTGCTTCAGGTTTGGACTTCTGCAATCATCCCCCTTTCTCCGGTGTGCTGCGGCAGCTCCACAGCATGCGGTTCCCCTGGGTCCCCCAGGGAGCATTAGGCTCTCTGTCATATCCTTTTGAAAAGAGATTCTCCTGGGTTCCCCCCAGTCCTCAGCACGTTGGCGGCATGCAAAGGTTTCCCCCTCCTTCTGACATAGCCTCTGATCCACAGCCTCTTCTTCTCCTTCTCCAGCAACACCTCCCTGCTTCTTGCTCCTCCAGGGAGGGCGTCTCCCATACTTCCTGAGTCTTGCTTCCCTTTTATATTGGCTCTGTCCAGTAGGAATTGGGAAGACATTAGACCACTCAACATGGTTTTTATTGGTAATCCTCATATCTGCACACTTCTGTCATCACAGTACTGAGCTTAAGACTCCCTTGTGAGTCAATAGTTTTCTTCCTCATCACAGTACCGGGAAAGGGATCTTCAGTTGGGTAACTCCTAGTCTTCCTCATCCCATTACTTTTTAAAGGGACAGAGTTCTTGTGCAAAGGCCCCCCCCCCTAGCAAAAAAGGGGACGACATGCACAGATTCATCACAGGGTCCTGCAAGATAGTTTGGGAGAGCCTGTCACAGCTTGACATGGACCTGGAACAACATTTGCCATTCCATAAAGTAGGTTCACTACTTAAGTGGAAAGAATGTTCCCCTTCTAAGACCATGATTATGAAACACACTTCCAGTGTTTCTACAGTCCCTCTCTACCCACTGTATCTTCTGCAAACATGTAAGGAATGACAGTTCTCTAGATTATCACCACCTTCCAAGGGAACAGAAAGCACATTTTTTAAAATATTCATAAGGGAGAATATGTCTGGGATCAGTCCTCCCAGGTTCCCCACCATTCACCACAAACCACTTCATAGCCTAAATAAAGAATTGCTCAATAATTTTCATTTTGGTTTGTGAAAAGCAAGATAAGTAAAAAAGTGAAACGGGGAAAAGAGAGTTTAGCCATCCTAATTCCATTTCTAGCAAATATTACACAAATATAAATATATCTTCTCTCTCTTGACATTGCTCGGATGGGGAAGGGCTCTGCACCAAATTTGGGGGAGGTACTTATCTTTCTATTAGAAATTCATAAAACCATGCTCCTATATTGGATGGGTAAACCAATTTCCAGTGCATTCTACATTGATAATATTGCTTCAAAAATGTATTAATAGTCACTGTATTCATTATTAAAAACAGTGGACAATTCAAATTGGATTGTATGTTATTGAAGAGATTTGGGTGGTCATAATGTATTTTTTAAGTGATTTAGTTGTGGATTTGGTTGTGGATGTATGTTATACAAGGCGTCACGAGATCGCTGGTTACCTTTTCTTCCTGGGGAGTAGGACGGTGAGGCTGCCAGTCTGTCGGTGAATCTTCGCAAGATGAAAAGGGCGACGAGAGGTACTGATCCAACACCCTACTGACACCAAACGACAGGATTGTGCTGAACCGGCTCCCAACGCCACAGGTAGCACTTCTCTGATTAATGTGGCGTCAGGACAGTGTAAACACTGACATAGAAGGCTTGAAGTAGTCCGCTGCAGAGCTGGTTGATGGGTGGTCTGATCTCCAGAATATTCTTGAATGATGGCGCGGGCACAGATACTAGCTGGGCACAAGACCAGTAGATGACTGATGGGAATTGGTAAGCTGAAGGCTGACCCTCCAGGAATTGAAGGACAACAGGAAGAGAGTGGAATCGGGAACTAACCACACCAAGACCGACCCCAAGACCAAGGAGGGGGGGCAGATCCAGGGAGCACAAACAAGACCCAACCAAGGAACCCCAAGAACCAGGAACTAGGCAGGGGAACAGGGAAGGAAGGGACCAAGGGCTGGACAGAGACCCAAGGGAACAAGGCAGAAGCACGCTAGACACACGGTGCAAGGTTCAGGAGAGAAAAACAGGAACTAGGGACTCAGACAAGGCAGGCCCCCGGGAGCGCAATCACAGCCAAACAACCGCATTGAGACATGATGTTTGCCTGTCTGCGGAGGCTATACATAGCCTGGGGTCAGAACGAGGCTTGGAACGCACACCTCGGTCTCTGCACATGCGTGGAACATCGAATGCTGACGTTCGCGCATGCGCAGAACATTCACGATGGCAGCGCCCAGGAAGCCGGGAGACCGGACCACAGGAAGCTAACGGAGACGCCAGCAGGGATACAGCCTCCAGGAGGGAGACTGCCGGAGTCGAGGACCCCGACCCCCTGGACAGGTAAGAGGCGCGGGCGGCGTGACAATGTATAGGTAAAATTAATTTTAAGATGTAGGTAATGTCAATTCAATAGTTCAGTAATTCCTAAGCATAGTCCAAGTTTTAAGTTTTGTTTTATAGGATAGTTAAACTATGATCCTAGCAGGGCTCTCGGCCAATAATGAACCTGGACCTGCTGACACAGGAACTCCATTATTTCAGTTTCCATTAGGGTGCCCTTCAGGACATATTTTATGAGGAGCCAAGGTCCAAAGGTGACCCATTTAGAGCAACAATTTGACTTTGAAGCTCGGCAAAAGGAGAACAGGCCTTATTCTTCTCGGGTCATCACACTGTAGATTTGACCTTTTCGAGTGCGAGTGACTCCTGACCGGCCCATAGAGTCAGAGCCCGCTCTTGAATACTTTAAGATGAGATAGCTGCACCTTGAGGTGGAAGGGGTGTAGGAATCCTTACACACCAATCAATAAGGACAACTCAATGGTTTGGCAAAGGGGGAGTCCGTTTAATGACAAGTACAAAAAACGGGGAAACATGGAAATCAACAGTGATGCGATAGCCCGTCTCGCTTCAACTCCCAATGATCTTCATTCAAACAGTAACAATTATACCCAAAATTCATCATCATTGACGTGTAACACTCATAAGGTTGTCATGCAATTCTATTGGTTGAAAAAGGTAACTTAAGTATAGGTGCTATATCTGTATATGGTAATGGAGTGTGAGGATTGGATAACTCTTTATTGGGTGGGCGTCTACGCCCTTCCCTCTAAAATTACTCATGTAGACGTCACTAAAGTATGACGTCCCAATGGTTCTACTATCTATAGGACCCTAGATTACTTGGCCCAGCGTGATTGGGTTGGCTACAACCCCAAGCATAAATCTCCACTTTAATTAGCAGCATGCAGAATGGACACCCAGATACAGGATGCTCCAAGATTCACCCAGCCTCCCTTCCATCAATCAGTACGTTATTGCTATGTGTCAATTAGTTGGCTGTGGTTGGCTTCGAAACTGTAGCTTCTTGTCAGGAAAAGTTATGGTATCTTCTGGTTTTGGGTGACATCAGACATTCGTACCTCTTCGCGCTTGGCTGGTCACGTGTTATTACACTGTGAATCGACTTCATTTTCCTTCTACTTGTGCATTTAATTCTCATTTTCGGCCGCCACCTGCCTGGGCCTCCTTATCTCAACCTTCACGGGGCAGACTGCTCTGCTCCTTAAGTTTCGATTCTCCGAAGTTACTTTCCGCCTCCCATTCTTGGTTTGACCTAGACTTCCCAAGCGCAAGCTGCTTCTTGCTGAGTTTCGATTCAGCCCTCTCTTCTTGCTTTGTGCTGGAATACGAATCCTGGCCTGTTTGACCCTTAGTAACCTGGTTTAGTTCTGCTTTTGTATTAAGTGGACTCACACTTATGTAATGTGCTTCGTTGAGGTAGATATATAGTTGGTGCTTGCCGCTCTATTCTTCTACTAAGTATAGCAAGCCACACTGGTCTCTTAGTTTCTTGCGATTCAAGAATATGTACAGACATTAGCTGGTTGAATATTTTCATCCTGCGTTAGTTTAAATTTCTATCTGGTTCAACATCGCCTCTCCTTCTAAGTTCATTACATCCTTTTTCATAACATTTCGTCTTTGTGTGTCATCTTTTGGTTGACGTTTCGTTCATCTGTCCGGGCCCTTGTGTCATCACCATTCTTCTTCAATTAAGGCCTTTTCAGTTTCTTCTGGGACAGTGTTTAAGCAATCTTCTTTTCGTGTCCTTTGCAGGTATGGTTGTCTCAATGGATACCTTACTGCCCGTGGTTGTCTGGTTATGGGCACTTCAATAGGTATTGCTCTTCTGATGGGCACTGGGCAGAGCCCTAGTGCGGATCTCTGCTGGTTTAATTGCTCATCATACATCACATACCTCAGTGTGAAGTTTCCTGGTACTTCAAAATGGGCGACTGGAGTGCAGGTTATATTTGGGACCTCCTCTAAAGCTTTATGGAATCTTAAGGTATATTTATTAGAATATCTTCTCTGGAAATTATTTCACAATGGTGGGCGGGGGTGGGGGGTGCTCATTAACTAGGAGGGTCTGTTACACAGGGCCTTTTGTTCGTCGGTGAGCCGAATGGGTTTTCATGAGAGCGGACATCTTCCTACTCCTATTGGTCCAGCCCCAAATCTCCTGGGAAATATTAACCTCCCCCAAATGTGGTCATGTATGCAGGGCTAGAGTGAAGAAATGAGTTTGTCAGAGATTTCATTATGAACTTGCCAACATTGTCTAATCTAATTCAAAACACTATATGATTTTATATGCATAGAGGACTTACTAACTTCTATTGTAAAGACAAAGCGCAAGCCATTCAAATAAGATTTCAATTACTTCATTCCTTTGTGTTAAACATGTTCTAAATAAAAAAAAACATTTGCAATTAAAACACTGCCAATAAAATGGAACTGTGAGGCTACATTTTGAACACATGCCAACATTTTAGTTTATAAAATGACAAACACATAGGCTGGTGTTGTCTTCATTAGTATAATCCTAGTTAAAACTGCACTGGTTTTCTTTAGCTTTCAGCGCATTGTTAGAATGTGACAAAGCACCACTTTAATGACTGCAGCTAGTATCGCTTAGCTAATATTTTCAGTACTTCTAGTTGTGGGTTTAACACAGTTAAACATATTCCTGGTGTGTAGCAAACTCTGCGCCATCTGTTGGGTGTGTCTCTCATGGTAGCAAGTAGCTGCCTCCTGTAGGTGTACTCTTTTTGTGGTAACGGAAGCAAGAATCATAGCTGAAGTGAAGCATTCTTTCAGCGCCTATTACCTTAAATTGAGGAAGCCTCCATGTCTTTGGTCAGTGTTATCATTAAATCAGGCAACACCTATCTCTTTGCGTTATTTGTGCGATATATCTCCGTACAGTTTGCCCATATGCACCATACTTGATAGCAGCAGTGCAGTTTTTCGGCTCATTTTACTTTAGTGGAACACTTTTGGGTTCCATTTATTTTAACAATGTCACATCGGCATGTTTGTAGAGTGTACCACTACTTGGCCTGGGGAGGAGATTCTTTTGGTATTGAGCTAATCAGGAACACACAGACCACATATCCCCTCTATTTGTATAGCTGGCAAATGACAGCACAGATTAGCCAGCTATGGGGCATACATACTCAACATACAGCCATTTTGACAAGCCAAAAACATGATCAAAGTAGCAGCCAGCATCAAACACTTTGATTGCCTTTGTTTTGTGTGAATTTTCCATACAAATGATTTCAAACATGCATATGGTCCCATATCGCAATTAAGGTGATGGTTTGTTACACCGTTAACATCGTAATTATCTCAATTGTTGATCAGCTACTGATTAATTTGTGGAGGTTGCAGATGGTCACTGGGAGTAGCCAAGCTTAGTATGAGAGAGCCAAGGCTTGGATAAGCCCATGCAGCCGAGGGCATAAGGAAGTGGCCAAAGGGAGCTGTTCTGAGCGCTAGATGACGAGATCATAAGATCCTTAGATCGCTTTATATTTGCTGCTATAGAGGCCTCAACCCCCTGCTTAAAAGCTGTAAAATAGGGTATGATCAGGGACTGGCTACAATGAAAAGTGAGATGAGAAACCTCAGCTGGATTTGGTCTACATTCTGTTTAGTCAGGAATAGTGTATACCATCAAATAATTTAAAGAAGAAGGAATGCTCGTTTCATAAAGTATCCTTTGGCTGAAAATGCATCGATTCACAGCTTAGTAACCTGTAACAAGTCGGTAAACCACCACAATTATCAGCCTAATTGGCTAACAAACTTGCATCTGATTTAAGTGAAAAAGTAGTTAATCAAAAAACAAGACTGAACAGAGTCCCATAGCTTGTTATTCTGGCAGCTGCTCATTGCAGAACCCAACGCCTCTTCTGATCATATCAGCGAATTGGAAAATTAAGGCTTCCTATGCCGAACGTTAACCATGCCCAACAAGGCTAATAAAAAGGCCAATCCTTACACCAGCCCAGCCTATAACAGACATATTCAATACCTCCCTGTGCAGAGGTATAGTCCATGAAGCAGTCAAATGTGCATTTTCTTTGCTAAAATAAACTCTATAGTAACCCTAAGAAAATGACCACATTTGATTGTTCTATTTCTAACATTCCATTCTTGGCCAAAATAATTGAAATGCTTGCTACCACACAACTCTTGGAGTTCAGTGAACACGGCAAACGTCTCATTGCAAGGGGTGACATTTATTCTATGTGTTTCCAGAAAAAGCAATATCGTGTGCATCATGACTGAACTGGTCTTACGTTTGTAGTGTTTGATTTCTGATGTATGCTTGCTGTTTAAAATAAACAAACATGATTGCATTATGTGTGTGCATAGATAGATAAATAGTATGCTTAAAAATCTTCTTTTGAACCCACAGCACAGCCAAGTACAGCGTCCTAACATTTCTACCTCGATTCCTGTATGAGCAGATCAGAAAAGCCGCCAACGCTTTCTTCCTCTTCATTGCCTTATTGCAGGTAAGCCTTTCTAAAGTATTACAGTACACCTTCTTATAAATGTATAAGCAGCGAATTATCTTTGCTCTCCGGATTACTTTCCTCATCGTTTCCCACACTTAGCAGTTTAAGGACCATTGGAATGGTTGAAAAAAAAAAGAAAATACAAAGGACAAAATCTGTGAGAATGATACTGTTGCTGTGGACATCCTACTAACACCACACAAAGTCACAGGCTCTAGTGACGGCTCTTCATGTCCACCCCACTGTGCAAAATGTTAACAAAATCCAAAGACTAGGGAGCCGGGCATGCCCTCCATAATGCCACTGCTTTTATCCCGATCTATCTATCTATCTATCTATCTATCTATCTATCTATCTATCTATCTATCTATCCTCCATCAGTATCGAGGTTTATTAGGATAGTGCAGCATATTCTTCTGCATTCTGTGTAAAACACTACAAATGAAATAAGATAGTGCTGTCCGTTTTGACTTGCCACGCTACAGACCTTTCATGTAATGCTAAATTACTTTTTTAGTGTCTCATATTCTGATGGAAGCCTTCTACAGCGTATTAGATATTAACAGCAATGTAGATTTTAGGCCACTCTCTTTGGCACATGTGCAATCAATTTAGTTGAAGACTTTTGTGGACATGTAACTCAAAATTGTATGTTTTATTGGTAAATCTTTGTGTAACATTTTGCGTTCATTATTAGGCAAACATCCATAAGGCCTATTTATTCGAGAATAATGCTTCATTATGAATAACGCTTTATACTGAATGAAATGTTTGTTTTTCTCAAAAAATATGTGTAAAAATAAGTCATCTAGAAGTTCATTTGGAATGCTTCAGTAGGAGTCAGACATATATTTCTGAGAGACATTTTTTTTTAATATGTAGGATCAATGACCATATTCTGTATTTTATTTATATTGTTCCTATTTTGGGAAATACTTTGCTAATAGTTTGCCATGCATCTTGGTTGGGTGCTGAAACTTTTCTCACTCTGTTAATTTTCCATGTGGATGATGGGAACAATCTGTGTATGTATTTAATGTCTAGAAAGCAAGCAGAACTGTTTCAGGTTTCATGTATGCTTAGTCCTCCCAAGTAGGCACTTCTGCACAAAACATTTTCAGGCCTTTTTCTGTGCGAAATGAAAAATAAACACTTGTTCATATCCGGATTGGTAAGGGGCATCACCAGATTGTTTGAATTTTGCAGACGACAACATAGTTGTTGCTTAATACATTTCAATATGAGCAACATAAATGACAATTTACTTGTACCCATTTATATGTCTTACCCAACACTGACCAGACTTTTCTCCAACCCAACCCATCTCCAACTTTACTCCATGATGCTTTAATGTCTTAACTTTGACAACAGTGTCAACCAAGACTAGTCCAGTGGCCGAAGTGTTTTTCATTTGAAAGTGGATCAGCTTCCCTTTTAGGAAGAGGTAGCATGCTCCAAAAGAGAACTCCTTCAAATTTCAATGACTTACTTGTAACTTATATGAGACGCAAGACGGAAACAAATTTCAAATATGTGTACCACATTTGTCCTGCACTTGGCGTTGTGAAGCAATTATCATTAAACATTGCTGGTAAGTACTTCTGGTAGAGCCGAAACTTTGAGGGGAAACAGGAATGCGGACTGAATTGTGAGTTTAATTGTACAATCCCCATATTTCAATGGATTTAAGGGTGCAGAAAAATTCTTAACCAGTCCAGTGTGCAGAAGAGCCTAAGTTGTGACTAGATCATTCTATCTGCAGGAGAACAAAAAGCAGCTCCTTACTCCTTACTCATGCCAAGGAGAGAGGTTGATTTTCCTCAAGGAACGGATTCCACCCTCACAAAAGCAGATACAAATTGGTGTGCAGCAGAGAGCAGGTAAACATTCAGAACTAATAAGATGACTCGGTACTCAACAGTTCACATAGGCAGGGTCCAATTCGGAAAGAACAACCAGAACCTATAACCACTTTATAGGTGCAGGTTACAAATGTCTAAAATGTATCTGATTCAGAGGGAAAAAAGCAAAATATGCCTCTTTATCCCGATGTACGAGGCCCCATAAAGTAGTGGAAGTTCTGCTTCCGTTTGTGGATTGGGAGCATTTTACTGATGTGTAAATTACTCATCTAAAGTGAGGTAAAGTGCTGCTTTCCTTTTGTGAATAATTCCACTGCCACACTGATTCTGTCACCAAGGCAACACATACATCTCCCGTCATTATACATACTGGTCTTAACACGGTTTAGGATTCTGTTTGCTTGATTTGGATATTCCAGGATGCTTGCAAATGGGTGAAAAGTTTAATCACATTTGTCTGAAAAGTTAGTTTTCTATTCTTGTAAAGCTTTGTTATGATTCTCTGAGAACTAGTGCAGGATGTTTTTGAAGTGCTTGGAACAGGTATTTTACCAAATTTTCCAATATTTGCTTTTTGGTAAATCAGATGAATGGAAGTGGTGTGTGCATGTGGATTGTATTTGCTTAAGTGCATTATGAAAATTAGACACGCTTTGAGTGCATCTTTTTAATGTTTTCTTTTTTTAGTTTTTTCTGTTGTTCTTCTGTGAGGAATTGTCACCTGGCAAGGGTGTAGCAGTTCTGGCTTTTTTTTTTATTTTTTATTAAATAACAAAATGATGCAGGTAATTTCATCTCTGAAAGGGAAATCTGCTGACCAGATTCTCCTTTAATAGGCTCCATGCTAAAAGCCTAGTGTGTAGTCAGTATCCTGATTGCAGAGCCTTCTCTACCAGTGGCACAGAGAAGTGTCGGAGGTCACAGGTGCCCTCTTGACAGCTGCGGTGACAGCCAAATATCTTCAGCAGAGGGTCCACATTTAAGATATGCACCCCTGTTCCAAAGACTGCTTAACTCTGGGCATTCTGCCGGACACAAAGTTGTCATGCCAATGGCTAAAGACATTTATTAAAGAAAAATGGGTTGGGAAAACGCCTCTGTGGCCCTATTTTAAAGAGGATCTTCCCTACCTAGAAACCAAAAACTAAGGATCTGTCTATGTCAGGATGTCAGTAACTGGAAAAACATCCGTGTGTCCAAACGCCCTATCTTGACCCTCACACTATAAACAAAATAACAGAGTACAAAGAAATGTTGTAGAGGAGCCAGTGGACATGTTATACCTAGCTCACGCCTCCCTCACCTCCGTCATACTGGAACAGTAGGAGAAGAGCCCTGTGTGCGACACCATCATCCCAATACTTCATCGAGTGTATGAGAGAAGATATGCACTCAGACAACCGTATGAAATGTACCTTCGGGTGGAAGGATGTCTGCACAGTATCTCAATATTGCTCCTCTATGACATCACTCTGCTCTTGTCAGATTTCACTTAAAGCTCTATGATGTCATAGAGGACAGATACTGAGACTCACTGAAATGATATGCAAATATGCAAAGAATAAAGATGTAACTGAAGTAACAAGAGAAAAATGCAATCGAATATGAAGAAATCGTATGCATGCAAAGAAGATAAAGTAACCTGCTGATTACTAAATGTATACACGCAGACACACAAGGTAGATGACATATAGAAACTTGCTGCAGAGGAAAGTATAACATGGCTAAAGCGCCCATGATGGAAAGATGGACGTCAGACTCGTATTAAAACCAATCAAGCTACCTCTGAGACAGACCAGAGCTGCAGAGTAAGGAGACACTGGAAAAACAGCTTGTGTGAGGAGTCTATTGGCTTGGGATAAAGCATGCTATTTCAAGGAATAATTGTAAGGCAAAAGGGGAGTCAAAAGGATAAGCCATGTACGTAAAACATATTTCTCTTAGATTATGCGAAGGAGAAAACCTCTGCAAGAGCCAAATATTAGACAATTAAAGATGGGGAAAGCCTATGTAAAATGGAGTGAACAAGTGTCCAGTGGCTGAGAAGTGTAATGACACGGCACAATTAAATCGAATAGCAGTAAATAGAAGGTTGAGATGGATACATTTGTGGTATCCTCACACGTGATTGAGAAGTTGAAAATGAGGGCTAATTATTAAGCCCAAACAAAGATAATAATGTGCTTACACTCCCTTGAATGTCCCAGACCAGAGAGCAGGCTTCAAAGTCAAACACAAAGGAGAAGCCTTGGCTTGGGGCCTGACCAATGAGAGATGATGGAATAATTGGGAAAGTGTGGAGCAGTCTGATGTTGCTTGCAGCACCGGAGTTTCTTTTTTGCTTACTTGCTGCTAATGAGCCGAAAGTCCAAGTTTGTGAAAGCATGCCAACGAGTGTCTATGTAACAACATGCTATACAATGTTGCATAGACCAACCCGCTGCCATTTGTTCTGCTATAATCAACATTATACGTATTTAGACATAGTTCGAGGTGTTCCCACCAGATCAGGGGCAGCCAATGAAGTTAATACTTATGTATACTATAGGTACATATGTTCCCCTAACCAATACCTCCCTTCAAGAGGTTTTTGTTTGGATGACTTCATAAATGACACACATCAAGTATATCATTTTTGTGTAATCAAATTTGGGTGGGTGAGGGAGGCATGGTAGACACTGATGCAAGAGCTGCACGTTTCAAAACCTTTATTGATGGTTTAAAAGGTGTTGGAAAACTCCTATCTTGCCCTATAACTAAGATGGGAGTATTCTCGACCATCAAACAAAAGACAATCAAACAAAAAGAAAATACAGTCCTAGTTAGTCCTTAGTCAAAATAAAATGGCCTATACTAATAAACCTAGTAAACTCCCCTCCCCACGTTTTGTAGCACGGGGTAAGGTGACACACTTGGGCCTTCAAACACACTCTAGATTCGGACACAAAGATGCAGTTCATTTTGTGGACCAGGGCCCACTTAGCCTTCCCCAAAGTAACTAGTTTATCCGCTGGACCTCTCTGCTTTCTCTCACTCCACCCCAGGTACCCTTTTAGCCTGTAATACAGTTCAACAAAAGTTTGTTTCCTTCTGGTTACCACAATTCAGTACAGGTTTCCGTCCGCTGGGCTCAAACCTTTCAATCACAATTTGTGGGGGTTCGCTTCCCCAAGCTTCAATCACACCTTTATAGGCTTCCCTCGATCAGGCTCAAACCTCCTTTCACTTTCTTTCCACTGTCAAAGACTTTTGAAACTGCAAGGCTTTTGCTCTTACCTCGGCATGACCACTTCGACCTTCTTTCCTCAAACCTCACTTTTTCTCTCATACAGCAAGGCCTCTTGGTAAATGTAGTTTCGAGCACAGTACTTATTTATTTCAAAGTTCAAAGATTCCTATCACATCCATGTTTCCCTCTGCCGGGATCGAATGGGGAATCTTCTTTTGCCGGACCACTCTACTACTTTGTTTCTTTTTAATGTACAGTTCTTTACAATGCTTTGCTCTCTCTAGCGTCTTATCAGCACACGCGCAACCTTCATTCATCATATACTGTTGCCGTCAATTTTAATTTAACACAGACCAGACTTTCATTGCTTTCATCAACTCACTGGCTGTGTTAATTCTTTTTCGTCTTTCGCAGTTTTGATCCCAAAGTCAAGGCTGATACCACAACTGTCGCTGAACCTCCCCAACTCTGCCGTTCACCCGGGAGGATGGCTGGCATTTTTAAAACACAAAAGAGGTTTGTCTCTTCTCTCTGGCTGGGCTTCCTTGCGCAACCTTGAAGGCCCTTTGGAGGTAACAATCTCTCAGCAGGGTGTCCAAGGTTTGTGCGTACCTCGGTTCCATCCCTCGGCCTGCCGCTCTGCCCCATCTGGTTTGCCATTACTCTGGAAGAACTGCTCCTTCTCGTGCATTGCCTTGCTCCAAGTGTGTCACAGTGTTCAACATTTTAACCATGTGGGGAGAGCTAATAGGTACCAGGTGTATGTTATTCAGATCAAGTGACTGACCCTGCCTGATCTTATTAGTTGGACATGTCTAGTGTATTGCATGGGTGGTAATCCTTTTAGTCTCAGACCTCCTCTTCCTCAGCTCAGTGTTTGTGTAGGAAAGGGGGGACTGGAAAGTTGGAATTGCCTATAAAATAGAATGGGACAGAGGTATTTGGAAAGTGGGGATACCAAGTCTCGCCATCAGGTGTTCCTCCACCACTCCCTGAGGACCCCTTACCCAGGTGATCCTCCCGCACTTGTCCACCCCCAGGGTCTGGATCCAAAGGCGATGGCCGTGCCCTGGATACCCGAGTAAGGGATCCCCGGAGTCTAGGTAGTGAAACACCCTCTGGTTTTTCACATACCCTTCCCCAATGTGGTGCAGACAGATCTGTTTCACAGGGGTACCGGGAAAGAAAGTCAACGTTCCCCTAGTCTTCCCTTTTGATGTTCCATCGTAAAACAGTATGGTTGCAAGTCCCGGAACCAACGCATAATTCGAGGGTTAGATTCTTTCCTCTGACATATCCAAACTAAGGGAGAATTATCAGTAATAAGGGTACATATCCTTGCCAATAAGTAGTACCTGAGATGGAGGATCGCCCATTTGATGGCAAGGTTTTCTAATTCTAACACAGAGTAGTTATTCTCTCTGGGAAATAGTTTGCGACTGGTAAATAATATAGGAGGAGGCATAAAATAAGCATTGTTGCATAGCAATTTGTTATGCAATTCTGTAGGTTTCTAATTAAATTAACACTTGTGTAGCACCATTAGCTATTTAAGGTACCCTTTTCAATTAAAGCACTGCTCACCTGAATTCCTATTTGGCTCTCAAGGCTCTCGCCACCCTCTTCTCTGTTCACTGCAAGTTCAATGGGGCTAATGTAGAGAGAGTGCAATAGTACTCATGTCCTTCACTCTTAGGGTGCAAACGCCTGTTTGGGAGTGCTAGGCAAGATTCTTTTTCAAACAATTGAAAACCAGAAGTAATCTGGATGATACTTTTACTAAGCTAACTATATCCTCTTTGGAAAATATATATTCCCTTTGGCAAAGACCAGTATGTGTAACTTAAATCGCATTGTATCAACTTTTCTTTGTTTTGGGGGTGCGTGGAGATGCCTCACGTTGATGAGGGAACACTTTGGAAAATGTACATTATCACACGGCCATCCGCTTGTAATGGCAAATCTAGTTTCGGACCTGACCTGCTGGTTGCATTTATCTCTGCAACTGGTGGCCAACGCATGAGTGGTTTTATACCAGTTATGCTGAAAGTGAGATGGCAGCAAACTAAAATATTGCACCTAGTTTAACCAGTTAGCTGACTGCAATGCCATCTACTCTGCTTAGTCTCCTTCTTTCCTCTTACATAATGATTACACAAGGCTAGCTAGATATTTATGCAAATGAATGATCAATAGGTCTATCCAAATTGTACATCGACACATTTACTGCAATACCTCACACCGTAGTTAGCCTGCAGAGCTCACCTGTTCTGATTATGATTGCATTATATATCAGCACCTGCGGGAAAGAGCTGGCCAAACTGTTCTCAGAGCCTTTTTCATCAAATCTACTTATTTGTGTCCATTCATTCAGCTAACCTTTACACACACTCAGCCAGAGCTTGCAAAGTCCACTCTCCCACTTGCATAGTCCAGTAGATTTTATGAAGAGCAAGTACCATCTGCAGGGGGGGATGTTTGAAACTTAAATGTAGCATTAACTTTTTTTGCAGTACATGTCAAAGAAGTTTCACTGCACACCTGGCTTCTGGGTGGCAGCAGTGTGCCAAACAAAGTGGGTTTGTGGTAACATGCACCATTTTACAGAAAGCGCATTTACATTTTTCATCACTCCTTGGTATGGATTGAGTGCATTTCTTTTAGGTTGAGTAGGTAAACTAAATTACTGGAATGTTAAAGAATTTGCAAGGCATGATTCGTCTCACTAATCTTACTTCAGCGGTACACAAACATGCTGTATTGATGCTCATTTGATGTTTTGGATCCAAATAACATCTGGTGACATTAAAAATATTAGTACAACATTGCTAATCAAATGGGTGAGTTTGCTAATCAAGAAAAGTTTAATAAGCAAACTCTGCTTATCAGTTTTTTTTAAACAAATGTATGCCTTGTAAAATGTTACAAGCCATCATGTATTTGAGACAGTACAACTCATAATCCAGTCAGGAAGCATCAGTCTGTAAAACAAACTCTTTTGAGAAGTCTGCCACTTTCAATATGGGGATCTGACACAATGTTTGTTTGAGGATGTTATAACAAACCTCATCCTCACCGGTCCTACGAATTTTCTGGGGTTCTGCGTTTCATAATTTATCAGTCAACCATGATGTTTTGTCTTGTCTGAACATTTTCAGATAAAAGTGCGATAATACCCAATCTAGGCCAAGAATGCTCTAAGATCTCTTTTGGTCTTGGATGTGGGGGCATCTAAAACAGCTTTCACCGTTTCTTGCTGAGGCTGGACACGGTCATTCCCCACAAGGAAGCCCAGATATTTCACGGCTGATTGAGCCAGTTTACACTTCCTAGGGTTGGCAGTCGATTCTTCCTCTCAGAGAGCTCTCATAATAGTGTAAAGATGGGAAAGGTGGTCCTCTCACGTTTTACTGTAGATAACTATAACGTCAATGTAGGCCCCAAAAATAGTCAATTCTTCCTCTCAGAGAGCTCTCATAATAGTGTAAAGATGGGAAAGGTGGTCCTCTCACGTTTTACTGTAGATAACTATAACGTCAATGTAGGCCCCAAAAATTGCAATAGAATTGTAGTATTCTGTCTGTAAGTCATTGAAAAGTCACTGGGACCCCATGCAGATCAAAAGGGAGAACTTTAAATTGGAATAACCCTGTGGGTGTCGCAAAGGCTTTTTTTTTCCTTATCCCGTCTGTGTACAGGGACCTGCCAATACCCTTTAGTTACATCTAGAGTAGACACGAACACTGCATTTCCCAGTTTATCTTTCAAGTCATCGATTGTTAGAAAAGATTTCCATCTATGGGTAATTTTCCCTCCAGTTGTGAACCCCCCAACTTTTTGCTTTATCTGTCGACCCTAGCCTGACTTTTACTAGTGGAGCCCATCCTTCTGCTGTACTCCGCTGGGCTTTTGCTCATCTTGTTAAGGGGAAACTGACATGCTCTTCAGACTGTCAGTACTGAGAGACTTGGTTTCTCTTAGTCTTTCACTTTGCTGCCATTTCCTGGCAACATTTTATCAGTGCACAATGTACCTTCCAGTACAGTGTGCAGGGGTCTCTTTTTCATTTGTATGGCCCTAGACACCCTCTAAGGATTTTTGGTGAATGTACAAATGTACAAGTGTGTCCAAGACAGAGCTGGTGGTGGCAGTTACTTTTAAAGCATTTTTGACTCGTTTTCAATGGCCCAAACCACATGTGCAGTGTTTGGCCCAGGCCAGTGGCTAGTGCCTAAAATAGATATGCCACGAGGTTGTTACTGACCGGACGGAGAGTACCCAAAGACAGGATGCCTGGATGGTTCGGATAGTTGCTTGAAGAGCCGGGTTGGAGCCTCCAACCAAGCCTCCTCTCTATGAGTGACGAAGATCTTTTCTGCGATATGACCCTCTGCTGGAAATATAGCAGACAGAGGGACCAATCGCATAAAAGAGCGGGGAGAACGCACCGCCACGAACCCAGCTGAAAAGAAAGGACAAGAAGTAAGTATCAAAAAAGAAATAGTGTTTCCTCCCCTTGACTAACAACTAACAGTAATGATACCTTTATTATTTCCCCTCTATCCAGATGTAACAGGCACTGGATACCACCTAGGAGTACAGAAAGTTATTAAACACTATTCTCCCCAATGATGACCTTAATGATGAGAGGGAAATGCACGGTTCTTACCACTGTTTGGGAACTTGGGTGACTGAATATCCAGGATGGGAAACAACGAAAGTATAAAATAATAAACCAGAAGGTTAGTAAGGTAACTTATACCCGGCGGCACGAGAAGCGCACTAGAGACGGGTTGGTGCACTTCCCAGCAAAGTGTCCCTGCATGCACTAAGAAGGGTATAGTCCAGGATATGGATTGGATTCAACACAGTCAGAAAACAGGATGGGAAAGTGTGGCAGTGATGAGGACTCAGTTCCCAAAGTCACAGCAGAAGAGATACGTTCCAGAGAAGACTGAGGTACATGGCGTATGGAATTCATTTACCGCTCTTGTGGAGGAAGTGTTTCTGCCCTTAGGGCACGAGCGGATGCTGCTGAGTACGGTGTCTCTCGTAAGCAGAGCTTCCAGAGAGAAAGATAGAGAGAGAGAGAGAGAGAGAGAGAGAGAGAGAGAGAGAGAGAGAGAGAGAGAGTGTCGCGGGGAGCAGTATGCCAACGCAGTCTGTAAGCGTTTGCAGAGGTTTGTTACACACAAGGGCAATGGTATGCAGGATCGTAATTAAGGGGCAGTCCGTAAGCATTAGCAGAGGTTTGGTACACTGGAAGGCAAAGGTAATCTGAGGCAGACCGTTGGAATTTGCAGGTTCGTCACACAGATCACTGGTCAGCGGTCAAAGGATAATGAATCGGGCAATCCGGGCGAGGCAAAAAGGGTCAGTACACGTGAGATAAACAGCAGTGGTGTTGACACGGAAGTCAATAGAAAGCCAATTAGCAACTACAAACGGAAGCAGCGTTCTGCGGGCTACCATTGAATAAATCAATGAGGAGGCAGGCATATGCGAATATGAGGCTCCCCTGTCTGTATTCCATGAACTACATACGGGTGCCAGGAACCAACCACGGGAGATGTAGTTCAGTGTGAGATGCTGCAGCTTTCTCCAGAGCAGCCGCCAGTGAGACAAAAACGACGCCGCAACATGCCGTAGACCATGGTGAAGTGCTAAATATCTCCTGGTGGACCCGATAGTGGACCTGCCCTTATTATGTTGCAACAAGGATGCAGAAGGAGCCCTGAGCTGTGTCGGAGTGTAACAGAGGTCCTTTGTTCTGTCCTTTGGCCATTTTGTCCCTTTGCCTTCCCCAGGTCGAGCAGACCCAGGAAATTCCTTATTTGGTCATGCAGAGCCCTGCGCAAACCGAAGCTTTCACAGGCTTCTGCCTGCCTTGTGTGTGTACGCCCAGGATGTGGGCTGGAGCGATCTAGTTCCAGTACACATCCTGGGTGCCAGGATTCCAGCTGTGCTGGGATGACTGGGACCACCGTGGTCCATGATTGGTCCACGTCTGGAATGGTTGAATGAGAGCAGATCTCCTATTGATGTCTCTTCATTTTGGCGAGAAGGAGATTCTGGATAAGAGAAGGCACTCTAGAACTATTCCAGGTCGATCTTCTGAGTTCACACCAAATTTAGTAAAGGAGCTGAACCGAACATGAACTGAAGAAGCAGATTCATGGAACCGCTGGTGACCCGCTGGAAGGTTTTGCACCCTGACCACGCTGTTGTACCATTGGAGCCCCTGTTCCTCCTCGATCACAGAAGGCCTGCAAGGGCACTTTGACCCATTGGAGTAGAGGGACTAACTACTTTTGGCACCTCCTGCTTAACCTGCAAAGGAGCCTCTTCGGAAGTCTTCATAGACTGCCCAGTGAACTGTCCAGCTCGTACGGGACCTTTGCCTTGGAACCACCGCCCTCTTGAGTTCCGACTTGAAACTCTGGGAACCGTAAGCTCTTATTTGAAGGCACTCTCAGGCCGAGTTTCATTCACCTAGCATTCCTACGTCTGGAATTAGGAGAGTTTGCCTGAACCCGAGCCTATGCGGTACCCGTGTCGCCATGTTGTGATGACAAGCTTTGTGGGTCCTTGCTGCTGTGCCCCTGAGCTTAGGGCCCTTTACGAATGTGCATGCAATGGATGGGTTTACACAGAATAACTCGGAGTCCAAATAACTGAACCAACTCAGGAAGATGGCAAAGTACTGTTTTATTAACAATTATCTAAAACGGGGAGTTACAACGAACATCAACGGACCTACCCTCGATTTCTCTCAGCAATCTTCACATAAATCATATATTTTAGATTACAAAATACATCAGAGGTGACGTCATGCTATGTGGCAAATAAAAAGATACTAGGGATCGGAATTGGCTTAAGGGGAACATCTTAGTATATTATCTGCAGGAACTAGGATTGTGATTGTCTGCCCACTATCAGGTGGCCAACATATGCCTACCTCTAAAACATGTAATCTTCAGAAACATTAGATACACAGTTTCTCAATGGTTTTCAAACTATAAGCTCCTTCGTTGTATGGACCACTACAATTGGTTGGCATGCTTGTGCCTGTCTAGAACATTCGGTTCACTGAGAAGCACGTAAGCGCAGACCCAGGTGCAAGGAGATGGGGCCTGACACTCTCTCCACTCAATTAGCCCAACATCTCTCATCACCCATGCCTTCTGCCATGAAGATTCTCTTTGAACTTGGCCTTTCAAACTATCCTTGTCACTGAGAATACACAGGAGTGAAGGCACTCGCTATCGTGATCTAGGACTCAAGTTCAAACTCTATTTTCATCTTTGGCTCATGTGACAGGAGACCACGATTTGGTCAATTTTGCAGGTTTTAAATGCCTTGAATGAATTAAACTTGCCCTCACTTTTGGTATTCTTTCTTTGCACCTTAATAAGGGATGATTCATCTTTGCACGTTCACTGTTTTCCAGAATAGATAGTTGACCATGGCTGCTTCAGTATTGACTCCGGGCCAGACAACCTCGCATTGCAGCTCCAGGATTCTGCTTATTCTTGCTGCACCATGGGGCCTGGCTTACTAAATTAATGATAACGATGTCCAGTTTCTATACAATGGTGGCTTTGCCTGCATTCTATCCACCTTTGTTAGTGTAGCCTGTGCTACCATCCTATTCCCGATTCATGGAAATCGCTCTGCCCTCTTGTGGACACCCTCCTTGAATAGTGGATCTTCATCACCTCGCCCACCTTCCAGAGTCAGTACAGGCCCTTGCAGAAACACATTTTGTACTTAACCGCACAATTGAGTGCTCCTGCACTGAACCTCCTTTTGAACACAAGGCTCCACACTTCATAGGGATTGGACTGTCTATTAGTTAGCGTTTCAGTTGTTGGACTGCCTAAAGTATATTTGCACTGTCTGACCCCCTTCTGTTTCAGGTTGTAAATCTCTACTTGTTGGATACTACTTTAGACTAATAGTTACTGTATATATGTTTCCTAGTATAGTGTTGTTAGTATTGTTAATATTGCTGTTATTTCATCTTGTGTTCGCGTTAAAAGGCCTTTAATAAATGTATATGTATTTTGATATATGCACCTGACAGAGTAATTTGTGATGGTGTTTGCTGTGTGTGCTCATTGTGGACTTTCAATCACCCTCCCCCTCCTGAGACCAAGTCTTGACCTCAGCCAATGCTACCTTGATTGGTCTGGTTTGTCCAGAAGGGTACCCTGTTCTAAGAAACTAGGCTGGCCTTCTGAACCTCTGCCCACCATGTCAGAGTTCAGAAATCCATCTTAACATCGATGCTTGGCATAGGATATGCATCAAAGGCAGAGATGGCATTTACTTGCCTAAAATCTAAGCAAAATCTCCAAGACTAGTCTGGTTTAGTTACCAACATGATCGGGGAGGACCATGAGCTTGAAGAGTTCTCGATAATATTTGCCTTCAGCATATTCTCAATGTTATTAATGACTGATTTGTGCTGGGACACTCTCCTACCTCGTGCTGACTCCTGGAGTTCCGTTTCATTAACTGCCAGGACCGGCTCTAAAGAGCTGAATTTACTTTTCCTCTCACAAAAACTGGTAGGACATACTTATATTATCCATTAGCTCTACTATATTGCCTGTACTTACAATGTCAAGCAAACAATAATTTGTTTCCTAATAGCGGCAATCTAAGCTACGCCCCTTTATTTGTGACACTATAAGACCCGGGACCCGCGCGCAACGTGGGATTGCATGAGTGAGTGCTGTTCAGCTGTACAGCTGATCAGCCTTTCAACTCGCCGTCACTCCCACGTACATCCTTTTCGAACTATCATTTCGCATTAATCCATTCTATCATTCAAACCTAACCTTGTGCTAAATATGTCACTTTACACCTTAAAATCGGCAATGCCAAGTGAAGCTAGTGAATTAACACAAAATACGATCGGTCTGTCAAATCAAAAAGTCAAGAGGGCAGCACTACCTATTTCACGTAAGTATTGTGCGATGTTAGATATCCAACCAAAACGTTCTAAATCGATAAGCATTGACATAAGAACTTTCTGTCAAATGAATCACTGGGCGCAGTCGAACCCACGAGCCCTGTGAAACCTATGAAGATTCTCCCGTGCCAGACACCAGTTTCTGCACTACAATGTATCAAGCAATCTTCAGAACATAATACCGATGCGGACTTACTTGCACAACCATCTCAGCTCGGCATAACTACAAATGAAGTACCTCTTCACCCCCAAAACCTGATTGGGACCCTACCATCTGGAACTGATTTTGTCTGTAAAGCACAAACAAATATCAACTCGAGCAGTAACTATTCTATTCTATACTCCCAAGCAGTTCAAAACAGTGCGATAAGGAACAACAATGCAAACAAATTACAATAACAAATGGTAGTATGTAAACAAGACGAGGATTTCCTAAGAAAAGATAACATGCATGCAAATCAGGACCTCTTGAGTCCAAATAAATTCCCTGAATTGGTACCGGAAACACAGTTAGACCTAAGCTTGCAAGCTGCAACTCACTTATCAAATTCACCTATACTCTACCCAGCCTCCCCTAATGCATCCTCAGCATCTTCAAATACCACTGTGGTGTCTTTTGCTACACCAGCCCCAAGGCCATCATTTGGATTCAACCACCAACATTCAATATCGCTGGATATGACCTTGCATGCTGTCAGCAATGGACTACACATATTAACGAAAGTATATTAAATTGTGAATAATAAACTGGTTGTTAATACAGCTACTCTTGATCTCTTGAACAAAATGGATTGGCTTGCGAATCAAATGCTTAATTCAAACAACATAAATACCAAAAATACAAGTTGTGTGCTGAATACAATGGAATTTATAGATATCTCCAACTGCAACCCGCAGGAAATACATGAGGAATTTCAAATAGACCGAACTACGCAAGAAACACAGAGAACCGAATCAAATAATGATCCTTTCATCATTCCATCGAACGTTGACACCCCAATAATCACTGTAGACTCTCAACCTATCCAGGCTCAAGTATTTTAAGTGTTTAAACCTAATAAACAAAAGGGGGGAAACAAACAAAATTATTCCTGCTTCAGCAAATACAAACAAAAAACAAATAGGTGGAAGGAAAACAGAAAAGAGCAAAGTAAAAAAAAAAAAAATCATAGAATTCCTCACAACACCGCCTCCCCTAAACCAACTAGATAAACAGCTGCTTTCGAAACCAAAAATACCAAGATCAGGAACAAATACAGAGACAAAAAAACAGATATTATGTCAACATATGAAGAGCAAAATACCTTCAATGAAAGCAATGACCTCCAGGAAGTGGATCCCGTAGAGCTTGTGAACCTATCAACCTATTGAAACACCTCACTTTCCAAAGACCACTTAGAAGATGATATTATCAAACCATTGGATGAATTAATATCCTACTGTGTGCATTACCAATTGTGTGGAAAAATGAATCGCAACATTAAAACATTGCAAGATAAACAAACAAATCTCTTTAAGCAAGGTTTCTCTGGATAAAAATCATAAAAATTTACTTTAACCAATCCATCGAATCAAATCACGAGTGAAAGGCTTCAAAAAGAGGGAAATCCAGCGCACACAATCTCCCTGGACCCTCACAAAACCAGACAAAAGTATGAGAGAAAAGAATTAATTACACCTAAGGCCTTGACATTCGCTACTGGCTCGAATAATGGGAAACCTAGCAGATGGATGCCACGACTCTATTCATTGAGATTACATTCTAATCATAGAAATGGAAAATAGAAAGAGACAGTATCCATATCCCAACAGGAGGACGTTGCTAACTATCTTGGCAAATATACTTAACCTAAAGCAAATCAACTCATACAACATCCAATTAGTCAATTTACAAAGATCCAGAAACATGGACACAACTCATCTAACGATTCGCTCACAACTATTCAAAGAGGCAATATGGGAAAAAAACAAAGCTTTTGCTCATTTGGGCCTGCTTTTAACTAAAACCAGAAACCCTGTTAACTTAAACACGAAGCGGAACCCACAGAGGACAAACGGTAATAAGGACGTTGCATCACCCTACCAAAGAGCAACCCATACCATAAACGAAACCCTCAATCCGTTAATTATAAATTATCAAGGATCAAAAGGGAAAATCTCAAGAGCTGTATATTTCAATACATCAAACTCCTTGCCCCAGAACACATCATGGGCATGGTTCAATGAAGCAATAAATCAAAATACTCAGCATTCAAAATATTAATGCCAGATAAAATATGTGCGACGATCAATGAATATAGCCATATGGAACACCAAAGGCTTCAAACATTTAACAAATCCTACGCTTAATGCTGAAATCTATTGTTATGATATAATTATTTTCCAAGAAACATGGATACTAAACCACTCTGTCTGGCCAAATTTCCTAACTGTTCCTGCAATCAAACACACCAAAGGGCAGACAGGTGTTGGCCATCCAATTGGAACTAAAATTGCTCTGAATGCCATTTTAATGCCTTGGGCCTCACCAAGCCCATGTATTCAGCTTGCAAGAGTATTCATACAGGACGCTCCAGACTCATTGACGGCTCACATTGCTATATTGAACATTTATTGGAATGCTGTATTAATTGAAAGCGATGAATTTTTTAAGCAAATAATTAACATGGTAGATCTGATAGCAAGCGACCCAACGCCTCATACAATTTTACTATTAGGTGAATTGAATATTGCCTGCTGTAAAAAAATTTTTTTAAAAAAAGATCAATGAACTTCAACAAAAAGCCAAGAGATGGCTTGAGTTAATGCAGGAAAGAAATCCAACCATTCTAAATGACACTTTTGAGACAAATTCTCCACCCAAACCCACATTGAAAAGAAATCAGTCCACTGCAATAATTGACTATGCTTTCCTATCAAGTGAAGCAATAACCATGGGCAATGAGTTCAAAATAGTTAATTCCATTAATGCTGGCCTCAACATCTTACCCATTAACTGGTCCTACAACCTAACATCTAAGAAACAGTACTACACCACAGTATGTGAAATATCAGGAAGACGGAATAAAATCCAATTGTCAAAACCAAAAGTAAACCATTTACTGGAAAACTTGGCTAAAACAGTTAAAACAGGAACAGCTACTACTGAATATTCATATACCCAAGCCTTAATGCTCTTAGAAACTAACGTTCATACGCATGTCCCAGATTTCGAAATAAATATCATTGCAATCCAATTATTAAAAAAGATGGAAGTAAAAAGAACTCAGAACTGAGACTAGCAAAACTAGCAACAGCAGAACAACATGCTCTAAGAGCAAACATTTGTACTGGATATAGAAACTTTGTAAAAAATCAAAAAGCTATCAACCGTCAAGAATCAAACAAACATATGTTATCATCCCTTGTGACAAAAAACAATGCACAAATCTGGAAATTACTGAACGAATCAGCAAACACCGGAGCATCTACCACACTTCTAAATATAATTCCGGATCTTATTTAATGACATTCACCTAGAAAAATACAAGACACCTCTAGAACCTACTCCATTCACGGACATTCACTTTGACTACAAAGATATTCTGATCCAGATCAGGAAATGAAGAACATCTCGAGCTCCTGGCCTGGACGACTTTCAAACCTAATTCGGAAAAAACACCCAGAAGAATGGGCAGCAGTTCTTTATGAAATATTTAACCAAGTTAGGTGAACAGGTAAACTGCCAGACACATGGAAGCCCTAGGTATTGGTCCCCGTTTTCAAAAAAGGCAATCAGAACCTCCCCACCAACTATAGACCTATCGCTCTTCTAGATATACCAGGCAAATGTTTTGCTACTTAGCTATCTGAACAGATGGCTAAGTACGACAACTCAATGGGACCCTCACCAGTCTGGGTTTGTCCAAGGGCTCAGAACATCAACAAACCTATTAGCAATCACAGCATTAAAACCAAGCATGGTCCTCAAAACAGCCCTTATTTATAGCATTCATAGACTTCCAACAAGCTTTCGATTCAATACCTAGAAACAAAATGTGGAAAAAAAAACTGTCCGGGAAGCCGCCCTCCGAACAAGCGGAGGAGAGTCCACCCCGCTCCGCCCTTCGTGCCTGCGAGACCTGTGGACCCCTCGTCCTCGCCGGACCCTAGAGAGGATACGGCGACAGACACAGCGACGGGGATGGACGATGACAGCGGCGATGACACAGTGGACATCCCGTCATCACCTCCCCCCCGCGGGCTTCCCCAGCCGATGAAATTGGCTCTTTCCACGCCATGATAACCACGGCATCCGAGCTCTTCCAGCTCTGCCCTGAAGAACAGAAAAAAGAAGGGTTTCTGTACCAACGACGAGAGGCCAAGAGGAAGACGGTCCTCTTGGTGCCTTTGCTCGACGACATCTGGAACGAGGGGCTTGCTGTCCTCAAGAACCCTTCCACGACACCCGCCAAGAGGGACAGGTACGAGAAAAAGTACCGAGTCCCCAATACCGCCCCCTAGTGCCTCAGGGCCCAGCCCACACCGGACTCTGTCGTCTCGACAGCAGATAAGAAGAAGGCAGCGGGTACGGCGGCTTCAACTTCCCCTTCCCCACCAGACAGCGAGGGCAAGAAGTTGGACTCCATGGGACGACGAGTCATCTCGTCGGCGGCAACAACGATTAAGGCGGCCAATGCCTTAGCGATCGTGGCCCGCTACGACAGGGAGCTCTGGTTCAAGATAGCTCCCCTGCTAGACTTCCTGCCTGACGACAAGAGGGCGGAGGCCCTAGAAATTCTGCAGGAAGGCGAGGTGGCGTCGGATCACGCCATAACAGTGGCAAAGGACATTGCCGATCCCGGATTTTGCCAACTGGGCAACGGAGTTTGCCTCCGACGAAGAGGATGGCTCAAGGCGACAGACTGTCACCAGGACATCCAGACCAGAGTTTGAACATGCTGTTCGACAGCAACAACCTCTTTGGTAAGGCGGTGGACGAGTCTCTACAGGCCATCAAGACCGACTCGGAGACGGCCCGGGCCCTAGGGGTGCTTCAACAGCGGCGGCCCTTTCGGAGCTCCGGAGGCACACAGGGTGCCTCCAAAGGGTCCAGCGATGGCTCCTCCACCTACCGCCAGGTGGCCCTCTCCTCCTCCCAGGAGGCCTACAGAGGTCGCGGCAAGCCAGGGGGATCCCGCCGTCATCACCAAGGTGGCAAGACCGCCTCCAAGCAAGACTGACCGGGCCATGTTGTCGGGCCCCCACCGAAGCACCCCAGTGGGAGGCCGGCTGACGAAGTTCGTCAGCGTGTGGGAGTCCATCTCCACCAACCGCTGGGTGCTGGACACCCTGGCCAACGGGCACTTTCTGGAATTCCAAAAGAAGTGCCCTCCATTCCTCCCGTGGCCAGGAAGGAAAACCACGTCCCTCAACTGCTGTTGGAGGTAAAGGCGATGCTCAAAGGCGCCATCGAGCTCATCCCCAGAGGGCTCCGGAGTGTACTCAAGGTACTTCCTCGTCAAGAAGAAGACAGGCGGTTGGCGCCCCATCCTGGACCTGCGTCGCTTAAACAAGTACATCAAGGTGCACAAATTCAGGATGGTCACCCTCCAGCATGTGCTGGGACAGCTGGAGGAAGGCGACTTCCTATCATCTTTGGACCTGGAGGATGCTTACTTGCACATCCTTATTCTAAAAAGGCACAGGAAGTTCCTCCGGTTCGTGGTCCAGGGATGCCACTACCAATTCAGAGCCCTACCGTTCGGATTAAAGTCGGCACCCAGGGTTTTCACCAAGTGCCTGGCGCCAGTGGTGGCGCAGCTGCATCTGCAGGGGATCCACGTTTAACCCTACCTGGACGACTGGCTATTCCGGGCAAGGACAAGGGAACTCTCCGTCGAACACACGGCGAGGACCGTCCGGTTGCTCACGGAGTTGGGGTTAGCCATCAACTACCCCAAATCCCACCTGGTTCCATCACAGATAGCACTGTTTCTGGGAGCAAAGCTCGATACAGTGGGGCAATTGGCCTCCCTTTCAGAGGAGAGGACCAAGACCATCCTGGGCAAGGTGCGGCGCCTGCTAGCCACGGACGCGGCCAGGGTGAGGTCCATCAAGTCCCTCCTCGGGATGATGTCCTCATGCATCAATCTTGTACCTCTTTGCAGACTTCGGATGCGTCCGCTACAGGAGTTCTTCGACGCCTGCTGGCTTCAGGCGAGGGGCTGTTTCGAGGACAGGATCCCTCTCGACGAGCAGTTCCGTCGGGCGATCTTATGGTGGGGCATCCGTGCTCACCTCACGACAGGCATGGAATTTCAAATCCTGGCATTTCAGGAGACGGTGACGACGGACGCCTCGCTGGAGGGTTGGGGGCCCACACCGGAGACCTCCACACAAGAGGCCTTTGGCTCCCGGAGGAGAGGTCTCTCCACATCAACATTCTGGAGCTCCGAGCAGTGTTCTGGGCTCTCAAGTCGTTCCTTCCGTCCCTCAAGGGCAAAGTGGTGAGGATCTTCACTGACAACACCACCACAATGTTCTATATATGGAAGTAAGGAGGCACCCGATCCCGAGCCAAGGAGGCCCAGGATCTGTGGCACTGGGCCGTCGCCCACGGGATGTTTCTGGTTCCCTTCCACCTGGCAGGAATAAAAAACACCATCGCAGACTCACTCAGCAGGGAACTGCGCTCGTGCCACGAGTGGGAACTGCGCCAGGACCAAGTGGATCGACTCTTCCAACGATGGGGCAAACCCCAGATCGACCTGTTCGTGACGGTGACGAACTCCAAGTGCCAGAGGTTCGCCAGCAGGTTCCCACAGCTGAGGAGCATGGGCGATGCTTTCTCGTTCCCTTAGGACGGCCTGTTTCTATACGTGTTCCCTCCGTTGCCGTTGCTGCTCCGCCTCATCAACCAACTCAAGAAGGCCAGGTGCAGGATGATCCTCGTTGCACTGGCGTGGCGGAGGCAGATCTGGTTCCCGGACCTTCTGGACTTGTCAATGTCCCCACCAGTCAAGCTGCCGGCGGATGCGGATCTTCTCTCCAGAGAAGGAGGCGCCATTCCCCATCACGATCCACAGTCGCTGAACTTGCAGGCCTGGCTCCTGCAGCACTAGAGTTTGGAGGGTACGATATCCCGGCTGAGTGCAGAGAGGTTCTTGCAAAAGCCAGGGCGTCCTCAACTCTCAAGTGTTAGTCATAAATGGAAGAGGTTCTCTGTCTGGTGCCGTGCACAGAAGATTAACCTTCTGAGGATTACGGCCCCTCAAGTGCTGCCGTACCTACTGTCGCTGGCCAAAGCTGGACTGGCTCACACCTCCATAAAAATACATCTGGCTGCCATCTCCCGATATACCAGGACTACGGGACGGGCGTCCTTGTGGTCTCATCGCCTGGTGAAGGAATTTATGAAGGGACTATTCCGATCTTTCCCGCCGGTGAAGGCCCCTGCCCCGGCGTGGGAGCTTAATGTGGTGCTGACCAGGCTCATGGGAGCCCCATTCGAGCCTATGCATTCGGCGCCTTTGAAGTTCCTGTCATGGAAGACCGCATTCCTCGTGGCCATCACCTCTGCACGATGAGTGGGAGAGATTCAGGCCCTATCTTGCAAGCCTCCATACTTGACTTTTCATGACACGAGGGTAGTGCTGAGGACGCACCCCTCCTTCATGCCCAAGGTGCCGTCGGACTTCCACCTCAACAAGCCCTTGGTGTTACCACTTTTCTTCCCGTCGCCTTCAACGCCGGCCGAGAGGACTTTGCACTCGCTGGATGTAGCTAGAGCGCTGAAGTTCTATGTGGACCGCACAAAGAGTTTTCGGAAGACGTCACAACTGTTTGTGAACTTTGGGTCTGTGAATTAAGGGAAGGCTCTCTCGAAGACTTCCATTTCCAGATGGCTCTCCGGCTGCATCATGCATTGTCACCGGTTGACAAACCGACCGCTGCCCGGCCGTCCGAGAGCCCATTCGACCAGAGCGATCGCTGCTACCATGGGGTTCCTGTCTGGTGTGCCCCTGCTGGACATCTGCAGGGCTGCTACGTGGAGGTCGACGCACACCTTCACAAGATACTACTGCGTCGATCGCGGCTCCAGGGAGGAGTCCAGGGTCGGCCAAGCAGTGCTGCGCAACTTGTTCGCTTAAGGTGAGCCTGGTGAGGAGGTAAGAGATGCTTAATGTTGAGTTGTTGTATTGCTTAGTGTTGAGCCTGTTGCCACCTCCCGTGGTTGTGCATGTGTATACTGCTATGTATTCTTTTATTCATGAGCATGTGAATCCATGCCAGACCCCATGCTGGAGAAGGAACAAGTTACTTACCTGTAACTGTTGTTCTCCAGCATGGGTCTGGCATGGATTCGCATGCAAACCCTCCCACCTACCCCTCTGGGGTACTGCCACTTGGCGTGCTACCAAATCTGAGGATGACCGCCACAGGCAGGGCTTAGGGAGAGGGCAGTCATTGACTGGGTCCAGTATGACCCAGAGATCAGTGATTGGTTACTACTAAGAAAGACAGATCAGAAACAGAAACGAAACTGATACTGATTTTTTCTTTACCGAGGATTCCCAGCCTGACGACGGGGAATATTCATGAGCATGTGAATCCATGCCAGACCCATGCTGGAGAACAACAGTTACAGGTAAGTAACTTGTTCCTTCCCCTACTTCGTTTGTCAAAAATGAGGAAAATGAATTCTGCACACATCTATTACTGCGCCACAGATAAGGTTTGAGTATCAATCAAAACTATAGTATTTCATATTTTGAGATATATTTATTAGTAGCCCATAGTTTCCATCATTTGTTGTTCGGACAACAAATGATAGAAATTTGTACCAAGCTGATTGCCCAGATTTGAAAAAGGCACACTAAGGGTGCCGAAACACGTGTTATCACTATGGACTACTAATAAATATATCTCAAAATATGAAACACAATAGTTTTGATTGATACTCGAACCTTATCTGTGGTGCAGTAATAGATGTGTGCAGAATTCATTTTCCTTATCTATTTATATAGCCAAATCAAACGTGTTGTGAATATTACAAAACTGTCACCAAAAAAATCCTCCACTATTCAACTGGACTATTGAGAATCAAAGGCTCAACGTAATTAATGAGTACAAATATCGGGGCATGAACGTCAATAACAACAAGGAAGATCTTCCATACCAACTAACCATGAAATACAAGATCCAACATTTGACGTCCCACGCAAAATAAATTCACTGGGAATATGAAGCCTACTTGTACCTACCGTTAATTAAATTCTATGAAGAAAAAGTCATCCCATCATTAACCTATGGAACACACACCAAATCACCAGAAAATCACACTGGTTGGAATTTTTTAAATCGATACGACCTATCCCATTAAGTTTCCCTATCCAGATAGTACAAAATGAACTGGGGCTCCTCTCTATACAAGGAATAGTAATCAGGAATGTGATAATGCTTTTTTGTAAATGTTATAACAAAGAAAATTTCCGAAACACAATAATACCAGTATTGGCTGATATACTGGGCACAAAAGAATCATCTTGGGAGGATATCTGCGTATCAAATTTGATCAAAGCCATGACATAAATCTGGTTAACACAGATCCAAACCACGCAAATCAGAAGTTCTGGTTGATAGATTGGACTACAAATCAAGAAGAATGCACTAAATACAAGACCTTTGTAGAAGGGAACTTCGCCTTAAAACAAGCTAATCAAATTCCCACATATTTGCAGACATTCACGGACCAAAAATATCTACCACAAATTATGCACCTACATTTTAATTTGTGGCCCACAAATGATGTGATACCCTCAAGATCAAAAGACAAAACAGAGCATATGTTGATTCTGCAAACTGACGAACAAACCAGAAAAAGTGTAACATCTAATTGTTGACTGTAATAAGCTAACTCATTTAGGGCAAGAATATTTCTTCAAGTTCTTTTCGGAATTCTGCTTTTAAGCCCACAAAAACTATGGAATATGATTTTTAACACAGAAAATATTTCACTAAATTTAGCAACAATCAGATTCTTGACTAAATTAAACATTGCCCAAAAGAATTAATCTGTAAAAATGGCATGAAAATTGGAAAAGACCGAATCACAAGGACTTTCTGTAACGCTCACCTGAGTCCCACGGAGGCGCAGGCCTGGTTTGGAGTGCTGTTGTCTCTTCTAGGGTGAAGTGCAGGACTCGTAAGATGGACAGGACCGGACCTTCAAATCTGGCTTGTCTGACTCGCAGAAATATCCTTCTGTGTGTGAAAAGGGAGTATTAACAATCTGCGGGATAATGTGTAAGCCTCCCACTCCCTTCTCACCCTCCACGAAACCCTTCTGCGATTCCCCGTGAAGTCTCACCTTAGGGTCTGAAAGGACAAGCTCCCCATCCTGCTTCTGATGCAGGGGCGCGTTGTAATCCAGTTACTTCACTGGATCATGGATTGTAGAGAGTTCAAGTTTGCTTGACCTTCCCGGTAAAGTACTGTGAGAATTCTGTTTGTAAGTATGAGCCCGAAATAATAATTGTCCGTTGTCTCTATTTCAGGTGGAGAACAAAGATTCCGAGATGAGCAATGGAACCGACGAAGGAAACTCAGGTGAGTTGTTCGATGAGAGGTTCCTTTAGTGTCCTTGCATTAATGCTCTAATGCTTGTGTCTTTTTTCCCCATAGGGGCCAGGGTTCGGAAATGCCGGAGATATGGCACCGACCCGAAGTGAAAGGTGCAGTTCCCGTAGATGTCAGGTAAGTCTTTAATGAGCGTTCAGGTAATGTCTTAGCATTCACTCACTAACGCTGATGTCTCTTTTTCCCCTTAGGGGCCGGGGTCCGGAAATGCCAGGATGCGGCACCGACCCGAAATGAAGTTGGAATGACCCAACATGTACGTCTTATGTTGGCAAATTAAGGTTTTCTTATTCTCTTCCCTAGCTCACCTTTGTTCTTGTCTTTTTCTCCCTAGGTGCTGAAATGTGGTTGCGGATCCAGATGGTCGCTGATGAACATGGTGGCGCCTAGTAAAGGTGAGTGGAATGCGGCGCTGCAGTGATCGATGCAATGCGCTTTTAAAATGAATGTCTTCCTTTTCAGGATCGTCGGCGAAATGTCTCCGGAATGCGGATTTAGCAGGTAAGGACTCTTCTTTCTCCTCTCCTATTCTCTTCTCTTCTCCCTTTGCAGGTGTTCCAGGATGCTGGCGGGCGTGGCAGAAGTCAGGATGCAGGAGAAGACACGGTAAGCGTCCAGCTGCTAGATGCAGAACAAAGCGAAGCGTGAGTTGCTGCTTGGGCGTGGCTTAAATAGCCTTCAAAGTAGTTCCAGGTATGTATCCTTCCTCTCAGGTATGTATTCTTCCTCCAGCCACACCCCTGTGGTTAAGTAGTCCCCAAAGAGAAAGTAGTCCCATTCAGGCCTCTAGATGGCCCGGATGTTGCAGCATGGTCTGCATCAGGTAAGTTTACACCAAGCACCTTTAAACACAAAGTCATCTTTTATAAGCCTGGCGCCAAAGGTGCCAGGACTTTGGCCAAAGGGCCCCTACTTGGGGATGCTGAGACTTCCCTCTGGGACATGATGTCTGCCTCTGAGGTAGCTGGGCCTGATCTGACTCCTTGGAGGTAGGCATCATGACACTTTCAAAGAATGCCTCATCATCATATATCTATTATGTCTTTCTGCCTCTCCAACAATTTTAATTGAAGCTGAATACTGTTATCGAACTATGCCCATTCATCGGCACATGAGAAAAGTACTTTAAAACTTGGTACCCAGCTTAATACAAACAACACCAAAAACTCTTCTTCTTGTCTTACTAAATAACCCCGTTTTATATTGAACCTTGTAAATAATTGTTCATCTTTTTTACGTCTTTAAGAAAATATGGTTTTAAACTCCACATGAATTGTAAAGTTGTATGTCAACTTAAACAATCAATAAAAATAAAAAGAATGAATGACTATTTTCTTTTGCGCCTCTGGGACTCTGTATGGTTTTAGATTATCAACTTTTCCTTTTGGGGTTGTAATGTAATCATAAGTTCAATGTACTCTCCCTGATTTATCACAAAATACGTCGGGGAAAGCAGTAACAAGGTCATTTAACTTTTTTTGTTTGTCTTTAGGTAGTTCTTGGGGAATGAGTTCTAGGTTATCACTCTCCTGGGGTACCAAACAGGATAACATGGACAAGTTAGAGAAAGAAGGGTTCTCGTTCCATTCTTTCAGGAGATTTATGTGGTACAGGTGGGTCTTCTGTCTTCTACTAGGTTGGGCTATCATTTAGGTACATGTTCCAGTTTGCTCTAGTATTTCATAGGGCCCATGCCATTTTGAAACAAGCTTATTCTCAGGGGTAGGTATAAGAACCAGAACTTTCTGACCTACTGAAAATGATCTAAGATTTACCTTTTTATCATAGGAAAGCTTCTGTTGTTTTTGAGCAATTTCCATATGAGTATGAACTAGAGTTCAGACTAGATTTGTGTGTTCTCGTAACCAAGTGGCTGTCTGTGAAAGAGGGATTGGTGCTTCTTCCCTTTCTTGTGAGGTTTCCATGAGCATGTCTAAGACATCTCTTGGTTGTCTACCATACAATAATTTGAAGGGGGAGAATCCAGTAGATGCATGAGGGGTCTTTCTCACCGCAAACAGAGCCCAGGCGATCATGCGATCCCATCCTCATCTAATAACTTTCTTAGAATTGTCGTGAGGGTCTTATTAAATCTTTCTATCAATCCATCGGTTTGGGGATGGTACACTGGGGTCCTTAAGGTTGTAATATGTAGCTTTATTTCACCCATAAGCTTACCCATGACATTTGTGCCCTGTTCAGTTAGAATTTCTTTGGGGAATCCAACTCTATAAAAGAATGGTAGAAAATGCTTTACGATTTGCTGTGTGGTGTTATTTCTCATGGGAAAGGCTTCTAGTGGTGTAATTAATGAACACAAGAACACATTTGTTGCCCAACTTAGAAGTACCTAATGGTCCGATAATATCCATCCCGGTTCAAGAGAAGGGAACTTCGATTATCGGTACTGGATTTAGAGGGGCAGGTACAGGAATATGCAAGCTGGTCTTTTGACATATCTCACATGTCTGAACAAAGATTTGTATATCAGCATGTATCCCCAGCCAATAGAAACTTCCACTAATGTGAGCTTGGGTCTTAAACTGTCCTAAGTGTCCCCAGTGTGCAATTTCTAACACAATTTTCCAATAGGTTTTGGGTGTTATCAATTGGGCTTTACTTATGCCTTCCCCTGAGGATTCTCTATGATATAGTAGTCTCCGTTTCAGAAAGAAAAAGGGATTTCTATTTTCTTGGCCTTCTCCCTCAGGGAATATTTGCAAGAAAGCCTCTGCGAGCATTAGGTCTTCTCATTGGGCGAAGGTTAAGTCTGGATGGATAGAGGGTTCATCAGCCACTTTCGCTCCGATTTTAAGTTTTCCATCGGCCTCCCCAAAACCTCTGTTTCCTTTTGGAGCTATCTCTTCCTCAATATAGGGAAACAGAGCTTTCTCAAGAATTCCTTGTGCAATTTTGTCCACAGGACATCTCAAAAGGGGTTTCTTCATGATTTAGCAAGAATACTTTTATGTCTCCCCTAAACACCAGATCCATAACTCCTGCAAATAAATCCAGACCAAATTTCCAGGCTAAACCAGATGTTGGTGCCAGCCTAACATAACAGCCAGAGGGGGGTATTAGAACTAAGTCAGTGGGAATCAATCATCCTTTCTCTGGAGGGATGGTAGCCTCTCTACTGCTGCATATATCAAAGTTGATAGATTATTTTGTGGCGGTAGTAGGGTGTGAGGAACCCATCGTATCAAAAGATAGACAGACACAAAGAAAAGTTTGAAAACCTTTATTGTTCTCGAAAAGGGGTTGGAAGAAAGCCCATTTTGCCCTACATCTAGGAGGGGAGCACGCCCGACCATCAAATAATAAATAACACAGTCCTAGTGGAGTCTGTCAAACAAGATTGCCTATGCCAACAGAACCTGTTACTAGCCCTTACTCTAATGTAACAAAATATGTTTGGGGAAAATGTGTATGCAAAAGGAACAGTGTGCAAGAATATAAAGAATAAATGTGGCTGAGGCAGCTCTCCTTTCCACGTTGGACAGCACGGAGAAAGATGGCCCGTAGAGAGGACGACACACTCTGGCTCAGGTTCTCAAAATAAAGGCAGTTCAAAACGTGGATCGAGGCCTGTTTGGCCTTGCACGTTAAGGTCACTTATTCCTGCTTTCAAAAGTTCTTTCGCAGTTCAACATAAGGTTTGCAAAGATCTCCCTAAATCGGGCTCGGACTTCTCAAAGCAGAAATTCAAATCAAATGTTCACATAGGTTGCCCTCGGTTGGGCTCGGACCTTTCAATCTCAGCACTTGCAGGGGTTCCCTTACCCAAGCTTAATTCACCTTTTGTTAAGGGTTCCCTTACCCTAAATTCTCGCACTTTTGGTCTCCCTCTGTCGGACTTGGACCTTCCTGATGTCGAAGACTTTTGAATGTGCAAGGCTTAGCTATAAACCTCCTCTGGACCACTTTGACTTTCCCTTCAGCTCACACTCTTGTGTTATTTGCCCCAGTGTCTCTTGGTCTGGGTAGTTCAAAAATCATACGCACAAAAGTTCAATGTTCATCTTTTCACTTCCCCTTTTGCCAGGCTTTATCTTTACCATATCACATCTTAGAGTTCATTCACTTTGGTGCAGCGTTATAACAGCCTTTCACCTTTCACATAGACTTTCGAGTGGGCTACTTCCTTTTCCCGAAGCATTCCTCTACTCAGTATCACTGGCTTCACAGTTATCGGTAATTAAAAGTTCCAAGGTATGCCTTCCTTAATGTCTCATCCACACGAGTGCAGCCTTCAATTGTGAGAGATACTGTTGCAACTTCAATCTTTCCTTAGCACACGCCGACATTTCATGTTGCTCCCCAACTCACCAACTATGTGCAAGACTTTCTCGTCTTTGCGGTTTTAATTCACAAATCAATGTTAGTACCACAAGCTTGGCCTTGCCTCCCCAACTCTGTCGTTCCCCCAGGAGGGTCGCTGGCACCCTTGAAACACAATGCAGACATCTTGTTTGGGATTTGGCCATCTCTGCGTATCTTTCGTGGCTCTTTGTAGGCAACAAGCTCCTGCAGGGATATCCTGGGTTTCTCTACCCTTTGCTCTCGTCCCTCTGTCCGCTGCTCTGCTCCAGTAAATTCACCATTGCCCCGGAAGTTCTTCTCTTTCTCGTGTTCCACCTTGCTCAGCCTTTCCCACCAAAATGTCTTCGCTAGCTCCCCTTTTTGACACTCTGGCACTTTCGGAAGCTGCAGGAGTTCAATGGGATACTTGTTGAGGTCAGGGTCTCGCCACCTTCCCTCAAAGTCCTGGGCTTTCCTGCTTTGCCGAGAGGAGAAGCACTGGTGTGGGCATGGCCAGATAACCCCCAGCTGCCCCTGGTTTGGCTCCCTGAAGGTGCAGTTCCCGCAATCAGACAGTCCCTCCTCCAGGTCTTCCAGGTCTTCCACGGTCTCTGCAGCTCGAATTCTCTCTCTGGCTTCCGTGCCCCATCCAGCATCCCTAGCATGCGCAGAGTTTGCCTGTATGTTCCATCTTTTATACTCCTTGGGAGAGTCAACCAGAATCAGGTGTGAGTGGTTGTAGAGGGAGGCCTGACCTTGCCTGTCCTTGTTAAGAGGACAGTCTGTTGTAAAGTGTCTGAGTGTGTCCTCAGTGTCTGAGTGTGTTTCTTCTCAGTGATATACATCCTCTCAGTCCCTCTCTTCTTTGTCTTAATGTTTGTTAAAAAGGGGATGGGGTTGTGAAGTTGCAGTGTTTTCTGGTAATTATGGGAAAGTTGGGTAGGGTATTGTCAGATCAGGGAAGGTAGATGTATGGTTGAGGGTACATGGGTTCTGGTTTCCCATGAGGCTCTGACCTTCTTTCCTTTAGGGAAAGGTACTGGGGCAGGATAGAACTTGGTTTAATATATCCCATGTAGACTGTGGGATGTTCTGACCCACTTGCTATACCCTGCAACATCACTGTGTGTTGCTTTCCTCCAAAACAGAAGGGCCGCCAAAAAGTGCGCTAAAATTCTCTGAGAAGTGCGCAGTAAAACCTGAAAAATAGGCAGCCAATCCATTTTGCCTATGTCAGTGATAAACCAGGAGACCACACTGCCAAAACCTATCATTGGGCTGCCCACAGAGTAAAGTAAAACTGCTTGAAAAGGCAGTGCTACATTCCAAGGAAAACCCAGAAGTGTTTTAAAATCCGTTTTTCCTTGGCTGTTGAAAGTGCAAAATCATGACTCTCAAACAGCAGAGAAGATCCAACATCCTTATGTGGTGTTCACCATCACCTTATTTAAGGAATCCCCATAAGCACAATGTCAGGAGAAACACCTTTCATCATAAAAAAATCCACATTCAAAAGGTACTTGCTTGGAAAAATGTCAGAATTGGGCACAGTACCGTCGCTCGCCTGCGTCCTAGCTGTCATTACTTATACTGTCAGTTTAAAACTTGTGTCTTAAAATCAAATTGTAGAAAAGAAGAGACTTGCCATCAATAGCAATATGGGTTGCTACAATTCAATTTCTATGTTTTAAAAATACTGAAATAAAGAGATTTGTGTGTATATTTGTAGAAAATGTAAATTGTATTTTAGAAAAGACCATTTTTAAACAGTGTTTTAAAGTGAACTAATGTCAGCTACACTGGACTTCAAAGACATTGCACAGCTTCTCCCCAAACAAAGGAATCTTCCTCTTGCTCTCTGCTCAGGAACTGGCATTGAGTTGTTAATGGAAGTGGGAGGAGATTTTGGCCTGTTGCTCGGAATAGGGACAAAAGGCTCCCTTGACTGAAAGGAAATGCAAATTCGGGCATCAACAGAAACCAACTGCCAAAGGAAGAGTGGCTCAGGTTGCTCTGCCCAGCCAAACCTTGGAGGCAGAGCTAGAATGATATGTATATCTGAAATTCCAAGGAAATATCTTTTTGGAAAAAGACTCATAGAAAACTGTGAAAAATTTGGACAAATCTGTATTTTATAGGTTGTTAATATGAAAATGGTGCTCACAGTTTGAAACTACTCTGAACCCTTTGCGATATTCAGAGACCGGACTACTAAAATGTTGATATTGTAGCAGCTGTGATCATGCTAGGAATATGAAAGTTTACAGGATTATGCCCAGATGTCATGCGCATGTATGTGGAAAAATGTGTACAGATCTGACACTGGGTAACCAACCAAAAGTGCAAAAAACTGTCAGTTTTGAACCAAAACTCTCAAGAAGATGGGACTCAGACGGATAAGTGCTTTACTAAATATGTGATGTGAATATGTATTAGCAAGTTGGTGATATTGTAGATGTGCTTTCCATGAAAAATAGATTTTCTGTGAAGAAACAAAGGGGAGGTTTTTCCCTGGATTGTAAATTGCAGCATCACTAGGACACTAGGTTTCCTTCTCAAATCAGGAGAGGGGGAATACTCAGACCAATTGGATTCCTAGAGGGTGGGCTTAGTATAATGAGCCTACCCACCTGTCGGGGGGGGGGTTTCTCCCGGGGTCGGCTGAGCCTTCCGCTGACCTCCGGGCTGGGAGGCCCCAACTCCTCCCGCGTATCCCAAAAATGAGTATGAGACACACACAAGAATCAAGGTGGTTCTGCTGTTTATTGAGTAACGGCAGGGATGGGTCTAGGATCGTACGCGTCCGTCCTGACTCTTGAAATTCGTGGGGCTCGCAGGCCCCTTTTTGCCTCAGTATGACGCGCTACTTGTGTCACCTGGGAAAGTTAGCAAATACCTATCGCCACTCTGGATTGGTTCCTCGAGTGGTAGGGTTAGTATAGCATACGTATAGAGAACGCTGTTAGTGGTTAAGGGTCAGTCAGGTGGTATACTTGGGTTGTCCCTTCTATTAGATACATGAAAATTGTTACACAAAGACCCCTAATGATTGGCTAATGTTAATGGCGTCAGTGATGAGTGCCCCATGTTCTGATTGGTCCACTCGTGAGCCCCCCAGCCTGGGACCATCGTTGTTCCCAGCTCGCGGTGTACCTGTCATTTGCAACAATATGTAACTATGTGTTTGTGCAGACAATGCGTGGATTTGCTCATATGCCTGAGAGCAGACTATTCCCACCGCTGTAGGTGTCCATTGGGTCATTTCATTGTTGCAGCCTGTGTCTCAAACGTGGGACCTAGGCGACTTCTCCCTCCTGGGTCTGGCACCCTGTCAGGTTCGGCTTGGTCACATGAGGAGAGACCGTGGTTGAGGCAGAATTCTGCACATTTAATGTTATATTTTCCACTGTGTGTCTGGCTTAGTTTGCAGGTGTGACCTTGGCTCCGGCTTGTGGCATGCGAGTTGCAACATAGCCCCCTTGGCTGTCAGTTCTAGCTGGGCTCATTCTGCAGGGTCAGCAATTGTACTCTTGCTCGTTCAATGTTCGTGGAGGCTCTTGCTTGTGGCCTACTTGGGCCTGATGCATAGGTGGGGATGTTTAATGCACAGCACTTTAAGTTGCAATATCACATTGCTTCATATCCAGTATCATGTCTTTGTTGTATTTTCATCACAATGCAAGGGTTAGGAGAAGCGTCAGCAAGCATTTTAAATGAGTGCTTTGTGCGTCTTGCATTTCTGCATTTTGAAAAACCTATGTGAAAAATAATAAAGATGCGCGTCAGTGAGTGCGTCCGTCACCTACGTCGTAGCACTGAATATGTTCTTCGTGTGGATTGGTGTGGGGGTGTCCAGTGCCCATGGTTGCACGGGTGTTCTGACAGTTGGCTAGGTCATCATGGCATCTCTAACGATGTGTTTATTTACTGTTGAAAGGTTTAGTCGAGTTCTTCCATGCCGCAGGTGTCGGCTTGAGCAGGGCAGGCTGGTGGGCAGGCTAATGGACACATCCGTATGTTCCTGTACCAGGGTATTTGGTCGTCTGGTAGGTAGGCAAATTCATCTCGTGGCGGGTGTCTGGGTCGCTATCCTCTAGGCCAGGGGCGCGAGGAGATTGGGGGGAGTCTTTTGTCCCATTCTCCCATTTCAGTCCCCCCTCTGGTCGACTTGTCGACCACAAACATTTCCTTTTCCTTATCTCCTCTTACTCTCCATATTTTAGTTACTCCTCCCAGGTGTCCATAGTGGTTGACATGGTCCTCGAATGACCAATACATATACACACAACTTCCTCCCGGTGTGCAGTATACCCATTTCCCGATGTAGCTTCTCGGGTTTCTTTGGTTTTCAAGCTTCACGGATGGCGGGTCCAGGTGGTTGGTGATGATCTGCTTGCGCAGTTTTTCTCTTTCCTTTATTATTGTGTCTGTGTGCTGGCCATCATCAGTTGGCATCAAGGGGTGCATACCAAGCATTTCGATCATTTCGTCTGTAGTACGTGCCTTCCGGACCTTCGAGAACCTTATTATAATCAATGCAGCTCCAGCCAGTATTATACATCCAACTATAATCTTCAGCCCGTCCGACAGCCATGATCGCATCCATGAACATAACAAAGAAAACCAGCTGTCACCCTTCTTTACTCCTTTACTTTCTTCCATCATTTTGGAGTGCATCTGGGCCAGTTGTGATACTGCTTTGATGAGTGTACCATTGTCGGCATCGTTAGCAGGAATAAATGTGCAGCATGATTGTCCTATCTTTGCGCAAACTCCTCCTTCCATTGCTGTAAGGAGATCTAATACATATCTGTTCTGTAGTGCTACCATCCTCACTGCTCGCAGTTCCTCTTTTATTGCGTTGAATCCATTTACTGTAGAATTAATTGTCATCATCAGCTCCCATCGGGTTATCTGGAGCCATTTTGCGTTTGCATAAGCTTGTAGTCCAGGGTGTATTATTGACGAGAAAAACATTGCTGCTCTGCTGAATAGTCTGTGTTCTGGTGGGATTGAAGTGAGTGCTGTTTCCGATCTTCCCCATAGGAAATTTCCTGTCTGAGGTTCTCCTTGTCTCTTTTTTTCTATTTAGGACATTATTGTTGTTGTTGTTTTCGTTTTCTGACCCCCTCTGATATTGTACAGATCTCTTCTTCCTCTTGTTTCCTTCATCCATTTTGGGGAAGTTTGCCATGTTCACATGTTTCTGGGGCACCACTAGTGATGGTACATTAATGTGTACCATTGTGCATATACCGTTACACAGAGGGGGCAGTGTGTGGTATGCCTTGTCTCCGCAGGCCCAGTAGTGGTCCATTAATACTGCTGTTCCTGCTCCCCCCTCTGGTAGCTCTAACACGCTGGCACAGTTGGTGTTGTATCCCACATCCACTTCTCCTCTATGTTGGTAGCATAACTTAGGTGCAGACAGCGGCAGTATGCTCATTGGGTCTTCATCCTTTTCCATCCATGTCAGCATGGGTACGTACTTGCCCCAAATCATCCAACATCTGTTATTGTGTTCATCAATGGTGGTAATATTTTCTCTTGTTACCATGTTGCTGCCAACCACTCCTATGTCCCATTTATCGTTCATGTATACCTTCCCCGTTATTGTTACCAGTGGTCTTTCCCAACAGCCTTGTGTACCAGGAACTTCGGTGGCGTACCAGTCACATGGTAGGTATTGTAGTGTTACTTTCTTCGTTTCTCCCTTTTCAGGACCACTTGTCATGTATCTGAAGGCTTCAGCATGCAAACTGCTCTTGTGGTAACTCAAATAAGACTTGAGGAAGTTGTTTTCGTATGGATATGTGTCTCGCGTTTTCCACACCAGTCTCACCACCGTCCCTTGAAATCGCCCTCTCGTTTGGAATAGTGCCAGGTATATTATACATCGTGCCGTCTTCATCTATTTCTGTGGCAACGAATGTTCGAGAAGCGCTCATGGCGTATGGAATCAATGAGCAGACATAGCAGCTGTCTTCTGTTGTCTGCTTACCTATTTGGGTCATGTGCTGGTACCACATGTTGTTCGAGACGTGTGCTGAGTCTGTTATGTAATTATCAATGCCTTTTTTATCTGAGTATGTGCTGCGTTTAACTCTACTTCCCTTATGTGGAGGGTTGCTAGTACCACCTGACGTAACACCTGTTGCAGCCGTGTGTAGGGGTACCTTAGGTTTGGGTGCAGCCAAAATATTGATAGCATAACTTTTCTGCCATACAGAGGCAGCCAAAAAACCAGTGATCACCAAAACCCCTATCATTTTTATTACAAAAGCTAGTCTCACCGGCATTTACTCTGACCTTGCTGCAGTCCGGCAGCTTATTCTTTCAACGTTAAAGTTGCCCGCCTGAAAATTCTCAATACGCTTGTTATTATTGTTAGTTGTCGTTATCAAGCCCTCCCTATCAGGTAGTCTTTCAGTGCCCAGGCGAAGAGCTGCTCCCACGCCAATCTAAGCGCACTGTCTCTTAGAGCAGGTAAGTGCTGGTGAAGATGGGGCATGGATTGTTCTATGGCCAAGATAAATGCAGTGTAGTAAACACGTACCCTCCTTCTTTTTAGGTACTTTGGCCTTTTTATGTGATATACAAATTGGTGTGATAGGGCTTCAGGGTAATTATCGTCTGAGGGTAGCATCTACTCCTGGGAAATGTACGCTGTTAGTTACCTATTTTCTTAGCAATACAATAACACACGGTACCTGCATGTGCGAGAAAGAAAAGAAAACATACAAGTGTTTACATGTGTATATGTGCAAAACAATGTCCTTCAATTGGGTGGTGGCTGTAGTGGGCAGGGGGTTTGTGGGCAGAGGGTTTGGGGCTCAACTGGTGGAAGTCTGTTTACTCTTTGATCTTGTGACCATGGGATGGGTGGTATGCAAATCACCAGTGTCTATTTCAGTACTTGTCTCTGGGGATTCTTGGGGGTGGCATGGTATGGAGACACTGAGGTCGTCAACTGTGGTAGACGTCTCTTTCTCCGTAGGTGACGCTGTCGCTGCTCTTCCAATGGCCCTGTCAGTGACGCTAGGGCGGGTCTGGAGTTTTCAGATCTTTACGTCGTGTAGGTGATTCCAAGCACGCTTATCCTGCAACTTTACTGCTCTCGTGGATACATCCTCTACCAGGTGGGGACCAGTGAAGCGTGGGCTGTTCCACTTTCTATTGAAATTGCGGAGTAGCACGTGGTCACCTTTAGCAATTTTGCACAGTTTTTCCTTTTCCAATTCTTTGTCCGCGTCTTCTTGTTGATAACTCTTAGACCCGCCCCGCGTGCGCTCGAGCTGTTGAGACACAAACACTACACTAGTAATCAAAGAAGACACATATTGGTACATTTCATCACCAAAAACAGTTGCAGTGTTTTCATAGTCTGTGAATGCTCTTGATGTTGGCGTTAGAGGAAGGCGCATTTGACGTCCGGTCACCACCTCGTGAGGAGTGAGGTGGTGGTCGGAGCCTGGTCTATTCCTTAGCTCAAATAGAGCTAGCGGAAGGCAATACAACCAACTCTTCTTTGTTGTTTGCTGTATCTTTGCGATTGCCTCCTTCAATAGGCCATTCAGGCGTTTGCATATACCGTTGGCCTGCGGGTGATATGCACACGCAAATTTATGCTTGATGTTCAGTAAGGATGTGATGTGCTGAAACATTTCATTAGCGAAATGCGGGCCGTTATCTGACCGCAGTACTTCGCATACTCCCCACCTGGGGAAAACCTCCCTTACCAGAAATTTAGCTGCTCTGAACACATCTGGATGTGAACAGGGTCCTGCCTCAATCCACCTGGAGAATGGGCAGACTACTACAATCATATACCTATTTCCTTGACATAGGTTGATCATGTCAACGTAATCAATATGAATGTGCAGGAAGGGTCCCTCTGGCCGGGGTATAGTACCTTTTATCACTTGCAGCGTGTGACCGGCCGTCAACTGTTGACATGTGAGGCAATTGTTGATAAAATTTGTTACATGAGAATTTAACTCGGGGCAGAACCAGTCTTCCCTACTTCGTGCTGCAATAACTTCCTTCCCTGTATGCGCTGGGTGATGGAGCTGGCTCAGGGCGGTGTTCAATAGTGCCAATGGCATCACCATCTTTCCAGTGTTACCCTGACGCCATAGTGCGTCAGTTGGCGACATTGTACATCCTCTTTTTACCCATATTTCTTTTTCTGCCATTGGCGCAGCCGCATGTAACTCCATTATCTGTGTGGCTGGGAGGTGGGTGTGCCCTTCTTTCATCAACATCTCTTTAGATATCCCCCTCCCTCTCTCTGACACTGGGGGGTTCCAGATCTCACCAAAATAAGCACCATACTTCGCATGTGCGTCTGCTGCTTCATTCCCTTTTGAGATATGATCCTCTCCATTAGTGTGTGCGGGACATTTAACCAAAGCTAGTTATTGGGGATTATTTATTACTTCAATTAACTCAGCTAATAAGAGAGCATGTTGCACTGGGGTGCCGTCAGCTCTTCTAAAACCCCTTCTCCGCCATTTTGTCAACCCCGAGTGGACAGTAGACGTGACATATGCGCTATCAGAATATATAGTAACTCTTTTGTCAAAGCTTTTCTTCAACGCCAAGATCAGTGCAACCAATTCTGCTGCTTGAGCAGAATAATGTTGTGGTAACTGTACACATTTCACCGCCACACACACTAAGTCCTCTGTCATTTTTACAACTGCTGCCCCAGTTCTCCTTATCCCATCACTCTGGTCTATTGTCTATGACCCATCAATGAACAACAGCTCTCCTCCATTTAGCGCATCCTCTTCAACTTTTCTAGTACATGAGTACATTTCAGTAGTCTGCGTACAATCATGAGCATAGTCACCTTCCTCAATGACTTCCGCTATAAACCTTGCAGGGTTAACTGTGCAGCATCGAACAATGGATAGTTTTGGTCTAGATAAGATGATCTCATAACCTGACGCCCTCTGCGTGGTTAGAGTGGACTTAGGCTTGTTCAATATTGCAAATAGTGCATGCTCCACAAATAGTGTGGTTGGGCACCCCATTGTAATAGATGATGATTTCTTTACCGCGAAGGCAGCTGCGGCGAGGCCTTGTTCACAAGGGAAATGACCTAACATAACAGTGTCCAGGTGACCGCTGTAAAATGCTACTGGCTTGTATCCCATGCTTGTTTTTTGAGCCAACACTGCTTTCATTACTGCTGAGTCGCAATGTGAAAATATAAAAAATTGTCGTTCATAATCTGGGGTGGCCAGTACCTGAGCAGTTGATATTGCGTGTTTCAATTCGTCAAAGGCCTCTTTCATTTCCATTGTCCACCCCAATTTTTTCTCCCCTTTGTTAGCTTCTCTCAATGCTTCAAGTAGGGGTCCTATGTATGAGCTGTAATCAAATACCCATGCTCTACAGTAGTTGCACAATCCCAGGAACTGCTGCAGCTCCCTCACTGTTTGTGGCAATGGCGTGTTTGATATAGCTTGTGCTCTTTGTGGTGCAATCTTTCTTCCGTGCTGGGATATCAGCTGACCAATGTATAATACCTGTTCCTGACAGTACTGTAACTTTTCTTTGTCTACCTTGTAACCCTTTTCAGCCAATATTGTCAGCATCTTCAATGAGTCCTCCCTGCACCTTTTTTCGCTTGTGCTGCAAATTATTATGTCGTCAACATATTGCAACACTGTACTTTCCAATTCAATGTTTCCCAAGTCCATCTGTATTACTCTGTTGAAAATTGAGGGTGACTCGCAGTACCCTCGTGGCAACCTGGTGTGTTTCCATTTTGTGTTTCTGTACGTTAAGCTTGTCAGAGCTTGTGAATCTGGATGCAGGGGTATTGAGAAAAAGGCATTTTTGAGGTCAATCACTGTAAATCGTGAGGCCTCTGCTGGAATTCCACACAATATTGTGGCCGGGTTTGCTGTTATGGGGTATTCTGCTTCCACTATGTTGTTCAAGGGCCTGAGGTCCTGGATGAAACGCCAAGACCCTCCTTTAGCTTTGCGCACTGGATATACGGCCGTGTTACATGGTGATTCTGATGGTACCAATATGCCATTATTTATAAGGGCCGTTATTGTTTCATATATGCCCTCATCAGCCTCTTTTGATAGTGGGTATTGCTTCACTCTAGGGAGTATTGCACCTTTTTTCAGTTTTATTCTTACTCCCCCGATACTTTTTATGCACCCCACGTCATAGGGACTAGTAGTCCACAATGATGTTGGAACTTTTGCCATATCCTCCTCAAAAAAAGGAACTGGGGTGGATGTGGGTGCTTCAAGTGCCATTGCAATTTTCTGTGCCACTTGTTTGTATGTCACTCTTAGCCATATATCTACACATCATAAATACCATTTCACCCTCTTCCTTCTCTTCTGAAAAGAGCTCCTCATCTGACACCTGGGTTAGCCTGCATCCTTCAGCTAGTGCTATCACTGCCCTCCATGCTCTTCCTTCCCAGTCTTGGGCATGTACTGTGATGTAATCAGCAGTCGCTATAATGCTCTCCATGCTCACTGAAATCACCTTTCCTTCTGGTTCATTGGCTGGTGTTTCTGGTCTGAACAGATAGGCTGTTGGCCTCCTCCAGATCTTCCCTTCTATTCCTGGCATCCATGCGAATGCCATGTCTGTTCCATACTGGAACCGTTCGCCATCTACTGGCTCGGCCCTAATCACTGTCTGCCCACAGTTTGCTTGCATAATTTGCCGTGCAGTGAGCATGTTTATTCCAGGGGTGGAACAAATTATGCCGTCCTCCGTGAAGGAGATTGTCATATTCAACCTGCTCATTATGTCTCTCCCAAGTATGTTTACTGGCGAGTCCCTTGAATATAAAAGCGGGACGGACATGTCATAATACCCTATCGATAAGGGGATGTTATCAGTAAAGGGAACCAACCCCCTAGCCCCAGAGAATCCTTGGGTGTTCATGGCCTCACCTGACATCTTAAATTTACCTTCCCTTATGTAAGACCGGGTTGCCCCAGTGTCAACAAGGAATGATAATTTTTTGTCACCTATCGTTACCTCTATGCATGGTTCCTCCGCACTATTAGGTGTTATCGACAGGATGGGACACACCAAGGACGTCTGTGGGCTGTCCTATTGTGGGTATAATGATTGACCACTTCCTGTGTAAGGGTTGTGTCCCAGGACCGTCACCCTTCCCAGTTGTGTTTGCTGTAGCTGTGTATTGGTAGAGGTTACCTTATGGTCTTGAATTTGAGTGGGCTGCTGTACTTGCTGCACTTGAGGTTGTTGTGATATCGCTACCTGTTGTTGCGGTAGTGAATATGTCTGTGGCTGTTGTTGTGTTACTAACTGTTGCTTCATATTTTCCGGTTGCAGTGCCTGCTGTTGTTGGGTGCCCTGCTGTTCCCTTGTAGGCCCTTGTTGTCCCTGTTCTCCCCATGCTGGTGTGCCGGGTCTCATTCTACATGTGCGTGACATGTGTCCTAATAATCCACAAATCCAACATACAGGTGGTTGCCTGGTCTGCCATGGGAAACTCCCTGAATTGTCCTGGTATACTGGTTGCCCAGTGGGGTAAAAACTTCTGAATCCTCCCCCTTGCTGTTGTGCGTTATAGCCGTATCCCCTCCCCCTCATCATTCCTCCCCTTCCCCGGTTGTAATTATAATATCCAGCTCCTGGTGTTGAGTATCCTCCTCCCATGTTAGTCGTGTATGGTGGGGGTGGTGGCAGCTGTTGTGCTATAATCTGTGGTGATTGTATTTTGGAGGGATCTTGTGCAGCCACTACTTGCGTGGGGTTTGGTGTCATTGTTGTAGGTGTAGTTATTAGTGCACCTTCCATCGTGTACTTGGTAAGTTTTTTCTGCACTAATTTAGCCTCTTCCGCTTTCCTATCCTCCTCTTCCTTTTGTTTCATCTTTTCTTGCCATGTCCTACAATGATGTATTATCGTCAGTTGTATTTCCGGCCAAGCCTTTGCTTCCATCCCCACTACTTTCTTCAATTGTTTCTGCACTGCTTCCGGGAGCCCCTGTATTAGTATATGATAAAATATTGCTGGTGTCTTGTCCCATTGCTCTCTAGTTTCCATACGCCACTTCTCCTGAATTTCCTGGATATAATCAACAGGATCTTCGTTTTCACGCATCTTGCGTGATGTGATTGCTCCTATGTCTGAAGTGTCTGGGTATTGTACCCTCAGTGCTTGCCATAATGCATGTCTGCAGTTTGCGAATGGCGCCCCGTCGTGTGATGTGTTTGTTATTGTGACCCCGGGGAAGCCTGCTCTCTTCCAGATGTCATCTTCTGCATCCCCCAATATTGATATTAAGAGGCCCTTTACATCTCCTACTGCCAATTTCTGTCCTGCGGTGTGTTTTTCCATTTCATATATCCATTTCCCCGCACCTCCACTTAATGATGGGAGCCTGCACTTTATATTTTCTTTGTCTGCATGCTTCCAAGGGACGTATTGTGGTCTAACCCCTCCCCTCTCCAAGAGTGGCATTAGGTTGTGTCCTATCTGACTCCCCGAGTTCCCCAGAGTCCAGTCCGTATACCCCTCCTCTTCTTCCGTGTCGTCTACATCGTCTGTTATGTCCATATTTCCCCTGCTCGTAGCTGTTTCTCCTCCATCTCTTCCCCTTCTTTTATTATTTCCTTTATCTGATGTGGGCGTGTGTACTCGTTCTTCCTGCCTGCGTCCAGGGAGATCTCTGAGCCTACCAGCGTAGAGTGTGCGTGTGTGAGGGGCGGGTGCGGGTGTAGGTGGGCATGTTGCACGGGATGATTGTGGGGTAGTGGAGCATGTTGGACGGGATGATGAGGGTGTAGCTGCACGTGTGTGCTTTTCCGCCATTCCTTGCTCTTCCCCTTCACTTCCCCCCAGTTCTTCCTTTCTTCTGCAGGCCCAGGGTGATTCCCTGTTAGTCCGGGTGATGTACAATTTATCTAAGCTTTCCCTTTCCCTATTTCTTCCTTCTTTCTCCATTCCTTCTTCTTCCTCGCTACAAAAGTCATCCAGGAGCGACAACCCCCAATCTGTCTTTTTCCCCCTAATCGTTACTGTTTTTAAATCTATTAAATCCGTTCCTCCCATGTCTTCTTTATCAATTGCTCCCCTTTGTGCTGATGTTGTTGCTACTTCTGTGTCTCTGCGTACATATCTCCTTACTTCACTCTCCCTTCTCCTATCTTCTCTTTCCCCTTCTTTTTTTTCCACTATCTCTCTACCCATTTCCTCTCTTTTCTTTATTAATTCTTCCATTACTTCACTACTCATCTTTTCCAATATCCTTTCCTCTTCTCTCTTCCTTTCCCATCTCTCTTTTTCCCGCTCTAATATGCTTTCTATCATCCTCCCTTCTTCATATTGCTTGGTCGTTTCTGATAGTATTTTCCTCTTCCATATTTCCAATTCTTTTTCTTTCTCTTCTTCTCTCTTTTCTTGTCGCGCTGTGCTGCTCGAGATACCCTTTCTGCTGTTTCCTTTACCCTTTCAACTTCTCTTTCGTTCTTCAGTTCGTTCCCTCATTTTTTCCAACTCATTCTTACTTTTTTTTCTTTCCCGTGCTCTCTCTTTCCTCCCTCTCAAGCTGCTTGATCAGGGCATTTTGCTCATTCCTTAATTCTGCTAATCGTTCCTCCAAAATCTCTTCTTTTTCTCGTAACAGCTCCTCCTTCTTTCTTTTCTCCCCTTCCCCTTTCATCTTGCTCTTACTCTCATTGTCCTCGTCCATTTTACTTACTACCTCCTTCTCTTCTCCTGTTAATGAACCTCGCAATTTTAATAATACCTGTGCAGCTACCCACTCATCGTGTCCTATTGCTGCAATTTGTTCTTCGCTATTCTTCCCCTCCCCTGCGGGCATCTTCGTATAAGTTGACCCTACCGTACTTGTCGGCTCCCCTCCCGTGTAGCCACCTGTAGCTGTATATGGTGGTGGGCTGTATGCCGGGTTCGAATACCCCTCAGCCGCCCTTAATTGTTCTCTCACTATTTCTCATAGTTCCGTTAAAGGATATAACCCCCCTTCCTCTTTCTTCACTACCTTCGCTAGGGGCATGTCGTCGTCCTGTTCCTTTTTTATTTCTTTTTCGTTTAGGTTGCTACTATTTTCTCCTCCCTCTTGTCCTTTCCCCGTGCACTGTGTGTTTTCACTCTCTTTTTCCCCGTTCTGTTCTTCCTCCTTAACCTTCTTCTCCTCCTTTGTTTCCCCCACAGTGAACATTCCGTTCGGACCTGGTCGGGACCCCTGGAACATCCTCCATAAGTTAAACACCTCCACATGGTGTGTCAATTTCTTCCCCTTGTATGTGTTATGTAGATGGGTCAATAGTGAGTGTTGGACATATGGGTCGAAACTGCCATTAGGCGGCCAGGGTATCGCCATTTTATTTTCCGTCCCCTGTGTCCATTCTATGCTGTATTTAATCAGTTTCTCCCTATGTGATGACAGTGTTTTACATATATGCTGTAGCTGGGTAGTGAGGGTGTTCCCCCACCCTCCCGATCCTGTCCCGTATGACATAGTACCACTGTGTTGTTACCTCCCTCAATATGGCAGAGGTTATCTTGCTAATAATGAACGCTATACAATTTCAGATGTTTTACCTGGCCCCGTAATTTTGGGGACTTGCGATTGTCCGCTAAAAGAAAATAGTAAAATATAGCATTTACATTTATATATTCTTTTCTCTCTTTTCTTCTTTCACCTAACACCGTTACGGCCCCCTACGGCCGAGGCGCACGTAGCCCCCTGCGGCTGCGTGCCCTGTATGACGTTCTTATACAGCCGTCCCACTTTATTTCACCCCTCCTCCTCTTTCTTCGCTTGTCATGGCCGGCGTTCTCCGTGCGCGGCCACGTCCCTCTCTTCACCTTGCCCCGATCTAATCGTTACCGTTTATCTCCGTCTCCACTCCCTTTCCATTATTCTCTTCCCCACCACTCTCCAACAATGAACAATGCCTTGTGCTCGAGATATCCTATGAAAGCCCTACTGGTGACGTCACCGACCTCTTTCAAAACTACCGGTAAGTTCTTTTCATGTTTTAAAAGTTTGAAATAAGGTTGCAATCTATCCCCGTTAACCCCACAGCTGTCCTCTTGTCACGCCTGGAACCAAGGTAATCAACAATATAATCAGACTGCGCACGCTGCGTCGCCTCGTGTGTGATACGCCCTTCGACAGGATGGCTTAACCAGCCAATTATCTTCCGTATTAGGCAACCAGCTAGCTACCGCCTACAGAGAAACGTCATCTATCTATTGAGTTTTCTGCTCGATCAATAGGGATCAATTCGTAGGAAACCGCACACACACACCCACCCTTACAGGTGGTCGCGACCTAGGCCAATCAGTGTCTACTGTCTACGAGCGGCCGCACGTGATGTTTTCGTGCTCCGCCCCCCTCTTCTTCGCAGCGTAGCGGACTGCTCTTGCACTTGTCCAGCTACCATTCACTTTACCGTCAACACAAATGTATCAAACCTTCGCCGCGCACCTTTGTAACACCTCTCACCTCCCGTATTCTATTCCTCCCCCCTCCCTCACAATTTCACATTGCTTTTTGGGTGTGGCATACTCACCAAGTTCTCTTGATGTGGGGCCCCTCGACTGCGTGCACCCCTCCAAGCGGCTCGCCACCTACCCTCGTCTGGACCACGTCTGGACACTCGCCAACCGCAGGCGGGATACTTCTCAACCGGCTCCCGAGGGCCAATATCCGGATTGCGCTGTCCGGTCTTCTCGCAGTTCCGCGATGGTCCTGTAGTCCTCAAAAAAGGGGGCAGCGGCAGAGGGGGCCGCGTCGCCGGGCCTCCTCGCAACGAGAGCACTCGGAAAAATAAAATAAAAAGCAGATCTTAAACAGATCTCAGCAGTGCCTCCAACTTGTCGGGGGGGGGGGTTTCTCCCGGGGTCGGCTGAGCCTTCCGCTGACCTCCGGGCTGTGAGGCCCCAACTCCTGCCGCGTACCCCAAAAATGAGTATGAGACACACACAAGAAGCAGGGTGGTTCTTCTGTTTGAGTAACGGCAGGGATGGGTCTAGGATCGTACGCGTCCGTCCTGACTCTCGAAATTCGTGGGGCTCGCAGGCCCCTTTTTGCCTCAGTATGACGCGCTACTTGCGTCACCTGGGAAAGTTAGCAAAAACCTATCGCCACTCTGGATTGGTTCCTCGAGTGGTAGGGTTAGTATAGCATACGTATAGAGAACGCCGTTAGTGGTTAAGGGTCAGTCAGGTGGTATACTTGGGTTGTTCCTTCTATTAGATACATGAAAATTGTTACACAAAGACCCCTAATGATTGGCTAATGTTAATGGCGTCAGTGATGAGTTCCCCATGCTCTGATTGGTCCACTCGCGAGCCCCCCAGCCTGGGACCATCGTTGTTCCCAGCTCGCGGTGTACCTGTCATTTGCAACAATATGTAACTATGTGTTTGTGCAGACAATGCGTGGATTTGCTCATATGCCTGAGAGCAGACTATTCCCACCGCTGTAGGTGTCCATTGGGTCATTTCATTGTTGCAGCCTGTGTCTCAAACGTGGGACCTAGGCGACTTCTCCCTCCTGGGTCTGGCACCCTGTCAGGTTCGGCTTGGTCACGTGAGGAGAGACCGTGGTTGAGGCAGAATTCTTCACATTTAATGTTTTATTTTCCACTGTGTGTCTGGCTTAGTTTGCAGGTGTGACCTTGGCTCCGGCTTGCGGCATGCGAGTTGCAACATAGCCCCCTTGGCTGTCAGTTCTCGCTGGGCTCATTCTGCAGGGTCATCAATTGTACTCTTGCTCGTTCAATGTTCGTGGAGGCTCTTGCTTGTGGCCTGCTTGGGCCTGGTGCATAGGTGGGGATGTTTAATGCACGGCACTTTAAGTTGCGATATCACATTGCTTCATATCCAGTATCATGTCTTTGTTGTATTTTCATCACAATGCAAGGGTTAGGAGAAGCGTCAGCAAGCATTTTAGATGAGTGCTTTGTGCGTCTTGCGTTTCTGCATTTTGAAAAACCTATGTGAAAAATAATAAAGATGCGCGTCAGTGAGTGCGTCCATCACCTACGTCATAGCACTGAATATGTTCTTCGTGTGGATTAGTGTGGGGGTGTCCAGTGCCCATGGTTGCACGGGTGTTCTGACAGTTGGCTAGGTCGTCATGGCATCTCTAACGATGTGTTTATTTACTGTTGAAAGGTTTAGTCGAGTTCATCCATGCCGCAGGTGTCGGCTTGAGCAGGGCAGGCTGGTGGGCAGGCTGATGGGCACATCCGTATGTTCCTGTACCAGGGTATTTGGTCGTCTGGTAGTTAGGCAAATTCATCTTGTGGCGGGTGTCTGGGTCGCGATCCTCTATACCAGGGGCGCGAAGAGATTGGGGGGAGTCTTTTGTCCCATTCTCCCACTTCACACCCCTTTGGGAAATACATAAATAGGGACTGTTTAGGACCTAGAGACACACACACATTCACCCATCAACTGATTTACTGGCGAAGCGCTCTGCAGGAGAACCCAGATCCAAGACTCCAGAACTCTGAAAGCAGAAGGCCCATTCCAAAGCTGAACCCTTCTCAGCTGGCCTTTAAAATCTTGCAACCTGATTTTAACCCCAGATTTCCAAGGGGCACATCAAAAATTGAACAGCCTGGCTATTCTGTTTTCTGCTTCTTACCAAGAACTCTTGCCAGAACGCAGAGATCCAAACCAGAAGAGCAGAGCTGAAACCAGATAGCTGTAAACTCCAGAACCAACCCATCATATCCAGTCCAAAGTGCCGTGCCGAGACCAGAGTGCCGTGCTGAGTGCAGAACCGGGTGCCTGAATCCTGTCTGGTGGGCTAGCAGAATTCCAGTCCAAAACCTTTGACCAGATCCTGACGGGCCTATTCCAAAACCATAGTCGTGAGTATTTGGCATAGAATTGTTCATAGCCAATCTCTTATCCTTAAGTAATCCTATCCAACCCATTTCAACATATCCAGAACTGCATTGTAGAATCTTTTTTGTCTGTTCTGAATCTTTCCCTCAGCCATATAGTCCTTTGTTAAGTCTAGTGATAATATCATCTTTGCGCTAATATATTTGCTGTAGAAAGACAAGTGTCTCGGCGGGCAAAGTCAGAGCGGAGGCGCCCTGTTCTGGTGGCTGTACCGTTGGGTATCTTGCATATTCATAGCCTCCTTAGTGCCAAGAAAATTATTGTTTTTAATATTCAAAATGGCATGTTTCATTTGGAAATATTGACTCTTTTTGAGAAAAATCGACCTCTACTAAAACCTCTTAACATCTGAACCGTACATTCTAGAAATGCAATGTAAGTGTCACATTGAAGCTAACATCCTCAGCTTTCAAACAAATCTAAAACTGCATTCCAGATCCTTGTAGTTTCTCTGTAATTGCGTTTCTCGCACGCTGAAAAGTTTGCTGCGATTCTGCATTTGGCTCAATTTCATCACATGTAAAATAGCTATTTCTTGCACTCAACCTCTGAATTTAGTTTCCTATCTGCTAGTTATCCAACCATCATTGCTAGTGTCTGCCTGGAACTATCCAAAGCGGCTCCCACTAGTTTTGAATCCCATTTAGAAAATTAAATCAATTTTTAGCATTTTTCCCATTCATTTAAAATCACATTCAAAAGCAATTGACTTGTTTTGAAATCATTCCTGTTTCTCCCTAAGATTGCTGGGGGAATTGGGATTGAAACTGCATTTGTGGAGTGTTTATTCCTGAAACCTGTTTTCTCTCCTTCCAACTCTATATTGCAAATTAGGGGGGATTGAGTAGTATCAGGGAGAAAGAGTGATTACATTGCATTTGAGTGAATTCATATCAAGTTTTATTTCTCTGCTGCATTAATTTCCTATCATTGCATTTGACTGAACCCACACAAAGTTTTATTCTATGCTACATTATTCTTCTCATCCATACTCCTATTGATTAAAGAGATTGTTGATTGTAATATCATCCAACGCTAATCATTGTATAAATATTAATAGTGTGATATCTAGATATTGTTCAAATTCATAAAAGTGATACATATATTGTTCAAATTAATTAAATTAATCTTTTAACTTTGCAAAACAACCTACTTCTTGGCTCAGTGAGACCGGGTGGGATTCAAAGAGAGGGGCGTGATATAAGGGTACATCATTCAGAAATAAAATAACTTTAGACATAAAAATATATATAATTAAGGGTTCCAGCTGGGCATCACACGCTAGGCATTGACTTAGGTGGAGTGCTGGGTTGAAACCAGTTACAAGACTGAGGGGGTGTCTGGTAGGGTTGTGTCGGAAAGGGGGGAATACTGCATCTCTCCCAAGGGCATTCCTCCTGCAGTCCCCAAGGACCCCTTGTCCAGGTGATCCTCTTGCACTGGTCCACCCCCAGGGTCTGGTTCCAAAGGCAATGGCTGTGCCCTGGCCACCTGAACAAAAGATCCTCTGGGTCTGTCAATAAGAAAACTCTTGGGTTTCTCGCAAGGGTCTGAGGTTTCGGTTACTAGGTTCTGAAATGTTAGGGTTCCCCAACTTGTTTCAATTGAGTCAAATCCCACTTTTGACACCATATGTGAGGGAGGCATGGTGTCACAAGTAGACACTGACACAAGCTGCAAGTTTCAAAGCCTTTATTTATGGTTTAGAAGAGGTTCGAAAACGTGCATCTTGCCCTATAAATAAGATGAGTATTCTCGGCCATCAAACAAAAAGAAAATGCAGTCCTAGTCAGTCCTTAGCAAAGATAAAATAGCCTATAATAATAAACCTAATGCCTGCCCTTTTTCTAATACAATAAATGTGTAAAGGGAATGTGTAATTCAAAAAGGAAAATCAATGTTCCAAAGAAAGGTCAGTATGCTGAGTAAACTCCCTTCCCCATGTTTTGTAGCACGGGGTAAGGTGACACACTTGAACCTTGCGACATACTCTGTCTTCGGACACAAGGCCTTCCAAATAAAGTCACTTGTTTATCCGCTGGACCTCTCAGCTTTCTCTCATACCAGCCCAGGTCAACTTTTATTTTTTTTTAAACTTAATTTTATTGGGGTTTTTATCAAACAGATTACAGCTTATAAAACCAAAGTTAACAATCATAACATGAAAGCAGGTATTACAGTCAAATAGAAAGCTCGGTTGAGATTCGGTTTCTTATATCAGCAAAATTCATGCATTTCGTTCCATCAACAGTTAAATCCTCTTTAGAATGTCAATAAACATTGGTCGCTCCTCTCCCATTTCCCCCCCCCCTCCCTCCCTCCATCCCTCCCTGCACCCCACAAGACTTTATAAGCTACCGCCACGGGATATATTGTCTGGCGTTTGGCGGATTGGTTGATAGGTTTGTCAGACCTTGAGGCCTACCTTGTTCGGGAGGTTATCATGATGTTTCACTACTCATGGCACTGGTCATTCGCTAGGCGTTAGTGAGCTATTCCGGGCATATATTTGTTGACAAACTCTAACTATAAGATGTCGCATAGCGTGGCTTTCCCGTGTATAGATGCCGTGATTTTTCCATGAAACACATATTAGAGGTCACATTAACCCATTCTTTTTCTGGGGGGTTACAGGGGATTTCCATTTCTTCGTCAATAGAGCCCTCGCGGCTAGTAACAGTGGTGCAGCTATTTCTGTGACCCTTCTCAATTCATCCTCGATCCTCTCAAGACCAAATAAGATCAAGTAGGGGTCCGCTGTTTGTTGGATCCCATATAGATCCTTAATCCAACCTAGCACTTAATTCCAGTATATTTTGACCTGAGGACAACCCCACCACATGTGCCAGTAATCTGCCGCGGACCCACATCCCCGCCAACACACTGGACTAGATGACTGATACATCTTGGAGAGCCTGTGCGGGTCATATTGCCACCTATTCAATAATTTAATCCAGTGCAACTTATATTGGCATGAGATCGAGGCCTTGGGTGCTGTCCTACATATCTTATCCCATGTCTCTGGGTCGATGTCTTCACCCATATCCCTTTCCCATTTTAACCTAAGCGGTTCTGTTGAGCCCTTTCTAGCTTCCATTAGTGTTTTGTACAAGGCAGATATTAACCCTTTCGTTTCCGTCCTGGAGTAGAGTATGGTTTCAAACGGGATAAGTTCCCTGCTCAGCTTTTCCCTCCATTCTGGTTTTGTCAATACACCCTTGATCTGCAGAAAGTGGAATGCAGACAGTGTGCCTATTCCGAGTGCCTCCTCTAGTTCAGGGAGTGTAATGAAGGAGTCCTTCTTTAGGAGTTGTCCCACCCTCTCCAGGCCTGCCTCATACTAAGCTTGAAACTTTTCCACATCGGGGATCTGGTCGTTCATGCCCGGTGACCAGAGGTGACTTAATGGTGATGGCATGTGGTAATCATTTCCATATCCCTACTCTCTCGCCATATGACCCATATGGTTACAAACATCGGGTGCGTCTTAGATCTTTTCAGTACCCTCCTTCTAGGGGACCATAGCCATTCAGAGATTGTTGCTGGGGACAGGTAATGATTGTCCATAGCAATCCACTGGGATGTTTTTTGGTTACGAAGATGGGGAAAAAGAATTCGTAATTGGGCTGCCTCGTAATATTTTTGGATGTCTGGGAGACCCACTCCACCCTTGTTTTTTGGTAATGGTCAAATTGGTGTCCGCAATTCTGGGCTTTTCCCTTGCCATAGGAATTTTAGTATTGCCTTCTTGACTTCTGCAAAGAATTGACGTGGCATCTGAATGGGGAGCATTTGAAAGGGGTATAAAAATCTCGGGAGACAGGTCATTTTTATCGCGTTTAAACGCCCCAACCAAGATATGGTTAGGTTATCCCATCGGGCAAGGTCTGCGTGAAATTTTTGGAGAAGCGCAGGGAAATTGGCTGCATATAAATCTTTTAGTGATCTTGTGACGTGTATACCTAAGTACTTCATTTTTTCGTGTTCAATCATAAGGCCCAGGGACTGATATCTTTCCGTGTTTGTATCCATTGATCCATGTAAGGGAATTTGTTAACCTTGAACCCGGATACTTGGCCGTATTCGTCTAAGAGGTACAAAGCCCTGGGAGTGGATACAGTGGGGTACGTCGCATGAAGGAGTAGGTCATCGGCATATAGCGCTACTTTGAATTCCTCGTCCCCCAGACACATGCCTGTTACCTGAGTATCCTGTTCCATTTTTTGGGCCAGGCGTTCTACGGAGAGGGCGGAAAGGATGGCCGATAGGGGGCATCCCTGCCGGGTACCACGTTCCAGCTCAAACCATCTCGAGTATTCCCCATTGACAGACACTGAGGCTTTTGGAGCGGTGTAGACTGCTTTTATCGCCCTTCTAAATTTCGGTCCTATTCCCACAGCCCGAAGGACTGTGCAAGGAAGCCCCATTCCACTCTGTCGCAGGCTTTTTCAGCATCAATGGAGAGTAAGGCGGGATCGTTGCACATAGTTTTGGAGGCTTCGACCAAATTGAGAGTCTTTCTCATGGTGTCTGCACTCTGCCGTCCAATTATGAACCCCACCTGGTCGGGATGGACGAGGTGGGGCATGTGGACCTCTAGCCTGGCCGCCAGGACTCTTGTTTATAGTTTGGCATCAAGGTTGAGCAAGGATACGGGGCGGTATGATCCGCAACCTTTGGGGTCTCTGCCTTCCTTGGGAATTACTGATATGAGTGCTCAGGCGAAGTAGTCGGGGACAATCCCTGTGTCAAGGATTTCATTAAATAGGGTGGTCAGGAATGGAGCTAGGAGGGTACAAAAGGTTTTATAGAAGCCGGCAGTGAATCCATCCTTGCCGGGGGATTTGCCCAGTGTAAGTCGTTTGATCGCCTTGTGTAATTCGTCTTCAGTTATGGGGGATTGAAGATGGGGTGAGTCAGCGCTTGCAACTTTTGGAAGAGCAATGCTAGCGAGGTAATTGTCTATCTCTTGTGAGTGTGGGTCTACTTCTGAAGTGTATAGGGACTCGTAGAAATTTTCGAACAATTCTGGGAAGGGGGCATAGGGTGTGCCTGGTCGAGGGTTGGATCTGTGATCTCTTTCACCCTACGTTCTGCCCGTTGCATCCTGAGTCTAGCCGCTAGCAGCGCATCAGCCTTATCTCCCTTTTCATAAAATTTCTGCTTCAATAGATGTAGCCTACGTGCTATCTGACCATGCTCTAGGTGGCGGAGTTCTTCCCGTTTTTCCTGGCCTCTTGGATCTTATCGGGGTCCATGGTGGCCCCCACCCTAGCTTTTCTATCAAGACGACATATTTCTCTCCGGAGCTTATTCTCAATAAGGGTTCTTTCCCTTGTCTTCCGTACCCCCTCCCGTATGAGGATCCCCCTCCAGGTTGCTTTGGCCGCCTCCCACACACTCTGTTTAGAGACCTCCCCGGTATCGTTGGCTTTAAAGTATTCTTTGATCTCTGTTTCGAGTTCCTCTTTGAAGACAGGGTCTCTCCACAGGGCCTCATTACATATCCACTTCCCGCCCTTAACTGGTAGATGTTCCCACTGTATATCAACTGTGACCATGCCGTAGTCGGACCACAATATTGGGGTAATCCCTGAATGTGAGGTGGTGTTGCTCAGTTCTCCTGAAAGGTAGATGTAATCTATTCAGGTGAATGTACTGTGTGGGGGGTGAATAAAAGGTATACCCTCTTTCATCAGGATGCATCATCCTCAGTGTGTCTACTAGCGCATAGACTTGCATCATGTTTGCAAAATCACTGCGTTCTCCTCTCACAGAAACATCGACGTCTGGGCGTCCCGCTTTCCGGTCTAAGTCGTGATCTGCCCATAGGTTGAAGTCCCCACCTAGTATGATCTGGCCGGTGGCCTCCAACATTATTTTGGGGACAGTTTTAGAGAGGAATCGGAGCTGTCCTACATTGGGAGAGTAGATTGTGGCAATCGTTACATCCACCCTCCAAATAGTCCCCACAACTAGCAAAGCTCGCCCTTCCGCATCTGACCAGGTTTTGGAGACAAGGAAATCAAGTCCCTTTCTGATAAGGATTCCCACTCCCCCTCTTGGCAATGCCCCCGAGCCCCAAAACTCCATGCCGAAACGTTTCCCCAGGATAGACGTCTCCTCCCCCTTCATATACTTTGTTTCTTGTAAGAGTAGGATATCAATGTTAGCCCTTCGGAATTCCCCTAGCACTAACAACTTCTTAGTAGGTAAGTTAAGGCCTTTAACATTAAAGGAGAGTTCCGGGACTTTTTTTTTATTGTCCCTACGGTTCGGCCATGTGTTTTTAAGCATAACTCGGTAGATCGTGGAAAACTTTCCTATGGACCTTACCCGACTTTTCGTCCATTAACGCACTCGAAATCAGCCGCCATTTTATGATAATCCTATCACTTGCCGCATCGCCCTGGCTCACCTGCTTTTGCGGCACTAAATCAAATCCCCCGCCCCTGAGCCTGACATCAGCAGACGCGTACCGCCCATTTCCCAACGCCAAAGCACGTTTCGTGTCAACAATCGCTGCGCCTCAGCTAATGACGTGTCGCCATGGAAATGGCAGGACGCCTCTTTCCTCAATAAGTATAAACACACCGTTTCACAACACACAGCAGCAGATTTTCGATTCCATTCTTCTCTCTGTGCTACTTTGAGTATTCTGTGACTCGTTTCTGTGCTCTGGTCAGCTACCTTCGCCGCTTCTCGGCCTTGTGAACACCTGTACCATCTCTGTAAATTATTTTACTTTCTTTACCACACAATGGCTACAATAATGCCGTATATGTACGAGCCCGAGTACACCGAGGAAGAACTACTGGAAAGGCAAGCACGCGAAAACGATGGGGATTCGGACGGCAGTTGGGAGGACCAGTCAACGGATGAAGAGCCTGGACCATGTCGCATGGACGGCGTCTCCACCTGGTGCACGTGCAATCGGTGCGAGCCAATGCCAACTGAGGAGGAGAACTGCTGCTGCCGTGAAAATTCCGGGTGCTTGGCCTACATTTCGGAAGGCGAGCCAAGTCCGCAATGCATCACCGAGCTGCCAGAGTTCAGGGAAGCCTGCCTCTCACGGACAGTGTTGAGGATGATGATGGTGCTTATGCACGAACTTTGCGGCACTGTTCGTCCGCGTAATCCGAGTAACGAGTAAGTATACTCTGGTTGTGATGTCAGTGATGCCACTACTATTTCATGGTCGTCTCCCACATATAAAACTACATCTACATATCATTCGAATGCATGTAAATTGGTTCCATGTTGTGCATTTTCTAGATAGAATTTTTTTCAAAGCAGAATGACATTTTTGTACCTGAATCGACAGTGATAAGAAAGTTGTCATTTTAATACAGTTTGCATCTTTCATTTTCACAGGTGGTACAGGCTGGTGGCCTATCGTTGCTTCACTTGGTGGCTTCACGGGAGGCTCGGACAACGCGTTCGGAGAGTAATACCTGCCTGTGCGGTACTTGCCATTAGACAACATTTCCCCAGCGACAGTGGACAATACCGCGGCTTTTCCCGGGATGTGCTGCAACCGCAACTTTACAATGTGTAATGTTTATTATTTATGTTCAATTGAAATTAAGATCTAAAATAAAACCCAACATATATTTTAACAATGGTTGTTTTGATTTTTTAAATGAATCTAGTGTGTCTCCATTGAATAGTCTTCCTGTGCCTTGTCTTGTCACACAACATGTCTCCGGCCAGCATCCTCCCTCACGCTGGCCGCCCACCTTCAATCCACATAACCGTTGAACCCATATGCAGCAGACATACATATGTTATTTTGCGGGTTGGCATCAAGCCTCCCGGCCTTGCCTCCTCCCCCAAAAATACTTACCACACCACTTTGTTCAGGGTCTCCAGGGTGAACTGCACCCATATATTCTCCTGGGAGGCTGAGGTATTTATAAACTCACCCCCCTGCCTTCCATGTACTAGATCCTGCAGCCTGCCTCTTACATGCAGTTAGATGGCCTCTCCTTGGTGAGGCCCTACGGCAAATGAGTCTTGTCTGCACGACCACCGCCCCAATCCACCCCCCGCCCTATCAAAGGCAGTTCGCACTGGGGTACTTGTGCTGGCAAGTGGAGCTGTCAGGGAGCGATAAAGGCCAAGAGGTGCCAAAGACCATGTACACTTCAAAGTGGTCTATAGAGCATGGGTTGTTGTTCCCATGTCTACCGCCAGACCCCGTGTCTCCTGCCAAGCATCTCCCCTCACGCTGGACGGCCCCCTGCAATCCACATAAGTGTGTCTCCATTCACGAGTCTTCCTGTGTCTTGTCTGCACGACCACCGCCCCAATCCACCCCCCGCCCTATCAAAGGCAGTTCGCACCGGGGTACTTGTGCCGGCAAGTGGAGCTGTCAGGGAGCGATAAAGGCCAAGAGGTGCCAAAGACCATGTACACTTCAAAGTGGTCTATAGAGCATGGGTTGTTGTTCCCATGTCTACCGCCAGACCCCGTGTCTCCTGCCAAGCATCTCCCCTCACGCTGGACGGCCCCCTGCAATCCACATAAGTGTGTCTCCATTCACGAGTCTTCCTGTGTCTTGTCTGCACGACCACCGCCCCAATCCACCCCCCGCCCTATCAAAGGCAGTTCGCACCGGGGTACTTGTGCCGGCAAGTGGAGCTGTCAGGGAGCGATAAAGGCCAAGAGGTGCCAAAGACCATGTACACTTCAAAGTGGTCTATAGAGCATGGGTTGTTGTTCCCATGTCTACCGCCAGACCCCGTGTCTCCTGCCAAGCATCTCCCCTCACGCTGGACGGCCCCCTGCAATCCACATAAGTGTGTCTCCATTCACGAGTCTTCCTGTGTCTTGTCTGCACGACCACCGCCCCAATCCACCCCCCGCCCTATCAAAGGCAGTTCGCACCGGGGTACTTGTGCCGGCAAGTGGAGCTGTCAGGGAGCGATAAAGGCCAAGAGGTGCCAAAGACCATGTACACTTCAAAGTGGTCTATAGAGCATGGGTTGTTGTTCCCATGTCTACCGCCAGACCCCGTGTCTCCTGCCAAGCATCTCCCCTCACGCGGGACGCCCCCCTGCAAACCGCATAATGCCACGACATATACACGTCATTCATTCACAAACACACCCCTGTTTCGAATTCTTTATAACCCACTTCATATTTCTAATGAGAACTTCTTTGCGCTTTGCTAGTCAACCCGTGAAGGTGCTGGTTATCTGCTCTTCGTCTCTGTGAACTTCCGTGACCACTTTGAGCAAACTCATCAGTTTGCAACCTGTGAACTGCTCCCTGTTCTACGACAAGAAACTACTCTGATCCCTGCATCTAACTGTTTGCTCGTCAAGGTAAGGCCATGTACCATACTCATTTTGCGTCCAATTTCTTTTCGTTCAAGACAGTACATGCAAGGAACTAGTCACATGTTCTGAGTTTAGTCAAATTATTTTTGTATTTTTTTAAAGTTATTCAAATACTTATCCGCATGTGAATAACGTGTATAGTTCCAAGAACCAAAACATACCTTGCATTGAACCTTTTATGTATTTAATTTTTTAACACATTGGTATTCATAGAGAATTGTTGATCTTTACTTTTCAGAACTTTCCACAATGCCTGCCTGTTCCATTGGCGGTTGTCCTTCGAAGACCCATAATAAATCTGAAGGTAGTATAATGCATGTTTTCCCTAAGACAATAGATCAGATAAGAGAATGGGTCCGATATTGCGGATATCCACCCTCTGAGCTTGAAAGTAGAGTCCTAGAAGTCTTTGCGGACAAGAGGGGTGATCGATACCGCATCTGCAGCAGGCACTTTACCTCTGACATGTACTCCACATCATTGCTAATAAAGAAGAACACATTGTATTTTGACCTTGACAGGCCTGGACCACGTAAGAAACGATAATGAATATAATTTCAGAAACGAAAGCCATTTCATGTTCGTTCATTAGAAGAAATAACGTCGGCATAGAAGGAGTGGTATTTCGGGGCTGCCCTACGCACAGACGCAATGGAAAATGCAAATATAATGTAAGTAACTCTTTAGATGAGTTTATACCGCAATTTAATTACTATACAGTTGCTTTAAAGACGGGTTAAGTTGTACTTGTTCGTTCTATGTGGCATGTTGTTTTGTACCGCGCACTATCTTGGGGAGAACCGTCTACTTGGCCCCCTTCCCGCCCCTACCTGCAAGGCTAAAAACCTCGGGGTCATCTTCGACTCCACACTCTCCTTCTCTCCTCATATATCTGACGTCTCTAAGAAGTCACACTACCAGCTGCACCTCCTCAGAGGTATTCTTCCCTTCCTCTCCTTCCCCCAGAAGCTCACTGTCTCCCGAGCCCTGGTTCTCTCTAGGCTGGACTACTGTAACAGCCTCTATCTTAATCTGCCTGCCTCCACTCTCCGCCCTCTGCAACTTATCCAGAACAGAACTGCGAGACTTGTCCTTGGCCTCAAGCGGGCCCTTTTTATTTATTATTTATTATTTATTATTTTATTACGCTACTTACCTTGTACTGCACTTCCCCCCCACCTCCTCTCCTTGCACTTTCTCCTTTTCCCCTTACCTCTGCACTTGCGCGATCTGAATGACACCTGGCCTAGTAGGATCGTTTGTCTGTCTTCCCCTTGTTCCACTCCCTCCCTGCCTCGTCGCGCCTTGAAACACTTGTGTATAGGCGCGTTACAAATACCATATCATATCATATCATACTTTTACGGAAGCACCTCAAAACCTTTGCTTCTGCTTTCTCTCTCCCTCTCCCCTGCTACAACTGGTCCACTGTCTGCGATCTCGGTCCTGGGCCCTTCCACTCTCCACCTGCACTCCCTGTCAACCCCTGCACTGGGGGACTGTCTCAGTATCCTACAGCCCCCCTTGACGTTTAAAACCCAGTTGCACTGTCCTAGCTATGAAATAATTTCCAGACCTAATATATAAAATGAATAATTTTAATAAAGATCTGATGGTGAGACTAATTTCCTTTTTTTATGTTTTTCAAATAGATACATCGTCCATTATTGTCTGTGTCACGAGTACCAGACACCGGCGGATGGGTTTTTTAACCGCCAGTTGCTTCTCCGCGTGAACAACGTTAGCACCCTGACCATTTTGTGGGACGATCGCCAAGTACAAGTATGCCCTTACGCGGTACTAACGGCTAGATGCAACATACAGACCGTTGTGGTGCCCTAGTGCCTCGTTGTTGGAATAGCCATGCGATTATCAGTGCGACCGAAGAGCTTATTTTATCGTAAACCAACACCATGTCTACTGCACACGAACATCGCTTGCCTCAAGACGAAATATTTTGGATCGAGAGCAAATAAAAATTCATTTATCTAAGACCCTGTGTACAGCAAAGGAACATCGTGTGCCTCGAAACGAACTTTTCGGAACGTGAACAAATAAAAATGCAAATCGCTGAATATTCTCAAAACATTTGATGTCAAATAAATGTACTTTGCCAAATGTACAATCTTGCCGTTTGCTTTTAAACCACTGTTTCATATTCCGAATTGTGGCGCTGTATTGTGAGATGATCTAAGACCCTGTGTACAGCAAAGGAACATCGTGTGCCTCGAAACAAACTTTTTGGAACATGTGGAAATAAAAATGCTAATCGCTGAATATTCTCAAAACATTTGATGTCAAATAAATGTACTTTACCAAATTTACAATCTTGCGGTTTAATTTAAAAGTACAGTTTCATATTCCCAATTGTGGCGCGCTGTGTTGTTTGAGCTCATCTGTGTTGATTTCCTGGTTCTGTGTGGAGTCGCGTAGAAGACGCCTGGGCGCGTTTGCCTACGCAGCTCAGTCACGTCACGGATAGAGGCGGGGAATATGAATGTTTTGATCAAGTCTGTTTCAGGGGCGGGGGATTTGATTTAGTGCCGCAAAAGCAGGTGAGCCAGGGCGATGCGGCAAGTGATAGGATTATCATAAAATGGCGGCTGATTTCGAGTGCGTTAATGGACGAAAAGTCGGGTAAGGTCCATAGGAAAGTTTTCCACGATCTACCGAGTTATGCTTAAAAACACATGGCCGAACCGTAGGGACAATAAAAAAAAAGTCCCGGAACTCTCCTTTAAGCGTCCTGACTTTCAAGGTGCCTCGTATGCTTGCATCAGAAGTGGCCATCAGTATATGACAATGCGATATTCACAATAATGGATCGCCATATCTTGTGTTCCGTACCCTCAACCAATCTTACTGTCTTTCCCATCCCAGCAGCAAGTAAAAGTTTTGTAATAGTTATACCCTCCCCCTTGTCTTGCAGATCCCTCCCTCTTCCCCCCCACGCACCCTCCCCCACCTTCACACGTTGGCATCCGAGCAGGTCCAGTTAGATTCACTGAACTAGCAGCGAACCACCAATAGGGACCATTGTTGCGCGGTCCTTTAATTAACAATAAACACCACATAAATCTGAGCCTTTCACCCCAACTTGCAACCATCGAAAATAACTTTAGTGTTGGGCCGAAAGCAGCCCTTATCTCAAACATACTCATAGTGTCAAAGTAGATGCCGCTGATCTAGTTCACTTGTCCCCCTTTGGGGAGCTGTTACCTCCAATCTCGCCCTTTGTTTTTTGGAATGTTTCCATCCTCCCTTCGTTCACGGGGATCTACAAGATTGGATATGCAGGCCTTTATTTCCCTCTCTGACTGTAGTCTGATTCTCGTGCCATTGTGTTCAAAAGAGAGCGGGAAGGGGTATCTCCACCGATATCGGGTATCCCGCTCTTTCAACCATTTTGTCAGGGGGCCACACATCCTTCTCAGCGCCAATGTCATGGCAGATAGGTCTTGATATATGGTGACCTGGGCACCGTTGAGAGTGATCATGCCTCCACGCCTTGCCTTCTCGAGAATCTTTGCTTTGTCCTGGTATCTGTGGAAGCGAGCGAGAACCGATCTCGGGCCTCCAGGTGGGCCACCTGTTCTGTGGATCCGTTCTGTTCTTGGTTCATCAATCTCATCATCTGCCGCCAAGATTTTGATGATATCATGAAGTGTTGCTTTCAGGCTCTCCTCTGTCTCCCCATCCTGTTCTGGGGTCCCAAAAAAACGTAGATGGTACCGCCTCTCCCGATTTTCCAAATCATCCATCTTAATCCTGTATTCTTCTTCCCTCTGTTCGAGATCCGTGATCCTGTGTTCGAGTAGTGTTTCCAAAGTATCTATGGAGGCTTGACTGTTTTCTACCCCCTCCAACCTGTCCTCAATCTTATCTATGCGTTGGGTGATTTTGTCAATCTTGCCGCCTATGTTGGCCCCCATATTCTTTATCTCCGTCAGGAGGGCCGCTATGTCACCTTTCGTGACTGCTGTCTCTCCGTGTGCCACGGGTTCTGTCGCCATCTTGGGGGTGATGAGTGTGTGGGTGGAGGGAGCGTAAGCGTAACTAGCCAGTTTTATTTTGGCCTCCATATACTTGGGTGCCACACCTCAATGTCTCTGGTTCGTGCAGGCGAGGGTAGGATGTGAGGGCTTGCCCCTCCGACTGCACTGCGACCCCACACAGTTCTTAGTCGTCTGTTAGCGGTGATGTGCTCACCCTGCAGGAGGGACAAGTTGGCAACACGCTCCAGCAGATAACCTTCGGAATATGCAGGGTCCCTGGTGTAGGGGCCAGGATGGAAGGTGTCTCCTTGGACTCAATTCCAATCAATACCAGGAATCTGAGGAGGCACACGCCCCTGTTTCAGGGGCCCTACCCTCAGTCCAAAGGATCCTTGCCCTATGCATTAGGAGGAGCAGATGATCTGCAGGGCTCTGGAGGCTATGTGTCCATAAGGAGAGGGGGCCGGTAGAAGACTGTACGTTGTTGGAGAAGCACGGGGCGAGGTGAATCCCATTTTGCATGTGGTAACATGCATTGTAGGTGTTCAGAGAAGTTATGGTAGCCCTGTAGCACGCCTCCTGTTGTTAGAGGCCCAAGAGTAGGGGTCTTCGCGGGAACGTCGTCTTGCCACTATCCTAGTGGTTGCCCACTTGTCTGTCGCATCTATGGGCTGTTACCCTTGTTGGGGTTTCAAGAGGGAGAGGCAGCAGGCTCCTAGGTCAAGCCCTCTATCTGATGGCTTAAACTGAGGGGACCGGACCCCGCAGGCCAAGCTTTTCGGGTGGGCGGAGGACCTGCAGTCAGGTGTCTATCCGCTGCGGTGCGCAGTGCTCCTTGGGCGGAGGCTCCTTAAACCGTGGGGGCCTTGCTTCGGCTCTGCGCCGCATCCATGTATGTCAGGACACGCATCCAGGATGCGCAGGACGCCTGTCGTAGAGGCACGCGAATATATGGGCCCAGTTAGTCCCTTTGAGGGAAGGGGCCCTGCACATAAGCTGCGGCACTCCGATGTACCGCGGTCGCAGAGGACAGTGTGGGCTGCGTATAGTGGAAGGCATAGCTTATCTCTCGGCGGGGCCTTCCTTATTTTCCGATGATCCGCGGGCCGGGGGGCGTGACTGGGGGGTCCACACCGTGGATCGTTTGGGGGCACCTCAGGGGAGTAGCTCTGAGGGCCGAGGGGAGGCTCGCTGGTAAGCGCCTCACAGGGTTTGCGACGCTCTCCCGCTGGGCCTGCTCGCTGGTCCGGCCAGATTGCTTTCGGTTTCGTGCCGTCTCCGGCGAAGAACTTCACTCGAAGTTTACTTGGGCTTCACGGGTCCAATTTCGATCGTTTTTTTTCCAGGATGGTGCAGGTGTATTGCGATGCACGATTCTCTGCTGTTTTCACCGTGGGGAGGTCGCGGGGTGGGGTCTCAGGTCACCTCGCAGACCTACGGGGACGGAGCTCACACAGAGGAGGACATCATCCCCCTGGTGGCCGATCCCAGGTCAACTTTTAGCTTGTAATCCAGTTCAACAAAAGTTTGTTTCCTTCTGGTTACCATTATTCAGTACAGGTTTCCCTCCGCTGGGCTAAAACCTTTCAATCGCAATTTGTGGGGGTTCCCTTCCCCAAGCTTCAATCACACCTTCATAGGCTTCCCTCTGTCTGGCTCAAGCCTCCTTTCGCTTTCCTCCAGCTATTCGAAGACTTTCGAAACTGCGAGGCTTTTGCTTTTACGTTGGCATGACCACTTCAACCTTCTTGTCTCAAAGATCACTTTTTCTCTCCTAAAACCAAGGCCTCTTGATAAATGTAGTTTCGAGCACAGTGCTTATTTCAAAGTTCAAAGATATCTTTCACATCCAGGTTTCCCTCTGGCGTGATCAAACGTTACAACAGTTCAAATCTTGTATCTCAGTTGTGTTGTCTTCCCGGCGCTTCTATGGCATCAGCCATTTCACAGAGACTTTCGATTGGGTAATCTTTCGCCAGACAGCTCTGTTACTTTGTATCTTTAATTTACAGTTCTTTACAATGCTTTGCTTTCTCTACCGTCTTATCGGCACACGTGCAACCTTCATTCATCAGATACTGTTGCTGTCACGTTTCATTTAACAGAGACTGGACTTTCATTGCTTTCATCAACTCACTGGCTGTGTTAATTCTGTTTCGTCTTTCACGGCTTTGATCCTGAAGTGAAGGCTGATACCACAACTGCTGCTGCACCTCCCCAACTGTGCCCTTCACCCAGGAGGGGGGCTGGTATCCTTGAAACACAAAAGATGTTTGTCTCTTCTCTCTGGCTGGGCTTTCTTGTGCAACTTTCAAGTCCCTTTGGAGGTAACGATCTCTCGCGGGGGTGTCCAAGGTTTCTCTGTACTTCAGTTCCGCCCCTCAGCCTGTCACTCTGCCCCGCCTGGTTCACCATTGCCCTGGAAAAACTGCTCCTTCTTGTGCATAGCCTTGCTCCGAGTGTCTCAGTGCTCCACCTTTTAACCATGTGGGGAGAGCTAATAGGTACCAGGTGTATTTAAGTAAGATCAAGTGGCTTACCCTGCCTGATCTTATTAGTGGGGCATGTCCAATGTATTGTATGGGTGGTACTCCTTGTAGTCTCAGACCTCCTCTTCCTCGGCTCAGTGTTTGTGTAGGAAAGGGGGATCCGGGAAGTTGGAATATCCTATAAAATCGGATGGGACAAAGGTATTTGACATGTCTCACCATCAGGCTTTCCTCCCCCACTCTTTGGGTTTTCGAGCGGCTGCTCTCGTCCCTTGGTCTGTCACTCTGCTCCGCAGGTTTGCCTTCACCTGGGAAGTTCTGCTCGTACTCGTGTTCCGTCTTGCTCTGAGTGTGTCTCAAGGTTCTGCCTTTTATTCGTGTGAGGACAGCTAATTGGTATCAGGTGTATGCACTTAGAGTCAAATGCCTGACTTTGCCTGGCCCGATTAGTGGGACATGTCCATTACGATGTGTGAAAGTTAGTGTTGTTACTCTGTCACCCTCTTCCTTGGCCCAGGGTTTGTGTAAAAAAGGGGGCGGGGGAGTTGAGACCTTGGAGAATCCTATAAAATGGGATGGGACAGATAAACAAAATAGGGGAGAATACCACGTCTCACCATCAGCTGCCTCACCCCCACTCCCCGAAGAGCCCTCACCCAGGTGATCCTCCTGCACTGGTCCACCCCCAGGGTCTGGATCCAAAGGTGATGGCCGTGCCCTGGCCACCTGAGTAAGGGTCTAAGCAGTGAAACGCCCTCTGGTTTTTCACAGATGTGAGTGCGTGAATTACTGCTTGCTATTCGCCAGATTGCCCTGCTTTATTTTATGCTGATAGTAAAGTAGTACTCTGCCATATTCTTTAAGTCTGTCTCGTTATGTGCTAGATGGAATTACCAATAATGATCTCGGACCCAAATGAGACGATCCCAGGAGCTAGAGCACATTTTGGTAGCAGTGTTGGTCTAATCTACATATGCCCAGATCTAGACTCTTGGACTCCGCCATTAGCCAGAAGACCATGGAGCTTCCTGTGGAGATCTGTGCGCAATTCAGAAGAATCGGTCGACAGATGCCCCTTTGATGAAATTCCTATCTGGACTGAAGTCGATCTGGTCGATCGGGGATGAGTCAATGCCAAGTGACACGAGGTGAGCCACATATGTAAGTAGAATATCGAAGGTGGCAAACATAGGGGGAGGGGAGGGACTTATTACAAATATATGTATAAAAGTCACTGGATTGTTGGGGATAATAAAGGAGAGAAACAGATGTTTCGATTCCCAGTTCAAACAGGGGCAGAAGGGTATGCACTAAAACTCTAGAAAGGGGTATTATTTAAGGATTTCTGAGGCAAGGCCTTGAAGAAGAGTATCAAACTCCAAAATGGAGCAAAAAGTGAGTTGAGATACATTTACATGAGCTAGTAAAGGAAGGCGTACGTAGAACATTTTAAAGTGCACATGTGTATGGGGTTATAAATATGTCGGTATAAAACTTTTATTGTCTCTAGATTAGGGGATATTCTACAATAGTAAAAAATTAAGGTGACTATCAGATTTTCAAATCAATAGATGGACGTCAATCAGGAGAGTAAAAATCAAAGTAGAATAATAAAGAAAGAAGAGACTTATAAAATATCAATAATAAAAACAAAATGGTTAAAATTGATAGAAAGTGTAAACGAAGGAAGAAAAAGAGCATCATTGCATAGATTATTTAAGTGGTTAAAAATGTTTTTTGTTAATAAGCTGTGATTGATGGTGCATGCTCAAATATATCAGTGTGGTATACTTGATAAAATGAAAAGAGAATAAAAGATCTGGTAAGTACTGACAGTCAAGATCAACTTGTCATCATGAGGGATACTCCTCTTCTACACCAATGTAGGACACTGTCGAGATACACACCCAAGATAAGACAATATCACCCAGAGTGGGTCAGAGGCACGACTAATTAAACACTCATGCCGTGGCCTCTGGAGGGTTCGTTTTTCAAAAATAGTATTGCGACAATTGACAATCTATTTGCATGCTACATACATACAAGGCTAAGAAGTTACAGAATTGTAGAAAATGTATCGGAGTGAGAAAGAAGATCCACCTGAGAAGGAATGGATGCTTAATCAGCATAAGGAGAAGGATATAATGCCTTTGGCTTCTCTTTCCACCCAGGAAAAAATTCCTCTGCACACACAACATGACATCATAGAGCTATAAATTGAATCTGACAAGAGCAGAGTGACGTTATGGAGGAGAGATACTGAGACTCACTGAAACCATATGCAAATACTCAAAGAATAAAGATGTAACTGAAGTAAAGCATATCATGGCTAGAGCGGCCATGATGGAAAGATGGACGTCAGACTCGTATTAAAACCATTCAGGCAACCTCAAAGACAGATCAGGGCTGCAGAGTAAGGAGACTATGGAAAAACAGCTTTGTGTGAGGAATAAAGAGGAGCCTATTGGCATGGAATCAAGGATGCTATTTCAAGGAAAAATTGCAGGGCACAAGGGGAGTCAAAAGGATAACCCATGTATGTAAGACATATTTCTCCTAGATAAAGCAAAAGAGAAAACATCTGCAAGAGCCAAGTAATAGACAATTAAAGATGCGCAAAACCTGTGTAAGATTGAGTGAGCAAGTCTCTAGAGGCTGAGAAGTGTAATGACACCCAGCACAGTTGAATCAAGTAGCAGTAAATATAAGGTTGAGATGGACACATTTGTGGTTTCCTCACACACGATTCAGAAGTTGTAAACAAGGGCTATTCATTGATTCCAAACAAAGATGATTGTGTGCCTACACTCCCATTAATGTCCTAGAACAGAGAGCAGGCTTCAAGGTCAACTACAAAGGTGAAGCCTTGGCTTCGGGACTGACCGATGAGTGACGATGGACTAATTGGGAAAGTGGGGAGTAGTCTGATGTTGCTTGCGGGACCTGAGTTTCATTTCACTTATGTGCTGCTAACGAGCCGAAAGTCCAAGAATGGGAAAACATGCCAACCAATCAGAGGATCTATGTAGCAACATGCTATACAATGTTGCAGAGACCAACCCGCTGCCATCTGTTCCACTATAATCACTATTATATGTCTTTAGATGAAGTTTGAGGCGTGCCCACTAGATGAGGGGCAGCCAATGAAGTTATTAACACTTATGTATACTATAGGTACATATGTTCCCCTAACCAATCCCTCCCTTCAGTAGGTTTTAGTTTGCCAAATAGGATGATGTCATAAATGACGCACATCGAGGTATAAAATCTTTGTGTAATCAGATTTGTGTGTGAGTGCGTGAATTATTGACTGCTATTCGCCAGATTGCACTACTTTATTTTGGCTGATAATAAAGGAGTACTTTGCCATATTCTTTGAGTCTGTCTGGTTATTTGGGCCCCGAGATCCTTATTGGCAATTCCATCTAGAACATGAGAGGCTTCAAGGTGCTAGAGCATACTTGATGTTAGTGAAAGTGTTCAAAACCAAAAGTATGAAAATGTCTCCAATTAAAATGTTCTCCAATGAAAAGATCCTTGGTTCGAGAGGGTGATCCCCTTGCCCTGGATTCTTTAAATAGGATGGCAAAAATGTCTCTTCAGATAACAGTTCCTTCTCGCCTTCACCGGACTCACAAAGTTCTTGTTTTAAACCAATAAGTTGTATAAGTCTTTCTGTAGTACTAGTGTAACTTTGCAGATCACCTGGTACACTCCCCTGCCAGGAATCCTGATACAATTTCAGCTGCTTGGTATACTCGCCTGCCAGGACATTTCTTATGGGTTTTCAGTTCACCTGGTATACTCTCCTGCCATGAATCTTCATACAATTTTTGCTGCCTGGTATACTTGCCTGCCAGGGCTTCTCTTATGTGTTTCACAGTTCTTTGGCTATACCACAATAGCATATATCGTGAGGTGCTTGGTATATCTGTGGTAACATTTGCTTAAACTTCTCCAACACATTGGCATCTCATGCATCTGTATTTGATTGGGGTTTGGCTTTTGTACTTTGCTTTGTCTGCATTCAAACATTCTTCAGGTATTGTCTGTATCAGCAATTTCATACCAGTCAAACATGTGTTGGCGAACTTGTCGAAATGACCTGGGTCCCCAGCTGCTTTTGGCAGACCCGCCGGTTCCTTCCATCGTCTCCTACCCTGCTCACACCCCTGCATTGCGGTTTCTTCATCTGCTCTCCACTTTGGAGTGTGTGGACATTCCTCCAGCATCCTGTGTGGCTCCTCAGTGACACGTCAGCTTGTCTTGTTTTCTCAGGCAGGAGAACGTTGCCTCTTCGAGCGGCCCAACATCCAGGAGCTCCTGCGTGGCTCCTGGTGTCTCCACGGGCCTTCTTGTTCACTTGCTGCATTTCTCCTCCTGCCCAGATGGTCTTCTCCATTCCACCACAACTGTCCGTGTGCCTCACGTTCGGGAGTCTCGGCATAGGGTCCAATGTCCTCTCCTGCACTGCTCGATCCAATAGTGCGGTTGCCATCTTTAAATGTCCTGTGCACTGAAGACTTGGAAAAACAACCAGCCTGCACGTTGTACTTCGCGCTGCTGTGATTTTGAACAAACTCTCTCCTCGTCCTCGTCTCAGTACCCGAGTGGTTATAGGAGTTGGAGTCGATGGATTTCATTGAATTTTTAACTCTCAGATGGTTTTTCTCAGAGGTTTCACATAAAGATACTATAGTAACAAAAGGTGTTGTGTGTGAGTTGTGGGTGTTTGGGGTCAAAGGTGGGGGACTGACCAGAGTAATGTAGTGAAGGGGTTTCTTGACTTCCTTCACAGGGGTTAACCGTTAGCTGACAATAAACTATGAAGGTCCTGGTTGTCAAAGAGTCTTCCTCATGGGAAAGAGGGGGGGATCCTGTGTTTTATTCAAAGAAGTCATGATGCAACCCCCCAATCCCCTTGGCAGTGCTTCTCCCATGCGATTGTGCCTCATATTGCTGACCCCAGGGTCAGGTAGCGGCCACCGTCCCCTGCCACATGGGAGGAGGTTCACACCGTGGAATCCGTGATGACTCCACTCCATTCATCACATAAGGTGTGACAATGACCTTGGCAAGGGGGAAGGAATACTTGCTGGTAGGCTTAAGGAATGTTCAACCTGGTTAAAAGCATACAGTATGTATATGAAACCACCTCTCTTGGCTGAAAAGCACTTCTCGATTAAAAAGACATTGTTCTGAGGTACCCAGTCTGGGACGAAAACCGAGCTAAGTGATAGACCGCATACAATGTGTAGCAACATCATTGTTGTCACTAAGCTACAAGATGCCAAAATCCTTTAGCATCATTATGTATGCAACAGGACAACAGTTGTTCCCACACTTCTTGTTCCTTTGATTTAGTTGCTTTAACAATATTACACCTATAATAATGTGTTCCATCCTGCGATTATACTAGCTTGTGAATGAATCCTTTCAAATGGTTAAAAGATTGCTTTTCCATCCTTCAGCCCATGTCAAACCATGAATGTTTAGGTCTACTGCTAGTAACTGATTTAGTTGTTAACATGGTGCCTTGAATTACATCATTTAAGTCGTCAAACGACCATGGGGTGGATAAAGGACTAGGTTCAGTGGAAAGACAGACCATGACTTGGTTTCTACTCCTCATCATAACTTCCATTAGCTTCTGGTTTGCTTGAACATCAGACCATTTAACACTGTGCTTGTTCTTATCTTGAGGTTAATTTAGGCAAAGACATATCTCTATCACTATGGATTGGAAATCTTAAACTTAAGACTCAAATGATAATCGTTGCTTTCAGCCGTAGTCAGGACTTTAAATCCTCTCAACCAAGTTGTACATTTACGGAAAATGTGACTGATTGGATGAAGGGAAGATTGTATGAAGGTAATGTAACAAATCTGGACAATTCGTTCCTTTCCCCCAGGCTGGAGCCACCCCCTTTGCCCTATGCCCTGTATATATGGATGTCCAACAAATGGTTGTATTCGCTGGTACAACAATGAATCGCAAAGATCCTTCTGTGACCCTATTTTTTTTTAAAACGTATTTTATTGATTTTGGTGGAAAAAAAACGTGCAATACAACGAGAAATCAAACGGTGGTTCAAACAAAGGAGGGGACGGTGCAAGGGGGACAGGGGAGGGGGAGGGAACAAACAAATCAACAACAGTCTTCGTGTTACAGCGAACTTACAGTGGATGGATGGGTTAGGGCCTGCGACCCAGAGTTTCAGGATGCAGGGGGGGTCGCATATGAGGGCTGTCCCTCCAGTGCTGGCATCAGGGGATAGTGTCAGTGTGATGCTGCGAGATTTCAGGGGGGTTTGTAGTCGGCGCTGAAGCGTATGTCTCTGAGGAGGGCCTTCCATGATTCCAGGGTGCCGCATTCGGTTTCGCCGCTTGACGTGATTCCTTCTTGCCAGGCCCTGGTTTCTGCTACTGTCCATCTCTCGAGTTCTTTGAGCCATCGTTCATGCCTGGGGCCCGACGGCGTCTTCCAGGCCAATGCAATTGTTCTCTTAGCCAGGATGCATGAGATGTCCATTAGTCTGACAGCATGCTTGGACTTGCTAGGTCTGGGGTAATTCCCCAGGAGGCACTCGCCGGGGGTCCATTTGTACCTCGTCATTCCGGCGTCCATGCAAGTCTGTTTGGCTTTGGACCATAGTGTCATCGCCTTAGTGCAAGTCCAGAACATGTGGATCATGTCCGCTTTATCGTTCCCACACCATGGGCATGCATGGGAGGATGTCTTATTGAAGGAGGCGACCCTATGAGGGGTCATGTATGTCCTGTACAGGACGTTCAGTTGAATCTGACCGAATCTGGTATTCCTGGACACTTTTTTGGGAAATATTAGCGCTCTCTCCCATTCTTTATCCTTGATCGGGGTCCCAAAGTCCGCTTCCCATTTCGCTCTCAGATCTTTGCCTTTAGGGTTAGGTTTGTCGCATAGTCTGCTGTAGAGCCTGGAGACTGGTCTCCAGCCATCCGAGAGGTCATGCATTTCTTGAAGTAGAGGGTCAGGGGAGGGTTCCTCCGGCCAGCCGGTCCATTGTTTCTTGGCAGTCTGTTTAAGGCGGTGGTACCAGAGGAACTGGCCCGGGGGTATTCCTTCGGCGGCCTTAAGAGATTCAAAGTCCCTGAATTCCCCTTCCTCGTACATGTCGCCCCACGTGTATATGCCGGCTTCTTCCCACCTCCTTGCCGTGGAGAGGTCTGCATCCGTTCGGCAGGTGTCTGCTAAGATGGGGTTATCCGGAGAATATGGGTGTTGTACTCTCCTGATGTAGCAGGACCTGGCCCATATCTTCCTTCCCAGGTCAATCAGTTGTGAGGTGACCAGGGATTGCCGTGTAGGATGCCACAGGGTCTCCTTGGGGATCACATTGTTCGAGGATTGCCTCAGTAGTTCCGTCTCAGCCGAAGATTCGTCTGAGAGCCATTTCGTTATGTGACTCAGCTGGGCGGCCAGGTAGTATAACTGGAGATCTGGCAGCTTTATTCCACCCTCTTTATGTGGCAGGGAGAGAACAGATAGCGACAGTTTGTGCCTGTGGGGGCCCCAAAGGAAGTCCCTGATGATAGCCTCCAGCTTCTTGAAGAAGGGCGGTCGAATGTAATGGCAAATGTTCACGAAGAAATATAGGAATCGGGGGAGTACGATCATCTTGACTATCGCTGCCCTGCCCACCATGGCCAATGGGAGCTTGGACCAGAATTTTATAGAGCGTCGAAGACTCATGATGGCGACCTCAGTGTTGTGTTCATGCGTGAGTAGCGGGTTATGGCTTACGTTGATCCCCAGATAACGGAACTTGACCAGTTGCCAACCTATTCCTATCACTGGAAGTTTGCTTTCTGGAATGTTGCGTAGGCCCGCCAGGGGGAAGGCGGAGGACTTGCTTCTGCTGAATCGGATCCCCGAGTACTTCGCGTAATTATCTAGTACCTCCAGTGCTGTCGGTGCGTTAACCTCGGGAGTGCTTAGGTAAAGGAGGACGTCGTCTGCGTATAGAGATATTATGTGGTGTACAGTGCCCACCTTGATACCAGCGTCGAAAAGCTGCTGCCTGAAGTACAATGCAATCGGTTCCAGGCCCAGTATGTACAGCATGGGCGATAGCGGACATCCCTGTCTCGTTCCCCTTTGTATTTCCCAGGCTGCTGATACCGTTCTTCCCGTTTTCACTCTCGCCATTGGGGAATTATAGAGGACCTCGATCCACCTGATGAAGCCCCCTCCGAAGCCAAATCTTCTCAGGACCTCCCTGATCCATTCCCAGTATATGGAGTCGAAGGCCCTGATAGCATCGAGCGACAACACCGCCAGGTCCTCGTCCCTCTCGTATGTTTCAGCCATTACATGCTGTAGCCTCCTGAGGTTAGCAGTGGTGTTGCGCCCAGGCACAAATCCGTTCTGGTCTTCATGGACGATGGATCCCACCACTCTGGCCAGCTTGCGGGCCAATATGGATGTTAGGATCTTGGCATCGTAGTTTAGCATGGCCAGAGGGCGGTAGGACTCGCAATCGGTGGGCGATTTGTGCGGCTTGAGCATAGGGACGATTATAGTTTCTTTCATGGTGTTGGGGAGAATCCCATTCGTGTATGCCTCCTGGTAGACCTCGTGGAGAACTGGGGTGAGGATGGACTCATACGTCTTGTAAAACTCAGGTGGGAGGCCGTCGCTGCCAGGGGCTTTGTTGTTAGAGAGGGACCTGATCACCCCTTGTACGTCCTCAAGAGTGATCTCCATCTCCAGTTCCTCTCTCTGCTCGAGTGAGATGCGGGGAAGTTCTATCTCCTCAAGTGTGTCTATAATGTCTTCAGTAGGAATTTGCGTCTTGTGAGCATACAGTTCGGTGTAAAATTTGGCAAAGGCTTCATTGATCCCCAGCTGGGTCGTGTGGGATGTCCCATCGGCGTCCCGTATCTCCACTGGGAGGTGTTTGGGGTGTTCCCGCTTGCAGAGCCAGGCCAGTAATCTCCCTGGTTTATCCGATTCTTTGTGGGATCGGGTGGTATGTGTGGTGAAATCAAATTTCTCTAGTCTTTCCCATGCTTGTTGACATTCTGCGCGGGCTTCCTTCAATTTATTCTCGGCCTCTGTGGAGTTGTCGTGAGCAGACTCTAGCCGGGAGATCTCAGCTTCTCGTGCTTCAAGCGCTCTCTGCAATTGCCTGCGAGTACCACCGGCTCTCGATATGCTTCAGGAAATGGTGAACTTTGCTTGAGTGCCATAATCCTAGATGAAGGAAATCATTTCACTCATTCTAATGACGTGTATAAAATGGTGAGGTTTTGTAAATGGAGGAGGAATTCCCACGCTGGGAGGAGAGCAAGTGCTGTGTAGAGGTGAGCCCCTGGAGTACCTATGTCCTGGAGGGGCAGAGCTTTGTTGTGCCACAGAGTCAGCAGTGACAAGCAGAACGAGAAACCCGCCGGCTGGAAGGTGGGTGCCTTAACCTAGTCAGTGGCTCCAGTCAAGGCCAGACAGAGGAAAGAAAGATAACTGTCTTCCCGGGTGGTGTGGCCCATGAAAAGCAGTGGTGGGCTCGGCACTTATTAACTAACGCTGTTGGGGAGGCATGGTATCACAAGTATGACACTGATACAATGGGTACAATTTGTAAAACCTTTATTGAAGTTGTTGGGGCTGGAAAAACTCCTACTTTGCCCTATAACTAAGATGGGAGTAGTCTCGACCATCAAACGATAAACAAAACGGTCCTAGTGCAGTCTGTCAAATCAAAATGGCCAATGCTAACAAAATCTAGTGCCTACCCTATCTCTTGTACACAAAAGTGTATAAAGGAGAAATGTATGCAAAGGAAAAATCGGTCTTCAAAAGAATAAATGTGGTTGAACCAGCTTCCTTCCCGACGTTAGACCTCACGGAGTACGCCTGTCCATGTAGGTAGGATGACACACTCTGGCTCAGTTTTCAACACAATAAACAATTCCAAAACATGGATCCAGGCCAGCCGGCCTTCCATGTTAGTCTCTTTTCCTGACTTCCAAATAATGTTTCAAAAAAGGTTCACACAGGTCCCCCTCTGTTGGGCTCAGACCTTTCACAACAAAGTTCAACAAAAAATTGCAAAGGGGCTCCTTTCCCTGAGCTTTTTACACTCCAGTTCTCCCTCTGTAGGGCTCGGACCACTTTCGGATGTCGAAGACTTTCGAATGTGTGTGGCTTTTTTTACAGAACACTGCAGGACAACTACGACTCAAGATTCACTGTTTAACTTTCACTACCGGTCAGATAGCACAGCGAGTAGAGCGCTCGCTTTGACATCCGTGCAGAGCCTGCTGACGCAGGTTCGAATCTCGGCAGGGCCAAACTCAGCCTTTCATCCTTCCGAGGTCGATAAATGAGCACCATACAACGTGTGAAATAAGCAGTGCTCAGATACCTGAGGGTTTGTAGCGCTATATAAATGCACAAACAAACAAACAAACAATCCCCTTCTCTAGGAGTTAATATTTCTTACTTCATTTTTGCCGTTCATTCACTTTATCGACTCAAACAATGTACCTTTCACAGAGACTTTCGAGTGGGCTACTTACTTTCGCCAGACCACAATCACAATTTCACAGCTGTCCTTATTTCAAAGTTCATTCACAGGTCTGCCTTGTTTTGCATCTCATCCACATGCGTTCAGCCTTCACTTGCGATTTAATTTTGCTACTTCAAACATTCACACACCGGTCTCTCAGGTCGCTTGCCAACTCACCGGCTGTGTGCGTTTCTTTTTTGGATTTTACGATTTCCAATTCACGAGTCGAGGTTAGTACCACAGGCTTGAGTTCAGCTCCTCAACTCTGCCTTTCACCCGCAGGGGTCATTGGCGTCCTTGACACAATGCAGCCTTCTGTTGTGTGATCAGGCCTTTTCCAAGTGTCTTTCGTGACCTGCCGGAGGCAACAACCTGCAGTAGGGAACTCATGGGGTTTTTGACCCGCTGCTCTCATTCCTTGGTCCGCCGCTCTTCTCCAGTAGGTTTGCCTTCGCTCTGGAAGTTCTGCTCGTGCTCCGCCTTGCTCTGAGTGTGTCTCAAGGTTCTGCCTTTTATTCGTGTGAGGAGAGCTAATTGGTATCAGGTGTATGCACTTAGAGTCAAGTGCCTGACTTTTCCTGACCCAATTAGCGGGACATGATCAGTACAATGTGTGAAAGTTCATGTTGTTACCCTCAATCACCCTCTTCCTCAGCTCAGTGTTTGTGTAAAAAAGGGGGGTGGGAGTTGGGACCTCAGGGAATCCTAAACAAAATAGGATGGGACTGATAAACTGGTAAGATAGCTCAGCGGGTTCAGCGCTCGCTGATGCGATCTGAGCATGATCTGCAGGTGGCAGGTTTGAATCCCGGCAAGGCCAACTCAGCCTTTCATCCTTCCGAGGTCAATAAATGAGTACCAATTTCAGTTGGGTGATATTGTATGTAAATATGTGCTCTGTAAAGTGCTTTGGATGAAGGCGTTATATAAATAACACATCATTATCATTATAAACAAAATAGGGGGAAATATCGCGTCTCACCATCGGCTGCCTCACCCCCACTCCCCGAACACCCCTCACCCAAGTGATCCTCCCACACTGGTCCACCCCAGGGTCTGGATCCAAAGGCGATGGCTGTGCCCAGGCCACCTGAGAGAGGGATCCCCGGGGACTAACTAGTGTGATACCCTCTGGTGTCTCACAACGCCGAGACCCAAGAGGAAATAGGAGCCCAAGATCCAGATCACCCGCTGGCAAGTGTCTTTTCCACCACGAGAGGCACCGATGGGGAAGCAGATGCTACGGACCTGTGGAGGCGAGCGAGATACAAGACTGTAGATTTCCAGGAGTACAGAAACCGAAGCAAGTACGAAACCCAGACCAATTGTAACGGGCAAACTTTCCTGTGAATTAGAGAGAAAACAATACCAACATTGTTCTAAAAAGCTGGAATAGCCGCCAATACTACAAACAGTCAAGAGAGCATAATGGGAACCTGCCTTAGAGAAAAGAGAGTATGACGTCCTTTCATCGCAGGATGTTTTTTCACGTGGGTTTTTACCGTGGATTTTTTCAATGAAAAAATCTCATCTAATTTTTAGGCGAGGTTAGAAAAATATATCTATGGGCAATGGGTTTTCGAGAATAGCAAAAAATTTAAGGGGATGGGGCTTAAAAATAAAACATTTGTTGTTTTTTACATTAAAAAATCTGCAGTAAAATCCCCTGCAAAAAACATCCTGCAATAAAATGACATGGAACCGAAAAGAGATATGAACAATGCTATAAAATGCACAGCCAACGAAGTACGCCAAATTAAGAGAATGAGACTGGCATACACCCTCACTAAAGAAGAGTGGGAAAAGATACAGAAACTGTATATCATAGTTGAAGTTAACACCAAGAGTGTCACAGAAGCATGGACAGAAGTCCCATGTTGAGACAGAAAAAAGCGACGCATAATACCCTACAACACGGACAGCATAGTCCATAAATAATGGGGAGTGGTGTTATCCCTAAATTAATTTGTATACTGAGAGATAAGACTTTATGCCATTGAGCTAATGGACATTTGGGAAAGTCCCAATGCAACAAAGGTGGGAAAGAAAGTGCATTTTGAAGTCATCCTGGAGTGATTAGAACATTTAAAAAATAAGAAACTGTTTTCTTATCAGAGGGAAAGGGAAACAGTTACAGAAGATAGTTGTTGATTTTCCAAAAGAATTTGGTATTAGAATTGTGAAGACATTTTGCAAGAATTTTAAAGACTGAGAACAAGTCAACTACAAGTGGGCCAGACAGAAGTCCACACTGAGGCTATTGGACATGCCTCCCTTTTCTTTTGAGTCAGGTATTTTTCTATCATGGTAGGGCCAGTTAGCTACTTAGGATTCAGACAGAAGACATTTTATTTGGATTTGAAAAGCACCCTTAGTTTTACTTTTGTTAGGTAGGGAACTTCCCTCCTAGCGATAGGGTTATTTAGGCGTTTTGGTTTTTATTTAAATAAAACTTGCAAATCATAATGACATGTTGTCAGAGTCCTTCTGTTTCACCACAGTACTCTTTTCTGCAACCTTTCATACAGCATAACTTATGATTAGCAATGAGCTTCAGAAATTTGTTTGATCATTACAAAACTCAGACTTACTGACCATTTTCGTTATGCCACTGGCTTCAAGTTTTTGAGACTCAAGATCGGTGTCCGCAAAGTCATACCCTAAGTGGGCTTCTCCAGCATGGGGTCTGGCATGGATTCACATGCTCATGAATATTCCCCGTCGTCAGGCCGGGAATCCTCGGTATAGAAAAAATCAGTTTTGTTTCTGATCTGTCTTTCTCAGTAGTAACCAATCACTGGTCTCTGGGTCATACTGCCCCCAGCCAATGACTGCCCTCTCCCTAAGCCCCGCCCCTGGCAGCCATCCTCAGAATTTTACCGCACGTTCAAGTGTTGGGAGTCCTTGTGCTTAGCTCTCGAGCTTTTGCTGCGTTTTCGTGCTTTTTTCAGGAGATTTTCTCATTTTTTCGGTTAAATAGAGCCTCAAGCTCCACCGTTCCTACTTCCGATCAACGGGGATCCGTTTTGGAGTTTCTACGCCCCTCAAGGGTGAAGATTTCGTCGAGTTACGCTTTTGGTGGATTCCAGAAGTTCCAAAACCTACCCCGGACATGGCCCAGGAGAAAGGGAGCTCGACGCCCGGGAAGCTGTTCAGGACCTGCCCTGGATGCCAGCTTCAGAACGTTTTCAAGGAGGACGAGCATTCGTTATGCCTCTACTATCTCTGAGTACAAGACGCACAAGGAAAAGGACTGCGCGTTTTGTGGGAACATGTCAGAGCGGACCATGAAGGATCGCCACCTCTGTCTCGCCAACTGGCTGGAAGGCAAGAGCCCGCCAGGTGAGAAGAAGCAAAAGAAGTCCGAGCGGTCTTCTAAGTCCTGTGAGGGTGCTCCGGCGACGGGGGCCCAACAAAAGGCTAAGCACTGCGAGTCCGCGGGCACCGGGAGCGCCGAACGGTCGGGCTCCTTGGCTGCCAGGCAGGGCACATCCTCCCCGGCACCATCGACCATGAGCCAACCCTCTGGCTCAGGTAAGAGGAAGTCCGAGAACCTGGCGAAGCTTCTGGAGAGGCCCTGGTCGATCTCGAAGATTCCGGCAGAGGGGGAGCGAGGCTCGGACTCTTCCCCCAAGGTGAAGGCCCCAGGCGTGCAGAAGGTGACGTTGGCCTTAATTCACCCTGCTAAGACCTCGATTGAGGATGTCGCTGCGGCCCTGGCTCAGCCTGTGGAGGCTACACCAGTGGAGGCGCCCTCAGGTACCAGAGTCTCCCTGCCACCGCGGAGGGAGTCGTCTTTCAGGCCCATCGAGAAGACCCCACGAAGTCCTCGTTGGAAAGGGTGGGGGAGGGGTTGGTGGCCGTCGTGGATACGGACACGACCTTTGAAGAGGAGCTCACCCAAGTCGTGGAGGAGGCCCAGCCCATCGGGAGGGATCCCGATGAGGGCGACGACGAGGACGACGGTGACGCAGACGAGGCTCCTCAAGAGCCCTTGCTCCCGTCGTTTCCGGCGCTGCAGGACACCTCGGTGGCCATTTTGTCAGCCATCCAGTCCTTATGCTTGGAGATAAGGACTAGGATGCCCCTTCCCCCGACGGAGGTGCCTGAGCCAGACCCGACGGAGGAACCGGAGCCAGGACCTTCGGAGAGCCCACCACTTAAGAGGAGGAGGACGCATCCTAGGCCTCGTCTCCCGTTTCTGCGGCCTTCTCTGCCTTCCCCCCGGTCCACTACCCACGGGGATGATACAGGCATGGACACGACTACGACGGGTACGGATGACGACGGAGCCGTCGACGGGACGTGTCCCCCGTCGCCCCCTGCCCGGGCGTCCCCGCCCGACGAGATTGGATCCTTCCATGCAATGATTTCCAGGGCATCCGAGCTCTTCCAGCTCTGCCCCGAGGAAAAGAAGGAGGGGTCCTTTACCAACGGCGCGAGGCTAAAAGGAAAACGGTCCTCGCCGTACCGCTTCTTGATGACATCTGGGATGAGGGGCTCGCCTTCCTCAAGAACCCTGCCACGGCTCCTGCGAAGAGGGACCGGTACGAGAAGAAGTACCAGGTCCCCGACGCTGCCCCCTTGTGCCTTAGGGTGCAACCTACCCCGGACTTGGTCGTTTCGGCGGCGGCCAAGAAGAAAGCGGGGGGGGCATCGGCCTCGACTTCAACCTCCCCTCCGGACGGCGAGGGTAGGAAGCTGGATGCGTCGCGACGACGGGTCATCTCATCTGCAGCGACGACCATCAAGGCAGCCAACGCCCTGGCCATCGTAGCCCGCTACGACAGGGAGTTGCGGTTCAAGATCGCCCCTCTGTTGGACTTCCTTCCGGATGCCAAGAGGGCTAAGGCCCTGGAAATCTTGCAGGAAGGTGAGATTGCCTCGGGCCACGCCATTACGGTGTCTACGGACATCGCCGACACCGGTTTCCGTCAGTTGGGCAACGGCGTTTGCCTGAGACGACGAGGATGGCTCATGGCGACGGATTTCCGCCAGGACGTTCAGACCAAGGTTTTGGACATGCCTTTCGATGGGAACAAGCTTTTTGGCAAGGCGGTTGATGAATCCCTTCAGGCGATCAAGACGGACACGGAGACGGCCCGTGCACTGGGTGTGCTCCAACAGTGACGGCCGTCCTTTCGGAGCTCCGGAGGCAGACAGGGTGCCTCCAAGGGAGCCGGCAGCAGCTCCTCTACGTACCGTCAAGCGGCGAGGTCTTTGTCGCAGGAGGCTTACAGGGGACGCGGCAAGTCAGATGGATCCCGCCGTCGTCGCCAAGGTGGTCAAGGAGGCAAAGCGGCCTCCAAGCAAGATTGAACCGATGGTCGGGTCGGGCCCCTGCCGAAGCACCCCGGTGGGAGGCCGGCTGACGAAGTTCATCGGCGTGTGGGAGTCAATCTCCACCGACCGTTGGGTGCTGGACGCCCTGGCCCTGGGGCACGCCCTTGAGTTCCAGAAGAGGTGCCCCCGCATTCCTCCCGTGGCCAGGAAGGAAAATCACGTCCCTCAACTGGTGTTGGAAGTAAGGGCGATGCTCAGGAAAGGTGCCAGCGAGCTTGTCCCGAAGAGGCTTCGGGACTCCGGAGTTTACTCAAGATACTTCCTCGTGAAGAAGAAGACAGGAGGATGGCGTCCCATCCTGGACCTGCGACGACTAAACAAATACATCAAGGCACAGAAGTTCCGGATGGTCCCGCTCCAGCACGTGCTGGGACAGCTGGAGGAGGGCGATTTCCTGTCGTCGTTGGACTTGGACGATGCCTACTTCCACATCCCTATTCTAAAGAGACACCGAAAGTTCCTCAGGTTCGTGGTCAAAGGGCGGCACTACCAGTTCAAGGCCCTCCCGTTCGGATTAAAATCGGCGTCCAGGGTGTTCACCAAGTGCCTAGCACCGGTGGAAGCGCGGCTGCGCCTGCAGGGGATCCACGTCTACCCCTACCTGGACGACTGGCTCATACGGGCATGGACAAGGGAGCTCGCCGTGGAACACACTGCGAAGACCGTCCAGCTGCTCACGGACCTGGGATTCTCCATCAACTTTCCAAAATCCCACCTGGTCCCGTCGCAAGTCGCCCTGTTTCTGGGAGCACAGGTCGACACAGTGGCGTGGCGGGCCTCACCGTCGGAGGAAAGGATAAGGACCATCCTAGGAAAGGTGCAACGTCTGCTGGCCACGGATGTGGCCAGAGTGAGGTCTATCAAGTCCCTCCTCGGAATGATGTCCTCCTGCATTTATCTGGTGCCCCACTGCAGACTTCAGATGCGGCCCTTGCAAGAATTCCTCGACGCCCACTGGATCCAGACGACGGGCAGCTTCGAGGACAGGATCCCGCTCGACAAAGCGTTCTGTCAGGCGATACGATGGTGGGGTGTCCGCGCTCATCTGACAGCGGGAACAGGTTTCCTAGCCCCGGCCCACCAGGTGACGGTGACGACGAATGCCTCCCTGGAAGGTTGGGGAGCGCACACCGGGGGTCTCCACGTGAGAGGCCTTTGGCTCCTGGAGGAGAAGACTCTCCACATCAACATCTTGGAGCTCCGCGCGGTGTTCTGGGCCCTCAGGTCCTTCCTTCCGTCCCTCAAGGGCAAGGTGGTGAGGATCTTCACCAACAACACCACCACGATGTTTTACATTCGGAAGCAGGGCGGAACCAGATCCCCTGCCCTATCCAAGGAAGCCCAGGGTCTGTGGCATTGGGCCGTCGCCCAAGGGATGTTTCTGGTACCCTTTCATCTGGCAGGGATAAAAACACCATTGCCGACTCACTCAGCAGAGAGCTGCGCTCGTGCCACGAGTGGGAACTGCGCCAGGATCAAGTGGACCGACTCTTCCGACGATGGGGCAAACCCCAGATCGATCTCTTCGCGACGGCGGCGAACTCCAAGTGCCGGAGGTTCGCCTGCAGGTTTCCCCAACCGAGGAGCATGGGCGATGCTTTCTCGTTCCCCTGGGACGGCCTGTTCCTTTATGCATTCCCGCCGTTGCCGTTGCTACTCCGGCTCATCAACCAGCTCAAGAGGTCCCGGTGCAGGATGATCCTCGTCGCACCGGCGTGGCCGAGGCAGATCTGGTTCCCGGACCTTCTGGACTTGTCAGCGTCCACACCAGTCAAGCTGCCGACGGACGCAGATCTTCTCTCCAGAGAAGGAGGCGCCATTCTTCATCATGAACCAGAGTCGCTGAACTTGCAGGCCTGGCTCCTGCAGCACTAGAGTTTGGAGGATACGACATCCCAGACGACTGCAGAGGTTCTTGCAAAGGCCAGGGCATCCTCAACTCTCAAGTGCTACGGACATAAATGGAAGAGGTTCTCTGTCTGGTGCCGTGCACAGAAGATTAACCCTTTGTGGATTACGGTCCCTCAAGTATTGCTGTACCTACTGTCTTTGGCCAAGGCTGGCCTATCTCACGCTTCCATCAAGGTACATCTGGCTGCCGTCTCACGTTACACCAGAACTACAGGACAGGTGTCCTTGAGGTCTCATCGTCTGGTGAAGGAATTTATGAAAGGACTGTTCCGATCATTCCCGCCGGTGAAGGCCCCTGGCCCGGCGTGGGAGCTCAACATGGTGCTAACTAGGCTCATGGGGGCCCCATTCGAGCCTATGCATTTAGCGCCGTTGAAGTTTCTGTCGTGGAAAACAGCATTCCTCGTGGCCATCACCTCTGCAAGACGAGTGGGAGAGATCCAGGCCCTGTCTTGCAAGCCTCCGTACTTGACTTTTCACGACACGAGGGTGGTGATGAGGATGCACCCCTCCTTCATGCCCAAGGTGCCGTCGGACTTCCACCTCAACGAGCCCTTGGTGTTGCCAGTTTTCTTCCCGGCGCCTTCGTCGCCGGCTGAGAGGACTTTGCACTCGCTGGATGTAGCTAGAGCGCTGAAGTTCTACGTGGACCGCACAAAGAGTTTTCGGAAGACATCACAGCTGTTTGTGAACTTTGGACCTGTGAATCAAGGGAAGGCTCTCTCGAAGACTTCCATTTCCAGATGGCTCTCCAGCTGCAGCATGCACTGTCACCGGTTGGCAAACCGACCGTTGCCAGGCCGTCCGAGGGCCCATTTGACCAGAGCGATCACTGCTACTACGGCGTTCCTGTCTGGTGTGCCCCTGCTCGACATCTGCAGGGCTGCTACGTGGAGGTCGACGCACACCTTCACGAGATTCTACTGCGTCGACCGGGATTCCAGGGAGGAGTCCAGAGTCGGCCAGGCAGTGCTGCGCAACCTGTTCGCCTAAGGTGAGCCTGGTGAGGAGGTAAGAGTTGCTTAATGTTGAGTTGTTGCATTGCTTGATATTGAACCTTTTGCCATCTCCCGTGGTTGTGCATGTGTATACTGCTATGTATTCTTATATTCATGAGCATGTGAATCCATGCCAGACCCCATGCTGGAGAAGGAACAAGTTACTTACCTGTAACTGTTGTTCTCCAGCATGGGTCTGGCATGGATTCACATGCGAACCCTCCCGCCTACCCCTCTGCGGCTCTTCACTTGGTCATACTGCCACTTCACGTGCTACCAAACCTGAGGATGGCTGCCAGGGGCCGGGCTTAGGGAGAGGGCAGTCATTGGCTGGGGGCAGTATGACCCAGAGACCAGTGATTGGTTACTACTGAGAGAGACAGATCAGAAACGAAACTGATACTGATTTTTTCTATACCGAGGATTCCCGGCCTGACGACGGGGAATATTCATGGGCATGTGAATCCATGCCAGACCCATGCTGGAGAACAACAGTTACAGGTAAGTAACTTGTTCCATACAAGTCACCATCCAATATTAATACTGAATACGATGAGGTTGCAATCTCTAGATCAAGAAATGTATCCAAAATATAGTCTAACTTGTTCAAATAGCTTAATTTGCATTTGTACCAGATCTACAATATTGTGATGCTCAAAATAGCAAGACCAAACAACTATTACAGTTGTGGAGGTGAAACCGCTGCAGACTGTCAGAGACACCTTCCATCCAATAGTTATTTAAGATTTATGGAAAATAATAAACTTGAATGGGTGCCTCCTGAATGGATCTGGTGCTCAACTGGAAAAAGTTTTATTACTCAAGATCTTTCAAGATTGGTGCAAAAGCTCTAACAATAGGTTTAAAAAGATGGCAATTTCATTTAAGTATTTAAAAATAAGAAATAGAACAAAGAGGAGTGATGTAAAGAGATATAAAACCCTCAGAAAATGTGATTTTTACACTTTTAAATCTGAAGATCGTTCCATACGAAAAACGTACTTGAAGGTATTTAAAAAGGACTGGGACACAGTCATTTTCATTTGAGCTAGCCTGGAACCTGAAAGAAGAAAACAAAAAGAAAAACGGAAAGAAAAAGAAGTTTGACCCACCTGAAGACCATGCCTTGCCTCCTACAAACACTGTTCTTTTTCAAAAGACAGCTCAAGCAGGGATGCCTCCTAACAGCCTCGTCTTTTCTTCATTTATTCAGAATCATACAGTTGCAAGAACAGGCCTTACTGGGCACAGCCGAAACAAGTGTTCTACAATCGCAACCACTGGCAATATTAGGCATTTAACAGTGGCAAATGCTTGCATTTCTGGCAAAGCCAACACAAGTGTACCTATACTTTCAAATACTAACATTACTAGGCATAGCTAACACAAGTGGGTTTACAGAGGTACATGGGGGCATTAGCGGGCACAGACAACATGAGCATTATTACAGTAACAAATACTGGTATTACTAAGCTCGGCCAACACAAGGATTCTTACAGTGCAAATACTGGCACTCCTAGACGAAGCCAACACAGGTACTCTTACAATTACAAATACTGCCCTTTGGGCATGGCCAACAGGATTGGTCTTAAATACTGTGTTCCTCAGAGGTCTTACCTCTCTCCCTGGCTGTTCAACCAATACCTGGCACTTCTTGCCCACCGCATTGCCACTCTCTGCCCCAACTTTCAGTGCTATGCGGACGACACTCAGCTCATTTTCAGGCTCCCTTCCGAGATTTCTTCTCTCATCTCCGACTGTCTCTTCTCTCTGATATCCAGGAGTGGTGTGCCGCCAATGATCTCTGCCTTAATGCCAGTAAGATGGAGATTTTCCTCATCAGCACACCCTCTCCCTCCTTCCCTGTAGTTCTCTGGCCGGCCTCTCTTGGCCCTCCTCCCGCTTCCACCTCTGAGGCTAAAAACCTCAGGGTCATCTTCGACTCCACACTCTCCTTCTATCCTCACATCACTGATCTCTCTAAGAAGTTACACTACCAGCTGTACCTCCTCAGAGGTATTCTTCCTTTCCTCTCCTTCCCCCAGAAGCTCACCATCTCCAGAGCTCTGGTTCTCTCTAGGCTGGACTACTTCAACAGCCTCTTTCTAAATCTGCCTGCTTCTACTCCCTGCCCTCTCCAACTCATCCAGAACAGGACTGCGAGACTTGTCCTTGGCCTTAAGCCCAGGGATTGTAAACTTAAGAGGTGCTGCATCTTGCAACATGAAGTCAGAGGTCTCATGAGACATAGCAAAACTAAGAATTAGGATAAGGAGTGTAGCACATTGAGAGATTTAGTCCAGAGTCCCTGGTGACATTAGGAATCTAAAGGTAAGAAGTGGTGCGTCATGGGAGCTGCAGTCCCAGGTCTCGAGAGAGACAGAGAGTATAAGTTTATCAGGAAATGATGAACTTTGGGACTTAAGGTCCTAGGTCAAGAGAGAGCCTGCGAATCTGAGTACTCCTGAACTGTTACACATTGAGAACTGAAAGACACGGTCCAAAGAGACATTGCAAAGTTCATGGTGATACGAACTCTATGCTGGCAGGTGAAGGTGAAACGGAAGGACACACACAACTGTGATCAAAACAAGGATCATATTGCCATGTTGACTAACGAACTGCACCAGCTGTTATTTAATACAATCTTTCTAAAACTGTAGTCTTGGTTTTACTTCATTAATTTGAGAATTCTTCACACTTGCACATCATTTTCAGCTAGAATTTCATCCAAATGTATTATATAAAAATTTTTTTTTTTTTAACAGGTGGCACTTCCATATTTGCTTCAAATATAGTTGCCTTTCATTCTCAACCCAGGCTTGCTTGTACAGAAAGAAGCGCGTGCTGTGTCTGAGCTAAATGTTTGAAAATTACAACGATCCATCAGCATGTTTAATCTGGAATTTAGAAAACATGGGGAGACAAGTCCAAACTTCCACCTGTCTTCAAATCTGTCAGGAAAGCTCATCACATGTTGCAATGTACATATCCGTGTCCTCTCATCTAGGTTTTCTTCAGAGTTGCAGAGTGAGATCCCCTGGGTATTGTCCCCACCACCTATGCTGTATTTGGTGCATTTTACTGCTGAGGCCGTGTAATGCTCTTGGCCTTACCTCCCCAGTGCTAACTAAGAACGTGACTTGCTTTTTTCTGAGCGCATTTACTGGTAATTGAGTTCAGCACTGCAGAGAGATGCAGGCAGAGCTAAAATGGGATAACGGTTGCCTCGGACACCGCGCAGTTACCGTCCACCATGAATTGACATATCTTCATTTTCTCCTTTCATGCAGCAAATTCCAGATGTTTCCCCAACCGGACGGTATACAACATTGGTGCCCTTCCTATTCATTCTTACAGTCGCCGGCATCAAAGAGATTATTGAAGATTTCGTAAGTTCCCTGTTGCTTCCTGATTTGATGATTTGGAGTTGCTGTGATGCGTGGCGCTGCTGCAATCGGATACGAACCTGAGGCCTGGGGATTAAAGGAATAGTGCATGCATACGTTCAGTGGTTGCCATTCCAGTAGTTGGCCAACTAGAGATCTGCATTGGATAACAAAAGTGCATGTGGTTTTTCTTCTGATTAGCAGTACTTTTTCCAGAAGGAGCAGCATGCAGTTTGCCACCGCCCTTAGCAGTGTCCACTACCACAGTCACCACAATAGCAGGAGACTTTCCCTGCATTCACATGTAGGACCTGATTCTCAAAGATTTCCACTGCAGCAAACTAGATGCAATACGCTTCAAAAAAGTGGCCTGCTGCCTTATGCCTGATCCACAGAGACTACAATGCAGCAACCCTGGAAATACCTGGAGCATCTTTAAGATGCCAAAGGGCATTGTTATGTATTGATGTCATGTACACAGACCAGCTGTGGAGCATATAGTTTTGTCCAGGTCAGCTTTATTGTACATATTTACAGCTATGGGGGATCCAGTTTTTCTTAATATGTACACTACCATTACTGGTAATCATGGTGGACATTACAGGTACATAGACCGGTATGTACATGGACACAGACAGACCGGCCATCCTTACACACCCAGCTCAGGCCCCCAACTGACATTCATGGAACACTCACTCACTGACCCACTCAACATTCTCCTGAGCTGCCTATCATTCATACATCAACATTCCAATGGCATGCACTCCTGGCCAGTGACAATACAAGACTTGCATCACAGCAGCTACCTTCCATACAAAAGCACACATCACAACTGCATGCGCGGGATGCCGCAGATTTTCTCTAGGTTTAGGCTTTGTGAATGAAGTCTAAAGTAGCGGGTGCAAATCTGAGTTGATCACGTGCATCTCCTGATTTGCTCCAATGCACTTCTTTGTGAATCAGGCTCCTGGACTCGCCCCGTGGCTACCAGCTGCGAAATACACACATACTGTGAGAAAGGGTAGATGCAAGAACTGACATGAGTATGTGAAACACATTGTGACACACTGCTGCATTCTGCGCACTTGCCACTTGCCACTGAGCAAATATGCGAGGCATGCATCTTTTATTCCACATTGTGTTCACTGGAAATGGGGGTCTCCACGATACACATTTGCCAGTAGGTGTCAGTTCTTCATATTTTCAAATGTACGATGATGTGTTTTCCAATTCATTGTAGAACTATGCACCCATGGTTTTCAAACATCCATCACAGTGAATCCCAGACTGCAAGTATGGCTGTAATAAAGGCATGTGTTTTCTACTGGATCTTGTAAAGCTTCACCTTTTTCATTTCTGCTTATTTCTCTTTTGGATTTGAATGGTAACTTTGTGATTTCAAATTGTTATGACACCTACAAAAGGGAGTGTTTGGGCCTTTTCAGTCACATTCAGTACTGGAAACTGAAATTAATTACTGGGGAACCCCACTAGTGATGGGGGAGGGGAGTTTGGATTGTTCTCAATCCCCCACTCCACAAACATTTGCCTCAGAAGATTAATGTGAACACCTAGAAAATAACCCGAGAGGAGTGTTTCCTATAATGTTGCTGGCAAAGGATAAAAGGCGCACACCTGTTAACCTAAAAAGATGTATATAAATGTTTCCTGCAGAGCACAATCCTAACAAGCGATTTCACAGGCATCCTAATCGGATGTTCAATTGGTATTGTGGGTAAGTGTCAGACACCCCTGGACCGAATGACCTGTGTTCAAATCCTGGCTTCAACAGCGTTTCAAGCGCTCCAAACACAGTAACATGAATGGTGCGGATTCATTTTTATAGATCCGAGATGCAGGGATATTTTTTTTTTGCCAGATCTCAGATCCAGGAAAATCCAGCCCATGTCCAGCACTGCTCAAATTTTGTCATGCATAATGGTTTGATTGTACTCCAGTCCGACACTTCTGGCCTGCATACAGTGCCACCCACATGGGTGCCTCAGTGGCCATAGGAGCATCAACTCTCACTATTTCATGGGGACTAAGTGAATGGTAATAATGTCTTAATTCACATAGAGTGACGCCTTTTGTGAAATGTACATTTTGAACATGCTGAAATGTGAGCTACAGTAAATACATAAACATAACTGTAACTTTGTGACTTTGGAGTCACAAAATTCATAGGTTTTTAGTTTCCGGCTACATACAGTCTCGTTCTGTGGATCCCGATAGAGGAACATTTCCAGTTAAAATTGGTTTTGCCTAGTTATTTTACGTGAATGCAAATTGCTTGCACTATGGTTTTCAGTGCTCATGTACTTATTGACTTACACAGCAATCATGCAGACTCTGAGTTAATCAGCATTGCACAGTTGCCTGGTTTGTGCCCAGTGGAGCATTTTTTATGGGGCCCAGGCCAGACATCCTGTTTGCACCTGGTAGTGACTCACCTTTTGTGGACAAGGACTCCCATTCCTACAAGGAAGTCCCTTTCCGGAACCCATTATATGCCTATATGGGAATCAGAAAGACTGTTAACCACATTTTTGAATTTACTGAATAATGGCGTTTCCATAAACTCTTTGGCTTCAGGTAATGCTGAATCTCACCTGATCTCCATAGTCAAAGAGCAGCAACACACCTTTTGTTTCTGATGATGTACATAGAAACACGCAGAACTTTGTATGGAGAGAGTAAATCCTACGCAGGCGGGAGCTTCTGACGAGAAAAAGGGCTGGAGGGGCGGAGCCACAGTGGCTGGCATCCTGACCGACGGAAAACTCAAGATCGAGAAAGAGACAGAGATGGGACAGTGACTGTCTCGCCTGCTGGCAAAGCCAGACGAAAGCCATGGTGGGCCTGAAGACAGGTAACCGTTACTGAGACCAGGCTGCAACGGAGAGCCTGGAAGACCGAGCTCTGCTCGAGGAGAGCAGTAGCTGGGGAGTCGAGCAGTGGAAGGGAAGGAAGTGCTTCCAACAAGGTGACGCTGTGGGGAGAGACAAACGGATATAATCAGAGAGCCATAAGGCTTTGGAGAGCCCTGAGAAATCAAGTGACTCAAGGCTGGGAAAGCCATAAGGATTATGTGAGCCAGGTAACCCTGAAAGCAGATGATCCAAACCTATCAGAGGGCCATTGAACTTTGAAGAGCCATGTGAAACAGAGACAGTCCGAACTGGATCAGAATATTGGCAAGACCCACATCAGAAAAGTAGCTATTTGGCAGAAATACCATGGTTATAAAAGAAAACGCTATCTGAAGTGTGTCACATGAACTTTGGGGGGAGTGGGAGAGGGCTAGGGAGGGAAAGATGACCTGAGGGGAAGGGGAGTGGTGGGGGTAGCTTGACAAGAGAAGGCATGATGAGGGCATGGAAGAGTTTGGGATTTTGCACGCTTTTTACAGATAGCCGCCTTTATTTGTGGGTGCCTACAGATAGCTTTTGTTATTTGAAGTACATTGACCCTAACAGGGGTTATGGGGAACGTGCTCTCTTTAAAAAGAGAGAGTTAATTGAATTATACAGCCACAGTAAGGTGGGGAGCCATAGCGAGCTGGCTAGTGGGCCCAAAAGACATATATGGTGGCCACGGCCTTAGGCCGTGGCCTCCTACTGGGTCCAGAAGAAACATTGGGGGACATGTACAGTGGACATGGCTGAAGGCCGTGGCTACTGGCCATAGCTGAAAGCCATGGCTAGTGCCCGGTTGTGTTTTACAATATACAGTGGGCACTGCCTAGTGGGTCGAAAAAAAAAAAAAAAATTTGGGAGAACATGCACAGTGTACACGGCCAAAGGCTGTGGCTAGTAGCCCAGTAGTGTTCTAAAATATATAATTGAGCAATGGCAAGTGGGCTCGAAAGACATGTACCTTGTGGGGGTCAATAAAGAAATATTGGGGGAACATGTACAGTGGACATGGGTGAAAGCCGTGTCACTGGCCATGGCTGAAGGCCTTGGCTAATGGCCTGTGTTACTCACCGCTCCGTATGCTGATTGGAGCCTGGGTAAGACGACCTCCCGAAGGGAGGTAGGATTTAACAGGTTCGGGTTCAGCCTCCAGGATTCCAGCGACCCTGAATTCTGTGATTCAGGCTTCCTCTAAGAGGCGCTCTTTTCTACGATGTACCTCTCTGCCATTTGAGTAAAAACCAGCAGAGATGTCCATCGCCTAAAAGAGCGGGAGAACACACACCGCCAATAACGAATGCTGCAAAGAAACACAGTATGATTAGAAGCAATCAGGCAATATGGAGTTATTTAGACAATCAGATAATTCTCTAAGTACCTAGACAATGGTTGAGGTGGTGTTGGACCTTAATAGATGAACCTACAAGAAAACCCAAGACTATGAGTATGCACAAGTGATAACCACAAACTCACTATGACGGATACAACCCCCAGCAGACCTGATAAGTGGGATTCCTAGGGAAAATGGGTACCAGTTGAAAGGAAAACAACAGCAGGAACAAAACAACAAATGGGAAGGTTAGTAAGGAAGAATATACCCGGGCGGCACGAGGGTCGCACTAGTGATGGGATGGTGTATACACTGGAAAGCGTCACTACTATGCACTTGGTTGATGTAGAAAAGGTAAGCATAAATGATATAGTTCTAGGAATCCACACGTATGAGAAAGACTGATGAATTTCAGGTAATGAACAATACAGGAGAATAGTATGGGTTTTACCTTAATTGCACAAACACAGGCCAAGTTGATGAGGCAGTCTTGTAATGTGCAGCGTGGTACTCTGCGTAGGAAGATGTTTCAAATTGCGTAGAGCGGCAAGAAAAAGTAATCTCACCAGACAGGCGAAAGCACAGTGGGAATCCAGGGATAGTCCGAGTTTGGCAACAGGGTTCACTGATCAGAATGGAGGAAAAAGCAAATGCAATCCAAGGACAATCTGAAGTCAGCAACAGAGTTCAAAATCAGGTTGAAGGAACAGGCAAGGACAATCCAAGTAGACAAAGGTGGGACGAAGAACCAGGAAGTCAAGTATCGAGAGGAAAAAGGGAATCAGCCTTGGAACGGGATGAAACCGAAGGAACGTAACGCCACAATTAGCAGCAACAAGCCGCTGAGTCCCTTCGGCTTTTATGATGCAGGGGGGCGGAGCCTCCTTACGCGTTCTCTGCGCGCGGGATGTCTCAGCTGATGTGACGTTCTCTGCTGTACGGCCAGACGCCATGGCAACCGATACCGAAGCCACAACAAAGTTCTGGAACGCGCTTGTCCCCGTATGTGGCCACAAGAAACGGGAGGTACTACAGGACAGGGCCGATATGTAACAGCCCGATAGTGTTTTCGAATAAACACAACTGACTAGTAGGTTCAAAAGAAACATATCGGGGGACACGACCTAAGGCCATGGCAACTCACCATGTTTTAAGGCCATGGTTAGGGGCCCGGAAGTATTTTAAAATATACAGTGGGCACGGCCGAACACCGTGCTCACTGGCTAGGGCCAAATGATATGATATGATATGGTATTTGTAACGCGCCTATACACAAGTGTTTCAAGGCGCGACGAGGCAGGGAGGGAGGGAAACAAGGGGAAGACAAACGATCCTACTAGGCCAGGTGTCATTCAGATCGCGCAAGTGCAGAGGTAAGGGGAAAAGGAGGAAGTGCAGGGGGAGGAGGTGGGGGGGAAAGTGCAGTACAAGGTAAGTAGCGTAAAAAATAATAAATAATAAATAATAAATAAAAAGGGCCAGCTGGTGGCAAGTGCGAGGTAAGTGCAGAGCAAGTGCTGGGAAGGGGGCTGTAGGGATACAGTGACAGTCCCACAGTGCAGGGGGAGCCAGGGAGGCAGTGCAAGTGGAGAGTGGCTGGGCCCTGGACCGAGGTTGCTGAGAGTGGCCCAGATGCAGGTTTAGTGCTGAATTCAGTGGGGAGTTAAGCAGGTTTAGCAGGGGAGAGGGAGAGAGAAGGCAGAAGCGAAGAGGAAGGTTTTGAGGTGCTTCCGGAACCGGAGATGGTTCTCCTCAAGTTTCAGGGAGGCAGGAAGGCTGTTCCAGAGGGAGGCCCCTGCTGCGGAGAGAGATCTACCCCCAGCTCGTTGCTTCGAGAAGCGGCTGACCATGAGGGAGTTGGAGACGGATGAGCGAAGGGCTCGTGAAGGAAGATATTTAGGAAGAGAGAGTTGAAGGTATTTAGGTCCCAGGCCCCAGAAGGCCTTGTGGACAATGCAGAGGGTTTTGAACTTAATCCTCGCAGCCACTGGGAGCCAGTGAAGAGATTTCAGTCCTGGAGAGATACGGTCCCTGGGCTTGAGGCCAAGGACAAGTCTCGCAAGGAGTGCCATATACTGGTTGAAAAGCCAGGGAGAGAGGATGGAACCCTTGGGGGACACCACAGGTGGAGAAAAAGATGTCAGAGAGGAAGGAGCCCATTTGGACCTGGGAGGGTCGACCGGAAAGGAAAGAAGTCAGCCATGCCAGAGCCTGACCAGTGATACCCAGGTTATCACGGAGACAGTTGAGCAGGATGGCATGGTTGACAGTGTCAAAGGCAGAGGAGAGATCGAGCAGAATGAGAACACAGGGAGTGTTGGAATCGAGGTTCAGGAGCAGGTCCTCACGGATGTTCAGGAGAGCAGTTTCCGTGCTTCTGGCCGCTCTGAAGCCGGATTGATGGTCATGAAGATTACCAACAGATTCAGCATGGAGGTTAAGCTGGGAGATGGCCAGTTTCTCCAGGAGCTTACCCAGGAAGGGAGTAATGGAGATTGGGCGATAATTGGCCGGGCAGGAGGGGTCGGAAGAGGGTTTCTTGAGGAGGGGGTGCACAAGGGAGTGCTTGAGGGGGGATGGGAAGACTCCAGAGGCGAATGAGTGGTTGCAAAAGTCAGCCAGGGCAGGAGCCAGGGAGTCGATGTGGTCCTTGATGGTTTTGGAGGAACAGGGGTGAACCTGTTTAGACGAGGCTTTCATAGATCGGACTTGTCTGGAAACCTCATCAGCAGAAAAAGGTGGAAAAGCAGAGAAGGAGGGCGGAGGGGCGGCTGCAAGAGAGCAAGAGGAAGAGCCGGGAAGAGAGGGAGGGGGGAGAGAGGAGGAGAGCGAGGACAGGATGTCCTGAGTTTTTGAGATGAAGTGCGAGGCCAGTGCAGTGCAGAGGGCCTGGGAGGGGACAGGAGAGGTAGAGACTGCAGCAGGGTTGTCCAGCTCCTTGCAGATTTTAAAGAGTTCGGCCGAGTTGTTAGATGCCTCAGAGATGCGGGCTTGGATAAGGGCTCTCTTCTTGGTGAGAACGGAGAGCCGGTATTGCCTTTGGAGCAGGCGACAGGCCAGTTTGTCAGAGGATGAGCCAGAATGCCCTGGCTTTTGGCTGTAGCCACGTAGTGGGCCCAAAAGGAACATATTGGGGAACATGTGCAGTGGACACGGCCAAAGGTTAGTGTTTTAAAATCTAGTGTTTCAAATATACAGTGAGTATGGCCGAATGCCATGCTCACTGGCCAGGTCCAAAGGCCCTGGCTAGTGGGCCCAAAAGACATGTATAGTGGCCACGGCCTTTGGTTCCACTATACTGGGTCCAGAAGAAACATATTGGGGGAACATGCACAGTGGACACGGCCAAAGGCGCTGACTAGTGACCTGATAGTGTTTTAAAATATACAGTGGGCACGGCCAAAGGCCGTGTTCCCTGGCCAGGGGCAAAGTCAAGGAATTCTAATTCCTGTAGTTCAGAGTCAGCAGGGATCGAACTTCCCCCCATTATTCAATATTAGCCCTCAGTGGGTAGGGGGCGGGGGTTACCAACAGTGTGACACTCCAGGGTCAGGCATCTCAGCTGGCTCTGACCTACAGGAACCATAATTCCTTGCTGCAATATCATGGTTTTAACCAGTAGGATTCAACCTTGCACACCTGAATCAGATCAGCCTCCCTGAAAATTGCTGAGGCATGAAAGCATGCGCTAGGAGGAGAATACCACTGGACTGTGAGCTGATTGCAGCTGGGAACCAGAGTTGCACCCCTACCACTCCTCTTTTGTTCTGCATTTTTGCCTTCAGTGTTTATTTTTCACCATAGGATGGTGGCGAAGGCAGGGGATCACCCTCTTTGTCAAGTAAGTGACGTTTAAGCCTAACTTTGAAGAGATCCGAAGTCATCTAGATTTGATTGTGATGGGTAGCAGGTTTCAATGTAGTGCGGTGAGTAGAGGGAAAGAATGGAAGCAAGAGGATGCACGGTGGGGGTATTGGACAGTGCAGTTGAGTGCAGAGCAGGAGCAGAGGGAATGACATTGTGAGTAGAACGAGATACAATCAGGAAAGTACTGAGAAGCAAGACCATTGATAGCTTCAGAGATTAGGAGAAGGAACTTGAAAAGAGAGCAGTTGTGCATGGAGAGCCTGCCAGCAAGGTGCTGGTAGGTAGAAGTGGGGGAGGATCAGGGTATTCGTCCCTTCTCCCTAAGGGGGAGCCTACCCCTTTGTGGCTAGAGAGGTGAAGCCGCTCCGCAAGACCCTCCCTAGGGTTCTCGGCAAGTGCGACCTCACTAAGAGACTCCCCCTTAGTGGACATGGACTCCTGTTCCTGTGCTTCCATATCGTGGTGGGTAGCATGCCCAAAACACTGTGTCAAGGCCATCAGAGAAGGAAGCATGAACAGCTTCCTAATGGCAGCACCCTTATACGGCAGCAGGGAAGCTGAGAATGGCAAAACCAACGGGAAGGCAAATACCAAAGAGGAATACTGGAGCAAGGGCCATGCCCTGCCACATTGTGTCTGCATACAGAGAGGTAACGGGGAGAATGAGAGAAGAGGAATGCCAAGGAACAACATTACACGAAGAGAGAAACTCGTCCCAGTAACCTCGACAAGATATTGAATACAAAACTGTTTAACTGGAAGTGTGCAAAGAAGGTAAAGAGAAGAACGATTAACCCTGTGTGGAAGGAGATAAATACTGCTAACAAAGACCATTGAAAGGAGGGAAATTACTCTATCAGTTCAAAGGTAAAGAGTGGAGAAAGTATGGGATAACCTCCTGTAATAACGGAGAGGAGATAATACTATCAAGTAAACAAGATGGTTACAGAGAGAGAACCCAGGAGAGGGGAAAAGACAAATTGGATCAAAACCCATTCAAACTAAACAAGCCTGGATTAACAGATTATGAGAGGTCTATACATTTAGACAAGAATGTGAGAAAGTATCACAAGGAAAGTTGATAGACACATCACTAAAGAGAGTGCAAGACCCAAGAATATTGTGGAAGAGCTACAAGAATTAATGAAGGAGATAACCAGAGGCTATTATAGAAGATCATGTTAGAAAACAAACACAAGAGAGGGATATTGATATAAAGAGACTGTCAGAAGATAACAGAATACCAGGGGAAATAAGTAATTCTCGTTTAAGTTGATTATATTAGTGGTAGGGTCAGGTAGAATTTGGTTTGGACTGAGGACATTTCTTTACTTGAGACTTCCTGACAACAGACAAGCACCTTTAGTTTCTTTAGATAGGAATGGAAATCCCAATTGCACCAGGGAAAGTTAGGCCTTCTTATAAATTAATTAAAAGCAAGCTAGAATGTCCTCAATGAGTCAGACCCCTTCTTCTGACCCACCACAGTAGGCTGTAGAGCGTGCGGCTATCAAAGTTGAGGCCTTTGTATAGAGGGAGAAAGAACTAGGGAGGAAGGTCAAGGAGGTCTGTAGTTGAGTTTTCTGAACACGAGGTTGGTGATTAGAGTTTTGATAGCATGGTAAGAAATTGACACATTTTCTGAATGTTGAAAAAGTTAATACGAACAACAGAGGCAATGATAGTGATTAATTCTTGCAGTTGGAGGTTGCTATCAAAGAGGACCAGAAGTTTGCAAGCTTTGGGTGAGGGCACAAAATGGTCATGTGGGAAGGAGATTGTAGAGGGAAGGGATGACATTGGACGCTCTGGCACTCTGACCACTTGGGTGGTTCAGCCAAGGCCTTCTTGGAGGGACTCGAGTCGTTTTCATCATCACAAGCACTGAATTGTCTACATTCTTTGATACTGGGGGAACCTAAATATTTAGACTGTTTGTACAGATGCGAAGAACATCAGAATACTTAATGATCAACTGGGTGGACACAACCTTTTTTCTTTATCAACCTCTGATAAACATACCAAAGCACACTGCCTAGATCAAGTTCTCTCGAGAGACCTGCTGGTCCTGCTACATAATACCATTGCGGTCCCTTCGGCTGACCATTTTATTAGCCTTTTTAGGGTCAGATTAGCAGTTCAAGTCCATGCAAACAAAATCAAGATTGCAGGATACGTCATCTGAAAAAAGAAAAAAAACTCTTTTAATTCAATCCAGGGAGCCAATGGCTGACCCATTGCTTGCATCTGAGTGAATCAAACAGTCTTTTATACAGTTTGTGACATTGTAGCCCCTTTGCATGTGCAAAAAGACTAAAAGCTTTTCTGCCCTTGGTTCATTACATTCCTCAAAACATTGAAAACATATTAAGGAGGATAAGAAAAGAAGTCGAAGAAGCTCGATGACTCTGACACTTGCAGTGTGCAAGGTTGCTCTCATAATGTATAAAAAAGCAATTTCTGAAGCTTGGAGACTGTGGCCTTCATTACAAGTTTGCCAGTCTGGAAAAAAGTGCTGGTAACAACAGTTACTGGCACCTTTTCTGGACAGCAAACTACAAGTCTGCCGGTAGGGGCTGTGAACTACTGGCAGGCCTGACCTGCTGGTAGTTCTGGCACCTACCGGCAGAGTTTTCACTGAAGCACCAGCACCGTTAACCATGCCGGTGGTTCAGGGTTCCCATTCCCCTGGATTCCATAGGAATGGGAACTTGCCGGTAATGAACGGTAAGGTGCGTTTTCCGGTAACGCGCCGGTAGCACCAGCGGGTTACTGGCAGACTCGTAATGAGGGCCTGTATCTTCAGAAACAAATCTCTTGCACTGACACCATGCAAAATAAGCCGATAAATGTATCTCAAGGAAGGGCAATTCCCTTTTCATTTGTAAAATAGTCGATATCCAGGATGACATTGAAGGAAAGGTTATTAGGCTTTTTCTTCCATCCTGGTAGACTTAAATGTCTACACTCCACCATCATTTGATTTTGAACAAGCTACAGCTGATAATATTCTACCTTTTGTTACTAACTCTGAAGCCTACTTGTTGGATGAAGAATGCACTGCCAGTGATAGCTGCTCTTCATCATGCCAAGACTTTAGCCAACCCTGGTGCATATTGTTCTATCTATCGCTTCAGCAGGCAGTGTCACTTTTTATCTTTGGAAGAGCCTATTATCTCACCACTATTACAAGAAAAGCCCCTGTAGTACCTGAAAATATAAATAGAACTATCAGTCAATCACCGGCCTCCCCTGGACATCAAAGATTGTAGAGAGTGGTAGTCTTCCAACTACAGAAACCCGTGGAAAGCCTTAACTTACCGGAGTGCATGGAATCCGGATTCTGGCCTAGACATGGCACTGAGTTCGCCTTGACTGCTGTGTGAGATCACATCCCGTTGAGTGCTCACTTAGGCTTTGTTTCAGGCTTGGTACTGCTGGGCCTTTCAGCGATGTTGGATACCACCGGCCATCTAATCTTGTGGCCCTGCCTTACTTTAGTCGCAATGATCTCAAATAAGGCAATTACCTGGCGAGAAGAACCCAACTGCAATTGGTCCATAGCGACGCTGCCTGGCTGATCTTAGGATGAACACATCCCACTGTATTTCATGCTCCTGGCAATCTCTTCACTGGCTGCCTGTTCAATGTAACTATTGTGTTTTAACTTTTGAATGTATTCACATACTCGCTTCCCATGCCTTGGCTAATGCAATTCAGCTGTAGAAACCAAATGGAGTCCTTTGCTCCCAATGTGACTGCTAGCCAGTTGTTCCTAAGTCTAGATGTAGAGGGGACTGCGGTTTCTCGATTTCAGACCCTAGTCTCTTGACACCTAGCACCTGCCTATCCAGAATTATGCATACTTGCTCTCTTTCTGAAAGGCCTTCTAGGCCACTTTTTCCTCCCAGAATCTGTTCTCAGCTTTCTATCCATTTTGTTGAATTGATGGCGACTAGATGCTGATTCATTCCGCATGGTTATGTGGCACACCTATGATCATAATCAAAGATAAATCAAAATTCGTGACAATAACTATCAGGACATTTTGGGGTTTTCCCAATTTAACATGAGAGCTGCAAACATGAGAGTATTTTGGAGTGTCCCTGCTGCACACCAGAGCTGCAAACATGAGAATGTGTTTGGCGTCTGCCTGCTACACAGGAGCTGCTGAGAGATGTTTTTCTGGTTCTCCCTGCAACTGCAAACTGTTCTCTGGGTCTCCTAGCTTTGCAATATTTGCAACCAAATATACCTCTATATGGGTCTCCCTGTGTCAGAACTTGGTTGGGCCAAGAGTCCCAGAGGAGGTTCACACAAACCCCTGAGAGATCTGCTCCCCACTGGAGATATTAACATCCCAGAGGCAGTAACAGATCCATCTGCTTTAGGGGCAACAGTGGGTGCCCCCACAAACTAAACCAGCACTGCGCTCAGGAGCAACAGGGGAGAAATAAGAGAGGGATTACCTTAGGGACCTGGACCCCAGTTTCCCCAGATCCTGTTTGAAGAGGAAAAGGGGAAGTACTGGTGGGCTGGGGTTGCCTGGATGTCCTTTGGCCTCCCTTGAACCATCTGGGGTTGTTGAATCCTCTGCTAATCTTCATAGAGTACTTCCGGAATTGCTCTGTTATGGAGCACAGAGCATTTGCTAGAGGAACTGTCTGCAGATTAAGATTTCTCTATGAGGTCACTCTACCTTCACAGATTTAACAAGGATTTCAGAATTAGGAGTTTATGGAGTCGCGAAAACAAGAAAGTGTAATTACCTCCTGGCTAAATACCTTTCCTTTGGATGTAGGACCAAGAGCATGGATCCTCTTTGTTGTGGGGCTATGTCGTACTTCAGTGCTGACCCATGGCACCTTGTGATCATGACCGTCAAACGTTTGCAGGCTTGTGGGGTAGCGGTCATGGAATGGTCGCAGAGTGTTTCCTGCGAGGCTGGGACTCCGAGGTGTGTCCCCTTCCTTGCTCCCGGCAGGCCAATGGGTGGATGACTGTGGCGAGGCATATCCTCTTCCACCGAGGTTGCCAAAGGTGGCCTGGCAAAAGCAGAGATGTCCTGCCACTTGTGGGGTTGTGCGTATAAGTGTTCCAAACGCACTGCTATGCAATAGCTTCAATCACAAATGTTTATTAGGGTCTCACTGCTGCACAATAGCTGCACCCTTAAATAATTCTCATTGGCCCCCTGCTACTATTTCTCAAGATATCCCTGCTACATGATATCTGGAACAACAAATATTTCTCAAGGTGTGGCTGCTATGCAGTAGCTATAACCACAGATATTTCTTACTCTACCTGATTCATAAAAGCGCCATGCTCCCTTTTTCCTTTTGGGCAGGTTTCTCTCTTTTCATGCCACTTGCTTAGTTTAGTCGGGGATGTTAGGGTGATGGGCATTCAGACGAGCCTCACAGCTTCTTTGACTTCCCCATGTGTTCCCCTGGCTGTTCTGCACACACAATTCAGGCATGTTGGTTGCTCCCATATAAAACAATACCCAACCTATTCACCAAGGCGGGCACAGAGCCAACACGGCCCTGAAAGCTATGACTAGTGCCACGGGCTGTGGTTGGGCCTCTGTCTCACTCTGCTGTGCTCTACATCGAGCTTGGGAATGTGCAGGATCTTCAGACCTGCTGGAAGATTCTTCCTCAACACTTCTGGAGCGGGGGACCATGTTTCTAGTGGATGCCCTATGGATTATAGGGCCCTTCATTCAACCATTGATTATGGATCTAGATTGTAGTCTTATTCAGTGGCTAAGGCTCGGTGCATTTGCCCAATTACACACCCGCTTTCAGAGCTTGCGCTCGATTGTGCACTTCTCTGCCGGCATCTTTCTCTAGGGTAGGGGGGAGTACTGCCACACCCAAGCAAAGCACTTTGTAGCTATTGATAGGGCAATACCCTGTCCTTTGTCCCATCTTATCCCATCATGGGATGTGAGCCACCAGCATCATCTCGGTCAGCTTCCTCCTCCAGCTTCCTCATCTGGTTGACAGTCTTCGTTTACCTGTTATGCCTCCTACCCCACACCCAATTCCTTGTCTTACTCCTCCTGCCCTGCACCTGGCTTGTGTTTCACCTCCTATTGTCCCTCCTCCAACTCCTCATTGTAATTGGTTATTTATAACGCACTTAATATCCAGAGGTTTCTAAGCGCGGACTCTGGGATCAAACCTTTGTTGCTCTGTGTCGTCTTGCTTCCAAGGCGGCACGTTGCGCCTGAGCTATCCTCCCGAGACATGAGGATAGACATGATCTACCTGCTGGCCTTCCTCCTGTCCTGCACATGCCTCCTCATATTCCACCTGCTTCCCGTCCTCCTCCTCATCTTATTCCTCCTCCATGTGTTCCAGTAAATGCATCACATATGCACCTTGTGTTCCTTCTCCTCTTGCACTTGCATCCACCTATTTATGTTCTCCCTCATGCTGCCCCTCCATCTCTGCCTCCTCAAATTCCACCACCTGCACATCAATCTACTCCCTCATGTTATACGTGCTGCCACTGCATTGCCTCCTTTTTTGTCCCACATCCTCCTCAATTTCTTCCTCCTCCTGCTTTTGGTCATCCCCAGCCTCCCACCGCAACTGCTCAATTGCCGCTGCCACCTTTTTATCAGTTGAGGAAATTACCAATTGACTCATTCTACTGTCCTCTGCCTGGACCCTTTTTGTCCATTGCTTGGTAGCTCTCCAGCTTCATCACTCGTCCTCCCACAAGGCTATAACATCAGCATCCTCAGACGAGTTGTCAGCCTCAATCTCAATTGGCTGGGCCGCTCTTCTGCCACATCGGCTCGAATTAGGGTTTGAACCAGCCTCGAAATTTTAGGGGGTCTGGAGCACTTTCTTAAAAACAAGTAGTTAGTGAGTGGAGCAATGAGTGATTGCCCAATACCCAATATCCCATCAGGTTTCTGCATGCACCAGTTGCAACTTTGCTTTGCTCATTAATCTTAGGACTTGCAAGCCAGACAGACACGCGCTAACTCACTCCCTCTGAGCCCAAGAGGCCGGATATCATTTTCTTGCGTCCTTCCTTCATCTGTTGTGTCTTCCTTTGGCTCATTACAACCATCTTTCACCCCAACTTTCAGGCTGTTTAGTTTCACAAAGAGATGCTAATCAATGGGCGGTCTGAGCCATCTAAAAGATGCGACAAACAGTTACGTCTTTGGCTTCATCATGTGGGTATATTGATGATTGATACGGGCACAGCAGCCTTCTGACCTTTGCCGCAATACTTTTGTTACTGCAATATGAGGTGTCACGTGCAGCACGGCTCCAGAAGAAGGATGCCCACAGGTCCCTAGCCATTCACAGGCCCCAAGGAGCCCCAAAAGACCAGTAAGGCAGGCTGCCAGACGGGCACAGAGGCCTCATGCACCCACAAGCACGCAGAGATTTGGCAACCATACATATTTGCACAGATGTCACAGAAAGAAGTCATACAACGCTGACAGTAAAATAAAAACACAGGAGCACTGAAACTGATATTTGGGAATCTGGCGTGAGGAATGAAGAGGGGATCCTGGCAGAGGTGAAGTGGAAAGGGAATCTACCATGTGTGGGCAGAAGATCCTGATGTTTACACTTCCACCCCCATGAAGCAACCACAAACAGAAAGGCCCGGAAATGGGTTAGAGAGTCCTAGCCTGAAGGGGTGATGGTGGGTCTGCCATGGTGGACTCAAATCCGGTTGATGGTGAGTAATAACAAGTTCATCTTTTGGGATTTTAGGAATGCAGAGGATTTACTGAAGTCAGTGACAAGACAGTCACCGAGTGACTTGACGCCAGCTGCCCTTGGTGCAGAGCTCCTAATCAGAGACACGCATTAAGGTGTTGGATATTGTGTTGCACATAAATGGGATGGTCAGAGCTTTTGTAAGGAATCGGACTTAGTTTTGCTTTCTATATGAAACAAATGGCCACACCAGCTGCAAGCACTTTCTGGCCTTCCTCCTGTCCTGCACGTGCCTCCGCAATGGCACTTTTCATTCAATATGCAATGAAACAACTGACCTTGTCACTCCACTGGTCACAAACACGTTCATCAGACTGTCACTGTCATGAACCTGACTTCACATCCACATCTCGTTAAACCTCAGTTAGGTTCTTGGAACTCCAAGTAACCGGGCTGTTTCGGTTCTCCCTGACCCACTCGTCAATGTGCCAGCAAAGAATTCTCCCCTGAGAACAGTGATCTGTTTTGCATTCTTAGAGAGAAGGGTTAGTAATGTTGGAAATTATACTGTTTTACGTTGCACCATAGTTAAAACGTAGGCACATTGATCCATTGTAAATTTACTGACATGTGTTGTAATATTCAGATGTTATCCACGCAGACACGACACAGTCACAAAGCAAAGAACATTTTACTTGCCATTTTTCTTTCTAATCAGACTTCTGTTTTCTTTTGGAACAGAAAAGACAAAAGGCAGATAACACAGTGAACAAAAAGAAGGCAATAGGTAAGCTTCACTTTGATCTTTATTTTGCAAAAAGAAATAGTTGTACTAATGAAACTGATCAAAACGTTATTATGCACAATTGTATTCCTAAACTGGCTTTGTGCCTCATTGGGGGTTCTGAGTTTCGAATACAAGCAATTGTTGGCAGATGGTTCTTTAAATATGACCTGTCTTTATTTTGTCTGTTATGTTAAGCTTTTATACGGTGCTAATCACCATTGCAGGGGTCTTACAACGACGGTTCCTTGCCTGTATTTTCCCCCTGTAACCAGACTGTAGTCTGTGGAGGAAGATGAAAAGAGAACAAGGGACACTTTTGGGGAGTTGGGGTGTGAGGAGAAGCAGGAGAAGGAGATTTACTCGCAGAACTAAAAAGTTGGGCAGATACGATGGGACTGAGGTAGAGGAAACGCGATTTTATAGGTGGGCAGTCGATCTAACGGGGTGTTGGTCTAGAAAGCGGGAACATGTAAGAGAACTCGAGATAATGAGCATTTCCGAGTGATGCCAGTTTCTAGTACCTTGGAAGAAGCATTACTGGGAGCATGATTGTGTGATGGCCTCGATGTGCTGGGGAAACCCTTGAAGTGTGGAGGCAAGGAGTGTCAAGTAGCGTCAAGTAGCGTTTTATTAGGCACATGTATGGCAATATATGTGCAATAAGCTTCAAAACAACACATCAATTTCTTCGTGGCGTGTTTGGTAATGTCTGCAAATGAGCAAAGGATTTATCAGTTTAAAGCTGTGAAAATGATAGAAAACATGTATCCCTCTTCCACTAGCGGGGGTCCCAGTGCAGGTACACTTTGCGGCATCCTAGGTAGGAAAGGATGCTGTCCATGATGCACTCGCTGTCTGTGCTTATATACGCTGTCCAGAACCATCAGCTCTTCACACAAAAATGAACAATGTTCAAACAAGATCTTTATTTATTTTATTCCCGGGGGGGGGGGGGGCATCGTGGCGCTGTTACAGAGATCATATGCACATGTTACAGGTGGATGGTGTATACATAGTTACATTAGGATCATACATTAGGATCATACGAGCTTCACTTCTTCCAACAGCCATGCTTTTGTTGGGGCTTTGCGGAATGTCCAGTGGAGGGTTCTGCTCCGAGTGTGGTGGGCAGGGAATTCCATTGCTTTGCAGCAATGAAGGGGAAGCTTGCGCCTCCCGCTTTAGCTCGTCTGACTTTGGGAAGTCAGAGTCTATGGGCATACAGTGTTCTGGTAGGTCTGAACGAGCAGGCTCTGACGAACTTCCGGGAGAGATAGGGAGGGCCTGTGCTGGCGAGGCACTTGTGAGTGGATCCCTTTCTCTGTTTCCATAGCTGTGCACAACATTCTCCCAAATATACAGTGAAAATCCAAAGGCAGATTCATTTTTGTATTAACTGATCCCTGTTCTTACCATGAGCATAGAGTTTCTTTCTATGTTGCCTCTATATATTGTGTCCCAAGTTTACATTCCAGTTAGTCTCGCCGCTTTCAGAAGAATGGCTCACCACTTAAACAGTAGATCCAAGGCATGGCCAATAGCCGTAGGCCTTTGAGCATAGGGGTTGTGGCCGGGTGTGAAGTCCATCTGCCCGTGTATCTCTAATTGATGTTTTCAAATGTTTTGGGTGGCATTTGAACCCAAGCAGTAGTAGCTCATCTTCTTTAAAGAGGGTTTCATGTACCCACTGTGTGTTGAACAACATGCATTAGCATTTTCCAATAGTCCCCTCAATACCTCTGGGTTAGTATGAATCCACCTGCCCTGCATTTAGACCTTTGTGCGTGTATGTATAACAAAGGATGCATTGTGTAAGGTGCTGCAGACACACACCCTCTTCATCAGATTCTTTTCCTTTCTTTATCCTGATGAGAGGAAGAGCAGTGCACTGGAGTACTCCAGTTCCAAGGTACCTCTGCTGGGCCAACGTAGTCAGAAAATCCATATTCCTATTTCTTTATAAATATGATGGATAACTTTATACAGATTGGTAACAATACTCAGAAAATCTGCATTTAAAAATAACACAGCAGATGCACTTATTTTAGATGCCTGATCTTTTTAAATGCATAGTTCACCTTATTCACAAAGGTGACCTGTGAATTATCATTGGGTTGTGCTGCAGTGTAAATTAGGCTTTGGCCACCCCTGTGCATAAATTAGTGCCTTTAGCAAATGAAAGGCTTCCAGCAAAAATGCGGGAGCTTAGAGTGAATGTTAGTGATGGGCCCTCAGAGGCCCTGGTAGCATAGATGCCCGCATTCCGGTGCCCTTTGTGAATTCTGCACCACTTTTTGGTGCAAATGAAGGGCATTCACTTGCTCTTCCCCATCACTTGTACCCTAAACAAATTCGAGAATTTGATCTAGTGAGTCTACTGGAGAATGGTTTGCCTCTGCACACGCTGTGACTAGCCCTTTAGAGAGCTGCATACAAGTGACAAAATGCCTACTGCTCTGCGGAGTACAGGGATGAGCAGCAACTAAACCACCTACTCAGCTGCACACTACAACTAAACCAGCAGTGATGCCCAATCATTCTTCTCCCCTTTTGCTAAAGTGAGATGCGGGCCAGCTCTATCTTTAGGAGGGGTGTGAGCTGAAACAGTTGCAATACAAACCACAATAGTAAATGGTAGCAAAATAAAAGACTGAACAATCAAGGTTCCATAGTACAAACAATCCATGCACACAATTAATTAACACTAAAGACCCTCCCCTGTAAAGGAAACACATAGAATGCAGACTTTGAGAAGAAAGTGCACACTGGGTTGATAAACATGGTTGTTCAGGCAAAAGATTTCAGCTCCAATATCAATATTGAAGAATATTTCTTTAAAAGGCAAAGAAGAGGGTTTTAAAAGTCACCGGGGCTCATTACGATTTGGCCGGTGCGGTAATAACATGCTGGTATTGACATTGACGTTACCAGCACATTATGCCACCGGCCAACTACCAGTTTAAATCAATCAACTACCAGCAAAAATCGCCGGTATTACAGGCGCTGGTAATATTGGCACCTGTAATACCGGCAAACTCTCCTATAGAGTCCAGTATGACTCCATGAAATGCACAGTTAGACCGGCTACCGCCATTCGTAATCCAGTGGACATTCCACCGGACCGAGTGGCAATAACGGTAATACAGTTTGCTGGTATTCTCACCAGACTACTGGCAAACTTGTAATGAGTCCCATTATGTTTTTTTTGGACAGGGGCACAGGGCCTCTTCAAATACCGTCTTTAGTGTTTAGCAGCATTGAGCCAGGCTGCGTGGTGATTTCTGAGGTGGTGATTCGGTGTTAGGTTGGTTAGCTGGTAGACTGGGTCTAACATGTGGTGTGCCCAAATCAGTAATGGCACTTTGCATGAAGGAGCGTGGGTCAGGCAGGGAACGTCCAGGTATGTGTAGCTCCAAGGTGGATCTAGGCGGGAACCAGTGACCTGGGCTGTTTCTTGGCTACTTGGTTGCTGGGAGGCCCAGTCCAGGGTCTCCAAGTGGAAGGTGAGTCTTTCTTCTACACTTCCCAACCAGAAAGATTTGTAGAAGGCACCTTCAGGGTTTCTGTCACACCCAAAGACAGCGTCCTAGGTTGTAGGGGCTCTGTTGCAGTACACCTGGTCCACACAGCGGTTTTGCTCCATATGTGTCCATGGGATGGGTAGGGCACAGAGCTTGCCTCTGCCCTGGAGCCTTCTGTCTTTATCTTGGGGGAAAGATAGGCACAAATATGAACAGCTGAAACATTGGCTGAACACCAATGCGACAAGACCAGTAACTCCATTTGAATCCTATATTACGGCACACTCTTGCTCAAAGAAACTAGTCTCAGATATATATAAATGTATAAATGTGCAAATTGAAGAAATCGAATGGAACTAGCGCCACAATGCCCAAGGGCTGTTTGTAGGCTACACAAGAGTAAAAAATAAATAAATAAAGAAATAAACTACATGAAAGAAATGGGAAAAAACGATAGGGGGACACAATTAAGTTAACCAGAGCCATACAGGTGAGAGACATGTGGATTAAGATAACAGCGCTATACCCTGGAGAGGCTACATGCAATGTTCCCACAAGTGCCAGATAAATGCTGGAAGGGATGTAAGCAGGTTGGGAACTGGAGGCATGTATGGTGGGAATGGCCGGAATTACAGCGGTTTTGGGGGGGAAGTGAAGTCTCAAATGCACGGGATGTATCATGGGTTGGGACAAGTGGACGTAAATGTTTGGATGTGCGGATTGTGGGACCCTGAAGGGAAAGGATGGACTAAAGCACAGAAACGGGGGTTCATGCTGCTGCTAATCGCAGCCTGGTTAAAGATTGCGCAGAGATGGAAGCAACAATCACCACCCACACTCATCGACTGGCTGCAGACGGTATGGTCCTCCATATCTATGGAGTGGGTCACATATAGAATTCAGGGTGATAGGGAGCGATTTTAAAAAGATTGGGGGGGCAATACTTTCTTATCTCCGAAGTGATTATATGGTACAATGGTGCCCACACAAGATCAGAATCTTGGACTTGGTTGGATCCTGAGCTTGAGCGATCCAAAAGGGCTGAGAAGGCTGATACCTCTGGTCGGGGGATTGGGGGGAGGAAGTTGAGGGGTTTGGGGGTGGGGGAGTTTGATTTGTATTAAAGGTTACGATGCTGTACTAAAATATGAAAACAATAAAAACACGTTGAAAAAAATGTTTTCTTAACCAGGACTGCCTTGAGCAAATCGATTTATAAGCACTGCATGTGTCCTTCACGGGAGTCCTGTTAAAAGCAAGCATTGCAAGCCAACAGTTTTGGCTTGTGTCAAAGTACTAGGCATCGGTCTGCAATTATATGCCCAGGTACTCGTACCATTTTGAAGCCGCTGTCATTGATGGCCAGTTAGTACAACTATGGCAGTACCTGGCAAATGCCTGTCCCATGCCTACACAAATGCCCAAACGGTTGGCATTGTCAATGCTTGTTAACTCTTCTGACAGCTTATTCACACATTGCACAAAGTGCCTCTGGCCAATGGGTAAAGTAGAAATATACATTTTACTGGGGATTCCAGTGTAATGATGGGACCAAGCACATGGTCTCAGGAGTTCTTGGTTGAAATGAGTCACACCACATGAGGGGCGGAGCCAGACTCAATGTTGGGGGCTGGAGGACAGTTTTAAAAAGCAGTCCCCAAGTGGAACTATGATTGATCATCCAATGCCTCACCAAATACCTGCATGCCCTCTATCAGTTATGCCTTTGTGTTGTGCACTCTGGGCTTGTTAGGCCCAAGACATCAGCTGTCTCTGCTCTCAAGTGACCTGAAAAAACTGAGGGAAAGCACTGAAGCATAGGTGTAAGCGTTGCTAGGTTACCTGTACTGGGACTCAAACAGGGCACCGTCTTGTCTACAGGCCCTTGCACTGCAAGCAACCCTGTATCAGCATTTCACCAGGAACCAGATGTGCGGCCTGCAAATTACACAGACAACTACACTAGGTGAATTAACCTACTGGGCTGTCGACCCCCCCCCCCCCCACCCTCCCTCCTTCCTTCGAGACCAGGAGTATTAATAGCTATTAAACCTTGCTTCGGCTCATTAGATCCACCTTTCACCATAATTCAGAGGCTATTTGGTTTCACAGAAAGGTGCCAATCCTCGGGATGCGAGAGCCACCCCGAAGCTAGGAGTTAGCCTTTGGCTTTGTTGTTGGGGTCGACAGATATGACCAGCACCGGTTGCTGTCCTCTGCCACTGTTTGCAGCCCCCTGTTAATTATCTTTAAATGTGAACACACTGCTCACAGAGGTGGGAGAGTTTGCAGGCTCAAGCTGTACCGTCTCTTTCCCATTGGTGCCCTGGGCTGACGCCATGGCAGAAGGCTGGCCTCTGCCCTCAAATTACTCCATTAGGAAGGCTTAAGCCCTTCCAAGCCAGTGGCTGGCTCCACGACTGCATTCCATGACCATGCCATTCTATAAGGACGGCAGCCATCTACATGAGCAACTTAACATTTAAAACGTTAATTGGGAGGCAAAAAGGATAATTCAGCTGGAAAGACACCCAAACCTCCACCAGATTTCACGGGAGGTATCCTACCAGGCGGCAAAAGCGGCAAAAACAGGTGATTTTGGTCGAGCAAAACTGCTGATCTGGAAAGTCCATCAGTGCTCTCCAGGACGTCAGCTCTAGCAGAAAAGAGAAAATATTGGCTGGAGCACCATGAAGGGCTAGTCGGCTTGTGTGCAGTGATGGATGCAGCGCTCAAAATGACTAGTCACCCTGTGTGTAGTGATGGATTAAGTTCACAAAAGAACTAGTTAGCTCATGTGCAGTAATGGATGCAGCTCTCAAAAGGACTAGTCTGCTCATGATGTGCAGTGATTGATGCGGCTCTCTGGATGGCTAGGTTGTGGGCAGTCATGGATGCGGCGCTCTAAAGGTCTAGTAAACTCTTGTGCAAAATGTCATCTGATGAGAGCGGTATATAGCCCAAGCTTTTTTCATTTTTAATGAATAAAAGTATGCAGGTGTATTTTGTTTCTGAAAGGAAGGTCTGCTAATCACACACACCCTTCCATAAATGATTCATGCTGAAATTATAGTGCAATCCTGTGCCTTTGCTGAAGCAGTATCCCGACACCCCCAGCACCGGCCCTGCAGTGGCAGCAAGGCAGGTTCTCAGGTCACATATGCGTTGCTGACAGTTGCTGGAATTCAATGTTACAGCAGGCATAGGTGGCTTTTAAATTGCCTGCATCTCTGATTCAAATTATAATAATTGTCTATCCTAGTCACCCTGGTGGCAGGTTAAACTATAAATATATGCCATGCCCGGTGATGAATGGTGGCTACTAGGGTCACACAATTATGCAGCCACAGAAATTTTAAGTCCTGCTACTGTCAGCTTGGTGGGCAGTGCTCTGTCATGAGAGGGATGTGTATTAACTGGCTGGCCTAAGCATCTCCACCACAGCCATGTGAGACAATGGGTAGAAAGCTGCCTTTTGATCCTCCTGGAGGAAGGTAACCACCTTCATCCCAGGGCGCAGGTAATGGTCCAGGAGATCCCCTGGGAATCAATGCTTCAAAGGCAAGACTGACATAACAAAGACACTCTCACACCTGATGCTGACCACTGGAACCTCTTTGAAGTCAGCAGACATAGGAAGTGGGCACAGTTAAAATAGCCAGAGGAAAAAAGTAGGCTGCGAGCGGGGTTTCCATCATTTTGATTTCTGCTATGGCTTTCTACAACTTCCCATCCTCACCATTTCCTGCAAAAGGAAACATGTTACAACACCGTGGATTGGACCTCTTACAGCAGGCTTGCTTTGGACCAATCCCCTGTGACATTTTGCCTTGAAAGGTAGGGATGACCCCACGCCGCCCCCCCCCCCCCTCCTTAGTTGATTCATCTTTGGACTCCAATACATGAAGGATTCACCTGGAACTCTGCTGGGAATACAGTCTGAAGGCATTTGGGACTTCAAATTCCCCCCCAAAACCGCTGTAATGCTGGCCATTCCAACCATACATGCCTCCAGTTCCCAACCTGCTTACATCCCCTCCAGCATTTATCTGACACTTGTGGGAACATTGCATGCAGCCTCTCCAGGGTATAGTGCTGTTGTACCATGATCTTAATTCACATGTCTCTCACCTGTATGGCTCTAGTTAACTTAATTGTGTCCCCTATCATTTTTTCCCATTTCTTTCATGTAGTTTATTTCTTTATTTATTTTTTTACTCTTGTATAGCGTACAAACAGCCCTTGGGCATTGTGGCGCTAGTTCCATTAGATTTCTTCATTTTGCACATTTATAAATGTATATATATCTGAGACTAGTTTCTTTGATAAAGAGTGTGCTGTAATATAGGATTCAAATGGAGTTAGTGGTCTTGTTGCATTGGTGTTTAGCCAATGTTTCAGCTGTTCGTATTTGTACCTATCTTTCCCTGTCAGGCCGAGGACCCTTGTACACTCCTCAAAAGATCTAATTGTTTGATCTGGATACATATCACAAATCTTTATACAGCCCGCTTCCACCCATTTTGTAAGTGATTTCAATCCAGCACTCCAACTAAGTCAATGCCTAGTATGTGATGCCCAATGGAAATCCTTATTTATATATTTTTATGTCAAAGTTCGTTTAATTCTGGATGATGTACCCTTATATAATAACGCCCCTCTCTTTTAATTCCCCCGGTCTCACTGAACCAAGAAATAGGTTTGTTTTGCAAATTAAAAGATTTATTTGAAGAATTAAACCATATGTAGATTACACTTTTATGAATATGAATAATATTTGAATATCACACTTATGCATATGAACAATGATCAGCAATGGGTAATATTACAATATCGACAATCTCTTTAATCAATTAGGAGTAGAAATAGGAAGAATAGTGTGGGTCAAGGAAATGCAATGATATGAAAGAATGCAACACAGAAACAACTTGATATGACTTCAATCAAAAGACAATATGATCACTCTTTCCCCTGTTACTACTCACTCCGCCCCAACATGCACTATGGAGATATGGAATGAGGGCACACAGGTATCAGGAATACAATCAACAATGCAGTTCAATCCCAATTCCCCCTGCAAGCTTAGAGAGAACAGGTATGATTTTAAACAGGTCAATTGCTTTTAAATGCGGTTTGAATTGAATGGGAAAAATTATCAAAATGATTTTAATTCGCTAAATGGGACTCAGAACTAGTGAGAGTTGCTTTGGATTGGTTCAGGTCAACACTAGCAATGATTATAGAATGATTAGCGGATGGAAAACGAAATTCAGAAGTTGAAAGCAAGAAATGGCTGTTTTTTTACATGGGGTGAAATTGAGCCAAATGCGAAATCGCGGCAACTCTTCCGCGTGCGTGAAACGTGATTACAGCAAAACTATAAGGAACCAGACTGATGTTAGCTTCAAAATGACATTTAAATTACGTTTCTAGGACGTACGGTTCAGAAGTTACAGAGGTTTTTGTGAAGGTAGATTTTTCAGAAACAGAGTCAAGATTTCAAAAATGAAAGATGTGCTTTAATGATTTAGAATCAAGATGAACTTATACTAAGGGGCTATGAAAGTACAAGATACCCAACGGGACAACCACCAGACCAGGGCGCCTTCCGCTCTGATTGTTGTGCGCCAGGACACTTGAATTTCTTCAGAAAATATCAGCGCACAGATGATTATCGCTACAATTATCACAGACTATATAATGAGAACAATTCAGGATGGACACAAGATTCTATAATGCAGTTCTGGATAGGTTACAATAGATTGAATAGGATTACTTTAAACTAAGAGATGACTATGGACAGTTCTATACTAAATACTCACTCCTCCGGCTTTGTAATGGAATGAGCACGTCAAAGATCTGGTCAAGGGTTTGGCTGGGATTCTCTTGCCACCGGACAGGATCAGGGCACTGGGACTTTGCTCTCAGCAAGGCACTCTGGTCTGCGCAGCCTCTTGGACTGGATCTGACGGGTTGGTTCTGGGTACCGCTCTGCTGTATGGGTCTGGATCATGGTTCTTGCACGAGGTTCTTAGCTAGAATGGCCAAACAGCTCAGCCAGGCTGTTGGATTTTGTGGTGCCCCTTGGAAATTTAGGGGTTAAAATCAGGTTGCTTAAGATTCTGAAGGCCAGCTGAGAAGAGTTCAGCTTTTGGGATTGGGCCCTTCTGCTTCAAAGTTCTAGAGTCTGTTTTCTGGATCTATATCTGGAGCCTGGATCTTCCTGCAGGGTGCTTCGTCAAGAAATCGGTTGATGAGTGAAAAGTGTGTGTGTTGTCTGTCCTCAGCAGTCCCTATTTATCCATTTCCAAAGTGGGTGGGGAGGCTGATTATCTATGCCCAACCCTCTAAGGATCTGATAGGTCGGAGAATTCCCTGCCCCTGATTTGAGAAAGGAATAGTGTGTCATCATGTGTCAGAGTGATGCTGTCATTTACAACCTACGGAAGAACCTCCCCTTCGCTTTTACTTAGAAAATCTATTTTTCCCAAAAAACATATTTCCCATATGCACAACTTGTTGATAATATATAATTACATTCCAGATTGCTTAAGGTATATTGCTGTGCAACTCTCATCTTCCTGCAAGCTTTAGCTCATAAATGACAACTTTTTCGCACTTTTGGTGGGTTTCTCAATGTTAGTTCTGCACCAATTTTTATACATGCATACACATCCCATCTGGGCATATTCTGTAATTTTACATGTTCCTAACCTAAACACAATGGCTACAATATGAATAATTTCCGGGGTTCATTCTCAGAACATCGCAGGTTCCCAATTAGTCTTAAACTGTGAGCAAATTTTTCATTTTAACAACCTATAAGTTTCATATTTTTGTCAGTTCAGCACACTTTGCTATAAGCATTTTTCTAAAACATACATTTACTTCAATCTGCAATCCAAATTTCCAGTCTGGCCCGCCTCCAAAGCTGGGCTGAGTCAGAGGGTCACATGGCTTGCCTTCCTGCCAGAGCTGTTGTTGTCAGTCAGACCCAAATTAGCATTTTCTATTCAGTTCAAGGAAACCATTGTTTCCTGCTCAGGGCAGCAGAGGAAATCTCCTCCCCTTCTGATTAACATGCCAATGCGAAAGCCTCTCCTTTTGGTGGGAATGTACAAGGTGTGAGATTCTCAGGGAAAGAAAGCCTTTTGGAAGTTTTAGCTAAATCAGGTTACCTTATGGTCAATTGTAACATAGTTCCTTGTGAAAACGTTACATTTATAAATTTAAAATCAGCAAACATATCTTTTATTTCCAGTCTTTTTCAACATGAAAATCACATGTGTGGCACTCTATATGGCATTTGATGAAATCCCTTCTTTGACATAGTTTGAGTTCAATGAACAACTTTACAACTGACAGGTTTTAAATCGCCGGCTTCTGACAGAGGTGAGTAACGGTACTACACCCATTTTTGACAGATTTCTTCCAGCAAGCAATCTTCAAAAGTGGACTTTGTTCAGATAATATATACTTCTGTGGACATTCTATTTATGGGGATTCTTGAAGTAGAATGATGTTCAACACCAAACAAGGAGATTTGCTCTTTTTGAGTGGTTTGTGAGCCTTGATTTTTGCCATTTTCACATCCAGGGAAAAACAGATTTTTAAAACAGCTCTGTGTTTCTTTTGCAATGATTTTGCTCTGTGGGCAGCCAAATGATGGGTTTTGGCAGTGGACTCCTGTGTTCCCACTGTCGTAGGCAAAAGTGGATGGCGGCCTACTTTTCAGATTTTTACTGCACACTTTCTGGTGATTTTTAGCAAGCAGCATGCTTTACGGCGGCTATTCTGATGTTTCTGCTGCAAGCAATGCACAGTAATGTTGCAGGGTCTGGACTAGTGGGTTGAAACATCCCACAATTTCATATATGCCCCCTTTTCCTTCCCCGGCAGAAAATTGGGATTCCCAAACATTGTGCTAAATGGGATGGGTTCTTCCGTTAGCACGCCTTTGTTTGTTGTCTCGTGCTGCACTTCCAGGCCCACCCCTATCACTTCACTGATCTTAAGGTTTGGGTGTATATGGCGTTTATTTTCCACAAAGGTTCTGTCAGTGGATTTCCTGCTATCGCCCCATATTGGCCCGCCCATATCTTTTGTGTCCCCTATGCCATCCACTTTTATTACTAGCAACTGCAATGTCTCGTAGTATTTATAGAAGTGTGGAAGAGCCATTCCTCCTTTGTTTTTCGGGGCTGTAAGTGTTGACCTTGCTACTCTGGGGGGTCATTTTTTCCATATGTATAGCAATAGGGCTATATTAAGGGCTTTAATGCATTTTTTTGGGACTCTAATTGGTAACGCTTGGAAATAATATAGTAGTTTCAGTAAGATATTCATCTTTATTGACGTCAACCTACCCCACCATGAAATCTTAAAAGGATTCCATCTCTTGCAGTCCATTTTAATTCTTGCCAGTAATTGTGGGTAATTTGCACCATAAGTTGCTCTATCTTTTTCGTAAGGGTTTTGCCTAGGTACGTGACCAAATGTTCAGCCACTTTAAATCGTGTTGTAGTGGCTAACCTATTAATCCCAATGTGATCACCCGTGAACACCTGTATTTCTGATTTTTGCTTATTAATTTTTAATCCAGAGATTCCACTGAATGACTCCAGCTCCTGTATAAGCACCGGGAGTGAGCGCTCGGGTTCCACCATTGCGATCACCATATCATCCGCGCATGCTACCACCTTATACAAGATTCCCCCATTACTATTCCCCTGAGATGGTCTGCATTCCATAGTTTGATTGGGAGGGGTTGCAGGTAGATAGCATAAAGTAGCGGCGATAGTGAGCATCCCTGTTTTGTACCCCTTCCCATTGTTATTTTGTCTATCACCACTCCATTCATGGCGATGCAAATGCCCGGTGAATTATAATTTGCGTTTATCATTTTAGTCAACAGCTCCCCGAATCCCATGTGTTCTAGGATTCAAAACTAAAAAGACCACTTGACCCGGTTGAATGCTTTTCCTGCCTCCAGCAAGACTAATATCGCTGGATTTTGTGTTTTCCCTATTTGCTCGATTACGTGGATTATTCTATGTGTGTTATCGTGGGTGTGTCTGGTGGGGATGAATCCCAATTGGTCTTCTCCTATTAACTTGGGGAATAAATACTGGGGTCTGTTCGCTAATACTTTAGTAAATAAATTTGCATCCAGATTGATTAATGCAAACGGCCGGTAGGACACCGGAAGAGTCGGGTCCTTCCCTTGTTTGTAAAAGACTAGCAGCTTTGCCTCGTACATCGACGGGGTGATGTTTCCTCTGACCCTAAATGTATTAAATCATTTTGCCAGGATTGGGGCCAGCATGTTGCTAAATATTTTATAGAAGATTGAGGTGACCGTCTGGGCACAAAGCTTTATTCAAAGGCAGGTCTGATATTGCTTTTTGTACTTCTATTGTTATGTCTTCATCTAGCTGGGTCTGCTCATCCCTTGTTATCCGTGGGAATCTCAGATTGGCCAGATACTTCATTTGATCCCGACCTGGCGGGTCCTCTGATGTATATAGGGTCTGGTAGTATTCTCTAAAGATCTCTCCTTATTCCTTGCATGTAACGCTCACCTTGTATCCACAGGGACGCAGCACGACTGGTCTGGAGTGCTTCTGGGTTGGATGCACCTCCCCCAGGGACTCGCGCTGCCGTGGGCTTAGTCTGGAAGACGGAGTTCAGTTTTAGCCTCAAACACCTTCTCTCGGGGCCCGCCTCCAAAGTGTCCCCTTGCGGCCCCCTTGAAGCCTCTCTCACCTTGTATTTCGATAAGGTGCGCTCTCCGCCCTGCCATTCTGTGCAGGGGCGCGTCGTGGTTGGGCACCTTTCCGCCGAGTTACTTCACTGGCGTGGGCCCAGGAGTCCAGGCCGGCTGCGACTCCACTCTTGAGGTAAGTCTTTAGTCTTTTTAAAGTGTCCGCAGTAGTTGTTGCCCTGTTGACCTTCTCCTTCTCTCATTGATGCAGAAGGGGAGATGGAGACATCGAGCAGATGGAGAGGGCAGTGCTCGAGTAGGTAAGAGAATGCGCGAAGCGCGGCGCTATGAGCGTCTTTGAAATAGGCTAACCTATGCTATCCTTCCTTGCAGGTCGCCGAGAAGTTCCTGGAAGAAATGTGGCCAGATGGAAGCGAAGCGTAGAATGGAAGAAGTCCGGTCGGCGATGGAGTTCCAGGAGAGCTTCGGTAAGTAAGCAGAGCTTGGAGGTGATGGAATCGGAAGATAAAGGCTTACTAACTGTCCTCTTCTTGTCTCTCCTCTCTAGGATGTTACTAATGGAAGAAGATGAGTTCCAGGGAATGTTCCGGATTGATCGAGGAGCTGGAGGCAGAACAGGTAGGGAAGAATAACAGTGTTCTTCTTCTTCTCCCCGGAGATGCAGGCCAAGGATGCTGCGAGCAGGTCTCAGTGAACGTCACACTGCAAGTGCAGAATAACACGAAGCGCGTGCCTCAGCTCGGGCGTGGCTTAAATAGCCAGCAGGTATCCCTAGTGCCTTTGGGGCGGACCACGCCCTGGATGCTAGACTGCATGATGTAGTTCCACGTTGATCCTTGTGGGGGCAGCCATGTTGGTCCATTGACCAATGGAAACTCCACCAGCCATATGAGCCTGGCGCCAAAGGTGCCAGGACTGGCTCCAGGACAGCTGAGAGGGGCATGATTGGGCCCTTGGGGCCTTGCAGGAATACTGTGGCGAGGGCCAGAGGCCCTGAGTTCCCAGGCCAGGGGTTAAGGTCATGAAAGTGTATGTATTAGCCCTGCCTTGTCTTGCATTTTTGTGATCGTTTGTGTTTGTTGCTTATCCCGCAGTTGCCTGGCTAAATGTTTGTCTGCTTTATTAGCTTTCATGTAATGCCAATGTTTCAGATAAAGAAGGCCCTTCTCTGCCGGTTTCGTTCTGATTGTGTCTAGTTGGCCTTGGACGTGTCGGAGTGATCTCTCTTTAGTTTGTTATTGGGATTCTTTGCCATTTCCTCCTGAATCTCCCGTAATTTAACTTCTAATTCCTTTTCCCATTGGTGCAATTGTTTGACTTTCCTAACTTTAAGCGCTATTAGATGTCCCCTTATAACCAACCTTGAAGGCTTCCCATATTTTCTCTTGTGAGACTTCACTCATGTTTTACTCAAAATATTAATAACTGTTTGATAATTTTAACCCCTTAAGTGCCAAGGACGAGTATGCTCGTCCTTTTTGCATAGACTTGCATAACAGCCTGGCACTTTTCCCGCATGTGGGGTCCTATAGAAAGCCTATTGGTAGTTTCCATGCCGGAGCCCTATTTTTCTGGTTCTCAAGATAATATCCGTCCAGAGTGGAGCATGATCTAAGATCTATCACCTTGATGTTGTTCAAAGGCCCCGTGTTACCCATATATAATCGAATCTTGACATTGTGAGGTGTACATGGAAGTAGTGGGTGAAGCCCTGCTCCTGGTCCTTTACCTCTCTCAATACATCTTGAAGGGTTAGTACATCTATTTTTTGCAGTAGCAGTTTTGAGGGGGCCATCGTGCCCTGAACTGTGTTGACGCCTCTATCAATCTTGGGGTGCCATGCTAAATTCAGTTCTCCTGTCAATATTATATCCCCATTAGTAACGTTTTCTAATTTCTCCAGGCTATCCCGTAAGAACCCGTCCTGCCCCACATTCGGGGCATAAATAGATGCTAGCATTAGTGGGCTGTCTTCCAGAATCCCTTTCACGAATATAAACCTCCCCTCTTTATCGGCCTGTGAATTGTGTATCTATACTCTGTCTTTGATGAAATGCTATTAGTACCTCTGCTTTCTTTTCCCCCGCATTAGCCTGGTGCAGTAGTGTATACCCTCTGATTCGCAATTTCCCTGTATCTTTTTTATTGACGTGCGTCTCCTGTAACAGAAGTACATCTATTTTCTCCCTGCGCAAGAAGTTTTTGAGCTTTCTCCTTTCCACTGGGGTATTCATACCCTGTACATTATACGTACAAAATCTTATCCCTTCCATAGCTGCTCATGACCCACAGAGCTCCTTTCTGCTTCCGGATCTTTGGTCTCCTTTTCCCTTATTCCCTATTTCCTCCCCTCCCCACTCCACACCAACAGCCCCAAGTCAGCCCATCCCTCCCTAGCCCAACTTGGCCCCAGGGAGGGCCCAGGAACCTATGGTCGCTCATGCGAAATGTCCGTCGCACCTGGCCCTCGACTTCCCAGGGATTTCATTGTGGGGAATTCTAAACCCCACTTGAGATCCCAAGTGGCCTTCCCCCGTTCCCCCCTCTTGGGGCCACATTACGCTATTAGAAATAAATTGCCCTTTGCCCCTCACCGGGGAATAATCGCTGTCATGCTGATGTAGTCCCCTCTGTGGGTCGACCCCACTAAGTTAGCTTGGGCTGGCCAACTTTCTTTGGTATACGTCACTTTTTGTTGTTGCCCATTTTCCCTCTTTGTTTGATTGTTTTCCATTCCGACAGTCTTTTTCACCTCCAAACTGCACTTTGTTGTTTCTCCGTTCTGTCCTTGCTCTCTTCCTGTAAATTCAGCATCTGTTGCCCTTCTTCGCACGTCGTGATTCTATATTGCTTCCCTTCCCATGCGAAGAGCAGTCCAAATGGAAATGTTCACTTAAATCTAATTTGTTTCGATGCCAGAAATGTCACTACGGGGCCCATTCCTCTCCTTTTCTGCTGCGTGGATTGGGCTAGGTACTGATAGAGTTGTATTTCCGTCCCATTCATCCTAATATGTCTGGCCGTTCTGGCTTTTCGTAGAATTTGTTCTCTCTGGGGGTATGAGGATGGGGTCACCAAAACTTCCCGTGGGCGTGCGCCCGCTTCTCCTTTGGCCCACCCGATGTATTCGACCCACTTGGATCTATTCTTCCCCATTGTTTGCCGGGATGTCCATGAAAATGAACCTGGGGGTCCATAAATCAGTAACACGTCATGCATGGATGGGATGCAGAATAACTCTTACACCAAATAAGATCGATTCAGGAAGTTGGCAAAAAGTTTCATCCAACTGTTTTAATATCAGTTATCTAAAACAGGGAGTTACAACGGACATCGACAGATGTTCGGAGGTCTAATCTCAAAGCATTTCATTTAAAAAATCACATTTATATAGCAAAAATTAATCGTACGTGACATCATACTACGTGGCAAATAAGCAAAACCTATGGGGTGTTGTGATACGCTCAAAGGGAACATTTAAGTATACTTTCTATATAGCAACGGTTGTGATTGGGTCTCTGCTGTCAGGTGGACAATTTATGTCCATCCCTAGTGCAAGTCATCTTCATCAGTTATTAGACTCATGGTATATCATTGGCTCTCAAAATATAAGACCCTTTATTATATGGTCCTCTATAATTGGTTAGCAGGCGTGTACCCTTCTGGAACATTCGGCTCACTAGCAGCACGTAAGTTGGTACCCCAGGTGTCAGTGGGTGGACTTTGACCATGTCTCCTCACCGAATTAGCCCAAAGTCTTTCATTGCTCATGCCTTCTGCCATTAAGATTGTCTTTGAACTTGGCCTTGCAAAGTATCCTTGCTCCTGAGAATAAAAGGGAGTGTGGGCAAACGCTATCTCAAGTCCAGAGTAGCATGCTCACCACCTTCTATTTCCATCCTTAGCTCACGTAACGGGAGACCATATTTCGGCCTGTTTTGCAGCATTTAATTGTCTTCAATTAATAAACTTGGCACTCGTGGTGTTCTTTCTTTGTATCTTAACAGGAGATGATTCAGCATCTCACGGTTACTGTTCTTCAAGATAAATAGCCAGTTCTTGGCTACTTCATTCCTTGATACCAGGCCAAAGAGCTCTTGCAGGCCTTTCCATGCTTTTAACTTCATGCTGCTGCGGCACAGCTTTTCCGATCCTTCCTTCTCCGTGGGTCCCAGCTTACTAAATATGTGACACTGGTGTCAAGCTTCTATATAGTGGTGGCACCGCCTGCAGTCTAATCACTACACTTAGCTTGCCTTTAAGATCATTTAGTCTACTTGCGTTGCTGCATCTGTACAGTTATAAAACGGCTTGCATTTTCTGTAATGCTCTTCACACAGGCAATCTTTATTCCGCATGTGAAAGTTTACTTGATTCTTTATTTCGTCATCATATAGTCATACATCCTTTTCTTTAGCCACTCTTCTCAGTGCGTCATGCTCGCGTCTTGTGACATCACCAACTTCTCTTATCTTCATATTCCTTTGGGGATCTCCCCCAAGATATTGTCATATCTACAGGGATACATCATATAAGGTTTTCTCAATGGATGCCTTTTCTCGAAGGCTCTCAGTGGAATAGGCACGATAACTGGTGTTGTACATGTCGAGTCTTCTGGCTACCAGCATATAGGAAGGATGGGGGTGGTACTTCCTGCAGAGGCATTCAGCTGCTCCTCTACAAAAACCTGCTGAGCTGCGCCTTTCAGATCTTTGTCTTCCACCGATACCATGTTTTGGATTCTGATGTTGGATCTACGGGAGCGGTTTTCGAGATCCTTGCATTGAATTTCCAGATTGTGAGTGAGGTGAACTAGATGTTCCTGGGTTTCACCTTTTAGCATCGTTTCCTCCTCCAAGTTTTGTACCACCTTTTCCGTAATGTCTGCCCTTTCTTCCAGTTTTGCGATATCCACCCTCAGTTCCTGCACTAACTGTTTCAGTACTCCTTTAGTGACTCGAATTGGGTTTGGAAGGAGGTCATAAATTGTTCCTGAAACTCCTTGAACCAGGATTGCATATCTTCCCTGGTAATCACCATTGTCAGAACTGTATGCAGGTCCAGGGTTTGTGTTTTTTGCGCTGATCCCTCGCTGCCCTGAGGTGTGGAAGTGTCCCCACTCCACAACTGTTTAATGCTGTGCTCTTGTCTGACCAGGGGATTTATTGGAGTTGTCCAAGCCGCTTTCCCTCTCGTTTTTGACATGCGGGCTCTGGTACTGCGATCACTTTTTTGTATCAATGTCCCTTCATAAGAGAACCGTGCCTTCGAATGTGGTAACTCTATAACTTTGGCTTTCTGGGTTGGACTCTCGCTGTCTCTCTTCCCCCTTTGCAATATCACAGCTTGATTGTGGGCCTATGCTCTCGTTGATGCTAGTTCCTCTAGTTATGTTCCCTTGTACCTTATAGGCTTGTATTTTATGGGTTTCCGTTAATGATTGCTTATGTCAATCTTCTGGGGCTGCATGTGCTCTAAATCCTGCTATCTCCCTTCATATATTGGGTAGGAGCCTTCTGCAATGGGTATATTCACTCTTTGTGGTCCAGTTGGTTACTGCTGAGTTCTCCCTTAATGTGTGCTCACCCCTCTGCTGCTGTAATTTGAGAGGTCAAGGCCGAGCTTCCTATTTGTCCCCCCTGCTTTGTATCCTGGGTGTTACATGTGTAGTGGTTTCGCTGCCCTGAGTGCCAGTCTCGTGCATATCCGGTCCAGCACTCCATCTAGACGGGGCTTATGCATTTCCGTGTGCAGGCCCTGTGTGAACGGGCCTATGTATGAGCTGCGGCCTCTGCCGTAAAAGAACCAGCTCTCCAGCTGCTGTGGCGCAGGGCGTTTTAAATAAATGACTGCCGTGGGCCTCCATTTGCCGGCCATGTGGGCGGGCCTATGCCTTGTCTGTATGCCCTCTCCGGTAGCGGTTCACAGCTTCCTCCTTCAACGGCACAGGCGTTTCACTTCTGTATCCTCAGGGGCTCTGGAGTGCTTCTCTGATCTGGCTCCCCGCTTGGCTCACTCTCTGCGCCGGCCATCTGCCCTCCAAGTTTCGACTGCTCCTCTTCCTCCCCAGTGGAGTCTCTCCAGCCGTAGGTGGTCTCCCGCTCCTATTTGCTCCTCTGGAGTTGCGGGTTTACCCATCGCCCGAGCCTTGCTTCAGTCCAGGGGTCCCCCGGTGGCACTTAGTCTTGCGCTTGCCCAATCTCTGGCGACTGTCCCTCACTGCAATCTTCTATGCACACCGGTTCTCGTCCCTCGCCTCCGACGCAATTCCATTCGTGGGGGTCTAGCTTGCTGGCCATATCTTTGTCGTTCTATAGATGTGGCCCGGTGGGAAGAGGTGCTCACACACGTAGTCTTGCCTCGCCGGCCACCATCTTGGATTCGTTAAGACATTTTTATTACACCATTAGCAGGTTCACAGCTCCAAGTGATTCATTGACTCTAAAAAGATTGGTTTGGAAAAACATTGGTATGCACTTTGAGCACACAGTTTGATGGTATGGCATGAAAAGGCGAGCTCAAAGAGATCCCAGGAAGATGTGTTTTGGGGTGGAAGGGCAGGAAGTGGGTGAGAATGGCCGCCTAATAACCAAAACTAAAAATGTTTCCCAGTGGTCCAGTAGATTTTCCCTGACTCCTGGCATTGGAATATGGACTTGGACAGGTACATTGATCAAGTGCACACGCGACTTTCACCAGAATAAGTATTTAACAGATTCTGAGCTAACAAATGACAATTAGAACTTTGACTACATTTTAAAGAAACATTTTGAGAAAACATAAACATCAGTGGGAGCAAATGTAAGCAGAATCAGAAAACAAATATACAAAAAAGTGTGCAGTACCCAGACCAAGAACCAGTTGCTTACTTACCTACCATCTAAGAAAGTTTACTCCTAAATTATTAGGCAGAGCGTTAAAGTTGGAAAGACCCAAGTGGTAACCCCTTGCGACAGAGAACCCACCATTAGTATTCTGCTTGAATGACTTGAATGCATTGTGAGATCCTCGATTAGGACTGACACGGATTCTTTTTCACCTGTGCCTAGGATTTAGGGCCTCATTATGCGTTGGCCGGTCTGGAAATAAAGTGGCGCTAACTATTTATACCAGCACCTTTACGGACCAGCCAACTTCAAGTCGACCAGTAGGGGCTCTGATCTACCAGCAGGCCTGACCTGCTGGTATATCAGCCACCTGCTGGCAGATAAATGCCTTAATCACCTGCACCATTATTAACCGTGCCAGTGATTCCGGCAACCCCATCCCATGGAGTCCTGTGAGACTCCATGGAATGCAGAGTTACCGGTGTCTCAGCCACCCATAATATTCTGGTAATACTGGCCTATCGGGTGGTAGAGACAGTACAATAGTTCCCCGGTATCCCGCTGGAATTAGTGACAGGATAGCGGGGACCTCATAACGAGCCTCTAAGTGCCAATGGGAGCGATATGGTTTGATCAAATTGATGCAAGAGGCTCATCCTGCTCAGAATTAAGCATTCTTGAAAAGAGGCAGCCCACACCTAGATTCTGTTTTACTTCATTTTTTTGAATTCGCATCTGAATCTCGTCCTGCATTTCCTCCTGCTTTGTTTATTTTATGTGTTTACATGATGATAATTGTATTTTCTTATTGTTTGAAAATATTTGCATATTTGACTGTACTTCCCCTAACACTGTGCTCGATGGACTACTGAAAAGCGAGTCTTGGCAACCTTAAGAACCAATGGATTTCTGTTTGTGCATGCCAATTGATCATTGATTTAGGCATCCGTTCTTACTCAAAGCCTATCTACTCCCCATCCTCCCTCTCTGTCTAAAGGTGAGGCATGCCTTCAAAGGTTGACTTCGGCTTCCATTAGGAAATGGGCACTCTGATACCGACTCTGCCTGCGGAACCTGATGCGGCTTGCATCCTTTAAGTACGTCAAAACCCTGGATAAGATATGGTCTCAATTTGAGGTCAGCTGCTGCCATGGCACAAGGTAGCAATGCCATACAAACTACACACCTTCCAATAATGCTAAGTATTTTTGTTCCTCTTGTTGGAGGCCCCTGCAGGCATCTGACACCACCAGACACAAACTCATAGTGGCACACTCGCATCATTTCATTAAACCTGCACTGGAAGGTGACTAGGAGTGCCAATAGGTATCAGACCCCGGACCATGACCGCCACTTATGAATGTGGACTGGAAGGTGACAGTGATGAGCCTGCGGTTACTGACCACTGACAGGACTGTCTTTCCATACAAAACACAAGGGACTGTTGTGGATATTCCTACTGTGGGTTGCCCAATACTATATTCACACTCAGGAACGCAGTTTCTTTGTTGGGGTGGGTTAGGGTAGGTACATATCCAATCCTGGGCTTACAAGTGCAAGAAGGTGCACTCTGGCGTGCTAAAAACACATGTTAAACCATTCCGGGCTATCTGTCTGCCACTATTCGGATGAAATTCTAGAAACTTTAATAGGTTTTCTCCGTCAGGCAGGTGCAAGTGTGTTTCTTAAAAGACTGGAGGGTGTACATTATATTCCCCAGTGTGTTCCTCTTTTGCAAAATTACGTTGAAGAATCTTGTAGGACCCTTAATGTTTATTTCTACAGGGTCCTAGTGCGGAAGACTCTGCCTGTGCTTCTTTTCTTTGGCACTAGGTTAGGTCTCCCAATAGCTGACCGGTTTTTGTGGTAAGAAGTGGTTAAACCACATTCCTCAGGGCTTAGGGGGGCATCAAGATGGGTGCCTCCTAATTTACAATGGCAGCGTAGTCTGCATTATTCAATGTCCTCTCCCTGTAAGGGTGACAGGAAGGGGAGGGGGGAGATAAAAGAGGGTGGGGTAGATTACTTAATAAATTCATTCCCACCTTATTAGTCTTGCATATAGTGCTAATTCTAAACACTGTACATTGATAGTACAAAAATGGAAGGGGAGGCCTACCCTTTCCATGTAGTCAGTGGTTCTGGGCACAGAAGGGTGAGGCAGCCTGAGACCTAGGGGCCAAACGCAGTTATAAATACCGGGTTGGAGAGCATTCGTACACATCTGTAAGCAATAACGCAATGCATACTGGCATTCTGTTAACTCCTTTAAAAAATCATTGATTAACCAAAAATTGCCAATGTTTTGCTGTGCGGGTGGACGCGCAAAGGCGTACAACTTCCCACAGCAAGCATCCCACATCAGACGGGATCCGATCGCTCGGTCCCGTCTTGTTTCTACTGAGGCCGAGCGTATAACATTTACGCCTGCTACTAAGAGTAGAGGCTTCAAGCGCATACAAGTTTGCTCTGTAAAGCAGGGGCTTACCTCCTGCTTTTGTCCAAATGGGGTCTGGTGGGCCGCACGCGAGGAGTTCTCTACGCTGCGGCTCGCCAGACCTCTTGGTTTATGGCTGCCATGCTGCGTGGAGCACGCGCGCTCCCCAACATGGCCGTCTGGGAGTGTCCTAGGCGGCCATTTTTGAGTCAGGCTCTGTATCTGATTACAACGACGAGCGCTTCTGTCAGTCAGTTGTGTGTCAAAAGGCACAGTGACGGGGTTGGTGCCTGATTGGCAATTAGGATTAAATAATTACAAATTCTTCTAAAGCACATGGTACACACTGTGTGTGATAGTACCAACAAGACAACGGCTACTATCACAGCCCCTATTACATAGTTCGCATCAGTCATCCATATTGGCACACTCGAGTTATACTTCGAGATCAGTACAGCGCCAAATACGTGCGCTTCCATGTGTGAAAAAGACTGCATGTAGGTACATTTGTGCAATTCGTTAAGCACGTGGCATGCGTCTGGATGGATGGCAGAGCCTGGGGATCTCACAGTACATCTGTTTACTCTCAATGGTATGTTGTGATTATAGTCGTTACCAATGGAACAAGACACACAAAAGACACACAAAGTACAAAAGATGGGATTTCCATCCAGGATAGATTCCGGGTGGCTAGGTGCCACACTTTTAAGGATGGCCAACTGGTTTTGTTGTTGTTCACATTGTGGCAAGTGTTTGCCCACTGGTTGGTTCATTGAGTCCAGTCTTGTCAGTTTGCAAACGGAAGATCCAAAGTTGTTCTCTTCTATAGAGGAGGTCATGGATGTTTCCGCCCCTGGTGGGTACTGCCATCTTCTCGATGATGGACCAGGTGAAATCCGCTGGGTTGTGTCGGTGTTCAAGGAAATGTTCCACCATTGGTGCACTTGTCTTTTTAGTTTGTATGCATAATCTATGTTCAGCAAGCTGTGTTCTGATAGGTCTCATTCTCATTCCTACATAGCGCTTGGTACAAGGACATGTTATAATGTAGATTGCATTGCAGCTATTGCAGTTGGTAAGGTTCTTCTGTGTCAGGGAAAATGCCAGCCAATCTCAATGCTGGTTGATCTTTTGGTGCTAGAGCATGCACTACATGATCCACAAGGTGTGTGGCCAGTTGCTTGGGTTGTACCCCAGAGGGTGTTGGGTCTGGGTGTTATGTCCTTATATGAATGTACAAGGGAATCCCTCAGGTTCTTCCGTCTTTTAATGGCAAATCTAGGAGTATCCAGCCCTTGGGTGCCGACATTCAGGATGAGCCAGAGTCTAAGGACCTCCTTCTTGATTTTATTGGTAAGTGGTGAGAAGCTTAGTACAGCTGTGATTTGCTCCGCAGATTCATTTTGCTTTTTGTGGTGTTCCAGAGTCGTTTCTCTAGGAATGTTTCTAGCTCTTTACCTAGCTTGTTTTACTAGCTGTTTAGGGTAGCCCCTATTTCTCAGTTTCGTAGCCAGAGCTGATGACTGATGATTGTAGTCTGTGACTTGTGTGCAGTTTTGGCAGTATCAAAGGAACTGGCCAAAAGGTAGGTTCTTTTTGAGGCTCGGCGGGTGGTAACTTTTGTAGGTGAGTAGCGAGTTCCTATCTGTAGGCTTATTGTAAACGGTGCTCGTGATGGTTTCATTGTTTATCTTTAGGGTCAGATCCAGAAAATGTACTAAGACAGTGCTGTGTGTTTCAGAAAATCTGAGGAAGGGATTTTGCATATTGAGCCATTCCATAAAGGAGACAAGGTCTGTTTCGTTGCCTGTGAAAATGAGCAGTATGGCGTCAATGTACCTTGACCAGAGGTCTATTTTGTTCAGCCAAGGATTGTTGGGGTGATAGATCCTTTCTTCCTCGAAGTTTGCAATATAGAGGTTGGCAAGGCTCGGGGCGAAGGTGGCTCCCATCTCCGTTCCTGATACTTGTTCATAGTAGGTGTTATTGTAGATGAAGAAATATTTTGTCAGTGCAATCTCAGCTAATTGCATCACAAAAGTTACCGGGATCGGGAGTGGTGGTTCTCTTTCTTATAGGATCTTCTCTATGACTCTTAGAGTTGCCATCTGTGGGATTCTGGGGTATAGTGATTCGATGTCCAGTAGTTGTGAGTTGAGTTGAAAGGTCGATCTTGTAACAGTTTGATGACTGCTGTCGTGTCTTTCAGGTATGACCACATTTTGGTTGCTTCAGGTTTTAAGAAAAAATCCATACATTGTGACAATGGTTCCAAAATGGAGCCAATCCCGCAGACTATAGGTCTTCCTGGTGGTGGAGTAATTCCTTTGTGCACTTTTGGAAGTGCATAGAATGCCGGTTTTCTTGGAGTTCTTGGGTTAAGGAAGTCCTATTCTTTGTTACTGATCGCTTCTTCGGTGCTTGCTTCTTCCAAAATTGGTATTATTAGCTGTCTGATTGCCTCTGTTGGGTCAACCCCTAGTTGTTTGTAGCTTGAGTCATCCTGTAGGAGATTCTGAACCATTTGGTCATAGGCTGCGGTGTCCATTATGACCGTTGCTCCACCCTTATCCGCTGGGTAATGGTGATGAGTTCATTGGATGCTAGGGATTGTAGTGCTAGCTTGTTTTTATTTGAGAAGTTCTTATAGCCAGGGACTAGTTCTGCTTCTAGTTTTTCAAGTGGTTTCAGCAGCGCCTTTTCAAAAGTAATTGACTCAGGGGAGATCCCATTAGGTGGGGGATAAAAGGTGGACTTGCCCCTTAAGTTGGTCGCACTTTTTTCTCTTGACGTGGTGGTAATTGAGCCAAAATACTGCTTCAAGCCTATTTTTCTGACCAGTTGTGCCATTTCTATTCGAGTCTGGAACGGATCATGGTCTGCTGATAGAACAAACGAGAGTCCCTTTTCAAGGAGGTCTAGCTTGTCTGTAGTCAGATTGTGTTTGGATAAGTTCATCACTAGGCTTTCTCGGTATGAGTTTAGTACTTCAGATTCTTCATCTGCATGGGGGTTTGCTGTATCTGTAGTCGTTTGATTTATTAGGCTGATGGTCCTGGTTGAGGTTGTCCTTGTCCTTGGCCTCTGCTGCGGGTCACAATTGGTGATTGGTTCTGCCAGTGGACCCATGGTTGCCAGTTGCCTTTGCCCTTGTTCTTTGCCTTTCCTTGCCCGCCTCGAAAAAAAGGTTTCGATGGGTAGTTAGCATTCTGAGGGTCAGAGTTGCTCATGGAGCTGTTAGAGCCTGATGTATTGGATCACTGGACTGGTTGGTATTAATCATTGGCACTGCGAAATCTGTGTCTGAGAAACTGATGAAAGAGATGGAAGAGAAGCAGGAAAGCATGAAATCCTCAATTGTACTTGCCCAATATAAAAAAAGTTTGGAAGACCTGGACGCAGCAATGAAGGAATTTAGAGAGTTCAATTTGAATAAGAAAATAACTAAACTCAAGAAAGACCTAGCAGTTTTCTATCTAGAAAGGTTATACCCTTACATCACTGACACTTACTATGAAGACATGAGTGGTAACAATCCAACAGCAACAGGCCAACAGCTCAACCAACCTAATAGAAGGAGGATTCAGAACACCCGGTCTAGACCAAACAACTGGTCCTTCTCAAGTGGTAGCTCGGGGAGTGGATCCAATACATCAGGCTCTAACAGCTCCATGAGCAACTCTGGCCCTCAGAATGCTAACAGACCTTGTCTCCTTTATGGAATGGCTCAATATGCAAAATACCTTCCTCAGATTTTCTGAAACACACAGCACTGTCTCAGTACATTTTCTGGATCTGACCCTAAAGATAAACAACGAAACCATCACGAGCACCATTTACAATAAGCCTACAGATAGGAACTCGCTACTCACCTACAAATGTTACCACCCGCCGAGCCTCAAAAAGAACCTACCTTTTGGCCAGTTCCTTCGATACCGCTGAAACTGCACACAAGTCACAGACTACAATCATCAGTCATCAGCTCTGGCTACGAAACTGAGAAATAGAGGCTACCCTAAACAGCTAGTAAAACAAGCTAGGAAAAGAGCTAGAAACATCCCTAGAGAAACGACTCTGGAACACCACAAAAAGCAAAATGAATGTGCTGAGCAATTCACAGCTGTGTTAAGCTTCTCACCCCTTACCAATAAAATCAAGAAGGGGGTCCTTAGACTCTGGCCCATCCTGAATGTCAGCACCCAAGGGCTGGATACTCCTAGATTTGTCATTAAAAGACGGAAGAAACTGAGGGATTCCCTTGTACATTCATATAAGGACACAACACCCAGACCCAACACCCTCTGGGGTACAACCGAAGCAACTGGCCACACACCTTGTGGATCATGTAGTGCATGCTCTAGCACCAAAAGATCAACCAGCATTGAGATTGGCTGGCATTTTCCCTGACACAGAAGAACCTTACCAACTGCAATAGCTGCAATGTAATCTACATTATAACATGTCCTTGTACCAAGGGCTATGTAGGAATGACAATGAGACCTATCAGAGCACAGCTTGCTGAACATGGATCATGCATACGAACTAAAAAAACAAGTGCACCAATGGTGGAACATTTCCTTGAACACCGACACAACCCAGCAGATTTCACCTGGTCCATCATCGAGAAGATGGCAGTACCCACTAGGGGCAGAAACATCCCTGACCTCCTCTATAGAAGAGAACAACTTTGGATCTTCCGTTTGCAAACTGACAAGACTGGACTCAATGAACCAACCAGTTGGCAAACACTTGCCAAAATGTGAACAACAACAAAACCAGTTGGCCATCCTTAAAAGTGTGGCACCTAGCCACCCGGAATCTATCCTGGATGAAAATCCCATCTTTGGTACTTTGTGTGTCTTTTGTGTGTCTTGTTCCATTGGTAATGACTATAATCACAACACCATAGAGCCCACATTGTTGAGTTGGGCCTCTCTGAGTTCTCGCAAAATATATAGGCAATTGGTATATGTTCATGAATAAGCTTGTTTGAACATTTGTCTTGTTTAACTTTGTGAAAAGAAAAATTTAGTGTTAAATAGGCTTTGATAATTATATAACAACATTCAAGTCCTAATAGATGGGTGTTCTACTTTTAGAACAGAGTGATTAGAATTGCGGTTTTTTGCACAGTATGAATGGTGGATGGCATGAATGTGGATGAACGTGAATGTGAGTAAGGCTGGGTGAAATGTGGTCACGGGTTTTGATATGATATGTGTCCTTATAGATGTGATGTGTATCTTTAAAAATTGGTTTTTTTAATATATGAAATGTCATTGTGTTGTGTGGTCTTTCTATAAATGGATGTTTTATAATGAATGTTGAGTAATAAATGAACTTTAAACACATCTACTGAGATTTGTCTATAACATATGCCCTTTGAGTAGGGCTATTCCTTTGTAAAGGATGTTTGTCAGCGTTTTTACGCATACATTGATTCATAAATGAATGGAGGGGTGCACTTATTCACAGAATAATTGCAGTTTTGTAACGACTATAATCACAAAATACCATTGAGAGTAAACAGATGTACTGTGAGATCCCCAGGCTCTGCCATCCATCCAGATGCATGCCACATGCTTAACGAATTGCACAAATATACCTACATGTAGTCTTTTGCACACATGGAAGCGCACGTATTTGGCGCTGTACTGATCTCGAAGTATAACTCGAGTGTGCCAATATGGATGACTGATGCGAACTATGAAATAGGGGCTGTGATAGTAGCCGTTGTCTCCTTGTTACTATCACACACAGTGTGTACCATGTGCTTTAGAAGCATTCATCATTATTTAATCCTAATTACCAATCAGGCACCAACCTCGTCACTGTGCCTTTTGACACACAACTGACAGACCGAAGCGCTCGTCGTTGTAATCAGATATAGAGCCTGACTCAAAAATGGCCACCTGGGACACTCCCAGATGGCCATGTTGGGGAGCGCGCGTGCTCCATGGCAACCATAAACCAAGAGGTCTGGCGAGCCGCGGCGTAGAGAACTCCTCGCGCGTGGCCTGCCAGACCCTTTTTGGACGAAAGCAGGAGGTAAGCCCCTGCTTTACAGAGCAAACTTGGATGCGTTTCAAGCCTCTACTCTTAGTAGCAGGAATAAATGTTATACGCTCGGCCTCAGTAGAAACAAGACAGGACCCAGCGATCGGATCCGTCTGATGTGGGATACTTGCTGTGGGAAGTGGTACGCCTTCGCGCGGCCACCCGCACAGCAAACCATTAGCAATGTTTGGTTAATCAATGAGTTTTTAAAGGAGTTAACAGAATGCCAGTATGCATTGCGTTATTGCTTACAGATGCGTACGAATGCGCTCCAACCCGGTATTTATAACTGTGTATGGCCCCTAGGTCTCAGGCTGCCTCACCCTTCCGTGCCCTACATGGAAAGGGTAAGCCTCCCCTTCCATTTTTGTACCATCAATGTACAGTGTGTAGAATTAGCACTATATGCAAGACTAATAAGGTGGGAATGAATTTATTAAGTAATCTACCCCCTCTTTCCTCTCCCCCCCCCTTCCTGTCACCCTTACAGGGAGAGGACATTGAATAATGCAGACTACGCTGCCATTGTAAATTAGGAGGCACCCATCTTGATGCCCCCCTAAACCCTGAGGAATGTGGTTTAACCACTTCATACCACAGAAACCGGTCAGCTATTGGGAGACCTAACATAGTGCCCAAGAAAAGAAGCACAGGCAGAGTCTTCCGCACTAGGACCCTGTAGAAATAAACATTAAGGGGCCTACAAGATTCTTCAACGTAACTTTGCAAAAGAGGAACACACTGTTAATATAATGTACACCCTCCAGTCTTTTAAGAAACACACTTGCACCTGCCTGACGGAGAAAACCTATTAAAGTTTCTAGAATTTCATCCGAATAGTGGCAGACACATAGATATCCCGGAGTGGCTTAACATTCAGGACTGTCTTTCCACCAACCCTGGTATATTAAGCATGCATGACTGGGCGCCACAACTCTGCAATGATCACACAACAGCTACTTTCAGCATCATAATGGCAAATGTGCACTTTATATATCTCCTGTACCATAACAATAAAACATGTTATATTGTATAGTGCCATATTAATGGTATTTAAAACTTATATTACAAATACCAAACATATATATATTTTCTGCATGCAATAGGGGTCGGGAGGTGATGAGCAGATTTCCGAACTCTACATTCCATGTGATGTTCTCCTCCAAGCGCTTTCATGCCTTGCACGCTCATTCCTGGGGCAGTTAAGTACAGGTATTGGTGCTTTAATCCACAGTAGTTGCTGCAGGGAATTGTGGTTGCTGTAGTCAATCAAGGCATCCAGGACCCAGCTCTCCTGCCCATTACACAATATAATACCCAGTGTGGGGAGGGGGTAGAGAAATAATAGTGTGGACCTCCAAATTGCGGCACGTGTCACCCCGGTGCAGCCCCTCTGGAGTCCAGAGCTCCCAAATAAAATTATTTGCACACAAATGCAGGGGAGGCAGGGAGAGTGGGGGAGGGCGAGGGAGGTGAGGTGCTCACTCTGGTTCCCAGCACTTCAAACCTCTGCAGTCCAGGTGATGTTCTCCTCCAAGCGTTTTCATGCTTCGCACGCTCATCCCGGGGGCAGTTAAGTACAGGTATTGGTGATTTAATCCACAGTATGTGCTGCAGGGAATTCTGGTTGCTGCCACTTACTGTGGGGTTTAACCGGCAACACCTGGACCAGTCTAAACCCCGGATGAGTGCTGAGGCATGAAAGCGAGCTAGGAGAACACCACTAATCTATGCAGCTGGCTGCAGCTGGGATCCAGAGGGTGCCCTTCGCCCACTTGGTAGAGATATTATATATAATATATATATGTATATCATATTTATCAGAAAGACAAAGAGTACCGCAAGGCACAGAGAATTAATTACCCCTTACTACTCTAACTCCAGAGATGACAGAAATCAGAATACTCTAGTCACATAAGTTTACAACAGACACACAAAGATCACTGTCATACGAGCGTGGAGAACTAGCGAGAAGGAAAACTATCACCCAAAGAAAATGTTCACAAATACTTTAATTCATATAGATATAAAAAGACAGAGTCTATTCCTACACCAATGTATCAAAAAGATACCAAACGCTTAAAAAAGACATAAAATACATTGATACAAATATAAATGTGTCAAACAATGACTCTATTTTTAGAAAAAATTCATAAGCTATATTGTCACTCATTAGACATTAGCTGAGGTATAAATTGTCGACATGTTTCGGCCCATACAGAAATCAGACATTTCCTCAAATGTCTATTTCGAGATAGATATCGTGGCCATCTTCAGGACATATGATTTCTTCACACTTGGTCTTTTATGTGATGTAGATGGGACATCATAGATCTACAAATTCAAAACAGGGTGATGACATTACTTCGCGTATAACCAGTTGTAATTTACATAGTTATTTTTAAAAAAAATTTTTTTGCAAGAAAAACATCCCGTAGCTGTACATAGGTGAGTTATGTAAAAAACATATGTAATATTTAGCCTCTTAGTCCTACCGCACATTTCTTAGGGTCCTTATGTTAACCTAGTTAAACAAACATTACTTGATAATCCAAATACCGTACCCTAACGTACACAAGGGACAAAAGAAAAAACACACACTTACAGCATCCTGTATAACAAATGTGACATAGTATCAAAATCTCTTACTTGTTGACTCTAGAGAGAGTGTATTTCATACGATGATACAATTTCATCCGTATTGTGTATAAAATTAGTCCACGCCACTGTGGATTATACACTGACTTCACTGGCAAGGCTCACCTTGTCCTATAATGTAATAAAGACCATGTCTACATCAATAATTTCATCTAATTCAGGTGTATATTGGTTATTAATCAATTCCCACAATTATCATATTTAACAAGACATTATACTCTTAAAGTCAGGAGATGAAAACTTCCTACAGCCCAGATATCTCAGTTCTAGAAGATATTTACGCCGTACCCTGTGTGTCGTTTTGAAACCATACAGGATCCGGTATTTAAAGAAAAACTAGTTCAGAACAGTTAGTGCCCAAAAGTGTTATGCTTAGTCTTAATCAGTTCTTATGGACACCAAACAAAAAGAAGACATAAATGTACCTTCTCTTTGTTGAGGTCTGCGCAGGCACGGTTATTTAGGGGGCGCAGTAATGGAACGGCTGTTCGCACATGAGACGCTCATGCAGGCGTGTCTCAGTTTCCCGGATCAAATGTATCCAGAGTAGGAGGCTGTCAATACGGAGAACACGTATATGTAAGCCAAAGTTCGAAAATTCGATAGAGAGAAACATAATTTCGGCGGCACGCAAGCCCGAGCTTACCAAGGCTTGCGTTGTATTCGTATGAGGCCGCTCGTCAGGGTTGCTTCGTTTACAGGCTTCGCTGCTAGGCCACCCGGAAGACAGATTAAATATGCAGATGTACGTATATAATGGGCCAATCGCAATCGGGACCACATATCATGTGACCTAACGCGAGCGTCATGTGACATATATTTCCAAAGATTGTCAGGAAAAATGTCAGAAGAACTAAGTTCATTTACGCAAAACAAACAAAGTCTTAAAGCCCCAGGTAGGTGGATATTTAGTAGTTCAAACTGTTCACAGAGAACAGGCCAATATGACGGGCCAATCGCAATCGGAACGGCGTGTCACATGACCGAACGCGTTCGTCATGTGACATGTGTTTTCAAGGATTGTCGAAGAACATAGGTCTTGTAGTCCCGGATGAATTCAGGGAACTCAATATGTTTCAATTCACAGGAACAGTATTATTTCAGTTCACAAGAAAAGTATATCTATACGGGTTATAGACCGACCCGACTAATAGAATTAAACATGATACTACGTTTGAAACGAGCCAATTGTATTTGGAAAAACGTCATGTGATCATGAAGTGAAATCATGTAACATATATTTACAGGGATTATCGAAGGACTGTATTCGTTTATACAAACACCAGGGTCCTGTGACCCTAAATACATTAGGAGTACTGAATGTTAGTTTATCAAACTATTCCACTCCACAGCAACATTTAAACCCTGATTCACCGTATTCAGGTTATAGATCAATCTTTGTTCTGCAGTTGTTAATGCTAGATCACGGTTACCACCTCTAGGTGGAGCCGGTATCTTTTGAATAACGAACCACTGTAATTCAGTGTAGCTGTGTTTAGCTGAAATGTAATGAGCCACCAATGGTTTTTTGTCTGTTTTGTTTTTTAAACACGATCTATGTTCACATATTCTTTGTCTTATGACTCTACTGGTTTTACCAATATAGAGTAAATTACAAGGGCACTTAATGCCATAAATCAACCAATCTGAACCACAGTTCGAGAAAGATTTTAGATTTCCAAATCTTCCCATTCAGTGTCAAGGTTTTGCAATTGATGGTAAGGGAGCAGACCGAACAATGGCCGCATGTATAATGGCCAAGAACTGGCGGGAGATTCCAGAGAGTCTGTTGTGGCAAAGGACTAGATGGTGTGGCATATGTATGAACCAGCATATCTCTAAGATTCTTCTGACGTTTAAAAGCAAATCTCGGTTGTGTTGGACAGAAGTCATCGGTAGTTAGTATATGCCATTGTTTTTTAATAGTTCTACGTAAGGCATTGCTGATAGGACTAAAAGTGCTCACACATGTGATTCTTTCTTGCGAGATTTTTTGTTCTGGATGTAGGCAACTATGTCTGTTAGCATGTTTAGCTCTCTTATAAGCACGATTAATACATTTCTTCGGGTACCCTCGAGTGATGAGACGTTTTTTCAGATCCTTACCCTCATAAACAAAATCACATACTTCAGAACAATTTCGTCTTACTCTCAGAAACTGTCCGACCGGTAAATTTTCTCGTAGACTTAACGGATGGAAACTGTTGAATCTTAGTAAGGTGTTTTTATCAGTTGGTTTTCGAAAGAGCTTTGTTTTTAGCAAATCAGGCTCTGTTTTGTAAATGGAGAGATCCAAAAAGGGTATGGAGTGTAAGTCATACGTCATAGTAAAGGTGATGTGCTGGTGATGATTGTTTAACCATACTAAAAAGGATTCTAACATGGTTATGTCGCCTTTCCAGATAAGGAACACATCATCGATGTAACGCAACCACTTAATTATGTTGCTCTTAAACGGATTGTGTTCATCAAAGATGGAAGTTGATTCAAAATAATCCATGAAGAGATTAGCGAGGTCTGGGGCAAAGGTAGCCCCCATACTTGTGCCGTGTATTTGTTTATAGAATGTGCCATCGTACAGAAAAAAGTTTTCTGTCAAGGCGATTTTAATACATTCCAAAATAAATGAAGTGGGTACTTTCCTGAGGCTTTTCAGTCCGCTTATTTCAGAGCAGGAACAAAAATACAGGTCGCCAGAGAAACAAATTTGTGAGTTTCTCTAATACATCTAACACTACGACCAGTAGTGATTCCGACAATGCCTCTGCCTCAAATGAATCTAACCCTAATAATCAACAATCTTTTTTTCGGGGACGAGGTCAGAAAACACGCCATTGGCAACAGGGGCCGCCCCGTATGCAAACACGCAGTTGGAGGGGCCCTCCACAGAATTGGTGATTCCGATCTTTAATCTTTCCACACATCATTTGACTAACTTAGAAATACAAGTTTTGAAAAATGGCCTGAGTTTTGTCCCTACCACCAAAGCTAAAGACTTTGATACACAGATGGAGTTACACAAATTCTTCCGTCTGAAATATTTTTTCAAAGACGGGTTTACCTCCACCAAAGAACCTAGTACAACTGGTTTAAAAACACCTTCTAATTTCACTCCCTCGAACTCTATGGTGAGTCCGGCCATTTTGGCTTTTGAAAACAAGGTTTTGGAAAAAACTAAACTTTTACTCAGAGATAAGAACCATCATAAAGACAATTTAACTAGGGCAGAAAGAACGGCCCTCACTAACCTTCGAAATAATAAAGCTTTTTTGATTAAACCGGCCGATAAGGGCGGAGGAATTGTTCTGTGGGACACTACACTATATAAAGCAGAAGCCGCCAATCAACTAGATAACCCCATGTTCTATCGTAAACTGACTCAAGATCCAACTGAAGCCATCCGAGGGGACATTAAAAGCTTGATGGATCACGCTCTACTTCAGGAGTGGATCGATCAAGATGAATATCATTTTCTGATAAAAAAGTCACCTACTATCCCAGCCTTTTACCTTCTTCCTAAGGTACATAAGGATTCTATTAACCCCCCCGGCAGACCTATTGTTTCAGCCATTAATTCTATTTTGGAACCTCTGTCTATGTATGCAGACTGGTTCCTTCGGCCTTTTGTGAGGTCCATGAAATCTTTTGTTAAGGACACGACTAGTATGATTAATTTGATTGACTCTATACATGTTGAAACTATGGATATCCTGGTAACCTTGGATGTCACTTCCCTTTATACTAGTATCCCTCAGGCAGAATGCCTAACTATTATGGAACTATATCTGAATAAGCGGACTGAAAGCCTCAGGAAAGTACCCACTTCATTTATTTTGGAATGTATTAAAATCGCCTTGACAGAAAACTTTTTTCTGTACGATGGCACATTCTATAAACAAATACACGGCACAAGTATGGGGGCTACCTTTGCCCCAGACCTCGCTAATCTCTTCATGGATTATTTTGAATCAACTTCCATCTTTGATGAACACAATCCGTTTAAGAGCAACATAATTAAGTGGTTGCGTTACATCGATGATGTGTTCCTTATCTGGAAAGGCGACATAACCATGTTAGAATCCTTTTTAGTATGGTTAAACAATCATCACCAGCACATCACCTTTACTATGACGTATGACTTACACTCCATACCCTTTTTGGATCCCTCCATTTACAAAACAGAGCCTGATTTGCTAAAAACAAAGCTCTTTCGAAAACCAACTGATAAAAACACCTTACTAAGATTCAACAGTTTCCATCCGTTAAGTCTACGAGAAAATTTACCGGTCGGACAGTTTCTGAGAGTAAGACGAAATTGTTCTGAAGTATGTGATTTTGTTTATGAGGGTAAGGATCTGAAAAAACGTCTCATCACTCGAGGGTACCCGAAGAAATGTATTAATCGTGCTTATAAGAGAGCTAAACATGCTAACAGACATAGTTGCCTACATCCAGAACAAAAAATCTCGCAAGAAAGAATCACATGTGTGAGCACTTTTAGTCCTATCAGCAATGCCTTACGTAGAACTATTAAAAAACAATGGCATATACTAACTACCGATGACTTCTGTCCAACACAACCGAGATTTGCTTTTAAACGTCAGAAGAATCTTAGAGATATGCTGGTTCATACATATCCCACACCATCTAGTCCTTTGCCACAACAGACTCTCTGGAATCTCCCGCCAGTTCTTGGCCATTATAAATGCGGCCATTGTTCGGTCTGCTCCCTTACCATCAATTGCAAAACCTTGACACTGAATGGGAAGATTTGGAATCTAAAATCTTTCTCGAACTGTGGTTCAGATTGGTTGATTTATGGCATTAAGTGCCCTTGTAATTTACTCTATATTGGTAAAACCAGTAGAGTCATAAGACAAAGAATATGTGAACATAGATCGTGTTTAAAAAACAAAACAGACAAAAAACCATTGGTGGCTCATTACATTTCAGCCAAACACAGCTACACTGAATTACAGTGGTTCGTTATTCAAAAGATACCGGCTCCACCTAGAGGTGGTAACCGTGATCTAGCATTAACAACTGCAGAACAAAGATTGATCTATAACCTGAATACGGTGAATCAGGGTTTAAATGTTGCTGTGGAGTGGAATAGTTTGATAAACTAACATTCAGTACTCCTAATGTATTTAGGGTCACAGGACCCTGGTGTTTGTATAAACGAATACAGTCCTTCGATAATCCCTGTAAATATATGTTACATGATTTCACTTCATGATCACATGACGTTTTTCCAAATACAATTGGCTCGTTTCAAACGTAGTATCATGTTTAATTCTATTAGTCGGGTCGGTCTATAACCCGTATAGATATACTTTTCTTGTGAACTGAAATAATACTGTTCCTGTGAATTGAAACATATTGAGTTCCCTGAATTCATCCGGGACTACAAGACCTATGTTCTTCGACAATCCTTGAAAACACATGTCACATGACGAACGCGTTCGGTCATGTGACACGCCGTTCCGATTGCGATTGGCCCGTCATATTGGCCTGTTCTCTGTGAACAGTTTGAACTACTAAATATCCACCTACCTGGGGCTTTAAGACTTTGTTTGTTTTGCGTAAATGAACTTAGTTCTTCTGACATTTTTCCTGACAATCTTTGGAAATATATGTCACATGACGCTCGCGTTAGGTCACATGATATGTGGTCCCGATTGCGATTGGCCCATTATATACGTACATCTGCATATTTAATCTGTCTTCCGGGTGGCCTAGCAGCGAAGCCTGTAAACGAAGCAACCCTGACGAGCGGCCTCATACGAATACAACGCAAGCCTTGGTAAGCTCGGGCTTGCGTGCCGCCGAAATTATGTTTCTCTCTATCGAATTTTCGAACTTTGGCTTACATATACGTGTTCTCCGTATTGACAGCCTCCTACTCTGGATACATTTGATCCGGGAAACTGAGACACGCCTGCATGAGCGTCTCATGTGCGAACAGCCGTTTCATTACTGCGCCCCCTAAATAACCGTGCCTGCGCAGACCTCAACAAAGAGAAGGTACATTTATGTCTTCTTTTTGTTTGGTGTCCATAAGAACTGATTAAGACCAAGCATAACACTTTTGGGCACTAACTGTTCTGAACTAGTTTTTCTTTAAATACCGGATCCTGTATGGTTTCAAAACGACACACAGGGTACGGCGTAAATATCTTCTAGAACTGAGATATCTGGGCTGTAGGAAGTTTTCATCTCCTGACTTTAAGAGTATAATGTCTTGTTAAATATGATAATTGTGGGAATTGATTAATAACCAATATACACCTGAATTAGATGAAATTATTGATGTAGACATGGTCTTTATTACATTATAGGACAAGGTGAGCCTTGCCAGTGAAGTCAGTGTATAATCCACAGTGGCGTGGACTAATTTTATACACAATACGGATGAAATTGTATCATCGTATGAAATACACTCTCTCTAGAGTCAACAAGTAAGAGATTTTGATACTATGTCACATTTGTTATACAGGATGCTGTAAGTGTGTGTTTTTTCTTTTGTCCCTTGTGTACGTTAGGGTACGGTATTTGGATTATCAAGTAATGTTTGTTTAACTAGGTTAACATAAGGACCCTAAGAAATGTGTGGTAGGACTAAGAGGCTAAATATTACATATGTTTTTTACATAACTCACCTATGTACAGCTACGGGATGTTTTTCTTGCAAAAAAATGTTTTTAAAAATAACTATGTAAATTACAACTGGTTATACGCGAAGTAATGTCATCACCCTGTTTTGAATTTGTAGATCTATGATGTCCCATCTACATCACATAAAAGACCAAGTGTGAAGAAATCATATGTCCTGAAGATGGCCACGATATCTATCTCGAAATAGACATTTGAGGAAATGTCTGATTTCTGTATGGGCCGAAACATGTCGACAATTTATACCTCAGCTAATGTCTAATGAGTGACAATATAGCTTATGAATTTTTTCTAAAAATAGGGTCATTGTTTGACACATTTATATTTGTATCAATGTATTTTATGTCTTTTTTAAGCGTTTGGTATCTTTTTGATACATTGGTGTAGGAATAGACTCTGTCTTTTTATATCTATATGAATTAAAGTATTTGTGAACATTTTCTTTGGGTGATAGTTTTCCTTCTCTCTAGTTCTCCACGCTCGTATGACAGTGATCTTTGTGTGTCTGTTGTAAACTTATGTGACTAGAGTATTCTGATTTCTGTCATCTCTGGAGTTAGAGTAGTAAGGGGTAATTAATTCTCTGTGCCTTGCGGTACTCTTTGTCTTTCCCTATCACTGGGTTCCGTTTGAGAATTTCTCCCCCGTTAACAAAAAATTTGGGACCGTGCCTGTTTTGTTCGACTATCATATTTATCATACATTTACTCATTTGACATACAGATGTTTAGGTTCCCAGATCCGCACTTAGCATGCCTGTATGTTAACATAAACTCATAATTTTTGCTGCAAAACATGGTGTATGACTTTCGTTTGCCCAGTACGTTGTTGTGGGGGAACCCCTGGCCCCCACTGTGCTGTTCCGTGAGCCACCGACCTCCCTCTGTTCCAAGCACTCACACAGAGAGATGTGTCAGGCTCGGACTCCCCGGTCGCAATGCCATGGCCGGGAACGCCCCCTTTATTTATAGGGCACACGGTGGCGTGCAACGTCACGCCGCTGCATGCTATTCCCTTAAAGGGGCAGCAACACACTACTCCTTTTTCATGAGGACAATAAACGATAACACAACACACTGCATAACTACAATGAACATCTACAACACACTAATACCCTTAACCCAAACAACTAACTCCCCAATGAGCCCCTTTATTCACAGCCACCCCCCTTCCCCGCTTAGCAGGTACCTCTATTTCGGGCTCCATCATGAGTCCAATACAAAGTCACTGAAACAAGCAGGTTTCCCTCGCCCTGTCCTCAGGGGGTACCTCTGCTCGCCTCGGTGTTGGGAGTTGCGCTGTCAGCTGGCATCCTCACCCAGGGATAGAGAGAGGGGCTCTGCACCTCCACCCTAGTCAGGTATGTCCACACAGTCCTGGTCCACGGGTGCCTCGGCCCTGAGCTCACCCAGCTTCTTGAAGAAGCTAACGTTCCTGGTGACTGAGGCTCGTCCGTCTGACGCAGTCACCATGGGCCCCTTGACTGCTATCATGTCCAGCGGGTCAGGCTCATACGTTAGTGACAGTTTCCCTTGGGGGTGCCTGTTTATTATCAGCACTTCATGCCCGGGCATGAGTTGTTGTTGAGTAGACCTCGCCTATCATTCTCTTGCTCAGTCCATAGTTGCCGCTCCAGCTCCACTTGTTGAGTATCGATGACCGCCGGCTCCTTCTCCCCCACTTCCGGCAGCAGACCTCTCAGGCACCGCTTGAAGAGGGCTTCGGCCGGGGCCACTCCCGTTGAGGTGTGTGGTGTTGTTCGATACACTTGCAGGAATTGGTAGAAAACCCTCTTCAAACACTGTCCTTGACATTGCGCAATCCGAAAGACCTTGTTTAACGTGCGCATCATGCATTGGCCCTCGGCCACAGGGGTGTGACCTTCCTATGATGTACCCCATAGCCTTCCATCAGGGCCGCAAACCGTTCTCCTTGAAATGGAGCCCCATTGTCAGAGCAGAGTACTGTGGGGAGACCATGAGCCGTGAATACCTTTTCCACCGCCGCCACCACGTGCTCGAAGGCCACCGACTGGATGAACTCCACCTCCGGGTATCTGGAGTTCTCATCCACCACCACCAGGAAGTGAGTTCCCTGCGATGTGGACCCAAAGTCAGCATGGTCCACCTCCCAGGGCCGCGTGGCATGGCTTCAATGGCAGGCTCCTTCTGGGCGGGCGACGCTGCCTGACACCACACACATGATGCAACATAGTCGTCCACCCATTTTTCGAGTTTGGGGAACCACACCTTGAGGCGTAGTCGGGCTTTGGTCTTTGCGGCCCCTTGATGGCCTTGGTGTGCCAGGCCTATCACCTCCTGTACTTTTGCCTGCGGGACTACGATCCGATCACCTCTCAGCAACAGACCCTTCTCTGAGAATAACCGCTCCTCCCGCACTCTCCACAGCTGCTCGAGCACGATCTTTGCTTCCTGTGTGCGCCCCGCTAGCGACTCCAGGACACTCTTCCACGACCCATGCTGCAGTGCCGCTCTGAGTATGCAGAAGCACTCGTCGTTGGCAGCCGCCACTTCCAGTTCTTCAAGCGGTAAGGCATTCGGGGTGGCCGCTTCAACCACCAGTTGTATATGGTCGCTGGCCTCTTCCACGCAGCCGTCCTCTTCTCCATCCTGGTGACTCCCCGGGTGGCGAGAGAGGTAGTCGGCTGCATTGTTGGCACCAGGCCGATACACCAAGGACACCCCGTATTCCAGCAGGGCCAGCATCCCTCTCAATCCTCGCTGGTGGTTTTGAGGACGAACCGGCCAGAATCGGCAGTAGGGGCTTGTGGTCAGTCACCACGGTCACCGGCCTTCCCAAAATGTATAGCCGGAAGTGCCTGCACCCCCAGAGGGCGGCCAGCGCTTCTCGCTCTATCTGAGAATACCGCTGCTCTGTCGGACAGGGCCTTGCTGGCATAGGCCACGGGGCGGACACAGAAGTCTTGCCCCACCTGCGTTAGAACTGCTCCAAGGCCAAACGGGCTGGCTTCAACAACAATCTCCGACTGCAGGGCCGGGTCGAAGAAGGCCATCGTGTCTTCTTCAGTGAGGGCGCTTTTAATGTCCTTGAACGCTGCCTGTTCCAACGGCCCCCACTGCCACGCCGTCTCTTTCTTAGTGAGTGCCCTTAGCAGCTCCGACCTGGATGCCAGGTTTTTGATAAACCGGCCACAGTAGGTGACCATCCCCGGGAAGCTTCTCACTTCAGACACATTTTCCGGTGGTTTCGCTTCCTTGATGTCCTTTACCTTCCTGGGGTCTGGAGACATTCCTCCCTCCTTGAACATGAATCCAAAGAACTCTATGCTTGTCCTCAGGAACTCGCATTTTTCGTGGTGGAGTGTTGGGCCCAGTGACTGAAGCCTCTCGAAGGTCTTCGCCAGTCTCTGCAGATGGTCCACTTCTGACTTGGCGAACACCAGGATGTCATCACTGATGTTCAGAACACCCTCTAGGTCTGCCAGCGCCCCCCTGATAATGTTTTGAAATACCTCAGCCTCGGAGGAGACCCCAAAGCTGAGTCGCTTGTACCAGTATAGACCCCGGTGGGTCGTGAAGGTCGTGATGTATCTCGACTCTGGATGCAGGAAGACTTGGTGGTATCCCGCCCTTAGGTTGAGCTTCAAAAAGAAGCGAGCTCCCTGCAGCTCTGCGATGTCATCAATAGTAGGTGTGAGATGGCGTTCCCTCCTGATGGCCTTGTTGGGAAGCCTCTTGCCCACACAGATTCTTATAGAATCGGGTTGCTTAGGTTTTCTGGCAACCACAATTGGAGACACCCAGGGCGTCGGACCTTCCACCTCCTCTATGATGTCAAGGTTTACCAGATTGTCCAGTTCTTTGTCCACCAATTCCGTCAGATGGAATGGCTCCCTGTGGTGTTTGAGGGCGATTGGCTGCACCGACTCATCGATGTGAAGTTGCACTGGATCCCCAGCCATGCAGCCAATCCCTTGGAACAGGCCTGCATACTTATCTAGCAGCGTCTGTATATCTTCCACATACACGGAGTATGCAAAGCTCACCAGTCCGAGGGCTTCGGCTGCCGCACAGCTCAGTAAGGTGTAGGTTCTGACTGGTGTGACATAAAAACGTGCTTTAATCTTGGAGCTTCCATGCCCAACCCGAGCCACAAATACACCATCCAGGGGAATAGGATGTGAGCCCCCAAATGTGAAAATGCGAGCCTCTGGGGTTGATAGTCTGGGGGGCAGGGCATGGCATCATAATGCTGAGGGCCATAACGTTGACTGAGACCCCGTGTCCACCAGCACCGATATTGAAGAGTCATTGACTGTCACGATGCACCTTGGCTGTCTTCGGCCCTTGAACTGGAGGGCCTCAATGCTTGATACAAAGAAGATATTCTCCTCCTCCTCCGGTTGGGCACTTTCCTCCCCTTGTTCTACATGGGCAACATTTGGAGGACGAGACTGTCTGAAAAACCCAGATCGCACTGGGCCTCTCGGTACCAACACCGGCAGGGATGCTCTGCACACTCTTGCGAAATGGTCCATCAGGCCACACAGTCCACATGGCCTCCCTGCAGCTGGGCACTCAATGGGGTGGGGCAGGTCGCATCCGCACTTCTGGTATGCTTCACCTGGCTTCCCTCCCCTGTCGTGGAAATTGCCAGCTGGTCTCCGGGCACACCTGCCACCACGACCCACAGCACAAACCTGTTCCGACTTGGCTGCACCAGACCCCGCCTCCATCCTTGAAGCACGTACCTCAGAAATCTCCTGGCAGCGGCCCAGCTCCAAGATGCGAGGAAGGGTGATTCCTGGTTCTCTCAGCACCTGTCTCCTCAACTTGCCTGAGGAACACCCTTGGATGAGCTGATTTCTGACCATGTCATCAGCGTTGTCCCATATGCAAGCCACAGAGAGTCTCCTGAGACGACCATGGAAAATGTTGAGGGTCTTGTCTTCTTTCTGTTTGGTGGAGAACATCACAAACCTCTCGTAGTCCACATTAGCCAGTGGAAGGAAATTGTTGTGCAGGGCTGGCTTTGCTGCGGCATATGAGTTGTCCGTGGGCTGGAGAGAGTCGAAAATCTCATGTACAGCTGGGCCAGCGGCATACAGTAATGTGGTCAGCTTGCTGTCATCGCTGGTTTCCATCGTTGCCTGAAAGTACATGTCAAGGTGATCAATCCATCGCCTCCACCTAGGCCCCAAGCTTGATGGGAGGCCAGACACGTCAAACTTGGGTATGGGTGGGAGCAGCGCCGGGGCCCTCATATGGGCCATTGCTGGAGGTAGGGGTGGGGGTGGTTCTTGCTGTTGTGAGACAGCCTGTGCCCTGTCCTGATTTGCTGGGTCACTCATGGGTCAGAGCGCACAGGCACCCCTTCATCTTGCACAGGGGCCGCAACTCGCCAGCTTGACCTTTCACCTTCCACACCAGCAACACAGGGCCTCCAGGCCACCTTGATCTTCAAAACTCCCCACCAGTCCTTCACCAGTGCACACAAGCACTCAACAGCTCTCAGCAGTAGTAGTGGACAAGTGGCCAGTCACCAGATTGTCCAGCATTGAGGAGTGTCCAAAACTTGAGCCAGTGAGTCCTAAGGTAAGAGTTCCAGAATAGCTAGTCACCCCCCCCCCCCAGTGCCTCCACTTCTCTCGGTGAAATACACCTACAAATTATAATATTCTGCAAATTTCAGGCATGTCCATGTGGGGATAGCTAATTGTGCCTGGATGCCACTCACAGGCCCCACCGGAGCTCTGTGAAATATCTGTGTTGAAGAGACAAAATGGCCGCCGCGCTTGGGGCTGCCCCTCCCCCAAGCGTAGAACGAGAGATCCGTCCCTCGTTCGGTGAAAAATTAGTTTAAAATATCACCGCCGGGACCAGGCATGTCTCTGGCCTCATCGCCACTGTTGTGGGGGAACCCCTGGCCCCCACCGTGCTGTTCCGTGAGCCCCGGGCCTCTCTCCATTCCAAGCACTCGCACGGAGACCTGGTCGGGCTTGGGCTCCCCGGTCGCAATGTCACAGCCGGGAACGCCCCCTTTATTTATAGGGCACGCAGCAACGTGCTATTCCCTTAAAGGGGCAGCACCACATACGTCATGCTTGCCGACCTGTAAATACGGTGTAGTCGTAGTATTGATGCTCTCCTACACCCCTTACAAGGTTTCCTGGATATCCATAACTTGTCACTACGATCGATTTGTCGTGTTCTGCAAAGCGTGCACCACTTCAACACTCCATTTCGATAGTAAAGCATTGTGTAAGTCGGAGCATACACAGTTTAGCAACATTTTGCCCTCCGTCTTTTCTGAGCATGTGCACAGGAGCTGCCTTGACGTCACCTTACACAGTCCATGCATATAAGATACTGCGCCTTTTGGCTCATGTAAAAAGCCTGGCCTGCATCCCCCAGTCACTGCCAGCCATCAGGCTCCAGGCGGCTCCGACCTCTGGGTGCTCAACATGCGACTCCATCATGTTCAGATTCCAGAATGCAGTCTCTCAGCGGGGCCCTTGCTCACTGGCCCAGCGGATTCTGCTCTACCGAGATGGCAAGAAAGCTCGGTTGCAGACTGTAGCCTGCAGAGTTTATACGATTTCCTCGCACGCCATGCCCCCATCCACCCAATGGCCGCAGGGAGAGCTAAATTAAAAAAAGAACTAAATTAAAGCAATAAAATAAATGAAGGCGGCCCATTTGGCACTGGCCTGTACGGCCTAATAGGAAAGCGAATGAGTGGTTTTCCCCCTGCACTGCTGTCCTTTCAGAGCCGTCGGACTGACGTTCACTACCTCTGCAGCATCCGGATGTGACGCCACCGCGCATGTCTCCTCTCCAGATTTTGACGCAAAATGGGGCACGTCAATTCCTCTGTACACTTTAAAGTACTTTTTGAAATGTTGAGGTCTGGAGAATGTGCTTTCTGCTTTGAAAAAAAAGCATATGAAAAGCAAAATACACTTAAAATAAAAATGTTAAGGTGTGTTACCTTATGCATATGAAGCCATTTCTGGTTTCTTTGTATGTTTTTTGTTTTGTTTTTAGTTGTAGCAGTCACTGATCTTTTGCTGTAAGGCCCCTTATCGCCAAAGCTTTACGATTCAATACTTGATTTAATGTTTTCCTGTTTTATCCGACTAAGAAAGAGACATGGGGGTATTGTTACGTCTTGTTGCATGTTAATGGGCCTGCCAAGGGAAGCATCTTTCATTGTCATCCTCTGTTGCCTGTAACCATTATCCTCCCAGTAATGCAATAATCATTGCCTTTGTTGTGGATATAAAACAAGGATTGGAATAATCACTGGGAGGGGTTGTAGACTGCAGTACACGCAATTGGTGAGTGAGGAGGTGCAGCAGGCATAACAACATAACATTGTTCGACTCAAGAGAGAAACAGATGCTTGCAGGCTACCTTTAATATATTTATGCTTTCTCGCTTTGGTGAACTAGTAAATTGTCAAGAAAACCTTGTTTTGATAAGGGATGCTTCTGTAGTTTGTCAGCTGATCGCCCATGTGTACTTTGAAATTAATCTGCCCTGTTTTACTTTCCAGTTTTGAAAGGTGGCACGTGGCAGAACGTGATATGGAAAGAGGTAAGATAAACACGGTTGGCTATTATTTAAAAAAGTGTAACATTTCAAGAGTGTGTTCGTTGTCTATTCATGAAATGCAAACGTCTCGAATCACCCGACACTGCTGGTATATTTTGAAATAAGGCATTTTCATAAAACACGAGGGTCTTCTTTTGAATCGTGCATGTTGTGACGTATTGTGTCATTTCTTATAAAATACTGCCCTGAAGTTTTAAACCAAACAGCAACAATCTGGACATTTACGCCTGGATTATTAGCTGTCTCAACTGATGAATTCAAATGTACAAGACATTCTAAAAGCCTCGAAGCAGCGTAACTGTGAAGTAGTATCGTTCTGTCTCTCGGCACCCAGGTGGATGCTGGGAGCGAGTTTAACAGACACAGACCTTTAGACATTTTGAAATGCTAAAAAAAAGATTCAGCTCCTGCTTTTCTTAAAATGGCAAAAACGAAGAGGTGATGGCTGGAAGGTTTAGACTGAATCTTAACCACTGGCATTGCTCTGGGCAACCCTCCAGCCCACCGTTCTTCGCCTGCCAAGCCATTACAGAAGGGGAAAGACCATATGCAAATCAGGCTTGGTCCCACCCCAAAGGGGACAGTCCAGCCCAAACTGCTAGGTCACATCCCTTCTGTACGAGACCGCAAGCATCCCCAAACATGTTTCGGCCTTGTTGGGCCTCATCAGTGAGGAGTAGCTTGGGTCTCTAGGCCCAGCAGGCACGGGACCCACGTCTGGGCATACCCGTCCCACTCGGGGTGACAAAGCAAAAACAAAGAGGTGATGGGTGGAAGTTTTAGACTGAATCTTAACCACTGGCATTGCTCTGGGCAAGCTTCCAGACCATCGTTCTTCGCCTGCCTAGCCATTATAGAAGGGGAAAGACCATATGCAAATCAGGCTTGGTCCCACCAAAAAGGGGGCAATCCAGCCCGAACTGCTAGGTCACATCCCTTGTCTCACTATGTGAGAGAGGGTATGCCCAGACGTGGGTCCCTTGCTCGCTGCGCCATAGGGAACCAAGCTGCACCTCACTGAGGAGGCCCAACAAGGCCGAAACATGTCTGGGGTTGCTTGTGTTTCTATGCAGAGGGGACCTGGCCTAGCAGTTCAGGCTGTGCTGCTATCCTTAGTGGCAGTACCTGACTGATGTGCATGTGGCTGACCCTTTTTGCATTGGCGCAGATGGGCTAAAAAACAGTGGTGTGGAAGGTTGCCCAGAGCAATCCCAGTGGTTCAGGTTCATGCAAAACCTTCCACCCATCACTTTTGTGCTTACACTTTTCTTAAAATGGCGCCATACTAGGAATAAGGTGAAAAATTACATTAGCAGAACTCTCGGTCCTGGGAGAAGTGACTGAATCCTGCAATTCATGTCGGCCCCCTTATCTCTATGATTTGTCACTTACTATACACCAGCGCAACCGTTTTTGCATCAAAGATTCACTCTATCCAGGACCAGCTGTTACTAAGAATGGTTAATCTGGATAATTGTCGTGTTCTGTCCTCGACACCCCTAAAGATGCATCACCTTTTTAAAACCCTGTATGTTCCTTCTACTCTTAGCAGCATTGTTGGTGAAATGGAGCATACTGCCTGTGCACATGTGATATCTTAACCATTAATCCCGATGAAATAAGACCCAACATTGACCATGGATGTAGATCCCAGCTCTTTGCTGGTACCCTAACACTTATGATATTTGTTATAAAACGTGACCCTAAGGAAGCTTTCTAGTCATCTGATGTTCCCCATTATCAGCACTTAACATCTGATAAATGCTCCAGTAATGAAGTTTAATGATGACAACCATGTGGACATTGCTTCCCTGATATACCAAACAGCTCCATATATTTGATGTCTTGGTGCCGACAAGACACAGGATCTTGGAGTCTCAAGACCTGACAACTCTCATCACCATCATGGCTGGTGTAATTGCACAACTATAATATGTTCACATTTCTACATTGTTGTTGTATTGCTGGCCCCAGCAGGGTCTTATGCATATTAAGAACCCCTGACGGAGCTGTGATGAGCAGAACCTGCAGCCTTGCATTAATATGACATGGTTTCTAGTTATAGCGTATAGTTCGAAGGGCTTTGCGCGATAGGGTCAATATCTCTGAGTAGCATCAGTAGCCTTCTTTATTCTCTCTAGTAACATTCAATGGCATTGATCATACACAGTAGTCTTTTAACACAAGTTTCATAATAGCTTTGGATTTTCTTTTGGTTGAACATTTTCATTTCACATGTACTTGCTACCAGTGAGATTTCCATGGTGTGCACAATCTGATAAATGGGTTGCCCTTGGTGTACGGAAAGAGATGCTATTCTGTGCAATGCTGAAAGGTAATGCAAGTCATCTTTTCTGAGCTTCTGTATTTCTGCTCCCAAATCCCAAGGTGGCGGTGGGAGATATGGTGAAGGTCACCAACGGGCAGCATCTTCCAGCTGACATGATCATTCTGTCTTCCAGGTGAGATACGCTTGACCCCTCTTAGGTGTACCTATGAATGTGCTGAACCAATGTCTGTTCAAATAATGGCAATGTGGGATTTCTCTGAGCGCAGTAAATTGCAAGTGGTGAGCAGTGTGCAAGAGATGATAGTTTATTGTAGGGGCACCATGGAAACTGTGTTTAGAAATAGAATGAATTCACTAAAGGGAAATACAATGATTACTTCAATCTGTGAGGCTCTGGAGGATAGCTCAGGGGCAACATGCTCGCCTTGGAAGCACAACTACGCACAGCAGCACAGGTTCGATCACCGGGTCCGCGCTTAGAAACCTCTGGGTATTAAGCGCGTTATAATTTACAATTACAATCTGTAGTTAGCGAGTCCTCCGAATAGGCAAGCTTCCTTCCCTGGCCCCTTGGTATCACCAGTGTGATTAAGCGGTCTGAATGTGAGTGCTCGTGAAATCTTTCTGCTGCCAAATGCACCGCTGTTCTAATATTTGCAGTCACCTCACTACATTTTATGAAAAGGTTTTCATGAAAGAATTGCTAAGATCTGGTGTCAAATCCCAGCTATATTAAAAAAGTTAACTGGCATATTTGATCGTAATGATGTTCTTAATGGTGCCGTGGACCAAGATGCAATTTGCACTGTTTGACAATTTGTTAGCCCTAAAATCCTATCGATCCAAAGGTGTTTAATGACATTTTAGAAGAATAACCAATGTGGATATTCTATGTATGATGAACTCATCAGGTCTTGTCTCCCGTGTCAATCATACACACTATTGCATGAGTAAACATGAACAACTTGGTTGAAATGGGAAAAATGTGGGTACATTTGCACATATGAAATATGAATAGTGTGTCAAAAAAAGAACGATTTTAATGTGGCATAGCATTGCTGGGCGGCCGATTTCCCTGTCCTTGGACGTATAGTTCAAAAAGTGAGGCCCTGCCTGACTGATGGATTTGGTTCTGTTGCTCAGAGTGTACCTTGATATCTCAAAAGCCGGGTTCTGCCAGGCCTAACAGTTCTGTGTGATGTGATGGCAATCCAGCCTTACTCCACAGGCGGGGGTTTTGTAATTTTGCCATTAGTAGCAAGGGTGCGACCAGTATCTCTGTTGGCCAGGGTGATGGGGCTTTGATTTGGGTGACGAGAACCATAATGATGTGCGGTGGGCTGTCCCATGTTGTGAGACCTCCAGGACTGTTTTGCTAATGGTCAGCACTGCGTCACGTGTTTCTCAATCTTTGGCCACCACCACCATACATGGATTAGCTCTGCCCTTCCTGAGCATCTCCTCAATCATGTATCACACATGCCAGGCTGGCATTTTTGTAGGTTAGCTGGGATGTAACGACACTACATTGTATGCATACTGGCAACGTAATCATTTGGTATTGTGCCTTCTTTCAGTTGTGTGCCAATATCGCTACACCATTTAGATAGTAAAAAGAATCTGGTGTTGGTTTGAGCTAGGCCATAAATACCAAAGCTTGTCTTCCATTCACTTCTCCTTTGTGAATCTCAGTATTGATGAAATCTAACCAGAGACCTAGAAGTCCAACCTGATGAGAGCTTAGTATGAAACGGATGCAGTTGTGGGCATCTGCACACCTGAACCCCTTTGCATCGGATTGCCCACACAGAACGGTAACCTCATTGGGAAATATGCACTACTGGGTTCCGTGTGGGGGTCTGCATACCGCTCTACAGCATCAGAATCCTGAACCTGGCAGAGCGGCTGGATGTGTATGGATTATGTGTGCTTCTTACACCTAGGAATAGCACAAGTAGTCTGTATTAATCCCTTGCAATGGCGGTCCCAATGTCTTTTCATGGCAGCCACCATTGGTTAATCGCCACCATGTGTGCATGCACGCATGGTGGAGAGGAATGAGGATTAACTGCATCATTTGGAAATGGGTATGGGTTCCCAGAGTGGGCCCCCGGTTCCTGTGCCACAATCTACATTACAGCCCGAATCATCAGAATCCGTTTTTATCAGGTCTTGTTTTTGCCATTTGTATGAACACTTGGTGGTTTGAATCCTGTTAGTAAAAATGTGGGACTGTGGGTGAGTAAGTGGGCAGAGATGAAACAGAGTAGAACTTGATGTTAGATTTTCTCAAAGACTATTCAAGAGGTTTTCTTTACCCGATATTGGCTAAGGTTTTCATATGAGTTGATCAATTATTTTACTAGTATTCTCTCACATGTGTTGCTTTCAGTTGAGCTGTAGTACATACAAGTACAATAATATGAAAGCTAAGCAAAACATGTATGCAACACTAAAACAGATACTGATGGCACGTAACTGTTAAAGATCATTGATGTCACCTTACTATACAATCTTGAGTTTGAAAAGAGTGATTATGTGCTTCATCACAGCCCAGTCTGTTATGCTTCTGGTGTCCATCTGAAAGCACACTGCAACATGAAATGGTGACAGCTCACTGTGGACTTTGTATTAGCCACAATTGGCTTTCTTGCTATGTAATAATAGCCAAGTGGTTAAGCGTTGTATCCGAGAAACTTGTCTGATCACCTTTTTGTGATCTATTTTGGGGTTGATATTGGAGGACAGGAAAGGGTACAGAGAGGCAACACGAGTTAAGGTGAATGGAAGACCTTCAATATAAGAGCCTCACCTTTTGGTGATGTCTTTATTTGACAACATCGATTAGGGTGTGGTCAGTACATTAATATGTTACAACACAGTTTTGAAAAGGAACCGTACAGTCAGAGAACGGGATAGGTAGATTACTGTGCAGGAGAATTCATCAAATTCAAATTCAACTAATTTATTTATCGAATTTCGCTACAAATATATGCAGGGGGGGGTGGGTAAAGGTAATCGTTAAGATGGGGGGAATTAAGGGGAAGAGTGGGGGGGTCTCCCCCCGCATATATTTTCATAAAAATGGTTAACCAAAAAAATTCAATTAATTGAAATAGTATTCGACTAGTTCTCCTTGACAAAATCACATAGAACCCAGAGAACAACATAAAGGGCTTATCAGCGCTAGGGCTGGAAGATAACAGCTAGCAGCTGTGCGCTACATTACCCTGTAGCTAGGGTGACCAGATTTCCAAAACGAAAAACCGGGACAACCAACAACATAAAAGAGGGACTACCCCATTGCAGCCCACCAATTACCGCCCCACCTCCAACACGCCCCCCACAATCACCACCCAGTCATATTTCCAGCAGTTCTCCTTTCTATAAAGTGTATATGATCTCATTTGTGCAGTTTTGTCTGTGAATATTGGCATGTTAATTCAAAACAGGCGTTTGCTCTGATTGATATTACATGGCTTGCAGTACATAGATTTCCAAGCCAGTCACTGTGGCACAGTCAGTAAGTGTTGTGACTTGTACCTGAAAGGTTGGGGGTTCGAGCCACTTCTCCAACTTCAAAATTCTGAAAGTGTTGTGAAAGTGTTGTGAAAAGAGATTACAATTTTAATTACTGTAGCCACCCAGCCCTGCAAACCCCGAATGGGGTTTCTAAAATGAAAAAACTCCCGGGACCCCTGGGCGGAGGGTAATTTCCCCAGACTGTCCCGGGAAAACCGGGACGTCTGGTTACCCTACCTGTAGCTCCCATGACCGGAGCAACAACCAGTGCCCAGGAAGTTAGATAAGTTCTACTGTAAGTGGTGAAGTGCGCTGGCTGCTGCTGCAGGTTTTTTTTTAGATTTTGTTGCCTGAGTTAAAATAATACTTTGTTGGCTGAAGAGTGAGAGGTGGTGGATTCCACTAACCTTGTGTGGATATTACATGAAGTTTGATTTTCCTTTTTTGTTAAAAAACTGCACGGACATTGAAACATGTTGCAAATAAAGTGTAACTTTTGGCCTAGTGTTTTGTGTGGTGCCTCTGCTATTTAAGCAATAATCACTGCCTCCCAGGGTTGGGACGGCTTAAGTAAGGCGGCCCGTATTTTGCGAGGGTGTTTAACTAGGGTGCTCGATATGTTGCCAACTGGGCTCTTGTGATTATTGCTATTAGCACCTCAGGTTTACCTCCTGCAGCGCTGATAGCAATGCATTTGTATGAAGCAACAAGTGCCTGATCCTTTGTTTAGCCACACAACATGGCCACCATGGAAACTGAAACAAGGCTTTCAGCAGAGCCCCTCTTCCATTTCCATTGTGGCCCCGGGCATAAGAGGAGCAGTGCCTTGGCATTACAACTCCTAGCACTTGCGTGATCTGAATGACACCTGGCCTAGTAGGATCACTGTCTCTGTCTTCCCTCTGTTCCCCCTCCCTTGCCTCGTCGCGCCTTGAAACACTTGTGTATAGGTGCGTTATAAATGCCATATCATATCATATCAGATGTAAGTGGGAGGCAGGGAGAGCATTTTAACGGAGGGAAGGAAGCAGTGGGGGTACGGGAAGTGGGGTTCGGGTGGAGAGAGAGAGAGAGAGGGGGAGGGAAGATGCCGGGCATTCTGAGAAACCCGATTGACCAGGTGCTCATTATTTGTTGCCCTCAAGAGGAAGGCCATTTCTTACATAGGCAGTAGATGGGAGAAGTGATGGATTTTTGTACGAGTGCCATGGAGATGTAAGCTGTCCAAAAATGATACACACATGTGACTGGGAGATGACAAGGCCTTTGTCTCTCACCAGTTTCTCTGCCATGTTAAATCCGCCTTCTTCTCTGTGCATAGATGCTGACATGCGCAAAAGCTTCTCGTGGCACGAATGCATGGGAGCGCACCTTCAGCTTTGCGGTTAAGCGTGTGGACCAATACGTGCAAATGAATCCGTGCGTTGGCAGCCAGCTCCGCTCACTCGGGGATTGCGCATTAACGATCCGTTTACACGTGTTGGTCGACCATCTACTTGGCCTCTCAAATCGTCTACTGCCTGTGTCCGCTGGCTGCGTTTCAAATCATCCATTTGGCGCTCCAGTAAAGCCACTTCTCCTGTGTGCCTCGTTACTATCTACACTTGTTTGTTATATTATCTCACCTTGCCTTTGAAGAATCGCCCGTGCACTGCCCTGCTCTGCTCAGCTCGTTCTTTGTGTACATCCTTGGACGTTGTGAACCAATGCCTGCCCCCCACACCCTCTGCACCTCGGATTCATGCCACGAATTCATTAGTATCCGGGACGATGGGATGGAAGTTAATCTGGGGTTGAAAGGAAATGCATTATAGTAAAACGGGACCAGCAGCATGGACTGAGAATGTCCATCATCGTTTAAAATAGGAGCCCTTACTCTGGAATGCTTTGTGCCTCTACGAGTTTGGCTGTGTGGGGTGAGGTAATTCCGTTACCTTATGATATGATAAGGCATTTGTAACGCGCCTATACACAAGTGTTTCAAGGCGCGACGAGGCAGGGGGGGGGGAACAAGGGGAGACAGACAACGATCTTACTAGGCCAGGTGTCATTCAGATCGCGCAAGTGCAAGGGTAGAGGGGAAGGGAAAAGTGCATGGGGGAAAGGGAGAGGGGAAAGTGCAGTACAGGGTTATAAGCATACAGCATACAGGATAAATAACAAGGGCCAGCTGGTGGCAAGTGCGAGGTAAGTGCAGACAAGTGCTGGGAAGGGGGGCTGTATGGATACAGACACAGTCCCGTAGTGCAGGGGTTGCCGTGGAGGCAGTGCAGGGGAGAGTGGCTGGGCCGAGAACGGTGAATGGCCCAGTTGCAGATTCAGTGCAGTTTCAGTAGTATTAGCAGGGGAGAGGGGGAGAGAAAGCGGAGGCAAAGAGGAAGGTTTTGAGGTGCTTCCGGAACCGGAGGTGGTTCTCCTCAAGTTTCAGGGAGGTAGGAAGGCTGTTCCAGAGGGAGGCCCCTGCAGTGGAAAGAGATCTGCCCCCAACTCGTTGTTTGGAGAAGCGGCTGACCCTGAGGGAGTTGGAGGCGGATGAGCGAAGAGCTCGAGAAGGAAGATATTTAGGAAGAGAGAGTTGAAGGTATTTTGGCCCAAGGCCCCAGACGGCCTTGTGGACAATGCAGAGGGTTTTGAACTTGATCCTCGCAGTCACTGGGAGCCAGTGTAGTGATTTCAGTCCTGGAGAGATACGGTCCCTGGGCTTGAGGCCAAGGACAAGTCTTGCAGTCCTGTTCTGGATGAGTTGCAAAGGGCGGAGAGTAGAGGCGGGCAGATTAAGATAGAGGCTGTTACAGTAGTCCAGCCTAGAGAGAACCAGGGCTCTGGAGACAGTGAGCTTCTGGGGGAAGGAGAGGAAAGGAAGGATACCTCGGAGGAGGTGTAGCTGGTAGTGTGACGTCTTAGATACGTCGGATATGTGAGGAGAGAAGGAGAGTGTGGAGTCGAAGATGACCCCAAGGTTTTTTGCCTTGCAGGTAGGAGTGGGAAGAGGGCCCAGAGAGGCCGGCCAGAGAGCAGCAGGGAAGGAGGGAGTGGGAGTGCCGATGAGTAGAATCTCAGTCTTACTGGCATTAAGGCAGAGGTCGTTGGCGGCACACCATTCCTGGATAGCAGAAAGACAGTCAGAGATGAGGGAAGGAGAAGAGGAGGCCGAGGGTAGCCTGAAAATGAGTTGGGTATCATCCGCATAGCACTGAAAGTAGGGGCAGAGAGCGGCGATGTGGTGGGCGAGAAGTGCCAGATACTGGTTGAACAGCCAGGGAGAGAGGTTAGATCCCTGGGGGACACCACAGGTAGAGAAGAAGATGTCAGAGAGGAAAGACCCCAGTTGGACCTGGGAGGGTCGATTTGAGAGGAAAGAGGTCAGCCACGCCAGAGCCTGACCAGTGATACCGAGGTTATCACGGAGACGGTTGAGCAGGATGGTATGGTTGACAGTATCAAAGGCAGAAGAGAGATCAAGCAAAATGAGAACACATGGAATGTTAGAGTCAAGGTTCGAGAGCAGGTCCTCACGGATGTTCAGGAGAGCAGTTTCCGTGCTTCTGGCAGCTCTGAAGCCAGACTGATGGTCATGAAGACTACCAACACATTCAGCATGGAGATTAAGCTGGGAGATGGCCAGTTTCTCCAGGAGCTTGCCCAGGAAGGGAGTGATAGAGATTGGGCGATAGTTAGCTGGGCAGGAAGGGTCGGAAGAGGGTTTCTTAAGAATGGGGTGCACAAGGGAGTGCTTGAGAGGGGATGGGAAGACTCCAGAGGCGAAGGAGTGATTGCAGAAGTCAGCAAGGGCAGGAGCCAAGGAGTCAATGTGGTCCTTGATAGTTTTGGAGGAACAGGGGTGGACCTGTTTTGATGAGACTTTCATAGATCGGACTTGTCTTGAAACCTCGTCAGCAGAAAAAAGGGGAAAGGAAGAGAAGGAGAGAGGAGGGGTGGCTGCAGAAGAGCCAGAGGAAGGGCAGGGAATAGAGGGGGGGAGGTTATAGGAGGAGAGTGAGGACAGGATGTCCTGAGTTTTTGAAATGAAGTGAGAGGCCAGTGCCGTGCAGAGGGCCTGGGAGGGGACAGGAGAGGTAGAGACTGCAGCAGGGTTGGCCAGCTCCTTGCAGATTTTAAAGAGTTTGGCCGAATTGTTAGATGCCGCAGAGATGCGGGCTTGGATAAGGGCTCTCTTCTTGGTGAGAACGGAGAGCCGGTATTGCCTTTGGAGCAGGCGACAGGCCAGTTTGTCAGAGGATGAACATGAAGCACGCCATTTCCTCTCTGCCACCCTGCACTTGCGCTTAAGGGTGACGAGATCCGAGTCATACCAGGAGTTACATTTGGCTTTGGGCTTCAGGCGGATTCTCATGACAGGGGCAAGGATATCAAGAGTATCAGATATAGCGGAGTGGAGAGTGGAGAGGGCTGTGTCAGGGTGGGAGTCAGCCGAAGGGGGAGGAGGGGACAAGAAGGTGGCAGCGAAAGCCTCAACTGACACGCGCTTCATGGGTCGGATGACCGAGAAGGAAGGTGGCAGTGATGGGGGTGGCTTTGCCTGTGGGGTAGGGAGGGTGAGGTGGGAGGAGAAAGTGATCGCTCCAGGAGAGAGGAGTGGAGAGAGGGACAGAGAGGGGAAGGTCAGAGGAGATCAGGGCATCAAGAGTGTGCCCTGCAGAATGAGTCGGCCCAGACGGGAGAATAGAGAGTGAGAGAGAGTCGCAGAGGTTGCGAAAGAGTCCAGAGGGGGGACAGGAGGCATCCAGGTGGATGTTGAAGTCTCCAAGAAGAGGAGTTGAGTGGTTGAGGACAGGAGTGAGGAGGAGAGGTCCGCCCACTCGGAGAGGAAGGAGGAAATTTGACCAGGTGGCCGATAGATAGTAGGATTTTTCCAGCATCGCCAAATTACAGGGTTTGGCAGAATTACCACCAGTGGAATTAATTCTGCCAAAAATCCCCAGTGGAGTCCTGCGGACTCCAGAAAATGGGGATTTACACAGCCTACCACCACTTGCAATCCCTTGCTGAACCCACAGGAGCAAGTGGTGGTAACAGTAATTCTGTTTGGTGGTATTTCGGCAAATTTACCACCAGAATACAGCCAATCTCGTAATGAGGCCCCTTGTGCTTGATTACAATGTTCTTTCAAGCGGATGAAGTAACGTTTGTGAGTTGTAGGGCCTCATTATGAGTTTAGTGGTATTACCAAACTCCTTTACCATTACCACATGAGGTAATTACTGGTGTTCCACCAGGAAAGGTCAGCTTGTTTCCAAACCATGCAGACCTTTCCGTTACTCTCCATTTTGATGACCCATAGGACTCCATGGGGTCCCGTAATAACCGCATGCAGAAATTACTTATTCTGTATGAAGGTAATTACCTACACATAAAAGCAGGCCGAAATAAGGGTGTTAAAAAACTAAAGTCAAAATTTGGCTGAGTGGTAAAATGCCTGGTAATAGTTATTAACTGATGTTTTACCACTGGCGCCAAACACTCAATTAGGCCCAGCGTTTTTACATATTTTTACTGTTAAAAAACAGAGAGGGCCCAATGGGAGATTTGCTCACAAACACATACTGCATACGTCGACCAATCACGGACCACGGTGGTCCCAGGAATTCAGGGCATCCCGGACTCTCTGGCACCCAGGATGTGTTTTGGGATTAGACATGCCAGCCCACATCCTGGAGGCACACACACAAGGCATGCAGAAGCCAGCGAAAGCATTGGGATTTGCGGGAAAGTGCATGACCAAATAGGGACTGACCCGAGTCGACTCGACATGGGGAAGGTGAAGGGGCAAGATGGCCAAAGGACGGGACAAAGAACCTCGTGGCATGGCCATTTTGGAGCCAGGCCACCGATTTGTGCCAAACGCGGTTAACATGGCAGGAAAGGGATATAAATAATGTGAAAAGCTAGCTGCCACCAGTCCTGTCAATGCACATCTGGACAGTTCATAAAAAGTCCAGCGAGAGTATCTAGGGCCTTTAGAAATGACTAGAGACCCAAGTGTGCTGTATGGTGAGATACATTGCATACTTGTTACATGTTGCACAAAAGCTGCAACATGAGGAAAGGACTAAGGGAAACAAAGTCTCCCAGTACTGACTGTCTTAAGGGCGTGTCAGTTTACCCATAAAAAGTGAGCGAAAGCCCACGAGTACAGCTGAAGGCTGTGCTTCGAGGGGATTGGGTCCTACCACATATTCCATATCTATGACAGGTAATCACCACAGCTGTGCGGCTTCGGAAACTTTTTTTTTTCCGGCGTCGATGACGTCGATGCACCATCGCCGAGGACCTCCTCCGACGTCTGACGTCATCCGGTGTGTTAAGTAGGACGCACGACGCCCGTAGCCTCAGTTCCGTTTTTTCCGCGAACGTGTTGCTTCGTGAATCTCGGTTACGCCTCGACTCTTTGGAGTTCTGTTCTTCTCGGTTCTTCGAACCTGTTCGTTTTTGTGAGAAAATCCTTCGAGTGGAGATGTCTTCTACTTCGTCTTTCGACCCAGCGTCCGGACATCAAGAAGTGCAGGGAGTGTGGGTCCAAGATGTCGGTGACAGACTCGCACGACGCCTGCCTCTGGTGCCTCGGGGAGGCCCACGACACGGATGACTGTATCGACTGCCAGTAGCTCACGTCCAAAGCCTTACGGGAACGTAAGAAGTTGTTGTCGGTAGGTCGGGTGTCCAAGCCCCGGAAGTCGAAGTCTGCGGGGCTTTCGACGGATGATTCGAGAGGTGACTCTCCGCGTCGTCGTCGAAAGTCTCGTGGGTCTCCTTCTAGGAGTCGGTCTCGCCACTCCTCGGCCTCTTCGAGGCATTCTTGGAAGCGCCGACAGCGGTCGTCTTCTAGGTCCTCTTTTGAGGACTCTTCCCGGCACGTCACTTACCCCACCAGCCGTGCGACGCCGGAGGAATGGGCTTCCTTCGGGAAGAAAATGCTGGCGATTCTCGAGTCGCAGGGTACTAAGCCGTCTGCGTCCCCGAGTGGGGTCGGCCGTGAGAGGTCGAGAGACACCACTCGCAAGAGTGGTCGGCACGAGTCACGGGAGAGGTCCCGTTCGGACAAGGGGACTCGTTCTCGACGTACCCGTTCCAGGTCCCAGTCCTCGACGCGTTCGAGACCGTGTGCACCTGTGATGTCTTCGAGGAAGACATCGACGCCTGAGGCGTCGAGGGCGTCGACAGGCTTTCTCGAGGCTCCGGCTCCGAGGAAGTCGTCAAAGACGTCGACGCTCAGGTCGTCGAAGGACACGCTCGGAGCTCTGGCTTCGAGGACTGTGTTCACGCCGTCGATGTTGGTGGCACTGCATCTGACGTTGACGCCGATTTACTCGACGTCGACGCCGATCCTCTCGGTGCCGATACCTGTTCTCTCGACGCTGGCGCTGATTCACTCGACGCCTTTCGAGGCCGGGGTGTCGGAGGTACCCCGTGGCACGGGGGAACCTCCTAGGAAGGCTCTGGTTAAGAGCAAGCACTCTCGGTGCCTTCTTTTCACCACCTGGAATATATTTCGGAGGTGGATGAGGATTCTGATGGCCTGGTTCCTAGTCAGGTTCCAGATGAGATGGTCTCGGGCCATAGCCAATTTGACTATTTGAGGCAGTCGCTGCATGATGCCAGTGGACTGGACACCTCTCCGGAGGTAGAGTTTTGTAGGCCTGAGCCTGGCTCTCATGCCGATTCCTCGTATCGGCACCTTATGGCTAGGGTCTCCGAGTACTTGGGATGGTCTGCTCCCCCAGGGGAGTTTGTGCAGGATGATCTCACAGACATCCTTGATGTTGGTCCCCCAACTGACCCGGTACTGCCGTTTCATATGGCTCTACAGAGAAGGGTGGCGGCGGCTTGGACTGCTCCGGAGAGTCTCCCCGCGGTGGGCAGGTCCTTGTCGCGAAAATACCGTCCAGCCAGTAGCGACCCCCGCTACTTGACCAGGCACCCCACTCCAGAGAGTTTGGTGGTGCAGGCGGCCACGACCCCGGCAAAGCAGGCGTCGTACCCTACCATCCCTCCTGATCTGGACGACAAACCTTTTGATGGCTGGGCGAAGAAAGTGTTTTCTTCAGGTGGTATGGCGCTTCAGGCGGCCAACTCCATTTGTGCCTTGTCTCGTTTCACACACACTCTGTGGAACTGTGTTGCGTTAGCGGCTGTACATATTCCCGAAGGGGACGAACGGGATGGTTTCCTTGCTATGGTCCAGGTCGGTAAGGATGCCATGTGTGAGTCCGTTCAGTCGGGTTTGGACATGGCTGAATGCATCAGCAGGTCTATGGCGGCGAGCACCGTGATACGCAGGTTTGCGTGGTTGCGGAAGTCGAGGTTTGCTCCTGATGTGCAGTCCCGGCTCCTCAACATGCCCTTTGACGGTGAACACCTTTTTGGCAGAAAGGCTGACGAGAGCCTTGAGAGGTTGCAGACCTCCAAAGCTGCAGCAAAGTCTTTGGGCGCTGCAGTTCACCAACCTCCGCCTTTTCGTCCTAGGGGACAGCAATGGAGGGGTGGTTCCTTTCGCTATTACTCGTCCTTCAGTAAAGCGAGAGGAGCTGGCAGTCAAAGAGGCCAACACAGGGTTACCAGAGGTGGACGACAGGGTACCCGTGGTGCCAAGGCCGCTCGGGCAGTTGCCCCTTTGCCCTCAGGTAACACTGCAGCCGCTACCACTCAGTCATGAGGCCATGTCCCATGGTTCGCCGGTTGGGGGAAGGCTGGCGCAGCATCTTGTAGAGTGGCGTGCCATTACTTCAGATGTGTGGGTTCTGGAAATCATAACCCACGGCTACTGTCTTCCCTTTCGGCAGAGGCCTCACGACAATCCACTGGGGAACCTCTCTTTGCAGAGTCCGGATCCACTCCTTGCGCAGGAAATTCAAGCCCTGCTGGAGAAAGGCGCCATAGAACTGGTGCCTGTAGCGGAGAGGAACAAGGGATGGTAAAGACGGGGGATTGAGACCCATCATGGACTTGCGCGGTTTGAACAAACTCCTCAGGAAGGACATGTTCAAGATGGTTACTCTCTCTCAAGTCCTCCAGGCCCTTCAGCTTCAGGACTGGTTGGTGACTCTCGACCTCAAGGATGCTTACTTCCATGTGCCGATCCATCCCAAGCACAAGAAGTACCTGAGGTTCGCGGTTGGCGACTCGCACTTTCAGTTTCGGGTCCTGCCCTTCCGGATTGACCTCCGCCCCGAGGGTTTTCACCAAGCTCATGGTGGTGGTGGCAGCGCATCTAAGGCAAGGGGGGATTCACATCTACCCCTACCTGGACGATTGGTTGATCAGGGGGAGCTCTCCCAAGCAAGTCCTGGATCATCTGTCCGTCACCTGCCACTCCCTTCACAGGCTGGGCTTCTCCCTCAATTTAAAGAAGTCCCATTTGATGCCAACACAGCGGCTCCAGTACATCAGAACAGTGCTCGACACTTCCCTGGGGCAGCGTTTTCCTCCCCAGGTGAGGGCTCTTCACATTCAGCAGATGGTGCACAAGTTTCAGCATGCCCAGACGCTCCCAGCGTTTGAGTTCTTGAGGTTGCTCGGCCTCATGGCATCCTGCATTCTTCTGGTGCCAGAGGCTCGCCTGCGGATGAGATCTTTGCAGTGGGCACTCGAGATGCAATGGTCGCAGTCCTCCGGCAGGATGTCGGACCCGGTTCAGGTGCCGCCCTCGGTCGCCCAGGACCTTCTGTGGTGGGCCGTCGAAGGCAACCTGATGAAGGGGGCTCCATTTTAGCTTCCCTGGCCGGAGGTGACGATCGTGACGGATGCATCCCTCACGGGATGGGGAGCTCATGCCAACGAGCTGACAGTCAGTCCAGACTCCATATCAATCTGTTGGAGCTGAGGGCCGTCAGGCTAGCCCTGAAGGCTTTTCTGTCGACTGTGCGAGGAAAGAATGTCCTGATCCTGACAGACAACACAGTGGCCATGCACTACCTCAACAAAAAGGGGGGGGGCAGGTTCACTTCCTCTGTGCTGGGAGGCGATGCAGCTCGAGTTCTGGGCCATCCAGCAGGAAGTTTCGATCTCGGCAGTTCATCTGGCCAGAGACGAAAACGTGATGGCGGGCGCTCTGAGCAGGCAGAGCACAATCTCTCACGAGTGGGAGTTGGCTCAGGAGATTCTCCTGGAGATCTTCGCTCTTTGGGGGACCCCTCAAGTGGATCTCTTCGCCTCCAGTGTCAACCGGGAGGATGGCTCAGCGGCAGCATGCGCGTCTTGGAAGCAAGACGACATGAAGCAACAACAGGTTCGATCCCCGGGTCCGCGCTTAGAAACCTCTGGGTGTTTAAGCGCGTTATAAATACGTAACTAAGCCAAAAAAAAAAAACACATAACGCAACTAAGAAAAAAAAAAAATACAATTCCTGTAACAGCGCCTCGATGCCTGCGGGCTGTGTGAGCGCTTTATAAATGTATAAATAAATAAATAAATAAATAAACCGGAAGTGCGAGAGGTTCTGCTTGTGGGAATTTCCTCCAAAAGGAACCTTAGGAGACGCGTTCGTGGTGGAGTGGTCATTCCCGCTGCTGTACGCGTTTCCTCCAGTCCCCGTCATCCCGCAAGTGCTGCGGAGGTTACGGAAGTTCGGTTCCCGGATGATCCTCATTGCTCTGGCGTGGGCTCGGAGGACGTGGTACCCAGACCTTCTCAACTTGTCCATCTGCCCTCCACGTCGTCTTCCCTACCGAGACGATCTGCTCTCACGGGAGGGGGGTCAGGTTCTCCATCCAGAGGTCAGATCCCTCAACCTTCACGCTTGGCTTCTGAAAGGTTGAGGTATAAGGATTGGGACCTCCCTGAAGACGTGATGGAGGTGTTGCTCTCGGCCCGACAGCCAGCAACAAAGTCTCTGTACCGTTGTCGTTGGCGTACGTTCTGCGAGTGGTGCAGAGTTCAGAATGTGGATCCTTTTGCATGTGACATCCCCATGGTTCTGTCCTTTTTACTTTCTTTGGCCCACAGGGGCTTGCAAGTGGGTACCATTAAAGGTAACCTGGCGGCTCTGTTCATCTTTAAGCGCTCGTCTGAAGAGTGTTCCTACTTTAAAATCCCTTTAATTTCACAGTTTCTGAAAGGGCTCACTAATGTGTTCCCTCCGTCACCTTTCCTGGTGCCCGGTTGGGATTTAAACCTTGTTCTTAAGTTTCTTATGGGTGCTCCGTTTGAGCCTTTACATTCTTGCCCTTTGAGGCTGTTAACTCTGAAAACAGTGTTTTTAGTTGCGGTTACTTCTGCTCGCAGAGTGAGTGAGTTACAGGCACTTTCAGTTAAGCCACCCTTCACTGTATTTCACAAGGACAGGGTTGTCTTTAGAGTTCGTCCTTCTTTTCTTCCGAAGGTGGTTTCGGAATTTCATTTGGCCCAGAAGGTTGTTCTTCTGGCATTCTATCCTCCTCCGCATCCTGGTAAGGAAGAGGAGAGGCTCCATAGGCTTGATCCTAGGAGAGCTTTAAGCTTTTATGTTTCACGCATGTCCCAGGTCAGAGTGGACGATCAACTCTTTACTGGTTACGCTGGAAAGCGTTTGGGACAAGCTGTGACGAAACAGACTTTGTCTCGCTGGATTATTTTGGCCATCTCGGAGTGTTACCGCTTGGCGGGTAAGGACCCGCCGGCTGGCTTGCGGGCCCATTCTACCAGGGGTATGGCTGCATCTACTGCCCTGCAGAGGGGTGTTCCTATTCGCAACATCTGTGATGCAGCCACCTCGACATCCTTGATGTTGGTCCCCCAACTGACCCGGTACTGCCGTTTCATATGGCTCTACAGAGAAGGGTGGCGGCGGCTTGGACTGCTCTGGAGAGTCTCCCCGAGGGATGGGCTTCAGTACATACATTTGTACGTCACTATTCCCTCGATTTCATCCGAGGACAGGATCTGGCCTTTGGCAAGGCGGTCCTTTGCTCTGCTATTTGATTGGCAATTCTAAATTTTAATTCTAAATTCTTTCCCTCTTCCTTGCTCTGGTACTGCTTTGGGAGTCTGTCATAGATATGGAATACGTCGGAGGACCCAATCCCCTCGAAGAAAGTTACTTTCTTACCTGGTAACGTTCTTTCGATGGGATGGTCCGACGACGTATTCCATATCGCTCCCTCCCTACCTTCCCCGCTGCAGAATTTCTTATGCGATTGCAGCTTATGTTACGCAAGGCTTTGTGTCTGACTGGCAGTAGACTAATGTCACACGTTCTGGGGAAAAAACTACAACTGAGGCTACGGGCGTTGTGCGTCCTACTTATCACATCGGATGACGTCGGACGTCGGAGGAGGTCCTCGGCGACGGTGCATCAACGTCATCGACGCAGGACGCAGACGCCGAAAAAAAAAAGGTTTCCGAAGCAGCACAGCTGTGGTGATTACCTGTCATAGATATGGAATACGTCGTCGGACCATCCCATCGAAAGAACGTTACCAAGTAAGAAAGTAACTTGTTCTTCTCTGGCAAAGTCAGTCAATGGTGTTTAAACAGCAGCAAAAAGTTTGGGGGTTGACACATGGAGGGAAAATTACATACGATTATTAAATCTTTCCTAACACTTGCCCCTCCCAGACTAAGGACAGGGGGAACTAATCCACCCCCGGATAAGTTTCTTGTTCAGGTTAAAAATTCTGGACAACCCATCAGCATTGCTATGTTGGACACCTGGCCTATGCTCAATAGTGAAGTCAAAGCCTTGCAGACTTATGGACCACCTAAGCAACTTTGGATTCTCTCCCTTCATGTTCATTAGCCACTTTAAGGGCTTATGGTCAGTTTGCACAGTGAAGTGGGTCCCATAGAGGTAGGGCCTCAGCTTCCTTAGGGGCCACACAACAGAGAAACATTCTTTATTTACTGTGGACCATCTGAGCACTCTGTCCTTAAACTGGCCACTAACTAAGCCAATAGGGTGATCCTTACCCTTCTCATCTACTTGTAATAGTATAGCTCCTATCCCAGTGTCAGAGGCATCTGTCTGCACAATAAAAGATCTTTTGTAATCAGGGGCCCTGAGAACAGGGGCCTGGCACAAGGAGTATTTTAAGCCATGGAAGGCCATCTCACACTCTTCAGTCCAAGTTACCTTCTTGGGTTTCTTGTGGGAGCAGTCAGAGGGGCAGCTATGGTGCGGTGCCATAGTCTGCCATGAAATTTTTGTAGTACCCAGTGAGTCCTAAAAAGGCTCTCACCTGGGTCTGTGTATTGGGGGTAGGCCAGTCTTGTACTGCTTGTACTTTACTGAGTAGAGGCTGTATCCTCCCTCCACCTACTTGATGTCCAAGGTAGACCACTGATCCTTATCCAATCTGGCACTGGCCTTTATGGTCAAGTGGGCCTTCTGAAGAGCCTATAACACAATCCCAAGGTGTTTCACATGGTCTTCCCAGGTGGCACTGACAACTGGTATATCATCCAGATATGCAAGACAGAATTCATCCAACCCATTCAACACATGATTCACAAGACCCTGGAAAGTGGCAGGTGCGTTCTTCAACCTAAAAGGCATTACCCTGAACTGGTAAAGACCCTTTGGAGTTGAGAAAGCTGTCTTGTCCTTGGCATGTTCTGCAATGGCTATTTGCCAATAGCCTGCAGTGAGGTCAAACAAGGTACTTGGAGGCACCCACAGTATCCACCAGCTCATCTGTTCTAGGCAAGGGGTGTGCATCTGTCTTGGTGACAGCATTCATGGCCCTGTAATCCACACAGAAGTACCTGCCTTTGGAACCAAAACCACAGGGCTGGACCAAGGACTACTGGAGGGTTCAATCACCCCAAGATTCAACATTTTGTTGACCCCTCTCTTAATGTAAGACCTTACTTTGTCTGACATTCGGTATCCCCTACCTTTGGTAGGTACACTGTCTCCTGTGTCTGTTATGTTTGCACCAGGGTGTCAAACCAGGAGACTGTGAAAACAAGGGAAAAATTGCCTAAGCAAACTTTTCACCTCAGCCTGTTGATCCGAAGCCAGGTGAGGGGCCACACGGACACCCTCAATGGAGCTGTCTCAAGGACTGCTTTGGAACAGGTCAGGGAGAGGTTCCGACTCCTCATCTGAAGCCAGCAACAGTGCAGCGATTTCAATTCTTGGGATGAAAGCCTTCAGTCTATTTACATAGAACACTTTTGGAGCCTGTCCAGGCCTTCCAAGGTCCACCAAATAGTTGACCTCACCCAGTGACTCCACCACTGTGTAAGGGCCTGACCATTTGTCCTGTAAAGCCCTAGGCCTTATAGGATTCATGATCAGGACTTGCTAACCAGGTGCAAAATTGATGAGGGGAGCTTTCTGGTCATATCAATGTTTCACCAGAGCTTGCCCTGCCTTCAACTTTTCACTAGCCAGACCCATCAGGAGTACCATCCTTTTTCTGAGCCCTAGCACATAGTCTACTACATTGGTAGTAATGGGGGGAGTGGGCATCTCCCATCCCTCCTTGACTATGGCTAAGGGTCCCATTACAGGGTGACTAAACAAAAGTTCAAAGGGGCTGAAGCCAACACCCTCTTGTGGTACTTCTCTGTAGGCAAACAGTAAGCATGGTAATCGAATATCCCATTTTCTTCTTTGAGGTTTTTCCAGAGCCCCAATCATGCTTTTCAAGGTCCTGTTAAACCTTTCAACCACACCATTGGTCTGTGGGTGGTATGCAGATAAAAACGTATAGGTGACGCCACATTCTTTCCACATGGCCTGCATACACTTTGACATAAAGTTGCTCCCTCTGTCAGACACAACTTCCTTAGGGAAGCCAACCCTAGTAAATATGCCAAGCAAAGCTTTTGCAACTGACTTGGAAGTCGCAGTTTTCAATGGGATAGCCTCAGGATACCTGGTAGCATGGTCGACCAGCACCAGGATACACCTATTGCCTGAGGATGTTTGGGGGACCAATAATGTCGATCCCTACCCTCTCAAATGGTACCCCCCACAGCTGGGAGTGGTACAATGGAGCCTGGATTGTTGAGCCACTCTAACCAGATAACTGGTAGGAGGCACAACTCCTACAGTGACTTTCTACTTGCACCTCTATTTTGGGCCAGTAGAAGTGCATGGATAACCTTTGCTTGGTTCTCTTGATTGCAAGGTGCCCAGTAATGGGCACTTAATGTGCTAGCTGCAGGAGGGAGGGTCTAACAGCAAGGGGAACCACCAACCTCCTGTGGTCTCCTTCTGTATACTCTGTAGGCTCACTATACAGGAGTCCACCTTCCCAATAAATCCTGTGCTTCCCAGGAGGTTCACTCTCAAGCTGGGAGCAGGCCTGTCTTCTTAGGCCCTCCAGAGATGGACACTCACGTTGGCCCTTACTAAATTCTTCCCCGTCAGGACCACCTTCTACTAACAAATCTTTTAGTTCAGGATGGTCATTGGGGTCAAATACTTCAGGTATCACCATCTCCTCGTCAGGTCCCGGTGATTGACCAACTACCTCCACCTCAGTGGTAGATGAGGTTGGGGGAATATTCTCTTTCCCTCTTTTTGATCTTCTGCCTCCTTTAGCCTTGGGTTTCCCCTTTGGCTGGATCATAGCATTGGTCTTGGCCAGCGCTGCCCTTGTTTGAGACCTTGTGCAGGGTCTATCAGCTGTATCTCCTACAAGCCCTAGAGCTCTGAGATCATTTCCCAACTAGACCTTTCCTGGGACACTCCTCTGTATGCTCACTGGAATCCATACTGGTGTACCATTTTATAGTAAGATTTACAGGTATTTCTGGGAACATGTCACGATGCCTGCCCCCAGACATCTGAAGCAGACCACTCAACCCAAAATCCTGGCATCCATGGGGACCTATAAGGCCCCAAAAGATTGCCTAAGGGCTTCCTGGCCTCAGTCCTGGCGCCAGGCACATGTGGCATTTTTCAGGCAAGTCAAATTACCAAGTGGTAAAGCCGGATACAGCCCACCATGAGGCTGCTTGAAGGGACTACTTCATTCAAGGGACTATTTCATTGGGTGTGGTACTGGGACTACTTTACCTGGGAACTACTTTTGGGAGGCTATTTAAACCACGTCTGGAGAACAGAACACGCTTTGCGTTATTCTGCACTCCTGCAGCGTAACACTCACTGTGCCTGCAGCTCCAGTCCAGTCTTCAGCCACGCCCGATCTGTCTACTCGATCTGCATCTGCAAAGGAAGAGAAGAGAACAGGTCATAGCAAGAACCTTACCTGGATTCAACCCCGCAAGCATTCGGGAGTTTGTACCTGCAAGGGAAGGAACACCAGCGACTGCACTATTCAAGGAAACATTTCAAAGAACAATTAGCATAGCGCAGCGGAATACTCACCGATGCTCCGTTCATCCAGGCGATCCAGCGAGGCACTCTAGAGTAATCACCGCCCGGAACAGCCGCATCTGTGAAGGACAAAAAAGACAATCAGTGAGTTACTTCTCACTATAAGACATTCAATCCGGCGCCGCAAGATACTTACCCCCGTTTGCGGGCTTGCTAATCTCCCTCACATGAGCTTAGTTTCTGAAAGTGCCGCACCTGCAGAAAAGAAAGAGAGCAACAGGTGAAAAGAGTGAATGAACAATACCACAGTTTGAGATATTATTCTTTCTTCGTAATACTGAAACTTACCTTGGCATTTACATCGCTCTCTCAGAGAAAGAGACACCTGTCTGCGGCAATTCTGCAAAAAGGGAAAAACACACTATGAAGACAATAGTGCAAAAGTGAACTAAAGACAATTAGAATTTAAAAGCAAGACATAAGACTTCAGAGTCCTTATTGTCAGGAACTCAGCCACAGGATCAGTGAAGCTAACTGAGTACCCAAGTTTCAACGCACCCCTGCATGCAGACGCAGGATGGAGAGCTCATCCTTCTTAATAATCAGGTGAGACGCAGTAAGGAGAACATAAGGGGGGGTACAGAAGCAGTAGTTAGATCTTCTACTATTGGTTAGCTAACTTACCATTGTCCTATTCTAGGAAAATCCTCCTTCGTGCCAGACAGACAAACCTCAGAGGGCAGGTGCAGTCGCTCGTCACTTCACTACGAGTCACGCTGGTGGAGACCGTTGCAGTCCAGTTTCGTTCGGCGCCCCTGTGGATTCCAAGTGAGCATAACAGAACATTAGGGGTGGGCCATCAGCCAACTTAGTGGGCAACAGAGGAGCTCTGGCAACTTCCTCTGGGTCTACCAAGGTAGAATCCACTACAGTTCGACTACACACACTATCCTTAAGAGCTGGAGTATCTACTCCATTGATCAGCACACTGTCTTTAAAGTAGTGCTTGGTATTATCTGGAATCCTAGCATAAGCCTCTGAGACTTTAGGCTCCCAGGAACCCAGGGAAACTAAAACTACCTCAGCTTCTATCCCACTGGGGAAGGAGTCTGAGGAGAAGAATGCCCCTGTAATCTCTTCTTCCTCATAGGAGGAGAATGCCAGATTAGCAGAATGGACCCCCAATGTGTTGAACTTGCATCTGGGATCCCCCTTCACATGGTCAGTTGCTCCACAAGCAAAACAAGATCCACTGGGTCTGTTTACATAGGGAGGCTTACTATAACCAGAGGTTTGTTTTGGAGGCTGACCCCCACTACCCTGTGAGTTGACTTGTGTCTTACCCTTATTTTTCTTTTTGTGGCCCTTATGGGAGGAAGATTTATCAGATTCCCCACCCTCCTTATCTTTGGACTTTTTCCCTTCCTCCTGCTTACCAGGATGAGTCTTGTCCTTATGGGACACTCTGTGACACCCACAGATCTGCTGCTATGGCAAGCTTCTTAGGATCTGTCTCGTTTAGATCTGCCAAATGCTGCTTAAGCTCAGGGGAATAAGATGCAAAAATATGTTGCAGCATGACAAGACATATCATACCTTCAAAGGTAGAGACCTTATAAGCTTCAACCCAACCAGTCAAGTTTTTTAAAGATTCAGTTACATAAGATACCCAAGTACCACCTTCTTTCTTTTTGTACTCTCTGCATCTTTTAAAGTATTGGACACGAGTCTTTCCACACTTTAAGATGAGAGTTTGCTTCAACATTGCAAAATCCGCTCTCTCAGCTTTCGACATTTCCATAATGGCACTGCAGCCAGAATGGGGCAGTCTGCTAAGTAACGAGGCAATTTTATCAGCATGGTCAACTTGTTGAACTTCACATGCATACGCAAATGTATTCAGCCAGTCCATAATGTCATTCTTTTCCTCATACACACTGAGCAGATTTTTAGGAAACCTTGGACGAGAGGAGGCCTCAGACCCATGTCCAGGAACCTTGGATCCATTGGCAACTTGAAGCTTGGCCAGTTCCAACTGGTGATCCCTGTCTTTCTGTTTTTCTGCCTGCTCTATCTTCAGTTTGGTCATGTTAAATTCAAGCACCTTCTGCCTAAACAGCAGCTCTTGCTTCTTGAATTCAAGCATGGCCTCACCTTCAGCACTGGCAGAGGAAACATTAGACATTACATCTTACAAATCCTCATGGTCCCTGGAGACCAGTGCAGCGACAGAACTACTAGTTTTGCCAGTGGGAGCAGCCACACCTCCTTTTTCACTGTCATCAGAAGCTATGGCACTAAACTGAGCTTCTTGCCAGTCCATGATTCTTTGGATCATTTCCATTTTTGTGCCTTGAGCAGAGAAACCTCTCTCAGCACACATCTTTCTCAATGTTTCAGATTTAGAAGTGTTTAAAGTTAACAAGGTACTTGTTTCCATATTGTTAGGTAGGACTATGTCCCTTTTCAGTTATACTACACAAATCACTATTTGTCCTTGTAGGAATTACTTGAAAGGCCTTCATCAGTATGCAACACTGGATACCTTCAGTCCTATCCCACCAGTGTACACTAATTTGTTAAGACGGATTTCTGGACTCTGTCCTGGAGGGGCAGAGGTTCAGAAGGCCAGCCTAGTTTCTTGGAACAGGGAAACCTCTGGACAAGCCAGACCAATCAGGGTAGCTATGGCAGGCGGTCAAGATTTGGGGCCTCATTACACGGTAGGCGGTGGACCAAGGTGCTGTTAGCACCTTGGTCAATGACGGTAAAATACCGGCACCGCCTTGGAGGAAAGGGGAATTACCGCCCTATTCCAAGGTTGGCGGGCGGTAATTCCCCCTTCCCCCATTGCCCTTCCCCATTCCCATTTTTGCCCCATTCGGCTCTATGGGAATGGGGAAGACGCTAATTACGGTGTCGCAAATTGCGGTACCATAATTAGCACCCTGGTCCCTTTGCAGGTTGGTTTTTAACGCCTGCTAAAAAGCAGGCATTAAAGTACCAATCCGCAAAGGGACCTCGTAGTAAGGCGGTAAAGGTTTACCGGTACCGGTGCCCTTACCAGTACCGGTAAACCCTTACCGCACTACGTGTAATGAGGCCCTAAGTCTCAGGAGCGGTGAGGGTGACTGAAGGACCTCAATGAGCATACAAGACAAGGACACTTACAAATTACTCCAGACAGGTGTTATATTAAAAATATAGACACATTTATTACAAGGCCTTCGTAACATAGACCATAGCAAAGAATCACAGTAACACTAAGTAAACCAATACATCACACTCAATACAATATATATATATATATATATATATATATATATATATATATATATATGACCAATGGGGTCTAAAGGGTTAACCACCCGAAATATGTTGGCAACCTAGAGGGGAAGAAAACAGGCAGTGCAGGTATCTTTAGACCCAGTTCCACATCAATAAAAACACCCAACTGAGAGGCAGTTCAAGCCTAACCAAGAGAGGAGCCTTGTGCTCAATAGTACATGCACACGCTTGTGCCAATGGGCAGGATAAGCTCTCTTCAATGGTCTCTAGCAGCTCAGGAAGGTGGATGAGGTGATGCAGAACAAATTCCCACTATTCAAGAAGGACCTCCACTTGAGGGCAGAGGCTTTTTGAGAGTGCGGAATGGAGCCACTATTTCGCAATAGCTGTGGAAAGCAAAGGGGCCCTCATGGACAATCGTGTGTAAAAATGGGCTCCTGCGCTAGAGGCCACCGGTTGGGGTAAGGACTACTCACCGGTCCCCGATGCAGGCAGACCCAAACTACGCCAGTACAGTCCACTTCGCTGGCCGGTTCGAATGCAACAAAAAAAATGTCTCGGCACCCTGTAGTTCCCAAGATACAGCAATTATTCCCAAACGGGACAGTGGTGATTTCTCCGCCCCGGGAGGAGGAATAAATCCAGGGTCACTGCAGCAGGCTTCAGGGGTAAGAGGGTCACAAATGCAGCAAACCTGCACAGGTCGTTGCTGCGGCAGGGCAACACGGGAACTGTGTTTACTCTGGTCCTTGGGCACTTGTCTCACTTCAGACTTGGGAATGCCAAGTGTACGAAATTTGGTGTGGACACAGAGCTAGCAGTATACCAAGTTTCGAGGGCCTCCTGGAAACGCCGGTGGTGACAGAGCAAAGGTCCTGCGTAAGCTGGTCAGCCCACTGGTTGTCCCAGGGACACTTCCGAGAAGGCTTACTTGCAGGGTTTGATGAAGGTGCCGAGAATAGTTGGTCCCACTATTCCAAGGGGTTGAAGAATCTTCACAGACCTTCTAGAACGATCAGATGCAGAGGGGACCCACGGGACGACAGCGGTCTCCGGGTGCCAAACCTTCCAGTGGGTCACCAGCGGTTCCTCAACTCGGCTTCTTGTTGCAGTATACTTGACTCCTATCCTTTGTTCGGTGTGAAGTCAGGAAATTGACATGGTAGTGGTGTTTTTAGCCTCCTCTTATCAAGAGTTCCCTTTGCGCCAAAACGGAGAGGACCCAAATGGAGATCTGCTCACAAACGCACACTCCTTACGTGGACCAATCATGGACCACGGTGGTCCCAGGCATTCAGGGCATCCCAGATCTCTGGCACCCAGGATGTGTATTGGGATCAAACATCCCAGCCCAAATCCTGGAGGCACACACAAGGCATGCAGAAGCCCGCAAAAGCATTGGGATTCGCGGGAAAGTGCATGACCAAATAAGGACTGACCCGGGTCGACTCGACCTGGGGAAGGTGAAGGGGCAAGATGACCAAAGGACAGGACAAAGAACCTTGTGGCATGGCCATTTTGGAGCCAGGCCAGATTGCAAGAGGATGAGAAAAGTGCTGCCAGAGCTGGAGGATCGGTGATCTTGCATACGACTGAACTTTGTCAGCACCTGCAGTGGGACTCAAGCTTTCCAGTCACACGCCAGGACCCCCATGAGGAGAGAAGACACCATTGTCTAGGGCAGGTCCTCACGAACAAGTAAGCTAGATTCAGCTATTCAACAACCACAGCGCTACTAATCGCGCTGCTCCAGCTCTGATGAAAGTGGTCCACACCACTGAAACCGGTCGGCTTATCACAAAACTGTACCTGTGCAGCAAAAAAAATAAAAAAGCCAGACTACAGTTTGATCCTTCCACCAAAATAAGGAAAAAAGGAACGATCAAGGATTCTCCTACTGTGTATTCATAACACAGGGATCTAAAATTTCTATACAACTTAAAGACAAAAACAAAATTTGAAGAAAAAAAGAAATTGATAGGAGGACCTCAGGTCCATTATGTACTAACCATACCCACTTCTCACACACCACGATCACAGTGGTAAAAATGCTACAACAAAAATCAATGGAGTGTGGGTTTTTAAAAGCAAATCTGCCCTCAACGGAAACCAAATAAAAGTACAAATTGTTTCACCTAGAGGAGAGTCTTGTTATGACATATATAACAAAGTATTCCAAAAATCCTTTGTTGTCTTTTAGCAAACTAATAAAATAAAAATACCCAGATCTCATTGTGAGACTACTATATCCAAGGGAAGATTTGGGTACTAGACCTCCCTTTAGGTCCAGTACATGGATACACAGATCCAATTTACCCATATGGCACAACCAGCCTAGCAGGAGGGACCAAAGGATGGGTCTGATGGGCATTTCCTTCCCCTAGGCAAGCAAGCCGCCACTTCTACCAACTTTATCATGCTAGGCTACTGTGACAAATCAGAGGGGTGGTGCACTGAGGTAGGATCACAAAAGGAAGGAATACCTCTATGGAATTGTGGACAACCTTTTTAAGAGAATGCGGTATGATTCCCCTCTCAATATAATCAACCAAAAATCCTCCTTCCCCCCTCTCTAGATAAGGTTATTTCAGTCAAACCAATAAACATCACAAGACTGAAAGTCCGAAAGATACAAAGTGTTTCACCCATAATGTTGAGAACTGGTACTGGGAAGAAGATCGTCATCACAAGGCCAAGGATCACCCTGGAGAAGCAGTCTAGCTTCTTACCAGAGGTGATTGCCCAGGTGAAGTACAACTGCCCTGCGCGGGAGTTCCAAAGGGGTTCAGCTAAGGAGCCGATGAGAGGGAGTGGTCCTCATAGGACAAACGGCAGGAGCCATGCAAGAAAGCAGCTGTCAGGAGCAGTAAGAGGAGTCGTGGCGAGAAGAATGGGAGAGAAACCTCTCGGCATCTCAAACGCCTGCGAAGTGCACGAGAAGGAGAACACGCAGGCGGAATGAGACTGCAGGGCCGCTGCAGACGTCGCTGAGAGTCTGAACGCTGCCAGAGCCTTGCAGAGGGACGCAGCTGCCAGGGAACCACAGATGCCTGTCAAGAGAGAGGAGAGAAACAGATATGCAGGTGTCCGGGAGTTGCTGGAGGTCCGCTGAAGTGTTTTATAAAGCTGGAAAACAAGAGATCCTGAGAGAGTAAGCCAAGCGTGTACAACAAAGAATTGCGAGTCTGGGACCCACACCCAAGTGAGAGATTGAGAAGGTCTGCAACCCTGAGTGACTTGTACACTTGCCAGGAGAGGGAACCAAGTGTGTACAAGGAAGAAGTGCGAGCCTGGGACCTGCACGGGAAATGGAGGTTCTGGGACCCTGAACACAATTAAAGGGAAGTCAGAAGAGTTATATCAGTGGCAGGAGATTGAGCCAGGGGGGTATAACGCACAATTACAAGTCTGGACCCGAACCCATATGAGAAGCCAAAGTTTAAAACAAGGAGGGTCTGGGACGCTCCAAGAATGAGACAATCCATGAGAATTCTCTGCCTTGGCAGGAGAGTGAACCAAGCCACTTTTGCAAGTCTGGGACCTGCACCCATTTGAGAGACTGAGAATAAGAGCGTCAAGAACCCTGAGGTTAACAAAAGGAATCCTGTGGTTGGTAGCGGAGCTTGTCAAGCTGACAGGATATAAGAACTGTGAAGCTAAGAAGCAGTTCCTCCCAAGTTATCTAACAACTTTGGACAAGAAGAAGTCTAGGGGAAAGGAGCACATCCCTAGCTTTGACATTTTGCATTTTTAAACTTTGTTTGGTAGCACTTTTTACTGCCAGTTTAGCTGGGGACTTTTTATATTGTTTGAAAATACAAAGAACTCTTTTTGCTTTGGGAAGAGATCGTCCTTGCACAATTACTTTAGATTATTAGCATTAGGGACCGAGGTAGGTTTGAGGCACGGCAGTGACAGACTTTTTAGTTTTGGATTTATTGACAATTTCAGATTAGAAACAGATTTAAGGACAGAGGTATTTTTCCAACCTCTTATTAATAAATACATGTTTATACCCAAAAACATGCCACCATTGACCCGAGCCTTACTTCTGCACCCTTACAGTACCTGTACCTTTTGCCTTGATCTAAACACCCCGAACGTCTAAACTACCCTGCAACCCCATTTAAATAAATATAGCTAGATAAATAAATAAAGGAATAACTAAAAATAAATAAACAGATACTTCTAAATACATGCAAAACTATACATTTACATAGTTGTATGCATTATTAGATGGGTGTGACTCCTGCATTCAACCACAACCTGGGCTAAATGTGGCACAGTATGTTATTTATGGTCCTTGGGTGGGGGGGGGGGCAGCATCTTCTTGCTGCTTACAAGGGGCTGACCTGCCCCAGATGCTGTTATGTTACTATGGGGGAAGGGCCTGCCCTCCCTGTTGTTTTTTTATGGCTGGCATGACCCAGGATACTGTCCATGTTTAGGGGTACCCCATGCATCACATGAGGTGCCGGCATAACCGCCGCACATGCTGTTCTGATTCATGAGGTTGGAAAAAGGATAGAACATAGCATGGATGCTTCTCCTTGAGAAATTGTGCATGTTTAAATAACCCTTTTGAAAGGATACCAATTATTGAACAATACCAAGAAACATGGTCCCAGTTATCTTTTGGTTAATTATCACAGACTCATGGATCAACAAAAAACCTGGAACTCGGGTAAACATTAAATGCATGGTTGTTTTAACTGAAAACGTTGAGGTTGGTAAAAGGATAGAACATAGCATGGATGCTTCTCCTTGAGAAATTGTGCATGTTTTGGGAGAATAAAACAAATACGAGTATTGTCTGTAAGAATCAACAATAATTTATGGTAGGAATAGCGTTCTATGTCCAAGTGCCTGGCCAATATTTGTTTGTGATCAGGAGGTAACTTTTCTGAAGCTTTTATGAAAAGTCTCCCAGAGTCCGCTGGGGTACATAGCCCCTGCAGCCCTCTGCTGTGCCCACTGGCACACGCCGGCCTTCCTGGGATGAAGTTACTTGGCTTTCAGGTGACTGTGGGTTTCTTCCCCATCTTTTCTGGGTTGATTGTCCGGCTGCAGGTATTTTACTTCTCAGCAGCAAAGTGCAAAAACAGTTGCAGTAGAATCTTCTACTGTGTCCTTCTCAAATATTGGTTCAGATGTTTCTTGTACCCTCCACAGGCTCCTCTATGGTTTCGAAAGTGAGCACTCTGGGTTCAGGTTCGCTGTGAGCACACTGGTTTGGATGTCTGGATTCGCCCTTCTGGCTTGGGGATCACCACCAGTTTTTTGGGCTGTGCTTTTCCCCAGGCTTTTCTTGACAATAAGGCAATTACCAGCTGGGCTCCTCATGTGACTATAACTTCCCCACCCAAATCCTGAGTATGGTTCCCAGCTAGTCTATAACTGTTGTCGCTCTCTGTCTTGGGTTTTCCCAGCAAAACGTATTTATTATATGTGATTGGCTTTCCAGGACCATCAGAGTCCACACTATGGCTCTCATCAAGGCTGTTTTCCTCAACCTTCTACTTTTCTGCTTTGCTTGGGTCTTTACACTTTGGCCCTACCAGACTTTGGGCTAATGACCATAGAGCTTTTAACGCTCCTAGCCACGACACCCTCGTTGTGCCCCAGCTTAGCCCACTGGTTTGCCTTCCACATTTGAGCACCCTGTTCAACCTTTGCCCCTCTTGGCTTGGCCAATGTAGTTTATCAATGTGGTCCTTGTTGTCCACTCCAACACCTTCCTATATCTTCCTCCTTTCTCTGCCTCCTTCTTCTCTCTTGACTTCCTCCATCCTCCTCCTTTAGCACTTCTGTCCCTCCTCCGATGCTTTCCTTTCCCTTCAGCTTCCACCTCTGCCTCCTTTCCCCTCTCATCCTTCTCTAACCTCCAAGTTGCCAACTTGACTCCAATCTCCCTATCCTACTGCCAAACCTCTTTTTTACTTAGGTACTGTTAGTGGTTGGAAAACAGAAGGCTTCAGATGGAACAACTGTGAGGGTTCATTGATCTTAGTTCAGGATTAGTTAATTTCTTGTAGGCTGCGCCTCTAACCAAGGATTGGCTTCTATTTTCTTTCAATTACTTGTTGGAGACCCGTAGCTCTGTGGGTCGGCTTTTAAAATGGTGGGTACACCATCTTGCAAAAAAGCAGCCCGGTCATGGCAGCAGCCTGATTCTGGCATTGTTTGCTCCAGGTATAATGTGTGTTTGGTTCCCCAGACTGTTGCTAGTGGGCAATCTCCATATCCACTGTCTGATCTGAGGGTGGGAAGCTTCCAATGTGCGGTCATTAAGCCATTGCTTGTCTTTTCCATTATGTTTCTCTCTGAAATTATGAGTAAGGTTTATGCTTTCTGAATTCCTTGCATAATGTACCCAGGAGGCATGCAGGTTATATGACAGCGGTTGGGAAAGGGGAGGGGTGCTGGGTTTATGCCATATGCCTCCTCTGTGTTCTGCATCGTAGCCCCTGGATCTCTCTCAAACAATTTTCTGATCTCAGCAATGGTATTGTGTCCCATACCCTCCCTATTGCCAACTGTATCCCCTTAAGATGTTTCCGGCTAGGGAAGGATTCTTTACCGGCATCGTTCTCCTCCATGTGTTTGGGTGTTCTGATAAGGCCCTGCTGATCCTCAATATATAGTGGTCAGATGAACATTTCCTCCTTCGATTCTTCTTCTTTCCAGCCGCACATTCAGGATAGAGTAGGCTCTTTGGTCTGGCTGACCATATACGGTCCTTGAGGGTTTATTAACTTGTGCACGGACCTGCTCTGTCCACCTGGGAAGGTAGGGGATGTCACTTCCCAAGGCCAGTTGTTTGATATTCCCAGCATCACTGCTCTATCCACAGAGATTGGTTTTCCATGTGCCACGCCGATGATTTGGACTTGGGGTGTAAATCTCAGCCTCCGTCGACCCAGGTGACTTGGACTACCCAGCCATGAAGCTCTTGTTCTGGTAAAAGCATTTTTGATGAAGTACAGAGTTTTGAAACATGTTAATACAGACATCTGAAATTCCTTACATATTATTAAGTGTATAGATTTGAAATATCAGCTGGTACCTGTGGAAGTATAAATACTGAAAGGCCTGGTTCAGAGAAATCGACAATTATATTGGCTTTTATTCTGGGACCACCAAATCATACCTTATGTCTCTTTGGCCACTCCATGAATCTTAAATAGCTAGCATTGTTTGTCCCTCCCAGAATAACTGGGATTCAAAATTCATCCCCACCTTGTTCCTGAGATTCAACATCACCATCCTGGGATTGTAGTCTTTTTTTTTTTACTGCTGTCATTAGGTTTAGCCACCAGTCTGGTTCTACTGCTAGGGCAGGATATGGCCACATAGAACTCATGTCAATTTGCTCTTTCTGGGTTCCTTCAGGTCAGACTGAAGTTATATGGCCTATCTTAAAACAGGTATAGCAGCAGGGCTCGGTTCTCTCCATATTTCCCTAGTAGACTGTCCTGGTCTCTTTATTTCCTCCTGGGTAATCTGGGAGGGTCACTGAAGACCATAGGTCCATTCTCTTGAATGGTCTTGAATCAATTTCCTGGGATGGGAACTGAAATTCCCTCCCAGCAGGGTGGGGTTACTAGTAGTTGCTCTGCTGAGAGAAGGCCCGAGCCCCAGGTCTTGGGCTATATGTGTGTTTACAACTTCTGTCTATCTGGCATTTTCTAGAGTCAGCTGGTACAGTTGTTACACTGCCTTTGTTAGGTAGGGAGCAGTGAGTTGATGCAGATTCAAGCCTTGTTAACTTGTTAAGTCTGTCTTAAATCTGAAATGAGAGTTGACGTGGGCTTTCTGAAGATTTGAGTTTGAATCCACATAGTTTGTGTCTATAATATTGCAGGTCCTGCCTTACTCCCTCTAGTTATCTGACTTTCAGGACATTTTAGGTGGTGTCCCTGTTGACCGATCCCACTCTGCACTTTCTGCTCCTTGTTTAAAGTTTAAGATCTTGCTGTGTCTTTCCCTCCTACATTTTTTTAGTACTGTGGGTGGTGGCTTGGTGGATTGTTTAGGGTGGGTCATAATGTTTTTATTCTCCTCAATAACTTTTGTCTGGCCTGAGAACGATACGTGTAGTATTTATTCCAGGGTCTGATTTTGCTGCAAAAGACACCTTTTCTTCCACCTCTCTTCCCTCCATATTTTCTAGATGCACATATGAACTTTTTCCGCTACTTCCTTAACTATAGGTGATATCTCTTTTTCCTCTGATTGGGGGAATGGTCATCTTAGAGGCAGGAAGTATGGTTGAAAAACGCTGGGCATGGAGGGAAGGTTTAATACCTCATATGTTTGGGGTCTCACGGGTGGGGGGGTTCAATCTGGGTTGTTTAGGGCTGGGTGTGACGTTCCCTTCTTTGGGGTATGATTTTATAACTTTTCATCATATGGAAAACCCTCTTTACAAAACTCATACGGGGAGGTCCGCTTTGGGCTCTCCCAATAGGCCTGATATGTGGAAAGGGGGACCATCAGGCGAGGGAGTAACCAGATGGTTCTCTGTGATTTCCCATTCAGGTTCTATCCGAAAAATTATGTGTGTCAGCTTGATACTCCTTGGCAGTGTCTACTATCCCTTCTCTTAATGGGCTGGACCTCTTGAGGCAAGCTCTGTGATCCCATTCTGAGACCATAGTTCATCGACCGACAGATCAATAGATAACTTGAGAATTGGCTAACGGTTAAAGAAACAAGATTTATTTTACCACCGCAACATTAGAACTACATATAGATCATTTGCTGTTATTTTTATTCAGTAAATTACTGCAATGTAATTCACTTTGTTGAAATTACCTATAATTACTTCATGGGAAGTAATTCTGTACATGTAATTAAGGGATAAGGGGGTTAGGAGTGTTGGGGGTAGGGTTGATGGTGAACAGGGAACAGAGGGTATGGGGGACCCCCACCCTTTAAGTGCCAAGGACGAGTATACTCGTCCTTTTTACAGAGACTTCAATAAAAATCTAAAGAAAATTCCAAGTAATGCCAATGAAGTAAATTACCACGAAGTAATTTACTTCATTAAAATAACATAGAATCATACAGATACTATAAACATGCGAAATTGGTCTAGTTTACAGAGATCTGGACAAGTAATAAGACTGCAGGTAGGAATCTACAGTAATCTATGGTAAAACTGGTTGCCTAAGTCCAAATCCCTGACCTATATTGGCTTGCGGTCAGGATGCACCTTCTCTAAAGGTTTTATGAAAAGTCACTCGCAGTTCTCTGGGGTTCATTGCTCCTGAACTCCTCTATCCTGGCCGCTGGCACCCATTGGCCCTCTTGGGTTGTGGCTGCTTAACTTTCAGATGACAGTTCTATTTATTTACATTTGTGTTTATTGGGGTACAGGGTAAAAACATGTTTTGACCAAAAACACTTTAAAAAAAGACATAAATTAACAGTTGGCATGGCAGTCAAGTTGACTTCTTCCCCATCTGTCATGACTATTGCAACACTGCAGTCATTGTGTAGTCTTTCCAGCCAAAGGTGGTGCGATTGGGGTGACATGTGCTTCTTGATCCTTCCCAGATCCCAGTTCAAAAGGCTCTCAAGCTCACCACATTCTCCTCTATGGTTTCAAAAGAGTTCTATGGGTTTAGGTTCAGGTTCTCCATGATCCTACTGGGTTTCATTTCCAGATTCCCCCTTCCGGCTTGGTTGTTCATCACTAGTTCTTTGGGCTCTGCTTTTCTCTGGGCTCTGCTTCACAATACAATTTACTGCTTGGGTCCTGGGTGGGAATATAACTTTCCACCTGAATACTCTCTTACTTATTTTAGTTTCTCCCAGCAGTTTTTTATTTTTTGATTTTCCTTTGTGGCCTTGCTAGTTCCATCAGAATCCAAACAATGGCTCCCACCTAGCGTTTCTCAATATTCTAGCCTGGCACTGTACCCCTTTCAAGGATTTTATTGCCTCTTTAGTTTCAAGTTGCTTTAATCTAAATTTGAGAAATGGTTGACATCTTTTCCTACACAGGAACAATGCCATTTAGGAGGCCAATGTATTTTCTACAGGACGATTTTTTTAAATTCAACACCTCTGTGTTTGAGTTTTAAATCTTGGCAAATGTGCTGCTTGTCTGTGTGCATTTATTGGTCTTCACTTGGTATTGGTTGATTGCCCTAGGTTCCTCCTTTGACTCACATGTGACTCCTAATGTTTGGCACCGACTCCACTATGGGTCCCACCAACTAGCATGGGTTTTCTTTGCTCCCACCAAATGGGTGCTTGCAGGAGATCATGCTCTCTTCTGTCTGATCTGTATGTACTATAAACTGGAATGCATGCATTTTTGGTGTCATCTATCCATGTCTCTCTCTCTGTGCAAGTGAAACCTGACAAATTGTGGTCTCAGGCTGATGAGACTTCAGCTACCTGAATTCCTTGCATGACTGTTCTCTGGTGGCACGCAGGTAACATGACTACCATGGTCAGCACACGCGGGTTTTCCTGTGGGAACCACCCTATACCTCCTCCAGGCTAGGCATCACAGAGCATGTGGGATCAGGATCCCTCTCTTATGTGATGAATCAAGGGAATTTGTCCCTTCTGCTCAAGGGGACCACCCCCACTGTGAGGCTCAGGAGGTGAGCCGCTCTGCAACACCCTCCCTAGGGGTATGGGCAAGTGAGACATCACTGGAAGAGACTCCCCCTTAGGAGACAAGGACTCAAGTTTCAGTGAGGAACTTCCTAAAGCTGTGCCCAACGTGGCCTACATTGGATGCTCTAAAATACCAGAGACCTTTAAACAACAAGACTGGGACAAAGAAAAACTTAATAGATGTCAGTATTACCCAGAAGGAGAAAATGTCCCTTTTAAATGGAAGTATTGAATAATGAGCACCCGACATAGAGGGGAATGCTTATGCAGGCAAGGAATAACCCTGAGCTGTGTAAAACTGTCCTGTTGAACGGTAATAGACCAGAACAAGGTTAACCATAATTGTCCAGGAGCGACGGCCCACCAGAGCAATAGTATTTTTCAAGAATACTGCGAATCTAGTAACCACGAATACAGATCTTATAAAAGATCCACTAAGGCAATTTACAAGGAGGAGAGAAGCTAATAGCCCACTGGAAGAGTTACAGAGACTGATGCAAGAAATAATGAATGACTATTAGAAGATTATATATTAACAAGGAATCTTAAAACTGGTACCAGAAGTACCCTCCTGAGAAGGGAGCCATTCTCCTGACCTAAGTTAGTTCTAATGGTACGGTCAGTTTGATTAGATTGGACAGTGAACATATTACTTTGGACATTCACGAATGACTGACGAGCACCTTAGTTAGTAACATAGGTAGGGACCACCCATAGTGATAGGGAAAGGTACGCCATATAAGATGTCTTTAATAAAATCATGTGAAACATGTCCTCGGAGTGTCCACGTCCTTCTTCTGATATGCCACACTTCTCATCTCTCGGTCTCTGGTATGGGACTTCATCACAACATATGATGCATATTTCATGAATAATGTAAAATATTTCATCTTTTACCATATCTAATATAGGCGATGCATGACGTAATAAATTGTTCACCTAAAATTAGCATTAAAACAATGTTACATCAATGTAGTGCATTACATCATTGTAGGACTATCTCTACAACACTACTCTAATGGCTATTCTTATTTACCGCCCCCCTCGTAACCTGCCTATGATAGAGGAGCAACTCCTGTACCTGCTCAGTAAGGCTACTAACAACAATGCCCCTGTGGTACTGCTAGGTGATTTTAATTTGTGGGCCAATGTTCCTTCTACTACATAAAATCACCATTTTAAGCCCTATCATCAGCACCTTATGCCCTTTGTCCGACCATGTTCGACTTACTGCTCTTATTATGATGCCCGTCGCTTCTCCTAGAGTCGACGTCCCACCTAGATTATCTGTTACATCTAGATCATTCAAAAAGCTTACCCCTAATAGATTGTCTCTAGAGCTCGAAAAACAGATTAGGCAACATGTCAAACTTCGATAATTCCTCCGCCACTTCAGCGCATGTTAAAAGTACACTTGCCCAAATCATTAAGGATCTTGCCCCTATTAGCACTAGGCTCATTATTTTATTTTTTTTTTTTTTATTTATTTTGGGTGGCTGATTAAATCAACCTTTCAAAACATACATCAAATAAAAGCACAGATATCATAAGGATAACAAATTTGACAGATAAGATAAAAAAATACATTTGTTTACGTGATTTAAAAAGAAAACAAATAAGTAAAACCTCCTATGATACCACTTCCAGTTAGCTTGTCCAATTCTCTGAGTCAGACAATAGTAACATATTAAAATTAGATATAAGCACTTCATATTCAAATGGTTATCGATGTATATAGAGAGCCAAATTCAACCCAATTTCTTCCATTATCCAAACAGCTTACTTACTTGGATAAATTGGACACAGAATTTTATTTAGAAATTGGATAGTTGCTATTCTTACAGTTATCTTTGAGGTTGCAAACAGCTCATGCCATAGCTCATCGTTAGAACGACTTGTGTAATGGTACCTTGTTAATTTGTCAAGAATGTCTTTTCTCTGCAATCGGAGTGCAACACATTCTATCATTAAATGTTTTAAGGTTTCTTTGGTTTCCCTATCATTGCAGAATCGACAAAAGGAGGAGTCTATCTTAATAATACCCCTCCTTAATAAGATTTGTTTAGTTGGCCATAAATTCAGGCGAAACCTCAATATTTGATTTCTCAATTTGTGTGAGGGACATTTTAATAAATAGTCAGCAGTTTGCCGGATTTTCTTATGCCCAAACAGAGCTCTATCAAAGTCTTTTAGTTTTACACAATTCTGTTGTGTTAAGTGCCAATCCAGTTGATACAGTTTTGTTTTGGCTTTGGTGGGATTAGATAATAAAAGATCTAATGAGATGTTTGCTTCTGTTAGGTCCGATAAAACAGCCGCTCTCCAGTTTGAAGGGAATAAATGTTCCGATCGCAATAGATAATCTGCCAGGGTTCTTAATACACTGTTGCTAGATAAACCCAACACACATTTTCGAAATAAGCAACATCTCTTCCAGGATGCATGAATATTCACCGAGAGGATACCCAACTCAAAGCGAAGCAATACCGTTGGGCTTGAATCTGGGAGATTCAATACTTTTTTCCAAAACCTTGCTTCAATTTTGTCCCAATAACCGGCCTGCAGGGGCGACCAGGATTCGGATCCATAGGTAACAATAGGAATTACTTTCTGCTGGTAGAAAATAAGTATGTGCTTGCATGAAAACTTGCCATACTTATATTGTAAAATCCTCGCTTGCGATATTAAAGTCGACAGTTTACCCTTTATACTGTCTCTTTGAGGCATGTTATTAGGAGAATTACTGAATATAACACCTAAGTATTTATATTCATTAACTACATTCAACTTTTGGTTGTTCAGATACCAACAATACTGTTTCTTTGATCTAGATCCATGCCTCCCCAGTTCCATCACTTGTGTTTTTTCCAGGTTTAAGGTCAAATTATTCTTGGCAACATACTGATCCAGTTTAACAAGCATGTTTTGTAGGCCTCTCGGTGTTTGTGAGATGAGAACTAAGTCGTCTGCATACAAAAGCCATGCAATGATCTGGTTGCCAAGTTTCGGAGCATCATTCACAGCGTTGCTGAGTTCATTGCCCAAATCAAGTATAAACAAATTAAACAATGTAGAGGCTAGAATGTACTTTGTTTCAGGCCGCGTTTGGTGGGTATTTCTTCCGATAGAAGTCCTTCTAAGTTCAATTTAACTTTCATTGAGGTGTTTGAATGAAGTAAATGTATTAGATACACAAGTGAGGTTGGACAGCCAAATTTTTGCAGTTTTCCGAATAGCATGCTCCGATCTACCGAGTCAAAAGCTACTCGAAAATCAACATACGCCAGGTAGGCTCATTAAACCTGAAACATTAACTAGGCAGTGGTTAAATGAGGACATTCTTTCACTCGGGCATCGTAGGTGTGCAATAGAGCATGCGTGGTGGAAACAACCTTCTCCCACTTTGCTGGCTGAATACACATATGCGGTTAAGAACTTTAAAACCACTGTCATTCAGGCTAAATCCACCTACTTTAGTAATCGCATTTGTCAAGCTCAATCCAATTCTAAGGAGCTTTTTTTCCATTGTCCGGTAATTCAACTCCAACACACCAACCAGTGTTCAGGTTTCACCCAGTAACACATGGTGTCAAACCATCCACGATGCCTTTATCGCCACGGTCGTCTCTCGCCTGAAGCAAGTATCTTGCCACCAACCATTGTCACACCTACTTCTTCATTACCAGCATCAGCTCTAATGTCCACCCCTCCGCCGCCAATGTTAGTGGCCTCTGAACAGCCCAGTTCCAACCCCATGCCACCACCGTCCACCTTACCACTACCAAGTCTTGACAACAACATCAAAACTAATAAACCATCCTTCTCTTTCTCCCCTTGCAGTGTATCAGAGGTGAGCAAGATTATTCTTGGCATGAAACTAACCTCATGCAAGGGTGACTCTTGTCCATCCAGATTGTTGGTCCAGTGTCTTGATACCAACGGACCGTGGATCACCAACGTGATCAACCAGTCCTTTCTCGAGGGTGGAGTACCCACCGATCTCAAGGAGGCGTGGATGACCCCCTTGCTTAAGAAAGCCAATCTTGACCCACTCTTACCCAAGCACTATCGACCGATAACCAATGTGCCATTCTTACTGAAGGTAATGGACCATGTGGCATACCTTCAGTTACAAAGATTTATCGAAGACAACACCATACTCGGACCTCGTCAATCAGGGTATTGTGCCCGCCATGGCACGGAAACGGCCATGCTCGACTTAAAAACCACTCTGTCCTCTTATCGATCACCGCCACCCAGCTCTTCTTATGATGTTAGACCTTTCTGCCGCGTTCGATTTAGTTGACCATGAGCTCATTGCCTCCAGGCTGCAATCTCTTGTAGGCTGTACCGAGGTAACCACCCAATGGTTAGAATCCTTTTTGGGCCCTCACATCTCCCAAGTGGCCATTCATAATTCTTCATTCCATCGTTGTTGACTCGAGGCATCCCTCAACGATCCTCTTTCACCCACCCTCTTTAACATTTACATACTTCCACTTCTTCTGTTGCTCGATGACCTACGCTGATGACATCCTCGACTCACCGGCACCTACTCCACCAATGCTAAGGCCATTTCGGCCATTTATTCAATCATCCACTCCTGGATGGCTCTCAACTCAATGGCCTTAAATGCTGATAAAACCGAGCTTCTCATTGCTGCCTTCAGTCACATGCTAAAGAACCTCCCTGCTGACTATGCTTCATTTTGTATAGCCAATGTCTGCATCCCTGTTGTCCGGAAACATCAAGACGCTTGGGGTCACTATTGACACCAAACTCTGAGTCCTCATGTGGCCAAAAACCGAGCCACATGCGGCTGGATCAGCACACACTTGTGCTCACTATGTCCTTTTTTTATCTGTAAACTGCATGTCCCTCCTGGCTTCGGCCCTTATTAACTCAAGGCTCGATTACTGCAACAGCCTTCTTGCCGGTACATCTTCCGCCAACATTGCAGCTCTTCAGACCACTCAGAACGGCGCTGTGCGTGCCGTACTTGGTCTACCAAGAAGGCACTCCATCACCGAATTCCGGAAAAAACTACATTGGCTTCCTATCCGGCACAGGTTATCCTTCAAGATACTCACACTCATGTTCAAATGCTTGAATAACATTGCACCGAGCTACCTCTCAGCACGGATCCATCGCTACACCCCAGGACGCCCTCTCAGGCCAGTGGAACAGGCAAGACTTTCTCAGCCTCGTTTCCGTCTTGCCAAATTTGGAAAGACAAACTTTGATGTTCTTACCCCAGCATGGTAGAAATTGATTCAATGTCACCTCGTCCTCCTCGTCCTTATCTGACTTTAAAAAGAACTTGAAGACCTTTCTCTTGTTAGCTCCCTAGTTCTGTGCTCTCTTTCTGTCTCCGACTCTGATTTCTGTCACTTTTCATTGTCTGTTTTGTTCATTTTAAGTGCGCCGCAAGGCCTGCTGGCGATTTGGCGCTCTATCAAGAATTAAAATAAATAAATAAATCTGAGTGGATGGTCATTTATATTATCCTCTTCTTTTCTAGATATGGTCTACATACGGTGGAGGAGAAACAGCTCCTTTTTTGTGGTTACCTCATACATTTTCGTTTTGAATTGCTCTGTAATATATTCTTTCCTTAGAATTCTATTAATAATGTAGGGATCTGTTAGATGAAGAGATCAATTTAATTTAGATTAATTTATCACTGCTCACAGCACAGCATGTGCTGTAACACAATTTCCTGTCAAAGCCGGTTTCATAACGGGAGCCTCAGATATACACTTTCAGATGCAGCTATTCCATGCAATAGTATTGCTTGCTTGCTAAAAAATAACTGCTCAAGTACCTTTCCATCTTATTCTCAATGATTTACCCCTTGTTTCCATAGACACTTATATAGCCTTGCTTTATTAGCCTTCTTGCCTGCCTTAGGTATTCAGGGGCTGCAGATATTTTATAATGATGAAGATGGGAATATCCCAAGCTTCAGCCTCCATATAATTATCTTGTTAAGCACAGAGTAAATGATGCATAGTTGAAGAGGACAGTATGGACGCGGGAAGGGGTGTTGTATGAATCTAGATTCTGGGCAGGTTTACTTCCTTATTCCTTTACTCTGCCTCATCCCACCACATGCCCTTTTGTCACAAAAACAACCTCTTTCAGCCTCGATCTGACTGACGCACATACACATGCAGGCTGTCGCACACATATGTAATGTCTCTCTGGCATAGACTAACCCCCACAAACGCACACGTATTAAAGCAATATTGAGGTTCCATTGCAAACGCCAAACATTAGGGAATCCAATTGTTAACAAATTCTCATCCCACTTTACCTAGTACCGCTCTTTAACATCTTCAAATCTTTTCCTGCAATGATCCCATATTACGCAGATGATACTCTCATTCTGTTTGTCGTGACCTGGGTAGAGAAGGATTTAAAAACTGCAGGATTGCCATAGCATCAGTCAGAAGTGGACCAGAGGTTGCCATCTCCAATTAAATGGAGTTAAGTCCAAACTTATCCTGTTTGGCACTAGAAATACAAAACAACAAAAAGGGAACAATCCTTTGAGTATTATCTGACTCTATTTGACTCTTCTATGACACTTATATCCCTGAATATTGCACTCATGTTAGGTATGTGTTCCCCCTCTCTGTCTATAAAAAAGTGATGCCCCTTGTGATGAATCCGGCAGAGTCATCACCAAACCCCAGCCTAAAGTCTCCTCCCAAGTTGGCAGGGGAAGGCAGCCGCTACCTGATCCTAACCCTTGCGGGTGGTATCAGGGGGAAAGATCACATGGGAGAAAATGGCCATCAAGGGGAAGTGGTGACTCCACTGGGAGAGACACAGTAAGTATTCATCTCTTTCTGAGGATGATAGTCATATAATTCCCAGATATCTAACGGCAGGTTATCACTGTACAAGTCCCTCCAATATAACTATTCATAGAACAGGTTATGCAAAATCATCTAGACAAAATTAATGTTTGTGCTACAGGATTTCAATATTTAAATATGAAAACCTTGAATTGTCCTAATTCAGTATTGAGTAGAAGTTCTCACTCTGATGGTAAATCACAAAATCTTTTCACAACCTTCACTTATTCTAAGAACTCTCAGTATTTAAAACAATGAAGACTAAATATAAAAGCTCCACTAGCATTGTAGACTTCATTACCCATAATGCTTATGGTATCGGGACGAGGAAGAAGGACTCAGAGACAGTGAAGATTCAGAATGCTAATTCCCAAAAGGTGCAGTCTAGTTGTTATAGAACAAGGCACCTAAATGGAATATTTAAATCCCAAAATGAGGTACAGCTGCAGGAAGGAGAGGAAGGAGGTGAAGGAGATGTTGAAGGCATAGCTGTTGAAGCAGAGTCTGTCCAAGGTGCAGGAGCAGCCACGGAGAGAAGAACGCCAGTGTAAGCCTCTACAAAGGGCGAAGGCGAGCAGAAGTGAAAAGTATGTGCAGTTGGAAGCGGTGTGTCAAGAAGAAGCCTAGCTGGCGAGGAGACGTGCTCCCAATTCAGCAAATGGCGTGTCAGTGAGAGAGAAGCCCTGGAGGATCAATGGAGCTGTTGGAGCTTCAGGAAACAAACGCTTGGGTCACTGAAAGTACACAGAAGCAGGAGAGCGAGTGAGCAGGACACCGGAGGTCCGCCACCACAGCTGACCTCAACAAGGAGCTGCTGAAGAAAGCTGGTGAGTTGGCAGAATGAGAACGCTGACCCTGGGGTGCTCAATATAAGAAACATTTTAAAACCTGACAATTTTGAATACCAAACAATTAATGATACAAAGCAGAAACCTAATAATTTTGAATACTGAACAACTAAAGATACAGAGCAGAAGTGGCAAGAGCGTAAGTCCCCTTATGGGGGACTATAATTGGGGAAAGCTTATAACCAGCATTGCCAATAGCCAAGAGGCTGTGACATAAATCCCCTTCTTGGAGATATACCTTTGAGGAAGTTAATATCCTGCATTACCAAAAGCCAATAGACTGTGAAGCTATACAGAGGCGACAAGGGTGCAACTCTCCCTTTTTGGGATATCAGCTGGGGGAAACTTGTAACCCAAACTGCCAACAGTCCAGAAGCTGTCAGGAAATAGTTTAAGAGATATTTTGAGAATAAGTCTTCTATATCAAGTTCTCAGTTTGGGGAAAACTGCAACACACATTACCAAGAGTCAAAAGGCAGTCATTGTTCAACCCTCCTTCCAAGAGATTGGTGTGGAGAATCTTGGATTCAATAGTGCCATCCAATTTGATTGTAGTTGTAGTTTTCTACCTGGCAGGTGAGTATATCAGAAAAGGGATCATAGTAGTTAGTCCTGGCAGGCGAGTACGCCAGGAAAGAAGAAGATGCTTTGAAGAGGTATGGTTATAGCCAAAAGGTGTGTTAGAAAGACCTTTGTTGAATCAAAGAACTTATTGACCTTATCGTTTGTTTGACAAGCTGTGGCATCACCAAGAGTAGTTGCTCTGCTATCCTGACAAAAGTAGTTCATTTGAAGAAGGTTTGACTTGGTAATATTTGTTGAACATTCTGAAAAGAACAGTTTCTTTGCTTTAGAACTTGTGTGAAGAAAGAAAGGCATGTATCTTTCCAAGAAGGATACTGTGGAAAGCACAAGTTGTTGTTTTGAATTTTGAACACACTTTGTGGAAAAGCTATTTCCTTTGTCAAAGGGAAAGACAAAGTGGATGGAAGAGACTTATTGTGTCACCTTGAAAATAACTTTGTTGAATCAGAACTGTGCTCAAAGTATTCCTGAATCGATCCAGGGGAAGGGAGCCCAACCCTGGTCACCAGGTGTATTTTCTAAAACCTTTAAGTTTGAATTGATAAATTGTCTTGTTGAACTAAAACTAGCCATACCTTCCTTGTATAATGTTGTTGTATGTAATAGTGTGATGGTCAGAGACTGTTTGGGCATTAGGTAATTTTTCTTTAGTTTTAGTTTGCTACGCAGGATAGGGAAAGATAGGTGTTTATCCCACCCTTTTTCATTTAATAAATGGCAAACTTTGAGAAAACCTTACCTTTGTGCCTGTCTCACATTTCTGACACCTCAGACCCTCCCTTCCCCACATTGGTGTGCAATTATGATTGGGGTATCACTTTGTGTTTGGACTACACCAATGAACTTTGTGATGGCTTCCCTTCCCTCTCCATTGGCTGTGAGAAACCTGATGGTGTCCCACCCGCTAGTCCCCGAGATCTGTCATCCAGCTGGCCAGAACACGCCCATTGCTATTGGATCCAGTTGCTCGGGGTGGACTAGTGGGGGAGGATCACCTGAATGGGGGGGTTGTTAGGGGAGTGGAAGTGGGATACCGACAGTGAGACGCGGAACCCCTTCCTTGCAACACCTTTTCCCCATCCTACCCCATAGGATATTTCAAAGCTGTACCCCCCTTTTCTGACACAAACACCATTTTACACCGTGAAAGACAATGGACTAACACCAGAGCTGTTTACCTGACATATCCCAACACAAGGGTCAGGCAGAGTCAGGCAATTGACAATAACTACGCACACCTGACGGCCCTTTCCATTCCCGACAGGGATAAAAGGCAGAGCACGAGAGGACACTTTGAGCAAGGGCGAATCCACAAGGAAACAGCCATTCCAGACCGGCATTTCAAACGGAAGAGAAAGGGAGGGAGACCTGGAAGAACAACGAGGTGGGCATTGCCCTTCTCCTTTTCAACTCAGACCCGCAAAACCTCTGAAAGGCAAATCATAAGACCGTGAAGTCCAGCTGGCGTGTGGTGTGAGGGGCATCAACGGCACACGGTGCCCTCTCACGCTGATAGCCAGAATGGGGAGAAGCACTTGCCTCCGTGGTGCCGTCCTTGACTCCCGAGATAAGAAGCTCCAACAGTTCAGCACAGCTGGTGAGTCGGAGAAGACTGACAGTAAACTGAACGGTGCTGGGCCCAAGGTTGCAGGTGGCCACATTGTTGAAAAAAGAACTTGTGTAAATTGTACCTTAAAGAAATTGTAGTAAAAGGTCCAGAAGCAGAGTGGTCCGGCACTGCAGAGGTGCTCATTCGAAGGACTCTGAATGGAGTCTTTTTGTGTTGTGGTCTTTGTTGAAACTACGAGAACCAGGATCCCTTAGGAGAGGTCGGCGTGAAGAGTCAAAATGGTCCTACGAGGATTGAGAAACACCCCTCATACACTCGAAAGTCTTTGACACATTGAGGAAAACTGATTGAACTGTGAAATTGGCAAATGTGAACCCAACTGAGGGATGCCTACAAATCGGGGTAACCAGTGACACACCCCAGAGCAAGGTATTAATAGAACTGTGTGAAGCATGTCTGGGGGCTTTAAGAAGAGCTTGACTGCAGCTGAGCACCGAACTTAGGAAAAGGGAAGAACCTTAGGGGGTCCTGTGAACTGTGGCAAGTGTAAACCTGATGGAGGGATGCCAGGAGAAAGCTAGGGGGAGGGAACCTCCACTTTCTGATGAGATTGTGAAATTTGATATGGGCAAATGTGAACCCGGCTGAGTGATGCCGGCGAAGACCTGAGACTTTTTGAATGTTACGTTTTGGGTGAAAGGCTGTAGTGAACCCGACTGAGGGAGACTAACATTGCAAGAAGGATCAGAGCCCGTCTGAGGGGGAGCCAAAGGGCAAAGAGCGATCGGCCAACGTGAAAGATTACCAAAGGAACTTTTGTTAGTTTATTGTTTATGGTGCAGCAGGCCTTCTAAGGCAAGAGACTTTACAGGAAAGAGACTTGGCCCCAAAAGGTCCTGGCATCATTGAAAGGAACTGGAGTCTGCTGTGCTCAGAGTTCTTGCCTTGTCTGGTGCTAAAACATGGGGAAGGGAGACCCAAGCCATACCATCCTGACTTATCATTTGGTGAACACTTCTTTCTTTTCTTGTGAACCTTATTCCCCACTATTTTGTAACTTAGTTGTACGGATTGGCAATAGGTTTTTAGTATATGCCCTTTTATTTGACGAGATGCCACTAGGACTGCCTTATTATTATTTGATGGTCGTAGCTTGCTCCCATCTTAGATTTAGGTTTAGATTAGGCGTTTCTCTCACCCATTATACCATTTAATAAACGCACTAGAACTGTGATCACTTTGTCTTTCTTTTCTGTTGCCACCATGAGTTCCTTACATGACAACTATCGGAGATTTCAGAACACAGCTTTCAGACCTGTCTGCAGCCTCTCTAAGCAAGACTATACATCCGAAGCCAGGAACTCTCTGCAAAAACCCAGTTTAAGATACCCTGTTTGGCCTTTAAATGTCTTTACAATATGACCCCTTAGTCCCTGACTGAAGGCCCATTGCCAATTCACCCCTCATATCTTGATGAGCTAAGTCTGATTGCACACCCTCCCTACACAAATCCAATTTATCTGTTTACTCAACACCTTTGAAGCTCAACTCCCTCTATTTCCACTGGCAGCATGATAACTAGTGCCCCCCAGAGATCCTAGTGGTATTTGTTGTGTTATGAAGTAGGAGTAATCAATCAGTCAATCACTTTAAACGGATCATGCTATCAGACATTACACATATTTGAGGTATAACATTCATTGCCTGTTTTTTTTCACGGCACTTTTTGTTTAAGTTTTTTTGGGCAAAATAAAACATTGAAAAATTTGGAGGGGGGCATTTAAGGGGTAGGGTGGGCTGGTGTATAAAGAGTAAATAATATGGGATGGGGGATTGGGGAAAACCCCCAAAATAAAAATAAAATGTGATGATTTTTTTTCAGTAAAACATTTTCGCCAAAAAGTGCTGCGAAAATAAAACAGGTGAAGAATGAACATAGCACCATATTTGAAAAGCCAAGTAATGTCATCACTGAGGATGCTGCTGCTCTTGTATACAGAGTATGACGATGTCCCCAGCTATGCCTGAGAACACGCGGTGCGGTGACCAAGGGGAACTGGTGCCTCCCCAAGGTAATAGATGATGGGCATGGGTGTGGTATGGGAGAGTCCCTTGCCCACCCTCAGTTAATCCCTGTTGCAGGGCAAGGGACAGTCACAGGAGAATGAGATACAGACTCTCCTCCTCAAATTAAAGAGCCTGAAGTTTCCACCAGTCAGACGTAAAGTCCCAGAGGAAAAAGACAAACGCGCTGCTTCATAGACCATCAGCTTGACATATGAGATACCTTTGCCTCATGCTACTGTTACCAAAATTCCACAGTAGCGAATGCTCCACTTCAAAGGCCCAGAGGGACTTGAGTATTTAGGCATGATACAATGTTGCAAGCTTGCTTTTTTACAGCAGCATTCCTGCCCATCAATTATGCGAAATGACCAATGTATTGTCTACCAGCATATGCTTCCTTTTTTAGGTGAAACAATGTTGCACTTTTACAGAGAGCATTTCTTCCACAGAGGGACTAAAAGTACTGTATGGGAATTTTCAAGTGTTGTATTTACTTTCGGGGGCCGCAAAGTAGCTGTTCCCTTAGTAAACATCGGTTGCAGTAACAGGAAAGGGCAAATTTATTTAATGATGGTAAACGGGCCAGATAATGGCTTGATCCTGCTCCTAAACACCAGAGTAAGCTCTGATGAGCCTATGAGAGACAGCCAATTCAAGCACACAGGCGCAGGCCCCACAGGGAGTCCAGCCAGTCTCTATAAAAGCTCACAAGCTCAGTCTGGACATGTGGACATTTGGGGTAGGACTGGGAGACTGGAGAGTTGAGACATTAGTACATTTGTTGATGAATGGAGGAAACAGTAAGAGATTGAGCAAGACCTAGACGACTGGAGGAGAGGTCCTGGAGGCTGGGCAATACTGGAAGCTGTTAGCTAGAGGAGAGACCCAAAGCACCAGACCAAGGATTTAAGAGCGATGGTGGAAGAGGCAAGCAAATAGGAGAGTGGTGGCGGAAGAGAATGACACTTTTACAGAGTCGGGTGGGGCTCAGAGGAGTTACAAGGTGCCGGAGAGGGTTGAAGAAAGAAAGAGTGTAAAGTAAGGAGGCCGCTCGTGCTCTAAGCAGCAAAGAATGTGTAAGAGTATGAAGAAATGTGGAGAGCTCTTACAGTAGTACCCGAAGGGGTGAAGAAGGTGAGCGAGATCTGAGAGTTTAATAGTTATATTAGCACCCAAACAGGTGAAGAAAGTGATAGAAAGAGGCAGGAACTGGAGCATATTGAGAATAGCACCAAAAAGAGTGATGAAGCTCGCAGAGAGTGTGGAGACTCTAGAATAGAAGGTTGGAAGATGGAAGCTGCGCACAGGGGTGCACAAGTGCATAAAGAGAGTGGGGAATTGAAGGAAAAGCAATCACACAGAGGGGGAAAAATGAAAGAAAGATAAGAAGTTGGTGCAAGACTTGATAAGAGGTGTAATACTGAAAAGCACAGGGAGAGAACAACAGGAACATGGATATGGGGGTGAAGAAATTGTGGTTAAGAGCAGTTGGAAGGATGAGAGTTCATAAAGAGAGGGAAATACACGATTGTGTACGTAACCAGAAGGACAAAGTTACCCAAATGGGGCAGTCGAGGGCTAATATATTGGGGCAGCCTCCAAAAAGAAAGGTGCTGACAGAAGTCAGAGAAAAGGAGGAGGAAAGATGGAAGGTAGCGTGAGCGAATTAAATTAGTGTAATAGGAGCGAGCAAGGTCACAGAGTAAAGGTTGGCATAGCAAGCCAGTGAATAGACTGCAAAGTAGTTGGCCACCCTCTTACCCTGACAAACACCTGGGTCTATATCCGTAACTTTTGAAGTTGCCACCCACTTGACCCAAGCCCCTTCAGACCCTCCACATGCAACCCTGCCATTTCTATTTGGGCAGACCATCTTGAGAAACATATGGTGAGGATCCTGGATAAGGAAAATGGAACACAGACCAAAACGACCAGGTCACAGAAAAGAAGGAGAATGAGGAAGATATGCCCGTGAAACCACTGCCGGCTCAGGGTTGTCAAAGACCCCAGGAAGGAGGCAAGTTCTGAACACTGGGAAAATGAGAGTTGTTAAAAAAAAATAACTTGCTGTAGGGGCTCTTTCTAGGAAAGGAACCCCACAGCATGATTAGGCCAGAGAGAAACCTCTTTGAACCCTTCATTTTACATTGACCTTTTACTTGGTGAAGTCCACCAGGGTAATCCTGACATTTAAATTTCCCTTTAGGTCTATGGGCCTCATTATGAGTTTGCCGGGTTCCAGGCCGTTTTGCTGCCAGGATACCAGCAAACAGAATTGCTGTTACCGACACTTGGTCTGCCGGAATTACTGACAGATTACAAGTGCGTGGAAGGGCAGCAAATCCCCATTCCACAGACTCCATGGGGGGGTGGGGGGGAATCTGCCATTATTACTGGCACCGGTATTACCATGACGGTAATACCAGCAGTTTTTTGCCATTAGGGTGTCAGATTTACCTCCAGCTCCTAGGTAATATAACATAGTAATTTGAGGGTGCTTGGACAGACCACGTATTTGTATCATCTTTACAAAGGAAAGCTGTATTGTGATTAGAGCATCTTTGTGTGGAAGAGCATTTAAGGATAAGACCATGCCCTCCTACTCAAAAGCTCTTTGTTTAAATAAAAAAAGAATACAAATATTGTACATTGTACAACATGAACTTGTTATGGTGCATAGAATGTGTCTCTACTTATCTCCTGGCACTTAAATAGGTTACCTGAATGGGACCATATGTCAGGAACTGGAACACGTACAAACCACTTTCAAATGTTTTCTACGCGATTGAGTTGCCGTTATGTGGATTTTTGTACTTCTCCTGAATTGCTACACATAAAGTTCAAGTTGTAAATAAAATGTGTCATTTCTATGTGTGTGTGTGTATACTTATTTTTTATAGTGCAGCGGTCGCCGCACTATAGTTGTGTACCATAGGAAACAGAAAAAAATGAATAACTTTTGACGCAGTGCGAAAGTGAGGCGGCAGGTGTTGGTGGCTGTCTACCGGCAGTCTTTTGGAGGAGAAGACGTGCTACTGTGTGATTTGCATCTAACGTGGCCTACTCCTTTAAGATGTGCAGAGGAGGAGAAGCTTAAAGGCCACACCGTGGCGCGAGGCACCAGTGCGAAAATGAGGCGACAAGTGTTGGTGGCAGTCTACCAGCAGTCCAAGGAAAAGTCAGACGGTAACCTGCAGAAGAGAGGATGGTAAGACTTGCCCCTTAGTTCGCTTCCATGGGGTATCCTGAGTGATCCTCCCCCCAAATGTTGTATGCATATGCGTTGAGGAGTAAGGCTACCTTGGTCCCCCTGGCAATGGATTGCAGTTCAAACGCAGGGGATCTCTTTGAATCAGCCGTGCACCCATTAAATAGCACAGTGGGACGCTATACAAACTGCTTTGCAAATGTAACTAGCTCATCCCATATTCCAACGCCCCTTTTGGTGGCTCACGATCGTTTTGCTCCAGCCATTTTCGGGAATGGAACTTGATCATAATCCTCCGCATACCATCCTGCGAATACAGTAAGATCCTAATGTTCCTAGCCCGAAAAGGCCTTTTGATATGGGAAATACTGGACCCTTGTGTGTCAATTCCTGTAATCGGGACTAACTGATGCGGTTCGGGAGAATGCAGGCAATCCCTGAAGTGCTCCTTTCGGTGTCTTCTGTCCTTTACCCTGACACCTCAAACAGCGCTTTGTGTTCATGAGAAACCAATTCAACTGAATCCTCTTTACATAATCTTGAAGAAGCCACAATAAATCCACAGATACATCCACTCCAGCTTTAAAGTTTGCCATCATTACTTTGGTTAAGCTGTACGAAACACCAAATGCCAGAATAAGTGTTCATGTTGTGCTGCTGACGTTGTTGTCCATAAAATTCTCTTTCAGTTAGGGCTGTATTACGGCCTGTAAACAACCTTGGCTTCAGTCAGTTGTTCATAATACTGATGGAAAGGATTTGGCTTAAGAAGAGGTTCCAATAATTTTGAGCCTTCCGAGTAATGAAAAATAGCAATTGCAATCAAAGGTGGAACTGTCAAGAGGGTTGATAAGTCTGTTAGAGCAACTAAAGGCTCAAGAGAGTTTGGTCATCGTTATTTATGATGCCCTTGTGCTGGACCAAGATCATCCTCCTCCTTTGTCGCAGCATATAGTACAAGATGCTGCTCTCGATCTGCAAATTAACATTTCCATTCCTTACAAACAAAACCCATACACAAAAGAAGAAAATTAATAAATTGCAAAAAACTAAGAATCAACTAAGAATCAAAAAGCGACTCCAGGAAATTCTTGTGTGCGTTAACGACCCCTTTGGCTGTCATTTCTTCTGTTCTGCAGTTGATCAGAAGGAGAGATCTAGGAAACAAAGAGCAAAGAAGGCAATTGCGTTGCAAACACAGAACTCCCCATGTATAACTAGTGACCCACTGCAGGAAGACCACAGGAGGGAGGCTGAGGAAATGGGAGAACTAGACTTATTGGTTTACTCTGTGGTGAGTTTAGAGGAATGGTTAAGAGTGGGTACCTTTACAAATCCTGCACAACAAAGAGCACAAGTGTCTACTAGGTCCTTTACGTTGAAATCTCCTGGGACGAGTAACCAAAATACAAAATATCACTTGAGCTCCCAGAAAACCCCAGCAACTACTCCCATATTCTATACTCTACAAACAAAAAAGAGCTCTGATAAGTAATGGCTCGGGGGAGCATGTCGCCAAATCTATTACACAATATCTTCACCACCATGATCAACATACTTTTGTGAGATGCCTTTTATTGTAAAGTTTACCAATATCTAAGAACAGCATCATCCTGAATTGTTCCAATGTTCTCAACCTGTTTGACTTGGTACCAATACTATGTTCCATCCAGTCAAGGGATACAGATCAGGTTTATTTTTGTAACAATCGAGATTTGGATCGAGTCATTTTACATATTGACTCAAGGTTGGTGATGGACATTTAACTGGAGGTAGTGCCCCTAGGCTATGACCTCTCGGAGGTCAACAGAGGAGGCCCTAGCTTTGAGGAAAGCAGAAGCTGTGGAAGTGAGGGTGGATAGAAGGGTAGCTCCCTTCTTCCCTTTGAAAGTGACATGCTCATTTGGAACTACAAGAACTAGAAGAATCACGGAATCTGTTAAAGTCTTGGCCCTAAGTAGAATGTTGAAAACTGGTCTTGGCTGGCAGGGGCCTTAATGGGAGGGGAAAAGTCTGTTTAACTAGACCAGGGGGAAGCGCAGAGATTTTTATTTATTTAATGGACATTTGTATGGCGCCTATACACGTGTTTCCAGGCACCAGAGGACAAGATGGGGCGGTGGTGGGGGGGGGGACATGGGAATCAAAAAAGTAGAACAACGGTTTTATTGGCCTTGTGACAATCCTACCGTGCATGTGCATGACAAGGTGGTAAGTGCAGGGGGCAGAGGGGGAAGTGCAAGAGTGGGGAGCCCCTAGGGTGAGGGCGGGCAACTGCTAGGTGGGTCAAGGCGGCAAGTGCCAGGACTAGGGGGGGATGAGTGCAGTTGATAGGGAGGACCAACTAGGGCTAGTCTGGGGAAGGGAGCCCGAGGGCAAGTGCTGGCAAAGGATGCTGGGGGAACTGGTAGGGGGTGGTCTGGCCCTGTACGCAGTGGCAGATGGAGTTATCAAGGGAGGTGAGTGGAAAGGAGGAGGAGAAAAGGAACGTCTTTAGAAGCTTCCAGAACTTAAGAAGGTCCGGCTCAAGGGGGAGGGGAAGGCTGTTCCAGAGGGAGGAGCCAGCCAAGGAAAGTTATCTACCTCCCACTCTCTGCCTGGAGAAGCGTTTGGCCTGCAGAGAGTTGGAGCCAGAAGACTGAAGGACTCTGTCCAGGAGGTATTTAGTGAGGGAAAGCCGGAGGTAAAGAGGTCCCAGGCCCCAGACAGCCAAGAGAGAGATAGAGAGAGAGATGAAATTGAAATAAGAGAGAGATTTGCTGTTTGGGTCGTGGAACACAAGGGTTTTGTCCATCTTTTCCAGCCTGGGGGTAACATATTAACGTCTTTCGACATCTTCTGCTGGCAAGAAACATGGTTCATTGATACCCCAGTTTTAGACTGGTATTCCATCTTACTGACTGCATCTTTAAAAGGTTCTCAAGGGCGCCTGTCTTCAGGCCTCTTGACAGCAATGATAGAGGCTTAGTTCTCAGGGAGTGGCTCTCACCAAACCAGCTTCTGCAGGCCTCTAAGATGGTGTGGGTTGATTTGGGTTCCAGGGTGCTGGGGGCCTGGATTTTAATGAATGCATATTGTAACCCTCCGAGGCCTTTATTGACACTATAGCGGAAGTCTTGGACACCGCGTTAGAGGATCCTTCCATCTCTGCAGTAATTTTGTACAGGGACTTGAATGTCACTTGTCCTCTTTCGGACTCTCATTTCCCTTCACAAACACGTGGACGCGCAGCTGCCAGGAAGCAGGGAATGGTCTACAATTCACTAATGGAATCCAGTGGGCTTTGTTTGTTAAAAGGGTCTATAAAGGGAGTTATCCCAGCTAGGCCAACCTAGAGAAGACAGTCCCATGAATCTATTTAAGATTACATTTTTGTAACGGGCAATATTTTTATGCTGTTAATGGAACTGGAGGTCACGCCAACAACCCTTAGCGACAATGGAATTCTATGCTCTAGGTGGACTATGTATGTGAGCAAATGAATTGAATGTAGTTCTGATCGCCCTTTAGAAGTGAATACTGGTAGTAATCGACTAATCTGCAGTTTTCACACTGGAAATATTAAACGAGTATTTATTAAATAATAGTGGAAAAGCCAGTGTACACGGGCTAATGTGCATAAAGGAAGAAATGTTCAGAGTGTAAATATATTATCTGGTGTATTTTATGTTCGTAGAAAAACAAATCTTTGCAAAGGACTTCAAACAAAATTTCACAGAATCTGTTGAAAGTTCAACATAGTACATATGGCCAATTGTTGTATCTGCTCCTCATTGTCTTGGATTCCACTTATGGGCTTATATATAATATTCAGGGTTATATAAATATATAATACATATAATATATACAAATATATAATAAGGGATGTCAGAGTAGCACAATTCACGTGCCGCATAATTCTAAGTAGACATGAGATCATAAAATAGAGTAAATTGAAGTCAAAGTATAAAACGTACATGAATATTATTGATATAATACATACAAATAAATATTACAATGAACAATTACATAAGTACATTTAAAAAAGTCTTTTAGTTTGTTAGAGAAATAGTGCTTAATCTAATAAATGTTTGTTTATATGTTTTTTTGAAATGTATATATTTTCTTAGTGTATGCAACTTGAAGTATGCTGTTAGTGTCATCCCTGTATTGGGCCTTTTCTGCAGCTATTTGTATGTTATCCGTGTTGAAATACACATTTTGTTCACCTGGAGATGAACTTGAGGTCTTATTGTTGTACACCAAAGGCAACGGCTCCCACTAGCGGTGATAACATGCGAAGCGGGCGGACAGCTTCAGACAAACATACATCTGGCCTTTTTCTTTATGTAGTATATTATGATGTTTGACAATCTGAAGGTAAATAGAAGCAGGTAATCCGCCCCTCTGTGGGCCGTGTGTATTTAAAACGTTTTGTTCTGCTGCCTTTTCCCCCTTGTGTGTGCTCCTCTGTCCTCTCTCCCCTTCCGCGGATCTTGCAGGTTCCCCTCCCTGCCTCCCTGTTCTATCTGCAGGTGTCCGCAGAGGACGCCAGCCGCCAGTCAGTCCCCACTGGTTAGTCTCACTAGCCTCCCAGCCTACCCTACCCTCAGACTCCCCAACTCAGCTGTGCTGTCCCCCGTGTTGCTGTAATATGCACCTGTATCAGTATTTTGAAAACTAGGCCTTTTACTCCCCTTTCAGGACTCTCAAACTTAGGTGGTCCTCACCAGTTCTAAAGTTGCACATTTGTGAGCTCCCTAACCCTGGGTATCTGTCCTATTGCGCAACTTGATTAACGCTTGCTATCTTGTCTGTATACTGTTGCCAGTGTCTCCCCCTCTCCTTCCACCTACTCTATGGTGCTGTCTGTCACTCCTATCTTCTCTAACTGCTTCTCTATTGACTATCCTGCTCTCCTCACTAAATCTGGTAGGAAGAAGTTTAAAAAGGACATCCTGGTCTCCAACCCAGGACTCCCTATCGCTGACACCTACACCATTGCCTTCCACCAAGGAAACTCTCACCGACATCCTCTTTGCCGTGCCTTCTCCTGATTTATGGACCCTTCATATGGTCTCTGTGCTCTCTCCTTTCTCCTCTTCTCCCATTAATGGTGGCACCCGTTGGGACGCCCTCCTGGCCTCCTTCCTTTCCTCTAAGGTCATGATTAATGTTTACTCTAATGGGACTGCCTTGGTCCAAGGCCCTCAGGCCAACCTTCACCTCTTTGATAGATGCTTCCCGCGCCTCATCAACTTCCTTTCTTCTCCGGCTGTCCCCCCTCCCCTTTTCTTGGCTACCTTGCCTTCCCCCTCCCTCCTCTCGGGCTCCTTCTACACTTCTGCAGGGCGTACCTCTGATCTGTAACCCTCCCCGGAAGTCCTTTAAGGATGGCAACCTTCTCCACATTGCCACTCTTAACTCACGCTCTGCTGTCAAACATTCCTCTGTTATCTGCCACCTCCTTGAAGAACCTGACCTTGATGTCCTCGGTCTCACTGAGACATGGTTTACGGCCAGCTCTTTCACCAGCTTTGACACGCTCCTACCAGACGGCTACAAGATCCTCTCCGCTCCCAGGCCCTTCTGCTCTGGTGGGGGTGTAGCCCTTTTCTTTCCCGAGTGGATTCCTGCCTCTGTCACTCCTACGCAGACCTACTCCTCTTTTGAATGCCTCGTCTGCAAGCGCTCTCTCTCCCCTAGCCATTCCCTTACTGTGGCTACTATCTATCGGCCACCTGGTCAGATTTCTTCCTTCCTCTCTGAGTGGGCGGACCTCTCCTCCTCACTCCTGGCCTCAACCACTCAACTCCTCTTTCTTGGAGACTTCAACATCCACCTGGATGCCTCCTGTCCCCCCTATGCACTCTTTCGTGACCTCTGAGACTCTCTCTCACTCACCATTCTCCCCTCAGGCCCGACTCATTCTGCAGGGCACACTCTCGATGTTCTGATCTCCTCAGACCTTCCCCTCTCTGTCCTTCTCTCCACTCCTCTCTCCTGGAGTGATCACTTTCTCCTATCCTCCCACCTCACCCTCCCTACCCCTCAGGCCAAGCCACCTCCATCACAGCCACCCACCTTCTCGGTCATCCGACCCATGAAGCGCGTGTCAGTTGAGGCTTTTGCTGCCACCTTCTCACCCCCCCCCCCTCCCCATTTGGCTGACTCTCACCTTGACACAGCCCTCTCCACACTCCACTCTTCTATATCTGATACTCTTGATTTCCTTGCCCCTGTCATGAGAATTTGCCTGAAGCCCAAAGCCAAGTGTAACTCCTGGTATGACTCAGACCTCGTCACCCTAAAACACAAGCGCAGGATGGCCGAGTGGAAATGACGTGCTTCATGTTCACCCTCTGACAAACTGGCCTGCCGCCTGCTACAAAGGCAATACCGGCTCTCCGCCCTCACCAAGAAGAGAGCTCATATCCAAGCCCGCATCTCTGCGGCATCAAACAACTCGGCTGAACTCTTTAAAATCTGCAAGGAACTGGCCAATCCCACTGCAGTCTCCACCTCTCCTGTCCCCTACCAGGCCCACTGTACGACACTGGCTTCTCACTTCATTTAAAAAATTCAGGACATCCTGTCCTCACTCTCCTCTAATCGCCTCCCTCCCTCTATTCCCTGCTCTTCCTCTGGCCCTTCTGCAGCCACCCCCCCCTCCCTCCTTCTCTGCCTTTCCGCTTTTCTCTGCAGAAGAGGTTTCCAGACAAGTCCGATCTATGAAAGTCTCTTCGAAACAGGTTCACCCCTCTTCGTCCAAAACCATCAAGGACCACATTGACTCCCTGGCTCCTGCCCTGGCTGATTTCTGCAATCACTCCTTCGCCACTGGAGTCTTCCCATCCTCACTGAAGCACTCCCTTTTCTTAAGAAGCCCTCTGCCGTCCCCTCCTGCCCGGCTAACTTTTGTCCAATCTCCATCACTCGCTTCCTGGGCAGGCTCCTGGTGAAACTAGCTATCTCCCAGCTTAATCTCCACACTGAATCTGTTGGTTGTCTCCATGACCACGAGTCTGGCTTCAGAGCTGCCAGAAGCACGGAAACTGATCTCCTGAACATCCGTGAAGACCTGCTCTCCAACCTCGACTCTAACACCCCGTGCGCCCTCATCTTGCTTGATCTCTCTTCTGCCTTTGACACTGTCAACCATGCCATCCTGGTGAACCGCCTCCGTGATAACCTGGGTATCACTGATCAGGCTCTGGCATGGCTGACTTCCTTCCTCTCCGACCGACCCTCCCAGGTCCAACTTGGGTCCTTCCTTTCCGATATCTTTTTCTCTACCTGTGGTGTCCCCCAGGGATCTAACCTCTCTCCCTGGCTGTTCAACCAATACCTGACACTCCTTGCCCACCGCATCGCCGCTCTCTGCCCCAGTTTTCAGTGCTATGCGGATGATACCCAGCTCATTTTCAGGCTACCTTCGGCCACCTCCTCTCCTTCCCTCATCTCTGACTGTCTGTCTGCTATCCAGGAGTGGTGTGCTGCCAATGACCACTGCCTTAATGCCAGTAAGACTGAGATTCTACTCATCGGTACACCCACTCCCTCCTTCCCTGCAGCTTTCTGGCCTGCCTCTCTTGGCCCTCTTTCTGCTCCCACCTACAAGGCAAAAAAACTCGGGGTCATCTTCGACTCCACACTCTCCTTCTCTCCTCACATCTCCAAGAAGTCTCACTACCATCTGCACCTCCTCAGAGGTATTCTTCCTTTCCTCTCCTTCCCCCAGAAGCTCACTGTCTCCAGAGCCCTGGTTCTCTCTAGGCTGGACTATTGTAACAGCCTCTATCTAAATCTGCCTGCCTCTACTCTTCGCCCTCTGCAACTTATCCAGAACAGGACTGTGAGACTTGTCCTTGGCCTCAAGCCCAGGGATCGTATCTCTCCAGGACTGAAATCTCTGCACTGGCTCCCAGTGGCTGTGAGGATTAAGTTCAAAACCCTCTACATTGTCCACAAGGCCTTCTGGGGCTGCAATACCTTCAACTCGCTCTTCCTAAATATCTTCCTTCCCGAGCTCTTCGCTCATCCGCCTCTAACTCCCTCAGGGTCAGTCGCTTCTCCAAGCAACGAGTTGGTGGTAGATCTCTCTCTTCGGCAGGGGCCTCCCTCTGGAACAGCCTTCCTGCCTCCCTGAAACTTGAGGAGGACCATCTCTGGTTCCGGAAGCACCTCAAAACCTTGCTCTTTGCTTCTGCTTTCTCTCCTCCTCTCCCCTACTGATTTCCTGGCTGAAACTGCACTGGTTACATTACAACCCTTTCTGCTCTCGGGCCCAGGCCCCACCAGTTGCTCACCTGCACTGCCTCCCTGGTAACCCCTGCACCTGGAGACTGTTTCTGTATCCCACAGTCCCCCTACCTGCACTTATGGCTGCACTTACCTTGCCACCAGCTGGCCGCTTTATTTATTCTTATTTATTCTACTATCCCATGTACTGCACTTTCCCCTCTCCCTTCCCCCTCGCACTTTTCTTTTTCCCCCTTCCCATCCACTTGCGCGATCTGTATGACACCTGGCCTAGTAGGATCGTTATGTCTTCCCTCGTTCCCCCTCACTTGCCTCGTCGCGCCTTGAAACACTTGTTTATAGGTGCATTATAAATACCATATCATAACCCTAAAGCTGATTTGTATGTGACGGCACTATGTGCTTTCTCTCATAAGAGAGTGGAATCTAACAAGCCTTTGTATAAACATAAGCATGTGTGTGACTTGCTGAGCCCTACGAGCCGACATTAGAAGGCTAGCTATGTGTTATGTGTCTATATCTGTAAAGCAAACTAAGACATTGAAGCTTAAATGTAAGAACTGGCTTCATGGCCACAAAATGTAAATGTCTTAGAAAAAGACACAGAACTTATGTTGGCAGCTCTAGCTTCAAAACATCTGTCTAAGGTATGGAGGTAATAAAGACCAGAGACACCCCACAGGTGGCGCTGCAAATAAACCAAGTGTCGGAATAGGCCTGGGTAGAACTTTTCTGCACCTTATTTACTGAAATTCAGCACTCTTCTGACAAATTGTTTTGTTCCTCGAGGGAAGCATGAGATCTCAGTCTGGCTAAAGAAGAGGTTCTTAATTTGATTAAGACATTTATTACTTCTCGTGCTCTGTGTCCAGGTGGACTCTCAACTTTTATGTTGAAGACCTACTCTGACCTATGGACGAATGTGTTGTGCACAACTTATTTTACAAGTACTGAAAGATAAGCTAATTGAAATCGTGGAAAAAGTCTAGAATTATTGTTTTTTTTTTAAAAAAGGGAGACAGCACTTGTCTGCAAAACTACAGATCCCTTGTGCTTTTAGACACCCCCACGAAAACTTAAGCTTCACTACTGTTAGCTAGGCTGAATCACTGGGTGAAAGATAGCTCTCTTTTTTTTTATATAAATCAGTCAGATTTTGTTAAAGGTGTCTGTACCGCTTCAAACAGGTTTATTTTAAATATTCTTTTAAAGAGGGCCGTAAAGGTAGGTGCTACTATATACATGGCTTCTGTAGATTTCAAGCAGGCTTTGACAGTGTTGTTAGACAAATTCTATGCAGCAAACTTAAAGCCTGGGGTTGCCCGCATTATCTATTGGACATTTTAAGAGAACTGTATGGTCAGACTTCCCTTCAAGTCCGATTGAATATGCAGGGGGAACTTTCAAAGGAAATGTTGACATTTAGAGGCTTAAAGCAGGGGTGTATACTCGTCTACTGTTCATGTCAGCCATAAAAGACAGCTTAGAGGAATCGCAGGCTTTTCCTCCTTGGATAAATGGGCTTCCAGTCCAGTGGCTTCTTTACGTGGATGTTCTGGCCCTTTTGGATCAGACGCCCATAGGGTTGCAGAGACCGCTGAATTCACTTTACCACTAGGCCTCTAAAAATAACTTGCCAATACATGCGGCCAGATCGAACATCCTGACGTTGATCTCTACGAGAGCAAAAGCGCCCTCTTCTTTCCAAAGGCATCTGTGTAACTCACCAGTTGATAGTCCATGAATACAGATGTCTGGGTTTTAATATGAATGCTAGTTCAAGGTATCTTTCCAATGTTCGTATTCCAAGGATGAAAATAGAAGCGTTGGCTGCGCAAGGTTTGGCCCTGCCTCTTAGTTTATGCCCTGTGTTAACTTTTTATAAACAAAAAAGTGGTTTCCACATTAGTTTATGGGGCATATTTTAAGTTAGATACATCTGATGTTATGATGGAAAGGGCTGACATTGACTTGGACCTGCATTTAAGTGACCCCTGCAAAGCAAAAGAGACAATCTGGATAAATGACTGGAACCTTATGCAGCTGCAAATCGGGGGCTACAAAGCATTTTCAAATGTTGTTCAAGACTCTAAGCCTTTTAATCAGTTACCTAACTACTTAGGGAAATTCCCCAATGCGTTTTACAGAAATGTATTTTTAAGATTTCCTTTCAATCTGCTTCCCACTCAGGAGGTTCTTGGGATTCAAGCTAAATTGCCAAAAAGTGCCAGTGGTTGTAGATTCAGTAAATCTCCTGTAGCTCCGGAGAGTCTAAATCATTTGCTTCTGGATTGTCCGGAGTTGTCAGAGCTGAGAGGGCTAGTCTTCGATAATTGTATTGGTAAATACAGAGCCCATCACTGGAGAATCGGTGCTCTATTATGTTCAGTGGAAGACACGTTAATATTACCCCCTAATGTCGATAAGTTTCTCAAAGCGGTTAATATTGTAAGTAGTTGGGTTACATTTTAGTGATTATACGGACTGACTGTGATTTCCATTGTATAAATATTAACTGGCTAGTATTTGTTTGAGTGAGGATTACTTTATATACAGATATGTATTGAATTTTACACTTCGATATGTATCGATTGTGATATTGTTTAATAAATATTTGTTTGTCTTTTTACTTGTCGCGAAAGGTTTGATAACTCAAGCCAACTGCATAATAAAAACAAAATAAAAAGAATTGCTTTTGGCTCAGACCAAAGATTTAGCTGAAATTTTACAAACAATTCTGTACGCACTGGCCACCGCAGACTGGCAATTCTGGGAAACATCCATTACAAAATAAATAAGTTATTAAGAAAGCATTAGCAGCACTTTCAGTCTATTGCCAATACATTTTTGCATGGACTAAAAAGGTCAGTTTTTGGTCGCCCACACAGTGAAACCCGCTGGACACATTTGGACCACTTATGAAACTATTTTTTTCTGTCCAGTAGTTTTTTTAAATGTTTGACGGGGAAAGGGGAAATAGAGATATCTCCCATGGTGCATTGCATCAAATAGTCTTTTCAGAAATGAAAACGGTCCCTCTTTTCCTTTTCAACGTGAGAGATAGCCACAGCTATACCTGTGAATACAGGAAAATGTCATTTTGAGGAAGAGTAACAGTGAAATGGTAATAGGCTAGAGGTGGAAGGTGGGGGAAGAGGTCACCATATGAAATTTGGGAGTTGTAGGTGGGCTAGGGATCAAGTTAAGAGCATAAATGATTTCCCGTAGTCACAATTATACAGCAGGATAACCACAAGTACATGAAAAAACTCAGGTGGGAATGAAAGTGCGTCACACAGAAATTATTGTTGGGGGGGATGGGAGATGGCTGGGGAGGGGAGGATGGGTTGAGGAGAGTGTCAGGGGAGCAGGCACAGATGGGTGGGGGGAGCTCACTTGATCAGTGCCTCGGAGGGCAGGGAAGCATATTTCCCCATTTGTTTTTCCTGATAACCGTGGGTATCAAACAACTACAAATAACTGCAGCTATCTGTAGTACATTGTGATTGTACCTGCGGTTATGTGGAAAAAGATTTTTTTTAAAGAAAATATTTTGACAGCTACAGTGAGGTAGGGGGTGAAAAATCACTACCCGTAGCCAAAGAGTGGGGATTCCTACCCCTGAGATCCACCTGCTGAGTACAACCCCCAGAGGGACTATCGGGTAGCATCCTCACCTCCCTGGCCTCATAGAAAAGGGTCTCGTCCTCGGGGAGCAGAGACGACATCATGAGATTTGGCGCACTTAGTAATGTTGTAAAATGTACAGTGGGCATGACAGAAGGCTGTGACCACTGGCCATGGCCAGTAGCACCGAAAAAACTATGGTATAAAAAACCCTTGCAATGCACTGAAAAAACTTTAAAGTTTAATGAAAGTGCACATTTATCGCAAGAAAACCACTGAAGTTTGGAAAGTCATGACAGGCTTAACTCGGCGGACACCTGTTGCAAAGCCCATGAACATTTATATATACATTTTCAAAAAATTAAAAGCCTTCTGAGAAGGCAGATCGAGCGAATGCACTCCTGAGAGCAGCAATAAGGGAGCATGACAGCAATTCCAGGCAGCACAAAAGTTCCTTTATTATTGAATGTGCATCAGAGAAAGAGAAACCTGGATTACAAACAACGCGTTTTGCTGTATTCATACCGCTTGATCACGTAGGTAGGGTAAACATAGATAATGGACTACGTTTTAAAACGTATCTACTCTATGGTAATACATAGAGGGGCCACTTCCCCATGGCAACACGTTTATAGTATTAGAAGGCGGCCATTTTTGAGCATCGTGCAGTAGTATAAAACAAGTGCATATAGTGCACTCGGTTACTTGAATAACCAATATATATATATATATATATATATATATATATATATATATATATATATATATATATATATATATATATATATATATGGTTATTCAAGTAACCGTGCAGTAGTATAAAACAAGTGCATATAGTGCACTCGGTTACTTGAATAACCAAATATATATATATATATATATATATATATATATATATATATATATTATATATATATATATATATATAAAAGCAAAACTGCAAAGCAGTCAAAAAGCAGCAGTACTTTTGCAGTGCGTTCCCAAAATTGAAAACCCACTCCTTAGAAGCTGTGAATAATGTCCTTTATTAAAGTCATGGTGGACAGTCCTGTATATATTCACTGAAAAAAATGTTGTTAAAGGGACGTTATGGTTACAACTAAAACCAAAAAATCTCCAGTTATGGTAAGTTTAAGCAACCATAACTGGCGGCACCGCCATGCACTGCTAAGACTAACACCCAGGACATCAAAGATGACATCATGTGATAAAGTTACCCGCGACATACAGGTCCCCCAACACCACTATGCCAGCAGCGTTGCAGTGGGCTGCTATTAGTTTGTTCACCTATCACAATTAGAGTAGCTCACTATCAATCTTGATCATCATGGAAACAGGATGTTATTGAAGCTCCTACACCTACAAATTAGCATTGGCCCCCCATGGCCCTACAACCTTTGTTAATTAAGCAACCCTAGCATACCCTTTTCCATCCTTCTTGAGAGTTACAAGTGTCATGTGGTTCCATTCTCTACTTCTTTGACTATTCATAATCATCACATGCCTATGGAGAGACCCCTTCTTAAACTCCCTGACTCTCCTCTCTCCACCATATTGAATCTCCACCATTAGCAACTACCTCCACCCAACCGCCTGTCAGAACTCGTTGGCTTAAGGTGTGATTCCCTCTTTGTGCTCTTCTTCTGATCTTCATGTCCAATCTTCTCCCTTTTCACCTCCTCCTCCTTAAGTCTTGTTTCAACCTCCCCGACACACCCTTCTGTTTGTCCTCTGCTGTCTCCTTCAACCACCTCCTTAATACACTCCTCCTTAACTCCTCTCCTTCCAACCTTTGCTGTAATACACTTCTTAAAAACCTAATTATTTTCTCCTGTGTTGCTGCTTCCAAGCTTCTCCTGACTCCATTCCTCCCCTTTTCCTTGATCTCCCCTCCGACCCCCTCTTTTTCCTTGCTCATACCTCTTGTCTCGCTCATAATATAATTTCTTTTTGCTTATTGAAATCCCCCCCTTCCTTCTTATTACCATTCTCTGTCTTTCCCTTGATTTCATTTACATCCCTCCATTGTTCCTCTAAACACTGTATTTACTCTCCACCTCCTTGCGCTCTATCACCCCAAACCTCATATTCTGCTCTCTAGCAACCTTACTCCAGCCTCCTTCCCCTTACTCCAACTTTTTTTGCTATTGTCTCGACCCTCCTCCAATGATCCTTCTCTGTTTCCAAAGTCTCACTCTGCATTTCCAAAACTCCCTTCCACTGCTCTGCTGGGAGGTGGCCTTTCTATAGGTCTGAGACTGAATATCCGTAGTCTGATTGGCAGGAATGGTCAAAAGACAGATCTGAGCATGCTCCGTGGAAGCGGGTGCGTGTAGGCCTGTCTTTCTGGAGGAAGGACGTGTAGATGCCAGCCACCATCTTCCGTCCCAGTCCAGAATCCTCACTCTTCTCTTTAGGTCTGCTTCTCATGGCTTCTTCCTCTAAGGAGTCTGATGTGGCAGACCCGGGTAGATGCCAGGTGTGATGCCATGTGTGTGTGCATGCTGATATTTTCTCTTGATGGGTGGCAAGTTTTGAGAGCCTGTCACCTCCCTGTGGTTTGGTGTGATGTTTCGCCCATGGGTTTCACTGTGGGGGGGGGTCGGGGGGGGGGGGTAGGGGGAGGGTTGCATTTTGTGGTACGCCTCTAAGCATTAACTTGGGAACGAATGCAGGTCTTCTGTGTGGCTTGGAAGGAACTCGTATGCTGTGGTCTTCCAGGGCCCAAACCAGTTACTGGGCCTCATTACAACCCGCAAGGGAAGGGAACAACGATGCCGGTAATGGATTACCGGCATCACTTACCACTCCGGATGATCATGACCTGCCAATCCGCTATTAGCGGCACCATAATTAACGGTGCCTCTAATAGTGGCATGGGCGCGGGCACGCGACCCTCCATGTCGGCAATACCGGCATGGCGTAAACAGGAGGACATCACACCACAGGTGCACACAATCAGCACAGGTGGAGGAAATATAGACTGGGCCATTGCAAAAGGAGCACACCCCACTGCTTCCCACACCCAGTCACACACCAAAATGTTTCCCATACTACTAGCAATGCTGGGGCTGGAGGAACAACAACAACAACCCTGGACCGTCTGGACTGGGACACCATCACCACCATTGTGGACATGTCAGCCTGATTGAAACACGCACTGCCATCACACCCCTACTGAAGGTAGTGTCTGTGCTCCACTTCCCGGCCACAGGCAACTACCAGCACACAGTGGGGCACATGCATGGCATATCACAACCATTATTCACACGTACGCTGAACCAAGTGCTTGATGCCCTCCTGAAGCACACAGGCGACCACATTTACTTACCATGAACTGCCCAGGAGATCTCAAACACCAAAGTTGGTTTCCATTCACTGGCCAGCATCCCTGGTTGCATTGGCGCCATCGACTGCACCCAAGTGGAATTGGTGGTCCCACATGCCATGGAGGTAGCGTACCGCAACTGTAAGTTATACCACTCCATCAACGTGCAAATGGTATGTGACTCAAACAAGATCATCGCACATTGTTGTGCCCGATTCCCCGGATCAACCCATGATTCAATGGTCATGCGGAACTCCACGATACCACGCTACAGGAAGCGACATCCAGGGCAGAGATCCTGGCTTCTCGGTGAGTTGCATTTTAGGCTCATGGAAATGCGATGTGGGTAGGTGATTGGGGGGGGAGATGCATACTTCACCTGGCTGAGATGGGGGGGAGAGATGCATACTTCACCTGGCTGAGATGGGGGGAGAGATGCATACTTCACCTGGCTGAGATGGGGGGGAGAGATGCATACTTCACCTGGCTGAGATGGGGCGGTGGGAAAAGATGCATACTTCACCTGGCTGAGATGGGGGAGGGGGGGAGATGCATACTTCACCTGGCTGAGATGGGGGGGGTGAGATGCATACTTAACCTGGCTGAGATGGGGCGGGGGGAAGAGATGCAAACTTCACCTGGCTGAGATGGGGGGGAGAGATGCATACTTCACCTGGCTGAGATGGGGGGGAGAGATGCATACTTCACCTGGCTGAGATGGGGGGAGAGATGCATACTTCACCTGGCTGAGATGGGGGGGAGAGATGCATACTTCACCTGGCTGAGATGGGGGGGGGGGGAGATGCATACTTCACCTGGCTGAGATGGGGGGGGGGAGATGCATTCTTCACCTGGCTGAGATGGGGGGGAAAGATGCATACTTCACCTGGCTGAGATGGGGGAGAGATGCATACTTCACCTGGCTGAGATGGGGGGGGAGAGATGCATACTTAACCTGGCTGAGATGGGGTGGAGGGAAGAGATGCATACTTCACCTGGCTGAGATGTGGGGGAGAGATGCATACTTCACCTGGCTGAGATGGGGGGGAGAGATGCATACTTCACCTGGCTGAGATGGGGGGGATGCATACTTCACCTGGCTGAGATGTGGGGGAGAGATGCATACTTCACCTGGCTGAGATGGGGGGGGGGGATGCATTCTTCACCTGGCTGAGATACTTCACCTGGCTGAGATGGGGGGGGGAGAGATGCATACTTCACCTGGCTGAGATGGAGGGGGGGATGCATACTTCACCTGGCTGAGATGGGGGAGGGGGAGAGATGCTGAGATGGGGGGGATGCATACTTCTTGCAAGAAAAAGTAAGGTAAAAATACCGTACTTAAGACTGGTGCTTCTCAGTTGACCTTAAATAAGGTTGCTCAATCATATAAAGTTCTTGCGTGAAATAATTAAATGTCAAACAAAATATACTTCCAAATGATACAACGTTTTCCAAGAAAAATGTTTAATTCACATTCCTTGGTTTTATATTTCTGATATTACGAGGCAACTCAAAATCCATAGGTCAATTATTCACAATAGTACATATGCCAATGCATTTCGGTCTGAGACCATCTTCAGGGCTGTACTGAAGTGAGTGCAGAATCTGCATAATGTAAACATTAAACATTCATCGCAATACACATAGATATAGATACAATCGAAAATTCAAAATAAAGCAAAACACATACCCCAAATAGATCCAAAAAGATGTTGAACATGTAGGGAAAAAATATAATGATAATAAATTTAGAAATATGTCAACACACGTCATATCTCTAATCAATCATAGTGTTTTAACATCTTTGTATCCCGTGCACTGTACCTGCTAATTGTGAGTTGTCCTCCCCTGTGAAATGCGTTCGTAGAACGTCTCCAATATTCCTGTTAATTATCAGAGGGGTAATAAGTATTACTATTACTATCGCTATATCCAAGAATATGACTATTTGAGCCAGAGAGGTTCTTACCTGCTCACGTATGTTTCGCGCGCAGGACCGATCGCGCTCGCTGTGAAGGCGAAAGTGAACTACGCGCGGCCAATAATGCTTTTAAGGGTAGTCATGGGAACCTAGGCGGGGCGTCGGGCAGCAGCACGTACGCCCGTACGCCTCGGGACCCACCGCCCTACGTAGGCGCAGGGGGGCGGGACTGTTCCCATGGCTACAAGGTGTGTGTATGTGGTGTGTTACTAATGATGAAATTAACTTGTGTGGAATGGGGAGGAGAAAGTCTAAGCAATTAGTGAAACAATACACGTGACTTCATTCTATAACCATGCACCTGTTCTGTAAATGTCAACACATATAAGTATTCAATTAGGTTAGAACCTGGTTATATGGAGTGGATCATGTGACCCATACACGTATTTTTATATATTCATTTGATAATGTGCAATTAGTGCATGTTTATGTAAAATACAGAAAACAAAACAAAAATCCGTCATCAAGCTCAATCACATATTTGCCATGTGTCCTCAGTTGTGTCTAAATATCAGTTCATAACGCTTCTCCATCCGAAGAAACCATGAATCTAACTTTTTTAGAGAAAACACATATAATTAATCTCTTCGTTGATTCCCTTTGGTGTGAGGGAACTTAGTCTGTCTATCCAGAACGTTTCTCGTTGATCAATTCTTTTCTGTAGATCCTCATGTCTTTCTCTTCTTTGGACTCTTTCCAGGACTACAAATTTGATCTGTGCCAGATTGTGTTGTTTACTCTGCCAGTGTCTTGCTACTGCAGAGCTTGCAGTCTTGTTCCTGATGCAAGATCTGTGTTCGTTCCACCTGATCTTTGCTGTACGTTGTGTTTGTCCGACGTAGTATAAACCACAGGGACATTTAATTCCATATATAATTCCTGCCGTGTCACATGTGGCATAGCATTTCAGTTTAATTTTTTCTCCAGTATATGGGTGATTTATGGTTTGTCCTTTCATGATATATCCACAGTTGCTGCAGTTGAGGCATGGAAATGTACCTATGCGGTCTGTGCTTCTCTTCTTTTGTGGGGGTCTAGTATGGACTAATCTATCTTTCAAATTGGAACTTCTCTGGTAAGCAAATGTAGGGGGTTCTTTAAACAGGTGTTCTACCCTCTTGTCGCATGTTACAGTGTTCCAATTCTTCTTTATGATTGACTTAATCCGATTACTTTGGCGTGAATATTTCGATACAAACACCAGTGGAGGACAAATATCTTGTTTGTGTATTTTGGGTTTGAGTAGCTCTTCTCTATCCTGTGAAACCGTGCGTATTTCTGCTGATGTAACTTCCTCTGTTGAATAACCGCGGGCCAGAAATTTCTTACCCATCTCTTTTACAGCTCTTTCGTATTCACTCTGGTTACTCACAATCCTTTTCACTCGAAGCAATTGACTGTAAGGTAAGTTCTTGATCAGACTCGGTTGATGAAAACTTAGTCTGTGTAGCAGACTGTTCCTATCTGTGCTTTTCCGATAGATAGTAGTTTGATATTCTGTTTCTGTGACAGTGATCTCAACGTCTAGAAAGTGAATGGATTCACGTGAATATTCGTATGTGAACTGTATCCGCGGGTCTATGTTATTGATATATCCAAAAAATTCTAATAGTTGTGATTCTGTGCTCTTCCAGATGCCAAAAATATCATCTATGTACCGGATCCAAATGATGAGATCTTGATTCCATAAGTTGTTTGTCAGGACATGATCTGTTTCGAACTTGTGCATGAAGGAATTTGCATATGAAGGGGCCATGGTTGCTCCCATGGCAGTGCCTGCAACCTGTAGGTAAAATTCGTCTTTGAATTGGAAGTATGAATTGTTACTAATGAATTCCAACAGTCCCATGATGAACTCTTTTTGTGCAGCTATTTCTCCTTCCCTCAGGAGCATCCACTCCACCGCTTCTCTGCCCAAGTCATGGGGAATCGATGTATATAAGCTTTTGACGTCTATTGTGAAGCAGATATTGTTGTTGTTGAATGGAACAGTTCTTAGGTATTGTAGGAAATGAGTAGAATCTTTAATATAGGAACTTGTTTTTTGAATCAAAGGTTGTAAAAAATAATCGATGTATTTACCGAGTGGTTCGAGGATGCTGTTAATTCCGGCTACTATAGGTCTTCCCGGAGGTTTCTGTGTATCCTTATGTATCTTCGGAAGAGTATAAAAATGTGGTATTTTTGGATGAGTATTTGTCAGAAATTTCTTTGTATTATGATTTATCCATTCCAATTCTTCTGCTCTTTCCAAAAGTTTGTCCAAATTGCCCCGAATCTCCTCTGTAGGATCTGTGTCTAATAACGCATAGGTGTTGATGTCCCCAAGCTGTCTATAACATTCTTCTTCATAATCGCTGGTATTGAGTAGAACTAAGCCTCCTCCTTTATCAGCAGACCGTATTGTTATCTTGTCGTCTCCATATAAGTTTTTAATGAGTTCTAACTCATGAGGTTTCATGTTCTGATTTCTCGAGTGTCTGAATTTGATTTTCTCAAGGTCTCTTGTGACCTGTTTCTGGAAGATGTCCACCGAGGGGACTGTTATTGGAGGGATAAAGATGCTCTTTCCTCGGAATTCTTTGAAATCTGAATCTTCTATGTCTCTAGGATTCTCTTCTTCTAATTCACTAAAGAAGACTTTCAGTTTCATTTTTCGCACCAATTTATATAGTTCAATCTTAGAATCAAATAGGGTGCTGTCGTATGTAGGCACAAAACTGAGTCCCTTTTGTAATGTTTTGATTTCAGACAGGGTTAGATTTCTGGAGGACAAATTAATCACTATGTTCTCCTCTGTTGTTGTCTCGTATTCGGCTTTTGCCTTCCTTTTCCCCCTTCTTGTTCTCTTCTTCCTGATCCTAAAAAAGGCTCCCTTTCTCTATTTAATGTTTCCGTTGTGCCTGCTGTACTTGATGTTCCTGGTGTAGCTTCTTCTTCTTGATTCTGTGTTTCTCTCTCAGTATCAGTTCCAGAACTAGATGTCTCACTTGTGAAGTTTTGTTTTGGTTGCCTTAGTGGAGGACCATATTTATCCATCCATGTATAAACTTCATCTTTTAGATAATCGTAAGTATCCCGTTTGAATTTTCGGATTTTTTTGGCTTCTAAATCCGTCTTGTACCCAGATAATTTTTTGTTGATATCCTCCAAGATGGAATCTACTTCTTCTCTATTTAGTGTAGCTACTAAAGACTTCTCAAGTTCTAAGATCTCCTCTCCCAGATCTTTCAGGTCTTTGACCAGTTCTTGTATGGTTAATAAAATCAGATCCAAAGAGCATTTATTTAGTATAGCCTCCCATTTCTTTACGAAAGCTTTACTCTCTCTGCATAAGGTGGGCCTTAATTGTAGACGCAGGCCTCTCGGTATTCTTTGACTTTTATGATATCTCCCCAGTGTTATCGCATGTAGTTTACGATTGATCTCCTTTCTTATCAGATATTCTAGTTGTTTTATTTGGCTAGTTGGATCCTGTTTCTTGTTACTTGTTGCACTGAATCCACTGTCGGTAATGAGACCTAGGATTTCGTTCGCCTCTTCGGCTGTGAAGCCTAGCGTATCCGCCCTATTTGTCGTTAAGCCTTCAATGTCCGCAAATGACATTATTTCTTGATGATTATGGTACTGTAGAGAAAGTCCAAAGAAGTTCTTAAAAAGTTGTGTGCCTCCACCTTGGATATGCCTAGACCAAGTTACAGAAATACAATGTGAAGGTGGGCACCACAATGGTTGGGACTTTTTATATAAATAAAGTTCACCCAGAGAAAATGTGTGATGTTTTAACCTGGAGCTACCAGTCTATAAGTGATCCTGTGGCATCCGGATCGCTCTAAATACAATTGCAAGAAAAAGTAAGGTAAAAATACCGTACTTAAGACTGGTGCTTCTCAGTTGACCTTAAATAAGGTTGCTCAATCATATAAAGTTCTTGCGTGAAATAATTAAATGTCAAACAAAATATACTTCCAAATGATACAACGTTTTCCAAGAAAAATGTTTAATTCACATTCCTTGGTTTTATATTTCTGATATTACGAGGCAACTCAAAATCCATAGGTCAATTATTCACAATAGTACATATGCCAATGCATTTCGGTCTGAGACCATCTTCAGGGCTGTACTGAAGTGAGTGCAGAATCTGCATAATGTAAACATTAAACATTCATCGCAATACACATAGATATAGATACAATCGAAAATTCAAAATAAAGCAAAACACATACCCCAAATAGATCCAAAAAGATGTTGAACATGTAGGGAAAAAATATAATGATAATAAATTTAGAAATATGTCAACACACGTCATATCTCTAATCAATCATAGTGTTTTAACATCTTTGTATCCCGTGCACTGTACCTGCTAATTGTGAGTTGTCCTCCCCTGTGAAATGCGTTCGTAGAACGTCTCCAATATTCCTGTTAATTATCAGAGGGGTAATAAGTATTACTATTACTATCGCTATATCCAAGAATATGACTATTTGAGCCAGAGAGGTTCTTACCTGCTCACGTATGTTTCGCGCGCAGGACCGATCGCGCTCGCTGTGAAGGCGAAAGTGAACTACGCGCGGCCAATAATGCTTTTAAGGGTAGTCATGGGAACCTAGGCGGGGCGTCGGGCAGCAGCACGTACGCCCGTACGCCTCGGGACCCACCGCCCTACGTAGGTTTGACATTTAATTATTTCACGCAAGAACTTTATATGATTGAGCAACCTTATTTAAGGTCAACTGAGAAGCACCAGTCTTAAGTACGGTATTTTTACCTTACTTTTTCTTGCAATTGTATTTAGAGCGATCCGGATGCCACAGGATCACTTATAGACTGGTAGCTCCAGGTTAAAACATCACACATTTTCTCTGGGTGAACTTTATTTATATAAAAAGTCCCAACCATTGTGGTGCCCACCTTCACATTGTATTTCGGGGATGCATACTTCACCTGGCTGAGATGGGGGGAGAGATGCATACTTCACCTGGCTGAGATGGGGGGGAGAGATGCATACTTCACCTGGCTGAGATGGGGGAGGGGGAGAGATGCTGAGATGGGGGGATGCATACTTCACCTGGCTGAGATGGGGGGAGAGATGCATACTTCACCTGGCTGAGATGGGGGGGGGGGTGCATACTTCACCTGGCTGAGATACTTCACCTGGCTGAGATGGGGGGGGGGAGACACATACTTCACCTGGCTGAGATGGGGGGGAGAGATGCATACTTCGCCTGGCTGAGATGGGGGAGGGGGAGAGATAGATGCTGAGATGGGGGGATGCATACTTCACCTGGCTGAGATGGGGGGGAGAGATGCATACTTCACCTGGCTGAGATACTTCACCTGGCTGAGATGGGGGGGAGAGATGCATACTTCACCTGGCTGAGATGGGGGAGGGAGAGATGCATACTTCACCTGGCTGAGATGAGGGAGGGGGAGAGATGCTGAGATGGGGGGGATGCATACTTCACCTGGCTGAGATGGGGGGGAGAGATGCATACTTCACATGGCTGAGATGGGGGAGAGATGCATACTTCACCTGGCTGAGATGGGGGTGGAGAGATGCATACTTCACCTGGCTGCGAGCGCCTGAGAGAATGGACCATGCTCATACCCCAAAGCAGGCCAGGCCAGGCCGGACCTGACACCTGACCACATAATGCATGATGTATGCAGCCCTACCATGTGAATGATGCAGTGTCACAACCATTCCATAGCCATCTACATGCGCACTGTAGTCAATCAGACCGTATCCCCCGCAACACAATGCTGCTACAAGCAATTAGTATGGCTAATACTCAGCACCAAATACCATCAACAGAAAGGACCGTCCTCCATTACTGCGTACAAAGGAGTTACATGAGGGTCAAATACATTAACACACCACTACACTGACACAGAGGAGCAACAAAACTCCATGTCACCATTTGTTGTGCATAGTGAGATCATCATGAGGCTGCCATCAACGGTGACGGGATGAAAGCATACAAATGACTGCACATCAGCCAGATCCTGGTAACAACCGGACGAACACAGTGCATGAGCACTCACAAGGAACAGGACCCCCCTGCGCCCACTAGACGATTGCACGCTCACCTGTCCATAAGTGGAATAAACACATAGCAGTCACATCGTGTGTATCTATTCATGCATGGAAATCTGGTTGCAATCAGGAAATAAATGCATGCTATAGTGTCATTGATACAGGTCCCATATGATGTGATGACTTACACATATACATTGTTGCCCACATGCAGGTGATGCAGGCTATCCCCTGAAGAGGTGGCTCCTTACCCAAGTCCGGAACCCACAGAACAGGCACGAGGATGACCATAATCGTGCGCATACACGTACCCGTGTGGTAATTGAGCAGACATTTGGCCTCTTGAATGCACGGTTTCACTGGTTCAGCAGGTCAGGTGGTGCACTCCTGTACCGCCATGAGAAGGTGGCCAAGATCGTCATGGCATGTGTCATGCTACACAATATGTGCATCAGACGAAATGTGCCTATGCCCCCTGACACTGAACTGCAACCACCTGACGATGAGGAGGAGGAGGGTGGAGATGGGGCTGCACTTCAGGGAGGCAGCGGTGCACAGGAGGGACGTGCCATGCGTCAGACTCTGATCAACCAATGTTTCTAGCACACATGGACGGGGAGTGTGACATGGAGGTGGCACTCAGGGCACTCGGTTTGTCAGGAACATGGACACTGTAGACTGTTCACCAATAAATCACACGTACACAATAAGCAATGTCCGCACATGTGAATTATGATTTCCCAACAGGTGTATTAAAGAAATATAATAAAGTGCACAAGCCCTCCACCCCACACACCCTCTTCCCCTGTCCCCCCTCAACTCCCCCACACACCCTCTCCCCCTCAACTCCCCCACACACCCGCTCCCCTCTCCTCCCTCAACTCCCCCACACACCCTCTCCCCCTTCCCCCTCCCCCCTTGACTTCCCCACACATGGTGTGCAGTAGCGTGAAACATTAGTCCACATGGCACCAGTATGCCTGGCTGTACCTACAGCCCTCCCCTCCTCCAGCACCAGGTGGTTGAAATTGCATTCGAAGATGTCCCAGGTTGTTCTGGCAACTGTGGTGGACGCATGGCCTACATTGCTGCAACCATTTCGGAGAGGATGTGCCGCACTGCTGCCAATTCGGCGCAAATGTCCTTCGAGGTGGTCTCGATTGCTGTTTTCAGGGATATAGCACATTCCCTAATGTCATCCCTTGGCCAGCCACATTCCGTTATATGCTGCGTCAACAGCCCTGTGAGCACCTTCTGGCTCCTCTGGATATCCCTGATCCCCTCTTGGCTGGCTGGAACTGGGGTGGATGTGTGAGGGGTTTCCACCATGCTTTGTTCATCATGCACAGTTGGTGTGGGGCTGGCACTTGCAGGCCATGAATCACCAGGTGACAGCCCGTGCATGCTGCTGTTCTGCAAGCTGCATGGGGATAGTTGTGGTGAGTGCAGGGGGCCTGTGGCGGGTGTTGCGCCATGCAGCTGAACATCTGCCTCATTGTCCGATACGGCTGCTGTGGCAGCTGTCTCACCCACTGTGCTGCTGGCAGCCGATGCTGTGCCTTCTGGCACTGCCTCCTGGGTGATGGTGGCTGGTGTGGGTGCTGTTGTGGGGGCCGTAGTGCACATTAGTGCTGTGGCCTCTGGGGTTTTCTTGGGCTTCCGCAGTGGTGCAGGTTGGCCTCTGCCCCTTGAAGTCCAGGGGCAGTGTTCTCCCTCCTCGCCCCTGGCCGCCTTTTGTGGTGTGGCATCTTCCTCCCTGGTGTCCTCGTCACCGCTGTCTGAATGCGTGCCTGTGGGGGACCAATAGAGGGAGAGGGTTAGTGATGGGTCTACAGGCATCGGGCATGCATTGGGGTGGCTGCATTCATATGGAATGGCAGATAATTGACATTGGGGGAGTGACATATGGGTTGCTTGGCTTTTGGGTGGGTGATGCATGGAGGCGTCTGGGTTGAAACACATATGGGGTGCATTATGCATGTGGACAAGATGATGCTGTGCACTGCCTGTAGGCAGTCTTGTACATATGTGTCTGGTGGACCCTGCTCTACATCATTGCACTGTCAGTTCAGGTGGACATCATCGTGGCGGTATTAGCATGGTTTCATTTGGGACACCTACCTGCATCGGCTGATGACGGGTCTCCTCGCTCCATGCCCCCCACTCCCTCAATTGCCTCCGTCCCTATGGTGCTGGCGCATATCTCCTCCCATGGTTGTAACTTGATGGGGGACTCTGCACCTCCGCCTGTCGCCATCCCCAGGTTGCGGTTGGCGGAGAGGATGCTCCGCACGCGTAAACGAAGATCGTCCCAGCGCTTACAGCAATCTTTGGGAGTGCAGGGTGTGGTGCCAACGGCACTTACTTTCAGGGCGACCTCCGCCCATATCTGTTTCTTGCACTGCACTGCAGGGCAGAACATGTCGGAGGAAAACACAACATCGGCATGTTCCTGCAGCGTCTCCGCCGGCATGGTCAACTCCTCTCGGGAGAAGCGCTCCTTGCGCAGGCGATCTGTGTTTTTTTTAACAGCTTTCGGCATGGTGTGATGCAGCAGGTAGTGTTGGAGGTGTGGCAGAGTTCTGGGGGTCAGATGGCTCCTGGTTGTGGTGGACGGCAATGGATTGTGTTTTTAAAGATGGCCGCCGTGCTCTTTCCCGTTCCTGTGCGATGACGCTACTTCCGGTTCCGCTTATTAGCGGTGACCGCTAATAGCGGGTACCGTCACTGCTAATGCCGATGGCTTGGATGCCGGAGGAGCTATTTGACAGAAAGGTGGATTCTGGGAGTCATAGTTTTCAGATTTTGGCCTTTCTGAACCGCTCTGGGTGACTTGGCCTGGGTATACCACTTGTTTCAAAGACCTCAGTTTGACATTTCTAGGTCCACGTGGCTTAACGACGAGGTCATCTTGTCACACATGCAATGCCAGTAAGTTTACAGGAATTTTAGTTTCTCTGATCCTTGTGGCCGTTCTGTCTAGGTCAGAGTTCATTACACTATTGAAGCTTCTCCCCATTTTCATGAAGATTTTGGCTACGTCTGAAAATGGAAATATGTTTTGGATAGCCACGGTAAGATCTTTTATAAAGGGAGATTCAAATATGCATTAAGAATCGTTTCCTTCCAATCCGATATCATTTTGAAGGCTATAAATGGAATTGTAGCCGCAAAAGCACAGCAATGTACCTGACACAAGGTACTCCTGATTCATGGCCTTTTGAACCCTGAGATTTAGAATGAGTGTGCTGCCAATGGATGAAATTGATCGTATTAGACGTAGGGGGGCTATTGCCACGAATTTTCGTAAACATTGTAAAGAAACAAACGTCTTGGAAAGTATTGGAAAATCTGATACATTTAGTAATCAACTGCCCTAGATTACAACCCCTAAAATGTCAGTTGGTTGAAAAATGTTTTGATGACATTGGGTTACCATGCAGGTCTTTTGGCAACGCATTGTATCTGGAAATGAACTACTTTTTTTCACTCCCGTTATGTAGGTTTTTACATGCAAGACATGTAGTTATAAAGTAAGTTGAAGACGATTTAATAATGAGGTTAGGACAGGACCACACACGTTTAATGTGCTTGCCTTAACCCATCGCGTATTTATTGTGTACGTTTATGTATGTTTGTATTTTGTAATCAATTTTTCCTTTTTAACATGTGTAGAAAGTTTAATTGTAAACAAAATCACAATAACATTTTTTAAAAAACTGCAAAATTGGGACACAGTGGGTGTGCCTCCAGACAAACAGCCCTTTGCATAAGTATTGGGACAAGGCCTACATACAGGCCTTGTCAGGGGAGGTAGGGAGCCCACCTCGAACAACCCACTGGAGTGTACAGGCCCCCTCCCCAACTTACCTGTGTTGATGGTAGAATCCCCGCCACAGGAGGACACTGACAGTGAGAAGCCGCAATGGACCGCAGCGTAAACTCTACGGGTCTACGCCCTGTTCAAAAATAGAAGCCTTTTTGAAGCCTACCTAAGCACTCTGCTTAGGCCTCTTCAGCCCGGTAAGCAATTGGACTGGGCAATGAAAAGCAATGTTTTAGTCCATTGGGTGATGTTAATTCGCCATCACTGAGCTAAAACTGAAATAAAAGGGTTGCACATTCCTGTAGAGAGAGTTTCTTTGCTGTAGATGTGTATAAAGCCGACAAAGCAGTTGTTCACTCAATTACATGGTCCACTTTCACTAGACATATTGGTGCTGCTAGCCTAAAAAAACGAAAATGGACAATTCTTGCTCATCCAATTTAAAATGGCCGAAGTCCTTCTGTGATCATATAATATACATTAGTCTTCATGCCACTACTTGCACACTAGCTTATTTTTGAAACATAAGTTATGAAAGCACATACAAAATGTAGCAGATACTCCATTCTAAGTTTTGACCCTTCCCATTAATGAGGCATTCTATAGTTTCCCTCATCGTGCAGAGTGATTTGGCTACAGTTAACTAGATATGATCCTTTCAGTTAACAGTGACCTTGCAATCACCCAGTGGCTCTCATCTTTCACAAACAATGTCAATTGCAGTCTATTGTACCTTCGGTAGCAGCTAATTGATGTCCATTGTTCCTGGTGCCGATTGAAAGATATCAGGTCATTGTCAGTGTATGAGTGATGTGTGCTCCGCTATCTCACATTTTCTAAAATGCCTTCACCACAACAGAATTCTAAAGAAAATACTATTCATTTACGCATTGGGGTGGAAGCCATAAGCAAATGAATGCCTCTGTAAAAGGCAAGAAAAGCAGGAAAACTATTCACAGCCCACAATGGCGGTAGAACAGTACGATTCGAGTAGCCATATGACTCTGTGTCCGATAACCATAGGAACAAATGCAGGAGTACTGTAATGAGTAGTGGCATGACTGCCTACTCAATCCCCACAATACTACAAACCAACAGTGGTCTCAATCATTAAGGTGAAACGGGCACGATCAAGGGATATACCTCCTTTGCCTTTTCTGTTAACTTGGGCCGAGGATTGGCTGCACTCTTAAGAGGAGTGTGAATGTGATAACAGTAGCAACCCAAACGTGCCCAGAAAGACACGTGTACAGGGACGTTATAAATGACTCGCATCATAAACAGCAATAGTACAAGAGTCCAAAATATATAGTTCAATGAAACAAACCAAATTTGCAATTAACTATCTAGAAACACACTAACAAAAACCAGCCCCTGTGGAGAGAAAACAGAAAACACAGAACATATATTAGGTAGCTTTCTGGTTGCTGCAGCAGCTCAGTATAGGCAAGACATTGCAACAATGACACTTCAAAAAGGATATGTCTTTGAAAAAGGTGCAAAGGTGTGGCGTATTAGTCGCAAATGGTCCCACAAGTGTGCCAGGTGGTATAGGCATGCCAAAAGTATCTTAATCTGTTCTTGGGTGGCTCAACCACATCCAACCAGGCTTCTAAGTGCATTTATTTGTGGACCGAACCAGGTTCGAGAGTTGGAAGTCACGTTGATCGAGACGGCATGTTCGCCACTAGTCTGGTTCGAATTGAAGCTAGATGAGGTTAAATGTGGCACCTGAACGGTTCAGTTCGAAGAGTTCACCAGTGCTGGATCAAAGGTCGTGCCAGTTCGATTTGATGGGTACCGCTTGGTTGAGTTGGTGAGTGACAAAATGCTTCCAGAGGTTTGACTCGAGACCCAGGTCATGTCAATTAAAAAGTCTTGATGGTTCGATGTGTTCAAGGATGCGATGGTGCGAAGCCTTCAGCAGTGGCAAGCTGTTGTTTAAGCCAAAGCAGCATTGAGTGCTCCTGGTGTGAACTGGTTCACGGAATGCAAGCAGCGGTTTAAAAAACGATGAGAGTGCCAAAGGCAGCAGAGCAGGTCTTGTGTGGTTGAAAGGCTCCAAACACAGAATGGTTAGATAGGAATCCGGGTGCTGTGAGTTCCAGTCCAGGGGCTCTTGGTCAAGATGGGAGCTTGGTACTCCTCGCTCTCAGGGAAGGGAGCTCGCCTGCACCTGCAGGAGTCCTGCACTTCCAGTGAAGAGCCTGGCTCCAGTGTAGCTGGCAGAGTGGCAGGCCGTGTTCCAAATAGCATTCACCTACAATGTTCCTTGGGGATCATTAGGGAACAGAGCTTTTCTTTGCTTTGGAAATACCTGTCTTCACCTTTGGCAGAGTACTTGGGAATGGACTGCATTCCCAATCGGGTCTAGCAAATTCTTCTGGTCCTGTAGAAAGTCCAAAATGAATCATGGAAGGAGTGGGTGACCTCTTCATTATGAAGGGTAAAGGGCAGAGAAGATTGACAACATCAATCCTAATGTTAGGGGTGCAATGTATGTGGCCAAAAGTATGAGGTTTTTGGGTTAACGGTGCAGAAGCTAAATGTAGCCTCTGCAGGGGCATGGTTTTCTAGCAGCTGTGCGGGCACATACAACCTTTTGGAACCAGCCTGTGCCAGTGGAGTGCATCTGCTGCAGAAGTCAGGGGGGACCGATGCACCTGTGTACATGTGTGCACTATGCTTTTGCCATGGAGCCTTTATGAAAAATGTATGATTAACAGACCACCCTTTATGAGATGGGTTAACCGCATCATTTTATTTAATAGCCCAAGAGTTTTTGATTTGTATCTCACCTTCACCAAATGGCAATCCTTCACAGGTGGTGATTAAAAATAGTATTTAGAAGTGGGTAGGATTGGGATGACCAATGTGCTTTTTGACTGCCTTAATGTTTCAGCGGTTCTAAATTAAAATGGGAGGGTGGCTAAGGCCACCCTGCCGGCTAGTTGTCTTCTAGCACGCATTATTAAGTGTCTGATTGTGTGCAGAAGTCCTCGAGACCTCTGGGAAAGGATAGATGAGGCACTTACGCTTACTTGCTACGAGAACTTTGAGCCAGCCACTCATCCATCCTGCTGTGGAGTCCTCCGCTCACTGCTTCACCAGCAAAGGCCCTCCTTGGAGCAGATGTGACTGGTCACAGCAGTGGCAGGAAGAGGCAATGGAGGCTCTGCACTACTGCTTCTGCTAGATCGATAGCTGGCATGGAATGTCTGGAGAATGCATGGTGGTGCTCACAAACTCACACGAGGGTGCACATCGGCTCTCATACCTCTGCTGCCTGACAATGTGTATGCAGTCTGGTTCACATTCTGGGTTACATGCTATGAACTTTACATAAAGGGTCAGTGTATAGGTGAGGATAACATTGGGGTGTGATTCCATTTGTCAACTTTATGATTTGCTACAGTGCTAGGAACCTGTAAGACACACTTAGCACTCCGAAATAAAGAGAAGACGGGAGACAGCCATATTGAAAGGGTGTCTGCCATCAAATAAATCTGTCCGAATTAGTGCATTGACAAAGTGCTTTAAGTCGCTCAGTATTGCACGCACATCTCCTACAGAAAGTGAGTCTTGCTCCACTCCTCTTCCTCCACAATGGACGAATAATCTACTCAGAGCAATTTATCTAACAACTTAATATCACTCTCAGCTGCTTTAATAGGTGCTTGGCCTCTACTGTCACTGAAACAGCATCTCTGCCGCCCTGGACCTCTTTCTTGCCCTCACTGGCTGACCCTCACTTTCCTATTTTCATTGTCTCAGTCCTTTGCGAGTGCCCTGACAGATTCCAATGTGGATATTCATGGGTTTGCTGGAAAAATGTTTCCCTCAGGTTTGTTATTGTTCGAGAGGGGACTGTATATAATGGAGAATGTGTGTGTACACACACACACACACACACGCACACACCACACCACACACACACACACTTTCTTGTCATAATGCCTCTTTGCCATAGTGCAATGATGCTTGTGTATTTAGCATATGGCCATAATCCTCCTTGTCGTCCCTGGAATCCTCCCCTTGTCACCCTCCTATCCCTGGAATGGCTAGAGTACTTTGTGCCAGCAAATAGATGCCCCATAGGGATCCATTGTAAACACTGCCTGCCATGTGCACAGGGCAGGCAGCGTTTACTTCATTTGCTTCATTCGCCCTATATTTTTGGATGGTGTTATTGGGTGAATGTGTCCATGTTTTAATGGTGTTTTGTGTTCTGGTTGTCTATTATTGTTGTATCTGTCCTTAGACCGTGAATGTTAGTTGTAGGTTGGTGTGAAAAGTGGTACGAAGATGGTAGCAAGGCGATATGTTGTGGTGAGCTAGTGATTTTGTTAATTGTGGGTTTATTTGTTAAGGCAATTCGACATCAATTGCGATTGTTGGTGTATATTTTGAGGCCATTTAATGTAAGGTGTGATGATAGGTGTATATTTTGAGTTTTTATTAATGCCGTGTATATTATTTACACTTGAATCCACCTTTACATGCAGAAACAGGTTTTTTTAAATGTTGCATCTCTCTTACTTGAATGTGTGGTCTGCTGTACCAGTGATTTTGTTAATAATGCCTTAAGTGATGTCATATGTGTGGGATTAGGGGTGGTGCAATGGGGGCCTCATAGTTAAAGTGGTGTAGCTTCAACACGTGCCAAATGTCAGGGGTTTTGCGGCATTAACTCGGCACCGTAACATCACTTCAGCTAATGTTTGTTTCACCAAATTTCAAGGATTTTGTTATACTGCACATATTAATCTTAACTGTACCTTAACTGAAGTTCCCACCCACAATGTGAATGAGATGGGGTTAGTAGGGGACTGTGATAAGGAAGAGTGAGATGGTGATAGTGGTGGAGAGGGAGGAGCAAGAGTGACGTGGTGGTAATGGGGTACTGTGACGAGGAAGAGTGAGTTAGTGGTAGTGGCGTACTGTGATGAGGAAGAGCGGATTGGAGGTAGTAGGGTACTGTGTCTAGGAAGAGTGATGTGGTGGCAGTGGGGGACTGTGACATGGAAGAGTGAGGTTGTGTTAGTGGGCGACTGTAACATGGAAGAGTGATATGGCGGTAGTGGGGGACTGTGACAAGGAAGAGTGAGTTGGTAGTAGTGGGGTACTGTGATGAGGAATGTGGTGGTAGTAGGGGTACTGTGACGAGAAAGAGTGCGTTGGTGGCACTGGGGTACTGTGATGAGGAAGAGTGATGTGGAAGTGGGGTGATGTGATGACGAAGAGTGCTGTGGTACTGTGGTACTGTGACGAGGAAGAGCCAGATGGTGTAGTGGGCAACTGATGAGGAATATTGATATGGTCATAGTGGGGGACTGTGATGAGGAAGAGTGACGTGGTGGTTGTGGGGTACTTTGACAAGGAAGAGTGAATTGATGGTAGTGGGCTACTGTGATGAGGTAGAGCGATGTGGTGGAAATCGGCGACTGAGACGAAGAAGAGTGTGTTGGTGGTAGTGGGGTACTGTGACAAGGAAGAGCGAGGTGGTGGTAGTGGGCGGCTGATGAGGAATAGTGAATGGTCACAGTGGGGGACTGTGACGTGGAAGAGTGAGATGTGGTAGTGGGGGACTGTGACTAGGATGAGTGACATGGTTGTAGTCGGGGGCTGTGAAGAGGAAGAGTGAGTTGGTGGTAGTTGGGTACTGTGACAAGGAAAGGTGATGGTTTTAGTGAGGGACTGTGAACAGGAAAAGTGAGGTGTTGGTAGTGGGGTACTGTGAGGAGGAAGGGTGAGATGGTGGTAGTGGGGGACTGTGACAAGTCATACTATCTGAGCTACTGATGCATGTTGACAATGTATGACACCGAAAACAGTAGAAGGTATTTAATCCACTTTTTTTGCACCTTTCTACAGTGAGCCGGAGGCAATGTGTTACATTGAGACCTCTAACCTTGATGGAGAAACCAATCTTAAAATCCGGCAGGTAAACAATTGTTTTCTGTTTTCATTTGCACTTGTCACATGTAACGATATAGGGAGACCGCACTCAACACAGGAAGTTCCTTCCCCCCATTTAAACAAGACCACAATACACCATTAATTTGGGATTCAACACACCCTATGTAGAACCACGTAGATCCCTCCCCCTGTGCTAACAATGAGCCAAGAAACAGACAGGGGTATAGGCAGAATATATATTTATTTATATTTAAAGTTTAATGAGGTTTGTTTTGTGTTACTTGTCCATCTTTCTTTGTGGCACAAAACACAACTTCAACAATAGACAGGTAAATAGTACTTGAAAGACAATTTAGCATGAAAACAAAGCACAATTTGAACATGAGAACACTTTTTTATGTTATGTTAAAAGCACTTATACAGCACACATACACCACAAGGGCACCAAGAAACTAAACGGCAAATGGCTGAAGCAGCCTGTCTAGAAAAGCAGAGTTTTTAGAGAGCGTCGGAATTGCAGATGGTTCTTTGTTCCGCATTGCTGTGGACAGCTCATTCTGGAGTTTTCTTGCTGCAACCGGTTCGCGTAAATTTCGGGATAATGACCAGATTGGCCGTTTCAGAGCAGAGGGGCCGAGCTGGGATGTACTGCTTGAATTTGTCATGTAAGAACTGGACGCCAAGACAGTAGTATGCACAGTGAACTAGACAGAGGGCCTTAAACGTAACCCTCCCAGCCACCAGGAGAAAATGAAGGGCACAAACAACTGGTCTAATGTGGGCTCCATACGGAGATCCTGTGGCGACTCTTGCTGCCATGTTCTCTAGGCGTTGGAGCCGCTGAACCAGACCATTTGGTTGAGCCAAATAGAGGGCATTGCAATAGTCAATGTGAGTAGTGATCAGAGAGGCAACCACCTGATGGTATAAGGCCACCGGCAAGAAGGGCAGGATCTTGTGAAGAAGCTTTAGTGAGACAAAGCCTATTTTACAGACGGTGCTCACTTGCACTGCCATTGATAACATAGATGAAAATGAGACACCTAGGTTCTTGACTGACGCTATCGCAGCAGGGGATCCCCCAGAGCTGATGGCCAAAATGAAGTCCAAAGAGAGGCCTTATATGGGAAACCCACCACCATCACCTCTGTCTTGTCCCCGTTCAGCTGAATCTATTTGTCGTCCATCCAGCCCTTCACGGTTGACAGGCACTCGCACAGCCTTGACGACACTTCAGATTGGTCAAGAGCTAACCACACCAGAATCTGGGTGTTGTCTGCATAGGCGCAGCATCTGAAGCCATGATAGCTGATGAGAGCTACTAGCGACTGAATATAGATATTAAATAACATGGGGGACAAGGCAGAGCCATGAGGGACACCACAGGATAGAGCGTGAGACACCGAGAGAAGAGGAGGAAGAGAGAGTGAATGACCCCAACCTGATAAAAAGGAGGAGAACGAGACCTAAACGGTTAACGAGATGCCTGCTGTAGCTAGGCGATACAACAGGATGGAGTCATCAACCGTGTCAAAAGCTGTCGATAGGTCTAGCAATATCAAGGCACCTACTCCATCCTGATCTGCCAGCATGGTGAGATCATTCATCACTGATACCAGGATACTCTCGGTTAGCCGCCCTTTTTGAAAACTAGACTGAAATGGATCAAGACCATTCGAGTGTTCAAGAAAAGAGGATAGAAGAGACACCAGAGACTCTAACAGATTCATAAAGTAGACAAGATGTGAGATAGGACGATAGTTAGTCAAAACTGCAGGATTCAGTGAAGGCTTTTTTAAGAATGGAAAAACAATGGCCTTTATAAGCTTTGAGGGAATACTACCCTGCTGAAAAGAACAGTTCACTGTGGTAGTTACACAGGAAGAATTTCTTGCAGGACTGCGACCGGAATAGGGTCTGACAGGGCTGCAGATTTCAATTTGGTAATTGCATTGAGCATGTCCCCTGTGGAGAACTCAGGAAAATCAGATCAAGAGTGCTGTGGCATGGTATTCGCCTTGCTTACGCCTGTACCTGCACACTGAGAGGTTAATATGGATTTGATTGCTAATATCCGTAACCTTGGTAATAAAAATTTCAGCCAGAGAATCACAGTGTCTGAGACTGGCCATCTATGATGCAGTGGCAGCAGCGGAGGTAAATGGTTTAATGCACGAAAACAACTCTTTAGACTGATTTAGAGAAGATAGGACTCTACCTGTAAAGAAGACTTGTTTAGCAAGCTTGGTCGCCCTATTATAGCTGTAGGTAAGATTCTGAAAGCACATTTTCTCCTGCATACCATAATTCCTATGCCACCTCCGCTCCACCTGCCTTATCTCCAGACGGGCTGCTTTCAGCTCTGCCGAGAACCAAGGTGCGGAGGGGCCTTTTAGTGGGTGAGTGAGTTTGAAGGTGGGCAGTTATGTCTGCCACTTGTAGAAGAGTCTGGGTCAAGAAAGGCAGGTCAAGTAAGGGGGCGAGTTACACATTTCGGCAGTCAAGGCTTCCATCCCCTTTTATTCAATTATGGCATAGAATGGCCACATGGCATAGTGTGGGAGGACATAGGGCATTAATGATATGAAAAGATAAAATATGATGATTGGACCAGATCACTGGACTCGGGGGGATTAATTTGTATATTAAGTTCAGCTGTGAAAATGAGGTCCAGAATACCACCATGTGTATGGGTGGACTCTGAGACCAGCTAATTCAGCCCTAAGTCAGCCATAGAATCACAAAACTGAGCAGGACCCTAGGGTAGGGGAATTTTTTGTCTGGTATTTACACATGAGACATGTGGTCTTTGTTTAATTTCCTACACTCTACTTGCAGTTATGGAAATACAGACTTTGACACATGCATGTGGCAAGTAGCACCCTGTTTCCTTTTCACGCAAACATAATCAAAATCATTCTGCTAGCAGGGTCACCTACTCACACTCAGGCAAGCATGTAAATTGTTCAATGGAAATGACACTGGTTTCACTTGACAAAACACTCGTCCTCCCCAGCGAAAAACCTGGCCAGCAGTGATCTGCAACACCCCTCTGTTTGAAGGCCAGTTCTAGGTAGTGGGGACAATTCAGGAATTTCGTTTGCGGCTAAGGGCTGCACTTTCTTTAAATCCAATGTTTAAGGAGGGGAGAACATTGGGAATTTCGTTTGGTGGCAAAAACACCTTTTGTTTAAATACAAGGTTTGGCAATGGAACACACACCTTTTTGTTTTATAGGCAGAGTGTGGGAATAGAACACACACCTTTTTGTTTTGAAGGCATGGTTTGGGACTGTTGACAATTATCAATTTTGTTTTTGTGGCAAGGACACCTTTCATTGAAAGGCAGGGTTTTGGGAAGTTGTATCAGTTGGGCATTTGCTTTTAGGGGCAAGAATCTTTTTGTTTTAGAGGTATGGTTTGGGAATGGTGGAAATTACACATTTTGTTTTTGTGGCCAGGACACCCCAATTAATGTATGTGACCATAACATTACATTATTCCCGCTAAGAGAGAGGGTGACATTTTCAAATTCTTCCAAGTTCCCCCCTGAATCACTCTATTTGGGAGTTAAATTAATATTCAGTCAGATATGATAAGGGTCTACACACTTTGCCCCCACTTACTATTAAGGGAAGAATATCAAGACAAGCAGATCCCCCACACTTAATTTCATTTTGGGCAAGTTACCTACACAGGATTTCTTAGTTTTGTGTACTCGTGGTAGACAGGCTCCTCTTTGGACAGCTCAGGGTTTGGTTACTTCAGTCAGAGATAGTCACCAGCTTTCCTCACTAATCGGACTCTCCTTAAGAATCAGTGCCTAGTCAGCTGTTGGCATCCGCCAGTTTCTCTCTCCCAGGCAAAGTTTAAGGCCTCACCATGTGAAGGTCTCTCCACCCAAGATGGCAGGCAGCTGTCTCAGGATATCCCCAGGCGGATTTAAGGGCAAGTCCTGGAAGATGTTTTCAGCTCTCCCTCAAGGATGTTTTTTTAAGGCCGCTTGTTCTCCATGTCTGATGGCCAAATTCTGCTGTGCTGATCCTTTATTGTATAGAGCAAGTGATTTTTTAATGTATAAGCCCCACCTTCGATTATTGCAATTTGGAGGTGCCAGTTGATTAAAGCTTACTTTATCATTGGAGGATCATTCTCTCTTCCTCCTTCCAAGAGCCCGCCCTTCTCTGTGGATAGGCTAGGGAGTTCTGTGATTGAAGTGAAGTGGAAAGATACACCCCTTCTATCAATTGCATTATTTTTTTTAACATGAATTACGTTTTACCCAGAAAGTCCCTTCATGGCAAATTTGTGTCATTTACCAATAATTGCCATGATATATAGATATTAATATTCCCTTCCTCACAGCGAATCCGTGAAGCTTACTTTCATTTCGTGATTCATGATTGTTCACCCTTTAAACAAAAAGTATAATAGTTATGAATATGAAATGTAATATCCTGATGCCTAATTTAACAAGCCATCAGCTCACCGATTTTCACATCCAGGAAATTTTTGGGGGAGCTAAAAACATATTTTAGGTGGTAACTGAAATTCCCAAAGTCACACATGAATGACGATTATATCCATACCACTGCCTTGAAGTTACCTTTAAGATGACACCGGAAAGAACTTGGTGTGTTTTATGAGGATAGTGAAAATCACAAATATAGTGGTTCTATGGGCAATATAAATGGTACATATTCTCTCATTAATTCCACAACTAGTTTCAGTTCCCATTAGCTCTGTTGAGTTGCATTTCCCTGAAATCACGTGGTACAAAGCTGTGCGTGCATATTGGTTTAGGCCTGCAATACAATGATCAATCTCTCCTTGTGAAGACAAATGCTGGTCTGAAGTACTGAATACTCTGAGACTGCATCTCTCTCTGACCATATGGTCACATTCGTGATACTCAAGAGCCAAACCCTTCTGCCATGCTTCAAAGCACTGGGCTTCCCGAGGGACAGCAGAGCCAAGCAGATCTGGCCATGGGGAAAATAGCAGGGAAGTCTGTCCAGCCACAAGATTTCCATGTTATGATGTTTCCCTGGGCAGCATTTTATTCTTTCAGGGGGTCATCTGAAATTGAAAGGCAGCTGTTCCTTTCATCCTTCACCATAGGCACTTTTTACATCTTAGAATGTTGTCTCTGTTGGTTAATTTTCAGAGTGCACAGCATTTTGCTGTGTGGCAGGTTCATTGAAAACTGCTCCTTTTGGGTGTCAATCAACACTGGAATGTGCCTTTCCCATCCTTACATACTGCTTTTTGTCCTTTGCAGAAATGCCTGGATTTGTATTTGTATTTGTATTTGCTAGGCACATTTAGCAGTATTGAAGTATTTAGCAGTATTGAAGTTCTAAAGCAGGCTTTTCATTCACCAGTGGGCCTAACCATAGGAACAATGTCTTTTGCAGTAAGGCCTAACTTAGCCTTCCAGTTATATTTGTTGGGGCTGTGATTAAACCCCACACACAAACTCAGATTGACACCATGGTGCAAATATTTTCAGCATGTACTTAACAAGACTAGATGCATACCGGACCATGATACTTAAGATCCTGCAGAGAAATGTAAAGAAATGAAACCAACAAAGGCCCTGAAGGGTTAAGTCACTGCAAATCCAGTATGTACGTAGTGAAATATTCTGGGCTACAATTGTCAGTATTTCAGGACCCATACTGCCATAATATTCATGTGAGACAATACATAACAGATCCTACAAGATTGTGCCACTGTATAGTATATTCATTTATATATATTTTGTTTAATCTCTGTTATTAAATGTTTAATGCGTGATAGGCTAGTATCACTTTACATTGCTTGCTGAATTTAATGTGTCTCTACATTTGTCATTTTGGCGTCGGTTTTATTGGGTTAGGAACTAATTTCAACCAATATATGACTATATTAAATTTATAAAACATATAAAAGTAGGCATTGACTAAGCCAATAATGTGTTCCTTTTTTATAGTAATATGCATCTGTGTTATGGAAACTGTGATTCAGAGAGAGCAAATATAGGGAGGAGCACAGCTAATAGAACAAAGTGTGCCACCCATGTGAGGGGCACGGGATGAAGGGGTACAGATGAAGTATCATTGGGGATGGACTAACAGGAATATGATCACAAGGGGAGAGGTAAAGGGAGACAGTGAACTGGTGAAGGAACACAGGAGGGAAGGTGCACAGGAGAGAGTGGGTCACAGGAAGGAAGACTCGCACATCATTGCAGAGAGGTAAGGCAAGGAGGGGTCAGGAGGTAAGGGGACCATATACTGCACATACACAAGCAAAGGCCTTATTGTCAGCTGGACCTCTCATATGCCTAGCTGATCATTGTGCAGCCTCATCTGGCAATGCACTTCCATCATATACCTAGGTGTGGCCATAGGCCCAGCTGCAGCCATTTTCGACCAAGGTTTTAGTTCACATATCTATGTACTACCATCAAGTGACAAAGTGTGACCTTATGTGGCCTTGAACAATCTTAATATATCCAGATAAGGTCTCAAACCCAGTCACGCCCATCACAGACAAGTTACGGTCCCGTGTGGACATACTCTGCTATTCTATAACAAGAAACCGAGAAGAGACGTATTCTGTCCGGCTACCATAATTCTAAAGCAAGGAGCTGCCTCATTCCGCATAATGCAGACAGTGCCTCAAGCCCAGCGATCATACGACCAGGTGTGGCCTCATGTTGCCAGGAAGACTCGAACCAAGGTTCAACCATCATAGTCTTGGTGTGGCTTGATGTGCACAAGTAATGATAATATCGAGTTTTATACAGTGCTTCATGGGCGATTACATCTGCTTCTAAGTGCCCTAGTAATAGTTGCTAATGTTTCCCACTGTAATGGTACTCCAGTAATCAATCTCGGAACATTGCACTGGTGAGCCATGCTGGGATTGAAACCAGTGTATTGTAGACTGATGTCTGGGGTGAGTGCTAAAATCACTGAGCTTTGTACTGCTATCACATTCCCAGGGGAGCACCTCATGGCCATGTTTTACCATTATATTTCTAAGTCCAGTTTCTGTTGGCCGTGTAGTGCAGGTGGTGTCCCCAGTGGCCATATACTGCCTTCACAGGTGGGCTAATGCAACTTTGGAAGTGGTGATCTGTTATTTGCTAGTTTCTGAAACTCAGCTCCTGGGTTAGGACTTGAATCTGCTGTGGTTATACACTTGCAACAGCTAAAAAAGCTCACTGAGTTAAGTGCTCACTTCAGAGGTCTGTGAGCAACTGGCAGTCACCTACTTGAATCACGGCAGGGACAACTCAGCCCTTCATCCTCCTGAGATTGATCCATTGTGTACAATTAAATTGGGAAATCATGTTTCTACAGTGCATTCAGAACCATAAACAATAGTATATCATCAGTTTTACAGACTTCATTGCTAAAAATGACTTGCATTGCTTGGAAAATAGGATTTCGTCATACTCCTCACCCGAGCCCCTCGCATTCACTGAAAGAACACCTCTATAATGAGGAATGTGTTTATGATTCAACATTCAAACATCATTGACAATGCCAATAGTTTCGGATTTTGTGTAGGCATGGGAAAGGCAATTGCCAGGCACAGCTGTAGTGGTATTAACTGGCCATTGATGGTAGCAGGTGCAAAATGGTGTGTGTACCTGGGCATCTAATAGCGGTGCCTGACAAATCCCTAATACTTATACACAAGCCAAAACTGTTGGATTTCCCAATGCCTGTTTTTAATAGGACTAAAGTGAAGGACACATGCTCATAAATCGAGTGGCTGAAGGCAGGCCTGGTTTATACATTTTTATTTCACCATTAGCGGTTTACAGCTCCAATTAAATAATTAACTTTCAGAAAACCGCTTTGAATAAACATTGCCAGGCACTTTGAGTGCAAAGTTTGATACTAAGGCTTCAAAGAGTTCCCACGAGGAGGTGTTTTGAGCAGGGAGGAGCAGGAACTGGGTGGGAATAGCCACAGGGGTTAGCATGTCCATGGGCAGTCAAGGGGTGGGCAAATACCTACCTACAAGCATTGTATCCCTCCTTGAATGCCGATTCTCCCTACCAGTACTCCAATGCAATAGTTTCGGCTTATAAGTGTCACAAGCAACACCAAATAGCCCAAACTAAAAATGGTTCTCCTTGGACGGAGGAAAGCACAGGTGCAATGCGCTGACCAGAGGTTCAAATCCCGAATACGCGCTTAGAAACTGAACTCGGGTATGGTATTAGGCACGTTATAAAAAAAACTATGAAATACAATAAAACTTACTTTGTTTGTGCTGAATCGTTATAGATTTTAGTTTAATGCAGGGAAATACCTTTTCTGTCTTCTTCCCTAAATGGCATGTGCACCTGGGCCGAAGTTGAGCTGCACAAGCTCCCGGGGGATAAACGTTTGGCACTTAATTTCTCTTGAATTGAGATGTGAGATATTATTGCCAGTCCTGATTCTGAAGCTCATCCCTAAATTTGACTTGCTAGTTGGAGCTGTATTTTCTAGAAATGTACTTACAGTTCAGAAGTGGGCAGTGGAACTACCCCCGCTACAGTTCTGTGTCAATATGGTGCCAATTTTAAAGGACCCGCAGTATAGGTTTCCCTCCAAACATAGCTAACTCAACGCCACCTTTCTATATTTGTCTCTTTCTAAAGTAATCTCCCTATATGCCGTAGTTGAGCTCTTTTTTGGGGAGACTGTAGGGGAGGCATGGTATCACAAGTATGAGACTGCCACAAAAGTTAAAATTTGTAAAACCTTTATTAAAGTTTCTGGGTTTCGAAAAACTCCAACTTTGCCCTATAACTACGATGGAAGCAGTCTCGACCATCAAATAATAAATAAAACAGTCTTAGTTGAGTCAAATCAAAATGGCCTATGCTAACAAAATCGAATGCCTGCCCTATCTCTTGTACAAAAAGTGTATAAAGAAAATCAGCGTTTGAATATAAATAATAAATGTGGCTGAATCAGCTCTCCTCCCCACGTTAGACAGCACAGAGTAAGGCGGTCCCTGTAGGCAGGATGACACACTCTCACTCAAGTTTTTAAAACAAAAACAGTTCCAAATGTTGATCGAGGCCCACCTGGTCTTCCACGCTAAAGTCTCTATTTCCAGTCTTCCAAACAACGTTCAACAAAAGGTTCACCCGGTCCCCCTCTGTTGGTCTCAGACCTTTCATAGCAAAAGTTCAACAATACTTGCAGAAGTCTCTACCTTCCCCGTATTTATTACACTTCAGGTCTCCCTCAGTCGGGCTCAGACAATTTCTGGATGTTGAAGACTTTCAAATGTTCGTGGCTTTCTCTACAGACCTTGGAAGGACCTCTTCGACTCAAAGTTCAGTGTTCAGCTTTTTACTCTCCCCTTCTTTCGGGGTTAATTTCGATCACTTGACTTTTATAGTTCATTCAATTTATTGCTACAAACAATTCAAATTTCACATGACTTTCGGGTGGACTACTTCCTTTCACCGGACAACTTCGTTATACAGTATCGCTGGTTTCACAGCTATCCTTACTTCAAAGTTCATTCACAGGTCTGCCTTTCTTCACGTCTCATCCACACCAGTGTAGCCTTGACTTGCAATATAATGTTGCAACTACAATCTTTCCCTAACACACACCGGTCTCTCAAGTTGCTTGCCAACTCACCGGCTTTGTGTGTTTCTTTCTTGTCTTTACAGTTTTCCAATTCACGAGTCAAGGTTAGTACCACAGGCTTGGCCTCGCCTCCCCAACTCTGCCGTTCAAACGGGAGGGTCGCTGGCATCCCTGAAACACAATGCAGCCTTCTGCTTTGGTATTTGGCCATCTCCACTTGTCTTTCGCTGCCTTTTGGAGGCAACAACCTCCTGTAGGGAACTCATGTGGTTCTCAACCCGCTGCTCTTGTCCCTTGGTCTGTAGGTCTGCTCCAGTAGGTTTGCCTTCACCCCAGAAGTCCTGCTTTTACTCATGTTCCGCCTTACTCAGAGTGTGTCTCTATGTTCCGCCTTTTATCTGTGTGGTTTGAGCTAATTGCTATCAGATGTATGCACTTAAAATCAAGTGCCTGACTTTGTTTGACCCGATTAGTGGGACATGTCCAGTGCAATGTAGAAGAGTTAGACTTGTTACTCTCCGTCGCCCTCTTCCTCAGCCTAAAACATAGGATGGGTAAAGTGTACAAAACAGGGTGGAATACAGTATCTCACCATCTGCTGCCTCACCCCCACTCCACGAAGACCCCTCACCCAGGTGATATTCCTGCACTGGTCCACCCCCAGGAACTTGATCCAAAAGCGATGGTTGTGTCCTGGCCACCTGGATGACAAGTCTCTGAGGATCAGCGAGTGAGACACCCTTAGGTCTCTCACAAGACCCACCCGCCAAATCCACCAGAGCCACTCTTGTTCCCACCCACTTGGAAGCCCCTCAAATGCTTGCCATGCTAGATGCATCATAGCCTTGCATTTCTCCACCCTCCATGCAGGCGGTTTACTTAATGGAGTATAGTGAACAAAGACAGCGGAGGATGCGGGGATCCGGGGGTGTCCCCGCACCCTTATTCACTAAAACTGCATCGGGAGTTGCAGGGGTGCCCCTCGCGACCTAAATAATAAAGTTGAGAACAAAAAAAGGGCCCTCCGGCACCGCTTTCCATGCTTGTAAGTGAAAGGAACCAGCGTTGCAGAAGAATGGCTGAGTCGGCCAACACAGTGAAGTGTAGTGCCCAAAGGTAAGTAAGTTGGTGGGGGGCCAGGAGGGGGGGGCAGTTTCAAGAAATGTCCATGGGAGACAAAACTGAAAGTTATTTTTGGTAAAATAACTTTTGTTATTTTCTCCCTCAGACATTTCGAATAAGAACAATTCATGGTAATTCAGCTCCGCCTACCGAGGGCCCTGTTTCAATTTTACCTTTGGGCCCCTTGGCTTAAATCTGCCACTGCACTGCACTAGTATATGTCCAGCATGAGAGCTGCGTGCACCCATGTGCATTTGCTGTGCACTCATAGTTATGAGCAGCTCCAGGGAGTGCCCATTGAGCAGTATGTCCTCATACAGTAAGTCGTAGAAACCCAGTGTTGTCAGGCCCTGTTTCCCTCTATTTAGTAAATTTTTAATTTATGTTCGCTTTCTCAGCCTGGGCATTGTGAATCCATGAAAAGAACTTGACAGACAGAAGGAGCGAGTTTCCCATCCATAAAGGTAGATCCCTTCCTCAGACTTCTCTCCATGTATCTACATCCCAAACTCCAATGCTCATTAAGACTTTCCCGCCCTGTGGGACGAGTGTGATGTGTGAACAGTAACATGGATTACGCCGTGCATGGGAGGTCATGGCATCTTCATAGGTATAATGGTCACCCTTCAGACCTCTGTGGTAGAGGGGCCCTCCCTTCTGGGCAACCCAACTTGACCCAAGGCCTTAGCATTTCTCTTCTTGGCAGGAATCTTACAGGCCACTCACCACTCTTGTGTGTTTTGCCACTGCATTCCATCTTTGCATGTTTGAAGGATGTGCCAACAATGTGATGATTTTTCTGGTTCACGACATAATACTACAGAAGGAGTCAGGTGAGATAAAGTTCATGGTTCAGGTTAAATCCACAGTTGTTGTCTGGTGGCGTGGAAAGCGTACCCCTGTAAACTTATTGCATAGTTAAGAGACCTGTCTTCAAAGAATCTTTTTTTTTTATTTCTGCAGGGCTTACCAATAACCTCTAATTTCCAGTCCACAGAAGAATTGATGAAAATGAGTGGAAGGATCGAATGTGAAGGACCAAATCGCCACCTCTATGATTTCACCGGAAACTTGATCTTAGAAAGGAATAGGTAGTGTTTGCATTTCATCAGCGCGCTTTTCTAACGCCCAAGTGCATTAACTGAGCATTGAACATTTGACTGGCCAGAAGAGGTTTCCTACATTTAAAGGTACCACGTGTGTACTCCATCCAAAGGAGATATTTCAGGTTTTAGCCACAGGTGGTGTGTAGTTTGCAAACTAAAATATGCTGCAGCTTTTCCCAAGCTGGGCCTCACCACTAATGCTGCATTAGTATGATTATAGGCTGTCAGTAACCTAGTAAACACCTCATTGATTACCATTGAGTACCGTTTCTGATTTATACTTGTGTAGAGTGCATATCCCTCCTCAATAACATATGAGCTTTTCTATGACGATATGAGCTTTTCTATGACGAAACGTTTGTTCATCACATATTTTAACTCGCTTGAAACTCACTACATGGCTCTTTGCATTTCAAAGCACTTATAATTAAAGCAAACAATGGCTTCATGGATTTACACAGCACTTGTGCCATGTGCCTTTAATGGAGGACATGTAAACGAGCCCTGCCTGAGAGGAAGTACTTTCATGCCATCAGCTGTCTCATCCCAGTGAGTGGCTACTGAAAATGTGCCTTCTGTATTAATAAGCGAGGCTAGAAGTGGATATGTGTTTAACTTTTGCAGCCATGCCCCTCTCAGCATGTGCCCTCCATCCTCCTCCTCCTCTTAACACTTTTCTAACAATATATACTCTCTCGCTCTCTCTCTCTTTCTCTCTCTCTTTCTCTCTCGCTCTCACACTGAAAAAACCTTTTTAAAGGACCTTTACTGTTAAGTTGCCTTAATAGAAAATCTGTGAACATAAGCCAAAATGCTTTGTTAAAGGGACGCTATGGTTGCAGCACAAAATCTGAAAGACAGATATTTGGCAGTTATATTAAGCTATGCAACCATAACGTGCACCCCAACCATGCACTGCTCATATCCACACACACATGACATAACACATGGCATCATCCACTACACCATTTATATCAAAAGCAGAAAAGGAAAAGAAAGAAAAGTGGAATGGAAAAGAGGTAACAGAAATTATCACAAAATCATTAGTATTACATTTAATTGCATAACACAAATAATATACAATCTAACACCACATAATAATACCTTTAACCCATCAAAACATAACTCCTCATCTAGGACTCCTGGCAATTTCTATTAGAAACACTGTATGCTCTGTTGGAGTGTCCCAAAGCATTTACTGGCAACAGAAATGCAAGACTCAAAGGTTGATTAAAAGAAAACAATTTATCATGGTTGGTTTTAGTGTCTTTGCATCTTTCCTTCCAGTTTACGGACACTTCCTCACCCCTCCAATCACAATCTCTTGCCTTGTTCAGGTTTCTCTCCCAGTCACACTTTGGGATTCTACTCAGCTCCCTAAATGTTTTATTTCCCTTCAGCTCCTTGTCCTACAGTGGGCATACTCCATGGGAGTGTGCTCCTTTTACCAGTTTGCAGCATTTGTACTGTTGCTTCAAGCTATTTATTTGGGGAATATACTCCATCCCCCAGATCACACCATTACACTTGTTTTCTCACCCTGGGTTTTCTCTCACTTTTTGTTGGACCCCTTTTCCCAACATGTAGCCTTCTTCTTGTTTTCTTCCTTGTAGTTGTTGACGTATTTTGAATAGTAAGTGAACGTTTTTCACTTTCTTTCCTTGTCTTACCTTCGTAATGCTTTGGGACTCTACTCTTTTTCCCAGAATGCAGTGTTTCAATTAGTTTCCTTCTCTTATATTTGTAACCCTCTTGATTGGATTCTCTCTGCCAGAATGCAGAATTTAATTTACTTTGTTTCCCTTACTTTTTTTTTACAAACACTATGAGAACGTCTTCAATCCCGAGGGGTCAGTGTTTGGCTTGACTTTAGCAAACCTCTTCTCTTGCTTCTGCACTCTTAAGAGAGTGTGTATCAAACTACCACACGGAAGTGTGTTGCTCAAGTGCAATAATCTCTATCTCTTGGTTCTTTGTTTATTTCTATTACTTTGGCTACCAGACATCCCAACTCTGGAAGAGTTAGCCAAAGTAAGACATAATCGAAGGGAAGTGTATACACATGCGCCCTTATTATGTTAGCCTGCCTATTTGAGATCAGCTTTAGGCACTCTGCTGCATAGCACTAAGTCCAATTATAGGACAAGCAATGACAGACTCCGGGAAGCTGACAACCAGTGATGTCATAGATGGTAACTTAAGGACAAGCCACCCAAAACATACCAAATACCATCACGGATGACAGCTGAGCCCACACACCCTGGCAAACAAACAGGTATATGAAAAGATATACCAACAAATGTCAAGACATCACTTGTAACCAGGCATGGTGTGAAGTAGGCACATTGAACATGGTAGGATAGAATAATCAAGCAATAATATATCTGCAGGACCGAAAACAATGCCAAAAAACAATTGGAAAAGAAGGGAGGGAGAGCATGGAAAACCAAAGAAGAAATGCCACTCACTGCCTCTCCCAACTCACCCATTGGGGGGAAGAAATTAGCAGAACTTTAACAGGATAGAGCAAACTCGGGAAACAGTATGTATAAAACAATGCATTGCAAAGACACTCTGATGATTTATAAAAGTTGGATGGACTTTTTGTACAAAATGAAGTAAAGTTCAAATGAAGAAATGAGGCCCCCCACCAACTTACTTACCTTTGGGCACTACACTTCACTGTGTTGGCCGACTCAGCCATTCTTCTGCAACGCTGGTTCCATTCACTTACAAGCATGGAAAGCGGTGCCGGAGGGCTCTTTTTTTTGTTCTCAACTTGAGAGGGATGTGGTGAGATTGAAGGTCTTCCCAGGTGCACCCAGTGGCTGTAATTGCAAAGCCGAGATCGTGCTGCAACCAGATGCCGGTGTGCAAAAGCAAGCCGAGGGGCTGAGGAGTGAAGGAGACTTCCCGTGGTCTAGGCCGGATCGGAGACACCCATGCTGCAGAGGGGTGTAAGTCCCATGTGTGCCTAAAGTATTAGTAGAAGGAAAGAAAGTCGGGCAGTGTAAGCAGCCCACAACCGCAGTGTTTCTGGAGCCGGTGAGTGAAGCTCTGTATTCAGATTCACTGAAAAGCTCTTACCTGTAGCTGTTACCATCTCAATTATAACTTGCGTAGTAGCAGAAGCGAGTGGAAGTTGTTGGAAGTTGTTTGTTGCCGTGAAAAGCCCTAACAACAAAGGAAATGTATTATGCGCACATCTAATGCAAGTAGGAGTGTGCACGTAAACGAAAAAGCTTTCCATTTCCATTGTTGAAATATATAACCTTACCGGAGTGGTCGCTTGTCTCCAATTAAGAAGGGGAACGCTTTGTTAAATCACTCAGAAAGTTTAAACTGACTTTCACAAACTGTTACAAGGAATGTTACAAGAAAGAGATGTTGTGTGTGGTCAAATGAGATTCCCAACCAGAGTCAAAGTATCACTCCTCCCTATTGAAAGGGAATGCAACTCCTTACAGTTCTTTAACTTTGAAAATCTCCATCAAAGAATGGTCGCGTTTACCTAAATCCAGTGGTCGAAGTGAGCGGGAGCGGTTGGGAGCGGTGCTCCACTACTTTTTAAAATTACCTTTTACAGCTCCTATACTTTTATTTTAAAAAGAAAGCGTTCCGGAATGGTTTCGTTTTAAAATAAAAGTGTAGTTGAAGTTGAAACTTGCCCTTTCAGTGCACTGCACTGGAAGTTTCCTTAAACAGCAGGTGCAAGTTTTGGGGGTGTGTATTGTGTGTGGGAGGGGACGTGATGATGGGGTTTGTGGGGAGTGGGTGCAGGTCAGCAGGGACACTTTGACCACTGCCTAAATCTGTTTCTCTTGTGAAGTTCAAACCTTGTAACATTCAGAACAAGTATTTTTATAAATGTAGAAGTTGCTGAAGTAAAGAGAAGAACAAGCATTACACAAGCCAGTAGGCAAATCCTTTCTATGGTGAAACCAGCCCTATTGAAATCTAACCACATGTATTTTGAAGTTTTTGAAGTGGTTAAAGGTCCAGTGTCCTCTGATACAAAGGTGACAAGATTATCTAAAGCTGGAAGAGTGGCAATACAGCTTCGGGGTAGCTACTGGAACCAAAAGGGTGTGGATAAATCTGGGGAAGGGCGCTGGGTGCTTGTAAGCAGATCAAGTCTAATGTTGAGATTGTGGAAGCTGAGAAAGAAGCAGACTGAAAGCAAAGACAGATTATATTGGTGCCAGTAGGACAGAAGAGGCAAAGAGTCTGCCCTTTCTCATAAACTAGGAAAGAAGAGTGTCATGCCTACCTGTAGCGGTCGAAGAGTCTGGTCTTTAAATTGCCTAAGAGTCATAAAGTACCCAGTTGAAGCAGAACTATCAGAACTGTGGTTGTCTATAATACTGTCAGAGAATGTTGTATTAAAGGTGGTTGAAGCAGCGACATACTGTGGAGCAATGGAGCCTGCCTCCAGAGTACCAGTAGCAGAAGGGGGTTGTCAAGAGGAAAGCAACACCCCAAGAAGAAGCATCCTGACAAATTATATTAAAGACGCTGCAGAGGTTCTAAACATATGGACAGTTGTTGAAGTAGAAGTCTTTTTTTTCCTTTGAATTGTGACAATACTGTCCAGGAAGGAGAATATCCAGGGTTACCATTGTTGCTGTTTTCTTTGCTGGAATTGAAAGGGGACCATTTCGACAGAAAGATAAAGAACTGTTACCAGTGGATTTTTGTTTGGGTGAACCTTTGTTTCTTTTGGAACTCTCAAGAACTGATTCAAGACATTTCTTTTCTTTATGAACACTTGGAGAGACTGACTTTGGACAATCCTGACAAGCTCGTCTACCCCAGACAGGTGAAGGTTATCCAAGTCATTGGTTGTTTGGTAATCAATGAATTATGTTGTTTATGATTTACTGTGAATGTTTTGTTGTTTAGTGTGAGGCACTGTTTTGTGTATGCTGGGAGAATTTCCTTAGAATCTAGACTAGGTAGGGAACTCCCTGGTAGTGTAAGTTTAGAAAAGTTTGATTGGCAGTTTTTGTTATTAATAAAACGTCTAACACTGAGAAAACCACAAGCGGTGGTCCGCCTTGCATTACTGACCCCTCATCTCATTCTGTTTCAATGCTCTTCACATGAAGCAAGGTATAATTGTAACCTGTGTGTAGGTGCCACCTCTCCCTGATGCCCCAGGCAAGGCATGACAACAAGCAGTGGTGCTTCCTGATAACTACACAACATCAGGCTTATGAATGAGTTCATGATACAGCCTCCCTGACTACATGGAAATGTTCAGAGACTGTGCCCCACACATGGTGATATTTTTGGAAAGGACCTCCACTTACTGAGTTAAGAGCAATAAAATCCTAAGGTTTCTCTTAAGCAATATAGTAATTCCCTCATGCACAACCTAGTGATGAACACAGAGCACACAACCTAATGATGAACACAGAGCATGTGTATGGTATACTTAATTTATGTTTTCATATCTTCTCCATAATTGCACAGGTGTAGATAAGACCCGACAACCTATTTATACATGCATACAACCCTTTCACTTTACCAATGGTATCCTTTATTAAAAGATGTAATTGACCCTTGACATTTTGTATTTATAATCCCAAAATGTAGCCCATAGCTGAATTACCATTACCTCCAACAAGCCAAGAGTAGCCTACAATGAACAAAGCTTGCAATAACTAATTCCACTTATACTGCACTTGGCACCCTTTAGATAACCAAGGTTTGTGTTACAGTAAGAGTCTTGCCAAGTGGGGTACCTGTGGGACCACCCTGCCCTATGATCTCCTTTAGTCACAGGAGTAAATCCTATCCGTCACCAGTTGAGATGAGGGGCTAATTACAGGCCTCAATCTTCACATTTAATGCCTGTGGGAAAAATACACCTCAACTCCCGAGGATCACCGGTTGAGATCAGTAGCAGAGGTAGCATTGGGTGCTGGGGGGGGGCGGATAATAGGGCACCAGTGGGAGGCTGGGGTTCACTGTGCTCCAGAGGGGGGCTGTTCTCCTCTGGCTGTGCCACTGGTTGAGATGCCCAATGCCTCAGTATCTTTTCTATCTTTTACCTCATAATATTCCGGTCATCATTCTCTCATGGGAGAACAACTGAAACACCAATGTAATTAAACTTTATTGTAACCCAAATGAATTCTACAGTGGAGTCCTAAGAAACCATGCTTCCTTTTTATGTGACTGACGCATTTCTGTGTTTTGAAAGTGTCACTAAGGATAAATAGTCTTATCAACACTTTTGGTAATGTAGAAATGCTTCTTTGATATGTGGATTTGATGGTGTCTGTGCTCTGCACGTGGATTTGACGGTGTCTGTGCTCTGCACATGCTATCCTCAAAGCATTCCTCCTGTGAGCACTTCACAACACTTTTCAATGCATCTGCTACAACACCTCAACTCCACTTTTTAAATGACTATTACGTGCATGCATAGTTTGTGGTCACGGTTTCATGCAAGTGATTTAAAGTGACCATTATTGGCATAGATAAATTGTGACTGCCGCCTGATGCGATTGCTTTATAGTGACCATTACTGCCAAGTGAGTGATTTACAGTGATCATTCCTATCATAGATCGATTGAGGCTGCAATCTCATGAGATTGATTTACAGACTGCAAATCACTTGCATGAGGCTATGGTCGTTATCTATCTATGCCTTTAATGGATCAGCAGACAGAGATTGTGGTCACAGCTTAACACAAGGAATGTACAGTGACCATTACTGGCGTACATGGATTGTGGCTGCAGCCTCATGCAAGTGATTTGCAATTACCATTACTGGCACAGAGTGTAGCTGCCACTTAATCCAAGTGATTTAAAATGCTCATGTGTACTGTTGATGACATGACATATGCTGGATTTTGCTTATATGTTACATTAGAGAACCAATTGTAAATTGTATGGCATTTTACCCCATCCACGTTTCTTTCAAAAATTGTTCCTTAAAAATGCACTATTTCAACACATTAATTAAAACAGAATTCCAGACAGAGAACCCTCCACTATCCCTGTTCAATACTATTTGGGACTCCTTTGTTACAATCACTCACTCCAATTATGGGATATATTTAGGCGCCTGTGACTGAACATGAACCCTTTAGAATCCTGGCGGCCCTTTCACCGCCGGGAGCACCCCAGCACCAGAAGCTGCCTCTGGGGATTGTATGTATTTGAAAACACCAAGCAGACATACACAAATATGTAGAGTCACTAGCTTGTAAAATCCAACCAGTCAAATGCTGCAATATTCATCACTGATATCCTTAAAACCTGAATGGATTTTACAACTTAATGGCTTGACAACCCAACCATAACAAAACTACAAAGCAGGACAGATATTTGTAGCAAAAAGGCTTCAGGAACTAAAAGAATTGGACTGAAAATTAGATTGTTACTAAAATCCTTGACCATTAGAAGAATAACAATTTAATAGGCCTGTGGGGGAGTAGATCTAGTCAGAGAGAACTTAGTAGCTGGTGCAGAATTTAAGATGTGAATAAAGATTAACTGAGGCAGGGATCAAACAATCTGATTGGATACTTAGTTTAAAAAAAAAGCAGTTTCTCATTGGAAATCATGAAAAAACTAGAGACTTGGCGCTGACAACTCTATTGACAATTTGACATCAATGCAACGGGAGCGTCTAGGTTGTATGGTCACAGTTTGTCCCTCACAACCTCCAAGGAACACAAACTGGATTCCAATTGTGCCTCTGAGCCATTTGACTCCAGAGCGCTTAAGCTTTTAACACCGTGGTGAAGGTCGTTTGCCATGAATTGCTAAAAGTCCAGACACCTGGAAGAACTTGTCAAGGGTAGTATTAGCAAACTGCTTATTTATTGACGAAGGGAAATGTGCTTTAACCAGAGACAAATGAGGGTTATCCTCTCCAAATGAACTTCAGACCACACGCCCAACGATATTCACACACCTACAGAAAGGTTTTCAGGTGGCAAAGGCATTTGAAAACCATCATTGATGTGTGATTATGAAGACGTGGGCTGTATGACCTAAATCAAAGCATGTATTGATTGATATTCACACTGGTCCAATGCTTTGACCAGCACATAACTGCACAAAGACAGGGAGAGTACTACGTTGCATTATTTTTACTTGTGAAATTCTGATTTGTAATGCATTACTAATTTTTGAGGCTTAGCAGTTGGAATTCTTTTTAATTGTGTTGCTTTTAATTGAAGCCACTAGGAATAGAACCGTGTCTTACATCCATAGTAAAGCATCCCATGATTCGGATACAAAAGAAAGATCGCATGGGAGCCTTCAATCAGCGAGGCACCCAGAGAGTTTGCACCACAGTGCTTTAGAACTAGCTGTCTTTTAATGTCAATCAGCCCCAAACAACCACCTTAAATTATATTTTTCCTAAAGGTGGAGGGTGTGTAGCTGAAACCTGCGGTGGGAAAATAAAGACTTTAGAGTTTCCAGATGACTCCATGTCACCAGGGATAACCTGTCCCAGTTCTGGAGTTTTCTATTGCCTTCTGACTATTGTAGTGTTGGGTCAATTCAATGGAATAAAATTAACTGAAGTATAGCTAAAGAATAAGGAAAGCCTAATACTGGAGTAGGTTGCGCCTGGTGACATGGAGTCCTCTGGTAACTGTGACTGGTCAGAGGAAGGACACAGAGTCTGATGTACCATGTTAATGTGTTTTTGTTTAACAAAAAGGTGAAAAGGCCTAACTCCTCCTACTCTATGGGTGTTTCCCACCTATGAAAACTAACTAAGGTGCTTGCCAGAATGACTCCATTCTCGTGTTATATGCGTTTTCCCCAACTTCAGTTCAATATGAAATTCACAGATACTTGTTGGCCACCACTCATTAGGTTATACAGTTCAGATACTGGATTCTTCCAGGTCTTCATCTCTCCTTTTCCTTTTCCTTGCCTCTTTCTCTTTTGTTCTTCTTTCTGCTTTATTATCTCACTTCTATCCTCGGCTACCTCACCCCTTTTATTTTTCCTTTCAGAAAAGTTATTCCAATCTTTTATTATGTATCTTTCCTCCTGATTAACACCGGTTGTGAAGTTCCAATGCTCTTTCCCACTTTGTTTTATGAATGAATCTATAGTAGAACGTGTGAATGTTCTTGCAATCGTTATTACTCTCTTCTTATTTTCATCATCCCCTTTTCACTGGGATAGGTTTCAGTGTTCCGGTAATGACAATTACTCTCTTTCGGTATTTCCAATACTTTCTTGTGATTGGGACGAGTATGAGCGTTCCAGAAATTATTATTGCCTTCTTCTGACCCCCTCCCGGGTCTCCAATTTTGCCATTTACCTGTATTTTGCAGGGGTAACGTTACTGGGGTCCTATCTGGACAGGTACTGGCTTTACTTTATGTCAGAACAGCTGCAGTGCTTTTCAACAATTTAAGGGACGGTAGCTTTGTCACCCATTCAGTCACTTTCTTCTCTGTCAACCCTGTTACTGTGGCGTCAGCGTTGTTTATGGACCCCATCGCTCGACCGCTTGTGGTCACAGCAACTCTCTACCTCACTTAGAGGTCAGGATACCTCACTTCACGTCCTCTCTCCACTTCAATGTTCTTGCTTCTCCTTCTTGCCCACGCTGTGCGTTGGTAACTTGTCTCGGTACCTTCTCTTAGTCGCTACGCTCTCTCCCCTGGCTTCAGCGTTTTGAGTGTTCTCCCTTTCCCAAAGTCTCGCCTTGGAGGTTTTGCCCACATCTCTCTGCCTTGTATTGGACGCTGCACGTCCCGGCTTCCTCAGCTGAGCAGCCGAAGCTGCTTTGAAACTGGCAGTCTCTCTCTCTCTTCCTGATTTATGACTTGGTCATGGGGCTTCCCTGGTTTCTCGCACCAGTCCTCCTTCCCTTTTGGGCTCTCATTCATTGTGGGTCACATAATCTTCTGCGTCCCAGTCCTTCCCAGGTTTTCTCTTATTGAGACTAATGGTAGACTTGGTTGGCAATAACAAACTTGAACTTGTTCTTCATGGATTCTTCTTGGAAAGGGAGTAGCAATCTTAAGTTTAGGGAGTCCTTGTCCCCAAAGGGGAGTCTCTCCTGGGGAGGTTGTGCTTGCCTCTATCCCTAGGGAGGGCATTGCATAGTGGGCCCACCTCCCTAGCCTTATAAGGGAATGCTCCCCTTTGGGGAGAAGGGACAGAATCCTGTAATTCGTCACAGAGCACTAGATCAGGGATCTGCAGCTTTTGACTCGCCAGATGTTTTGGACTTCGTCTCCCATGATCGATCACCATTGACTATGCTGGCTATGGCTGGTGGGAGTTGTAGTCCAATACATGTGGCGAGCCAAAGATTTCAGACCGCTTCCCTGGATAGACTTCTAACTTGGATCTGGGTAGTGTAAGGCGAGGCTAGAAGCATGGGCGTAATTATAGAGGGCACAGGGGGTTTTGTCCCCCCCCCCGACTTCTGTGGCATGCCTTTTTGTCCCCCCCACCTTTTGGAGGGAGGGCAGGGGGGCCACAATCATCAATTATGTAATTGGACACCGCAAACCTGGCTGGGGTGCCAGCAAGGCTTGCGCTGTCTCTTTACATAATGCTGAGATGCCTGGCAGCCGCGCTGCAACACATTCTGGGCCGGGATGCCCTGCATGGGTCAGTCCCTCGCTCTGGCTGGCCTGACTCAAAGTCAGCAGCCAGGGTGCTGAACTGGGTGTTGCAGAGCCTGGCGCCGGTGCTGCCACGCTAGCAGCAGCACTTCCAGGGGCCGCAGCGCAGACAATCGCTTTCCGGCTTTTTGTTCTTGAGAAGAGGTTAGGTGAGTGCAACATGAGACGTGGCCCGGGCAGCATTTGAAAGCAGGGAAGAGGTACTTTTTAAAAAATAAAACAAATTTAATTGTGTTTGTGTATGTTTGTTGGGGGGCTGGGTTGCGGGCTGACCCTAGTGAGGGTGCGTGTCATATTTGGATAATGTGAGCAGAGCTCAAATTACACATTAAGGCCCCAGGTATGAAGACAAACAATAAAAAATGATGCATTCTCTTGGCCAGCCACAGCTTTGAAACGCCTCTAAAATTAGTCTTGCCACTTTTCAGATGCTACTAAAGCACCACCATCCTAATTTCTAAAAGAAGTTGGCGGAAGGTGCGCCCTCCACAAGTAGAGTGGAGAGAGTCAAGCTGAGAAAACCTGTGACCCAAAACTGTCATACGTTTGTTAAGCAGTTTTTGCTCTACGTGCGCAGAAGGAATTTTGTGTTAAAAGCACACTTTTAGGAGCCCTGTATAATTTTTCCCCCTCCCCAAAAATAATCTTCACCAAACTGGTAAAAAGTATTTTGAGTTTTGCAGACACTTTTCAGGACGGTGTGGTGCAAATTAATAAATGGGTGTCATGGTTCAGGTTACAGGCCATCAAAAGCTGCTTCACTTACCAAACTAAGCAGGGAGTATCCAGCATTGTAAGGGGGGGCAGGGGATGAGGAACGAAATGCAGTGTGTGGAATTCCACATGGTCTCATTGGTGCCCCCAAACCGCCCACCCAGGCCCCAATCTACTTTTTTGGTAACATTAGTGGAAGATGGCATTTTAACATACAACAACAAAAATAAACTGCAGGATCATTCCAGATGCTTTGAAGTGAATCAGAGTCACTTGCAGAGTTGCAGGAAAGGCACAATGTGATTAAATGATTTGCTCAGGATCACACACTTGGTTAAATGGTGAAACTGGGATGTGGACAAGTTAAGCTACACACCATCTTTCCAGGTTTAGTTGATATAGATATTTATTAAGGTTTTGCTTCACATTTCATGTGCTTAAATACTTGTTTATAGCAATGCCTTGGAAGCAAACGACATTACATAATAAAATAGCCCTTTAATAGTAAACTAACCATACAGTATATACATTGTTATAGAAATATTTTGAGCGATGGGAGTATGGCTTTAGTTTCATTCTCCCCATTCTGCATGCAAAGTCACAATAGCATCATGTAGATTAATGTGAGCCTAACAAATCCCCCTTGGGTTTTAAAGCCATAGTCATTATTTCATAAAGCATGCAACATTATGCACCCTTCTCACTTCTGATCACTCCCTCCCATTCACATTTTTAAAGGGATGAAAGTCCCTGCTAATAGTAACCCCCCTCCCTCCCATCAGTGCCTAATCCCTCACATTGTAATGCTCTGTTGATACAGAGCAACGTGAGGACCCTCTGCTGCATCGGAGCTCCTTGGGACATTGTCCTGGCAGCGGGACACCTCTACCATTCAGAACGGGTAAGGTCCTGCTGCCAGGACAATGAGCGTGCTGAGCAGGAATTGCTCTGCACACATTGTCCTGCCAGCGGGACACCTTTGCCGTTGGGAGCCCTCTTTGATGTGCCGAACAGGAGAGGTGTCCCTGTGGAAATCGATATAATATTGTGACCCCAATCGCATTGTTTAAATGTATGTTGGCCTACGCCAAGCTGTCTAAAGAATATTGTGAACATAGGTTCCGCGGCAAGGTCTTGACCTTAATGTATTGTGTAAAGCCGCCATCTTGGATCTAGCCGCCATTTTAGGTATTCTTGCAGTGTGGAAGTCACCCCGAATCACAAAATGGAGGCCGAATGACATTGCGAGTAAGACTTCGGCCATGGTGACCTCCGCACACGTGAATGAATAATATGTCCGCAGGCTACGTGTTAGGGTCATGAACTAAGACCCTGTCCTCTGTTCAACCTTTGTGTAAATATGTAACTGTATCAGCGGAACTGATCTAATGTATGTAAATTGTGTGTTCGACCTGGCTACGAACCCTAGCCATGGTTCCAAGAATGGTTAACTCGCAAGAGGGCTGGCCGATGTGGTACAAACTGTATAAAAACCCGAGCATCCAGATATTCGGTCTCTCCCACTTTCGATGCGAAACCTTATCGTTGGAGGTTCGTGTGTGAGTCAGAGAGCCGAATAGCTATTCGCATGTCAATTGACTTTGATAACTTGGTAACTTTGTAACTTTGAAATAAAGCGCTTTATATGGTCCTTTGTAACCTGTGTTGGTGTGTTTCCATTTGGGCTTCCCGGCCTCATGTCAATTTCTCTGTTTCCACATCCCAATGACAAATGATCCCGTCTGGTCCTTAAAAGAGCCACGGGGGCCAGCTTGCCCCCTCTACCTCTCCCGCTCCACTGCTTGGAGCCATTTGAACACAGGAAACATACCTTAATTTTAATCATTCAGAAACTTGTAGAAAAGTTCTATCGGCATGAACACATATAACACATATAAGGTGCTGTGCAGAACCCAAGTTTGGAGATATATGGCATTTAAAAATTGATACCAAGTATACTTGGTCACCCACTGCACTGCATTAACTGATGGCTTCTTCCTTTGAATGAAAGGAATAATCAAGGGAATTGCTGACATTCCAGTGAATCTGTTCCTTTCGGCCGTGGCTTTATAGTTCAGCCAGGTCAAGTCAATTTAGCCCAATATTTCAGGGATCAGGGGTGATAGTCTGGTCTGCTCAATGGACATTGTGCCACTGTTTCCATGTGTTATTGTATATGTACATATAAATGTTGTGTGCACACAGTGTATGTCAATGGAGGTGCTGGGTGCATTTGTGTGAGAGTGAGTGTATGCAAGCATATGTGTGTTGACCTTTGTGTCTGAATGAGTGATAAATATTGCATTGTTTGTATGTTCTAGTGAAATTAAGTTTGTGAATGTTATGTTGTGTCACTGGGTGCATGGCAGGCTGGCTGGAGATGTGTGGGGGCCCAATTGAATTTTAAAGATAGGCCACCAGTCTTATGAAAGTTATAACGGAGCGTCAGCAATGGACTCTCGTGGAATAGTAGTCTAGTGTTATCCCTCAGGGATTTAGGTTGTTTGACCGAGGTACAACATCACGGCAAAATTGACTGTAGTCATTTTCGCAGTGAAAACGTTTTTGCCTCAGTACAAAAAAAAACATGCCCCCCCCAAACCGCCAGTACACCCATAACCCCCTCCTACTTACCTGTTCTCCATCCGCCACCTCTCCTGTACCCTGAAGCGTCAGATCCATCCATCAACCGTGGGTCGGATCTGACGCTGCAGGGTCCCTTTTTCTTTTTTTTTGTTGGGTCACCTGCCACCAATGCTGAGGAAGCGGGGGTCACCCCTGCAACCGTCAAAGTAAAAAATACCAAACATGGGGAGCGGGGGACCCCCCCCGCAGCCCCAGCTCTTAATGTTCGGGATCTTCAGCTTCGAACTGATGGTGGTGACTGAATTCAGTCAAATCTATCATTCAACAACATTTTATCAAACAATTTGGCCGAAACGATCCTTAGAGCCAACACCCACCCTCCCTTGACACAACCCCTGTCCACCCCAACATTTTCAGCAAAGTTACTCCACTGGCTAGAAGTAAGTTATCATAAGACATACTATATTAAGGCATCCCGGAGCATCACACTATGAACTAAATGATATGCAAGTGAACATGGAGCCTTTGCACAGGTACCTTGAATTGCTTTGCATAACACAATATAAATGATGTTACTTCACCGTCTGTATATTGTGTAACCATTGCAAAGCCAGTGTAAAACCACACAGACCCTTTTGTTTGCATTTAAAATTCATGGTCGCCTACTAACAAATGGTTTCAACGTTGCTTGGGTTTTGAGAGGCGTTAATCTTGCTGTCCTCGATATGCAGATTTTTTTTAATGGTTCGCACTCCCCTCTGGGAATGGATTCTCCCAATACGTTCCCCAGCATGTTTCTGCAACATAAGTGGTTCCAGCAGAGGCAGTGATCAATAACTCAAGTAATATTGTGTTTGATGTAATTACTGTGATCACATATATTATGGATGCAGGGTGTGAGGGTCATTGGGAATATTGCAGTTTCATGATAAGATACGTATGTTCTCTATAGGTAAAGAGGGAACTAGTTGGACTTTTCCTGATAAAAAATGTTATCCTAACAAATTGACCCTTTGAATGTTGACTGAAAATGTGCAGATGCGCAAGTATGTAAGTAACTGCTCCATATGGACTCCTCAGTATCCTTGGTTTAAGAATCTTACTTTCTCTTGTTTGCAGCCCTGTTCCAATTGGGCCTGACCAGATCTTGTTAAGAGGCGCGCAGCTTCGAAACACCCAGTGGGTGATGGGAATCGTTGTATACACGGGACATGAAACGAAGCTCATGCAGGTAACATGTTGTTCATATGCAAATAGTAACTAGCCTTTGCAGCAAACTAGCTTAATACTTTCAAGCTTTGTAAATTGGGATTATGTGCGTTCAAGGAGGTGTGGGGTAAGTGCCAGCAAAGCGCCAGTTGTGCATGGATAGACTAAGGTGGACGAAGGCCTCACAATATCCAACTTTTGCTTGGAGCGGGTCTTTTTGCATTTGACTGCAGCGTAGGATGCACAGCGATGATTTCCAGGGACCTCTGATTCTGGCCCACTCTCTACAGCATCAGCTCTATCAAGTGGGGTCTTTTTCTCCGGTCAATTGAATTTGGGTCATGTCCATTAAAACTAAGGCATTTGAAACTGATCGAAGTCAAAAATTGAAATATGATTGCATGGGACTACACCCTAAAATCTATTGGGCATACTGTAGGCTTTCTGAGCATCGCCCCATCTCCGTTTCTTGCACACCGCAATGCCTGTTGCCTCAAGGCACATTGCACGATGTCCTAAAATTTACCAGAGGGATTTAGAGATTTTTCTATATCACACTCCATCAAATGGGCTAGATAGTGCGACAAGGCATAGAAAGCGGGGATGTTGTGGGGCCCAATCAATTGTATATTTTTAACAAAAACAAGTGGTTTGCCACACAATGATTGCGCCTTAGTTAAGGGGCTATGTGATATTAAATGGAAAACTTTTGAGACCCAACATTAAAATATAATGAAAAATGTCTATTTGAAACTCAAGGGTGGCGCAATCATTGTGTGGCAAACCACTTGTTTCTGTTTCTCTAACCGAGGAGGTAGGGGATTGGTTCCTCCAAATAATTGCCACACGGATGCGACACGGCTGAAAAGCTGAAAACAGTATAAGGTCGCAAACATAAGAAGGTGTACCTACAATCATCCCCACAAGACAAATATTGTATATTTTTAACAAACTACTGGTTATCACCAGTAGAGCGTTACCAATGTATTTGTCCCTACAGATCACGTGCTACTTACTTTCTCTGTTTTTAAGCTCTCTTAAGCCAATGAGGTACTGAGGTCCCACCTTGGTGAAATGCAGTGGATTCTGCTGAGCAACCCTGGCACTTTAGAAGCTGTGCATTATTGCAGCTATGTGCCACCTTTTGTATTCAGAGCTCACGCATGCTGCTGTGCTGCAAAGGATGGGAAGTGAGGGCCTTAGTCCACCACCAGGGATGATGGGACTATCCTATCTCAGAAGGTCCACCTGTGCGAGCAGTGTGAGAAGTCCTGCAGCAAAAAAGAAATGTTGCAGTGAAAGTGGATCAACTGATGAAACAAGCATTGACAAAGCCAGTAGTTTTGTATTTTATAGAGGCAATGTATGGGCATTTGCCATGCACTCACCATTTGCCAGGTATTTCCTTCATGCACCATTGAACTGTCATCATCTGCTCTGATACTCATCATTTGAAATCTATTGCTGTCATGCACTAGCTACAGCCCCAAAGATAGAGTCAACATTGCCTGGGATTGCCATTAAGTGCCCAGCTATGCAAGTCGTTGGCCCGGTATTGTGAAGCTTGGATGCAGAGGGAAAAATGGCTTTGCGGCTAGACACCTACTTTGTCCTTTATGCTATATGGGCACACCACGCTGTCTCCCTGATAGGGGGAGCGTGCACTGCACATCATTCAAAGCTGTGTGTTTCATTTTGTAGCACACTGCTTTTAAAGTGGGAAGATATGCACAGCACGGGATATTTGCTTTGCCTTTCTTAGTCCAGACAATCATCTCAGCCCTATACCTGCTACACCATAATGGTTGTTTATTGGTGGCTTCACCACCAGTCAAGCCAAAACTAAATAGGAGGTTTGTGTTGGCACATAACACAACACAATTGGGAGCCCATCTGGAGTATTGTGTCCAGTTCTGGAGGCCATAACAAAGTATATGCTGGCAAAACATTAAATGGTTTACACCACAGCTCCTTTGAGGAGGGTCTCTAGAGTACATATAAAGAGAAGAGTAAATGATGGATGGGGCTAGTATTCCACCGTTATAATTACTGTGAGGAAGAAAACTTCTTTGATATTGTGCGGACGTTTGGGTGCCTTTGTATAGACCACACAATGTTTGATGGGGCTTTTGCTCAACTCCAACTGCTCACCCCCTCCAACTGCTCAACCACTATTTTGTCGTATGCACAGTTGAATATTGCTCGATCCAAGGTGGTTGACATATGCAAGCACTCACCCGCCTTCCCAAAAACATAACCTTCCAACTCCCCTTCTACCTCTCCCCAATACCCTCCCTGGTCTCTTCCTTTCAGGTAAGTCCTCCTCCATTTTCTTTTCCTACCCCCATTACTCCACCCGGATTCCCCCACCTAATACTTCTGTGTTGCACCAACCCCTCCCTCCTCTACCCCGCCTCACTCTGCTACCCAACCCCTATAACCTAACCCCCCTGTTGTACCATCTCCCCAGCCCCCATTCTTTAAGATGCACTCTAGAGATAGGTGTTCCCACCTCGTCCCCATTGCACCCTATCCCCTGCCCCTTTATTTTGCCACCCCTCCCACCCCAGCCCCCCACTATCGTACATGCATATCCTGCATGCATTCCCCCTACTGCCACCTCCTCACATTGTATGTTTAGGCTTCTGATCGCCACTAAGTGGTCAATGAGTTGGACATGTCGACTTTAAAACAAAACATGTGATGGCTGGAAGGTATTAAATTAATCATAACCTCTGCCATTGCTCTGGGCAACCCTCCAGACCGCTGCTCTTCGCCTGCCAAGCCATTACAAAAGGGGAAAGACCATATGCAAATCCATTTTGGTCCCACCCCAAAAGGGGCAGTCCAGCTCGAACTGCTTTGTCACATCCCTTCTGCACGAGGACAACAGCATCCTCAAACGTGTTTTAGCCTTGTTGGGCCTCATCATTGAGGAGTAACTTGGGTCTGTAGGCCCAGCAGGCACGGGACCCACGTCTGGGCATACCCGCCAAAACAAAAGAGGAGATGGCTGGGAGGTTTTGAATTAATCTTAACCTCTGGAATTGCTCTTGGCATCCCTCTTTACCATCTTTCTTCGCCTGCCAAGCCATTACAAAAAGGAACAGACCATATGCAAATCAGGCTTGGTCCCACCCCAAAAGAGGCAATCCAGCCTGAACTGCTTGGTCACATCCCTTCTGCACGAGACCACAAGAATCCCTAGACATGTTTCAGCCTTTTTTAATGGGTCTACCACCCCAGCATGTCGACCACTTAATGATAACCACATTCTCTGGTGACCAGTTAGGGCCGAGCAAAAGACCAGTTACCTTGCGGACCTGTGTCCAAGAACAATCCAATCCAAAGCATTTGCAGAGACAATTTATGTAGAAGGAGAACCTCAAGCATTAACTGCTCTAAATGGAAAAATATATGTTTGCGGTACCGTTGAGGATGTGATAGGTGAGGGGGCAAGGCGTGCAATGATGACAGTTTGTTTTATATATTTACATCAACCATATTTACAGTTTTAGGCAAAGGGAGAGACATAATTTGCCTTGAATTGCACAATTTCAAGTCAGCTGTTGATACTGAGAATAAAACTTAGGTCTCCTGGTTTCAAAATGAGTAACCTAGGACCTAGGCCACACCTGCCACACACATTACCACTATTCATGGATCTGTGCCAACCTGTGTTAACTTTCATTAGAGTCATTATCCATTAGCATCGGAGCTGTCCCCTTTGGAGTAGGTACAATATAGAGAAGAAACCTTAGAAGGGAGGTCAGGAAGGTTGGCTTCATGCCTCTTCTCCGAATACACTGTTTTGTTCCCACAACCTGATCTACCCTGCTCCATGACTTTCTCTGCCAATCTTGTCCTGGGAGCAGAGCTCCCCTCCTATCCACACCTCTCACTTGGCACCTGTAATATAGACCCGTATATAATGAGTAGCATAACACTTCCTTGATCCCTTCTATATGCATCCACTGCTGTAAGTTGAGAAAGGAAAAGTGCACAATTTGCAACCACTTGTCCTGTGGCTTCACACACTACCCACTCCTTGCAAACCACTTCTCTGGGAAGTGCCACCAAATGTCTCAATGGGTTGTAGTGGCCATTTGAAACCCCACAGAAAACCAAGATTAGCCACAGATCAAGCCCCACACAGCGCGGGGTCATACCCACACATGGTACCCGATTATAGACAATTAATGGATACTGGGCAGCCTTAGGACTGTCCCTTAATTGTGTGTCTGCCTTACCATGGTGTATGTTATCCACAATGTTGATGCACTGTATGCTATGTTACAGGCTGGGCTGCTGGGAAGCCAGTCGGCTTCAGTAGTGCAGCATGGAAGGGCATGCAGAAGGAGGCCTCACCCAGAATGGCAGAGGGGCAGACTGGATGAGAGTCAAAGTCCGTCTTGGATCTTGAGCCGGGAGCAGCCATTTCAAGGCGTATGTTTTGAAGGAAAAGAAATGCAATAATGAGTTGCCATATTACCTAGCAGAGCGTGGTTTACTCCATCACAGGTGCTTGCCTGTAAAGCAAGGAACCCTGTACGATGATAACATTGAGTGGTAGTGGATTGCACTACTTGTCCATTACTTTACGGCTGTTTCTTTTATCTTTTAGAATTCGACTAAGGCTCCCCTGAAGAGGTCGAATGTTGAGAAAGTGACGAATGTGCAGATCCTGGTGTTATTTTGCATCCTGCTCGTCATGGCTCTAATCAGCTCTGTTGGTGCTTTGCTTTGGAACAGAAGCCACGGCCAGGTGAATTGGTACCTAGGCTCAAACGGTAAGACGTCACCAACGGCGGAATATGGCGTCCATGTTGTTCGGCATTGCAGTCCTTTTGAAGGTGTGAAATATCCCGTTTTCACCTGTGTTTTCACCACAGAGGCACAAGTAGAGGGTGTGAATGTGCGTCCTCCAAGGACCAGGATCCACACTTTTGCTGCAATGTTTGAAGAAAAGCCCCCAGTAATGTGCTTGTCTGGCAGCGGTTCAATTCGCACAAGTTGAAAGGGCTGTTTTAAAACAGATTCTTAAAGGTTGGACATCTGATAGAAGTCCTTCCAAGACCGAATGGATTAACGAACTTTTCAACTTGTAATTGATTGAAAAGTACTGTTCTCACAGCAGAAAAAGTTTCACCTACATGAGAGTTGCAGCGATCGAAGTGGGTGGTAGCAGTGCTTCTCTCCTTTTTTTTCTCATTAAGTTTTACTGTTCCTATAATTTTATTTTAAAAAGAAATTGTTCTGGAATGATTTCGCTTTAACATAACAGTGTAGGCAGAAGTTCAAGCTTGCACTTTCCGTGCGCTGCACTGAACATTCCCTTAAATAGCAGGCACATGTGTTTGGGGGCTTGTATTGTGCGTGGGAGGGGGGTGATGATGGGGTTTGTGGGGAGCGGGGGCAGGCCAGTAGGGAACATAGTTACAATACTTCTTTTGTACACTTCGGCGACCACTGGTTTGAAATACCTTTTGTTTCTGGTGTCACGTGAGGAATGTACTCTTGATGGGGAATTGGTCACTAACTTATTATGATTCTGTATGACTTGTTTAATGTAAATATTTTTAAAAAAAGGTTGTTTACCACAGAGAAAGATGGTCGCTCCATACGCAGGGCAATGTCCTCACCTGGATTACCTTCGTCAATGATCCACTTGCTTTGGAAAGTGGAGGCCTTGGCTCCTCAGATGAATCTCAACGCGCTGGACTTTCTCTTGATCATATCACACCAGGCCGTCGCCACAATTAGCGGCGCTGAAGGTTAGGTGATGCTGGCGCTCACAGACCATGTGGACGGTTGCACTGACCATGTGCCTTTGAGTGTTGTTGGGGGAGGGGGCCCTGTGGTGGGGAGGGCGGTGTGCTTTGTGGCTTTGCTACTTGGATTGAGAGAAATGGGCGTGCCACCAGACTGTTGTGTGGGTGCTTCTGCATTGTCCTTGATGGGGAGCGCAGAGCCTCCCAGAAATCAGCCAATCCCTTTTCCAGGCACCCTGGAAAAAGGTTTTCTGAGGTAGGTTGTAGGAGAGAATGGGCCAGCTGGTTACAGTCGGTGGCAGAGCCGGGGTGGGGTTGTGGGGCGGTCAGCCCCTTTAATCCCACCTGGTGCCCAGTGGGTCCCCAGTTTCCCGCTGGTGCCCTACTATCTGCCCCCAGCACCAAAAGCTGTCTCCGCTACTGGTGACTGTGTGGGTGCAGTGGTCCATGCAGTGCCAATGGGGTGCTATATGCCAATGCTGGCGCTTTTTGGATATTGGGGCCTTGCTCTACGGCCAGCACCCAGCTGAAGGTATTTCTTATGCTGCACATGTATGAATGCACCTGGGAACTATAAGGATATTGAGCATTGATAAGAGGCAAGATCAATGCACCCAATCAGCCCAGCGTGTCGAGCTTGGATATAGGGGGATCACTAACAAATATTGTAGGGGCCTGTTCAAATAAATTGAGATTGCTCATGTATCTGCAGTGGGAAGGAATAGACTCTCCTGCATCTGGCGAGGGATGCAAGTTACCGCCCAACACTGTTGGGCATGGGTCAGTCTCTAGCTGTGATGCCTCCAGACAGCCTCATTCTGATGAGGCGGATGATTCTGAGAAAAGGCACTTGATTGGTCGCACGTCCCCATCGTCAGGCTCTTTCCAACCTATCTGATCTCTCTCTGAACATGGTGAAGACGGATCATTGAATCAACGCAGAAATGCAGACAAAGGCACAGGAACCTGGAATCTCATGCTCGCATTGGGTCCAATGTGATCATGGCGTGGATTTGCAATGACGGATGCCATGATATGATATGATAGGTTATTTATAACGCGCTAAATACCCAGAGGTTTCCAAGCGCGGACCCGGGGATCGAACCTGTGTTGCTTTGTGTCGTCTTGCTTTCCTAGGCGAGCACTTTGCTCCTGAGCTATCCTCCCGAGACAAACATGGTGCTGACCGTTGCTCTATTGATGCCAACAGACTGCCCTGCTTTTTCTTGTAAAAGTACAAATGGGCCCAATCTGTTTAAATCGTGTTGGTGCAGAATTGAGCATTTGCATTTCTTTTTACTTGGCTGCATACACATATAAACATGCATAAGGACAAGAGACGCAGCTTTAATTAGTTTTATTTGGTTAGCTGCAGTGATGAAGAGAATGCTATTATTATTATTTAATTCATATTACGTGCCACATGCCAGTGGTCCTCAGGGCACACTTAAAACAACATAACAGACATGCAATCGGGGGCTGGGGAAGAAGAGGATAACAGCAGTGTCGGTACAGCCAACCCATGTTCAGGTTAAAGAGTTGGGTCGGTATCCAGTGTTTATACCACAAAAGAAATGATGACAAGCCTTTTAAACGACACCTAAATAACGAACAAAAGTCGAATTTTACATTAAAAATATATATGGGGGTGGGTTCATGGATTAAAATGGGTAGAGGTAGTAAGGGGGAGGGTAAAAAGGCAGTAGAAAAGGGGAGCCCCAAATTAAAAAAGAAAAATAGGTGTTTTTAAGGTATGTCGTTATTTTGGGTGTCGTTGTAAAGACATGCAACAGATGAGTCTTGATGGCTTTCTTAAAAGCAAACAAAGAGGACACCGTCCACAAGGACATGGGAAGGGAATTCCATTTCTTAGTTGCTTGCACATTAAAACTTGTCCCGTCAAATCTGACCAACTTGAATCGTGGTTGCAGTCGTTTACGGAATTGGCAGAAAAATAGAGATCTCGTGGACTGAGCATCTACTAGACGATTCATGAGATATTGAGGAGCTGTAGCTGACTGACATTTATTGGTAGCGAGAGCAATTTGTGGTAATCCTATGCACCACTAGGAGCCAATGTAGGGCCCTCCTCGAAGCTAGGACATGGTCACGTTTAGATAAGCCATAGACTGCCCTAACAGCTCCATTTTGAGCAGTCTTGAAGGGAGTGTAAATTGGCTCAAAATGTTCCTATCAAAAGTCTGTTGAAATAATCCAATCTTGTGTTAACAAGAGCAGATGCAAGAAAAGATTGATTTTCGAAGAAAAGGTATGGTCTTATTTGATACAAGAGTTTAGTCACAGAGTGAAAGGAAAAGCGAAGATGGGGAAACATGAGATTTTATGGAAAGCTCAGCATCCAAATAGACTCCCAGTGTCTTCACGTGTTTAGCGACAAGTATCGTGCAGCCCATGATCGTAATATAATTGTAAACTGAGTCAAGTTATTTCTATCGGGGACCTGATACAATAATGAGGTGCTCTGTTTTTTCATCATTAAGGTCCAAAGAGTTAAAGGCCATCCGGAGTTGGATTGCAGAAAAGACTCTATTTATGGTTTCGGTGTCTTGAGTGTAGTTACCCGATAACTCGAAGACAATCTGTGTATCATCAGCATAGTTGGTGTATTGAACTTCCAGATTGTCCAAGAGATCAAGCAAGTGCCTGATGTAAATGTTGAATAGAGTTGCTGACAAACAGGAGCTGTCGGGTACCCCACAGGTGCTAATAATGGGGGAAGCTTGTGTGCCATTGATAGCCTCTCTGGAAGATCTTGGGCCTAAAAAGGATTGAATCCACTGGGCAGTGATCTCGGAGAAACAGGCGATCGCTGTAAGCCTGTTGATTAAGAGTGTGTGGCCAACAAGGTTGCACGCTGCTGAGAGATCTAATAACATAAGCAGCGCTGGATGACCCCTCACCACAATCCTGGAGATATTGGACTTAAAGTCCAATAAGACTCTTTCAGGGTTGTGTTTGGTTCTAAAACATGAAAGGTGAGTGTCTAGGGTGTTGTTAGCCTTCACGAATTCCTGGAACTGAAGATAAGCAACGCAGTCTAAAATCTTCAGGAGGTTCTGGACATTTGTAATTGGCCCATACTTTTTGCTAAAGAGGGGTCCACATGACTTTTCTTTAAAAGAGGAGTGATCCAAGCTTCCTTGAGACACGTGGACATAGGGCCATCTCTAAAGGAAGCTTTCACGATCTCTGTGAATCAAGGGACCAGAGGGTCGAGAGAGTCCTTGAGAATGTTGGCAGGGCAAATATCAGATGAGAGATGATCTTGGAGATTCCCAACGCAGTACATTGTCTAAATACAAACATCTTTAGATTGTACTTACTAACAAGACTATTTGTGGTCAGCGGGGGCTCTGTGATGATAGGACGGTCTTTCAAACAGAGTCGCCGAGATATAATTACTTGTTGGTGGACAGCAGTTTTCCTTGAAAACTTGTCCTGTATTCCCTGACACCAGGCTGAGTTCCTTTCTACTCTGAGGGAAGCTGAGGATTTTGGAAAGTTCTTTAGAGCTGGACTTAGCGTTGTTGATTCTAGTGTTGAAATTGTGGATTTCACCTCAATAATGGCTTGTTTGAACCCTAACACAGACTCCTCATAGGCTGCTAGTGTAAGAGGACAAGGATTTTGTCTCCAATCTCGCTCTCGTGCTCTTTTATGTTTACTGGCCTGAATAATATCACTAAACCAAGAGTTATTAACAGGCTCAGGCTTAATCAGTTTAGTCCTCTCCGGAGCCAGATGATTTACCATAGCCAGGATAGATTGCAACAGAAGCAATACCATGTGAGTGGGGTCATCAAGATGTTCCAATGTTTTTAATCTTGGGGCTAAGGATGCAAAGAAAATAGATGCTGTGATATGCTTGAAGTTCCTAGTTTCTTCATTACTCTCAGTAACCTATCCAGACAAAGAGGCTTAGAGGGTAACAATATAGAGAATGTAACTATTACATGGTCAGACCATGGATAGGGTAACATGGTAATAGGAGAGATTGCGATGTTTTGACTCAAAACCCAGTCCAATGTATGACCATCTCTTTGTGTCTGTTCTTTAACTGATTGTGTATAGCCAAATGTTTCGAGGGATGCTAATAAAGAAAATGGCTTGGGCATCATCATTCTTCTCTGTCCAGAGATTAAAGTCACCCATCACAAGCACAGGTTAGTGAGGACTAGCAATATCACTGAGGAAAGCCAGGAAGAGTTCCTCAAACTGCAGCATGTTATTTGGTGGTTTATATAAGACAACAATTCTCTCTGTGCTTTTCTGATATACTCTCAGCTTTCGGAGTTACAATTCACAGCCTTCAAGATGTGCTATGTTAACGGCGTGGCAGTCTAGGTGATGTCTTTCAATCAGGGCAACACCTCCACCTCTCTGTCTGGATCTATCAGATCTGAACATCTTACACCCAGGTGGAAGTGCCTGGGACACCGCATGAGAGGACGCTTCATGTAGCCAAGTCTCAGAAATAGCAAACCTATCTAGATTGGTCGTGGCAAGATGGTTTGCTATTTCCAATCCTTGCCAAACAAGAGAGCATGTGTTAAGTAGTGCAATATTAAGACGCAGCTCCTGAAAGGTGTTCTTTGGAGAAAGAGGGCTCGGTTCAACAAATGGTGGTCTTATCGGGACAATGTTCGGAATAATATTTTTGTTAGATGTGATCAATTAAACAACGATTGGGTGTAGACGACTTGGGTACAGGTAAAGAGATTGACCCAGGTTTGTTATTATGGGTAGTGACACTTTGTAGGCGAAAACCTACTGTGGCCTGAGGATCAATACTGCTAGATTGCCGTGTCTCAGCAGGTTCTGAATCAGCAGTCAAGGTGTTACTAAGGAGCTTTCATCCATCTTTCGTTCAGTGAAATGAGACGGATACACCCTCAACTGTTCGTAGTCATCTACAGTGGGTAGCTCACTAGTTTCATCAATGCGACTATAACCCCCTTGTTTCAAAATTTCTGGCCATATTTTGGGTGAGGATGTCCATTGCCAGGTAGCGGGTTACACATTTTTTCGTGCTTGGTTCATGGTTCCGTTGAACTCTGAGAAGGGGCTCTGACTCTAAAGTTATGCATATTCTGAAGCAAAATTGATAGGTCTGACATAACCCCCGGGACACGGAAGTCACAGAAGTACGAGTGTGGATCAACAAAAAGCTGTAAATAGGCATAAAGAATCAAAATACCTGAACAGTGAATCCAGAAAGGAGGATACTGCACAACAAACCGCTAACAAGGAAAGGCAACGTGCCCTTGCAAACCAGACATGAACCGGCGAAAACAGGACTGCCAACACGCTGCTGGGGAAAGATAACTATGCTCGGGTGCCTGGGAAAATGCAGTTTCCCGAGTAGGCTGCAGCAATACATAATACTGACGAGGGAAGGTCGGAATATGCCTTCTGTCTCGAGAGACCATCCAACCGGAAGATGCACCAGAGACACTATGGCCGGCGTTCATATGAGCTCACGTCAATTCCCACTGCCCCTACGATGGACAGGTATCGGGGAAAGGTAACCTCCCAGCTGGCCCTACAACCCTGCAGCAGTACGAACCCTACCCAGCATGGATGAAGACCCACATGAAGGATCTGGAGACTGCTCCATGGACGGAATCGACTAAAACACCAAGAAGCCATGCCACAAGTCGTTAGCGCCATCATGACGACATAGCTACGTTAGACATGAAGCATGCGTGTTATCACCACACTGAGACATTCACACACCCAACTACACAAAGAACACCGGTATACAGCTCTGAGTTATAGGACAGTGACATATACATACTGTCTGCACGTTTATTATTTTCCCATTCGGCTTGCTACAGCAGCACAGGAACGCAAGAAGCAAGAAGGGCTTGTGTAAATGCTTGCAGATGCATACATGCAAATAACCCATGGTGTGGCAGGAGCATTCAAGGGACCTGACAGCCATGACGCAATAACCTATGGACACTATGGAAGACATGTATAGTAGAAGTCAGACCATGGTTTAGGAGATCTAGTAGGCCACGATCGACTTATAGAGAGACCCCAAGCCACACAGACTGCTGTGCAAGCATAACCTCTGCGGCTGGGACGGGGCTGCTGCCAAGGTCGCAATGTTGCTAATGACATTCCACACTCTGAACCAAAGTAACACCGGCTGCAGGAGAGGTGCGCTCTCTGACAAATACAGAATAATTTGGAGCCCCTGTACTCCCAAACGTGGTCTCCAAGCACGTGATCTGGCCGAGCTGAGGAGCCAAGATTTGGTGGCTGAGAAGAGCAACCTGTCTCAATGACTAGACAATAGCAACAACAAAGTTGTTACATTCATGCTACAGTTCTGCGTTGGTAAAAGGAGTGCCCTCATTGCAGCTATGGGCTACACATGGTTATGATGCTGACACATAGTTGCACCTTGGAGACACATAATTGCACATGCACTGTTCACAGGTGACCTGCGAGCTGGGAACAGAGTTTGTCCCTGGCTTGGGGGCTCGCGGCTCAGCCAATCAAAAACAAGGACTCTAGGGGTGGATAGTGGGGGGGTCACTGACCAATCACGGGGCTTGCTCACTGTAACAAATCCAAAGTAACAGTTTTCGGGGATGGCACCTGACACAGCCTTGTCCAATAATACTGCATCTTTGTAGACTCCTATATGGGACCTACCACTCAGTAACCTATCCCGAGTGGACATAGGTTTTGGAGATGGTCCTAGAGAGTGACGCCAATTGTGACGTCACATGTCCTCAGAACTGGCCTGCAAGCCAGAGCTCGCTGAGAGATGCATGGACTTTCCTCCACTTATGTAATCCCTGTGGTTTGCTGGCTGTAATAAACCTCAGTTGTACCTTGTTCTTGTGTGGAGCTGTTATTCTTTATTGGCCAAAGGGAAGGAGTTAGGCCTTCCACGATCTCACACCTGCGGGCTCCTAGCACGGCTTGGCCGGCCTGGGGGTCCACCCCTAACAATACATTCTTACAAACAAGTCTAAACTGCTATGATGCGATTATTCCTAGCACTAGCAATCACGCAACAAGCATAAGGAGTGCAAGCTAATTTAGTAAGCAACCATCTAATGCAATTGGCTTTAAGTAGCCGGTGTGCAATTGGCTTTAAGTAGCCGGTGAAAACCAGCCTGCCAACACTCCGGCCCTGACACGCCCCAGGGAAAAAGATTACGGTGCTTGGGTGCCTGGGAAATGTAGTTTCCTGAGTAAGTTGCAGCAAAACACAAAACATTCTTGCAAATTAGTCTAAGCTGCTATGTGATTATTTCTAGCACTAAAAATCACACAACAAATTTACAGCTGCATGTTGCAGCTGTACATTTCAAAGGTATATGTTGTAAATTATTGATGCAGTATAGACATTAGATCTGATATTTATTTTATGGAATCTCCAGAAAAACAAAATAATATATTGGAGGTTCATATGTTATCTAAATTTGAAATTGAAACTTGTATTTGATTTATTTTCGTATATAGCCCACGGACTGCTTATTCGTGTGCTTAAAAGTGCCGTGGGAGGAAGAACGGACCTGCATTTGTAGTACTGTATTGCAGGGAGCAGGTGGTAGCGTGCTTTGAACACCTCCTAGAAAAGGTTGGTTTTGCAAAATACATGTAAGACGGTCTCAATCCAAAAAAGTAAGGGGAGAGAGTTCCAACGGGCAGATGCTTGAAAGCGTGCTGGTCTACTCCCAAAATATATGCAGGCTCTGCTTCTAAGAGAAAGTCCCTCTTGGTCGGTTGGTAGGGCAGGAACAGTTCTCTTGGGCAGATAGGACCATGTCCAAGCAAAGGTTTGTGAATTAGAAAGTCGCCCTCCTCACTTTCACACAGCCGATAAATTGCAGAGAATTTAATAAATACGTGGATACGAGCACTGTGACTATTGTGTTCTGTGCTCTTTTGGATTTATGAGCGCCGTGTGAGCAGGGGCATGCAGTAAAAATCCCGGTGTGCCTGTTTCCCCTGCTCCATGCAGCACAACGCCACCACCCCTGCCTGTGTTTAATTTTGATATGGGCAGCGCTGGCCATTGGGCTGGCTCTCGCCAGATCCGAGATCCGGTACCAGATGTGTAGCCGGCTCTTGGGATCCGGCCAGAGTCAGCCGCCCCAAAGCCCTGCTCTGCGCTGGGGAGAAAAAAAAACTAAAAAATACTTTCGTGCAAACTGTAACTTCCTCTGGTGACCCCATGCAAGAGGTCACAAGGGGAAATTAGTCCTCAGCCACGACCCGATTTATTTATTTATGCAATGTTTGTCGGGTACATGGACTCTGATTATTTATAAATAAATATACAGGTATCCGACAAACATTGTATGAATAAATACCCCTATTAACATCACCTATTAACAACACACACAATACCAACTGCTTTCAGAGGGGAGCTGCAGGAGCTGTTTCGGGTGTGGTTCAAGTAAAAGAAAACGTTGCTTATGGCGAACAGAAATCAACCTGTTTGAATAGCACCAAAGGGGGATTTTTTTTATGGCTTTTAAATGTTTGGTTGTATCACTGAAAGGCGGAGACACAGGGTGTAACAAAATTGGCCTGGCCCCCAGTGCAAACCATGAAAATGGGCTCCTGTAACCCTATGGCGACAACCACATCTCTCACCCACCTCCACACCCCGAGACTAGTCGTTTCATTTGTGTCAGAGAACCTCACAGGGCACAGTGCCAGATGATCGATGCCACCGGATATCAAATACAGCGGTAAGACGTTATTACATCGCTAGGCTTTTTTTTGCTGCAATTTTTGGCAAAAACATTCGGCCTAAAAGCTCATTAAAAAATATAGGGGGTGGGTGGGTAAGGGCATAAAAGGGGTAGGGAGGTGTGGGGTCTAGGGACTACAAAATAGGGAAGGGGGGCTTAGTGAGTAACCCCCAAATATAAAACTAATGTTGATGATTTCTTTTTCGGCAGAACATTTTTGCCTACAAACTCAGTGAAAAAAGCCTGGCGATGTAAGAACATAGAACCCAAATACAGCATTCTCTGCAGTGCCCGAGGACCAATGGCATCGGCTCCTCTGAGCAAATAGGACATACATATACACAATAAAACCATCATGAGCCAGTCCTTTCCTGACACAGAATCCCAGTAGCTTGAACAAAAGCATCATTTAAACACTGTCATGGCCCGGTTGGGTCTCGTGTAATGAATGAATTATTGAATATCCAAGTTCATGAATTCATAGTTTGAAAATATATGGGAGCACCACTACTGAACACGCCCAAATACCCTGCTCTATGGTGTAATTCCCACTCGGCACGGTCCCCACCCCCGATTCAGCTGCCTGTACGTTCCAAGAAGAGAAACATCTACTTGCATATCACTCTGGATGTGGATTATCACATAAAACTGGTTATTTGGTTGAGTTTTTTCTAGCAGAGGGGCTCCCATACTTTTGGACGTTTTTTTAAATTAATTAATAGTTTCGGTCAAACGTTTTTTATTGCAAGAACTTCGACAATCGGCAATAAAACATGCAAAGTAAATATATGTTTAATTTTCAATGTTTTTTTTTTAAGGCGAGTACAAAATAAACTCTAAATTGGGTATCTTTTTGTAAATCATACCTCTTTGCACGTAGTAATTTATGCAAATTCAAGGATGCATTTTTACCTTAGTTTCTTGTCAGATTTATTTATTTGTTTGCATTTTTAAAGCGCTCACACAGCCCGGGGTCATCGAGGCGCTGTGTTTTCAGAATGTTAGGAGTTTACTCGTGCGCACCACGGCGGGGACTCGAACCACGGTCGCCGGGTTGGCCAGTCCACCACGTCACGATAGGACTAGACGATGGGGCAGAAACGACTAAAGGTTACATATGGGAACTGTGCACCCCAGGGAAAACCCAGGCATTGATTTTTGGGTTTTATAGTGTACAATTTTTACTAATTTTCCAACACAAATATCCTCTCTCGGGTTATATTTTGTGTGTTGATTTTCTGAAAGACAAATGCCTGTTAACCCAGTGTATTTTGTTCGGTTATGCAAAGCCAATGACATGAAATTTGCATATGTCACTGAAATCCTAATTTTTGGTGACGTCACACCCGGTGTGGCATGTTAATGAACCCCCCCCCCCCCCCCCCACTTATTTTTTCAGGACTTGAGCACTGAGTGAAAGTGTCTGCCACGCGCACATCTCTCTCTAGGCATGGGTGGAGCTGCCTGCAATTAAACGGAGTTGATATTCATACAATTTGCCTACAAACCTGTTACCTGCGGAGAACTGTCCAAGTTGGTCAGAGAGCACAAGGGTATATTCTGTTCCAAGTGCACTATTGAGAGGAAGATGCATTGACTTGCTCAAGTCATTTTTCTTTCTCCCCGAGTGAATGTTCAGTGCACGTGGCAATTTGCATAACCTATTGCACAGGCGTTGTAATCTAGGCCGGCCCAGAGTGTGGCGCGACCCGTGATTTGTTGCCGAGCTGGCGGTACGGGGCCCTTGGCATGGCTCGCAGGGGGAGGGGGGCACATTTTGTGCTGCGCCACTGTGCATAACATATGAAAACACGTGGAAAATCTCCATAGTGCGATTTCCGAAAAGGTGCTGCTGTATCGGTCACTTGGAAACGGCCTGTGCCAGATTTTCTAGCAGTGAATTATTTCTAAGGCCTGTCTGGAAATGCTTTAAATCAGCGCTATCTTGGGAAGCCGGCTGGAAATTAAAGTGAATTATTACGCTGACGCAGCCGTATCTCCCGCTGGATAGGGGCAGCGTGATTTGCGGTGTGTTCTCGCTGTCGGGCATTGCTATTGTAACGTCATGCAGTCTGCCATTCTGAGGAGATGCGCCCTTCACACTACAACATGCTGTGGCTTAGATGCGCGCCATTTACACGCCACTTTGTTCAAGCTTTCAGGGAACGTGCTTTAGGTTTAATCTGAATGCATTCATTGTGTCCGCCATGTTCAGATCTCTGGTCGTGACTTGGCTGTGTGACCTACGCACACAGCGCCCCCCACTGTTGGTGTTTACCAATAGCTTACGCTATTCCATTTTCTGTCAACAAATGAGCACGCAGTGGTCCATGGAATACAGCGGCTGCAGGTTTCATTTACATAAGACTGTAGGTATCTTAACTGACAATCCGTTACGTTGTTTGGACCAGTGTCCAGCAGACGTTTCTAGTACAGTTACCTTTTGTGGCCCATTTCTTGAAATAATTAGCGTCATGGACCTGCCGGTTGTTTGTCGGTACCTCGCAAACATCAATCCTCATTGGCGTTGGATTAATTAAAGCTGCTTTTCATTTGTTTGTTTTGGCAGTAGCACAAAATTATCGGTGCCAACCCAAGAATGCCCGCCCCCCACTCACCATCGAAAATTAGAGGCAAGACACAGCAGTGATGGGAGATTTGAAGGCCACAGATTTTATTAAAATCAGTTAGACTCAGCTTTCAAGTGATCCATGTTCAGCATTGTTATTGAAATATAATATACTGACAATTCAATTACTTCGAGGTGAACGTTTCCACTTCAGACACATTTGTTCTGGGTCAAAGGTCTTTTCTGGATGCCTGACTTCTGGGGCATAGTTCTTTTAATGACCTAGCCTGCCTGTCCCATTTGTCAGTCAGTGATGTTGAATGACCTCTCTTCTGGGGATAGAGGGCACTCGCAGTCATCCTGAGGCTAGCCGCCAGGCCTCGCCCCCAGGGAATGTGAATGCAGCACCCTTTTTATTTTGTCTATAAAGGTGGTGCTGTAGCGCCACCTGTAAGCCAAAATGAATGCATTGGAGTACAACTAGGGAAAATGGCATATGAGGAGGGCATTGTTTGGTTATTTACGAGGAGGGCATTGTTTGGTTATTTACCCACCCGTTGACTGCCCGTGGCAATGCTAATCCCTATGGCCATTCCCACCCACTTTCTGCCCCTCCCGCCCGAAACTCACTCTTCTGGGATCTTTTTGAGCTATCATTAGCAAGACTTAAGGAAGTGCCTATCAAGTTTTTTTCAAAGCAGTCTTCTGATAGCTAAGGGAGTCATTGGAGCTGTAAACGTGCTACGGGTGTAATACAAATCTCAACCAGGTCTGCCTTTAGCCACTTGAACAATAAGCAGAATGTATTTTTTTCACTGAAGTCCTGTCAAATACAACAATTAGCAAAGCCAACAGTTTTGGCTGGTGTTTAGGTATTAGATAGGCATTTGGCTGACACTGCTATCATATGCCCAGGTACTCATACCATTGTCAAACTGCTGCCATGAATGGCCCGTTAGTAGTATTACGGCAATGCCTACCTCTCCCATATCTGCACAAAAGCCAAAACTGTTGGCATTGCCAATGCTTGTATTTTGTTTTAGTAGCTGCAACCTTTGCTTGGCATCACCCTGTACTTCTGCCATTCTGCATCTATGACTTCTGTGGTAAGAAAACATGTTAGGGTCACAATGTATGACAATTGTGAAATGCTGTCCATAGGGCGTGGGTGAGAGGGTTCCGAAGCTTTGACCTGCAAAAAAAAGACTGAGTGATGTTACTCCCCCTTAATAAATGGGTTTCCTTTAGATTCCCCGCTCTTCCAATGACGGTGCCTGCCCCAATAGCTTCAGGGCAGTGGTCGAAGTGTACGAAAAGAAGTAGTGGAACTATGTTCCCTGCTGGCCTGCACCCACGCCCCCTCCCAAACACAATCCAATCCCCAAACACATGCACCTGCTTTTTAAGGGAACGTTCAGTGCATTGCACTGAATGTGCAAGTTCCAACTTCTTCCTACACTTTCATTTTAAAACTAAACCATTCCGGAACGGTTTCTTCTTAAAATAAAAGTATGGGAACAGTAAAACGGCAGAGGAGCACCGCTCCCAACCGCTCCCCCTCACTTCGACCACTGCTTCAGGGAGGGGCTTCAGAGAACCACAGTAAAAACTAAGAGGGGACTCTGTAGGTCAGAACCCCCACTTTCCAGAACTCCTAGTGGCACCTTTTTGAAACGTTAGGATTTCCTTGCCTACAGTTACTTTGGTGCGGGTGAGTTGCAGCTAATGGGAGCAATGTGATGCCGGCAGGGGTCAAGTCTTAAGAATTAGAGTGGGGGGGACTCATCCCCATATGCAATGGGTTGTGATGTCACCAGAAATTAGCATATCAAGGTGGAATATGCACTTTTCAATAAATTGGCTTTGCATAACCATCCAAATTGAACAGGACGAATGGCACTTGCCTTTCATAAAATCAACACACACGCAAAACCAAGAGAGGATATTTTCTTCTAATAGTGTTTTTGAAAACGTTAAAAGGTGTGCATGTTTTAAAGTCCAAAAACCAATACAAATGTTTTCCTGGGACTTGCAGTAGCAAAATGGGACATTTCACCTTTAATTGTTTATTTTTCATCAATGCACATAGTGCAGTGGTGAAGTGTCCGGCCTGCAAACCCGATCCCTGTGGTCGGCTTTAATGCGTAAATTCAAAGAGGACATTCAGTGTTTTGACATTTTAGCCGGGGGGAGGCAGGGTGGGGAGATTGAGTACACCCTCAGAAAAAAGTGGGTGGACTCTGTCCACCCACGTGTACCCTCGATTTGAGCCCTGGATGCCGGTCCTGTTTCCACGCGTTTGACACCTCACAAATCCCTAAACCAAGAGGCTTCCTTGTTCCTTCTGCTCCCTCTTATATCTCCATGCCGCAGGTCCCCATTGGCTGTCCAGTCCTGGGGTTTATGCCTGCGCAACACTCTTGTAAGGTGGGGAGACATAGGAGTAAATTGTCCTTCCTTCCAGGGGACTTTTTTTAAGGTTGGAGGTATTTAAAGCAAGTTAGGTACATTTTTTCCCTCGAGCTCCTATTCCTAGGGCCGGACTAAATTATTTTATACCATTAAAACATATCCTGCCTGATGTTGCCTGCAATACGAGTTTAGATCCTCTGCACTCCTGCGTCCGAAGCTTGTTGGAACCGCCCCCTTTCCAGATGTCCCCCTCTTTGCAGCAGATGAGTTGCTGTCGGAGCCCAGTGGAACTCTGGGACTTACTTATAAATGCCATATCATATCATAGTGGACCCCTCCACATCCGAACATTGCTGAAAACCTGGCTCTTCATCCAAGGAGTCAACTGTCCCTTCCTTTCCGACCCTGGGCCATTTTCACAGGCACCTTAATACTTCAGCGATGTGCTTAAACCCTACAGATGCCCAAAAGTAAAGATAATTGCGAAGTGGCTTAGAGTAATAGCGTTCAATAATGAACAACCAGCTGGGCCCTTGATTGTACACGTGTTCGAAGCAGGAATGCATTTAATTCTAGTGAATAAACTAGGTTCGATTTTATATGATGAATATCACTTTCAGGGACGTCATTTTGGGGTCGCCAGAGGTCGCAACTGCTTCTGAGTTCTTCCTTGCTACCCCTAAAAAAAAGGAAAACAAATAATTGTCCTTTTTTTGTAATGCAAGCTCCTGGGCTGTGGCCAGCACACGTGGTTCTTTACTTCTTGAGTGGCTGGCTTTCATGTTCAGGCCTCTAAAAAAGAAGAAAAAAAAGAACAGGAGTGCCACAAGTCTAACACTTTCAGCACTGACCCTAAATCAGAAAGAATAGGAAAACCAAATAATGTGTCTTTCTGGAATTCTATACAATAATTGCTAGACTCATTAGAGGTTTATTTCAGGCACACTTCAGGGGGTGAGTCACTGATTTAGTCTGTTCTTAAACACCTCAACTAAGCCTTTCATCCTTCTAAGGGCGATAAATGAGTACCAACACAGGTTGGGTGATATTGGGTGTATATTTTTTCTATACAAAGCGCTTAATCGTAAGTGCTATAAATAACACGTCATTATCATTTGGTCATGGACGTCTGCTTGCTTTCACAGTAATTTTGTAATATGGGTCTATACACACGGATCCTAACGATACATATGGCGATCCATTCTTGTATGAAATGTACAACACATTATAGTGATATCATAAACATATTTTTCATAGTCTACTCAGGAACAATGCTATATGATGCCACTTCCTGTTTTGTCAAGGAGTGAAAGGTTGAGTTCCATCCCTTCCTGCGATATCACTTTGGGGTGGGGTCAAATGACAACACCTCCTGTGATGTCATCAGAGGTCACGGGTCATGTGATGTCACTTCTGCTACCCTGGCATTTTGGTGAAATAACATCCCTGATCACTTTGAAAAATATGCAACATTCTAAGGAGAACTCCCACCCTACACGCTTTACTCATCTTTTCCTTCAAACTCACACACAGATGCTTTTTCGTGCACACCGTAATTAAGACGCACAACTGAGATCTGCCTTTTCTGAGGTAATGCTGGAGCTGTGACTTTGATCCTGCGTTCCTTATAATCTCCAAAGGGCGTGCACTGCAGGGATGCACTGTGAGCTGACGGGTTGTGCCTCATCTGCCTGCCATGCACATGTTGAGCCATGGCGACAATTACTGTATGGTCACAGGAAGCCTCTGGAGCAGCTCATGCTTCTCCTTTGCAAAGGGAGATACGAACCCTGTGTCCTGCAGGTGATGCTTGAACCAGTGGTTGATGTACTCGCCCATCTCAAGATAGATGTCTGGTTTATTTGCTGCTGATTAATCGTGTGATAAGCTTGGCTGGTTAACATATACCAAAATATCTTCCTTTCTTTTTTCAACAGAAGCATTATCTACCAATTTTGGGTACAATCTGCTCACTTTCATCATCTTGTACAACAACCTGATTCCCATCAGCCTGCTGGTCACGCTGGAAGTGGTCAAGTTCACCCAGGCTCTCTTCATCAACTGGGTAAGGGCCTATTTATCTTAGTAATGCTGCGCCCCTCTTCCTTCGATGTCCTTACCAATTCATACGTGGACCTCTGGAAGAAGCATGTGATGCCAAATACATTTGCATAATAAATACAAAAATAATGGCATTAGATCATATGAGTAAGAGTAAGTGAGGATAATCTCCAATGAGCCCTGCTCCTTGATCCACTTTGCTCCAGAATGACTTGGTTGGGTAGGGTATAACGGGGAGGGACTGCAACCTCAATCTCAACCTATACCTTCAGTCATCACCTGTATCTAGTAACACCAATAAAAGGAGAATGAACGGCAAGAGACAGAAGGTGCTTCCCATCTCTGGAGCCAGTGCTGCTCCTGGGCACCTACGACCCTTGCCTCGCTTCCTCAATCCCCAGGTAGGCAACATTAGCTCTACCCGAAGGCTGTCGCACCAGAGCAGAGGAGGCTAGGCACAGCATCCCCTCATCACCTGATATTGGCTAAGGCTCACCCGCTGCCCCACACTTTCCCAGCACCTTTGTTCAATGTAGACGCTGTGTGGCTGCAGCCAATAGAAAACACAGCCCTTGACTCTTCCCCACCAGCCCCAGGAGGGGCATCCATTTCACAGGAGCCGAGGAGGCAGCGGGTGCATCTCAACCCCTGCTCCTCTGCACTGCTTCTGGAAAGCCATGCTCCAGCTAGATGGACTGCACGAGGGGGTTCCTTCAATGTCAAGTAGTGCCTCAAAAGCACCAGCATATTACGGCTTAACACCACAGGCTCTCAGTGGGCTTCCAGAATCCCTCGAAAGAAAATAGAACGGATGAAGCAGTCAGAACTATTTGCATTGTCACCATGGGAGATGTTGTGACCCATCAGTGAGACTAGGCAGTGTTCTGTTACATTATGTTCTGCTTTGTAAAGTGTGATATGTAACTGTGTTTGGTCTCTAGATGTTAGTAAATGACAGTGAGTGCATTACAGATTGTATTAATACTGGGCTGCGTTGTATCTTGCGAGGTTCAGGGATACATGCAAACATTTTGGGGACTTAAATGCTGACTATGAACAACAATCAAAATGTCACTCTTGCTAGGATTGACTTTACCTCATTAATGATACGATAGGTTATTTATAACACGCTTAATACCCAGAGCTTTCTAAGCGCGGACCCGGTGATCGACCTGTGGTTCTCCGTGTCATCTTGCTTCCAAGGCGAGCATGTTGCCCCTTAGCTATCCTCCCGAGCTATAGTAGCAATTAAAAGATCACTTGATTGCAAATGTTTATTGAAGTGAGATTAAGCTGATCAAATATGACTGGGCAATTTAAGGACTTAATTTCATCAGTACAACTTTAGAAAGTTAAACTCACATTATTAATAGATACATCAAGGTTGATAGATACTGTAAGGGTGCAGACGTAAGGCTTGGACACAATGGTGGCCTGTTTTTGGATCTAGACATTTATTAATTAAGAGGGTTGTAAAAATGCCTCTCTATCCCTAAAGATGAGAGGGATTTCCCTGCCTCAAAGGAAACTAGTGAAATTGTCAGGAACTCTGAAACTAAAAAGTCTGCCACTGTCATATCCCAAAACCTACTTCTGTCCCTAACACTAATAATCTAAGACAACTGTGCAAGGATGATCTCTTCCTAAAGTAAAGTGTTCTTTTCAACCAACAGAAAAGTTCTCAGTTTCGCTGGTAATAAAGTGATTCAAAATAATGTACCAAAATACAAGATTCCAATGGTAGGGTTGTGCTCCTTTCTCCTAGACTTCTTCTTATCTGAAGTCACTGGATAATTCACGAGGAACTGTTTCTTAGCCTCAAAGTTCTTGTGTCCTACCAGCTTGGCACTTCCACTACCAAGCGTAGGATTCCTTTTATCAGTCTTAGGGTTTTTGACCCTCTTATTCTCAACCACTCATGTCGGTGCTGGTGCCAGGCTTGCAATACTTTACACGGCTTGATTCACTCTCCTGCTAAGCAAGTGTTCTCTCCTTTGCTGTCTTGTTTTCTCTCATAGGGTTCCAGATCCTCTTTGCTTTAAACTTTGGTTGCTCATATGGGTGCGGGTCCCAGACTTGCACTGTTGTGTTGAATCCACTTGGTTTACTCTCCCGCCGAGTATACCACTCTCTCTTGTTTGCTTCAGGGCCACAGACCTTTTCTTTCACCAGGGTCCCAGACCCTCTTACTCTTGGGTGCAGGTCCCAGACTCCCAATGTTGCCCTGTATCTGCTTTGTTCACTTGCCTGCCAAGTATACAACTCTCTCTCATTTGCTTCAGCATCCCAAATCCTCTCTTTATCAGGGTCCCAGACCCTCTTATTCTTGGGTGTGGGTCCCAGACTTTCACTGTTGCGTTGTATCTGCTTGGTTCACTCTCCTGCCAAGTATACAACTGTTCCTCATTTGCTTCAGGGTCCTAGACCCTCTCTTTCCAGTTCCTGAGCTCCCTCCCTGGCTCGTCCAGACTTCTAAAAGCTCCCGGGCAACCTGCATACCCATTTGCTTACTTCTTGGACATACCAGCAGTTCCCGGGCAGTTGTATCTCTTCTGGAGTCTCCAGTAGCGTTCAGGCATCCGGCGAGGTCTGCAGCGGCTCTGCAGTCTGATGCCTTTCCCGGCTGCGCTTTCTGTCTCTTCTGCGTTTCGCCAGGCCCTGGAAGGCAGCGATGATTCATATGGCAGCAACTCGAGTAGTCCTCTCGTAATGGACCACGCTCGGTACTCTATCCTCCGGTTCGGGCTTCCCTTGCGGTTTACACCAGCTGCTCCCATGCACGGCTCCCACTGTTCTTCTTCGGAGGACGTCTCTCTCTCATGTCCCAGCTGTGCCTGAGCTTGAACTGCCATCAAACTCCCGCGTGGGATTAATGTTCTGCTTCGGGCCGATCACTGGCATTAGGATGCTAGACTGCTTGCTCTGATTCTTGTGAGTAATCCTTGGACTACGGGCCAGCTTCATTGTCACTGTACCAGCCATAAAGCTATAGGCATGATATCTTGTACTTTCTGGGTTTTCAGTGTTGTTGTGTAGGTTAGATTGACTGACTTGACAACAAACTACATTGGCTCTATCCAGGGTAGTGGGACGGAAGATTTCAAGTTGAAGAAGGGGTTGAATGTATTAAAGTGGGGTGATAGTGTTCTCTGGTGATGGCTGTCCCCAATGCCATAAGGGGTTTTCTTCTCCATGTGATCTTCCCTCAATGCACCACAACCAGTTGGACAATTGTACTGTGGACGCACCGCCCTAGCCCCATTGGAAAGGTCTCCTCCTAGGGGAGAAGGAATGACATAGTCAGATTCATCACAATTCATTGAATAATGTAAAGGGTAATGCCTTAAAGAACTCAACAGGTGGCTGGAATATACTTAACTTAAAGGGGGAATGAGTAACAGTGGGTGAGTTGTGATCGTACAAATAATATCTGAACCTCCTGAGAGCTTGAGTTCTAATCCCAGTCTACAATAGTTACTTGATATCAATCCATATCAAAGGCTCTATGATTCAGATGGTACACTAAGGGCCCTTGTTCACCACTGCCATTTGGGACATGAGAACCTGCATGCACACCAAACTCCACAAGAAGCAAAATAGCTTATTCTTACTCACGCTCTTTGACCTCAACTTCACCCTTAATCTTGCTAAATGCCCGTTCTTACAGATGTTCTCTGTCCTTCAGACACATCTGCTCTCATTGCAAATAACATTTTTACTTTCACCAATAGAATCCAAACTAGCAGGACATCCCAAGCTTTCCACCTTATGCTCTCCCAACTTAGTTCATCTGATCAGTTTCACACTCAGTCCACTTCTCTCTCTCTATCTTACCTGCCATTTTGAATTCATAATTCTAACTTTTTCTCCAATTGCTTCTGCACCCTTCCCAATCACTTTTCCCATCAAATCATTCAAATCACTCCGCAATTTTCCCTTCTACTTAACCAATTCCTACCCTTTCTGATCTAGTCTAATTTTTTCTAAACTGCTTTTGTCCATCTATTGCTGCATACTTCGCTGATAGATCTAGGCCTTGGCCCCTCCTGCTTCTGCCCATTCCCTTCTCACTTTCTTCCCTAAAGCTCTTCCAGTCTGGTTCTTCCATCAGCCTGAACAATAGCCAGCACTTGGACTTTCCGATGAATGCATGCCACCAAGACAGCACTCGCCCATGTTGGCAACTTCGTAATCTGAGCCTTCACAGCCCACCTCTCTTCTATCCTTACCTTCCTTGATCATTCCACCCACGTTGATACTGTTGATCCCCATAACCTATTCACAACTATGCCAAGGATGGGCATCACTATGGCAGTCCTCAACTGGCTCTTCTGCATTTCAAAGTGGTCCTTTCCATTGCCCCTGTGGTCATTGAACTCCATGCCACTTCACTTAACAGAGGGTGCCCCACTTAGCTATTTTTAGCAACCCACCTCTTCTACCCATACACAACCTCTGTTGGTGGCATCACCTAAACATCCAGAATTGTTCCTATGATATTTAAATCTTTATCTCATTCTGCACTCTTACAGACACACTCCAAGCATAGGTCACTGACTGTCATTGTGCCTTCTGTTACTAGATGACTGCACATTGCTTCATTGTCAACACGACCAACATCATCTACTTTCCTCACAGATCCACAAAATCGAACCCTCCCTCTTGACCAAATACTTTGTGGTTCATTTTGACAATGAAAAGAGACTTCACAGTTCTATTTTGGACTTCTGATTCTGCCCACTCCCACTTCATCAACATTCACAAAATCTGCCCGCCTCATCTTCCATTCTGATAGGACTTGACTTAATGCTCTAATCCTGTCATGACACCTTGATGGAGCGTTTGCAGATGCTGGCGGCTGCCTTCCAGGTTGGTTCCATCACGTAAACACTGAGGCGTAACTATCGGTATATTCTTTTCCAAGATGACTGCCCATATTAACATTGCAGTACTACGGCTTGGAGCGTTGTAACCCTCGCTCTTTGCCGGGTCAGACGCTGTCCGCGAGTACTCTTGCTCTGTTCTTCCTTTTCCCTCTCCTGATTGCTTGTTTTCCTGCTTTCTGTGCATCCTCCTGGTCCATTCTTAGTTCTCGGGTGCCTTCTTGGTCCTAGGAATTCTGATCCTTACCTATCTGCTACTGGTGCCTTTTACCCACGGTGCCTCCCCTTGATCACATCATCGGAACTTTGGCATTCTACCAGATGATTATGATCAGTGAACAGGACAATGCAGAACGTCTTTCAAAAGAAAACCTAAGGCTTTTTTGTTGTTGCCGTAAGGATTCTTTTCCCTGTGGGCTGAGAACACGCCACAGTGTTGGTATCCATAGCCTCCAAGGGGGATAGACCCTACCTCTTCTCCAGCCGAAAGACAATCAAGAAGAAGAAAGGACCATTTGCACAAAGACTCACCGGACATACCAGGTGAGGAAATTGATCGGGAGACAACCCAAATTGAAAGTTCTGAGAGTGACTGTGAAACATTGCATTCTGAGAAATCCTCAGCATGCTGGAATACTCTCACATTCAGTTTCTCCCCCTCCCACTCTCCCTCTACTGAATATCTGCTAATAAGACAGCTCAACAAGTTTGCCTAGTCTTATGCAGACTGAACACAGATATACAAGTTGAAATCCTGACGAGTTCATCTCGGCCCTTCTTCCGCATTTGTTAAACTGAGTTCCATTAAACTGGTTAATAAAAGCACCCATTACAACAATGTTTAAAAATGGAGAGACCCAACCACGAAGTGCTATATATAAATGTGATCTTATCTTCCTCCCCTGAACCCCGTTAAATCTTTCAAGGTTCACCCCCCACCTCACCTTGTTCCCATCACACAGAAAGCTCAGTGTACTGTTGGTTTCTCATTCATGGTCACTGCATTGCAAATTGGATCCCCCTCTAGACTTCGCTCTGTCCCCTTTATAACAGAGCAAACAATTAAGGCCCCCTCTGTGCCCAGGCGTATTCCTTCTTATCAATGCCCACCAGGGCTGTTGCTAGGTCTGGAAAAGCTCTGGGGCTGTGCTAATGTCAGCGTTCTGGGCTAGCTAGCCTTTTGGTTGTATCCCCTGAGGTATCCGGGGCGACAACCAAAAGACCCAGGGCTATAGAGCCGTAAGCCCCAAGCCCCCCCTCTAGCAATGCCTTTGTTTCCACACTCCCTTGTTGGCCCAAAAGCTACCCCAGTCCGAACACCATCAAGAGTCCTTAAATGCTATGAAGAACAAGCAAGAGCATGCAGTGTCCCGTGGCCTCAAGACGCCTGTGATAAACGACTAACACAGTGTATATCATGAACACTCCCTGTACTATATATGGACAAGAATGGACCATTATTGAATGCAAGCATTACCCTGTGTTCCAAATATTCATTTTCATCAACAGTTTAATGTAACCTCTTCACCTCATTCCTGGTTGAGGCTGTCAGCCAATGAATTAATATCGCAAGTATAGACTGAGCATCTTTCCAACTTTTTTCTTTCAGGACAGGGATATGTATTATGCAGAAACCGATACCCCAGCCATGGCCAGAACCTCAAATTTAAATGAAGAGCTTGGGCAGGTAAGAGGATGTCTTCTGATTTCTTTTAATGTGTTGTTCCATTGAAAATGCACAGAGGAAAAGTATGCAAGGAAAATAATTGCATAGCAGTATCCTTCTTATGTGAAATGGAAAGGGTCTTAGAGTGTGCCTTACTTTACTCCTTTTCTTTATTTCAAGTTTGACATTTTGAAACTGTTGTGTATGTATATGCTTTTATTAGGGCTGTACTGAGTGTCTGCTTTGTGTAAGAATTCGGACAAGTTGTAGCTGAAATAAAACTATTCTGCTCTGGCCAAATACTTTCTTGCTACTGGGATTCATCTGAAAACTCTCTCTTCTCATTTGAAGCCAATGTAACTACTCAGTGTGGCAAATATGTAGTGAGGGTTGCAAAACAGAATGGAATTAAGCACTGTCTGACATAATTACTTTAATGTTTGTGCACTGGAGAGAAGTGGTGAGGACGAGTGAAAGGTGATCAGGATTTGTTTCAATGGTCAAGGCCTGCAGAGAAATGTAAAGCATTCTCAATATGTAGTGGAAACCAGTAGGTCTGAGGTAGTCTCTTTGGAGAACTTGCCTTTTGGGAACACTTTCCTTTGCCTCACAGGCCAATCTCCCCCAACAGGAAAGTTGTGAGAGATAAGAGAACTCTTCTGTGTGGGAAGAGAGCGATGGAGAGCACTGTATCTGCTAGTGTTGTGGTTGAAGAACAGAAGAGGGACTAGTATAGAAAAAGCTGCAGGGCCTTTCATTTTCTATTGTAATTATAAGGAGGGGTAAGAGGGTGTACACCTGCTATTACTTTGCTGAAATGTACTGTATAACAGATAACTGTGCCTGTGTAATCCTACGTCGGCCCACTATAGTATGACTTATAGCTCACGCATGCCATTGAGTACTGTCTTGTGATCTTCGACCTGCTTGCCTTTTAGTATCATTGTCTAGCCCCATTGGCTCTTAAACTAGTGTGACACTGAGCATGACTATTGTTCTCTGACCTTTAGATGGTAATTTATTGTGACCGCTGATTGCCGCAGTTTATTGATCCTGCCTAATGAATATGCATACTCACTGTACGCATGTACTTGTGTGTAGTACTAATATATATATATATATATATATATATATGTCCATAGCTTATCCATGTCTCTAAACCTAGTGCTCTTAACAGACAGGTAAATAAGCAGACAATGTATTGACAGTTCTCTAACCTGTACTGTATGCTTGTACATCTAACTCATATTATCTAGGCTACCATACCCTAGCCTAGGAAGCATTTGCACTATACGGTTCCAACCTATCTAACTACAGTGATAGCCTCGCATAATGTTAAGCTTATTCAGTATCTATTGCATAATGGCCACATCTACATTCCTTGTCACTAGCAATCAGGACTGCCACACTGGGGTGCCCCCATGCGAATCAGTACTTATCCCACCTAATACGACAGATACAGTTATAAACAACCCTGCCCACATTTATTCAAAGTACCAGGCTGTGCCAGGACCAGTAGTCTATGCTTCCCAGTCTAGCTCGACCAATGAGAGAAATAACAAACTACGTGCCAGACTCAACAAACTACATGAGCTGCCTAGACGACTTCTCCCCTCTACAAAACATGAAATGAAATGCCAACATAATAGGGAATGTAATGCTTCCAATCTCCTTCCTGCCCCACCAGCCACTACGAATTCCTAAACCCCTAAATCTAAGATTAAGTCTAGTGCTAGAAGTATACCAAATTCTGTACAAAATCAAAGTGGAAACGGAGGCTCATCCCTACAAAGGAGCGCTCCTTAATGTAAGATCACTAGTTGCCCACGCCCTTGATATAGCTGACCTAATTACTGAAGCTAACTTGGACTTCATTGCTATAACCGATACCTGGCTACATAAGGCGGCAGGGCCGTCACTTATGCTGGCCATCCCTGACGGTTATACTATATTTAGGCAAGACCGAGAGGGCACCCACGGAGGTGGAATTGCCATTATATCCAAAACGAATATATCGCTAAGGCTAGCCCCTACCCAAACTTTGCAATCTTGTGAAGCCCTTACCGCTAAACTCCCTATAACCAATAGCCAATCACTAACCATTCACCTAATTTACAGACCACCGGGCCCGCTTGGGACCTTTGAGGAGGATCTGCACAGGTTACTAACCAACAATGTTAAAACCACCTCACAACTGTTGGTACTAGGGGACTTTAACCTAGGATTTAAGGACCAACCAGACGTGCACGCTTTGACCATTGCTAAAACTATCAACTCATTAGTATTATCCCAAAAAGTCAACAATCCTACCCACTTGAAGGGTAGAATACTAGATTTGGTCGCTGATTCTAACTGTACAGCCACCATTTCTTCCATTGCCCTGGACCGACCACTCACTGGTGTCCTTTAATCGCCTAACCACCTGACCATCTACCACAGCCCTACCTACAGCACCATCATGCCTAACTAGAAATAAGAAGAATAAGAATAAGAATAAGAAGAACATGACAGTGGACAATGTCATTCTTGCTATCCTCCCAACATTAAATTGTCAACCTACTGACAACCTAGACCCCAGTGTACAGTTCACGAATACAATAAAATCATGGTTGATACTATGGACAAAATTGCCCCACTCAAACTGCGAACAAGTAAACCTAAGGCCCATTTAAATAAATGGTTCACGCCTGAACTCAAGGCCTTATGCCTAACAAAGAGAAAATGTGAATCTGTCTTGAAACTATGCCCAACTGATGAGAATAAGGCCAATTTAACCCCTATCTCTCGTCACTACAAAAATGAAGTCTGCCTGGCAAAGCGGAATTCCTATAATGACCGCATTGCCAACTCTAATTCAAGTATGAAGGAACTTTTTTCCATACTGAAAGAACTCGAATCACCTATTACCACACCAGACACTTGCACCATGGATCAGACCTGGTGTGCAGATATCCAACACGCATTACCAAACAAAATAAACGCCCTCCAAAATAAAATCCAACTAAAAAAAGACTCGCTAAACCTTCCTAATCAGCCCAAGCCACCGCCTAATGTTATCCTCAACACGCAGACTAACAAATTCTCCTTCACCAAGACCACTACATTAGAGGTAGAGAAAATCATCCTCTCCCTTAAACCCTCCAATTGTAAAGGTGATATCTGCCCAGCACAGTTGCCAGAGATTTATCACCTTTCATCTCCAAACTCATGAATGCCTCTTTCTCTACAGGCAACATCCCTGCCAATTTAAAAAAATCTTGCGTACTCCCGCTTCTCAAGAAGCAGACACTAGACCCTCTCATCCCTACTAATTACCGCCCGATTACCACGGTACCATTTTTATTGAAGATATTGAACAAAGTGGCTTATACACAGATTCAAAAACACCTTGAACTACATAAGTTACTAGGAGCTAGATAATCTGGCTTCCGTCCACTACATGGAAATGAAACAGCCCTCATTGATTTAAAGACCCAAATAGATGACTGAGAGATCAAGGAAAGACAGCACTCCTCCTCTTACTTGATCTCTAAGCTGCTTTCGATCTTGTGGACCACAAGGTCCTCTGCAGACATTTGGACTCTCCTGCTCATTTCTCCAACAAGGCCATAAAATGGATAGAATACTTTCTGAGTGAGAGAACTGAGAGTTTTCTCTCCCTCGGCAGCAGCAGACCCTACACCCATCACATGTGGAGTCCCCAAGGGCTCCTGTGTTTCCCCAACATTATACAACATCTTCACCAAACCTCTTTTCGATGATCTGGACCATCTAGGTATCACCTACACTAACTATGCAGATGATACACAGATTCTCCTCCCGCTTTCTGGGGATCATAGTAAGGACAGGGAGTTGGTGAATAGAGTGTATCTTATAATTCAGGCATGGATGGCATCCCATGGTCTTTGCCTGAATGATAAGACAGAGCTGATCATTCTGGGCACGCAAGCCAATATCAATAAATTAGGCCCACACTACTCCGCGTTCAGTATAGACGGAAATGTCATCAAGGTCTCCAGGGAAGTAAAAAGCTTGGTTTTTACCTTAATTCTACCATGTCATTCACTAAACGGGTCAACTCCTTAGCTTCTACTACAGCCTATACCTGTAAATTAATAAGAGCAGGTAAGCCCTTCCTATCCAACGACCGCTGTATGATCCTGGCGGGAGCCTTAATACTTTCCCGACTCGACTACTGTAATGCCCTTTATGGCGGTGCCAACAAAGCCATTACCCAAAGGCTACAAACTCTACAAAATAATGCCCTAAGAGCTGCGCTTGGCATAAATAAAAGGGAGCATATCTCCTCTATTAGACGCCAACATAAATGGCTTACTACTGATAACAAAATCCATCTAAAAATGATCTCCCTGACCCATAAAGCTCTTAACAATGCTGCTTCTAGCTACTTGACGGATAAAATAAAGAGAAAAATATCTAGCAGACCGACAACAACTGCCAACTCCAATTGCCTGGTTGTACCAAGATTTAAACTTGCCGAAATTGGCGGCATCAGCTTCCCTGTGACAGCCGCTAACCTGTGGAATGCTTTGCCACATAACCTGAGAGCAGACCAACCCTTCTCACACTTCAGAAGGAACTTCATCAAACACATCAATTCTAATAACTTGTAATCACCCCCATTAGATACTTTTGTATCCTCAGCCTAACTGGACTGTATATATGTATTATTAGAAATATATCAGCAAATGTATATAACTTTAACATTGCTTGTAAACCTATTGCACCTTGTATATTAATCTTCTGTAACTATTTGTATATACCTGTAAGTATGTAAACTGTACATTTCTGTAACATTATAAATTCTAGATTCTTGTAACATTGTAAGCGTCGCATATTCTTTCTGCTGCGCCCGGTTACCCTTGGGTCTGGCGCGCTTTATAAATTAATAAACAAACAAATAACAAACAAACCACAATGTCAATTCTATTCATTGTAAAATAGCACTTTGCATTCCTAATGTGTGCCACTTTGAATAGCACTGGCTTATGTGATGATCCTCCAGATTACATCACTTCTCCCCATGGGGGAGACCCTTTCCATGAGGCTAGGGACATGAGTCTGCTAACCGAAAGGCCCCCTATGGGTGGTAACATGCAGGCGGATCTCATGGGGAGGGACTTCCCTCCTGGGGACAAGGACGTACATTAGGGACAGAGTCCCTTTATCTCCCAAACCCACCCAACCCTTCCTTACCTATGGTAAAGTCTGAGACGATGTGTTATTGGAATGTGTCAGACAGTCTCACTATGCTAGATTCTAGGTCGAAGAACCCAAGAATGCTACCGTCTGGCATGAAGAGTTTAACCAGCTGTTGTCAATCGAATGGACGCTACGCTGGGGCAGTCCCAGCTATTTAAGCTAAACGGTAAAGGACAAGGAGAGCAACCTCCTGAAGGAGAAATCGTCACGCTAGAAGGCTGCCAAAAAAGCCCACAAGTTAAAAACAGGGCGTGCAAAGGCTGTTTCAAAGCAGCATGGAGAAGTGCCGAGAAGGAGTCGAGGGACAGCAAGAAAGCTTCTCTGTCAGCCATGAGTCGACAATGCTGAAGTTGAGTCAGTGTGTTAGTGGTGTGACCTGTGGTGGGTGGACTGTGTGGTCCAAGAACTATGCCAAGACTGCCAATACTAGCCTACTGCCAAGCCACATAGGCAATTGCATGGGAAGTATAAGGAATTGTGGTAGTTGCACAAACTCTACCGGGTGAATCATTTGGTATGAAACTTGCGCCCATACTGACAGCAGTAACGGGCCGCAAAGTCAAGTTGACTGAAGAAGAACAGAAGGAGAAAGAGAAATAACAAATCAGTGAAGAGTCACCAGAGAGAGGGTAATGGGAACCGTAGTAAGTCTGGGGAGGCGGGAAAACCTGAGAAGGCGAAATCAGAAGTCAAGAGAGAAGTAGATAATTTTGTGAGTCAACTCCCTGGTCAGTTCCATAAGACTGTGATATTGAAGAGTCAAAAAGGACTCGGGGAGCCTCCTCCTCATCTTGATGGGGGCAGTTTGAAGAAGATTGGTAAAGAATGGAAAAGTCAAGGAGATCTTTTGGAGTCCCTACCTCATCCCGGTGGGGACAAGTTGAAGGACAGTGTTCAAGTAGAAAGAATCCTAAATCTGTGGAGAGAACGTAAAAAATTCATGAAGAATTTAAAATTCAAGTAATTTAAGAAAATCTTGAGTCAAGAAGAGCTTGGGGAGTCTTTCCCTCATTTAGGTGGGGCAAGTTGAAAGACAGTTTGCAAGTCATAGCCATTCTCCTAGTCCCTTGATATTTGTGGAACTTTTTGAAACACGAATTGTAAGGGACTTTTAGCAAGGAGAAGGGAGTCATGCTTCTGGGGCAGGATAACAATTCTTCAGTAAGCTTAGTGATTTGTGTTTAAGTGACACAGATAGAGTAAGAGTGTGACTAGGGCGGTACCTTTCGTGATCAATTGTACGGATCCCCTCAATGAAACCCAGCCTAATGTCTCCTCCCAGGTGGTCAGGGAAAGGCAGACAATTCCTGATCCTAACTTTGGGGGTGGTGTACTGCGGGAGGTTCACCTGGGAGGAGACAAGGCCCAGGGTGGTGTGGAAATCATGTGGACAAGGAAAACCTTTCCAGGTTACCAAAACAGGTAATGGCGTATTGTCATTGTAATGTCCCTAACCTACATAGAAAACCTGTGGTCTGGGCACAAGTATCATACAATCTGAGCAAGCCTTACCAATGAAAGGATCCTTCAAAGTATTTCAGGATAAACACCCTCCTTACTCCCAAAGGTTTAATCTAAAGGAATCCAGAAATATTGCCTTAAATAAAGTGTCTTTCCCTGTAACAACGATTTCTAAAAGGTTCAATTTTAAAAGACCTTAAGAGAAGTAAATCTACCCTTAAAGTCAAACAAATACTTAAACGAACTGACTTTGTTGTTGAAGACTACATGTCCCATAATCCTATAAGTACTGAGGCAAGGAAGAGGGCTAAAGAGGCATGTTGTAGCAGTACTCAGGCAATTAAGCCGAACAGCGCACACCGGACGGAAACTGGGAGGCATAAAAGACCCTGCCAGGTGCAGTCAATTAGAAGGAGCTGGAACTGTGACTTAAGTGAAGCAGAGAGAAGCAGGCACAGCGCTGGCAAATCAAGCAGAAGTGGGAGAACCAGAGGGATGCCAGAACGTGGATGCAGCAGATTTCACCTGCTTGTTCTGAGAGGGTCCTGTCCCCCCAAACTCTGAAGTGAAGAGGCTGCACAGCGGAAAACGTGCAGGGAGGCTGTCTTTCTCCATGTGAACCTTATTGCCCTGGTTGCTGTGCAGGAAATGTGTCTGAAACCGAAGCAAGGAGCTGTGGGTGAGTCACAGGTCTCAGGAGCAAGATGGGCTCCTTGAATGAGTGGCCGGACCGGAGACACCTGAGCAGAGGAAGGGTGTGGTCCCTGTGAAGTCCGAAGCAGTAGAAGCTGTGCCCGAAGTCGACCAACCTGTGGAACAAGGATCACAGAAGCTGATGAGTCAAACTGCCATTCTGATTCCTTGCACGAGTACTGCCGGCAACAGTATCCATTCAAATCCTCACTCACATAGAAGTTGAAGTGAGCTGATGTTTTTTGTTGCATTCGTTAACACAGGAACAATGGAGAAAAGCACTTGCGTGTGAATGGTAAGGTATCTTTTACTCATTTGAAAGCAAATGCTACTGAAAGAGACTTGTTAAGCCCTTAAACCTATGATGAAGGGGTTGTGTGTCTCTTATTAAGCAGAATTAATATTGTGGAAGACCATTGTTAAACACTTGAAGCCTTTAAACTTCATGAAGAAGTGGCCGCACATGCCTAATTTCGTTTCCCAAGTAAAAAGTGAACTTTACCTCTTTAGTCAAACAAATAAGCTTTGTTCCTAAAAGAAGTCAAATGTTTAAAATTGTATCTGCAGTTGGAGAGAGTGCAAGCATTGCCCAAGCCAAGAGAATTCCCTTATTGGGATTGACAGAAGCCTTTCTCAAAGCCAGAAACAGGTCTAACAATTGCTCTGAGCCCAATAGAAGTTCAATCTTGCCCAAGCTACATGTGTACAGGCATTACCTAAAACCAAGAGTGGCACCGAGGTTTCTAGGTAATTATGTGGCTAACCATGGCAAAGAGGTGAAGGCAAAGTTTGGGAAGGGGAACCTTGCTGCTTATATACAATACTGAAGTTGTGGTTGTAGACCGACAAGAGAGGCAAAGAGGCTGCCCCTTTTGAAGAGATATTCATAGGAAGAGTGCCTTGCCTATTTGAAGGTGTTGCCCTGCCTTAAAGTGAATCATGTCTAAACCTGTCTATCAAATGTAAAGTACTGAAGCTCTGGTAGTATATTTGGGTTGTCAATGAATGCAAGAATTCAATTGTCCTAATAAAGTGGAATGCTATGGGGCCAAGGAGAATGGCCTAATGGTAAACTGTGGTAGAAGAAAGGTTATTGAAGTAGAAGCAACAGAACTGAAATATCATCCTGACAAATATACCTATTGTGAATTCCAACCTGAATAGATGACTCATTACTGTTAACCAAGTCATTTGTTCCATTAATCTCTTGGAAGCTGCATTTCATTTTGAACTGTGTCAAGTCCTTTTGAATAAATGCAAGTGGTAAAAGGACATTGTGGCTGGGAAGAAACATTAATGCTACTCTGAGGAAGAGAAAGTCTTTATTTCATCAGAACAACTTGTGTTGTTGTTGGAACTGTGCTTGACAAATCTTTACCATAATATTGAATTTTCAAGAACTGAACTGAGAATTTACTACGTATGTGGATTTCCTTATATTGTTTTGATGAAAATTGAAGGTGAATGCACCTTGAATCCTGCGGAAGGGAGTTCATCCAGGTTACTAAAACGTTGTCAATATGCTGTAAATGTCATTGTTGAATTGCCATATATTTTCTTTTCTATTTGATATTTTCTTTTGTATTTTATGTTTAGTGGGAAGGACAGAACTCCTGTGTTAGTGTTTCCCTTTAGTTTGGTTAGGTAGGGAAACCCACAGCTAAATTTTAATACAATGTTTATGGAATTTGTGATTGATTGAAACTGAGGAGCCCTGAGGAAGCGCTTGTTAGCTCGAAACACGTGTTGGCTCAGACTTCTTAAGTTGGCTCAGATTTGTTAAATAAAATATGATGGCTCAAATTTATTAAGAACAATATGATTGATAACTTCCAAATAAATGTGAACATGTAAATTACCATTCATCTCACACCCAGTGTTTAGTGTTTTCCATAAGGAGCGTACCTTGAACACCTAGACTTCAACACCCAACCCTTTCTTACCTATGGTAAAGTCTGAAAAGATGTGTTATTGTAATGTGTCAGACACTCTCACTATGATAGGTACTGGGATGATGAAGAAGAACCCTGGTCCTATTGAAGAGTCCAAAAGGACTCGGGGAGCCTCCTCCTCATCCCGGTGGTGGCAGTTTGAAGAAGATTGGTAAAGCATTGAAAAGTCAAGGAGATCTCAGGGAGTCTCTACCTCGTCCTGGTGGGGACAATTTGAAGGACATTCTTCAAGTAGAAATAATCCTAAATCCATGGAGAGAACTTCAAGAATTGATGAAGAATTTAAAATTGAAGTAATTTAAGAAAACATTGAAGAGTCAAGGAAAATTCAGGGAGTCTCGGCCTCGTCCTGGTGGGGCAAGTTGAAAAACTGTGTTCAAGTCAACGCCTGCAAAAAACAGATGGTAAACTAGGAGAAGCGAGCCTTATTAGATGAAATGGGGTATGTGATTGTTTTTGTGGCCTCCTGCGCTTCGGCTTTTTTAATTTTTCAAATAATATCGAAACATTTTCGGGAGAGGTGTGTTCTTGTATTTTACTATCACTCAGGTAGTGCCACCATTCCAAAAGGTGTACATTAACAGCTCCTGAAAGATGATGGGACATCCTGTTTTCAGAGTTAGACACCACCAGAGTTTTATCAGACTTCGATACTCTGGTATTTGTGAGACCTTTAATTGTCAGGGCTATTTGGAGAATTGAGTGATCACTTGTTTTCGTTCTTGTAATTTCAAGAGGTCCAATGTGATGTTGCTCAAGGTTTCCTATGAAAATATAGTCTATGACTGACGATGAATAGGTGTTTGACCATCTGGGTGTATTTTTCAGGGTGCACCCATTTAGTAAATTAGTTTGTGTGAATACAAGTTGAATGCTATTGATGGGTAACTTCTACTGTCTAGGTCTGGCTTGAGCTGTGGGAGTCACCTTAACTGATGCCTCTCTCAACTCCCCGGTGGACATTATATCTGGCCCAACACTATCCCAATGTTAGTGTTCTATGGGGAGTTGGGTTAGTGCCCTGCTCTCAGATTGACTCAGGACAATTCTTTCACATCACTCTTGCATTCATCTCTCTACTCTTCCAGTCTTCTCCCCTTCTCTCCACCCTGCCAACCTTCTGTCCCACTGATCTCTCACTTCTAATAGCTCTCACCTCCACCCTTTGTTGTTAACTATTTTCTTTCTTCCCCTACTACTGCACCTTCTCCCACTACTACCACTTCTCCTGCCGCTACTACCACTTTTGCTTCCATATGACCACTACTCCTTTCACTTCTATCACTCCTCCTCTCAGTACTACCACTCCACCTCTCACCTCTACTGCTCCTCCTAACACTACCACCACTCCTCCTCTCACTTCCACCACTCCCCTTACTGCTACCTCACTCAATCACCACCCCTTTCAACCAGTATCAGTTGCCTCACATTCACACCCTCCACTACCTCTGTTTGTTTTTCCACTTGTCTCGCACAAACGTACACTCACACCGCAGAACCTCTTTCACACCTTCCCCAGTACTTCACATCGCAAAGAAAATAGTTCCATAGACTTTTGTTTCCCTCTCTCTCCTGCTGGTCTCTTGGTTCTTCTCCACCAACACCTCTGACCTAACCCGGTGGTCCCACCACTTCCCCTTCCTGTTCCCTACTGAAATACTCCCCCCCCCCACTGCTGTAATTATACTGCTGCCCTTGGCCAGTTAAAATCTGTATTCCCCTCCTGGCAAGTGTATGTGCCGCTCAAAGATTTTAAATGGGGGCTATGCCCTGCTCGTTTACTTTCTAACAGCGGGCTATAGGTGTAAATGGCATCAGAAAACTGGTGTCACGGTGCATGTGCCAGTTCATGGGTTTGCAGCTCCCACAATAAGTGCAGGGAAGTATTTGCCTCCTTCCACCCATGCCTGAAGTTCTGTGAGCTTGGGAAGTCACAACACATCTATTGGCCCGACTTCCAGGGATTTCCGTGTAATCTATGGCAATATCACTGCTTGACAGGCCTCTCTTTCTCTGCCTCTGCAGCAGATGCTGGAGGTGCATCCGTGTTCCATTCCTTTGGGCTTTCTTTGCTGGGTCCTGCTTCTTCTTGGGTTAGTGGCTTGCAACAGAGGGGGTGAGGAGTTAGGAGGTCTGTGTTATAATGTGCATCTGAGGTGAGGTGGTGACATCACTGTAACTTGGAATGTGGTGATGTCAGCATGAGTGGAGTGTTGGGGTTTTATTCTCTAAAGCTGGGTTCTATGCTTGACAGTTAGAGATATGCTGGCTTGAGGGGACATGCCAATGTTGTTCCTGGCAACTATACTACAATAAACCTACTTTTAACTTACCTGCTGGTCCGGGCGTTGCTTCAGGTACCTAGTTATTACAGTCTGCACCAAAACATCTTTGTTCTGGGGCGAGGGGTTGGGACTAGGGTATCTTGTGCAGCCCTGAACAGCTCAGGGGCTGAATTATTTGTGGGCAGCCTTTGCACTGGCCTGGTCACATTGCCCACTCTTAATTGGCAGGGCCCTTTTTTTAGATTTTAGATTGCATTGCTTTATTGACCAGATAGGAAAATGGGAAGGCATTTAAAATATTCCAAAGCCTACGCACAGTGCAACCAGTTCTGGAATGTAGGTATATCAGAGAGGTAGACAGGTGGATCAAGCAAGGGCCCTATCATCCTTCATCCCCACCACCGCAGGAAAAATCGGGAGGAAGGAGGAAGTTGAAAAGGAGTGTTGTGGCCCCTCGCTACTGAGAAGGAACATGAGTAAAATACCCTGTTCTATGGAATGTGTTCCACTCTACATTTACGTTTTAGCTCACTGTACCCTTCACAGAGGAGTAATATCCATTTGCATATCAGTCTTTGTCCCACCCACAAGGACAGTCCAGCATTAAAATGCTAGGCAATTCTCCTCTGGACAAGAGTGCCATCAGCAACCCCAGACACGTGTTTCAGCCTTGTTGGACCTCCTCAATGAGGTGAAGGCACAGTGCCCTATGGCACAGTGAGCAAGGGGCCCAAGTCTGAATTACCCTGGGTTACTTCCGGTGAAAGTTTTACAGAGTATGGTAGAAAGGAGGAAGCCTTTGTGCTGCACCTGTTTAGGGTGATCCAGTATAATGTCACATTGTTCACTCTAGGGTCTGCAGCCTTTGGTTCACCAGATGTTTTGGTTTACAGCTCCCAATCACCCTAGCCGGCATTGGTGAGACAGAGAGATTACAGTAAGTGTAGTTAAAAACCTCAGAAGAGTCCCAGGTTGTAGACCCCCATACAAAGGTTTGTGCTGTTGTACAGTGTGATAAAACTATCATTTTGTAGCAGAGCAAATTGTGATATATGGGGATGGGTTAATACCCTGCTACACGTCTCCAGGCTTCATCTTTGTGATGTTGGTGGTGAAATGGTGAAAGCATTTGCCTCCAGTGGCAGGAGGCCAGTAGAGCTGTGCTCGACTCTCCCCATCGCCAACGTCTTCTACAATTGGCCTTTATTATAATGCATTTTGTTGCTTTTGCATGTCTTTGAGCAATAAAAAATGCCAAATAAAATTTAAAAAATTGAATCCACAGTGGAAGAGGATGTGAAAATGATATCTTGCTAGGATGTGAATCTAAATGGAAGGCTGAAAAATATCACTTTCCTATGGAAAACTACTACAATTCTATCTTGGAAGATAACTTCCAGAGCTGCCCATACATAATTCATACTGCATCATTAAACAGTGGCTAGCAGTGTGTGCTATTAAATGAACACTACAGGTTTCTGAAGTTTGAACTAGTTGCAGAAATGCAAGTGGCTAAAGACACGCTTGGCTTAGCCATTTTATGACACCAGGAGTTGATTTACAGATGTAATTAATCCCCTTGCCTTTAGAAAACTGCTTAGAAATATCAATAGCAGCCTCAAAACAGCACAGTTTGCTGTGAAAGGATAGCCCTGTGGGAGTGGTCTGGGCGTGGATGCGCTGGTTGTGGGCGAGGAAGGGCGTGGTCTATAGGGGGTGCATGAGCATGCACTGAGTGGGGACACAGTCAAGCAATGCCCATAGGCTGTATTGATGGTCACGCAGCATCTCCTCCTTTTCCAGAACTCCCATGCCATTGTTTTGCCTGACAGCTGGTGCTCATGTACCAGCGAGGAGACAAACATAACGAAGCACTGACGAATACCTTTTTGGTGAGATGAAGATGGCAGTTTACTGAAATGCAAACCAAAAACATGTGATCTTGCCTGGATGTTTCAATTATTAAAATAACAAATATGTTGATGGTTACTTTACAAGACCAAAAGGGTGACTGCTGGGGGCAGTGTATATCCCCATTGACTTCACACTTGCTGCTTGCCATGGAGATCATGCGCTTATCCGGCCAGCTAGAGAGCGCCATTCAGGGAGCCTAGTTATGCATTTTAGAAGGGAATTGTCAGATGTGCCTTCGTCTTCTGTTTGCTGTCGACCCCCCTTCATAAGTGATGGGGCCGAACTTCCTTCCAATCCTCTGAAATGTCTGAGTCCCCGCTCCATTCTACTGATCATACCCCAGGCTTGAGGCATCTGTTCACGTTTTGTTCCATATGACGATTAACCTCTGCATAGAAATACAGTAACTTATTACTTTAATTTGCATCTGCCCCAACCATTTAAGAGCTGTATGAAACATAACCAAGAAAGATGCTCTGAGTGGAAAGGAAAGCTCCACAGCTACACAAAGGGGGAAGGTAGGTTCTGTTCCTTGCCATTATGTTATCAATTTCCAGCCATGTTCCTGTCTCCAACCACACCCCATCCATGTCTCCACTCAGTGCCTCACCAGTATACCCATGTATGCATTCAGGAGCAGACGACGACTAGCTCTCCTGGACACATTTATTTTGCATACCTTAAATGCTCAGTACAACAATTTCATACTGGAAGGTGCTTGTAAAATGTTTACTGGAGCTTCCTCTTCTTGTTGGCAAATGAACACAGTGTGGTTTGGTGGGCAAGCATTTGGACCCAGCTTTAAGTGTAACTGTGTAGCATTAGTATGGGCTGTGAAGAAGTCCCATATTGAAGGTCAAGATGCTGCTAATGAGGATGGTTTGTGGTGCATCTCTCTGGGCCTCATTCTCTCCCAGCCCACAACAGGATCTTGGTGAACAGAATTGTGTAGTCTTGGGGTGTGCTTGGTAGTGATTCCTGATCTCTGAGCTTGGGACCTAGGAAAGAGAAACCGAAATAGATGCACACTTGCAGTTTGTCGGGCTTACTGTGAACCTCTCCCAACTACATACAGGTAGACTCAACAGAGGCAGCTCTACCCACATGGCAGCGACAGGAGTGGTTAGCTTGCAGGCATGTCTCGGAACTATGTCTGAATCAAGTGGCATCCATGACCGGCTGCCTGATTCCAAAAGGGCGCACCTCCCTCTTATGCCTTTGGCCTGTAAACCTGTGAGCTGCACAAATGAAAAGAAATGAACAGGGTAGACCGGTCCCTGGACCAGACAAGTCAGATCAGACAGGTTCACCCACTCAGACTATTATTTATTCAATTACCCACCGACCCAGAGGACAAAAAGGGGCGATGTTAAAGGACGGTGCGAAAATTGGGGAAGGTCAGAGAAAGCAGAGCAATGCAGAGCAGGAGAGCGGAGGGGAGAGAAAGGAGTGGCGTAAGGATTGTGTGCCAGGAGGGAAAGATCAGAAAATAGGAGCAGCGATGGGGAAGGAAGGATGGAAGGATGGAAGGAAGGATGGAAGGATGGAAGGATGGAAGGATGGAAGGATGGATGGATGGAAGGAAGGAAGGAAGGAAGGAAGGAAGGAAGGAAGGAAGGAAGGAAGGACTCAGCATTGACTAAGGCAAGGCAGAAAGAGGTCAGAGAGTGGGGGAGGGGCGAAATGTGTAGCCATTGGGATCCATGATGGGACAGGCCCAGATACCAGAATTTAAAAGATGAAAAGCTTGGTGGGCCTGGGAACAAAGACAGCTAGGTTGCAGTCCCTGAGCAGTAAACCGACACATTGGAAGATAGGTTAAGTGGCAATCGAAAGCTGGATCTCCTGGGTGTGGCAAGGCTGCTAATAACACAAAGGAAACCTTGTCCACATGATAGAGAGGAAAACTGTAGTGAGAGAGAAATGAGACTAGCCTCCACCTTCCTGCAAAACTCGTAGTGATAATCTGGTCCTGATGGGATTGTCAAGCCCATCAAAGAAAATAGTGAACAGTTGTGAACCAAAGCCTGCTGGCTCTGAAGCGTTTTGGGAGCCTACAACCAGAAAGTATCTCAAAGGTTCGATCCTAGAATGAGAAACCCTGTGAGGGAACTGAGCCTGTGGTGGACTCCTGCAAGACGAGAAGTTCATTGAAAACCTTATAATGGTGTCCAGCCCAAAGCTGAGAGACACAGGGGTGGGTGGGGGGTGCTATAATGATCCCTGCACAGACTGGGGAGAAATAAATGTCAGCAGCAAATGGAGGACCATGGTCTCAGAGGGCCAGCCTTTGCCAAAAGTATTTTGTAAACCAAGACCCAGAAATTTGATCCGTAGTCTCTGGAACAAAGGTCCAATAACTGTAAGATACTTTGCTGAGTGTAATGGTCAATACCCAGGATCTGTGAAGGATTTGCTTACATTTATCAAGAGAAAGCTATACTGAGGACAACTCTCATAAAGACGAACACTAACTTTGATTAACCATTCTTGCACTATTTCCCTTATGCTCTTTTGAAGGAGAAATATCCATTTGTCTTTTGATCTTTTCTCCAAACCCAAATAAGTTTTGTAATCAAACCTTATTTTGTTTGACCCTACCTTTGTCTCCCGGCCTCTGATTGATCCCTTACTGGTAGTGCAGCCACTCGTGCTGTACAAAGGTGCGTTGCTTTTCTTTAGTTTTGCTCATTTTAATTCTGTTTTCTCTTTCTAGGTGAAGTATTTATTTTCTGACAAAACAGGGACTCTAACCTGCAACATCATGCACTTTAAGAAGTGCAGCATTGCTGGTATCACTTATGGGTAAGTCGGGCATTATTTATGCTAATGTACGTGTGTTGTCACTGGGTTCACAAAAATCGTAGTTCGAATAGCCAAATGTGGTATATGTCTAATGTTTTTCTATTTTTTTTAAAGTAGTTTTATAAATGTATGAATCCGTTTTTAACATAGGATTCAAGCATATTGATATTGTCTCAACAATAACCATTATAAGAGCTAGAGAGGTGGCATAGCTGCAAAGCTCAAGCTTTATCTGTAGAACTTTGACAAGCTTTGAAATATCTCATCCAAGGTACATATAGTTGCACTCTAGGGAGAGGCGTCGGCCAATCAGCAGGCCTGGGACGTGATCCCTTGCATTCTCTTCTGGCTGCTGGTGTCTCTTCCCCCATGTTCACTTTGTTTTTGTGAGACACTGCCCCAAACCTTTTCCCCTCGCTCCACCCCCACCCACAGGAGTCCTCCTCCCTCCCCACAGAGATTCGCAAACCCTACACCCATCCTCCCCACCTAGATGCACACCGCTCGACCCCATTCAGTCCTTTGTTTTCCCAGAAACCTGCAACACCGCCATGTAAATAATTAAGGGACAATGTCCATCATCACAAGTGGTGGCAAATCAGCATTAAATTGGCAATTTACTGCTGAAATAGATTACCGTTACTGCCACTCGGTCCCATGGATTTATCATGGGATTATGAGTGGTGGCACGGTTGTGTTAGTCCCCATTTTTAGAATCCCAAGGACTCCAAGGGGAATGTTTGCAGATTTACTGCAAGTAGTAATTCCGTGCATTACATCTGATTCATTTTGGTGGCAAGGTGCATGATGTAGCTACAGCTTTTTGCTGCAGGTATATCCTACGCCTTGCCGCAAAACTCGTAGTCTTGTGGTGCGGTAACGTGGCAATAAAGTGGTGCCACCTTTACAGCCCATTTTTGCCATACCATCATACTCGTAATGAGGCCCAATGTCCCTTTACTATTTTCATTGTCCCTTTACTATTACTATGTTGGCCATCTTGTTTGTAGTTTTTCTTAGGGAAACTGGGAATGCACAATATGCAAGGAGCCCATTTCCCTAAATAAAATGTGGGGCAAAGGTTAGGCTCCTCATAAAAAACACAACAGTGAAATGTGGTAAATTGGCCCATGGGGCCAGATGTATCAGATTTGTAAAAGCATAGTAAGATACCAATGTGACCGTGTTCTAAATATTAATGAAAATGTGAGGAATGTTAGCACGTTTACAAATATTCTAATGTGTATCGTAACACATTGAATACATTAGTGAAATATCCTTATTTGAACGTAAATGATAACTATATTAATATGTTAGAGAAAAAATCAAAAAGGTTGCAATAATCTTCCAACCATTATATGACATACAGTAAAAGTACCGTGAGGAGACTTGAAAGATCTTACTGAACTCGATCATTCTGTCCTGGTTCTACTTGGCTAGTATGCATGCATGCCACTATTTTTTTTTTTTTTTTTTTTTTTTTTATTGACATTAGTTTTGTAAAAAAAAAAAAAACTTTTCTGTCATACTTTCCAATGTTTACATAATGTAATCCTTACAAATGAAGTGACAGATTCAAAGTAAGATGAAGGTTCAAAGTAAGATGATAGGAACGAGAGGAGGGGTGTAAACAGACAGACACACGAGAATATACTGATTTCAGCTCTTAATGACTTATAACACGTCAAGGTTAGGAATAATTGAATCCATAAAGTTGATGGTGGCACAGGTTAGTTGGGTGTTTGTCCCTGAAATTAAATAACTCCACCAAGCCTGCATATTTCCGTTTTTTGGTGCAAAACGTTCCAAATGCAAGGAGCGTTGAGCAGCGATTGCTGGGCACCCCGTTATCAAATGTATGCTCGTTTCCACATCTTTCATACAGAACTGGCAGATATTACTCGGTGTAGACGGATCTTTCCTTTGCATCAGCACCTCACGAGTTTTATAGAGATTTAAACGTAATCTTAGAAATTGATTTCTATGGTATCTAGAGGTGAATTTCTCAAGATATCTTGGCAGATCTCCGAGCTTCTTTGATGAGACTCCCAGATCTAGTGATGAAGTAAGAGCATTTCGTTTATTCATGTTTGTTATCCAATTCCATTGATGACATTTTTTTTTCGCTATCTGCGGAGTCGACAACAACAATTCTATGTTGATGTTAGCGTCGAGTAGGATTGACTTCAGTTTTGCTTCCCATTTGTTTAATAGGGCTGCTGATGGATCGTTTGACTGTTCAGATAGGATCTCATATGCTTTTTCTGGTGCTGATAGACGCATTTTTTGCAGTGCTGAGAGCGACTTCCAGACCACTAAATTATATAGCGAATCGAGGCCCAATTCATATCTGATTGCAACCATTGAGAGACATCGGGGTAATTTCAAAACTTTTCGCCAAAAGAACCCCTCGATTTGAGTCCAAAATTCCGCTTTTATGTTCCATCCTGCCTCGCTTCCAAATGTTACTGCCGGAGATACCTTTTGCATGTAGAAGATTATTAATGGATGCAGAGTAAATTTTCCATACTTAGCATGCAGTTTTGATCCTTGTTGAGAGAGAATCTTAATTCGGGATAGAACATCAAGGGTCCAACTCTGTTCGCTGATAGAGGTGTTGAACAGCACTCCAAGGTAACGAATTGCAGCGGTTTTTTCTAGCGCTTCATTATTAACTTTCCAGGTGAAGACTGGCTTCTTGGCCAGCATATTTTGGCCGAAGACAATAATTTTTGATTTCATAGTATTTATTGCCAGATGATTTTGATTTACATAGACTTGTAAGGATGTCAGAAGTCTTTGTAGGCCAATTTCGGTGGAATCAAGTAAGACTATGTCGTCGGCATAGAATAACCAGCTAAGCTGTTTGCCATTCGCCTTCGGTGGAAACGACCTTGTTTCGGACAAAGCTGCTGGAAGATCTGAGATGAACAATTTGAATAGTAATGCGGCTAACGGGCAGCCCTGTTTCACACCATTTGTTGTTACAATTTCGTCCGTTAAGTCTCCCTCTGCATTTGTGCGCACACGGATGGTAGTGTTCGAATGAAGTGCCAATAAGGGCGACAGTAGTTGTGGTGGGCAGCCCCAGGCCTTGAGTGTTGACCATAACAGTTTACGATTAATGGTGTCGAAGGCCTGTTTGAGGTCAACAAATGCAAGAAACAACCTTTTCTTGCGGTTCAGGGCGTCCAACTTTACCAGATTGAGAAGCAGTAGGTTTAATTCCACTCCCACTCCTTTTGTGAAGCCAGTTTGCCTTTCATCGATCAGATTTGCTTCGTCAGCCCATCTAGCGAGTTTTTTTTGTAAGAATGTGGCAAATATTTTGCCCATAGTATCAAGCAACGAGATAGGACGGTAGTTTGCTGGATCTTCGCGGTTGCCTTTTTTGAACACTGGGACAATTACTGCTGAGGTCCATGAGGCCGGAAGAGTTTGTGTTGCTGCTATTCGATCGAATAGTGTTTTAATGAAAGTTGCCCATTGTTTGCTATTAGCTTTTAGCATTAGGTTTGATATGCCGTCTGGGCCCGCCGCCCTTGAATTCTTGAGCTTTCTAATATCGATTTCGATATCTTCTTCAGATTCAGTTGTATGCCAAGTGCGGCTTTCCGACAGCGATGGTCCAATTTCCACAGCGTCCAAAGATGTAAATACAGACGTGTAGTGTTTTACCCATCTGGATGCAGACACACCATTGGATAATGCAAACGTCTGTCTTAAATGGCCGTTGTTAATTAGTTCCCATATGTTTTTGCTATCTTTTTGTGTTATTACACGCAGCATTTGTTCTGCTTGATCTTGGTCACGAATGCAGTTAAATGATTTTAGCCAGTTTCGATAACGTGATCGTCTCTTCGCAATTTGTTCTTGTGCATTTCCATCTGCTAGTTTCTTCAACCGCCGAATGTCCTTTTTTAGCGACTTCTTGGCTTCAGATAGTTCTTTGCTGAAAGAATGTTTATTTTTTGTCACTTTGATGTTGTGCCTATTTGAACATGAAGAAAATTGCAACAGCAACGGCACGTAGTTATTCGCGTTGCCCTGCTTATTATCGTGACAAAAGTCAGCGGTCAGGATGTCAATCTGACGGCTGTTTATCTTTAGTCGGTTTTGCGCAGTATTTGTAGTTAGGGATGTTTTGTATCTTGGCTGGGTAGTTTTGTTTTTCAGCTCCCAAAATACCCTCAAGACATCATGATCGCTCTTGTCCGATTTTATTATGGTCAGCATGGAAATATGTTGGTGTAGACTATCAGACACCCAGATATAGTCTAAGGTTTTTCTTAGTTGACCCCTATGCCAGGTGTCGGCTGCTGGAATGTCGCCTGTGGTACAGCCGTTCAGCATTGTGCAATGTCGCAACCTTAATTCATATTCCCATTTATGACCGCGATCGGCAGGGTCAGAAAGATTTTTGGACTGATTCCGAGAGATGTGTGTTTTGTCTTGGTTGAACCAAGGAAAGTTAAGGTCTCTGCAGATCAGGACGAAAGGGTCGTCGAACTGCACAAAACTGGCATCAATTTGCGCCATGATTGATGCTAAGTACTCAAGTTCTGAAATCATTGCGGGATTCCAGTAAGTGTTTATTATCAGAAGATGTTTTTTCTTTTTAAAGTGGGCTTCACATGTTGATTCTAGGGTTATGGCTTGCACGAACAAGTTTGGGTTTGAACTGTTGATCACAGCCCACTCAAATGTGTTTTTTAATAGCGTGAGTAGCCCTGAAAATGGTCTGCCAAATTGATTTTTCCCTGCAGCATTTAGGGCCATGGAATATCCATCACAGACAGGTGAATCACGGAGCCAAGTTTCTTGCAGGCAAATTATTGGGCTTCTTAAATCTGCCGCTGGTCCGGGTTGAAACAAATGTGTGAATCCTCTTGTATTCCACGAGGTTAACAATGGGGTCATACAATTTGACCCGACGTTATCCTAATCGCGCTTGTTCCGGTTGTATATATTGGATGAGAGCGAAGGTTGTTCTCTGAGCTGTTCCCACAGATCGTCTCTTTTTGACCTATTGTGGCCGGTGGATTTGGAAGAATTTGAGTTGACAGTGTTGGATGAAGACTGCTCATTACATATCGTTAGATCGAATCCGTAAGATAGTAGGTCATCTTTGGCATCGAGCAGTGGTTTTGCTACGTGTCTGGATTTCATGTGAAGAATGACCCAGTCAGTTCTACGTTCTGATTTGTATTCTACGATCGCTATGTCGTCAGATGATATAATACGTAGAGCTGGGATATAGTGCAGCAGCTTCATTATATTGGCACGATTCAGATTTACATCGTTTTTTTCTTCAAGGATGTTTTCAAGTTCCAATTTCCACCATCGTGAATTAGATTGTCCAGTTACTCGATTATTTGAGTTGGTCTCGGGTTGACCGTTTTTCGTCGAGTGGGCTGCAGTTTGCTTCGGATTAAGCTTTGAAGCAGGGGACTCATCTGCTTTTGATGTTGATTTGTTTGAAGATTTCAGGTGCTGGGCCATCTTAGACGATGACGACGGTCTTTCTTTTTGTTTATCCTTAGGATTTGTGGATTCCTGAGGTTTGAACGAATGTTTAGATGAATTCCGCGCCGCTTGGATGCCATGCAAATCGCGCCATGGCCGCGGACATTCGTCAGCCGAGCTGACGACAGTTGCTGAACAATCTTCATCGTCAATTGAATAAGTAGAAAGGTCGCATAGATCGATTGAAGTGTTTGAAAACAATTCCTCGGAGAGGATAGACTCTTCACGTCTACGCTTAACGGCTGGAATTGGTAAGCAATCTAAATCATTGGTGGAGATACACTTATCTTGCGGTTTTTCCAATCTGGATTTCAGGGCACTTGTTTTGGAAGCAACAGGGCGTGGAGGGGTTTTCAGATTTCTTATAAATTTCTTTGCGCCGTTAAAACGTGACCTTTTCAGGAGAGGTTTGTTTGTGATAATATTCGTCTTTTTGCTAACGTTTTGTGTTCCTTTTTGAGTAGAGTTCTTTGCTTCCTTCACTTGTATTGATTTGGCAGGACCAGAGAAGATTCCAAACGAGACATTTTGAATTGCAACTACTCCTTTTGCAGTTTGAGGTCTTAGAGGTGTTGGATCATCCGCCTGATCGGCAACTGGTTTTAGAAGGTTGTCTGTGATCTTTCCGTTCGAGGGTGATGGTTCAGCAACTTCTTTTGTGGATTGTGATGACACCACTACTGAAATGTCGGCCACTACTGGAAGCTTGGTTGACGAATGCGATTTTATGTTCTTTATGTTATTCAATTCCGTAAGGTGCAATATTGAATCCTAGTTCAAGGTGGCGACCTCTGGTGACACGCTGGTAGTTGTCAAGTGAGGCCCAGGACAGCACCATGGGGCACCAGAGTTTGAAACTTTACCATTGTCTGATGTGTGCCTCATCCATTTTACTGCGTCCAGTAGCCCGTCCATTAAAGAGTCATTTTGACAGTGGTGACGTGCGGCGAGATCACTCAGCCGCTCTTGCCATCTTAACGTTTGTTCGGCCTCGTGAGTCAGTTGCGTCTGTAGGGCTTCGTTGACTGCTTCAAATTTATCCATCTTTATATTTATAATGAGCTCAGTCTGATCTTTAAAGGACTCGTGAAGGGATTCGTACATTTTTAAAAAGGGAAGAAGGGCTGTTGAGGAAGCTGCTAAAACATTGTTGTAAATCTGCATGGCAGCGGCAGAGGAGAGACTAGGTTTAGATTTGACTCTTGAATTTTCTTCAATGGAAGAGCGTGTGTTATTTAATGTCTCTGACTGCAAGTCGCTACTTGAAGATGAGTTTTCTGGTGCAGCACAGATGTTTTCGTTTGATAAAGGTACTGGGTTCGTGCGAGCCGATGGGGCTTTTGGTGTGCTGGCTTGTTTCTTTCCGGTGTGAGATACGTATGGCTTCGAACTCGGTGTTTGCAGCGTTGATACTGTAAGGTCGCACCCTGCTCTGTCAACGTAGAGCGTTGAGCGCGAGTTTGGTCTGTTTTTTGACAAAATGGAGAGGGTGTCATCTAGTTGCATCATGTTTCGTTGCATGTCATTTTTATTTATAATAATCTGCTGTTTTTTAAGTGTTTGCAACGAGGCTGATGGCTCTAGGTGACAGGTTGATATGCTCTGTGACCGGTGAACATTTGCAATTGGATGGTGCAAGGTACTCCTTTTCTCGTAATTATTTGGAGGCTGGGTAGCGTCTGGGTCAGTATACGTCGGAGTAGGAGTGGGTATGCACACCTGCCGCTTATCAACAACAGCATCCAATTCTTTTTCAGTTTCAACTCTGGTATTCGAAGAATTGTTTTGTCGCTCAGTGACCTCGTCACATTGGGAAGCTTCCATTAATTCAGCGTCAGTGAAGTCAAATGGTGAGAAAAATTCGTCAACAGCCTCGGCGGTTAGTAACGACTGCTCTGTAAGTGTTTTTGTCAGAGGAGGAGATACAGTCGATGGTAAGCGGGAAATAGGAGTTAAGTCTTTTAAGGAAAGTAAACGCATTTGAGGTTGGAATTCTGTGCTGTGAGTGACTTCTAAGTGGACTGAAAGTTTAGAGACTTCCGCTGGCTCTTCTTGATGGCCAATCAGGTCATTGTCTATTGTAGATGTCGCAACAGCGTCTAGTATTTCTCCTGACTTTACAGGTAACTTAGCGGAAATGTCAGATGGAATAACTTGTGTGCAAAGCAGCGAAAGATTCGTGTCCGCCAATCCGGACATGGCTGTCGTCACGGCTATTTGCTCGCGTACAGTTGGGGATAGTGGGATTAACTCGGTGCCAAAGATTGTAACTTCAGGAGTGTGGAGCGGTGCAAGATTGTTCATAGCAGCTAGTGGGGCTACTTGCGGATCGTTAAAGACAGTAGGTGAAAGCAAGCAACTTGGTTCGCTTACCTTTGTTTTCTTGAGTGTAGAGGACGAGCCGTCAGGCTTGAGGGCAGTCCAAGGATTTTGCATCCGGCGCTGCTGAATGGTCTTCCGCCTTAAGACGGGTCCACCATGACTTGATTGAGCAGTCATTTTCTGATCGGTGTAAAGCAAGCTAGCAGTGTTTCTGCGGGCCCCACTGCGCCAAACAGCCGCACAACAGCCGGCGCCCTTTACCCCGTCGGGCTTAACGCCGCAAGGGTGGGTTGTGCTCCTCTTTGAGCCGGCAGAAGAGACACGTGACCTGTCACATGAGCGCAAGGGCGCTCCGCCTCCTCCAGGAAGCGAGCGCGAGGTCTGGCGTGTAGAGGCTGCTATTACAACCAGCAGCGATGATCCGGTAGGCAGACAGCAGAGAGCAATGTCTGTGGAGGAGAAATGCGCCGCTCGGCCGGGTTGTGGTCCTCTTTGAGCCGGCAGAAGAGACACGTGACCTGTCACGTGAGCGCAAGGGCGCTCCGCCTCCTCCAGGAAGCGAGCGTGAGGTCTGGCGTGTAGAGGCTGGTATTACAACCAGCAGCGATGATCCGGTAGGCAGACAGCAGAGAGCAATGTCTGTGGAGGAAAAATGCCACTATAATGGTTAATTATAGGTGAAAAAGAGCAACGTGCACCCACAATCTATTTGATCTTTTATATATTAAAATATTTATTTTCATACGTCAAAAGCAGTAAAATCAACAAATGTAATACAGAAAAAAAAATAAACTGTACGATCGGTGCTGGCGAACAGTAGAACAATCAGGTTATAACAAGCCGGACAGATACAACACCAGGCCATTAGAGAGAAAAGAAAACAATATATATATATATATCTTAAAACGTACATTAGCAAGTACAGTATGATTGTAATTCAAGGGCAGCAGTGTAGGAACATTGCATGGAGGAGAGCATATCAGGAAGCACACCTTAAAAGTGGATCAGCCATACACATCTGGGAATTGACCCCAAATGTCTGTGAACCTATCCATGTCTCCAGATTGCTTGAAGATGGCCCTCTCATATGTGGACACAGTCAATAGCACCTCCACCCAATCATCAACACAGAAGGAAATCGATCATTTCCATGCCCTTAGGATCATCCTTTTTGCAAGCATGCCGCTACACAGCAGCCAGATTTTCTTGCAAAGCGGCACATCCTCTAATGAAGACACAGCCCCAAGAATCAAAAGTGAAGCTGTCCTTGGAATAGCAGAGTTCAGCACCAGGCTCAACCTCTTACAGACCCCTTCCCAAAAGTCTCTGGTCTTGCTGCAAAACCAAAGCAAACAGTATAATAAAAGGCCAGATGTATGTTTGTCCCCTAGAGGGAGCTGTTGCCTTAGGATATATAGAGACCATGCCAATTCGCATAGCTTTGCCTGTTGTCACTGCTAGAGGGAGCTGTAGGCTTAGGATATATAGTGGTCCTACTGTGTTAATGAAAACCTGCAACATTTGGCCCGTGTACAGGGGCTCTTACACTAGAAGAAATAATAATAAGGGAGTATGTCTTGTCCTGTCTGCCATCAAATATCCAATAAGGAAGGCTTGTTGTTCTTCCAACACTGCACAATGGATAGTTTTGCTGCATTTAGTAAGTTAGTCATGTGTTTTCCTTTGTTAGAATGTTCTTAGTAAATAGGTCCTGGACCAATCTTCCACTATGATGTCTGCAGAACTACATTGAAGTGGCAATATTCTCTTTAGCCATGTTTCTGCTGTGCAAAAACATTTTTTAACACCACAGGTGCAATGAATAGTGGGTGCTGCGAGGACGTACGCGTCATCGTCTCGGGCAATAGAATGGGCTTAGCCCAGGGTTAGGGACGGCCATGTCCTGGGCATTAATATGGGACTGCCTTCCCAGGCAGCTGGACCTTTGGACAGTTGCAAGAAATACTGATCATGGTTGCTCTCCTGTCACAGCATCTACAGCAATTCGTAGAATCTTTGTTGTAAATAACCATAACACATAGTCCGACTGGTGAAATATATAGCAGCGATAATCACTTTGAACATTTTTTCATTCATTGAAACACATTTTCATTACATTTTAGCCCATTTCCCTCTAGTGTGGGGTATCTAATTGTTTAGCTCATCCACCCACTTTCCCATGTGTGGCAGCTTAATGTTGGCATCATTCGAGTAAAGTGTCTTACCAATATGAGCTACCACGGGTTGTACTTGTTTCCATTACACTTACTCCTCCTACGCGGGTTTGTGCTCCCCTTTCCCTCATTTCTCTCTGTGAGATCCAATAACATGTTTGTAAATACCGATGCCAGCCCATTCATGCCTCACAAAGTCACTAGCCCCAGGTGGAAGATCCAATCTTTCAATCCCGTCATGCTCTCGTTTCAGGAGACAGGCTTGAACAACACATGTGGGAAAATTCTATTTTTTGCAGAATGGGCCTAAGAGGTGGTGCGCTTCAGTACATTTTATAATTTTGCACAATAGAGTCCCACTGAAATGCCACGGCCACAAAGACATTTAAATGTCCCCGTTGTGGTCTTGCAGATCATAGAAGCGACAATATTCGACAAAGGTTCCATCTGCAATCATCTCTGAATCAACCCAAAGATTCAATTCCCATCTTTTATGCAGTCATTCAGAAATCTCTCCCACTGTGCCTAGGCTACATAGCACCCACCTTGCGAACAGGATGAGGCCGTTGACAATTTGAGCATTACAAATGGGTGATAATGGTCACACTATTTATTACAGCACTTAGAAACTGGAAGAATTTGCTATGAAGCGCTATGTGAATCATCAGATAATAATTTATCTAGCTATGTCTGATAAAACCGATCTTGCACTATTTCTTTTATAAAAGATGTCTGCGGATCCATCTGGGTCTGTAGATGTATTGCTGGCAAATTCATTCATTGATACCTGAACCTCTTCCTCCAAAACAGGTTCCCCAAATTCATAATGTTAATGTATGGAATCTCCATTCAGTCTTGATATTGAGCTTGTACCTGTGGGTCTAGCTCAGGGGTCTGCAACCTTTGGCTCTCCAGATATGTTGCACTGCAACTACCATTATCCCTAGCCAGGGAAGTTAATGAATGGAATCGTGGGAGTCATAGTCCACACAATCCGGAGAGACGCAGCTTGCAGACCCCTGCTTTAGCCAGTCTTCTGAATCTAATGTAGGGTAAGATTTTATAACTGCCTTAGGATTTAGGTCTTGTGATCCATAAGGGGTATTACGAGACCTGAAGACCCAATAAAGGGACTGAGCAGAGCAAAGGCCTTTAGGGAGATGCGAGGGACCTTAACGCCCATTATGGCCCTTGCTGCAGCTCTATAAAACTGTGATAGCCCACCTTTGATATTAAAATGAACATCGGTAAGCATGGACCTATGGATAGCGTAGAATCCTGATTGGTTTGTGGAGAATTGGCTGCAGCCAGTACCGTAGGTGACAATATACAGGTTATAACGGCTCATATAATCCACAAATTGTCCATTCGGCACACACATTGGCCTTTCCAAGGGTTAGAATTGAATTTATATGCCAATAATCTATTTTGGCATACGATTTATTGACCATCTGAAAAAAGAAATGTTTGTTGGCCGCAGCGCATTTCCTTCTTTGTCACATAACCGTAATTGAAGATTCCTTATATCTACCCTAAATTGGTGAAATATTCAGGGTGTTCCAGATTTTTTTTCTGATGCTGGTCCAGCTGTCCTATTTGTGTTTCTGGCTCTTTATGAGCGGATAAATTGACTTTTTAAGTGTTTTATTGAGACTCCTTGCAGTGACCATAAAACCTTTTTTGCAGATACCAAAAGTTTCTTATGAAAATTCTTTAAATGTATTAATTGTGAAGTATTTGTTGGATAGCATCTTCAATTGTAGTGCAAGCTCATGGGTTGCACAGACATCACTTACCATCCAGACAAAGCAGCATGCTTGCCGAGGTATTGCAGAAATACCAACTTAGCCAGTGAATAGGGCGGAACCTACAGAAATAACAGTGCTGGTGTTTCTGTAAAAATAAAGTCTTCCTAATTCTAAATTGGGTCGAGAGAACTATCAAGGGTCAACCCAAGATGTTTTATCTTGGTAACTACTTGAGTGCAAAGGCCAACTTCATCTGGCCCAGGAAGAGGCTTGCCAGCCATGATGGATACTGCCTACCAAGATCTCCGTTTTGGTAGGTTTTAGCTTCAAGAGGTTAGAGTCCATCCAGAGCTGAATGTCTAAAAGACATTGCGTTACATGGCTTCATGGTGAAGGGGAACCTGCAAGTTTGATAATGAGTTGCTTGGCATCAGCATAGTTGAAGCACTGTACGTCATGACTTCTTTTTGTATTTACATATTTATTGAATTTTAAACATGATTATAATAAAAAAACTCAACTATTTCCGACTTTCCCATCCTCTGAACTACCTCTCGCTCATTTTCTTTCCTTGCAGGGGTAGAGAAGGCCAATCCATGGACTAGGCAGACAGAATACATTGGTGGTGATTTGGCACAGTATAAACGCCTAGTCACATAACGTAGAAAGAAAGAATGCCTTTCTCTTGTATAGTAGATTTGTGTGGCATGGTGTCTTCCTTCCCTAATAGAGAAAGGAGCTGTGGCATCAAAGTGTGGGTCTGAGTGGAATTCAGGCATGCCAGAGTGTGCATCCTTGTCAGTGGGTCAGTTGGAGTAAAACCTGGAAAGAGTAGCAGATGTTGGATGTTTGTCGTTCCATACACTTACTGCTGCTACTTACCTGTTGGAACAGACGAAATAAGTTGTTTCACTCCCTGTATCCAGAGTCATCTATTATCGTTACATGGTTGCAACAGGTTGCCTACCCTAGCCAGAAAACGGGCCACTGCACACATTTCCTGCTGGCTATGCAGACCCCAACTTCTTGGGCTTGATTACATGGCATTTGGAAAATGGACTTGTTGATGTTTAATGGGAAGCAGACATTCAAAACGTGTTCCAATTACATTTCAATACAGTCATTGCGACCACTGCACCATTGCATATGGTGCCGCACATACTAACCCTATTCTTTGCAGTAATGGAAGACTTAACTTATCGCTGCTGTTAATCACAAGGGATTCTCTGGGAACATGTGACAAATATAGACGATGTTTTAATGATACTTCTGGGATTCTCCCGCGTCAACACCTCCGCTTTACTAAGTGTCCATTACACATTTGATGATGATTTGAAACACGCCATGAATCCCCTTTCCTACACGTAATCTCATCATTCAAGTTAAACAGACAAGACCTTAACTGCTCGGAATGTGTGCCTTTGGTCTTGTCTGGTGAATGTACAATGTATTGTCTCTTCTTTTTACAGTCACTTTCCGGAGCTGGAACGAGAACGTTCATCAGAAGATTTCAGGTATTTCTTTTCTTCGGAAATATGATTTTATTGAGAAGCTCAAATAATATGGTTTTGATAGCCAAAAGTGTTGTCTCATATTTGTTATGTCCACGTTTATTTTTAATAAAATTCAGCGCACTCAACAGATACGGGAACACACATTATAGCACCAACAGAGTAGCCCAGGTAAGCCCAAAATTGGGTTACCTGCGCACATTTATATTTCCAGCAGTTACCACTTTATATGGCCCAATTGTCGGGTATCACTGCGATGCGCGCCATTTGAATTTACTGAATGCACTTCATGCATCCATGGGACGTGATCTAAGCTATGACCTTAGGGTTCACACAGATCTCTACAGTAGGTGCATAAACCCACTCTTGGGGCATTCTACTTATTATGAAGAGGACTGAACTACAAGTTCTTGAATACAAAGTGCTGGTAACTGAAAGGTTTGGTGAATTACATGTACATTTATTCATGTATCTGTATCTTTTGATCACTACACATATTTCATGTTCAGTTTTGGAGTAAAACCTTAATATGATGTCTACGCACATACAGCAAGTAGACACGTTTAGCCAAGAGCTGTGCTCACTAATGAGGAAGTGTGGGGTATGAAGATTTAACAAGCAGTTCTCAAGTTGCTGCTTGCGTCCTTGACTGAACTCCAGGAATGTGTTTTGTCTAAACTGAAACTCAGTGAAAGGTGGAGGGAGACACTCTACAGACACCTATCAAATGGCTCATCATTATTCTCTGATTACAGCCCTGCCTCCCCAGCCCATGTTCTCGTTTCACACGCATGATCTTAATAGTGAAACTTAAAGGAACTACACATGTCCAGAATCATAGACGGTACATCCACCACGAATATATGTATCTGCGAATAAGAGCCTTGGAGGCAAACCCACATGGGCAGTTGATTTGTGAAGAGGATAGGGAGCACACTGGAGATGGGATGGGGCTCGGTAGGAGGCCAGAAATCAGAGATGGGAAGGCAAGAGTGCACATGTGACAGGGTCTAGTGGAGGGATACATGTGTGCATGCCACAGAAGAAAGACTATCAAGTTGTTTGAATAGTAGACATATGGGTACACCAACAGCATTATTATAAGAATTCTATAGATGCAGAAATGTATTTCCCCAGAAAAAGGGACTCACTGGTTGTTCACCTCATGTAAAAGATACAGGCTGAGTTACAAGAGTGCAAACAAGTGTTTTCTAGTGCGCAAAGTAAAATGTTACTCTCTGTAAAAATCAGAAAGAACAAGTCAACCTTATGGAACCCGTCAATGTGGTGAATGCTTACGAAATGAAGGTAAGAGTAGCACTGTTTTATCAAACCAAAGAGTAGGTTTTCCTAATGCTGATGGGTGGCAAGTGAACCCATGTCATGTAACTCCTTAAAGAAGTCCTGACTTTTTTTGACGAAGGTTCTTCTCATGCTGGGTCTAGGCATATTTTTATTATGATGTGAAGTGAAGTACAAGTCACAGAATGTAAGGGGGTGTTGGTTGAAAAGAAAAAACTGGTCCAGGGCATCCACTTTGAAGCTTTTATTATCACTTGCCAAGCATTTACTCTCTCCGGCATAAGGTTGATAAGGGATGGGGGGAAAATAAGATAACTTCACATGTATCACTTCTGCCTGAAGTCTGGATATATATTATAAACTGACTTATCAGCAAAAAAAGTGTTCATTTGCTAGGAATGTGAAACTGAAAGTCACTCCCTAAAATAATGCTACTGTATTATGGTAACTAGGTTGTATGTGCTGGAAAATAACATCAGCATGGGGTCCTTGCTGCCCATCCATAATCACTAATGCATCATTAAACATTACCAATCAGTGCATCCCTTTCAATGATCTTTGGAAACTTTTGCAGTTAAAACTAGTTGCATGAAGACATTACTTACAAATGAATTGCCTATAGGGGCACCGATTAAGACATTTTTATTACACCAGGAGTTGGTTTACTGTTGCAACTAAGCCTTTACTTTTCAGAACACTGTTTGAAAATAACAGTAGCAGACCCATAACAGCACATAGTTTGATGTTACTGTGTGAAAGCTATTTCATAGAGCTTCCAGGGTATTACGTTTTGGGTGAGGAAGGGCAAATAGAGGGTGGTGTAAAAAATGTCCTTTGTCTGGCCTTTAATGTGTGTGTGGCGATGACTCAGAGGATCGGGCCCCAGCAGCCACTATGTTGATGTTGGCCAGAGGATGGAATGGGATGGATTTCATGGTCCTCCAAACACTGCGGCCAAGGGATCAACACAGTGGCATGAGTTTGTGTGCTGAAACAGCATGTGCCGCATAAGTGCATGTGGTGTTAGTGTGTGGTGTAAAGCGTATGAGTTTTTGTTGTGTAAGTGAGTTTCTGGCATGTGAGTGTACGGCATTTAAGTAACATATGAGTGTTTGGTGTAAAGTCATAAGAAACATACATGCCCTATATGCCTCCTATGTGTTTGAAAACATGCATTAAAGTTAGGTTCAACTTCGATGTTCATTTTAAGACCTGTAGGAGAAGATCCAAACCTGAATCCAATACAATCGAGGAGCTACATACATTTAGGGACGGCCCCATTTACAAACCAGAAGTAAATACTTCAACTTGTGAAGATTGTTCTAAATAAACCGCAAAGGAAACCTACCTTTCACATCTGCATACCTTAAAGAAAGAATCATATACCTCCCGATGAGCCACTACATCTATTAGTGGTGAAACACGTGTAGAGGATAACATTTGGAAATCGTATTACAATTCTAATTGGAGCGCCTGTCAAACAGTGTTTTGGAATCCTTCTTTGATACTTTGTTTCAAGCTCTCTTCAGTCTTGGGAGCTACCAAACACAGACTTAGGCAGCACCAACCTAGTGAGAGAATCCTCACATACCCTTCAAATCTCCAATCACTCGCCTGGTCCACTCCGAATTAAGGCTGTTTTTAGTATTTTCTAGCAAAGGGTTCAGAAGTTATTGGAAAATACTATTTTTCAGAAACCCTACAGACAATTCATGTCGACAGTCCATCTGAACATGAACCAAGCTATGCGTTAGTGCGAGAGCATTATATTGCTGTATGTATGCATATTACACATCCCGCAGTAGTGGGTGTGTAGTTATGGTTAAGTTGCTAAACCCATAGGAAGCACACTTTTTCAGCGGCGTATAACTTCGCTCTCCCTAGAGGAATCCTCACCAAACTTTGCAAAAAAAAAGTATATGGCCTGCTCTGAATTTTTTCGGCAAGTTTGGTGAGGTCTGGTGCAGTGAGGCAAAGTTATAGGGGGGGTCTTTTTCCATAGACTGAATGGGGAAAAACTTTGCGCACGGCTACAGGGCAAACGGCTGGACAAATTTTCACCAAATGTGCGGCAGGAGAAGGGGCTTGTTTCTGAAAGCATGCTTTTGTGTGTTTGGTGGAAATCCGGCCAGTACTTTTGTTGCAAAGAACTGAAATGTACGTCTCAAAAAATTAGTGATGGTCGGCTCCGAATTACGCTACCTTGCCCTCACTGCCCCGGAGCTGGACGTCTCAGTGGTGGACGGGGGCTCGCCTTGGCACTGCTAGTCTGCGCGGGAGCGGTCCGGCAGAGCTACCTCTCTGTGAAGCTCCTGCCCACGGTGTCTTTCTACCGGCCTGATCCCCCAAACGCCGGTGCCTTCCCCTGAGGTCCTTCCAACTTCGGGGGCGGACCCATTGGAGCCTCCTGACACAGGCTGCTGGTCCCCCCTTCCCGTGAACCGCTCGCCCCAGGACAGATGCCTTGGCCCCACCACAACTGAGACTGCTGCGGCGTGGAGGGGGCTGCCCTTGAACTTCCAGGATGCCGCCAAGACGTTGAGTGCTCCCTCTGCCTCCTCCTCGCCCCTAACCCTCTCTGGGCTTTGAGATCCTCCCAGCTCATACAAGCATGGCAACTGCTCCTGCATCTCGGAGGGGGGGCGCACTCCCGGCCCCGCCCGCAGTCAGCCTCTTTGAATCACCTCCAATGGGGGGGCTGGCTAGAGGGTGAGCTATCTCCCAGCTATCAATGGTACCGTTGGGAGGGATCATGAGGGTTGTGCTCCCATGGCTCCGCCCAGGTGGGGTCTTCATGTGCAGGCTGTCTTGCTCACTCTCACGGCCTTCTGGAACTTCCTTTTAACTCCTGGAGCACCCATGCCCACCCAACAGCTCTCCTCCAGCATTTCCCAAAGAGGCTCATAACTACAGCTACAGCCACTGCTCCGATAAGGAGGACTCCCCCTCTTCTCAACTTTGGGTTTTGGAGGGCGGCCCTGCTCTTTCTAAATACTTCAACGGCCCGAATCAGGGCCTCTCTTGCCTTGCCATGGGGCAACTCCTCAGAAAGGGGGTCCTCGGCCCACTCTACAACCCTCCACCCTCACCCTCTGCTGCTGCTATAACCTAGTGTGCTCCTACCGGTCAGGGGTTGACTGATGCTTCTTCCCCATCTGGCTGCATCCTAACTTTCCTGGCTACTTGCACCTACACATTTCAGGATAGCTCTGGATGAGATCGCCCAGCCCCGACCGAGATCGGGAGCTGCTGAAAGCAATTCTGAGTGTACCCCCAACCTACCCTGCTCCACGGGAACAACTAACCCCACCTCCTGCCAGCTTGGGACCACCATGGCTAAGCAATCAAAATCTAATAAAACCTCAGATATCCCCACAATGTTACTTGAGGCTGACAAAGGCAGGAAACAGGACCCCCCACCCCCCTAAATTGACTCCGGAAAAGTGGCCAGACAACAAGGGATCCCTTGCAACTAAAGATGACATTCAAGCCTTGATGGCAGACATTAAGTCAGGTTTCCGGTCATGCATGACCAAACTCACCACGAAGCTTGAACATACTAACCAAAGGGTCACGGAAGTGGAACAACGCCTGGGGGTCATCTAAGACCATTCCCAAGCTCACTCTGCTGCTTTGGGGGAAATCCAATGCTTGATTCAAACCCTACAAGACAGATGTGAGATCCTTGAGTTCAAACAGGAGGATCTCGAGAATAGGGCATCCCATCCTCTGTCCCAGACAAAGACCTCTCAGTATACGTGGGGAACTTCTTTCAGGCTCTTCTCCCCCAACTAGATAAACCTCAGCTGCTGTTGGACCAGACTTACAGGCTGTGACCTTGACGAGGAGTGGAATCAGACTCCCCGCCCCCCCGATGTAATAACGAGAGTGCATTTCTACACAACGAAGGAAGCCATTCACTCCCGGGACGAGCTGTCCTTCCAGGGGTCTACCCTCCAAATTTATCAAGACCACTCACTTTTCACTTTACAGAAAAGGAAATCCTCTGCCCTTTGACTCTTTACCTCCAAAGCCATCAGATTCGTTACAGATGGCTGTTTCCAACGGCACTCCAGTTTACCTATAAGGGCTCCCTTTGAAGAATCGGCCATCTGGAAGACGCCGAGAAGAATTTGCACTCAGATTTCCCAGAAAGCACCCCAACCCTCCCTGCAGCCGACAATGAAGGTAAAGCTCCTTTTTCCCCACCGAAACCCAGGGGGACTCTCTGGTCTAAAGTTCTGGGGTATGGGAGGAGAACATAATTGACCACATGCTATTTAAGGACCTCTGCCTCCTCCCTACCCCTCTAACTTCCCAACCTCCTCTATGGAAAATGCTGACCCTACATTCTTTAGCTACAGATCTTCCGGCGGGCCCCCACCATGGTCCATGCCTGTTTCCGAGGTACAGATCATCTATGAGTCCTTGGAATAATTTTGTTCTCTGGTTTCTAGCCCCTGCCATGTTGGCAGGGTGCATGGCTCTGTCCCAGTTGGCCATGGGGGGGGTCTGACCCTGGAACCCCAGACCCCCCCCAGAACAAACTTCTGTTCTCCCATTGGAGGTTCAGATTGAAGGTTCAGATGCAGAGTGATTTCCAGCTACAACTCCCTTACAGTGACAGTTGATCCTGGCCTGTCCCGCCCTCCTCGCCCGGACACCCCTGTAGAAGCAGATGCTGCCCGGATTGCCGCAACTTTACGATTTGTCTCCCTTAATGTTAAGGGTCTGAACTCTCCTGCCAAACGCAAAATGGTTATTCAACGACTCCTGGATGAAGACGCCGGAGTGGCTTTGCTGCAGGAGACCCACTTGCTTCTGGTGGACTTTGGGCATCTTCGGTCTAGATGCTTCCCGTTGCAGTTCTTAGCTTCCGATGGCACCAAGAAAGGGGGGACTGGGATTCATTTTGGGAAGGGTCTGAACCCGCAAATCTTAGACACAAAACTGTGCCCTGAATGCCGCTATGTCACTATCAAATGCCTCTTACTGTGCCAACTATACACATTTGCCTTCAAATATGTCCCCAATGTGGGGCAGTCCGCCTTCTATGACTCCCTGGGCATGGCCCTCTCTTCCTTCTCAGAAGGCCAAATGGTGATTGCAGGTGACTTTAACGGAGTATCGGACACCACCGCATCCTCCTTCTTCCAAAGATTTCAATACAGCGCTGGGCCTCCTACGCCTTTTCAGAACTTTAGAGGTAGTGGACTTATGAAGGCTGCTTCACGCCACTAAGAGGGATTTCTCATTCTTCTCCTATGTTCATAGGACCTTCTCAAGAATTGACCTCCTCCTGACATTGCCAGAACTACTAACTTATGTCAAGGAGGTTTCTATTGGAACAAGAACCCTATCTGACCATGCTCCAGTGGCTCTGGAACTCCCGAGTACACCAACCCACTCGACACCTACCACACCGCTGGGCCCTATTCGACCCCATTCTTAATGACATGCCCCTGAGAGATTCAATCGCCTCCACGATTCAAAACTTCTTTAAAGAAAACTGCAAACACCTGGGATGCCATGAAGGCGGTGGTCCGGGGGAAATTTATTGCCCAAGGAGTGGTATACCACAAGTCTAGGCGACAAACACGCCTGGCTCTTGAAGAGGAACTCCGGGAAGCCGAAAGAACACATAAATTGAAAGGTTGGTCCCCGAAAAACACAGCGGGCCGTCCATGTCGCCCACAGTAAATTTGAGGCTCACTACGCTGAACATACAGCTCATCTCCTGGCCAAAAGTAAATAATTCTATTACACCAAAAATAATAAAGTGAATAAATTGCTATTGAGTAAACTAGCTAAAGAGAGGCGGAACAACACAATTGGGCACTGTGCAATATGCAGAACAGGAGAAACAGCAACTGGCTGCGGCTCATCTGCCTCAGGTGATGACAGCACCCCCCAGAGACTGAAGTGAGCAAAGAAAATATCTCTACCCCACCTAAAAGACTCAGTTCGAGAAAACCTGGATGCTCCAATCACAGGGGAGGAAATAGAGGCTGCTATTAAGTCCCTCAAATCTCGAGCTCCCGTTCCCGATGGGTTTTCCACTAGGTTCTATAAAATCTTCCGGCCACAGCTACTTGCTCCCATGGTAGCTCCCTTTAACTCTTTCAGGGAATCAGGTACTGTCACCCCCTCTATGTCAGAATCCATCACGATCCTGCTACCCAAACCGGGAAAAGATCTGAAAGACCCGGCCTCTTAAAGACCCATTGCCTTGCTAAATATAGACGCTAACAGGTACGCTAAAATTCTGGCCAACCGCCTGTCACCCATCCTACCGACATAATCCATCTGGATCAGTCCAGCTTTATCAGAAATAGGTCCACTCGGGACAATGTTCGCAGAGCCCTGAATCTGGTCGACCTCACCGTTCGCAACTCCCAACAACTAGTGCTCATGGCCCTGGACGCCACTAAAGCATTTGATAGGGTGGACTGGGCCTTCATGCGTCAAACGCTTGAAGCTTTCCGCTTTGGGCCCGCGTTCCAGAAGATGTTACTGGCCAAATATCAATCCCCAAAAACTCTTATTAGGGCCAGTGGCGCTCTCTCCAGTCTGATCTCTCTAACCTGTGGGACCAAGCAGGGGTGCCGCTGTCTCCACTGCTCTTTGCTCTAGCGATGTAACCCTTTGCCCAGAGAATTAGAGCCAATGTAAATATCAAAGGCCCCCAGATTGGCTCCACACAGCATAAAAAGGCCCTCTATGCAGACGATGTCATGCTCACTCTTTCGGAAGCCACTTCCTCCCTTCGGCATGCCCTTGCAGAAATAGCTATGGGAAGGTTCCAGGCTTCTCTATTAATTTCAATAAATCGGTGGCCTTGGGAGTTGGCCTGTCCCCAGATGACCGTGATGCCCTGGTTTCGTTATGTCTCATCCAATGGAAGGAGAAGATGATTCCCTATCTGGGAGTCCAAATCCCTGCAGACCCTAAGACAGTCATATCTGGCTTCACACCGGCGTCCCACTTCCCTGTTCGCTGTGCGGTCAAAAATTTGATTGCACTGCAGTGTGCTGTGACGTGATGTACGTCATAAGTTTTCAATAACGCTGGCATGTTGTATCTGAGGACAATGTGGCGGAGAAAGGGCCTGCAAAACATACTTTACGGCATTTTATGGTTGGAAGAAGGGATGGAAAGGGTGGGAGAGTGAGAAGTGTGCTTCATCTGATATATCGCATTAGAAGACGACGATAGTGTGATAGCGGTATCCGTGCATACTACACCAATTTGCGGTTACCTCAACAGGCAACAACCTTGTGCGGTGATTGCAGGCAGCCTTCGTTATGGCATGACCGCTCCAGCGGTCATCTCTTTCTGTGATGAGTGTTGGCAGGCTGAATTGCAGAAGGGGAGTGCATTCCACTTGACGTGAACATTTAAACATAGTGTGTACTATGGTGTGTTTGTGTGTGATAAGTCCGTAGCCCCTTCGATTCATGGCTGGAGCCCTTGCACGGAAAGGTATGTCCACTGGTTGAAAAGGTCTGTCCACTGGTTACAAGTAGGTGTCACATTGTTGCTTTGTGTGTGTGGTTTGGCTGCATTGCACACATTGTTGGTTGCATGGGTGTGATATTTGTTAGAACATCCTACAGTTGTCGGTGTATGGTTGGAGATGCTGCAGTGAGCAGTCCTGCAGTGTGTCTACTGGGTGCAGTGTTGGAATAGTGTCCATGTAGAACCAAGCACAGAGGGGTCCTGGATAGCGCTTAGACCTCCATCCAGTATCGTGTGGCATCCCCGTGGATACCAGGTGAGCGTAACAGAATGCAAAGCCTCAATTAAAACATCCACCTGGGCGTCATGGAAAACATCAAACTGACCAACTAGCCCAGTTACTGAGAGAATTACGGGCCGAGGTGCACTCCGCCCGGCAAGAAACCAACGCCCTTAGGAGGGAGTTGATTGTCACCAAGGACCGCACCGATGAATTAGCCAGACGATTGCTCCAAACACAGACTGGGCAGGCTCCGTTGCCAGGAAGTATTCCGTCGGTTCCAGCCACATCCGTCAATCCAGTGCAGGCGGTCCTCCCTGGGGCAGTTCCTTTGGCCCCACTGGAACGTTTTACGGGGGACCCAAGAAAATATGCAGTATTCCTGAACCAGTGCCACCTCCATTTTCTTTGTAGACCCGGAGCCTTTCCTAACGATCAGTCGCAGGATGCCTTCGTTCTGTCATATGAGTGGCAGTGCCGCGGATTGGTACATACCGTTAGTAAGCCAGGATGACCCACTCCTGCGGGATTTCAGGGGGTTTCAACAGGAGATGGAGAAGCTGTTCGGCCGACATACCCAGGGCCACGCTCTGGATAACGAACTTCTGTCCCTCCGCCAAGGCAGCCAAGATTTGTTAACATATATTGCCACTTTTAACAGATTTGTCGTTGAAACTGGGTGGCCTGAGGAGAAACGAACAACGTTATTCCATCGAGGATTACGGGGGGAATCGAAAGACGTCCTAGCTCACGTGGTAAACCCACCAAAATACTGTGCAGAGTTCATCAACCTAGTGGTGCAGCTAGACAACAGGCTGCAAGATCAAAGGACAGATTGAGCCAGAACGGAGAATCGGACTGTATATGTACTCTCAAAGGAGAACAGTCCGCGTTCATCAGAAAACACTTCGGAACCCATGCAAATTGGGCGGGGTACGGAGCCCATTAACCAAGGCCAAAAGAGACCAAAGGAGACAACAGCAATTATGCCTGTACTGCAGGAAATCAGGTCACTTCCTCGGAGAATGTCCCGTAAAACCCCCTAGGAGAACAGTTGGAGCTACAGAGAAATAAGGAGGAGAACAAGAGTCGGCAAGCGCAGAGGTCTGTGTGTCGATCGAAGGAAAAGAGCCACAGACCTCAAACCTTGCGCTGCCTGTGACTTTGATCAGTCACCAACAACCGTCTCGGATGCATGCTGTGGAGGCATACATAGACAGCGGAGCCGTTGGTAACTACATAGACCAAGGCCTGGCAACAAGTATGGGGCTTCGCCTCTGTCAGAAAACGACAACTGAGAAGGTCACCACTGTTGGAGATAGCTTCTGGTCCTGTAACTCAACGCACAGCAGAATTGACCCTTCTGTGTCAAGACTGACATCAGGAAGCCATTGCCTTCGACCTTATCAAGGCCCCTCAATTCCGGATGATTCTAGGGATGCCGTGGTTGGTGGCTCACAATCCTAACATCAACTGGCGAGCCAAAAAATTAGCCTTCTCCAATGAATGTGCTCATGCGTGCTACCAAGTGGAAATGCCATCTTGGCCATTACCTCCTAGGCACCAGACATACCATCACAGTAATCACCGACCATCGCAACCTACAATACCTCAAGACGGCAAAGGCGCAATCATCCCGTCAACGCCGATGGGCTTTATTCTTCGCATAATATGATTACATCATCACGTACCGACCTGGAGTCCAGAACGGAAAAGCCGACACCCTATCCTGCATGGGTATTGATGAGAACGCATATTCAACTCCAGACCCGCTGGCCATTATTCCAGGTGACAAACTACTAGGACTTACAATAACGTTATCTCTGGATGAACTCCAAAAGGAAATTTGGCTCCTAATGAACACCGAGGCTCTACAAGACTGGACCACTCGAGGTGAACATTACACAACAAAGAACCAACTCCCGTATTTCAGAGGGCGTTTATATCTACCGAGCAAGGCACTACAAGAACAAGTCATTTCTGGTTATCACGACCCCCTGATAGAGGACATCCAGGAATTGCCAAGACCCTAGCCAAGGTGAAAAGAAATTATTGGTGGCTGACCTGGCGAAAGGACATTACACAGTTTATTCTGTCATGTGGCATTTGCGCACAAAATAAATCCCAGAAACAAAGACATGCTGGCCTTCTTCAGCCCCTGGAAATTCCACTTGCACCTTGGCACACACTCCCTCGAGTTCATCACAGATCTGCCTCCCTGTCAAAGGTTCAACACTATCCTAGTGGTTTTTGACCTATTCTCTAAAATGGATCATTTCATTCTGCTTAAGGGTCTACCAAATGCATCCAGTCTGGCAAAGGGGTTTTTAGAGCAAATCGTACGATTACATGGTTTCCCCTCCGTACTGATTTCTGACCGAGGGAGTCAGTTTGTGTCTAAATTCTGGAGGAAGAGTTGTGCAATTGCCCAAATCGATATTCATCTGTCCACTAGTCACCATCCCCAAAGTGATGGCTGTAAAGACTGGTAGGGGGTGTTTGTACTTCCGCTCTCTATATGGTAGAGGAGAGGCACACAGGACCCCAGCCAAGATTCTCTATTATTGGTACGTGGTCGAGCAATCAAGGCCTACCTTCTCAGGAGGTGATGCAGGCTGGTTCTTAAGTACAGTGTAGTCCCCGAACCCCCACAAAGGAATGTCCACACACTGTATTACTGAAAACAGTCTTTATATTATTAATATTCAAGGGTATGTACACGATCACAATAACGCACTTTTTACTCGGAAGTCAATAATGATAAATATATACAATTCTAAAGTGGTACCACTAATGTTATCAAATCTCATTAAAGTGCATCAACTGTACGGTTAAAATGTCAGACAGATTAATAACTAGGAAACCAGCAGTAGAGATAGGAAGGAACGCAAGATGGTTGAAACAGTAGGCAGAATGCTGACCCCTACCACGAGGCACAGTTCTGTGTGGAGATCCCCCCCACCTGGGCAACCTGTACATAAAAATATATAGCACAAGCCCAGTCCATATGTTCAATAGTCTCACTTCCTCCTATTAAGGTTTTACCCCCCCAATGTACCTGGTGGAGTAGAGGTCTCTTACGATGCGTCGACCAATCCTTCTTGAGTGACTCCCTTTCAGGCAGGAACCACGGATCATCGAGAGGTGTCAAGGACCTCGGCGTTCGGTGTTGGGGAATCGACGGCCCTTCTTGAGTGCCCTCCCTTTAAGGCGGGAGTCACGGGTCGTCGAACGTCTGACGGTGAACAGGTCGAACTACGGCAGGGAAGTGGCAGCTGCGTTCCTAGCAGTGCTAGTCGACGACAGAGCGTTTGCGTCCTGCAAGGAAGAGGCGTGCGGGGCACCTCGGTAACGATAGTTCTGGACCGCAAAGAGATGATGAAGAACTGTGGCCCAGCAAGGGCGTCGAGTCGTCGGCGTCTCTGTGGTCTTTAGATGGTAGGAAACCCACCGGTGGATGCTCCTCGGCGCGACGACGGTCGGGCCTTCTCCAGCGGGAGACAAGCGGATGACGATGCAGGCGAGAGCGTCCGATGATCAATTGAAGTTCTTAGGCAAACGGGAGCACGGCGGCTCCGGACGGCGACTGCGGTCGTCGGCAGTGGCGGACAACAGTCAGAGTGCTTTTCCTTGGAGTTCCGCAGCAGTCCCCGCATCGGGTCGGCAGCCTGTCGAAGGTCTGTCTACCAGGGAGCATTCGCAAAGATCAGCTGTGCACGATGGTCCCTCATAGCTCGGGAAGAGGGCACCTTACCAGGTCCTCTCTGGGTCAGTCCTTGGAGGCACAGCAGCTTTCAGATTGTGAAGGAGAGCAACAGCAATTCTTCTCGTCCAGCAGGGCTTCAAGGTCAAGCATCAGTTACTCGTCGTAGTGGACTTCAGTTTCCGAACACGATTCCTAGCAGTGAGAGGTCCCCAGATATACTGTTGATCTCCCATTCATTCCACTGGGTCACACTCAAGCATCCAATCACGACTACGGGCATTCATGCAGGCAGGCAGCCAATCAGGCACACAAGGTTTTCAGGTCATTCACTTCTCTCCAGACACTCACAACAAGTTATGTGTATTGGGACAAGTACCGAGCCATTCAACACTCCAAGCTGCATTCATACCGGTTTCGGGCAGGGTTGTCTTAGTCATTGTGTCAACCACAAGATACTAGACACCCACAACACAGAATGCATATTCGTCACACACTCTATTCACCCAGGTCCCACCCACAGGAGGTACCCACAACATACATCACCGGGAAGGCTCCAGGTAGTCTGGCCGGGCCTTCACAACACCACCATATATGGCATTTCCACCCAACAGCCAGTCAGGGGGAAGGGACAGAGTCAGGGCTTCCCAGGACTTTGGGAAAACAAGGTAATGGGTAATAGAAAGCAAGAGGCCACAGGGGCCATCTTGTTTTCCATCAGGAATCAACTGATCCCAATGGGCCGGGCTATCCCAAAATGGAGGATACTCCGCACACCTGTCAACTTCAGCATGGAGCTGCCACCAGCCCATACCCTGCTCTGTGGGCCACCCACAGGTGCCCAAAAACATACACTAGGGCACAGGGTTGTACCCCCACCCATGGGTGCCATAAGGGTATCCCACGGGTCCGTTCACCACACCAAAAGAGAGAGAGCTGCACCGCCAGGAGTCCCACATGAACTCCTGCGCGGAAAACACGACAGAACACACAATAAGAAGCAGTAAAGGACAAGGATACGGAGGCCCTGTCCCTCCGATGCATTTCCAGCATCACAATGGCCAAATGGCCAAACGGTCAAGTCTGATTGGCGTCTCGGGCACGTGCCCATAAGAGAAACTTTTTGTCCCAGATATGTAGGGCCCTATACCATCAAGGCTATTATAAATCCCATGGCAGTAAAACTAGCTTTACCACCAAATATGCAGATCCATCCCATATTCCACGTGTCACTCCTAAAACCTGTTCAGCCTGGAACTCGGGTCAAAACACCACCAAATCCGTTACTGGTTAACGGAGAACCCGAATTTGAAGTCAAGGACATCCTAGATTCTAAACTCACCAGGTCCAAGTTATACTACTTAGTGGACTAAAAGGGATACGGCCCTCAGGACAGGACCTGGGAGCCTAGCGAGCACGTCCATGCGCCACGCCTGGTAAGACAATTTCATCTGAACCATCCGACCAAACCAGGGCCAGACAGAGGAAATACCTTGAGAGGGGACTTAGGGGGGAGTGCTGTCACGATCCATGCCACTTACCCTCTCAGGTGTAACAGCCCCCTGGCAGCAGTAGGGCTAATGCCCTTCACACTGGCCCCAAGGGCCTTAAAACTCCATCAGAAACATACTTGGAGTCACCTTTGGCGCCAGGCTCATTATCAGGAATAAAAGAATACCAGTTTTGGACCTTAATTCATCACAGAGGCCTATTACGCAGCCCAATTATTTAGAATCAAGCCATGCGGTCTAGTGTTTTGGGTGTGGCCTGGAACTACTTGGCCTGGAACTACTTTCTCTGGGCTATTTAAACCACACCCAAACAGCAGAACGTTATTCTGCACTCCTGCAGCGTAACGCTCACCGTGTCCAGCTCCTGCTCATCTGCTTCTCCGGCAGCCCAATCCTGAAGCCCTAGATTAATCCCATTAATAACCTGGAAGAACAAGAACAGCATTAGCAAGCAAGAATACTGTGTATGTAACCGGTCTTGAACCCATCCTGCGCTTCGCTTACCTTGCCCATCTCTGCAGTTCGCCGCAACCTGCAAAGGTAAAGAAACAAGGACAGCATGAATAAGAACTCTTACCTGGGCAAGCAGCGAATCCTGGAAGCACCCTGCGCTTCTCTTACCTCGCCCATCTCCGGGTTTCGCCGCAACCTGCAAGGCAGAAGGAACAAGGTCAGCATTAACAAAGCACTTACCTGGGCAAGCAGCGTTTCTATCGCTCATCACTCCGGAACATCACTGCAACCTGTACAAAGAAGAGAAGAAAACACAGGCTAGCAATTAACACCAATAAACAGCGCAGTGCTCTGCACATCAATAACTCACTGTGGTCTTCGCCATCGACGAGGCAACTCAGAGATCGCAACCATCCCTGTGAAAACAATAAGAGACATTGTTAGGGAACAGCGTAGTGGAGCAAGACACCGAGAAGACAGAGAAAATGGAGGGAAAGAAAGAGACAGAATAAAGACGGAAAAGACATTATAACTCACCTGGAAGACAGCAAGCAGAGTGGGAGTCACACCCGGTCTGGACCCGACATAAGGGCACACTGACCAGTGAAGCAAATGGGTCCACTCAACGCCTGCACCAACCACGTGCCCCTGCATAGAGACGCAGGACGGAGAGTTCAATGCACAAAAACCTAAGGTGAGCAATAACCCCAAGGGAGGGGATTTGGACCAGAGGGAGGTGCGAGTCTACCCATCACAGAACCAGTATCTTAACCCTCCATTCTCCTGTTATAGGCGCTACCCAACATCTGACACATAACCAAGCAGAGAGGGGTCTGGGATAGCGCTTAGACCTCCATCCAGTATCGTGTGACGCCCCCGTGGAGACCACGTGAGCGTAACACCAATGTTGTGAAGATTTTGTTGTTTGGTTGGCATTAATGCAATGCTTTGTGAATGGAATTGGGAAGCGGTGCCAAACTCTGTGGTATGTTTGTGCATTATGGTAAGTGGAAAATTTGTGCTTGCATCCCCGCTTTATGGTGCGGCGGTTGGGTAGAAGTGCTGGTCCCTATGTCGCCTTTGTGAAATCTGGCACATATTGTGGTGGGTGTGGGTAAGGTTTAGACTGCTAGGTGCATGGCCCTTTCAGCCATTCACCCAACAGTCTAGGCCTAGGTCTTCACCACAGCCACCACAACATAATGCAGCAATGCAGTTGTAACTCTGCATGTCTTTGAAGGTGGGGACCTTTACACAATGGTTGTGGAGGACATTGTTGACTTGGTAGAACAGCAGAAGTGAGCTGCTATACTTACATTAGCATATAGTGTAGATCATTGCACGTGTTGCACATTAGGGAGTCACATGTGACTATTTGCGTTTGCTAGGGTTAGCCATTTATAAGACCCTTCAAATGTTGCGTTCAATGCATGGCTTGAGCCCTTGCACCGACAAATATGTCCACTGGTTGCAAGTAGGTTTGACATTGTTGCTTTGTGTGTGTGGTTTGGCTGCATTGAATACATTGTTGGTTCCATGGGTGTGGTGATTGTTAGAACATCTTACAGTTGTCGGTGCATGGCTGGAGATGCTGCAGTGAGCAGTGCTGCAGCGTGTCCAGTGGGTGCAGTGTTGGAATACTGTCCGTATAGAAGAGGGTACGGTTGAAGTGGATGCAATATGTGCTTGGGTAGTATGCATTGAGCAGATTAGTAAATGTTGTACTGCACTATTGCTTGTATGCAGTTACTTCTTACAGTTGTTGCTGCATGGGTGGAGATGCTGCAGTGCTGCAGCGTGTCCACTGGGTGCAGTGTTGGAATAGTGTCCATATAGAAGAGGGTACGGTTGAACTGGTTCTTATATGTGCTTGGGTAGTCTGCATTGCGCAGATTAGTAAGTCTTGTCGTGTGCTATGCTGTATTGGTTCTAGGCACTTACTAGAGTGTTGGGAGCAGGACCAATGATTTTGTTTGGTTGGCAGTAATAGAATGCTTTGTGAATGGAAGTGGGTAGGGGTGCCAACCAGTGTGGTATGTTTGTGGTTTATGGTAACTGGAACATGTTTGCATGCATCGCTTTATTATGGGGTGGCGGTTGATTAGAAGTGCCTATGTTGCCTTTGTGAATTCTGAAACCTGGCTACATGTACGCCTGCATGGCTGTGTTATGGGTTGTAGGTCAAATGGTCGAAAACAAAATGATCGAATGACCATTTGATCGAAGTAAAATGGTCGGAAAAAAAAGGTCGATTTTTTTTTTTTTTTTTTTACATTTTTTTATGGGGGTTTCCCCCCAACCCCACTTTTTCTTTATTAAAAATATTTTTTAACCAACCAAAACAAAAAAAATATATATAAATAAATAAATAAAAAAATCTGACCTTTTTTTTCCGACCATTTTACTTCGATCAAATGGTCATTCGATCTTTTATTTTCGACCATTTGACCGGACACCTGTGTTATGGCTTGGTGGGAGTGGGTAAGGCCTAGATGGTTGGGTGCATGGCATGGGTGTTAATCTTAGCAGTGCACAGTGGTGGCGCGAGTTATTGTTGCTTTGCTTACCATAACTGGCGAATTTCTGGGGTTTTTCAGTTTTACTTTTAACCATAGTATGGATAGATTGTTGTTAGTGCAAAGTAACTGTAACGTCGCTGTGACAAAGGTTTTTGCACTGAATTTTAGGTTGTTCTTAGGGCAACTGAAGCATAACGTCCCTTTACCGATGTTTTTTCACTGAATTTGATAGGTTTTTAGTAGGGCACTGAAACCAGAACCTTCCTTTAGCATAGTTTTTCCAGTAAAGGGGATATGTTTTTAGTAGCGCAACTTAACCATAATGTCCCTTTTAACAATGTTTTTTGTTGGTGAAATATATATATATTCACTGAAAAAACCTTAGTTAAAGTTAAGGTGCAGTTAAGCCTCAACTCTATGATTTCACATGGTGTCCACTTTGCCCCTCCCCACCTTGAGCCTGATGACATGTCATCCTTTGCCCTCCTCCAAAAGGCAATTTTTACCCTGAATATGCACAATTATCTCAGGACACGGCCATTGCTATTTGATCCAATTCCTGGTGGAGGACCAGTGAGGGAGAATAACCTGGATGTGGGTCCTTGGGGAGTGGGAGGTGGACACCGACTGGTGAGACACGGTATCCCCCTTCTTTCAACACCTTTTTCCCATCCCATCACGCAGGATATTCCAAAACACTGCCCCTCCCCCCTTTTCCCACATGAACACTTTCACAAAGCACAAAAGACAATGGACTAATGCCAGAGCCGTTTACCTGACATGTCCCAATACTAGGGTCAGGCAAAGTCAAGCAATTCAGCAGAATCACACACCTGACCGCTCTTTCCCTTCCACCGAGGGATAAAAGGTGGAGCACGAGAGCACAGGACGAGCAAGGCAGACCGTAAAACATGAGAGTTAACTCACCATGGCAGTTCAAGAGGAGGAGAAAGACGGCGCAGACCAAGAGGGTGACAAAGAAAGAAGCGACCTTTCCCTTTCTGACCAAGGCCCGTGAAACATCTGCAGAGGGAATTATAAGTCTGTGAACAATAGCCAGCCTGTGTTGCAGCAGATGTCTACGGTACATGAGACTTTCCTCTGCTGATAACCAAGCCAGGGAGAGATGCAGGTCTCTGTGGTACCAAACCTGACTCGGAGAAGAAAGCCAAGCAGTTCATCACAGCCGGTGAGTCGAGGGAAGAGCCGATAAGAAACTGAACTGCGTTGAACTACCGTAACCAGAAGCCCTCGGGAAGAGGCGAGAAGAGGTCAAAGTGGTCATACAGTGGTCTTGTAAAGTCCTCTGTACCATCGAAAGTCTTTGACCGACTGATGATTGAGAAGCTAAGGGAAATGAGTCCCGTTTGCTGAAGTCCCTATGAACAGTGTGTTGTAAAGTTGGCAAGAGTGCACCCGGCAGAGGGAAACCGACAAGAAGGGGTGAAGCCCGAAGAACTGTTTGGGAAGACATTAAGATTTGTGAAAGTAAGAAAAGTGATAGTGAGCCCAGAAGAGGCGAACATCTAAAAGGGGTCTGAGCCCGAAAGAGGGAGATCCGGGGTGGAAGGTTGCCACCCAAAGTGCATTGAAAAAGGAACTGTTCAATCGATTTGTTGCATCTGATTTCGTGAAGGGTCAACACCCAGAAGATGGGGACCCAGGTGTGAAGCCATCACTCAAGGTATACGTGAGGCAGAACTTTGTGTGTGCTTGTTGGATACATCAGGCCTTGAAGGCAAAAGACTTTTGTGAAACGAGACTTGGCCATTGAAGTACCTGATAGCTGATATGGAACTGTCGGCTCGTGCTGGGAAAGCACAAACGTGTTTTGTGCTTAGGAGATCCCCTTTGTCCCATGCTCAAAACATGGGGAAGGGAGACCCCTGGCTAAAATGCCATCCTGACTTATGATTTGAGAACACTTCTTTCTTTATTGAAACCCTATCCCACACTCTTTCTGTACTTGGCAAAATGTTTTTCTTACTATAGTCCCTTTTATTTGACACAACACCACTGGGAATGCCTTATTTTTCATTTGATGGTCGATGCTTGCGGCCATCTTAGATTTAGGTTTAGGTAAGGCATTTTTCCACCCTGCATTTATTGTTCAATGAATACCCTTGAACTGTGATCGCTTGTCTGTCTTCACTGTTGCCACCATGAGCTCCTTATAATACTCAACTTAATTATAGTGCGGCAACATATAAAAAAATTAGTTAAGGTTAAACCAACAAAAACATAATCTACCGTCATTAACAATGATAACGTTATGGTAACAACATAATACACATTATCAATTAATAAAATATAGTAAAATCAAATATGATGGTAATCTTAACTCACCCTGTTTTTAGTTTACAATGTTTTGCTTTTGCTATGAAATGTTTATAGTGAAAGTAATGTAATGCGTTGTGTGAATATTTATAAACATGTTAAACTGTTTTTATTTATGTTTTTATTGTGCGTTACATTTCATCTGTTTTTCTATTGTCTTTCCAACTTCGTGTCAGGAACATTTTGTTTTATTTTTATTTCATGTTTATTCACTAAATGATATATTTGCAATTATTACATACACTTTGTAATTTGATATTGTCATCTAATGTATAATATTGACATGTATGTCTATTTTGTAATTTTAAATTAATGATTAATTTATTTTTATTATTTAAAAAATGTTTTGCGTATTTTATATTTTTAATTGTACATGTTGGAGCAATCATGCTTGTGTATATTTTAATTCAGTTTGCCATTATATAGAAAACATGTTTATTTTAACAGTCATTATAGGTCTACTTTATTTTATATGTTTTAATATGTTTACATTTTATGCCATAAAACCTGTTTGTATGTGTTTAATTATTACAGGATGATATTGGGTGCTTTATACATTTGATTTTTGATTTTAATATACTTTTTGTATTCATTTATAAATGTTATTATGTTGTTACCTTAATGTTGGCATTGTTAATGTTTGTAGACTTTAAGTTTTAGTGCTTTAACCTTAACTATTTTGTAAAAAAGAATGTAAAAAATAATTCCAACTGTTTCTTACCGTTACGTGATTGTTTTTGATTTGTAATGTATAAACTCCCCAAATCCATGTACATTTTGTATAAACGCTGTACATTCATTCTGAGTGTGTTCATATACATATTGTGTAGAGGATGTACATTTATTCTGAGCATATGTTATGTACATACTTTACCAGTCAATGTACATTTTGAACAGTGGCTGTGCATTTATTCTGAGTGCATGCAATGTACATACTCTACACGTCCGTGTACATTTTATATAGAATCTGTAAATATACATTCATTCATTCTGAGCATGCATAATAAACATACTTTATATGCCTGTGTACATTTTAAATATCATTTGTACACTCATTCTGAGCATGCATAATGTACATACTTGACATGTCTGTACATTTTATATACGAGATGTACATTTATTCTGAGGGTGTGTAATGTATATACTTCATTCTGTGTACAATTTGGATAGAATTTGTGCATTCTGAGCATGTGTAATGTGCATACTTTACATGTCTGTGTACATTTTAGATAGAATGTGTACAATTATTCTAACTTTGATGTGCATTTTCAATACATACAAAAGGTGTATTTACCTTTTCCAGTTCATACTTGAATTAAGAAGCACAAACTATACCAAAAGGCGTATGAGTTTTGCAGTTTCTATATTGCGCAATTTAAATCCGAATAACATGACATCAAAGGTACCCCTCACTTTTATGTGAGTTTTCAGGAGATTACTGTTGCATAATGTATTAACTGTAAAACTCCTACACCTCTTTGTACAGTTTGTGTACATTGATTACATCTGAAAACTGTAAAACGTGTTGTAGGAGTGCATGTTGTAACAGTACTTGCCCTAGGAGCACTTGTTGTGGGAGTGTTTGTTGTAACAGTGTGTTGTTGTAGGACTTTCTGTCCTACAACACCCTCTTAAAACACACTCCTAGGAAATGCACTCCTAGGTCACATGGTCCTACAACAAAATGTTACAACACACACTGTTACTGCACATGCTCCAATGACATGTGCTTCTACGACACGAGCACCTCCGAAACACGGACCTATCACACATGCTCCTATGACTCACTCTCACATGACATGCTCCTGCGACATGTGTTCCTATGGCATGTCACATTGTTTTATTATTTATAATGCGCATCATACCCGGGGGTAACAGTGCGCAGCAATTACAAGTATATGCGAAGCTTAGTTACAACATACAAAGTATAAAGGTTTACATACAAGTTATTAAATACAAGAAGGTATTTACAGAAGGTACCTATTTACAAGCATAAAATACAAGATGGGTGTATACAACTGGTACATATATTTGCAGAAGCGATATATACATGATTTATAGAGTTTATAGATAGAGCTGGGTGGGCGGAGATAAGTATGGGTGTGCAAGTAGTAAGTGGGGCAGTTGTAGTCACGCACGGGTCATTCAAATGAAGTGGGGAAGGATGCACTCTGTAAGGCGTGAGTTGCCGTTGCAGTGAGTCCTAGCTGTTGGCAGAGCAAAGGTTATCACTGCTGGTCATTAGATTTCAGCCACATAATGATGTTGGATCTGAAGTTTTGGTAGGGTTGGTCTACTCTCAGAGTGGGAGGCAGAGAGTTCCATAATTTAGCTGCTTTCACGGGGAAGCTGTTGCCTCCGATTGTTGATCATTTGAAGTTGGGTATGGAGAGGCAATCTCTGTTAGCTGCTCTGGTTGGTCTCAGGGAGGTCTGTTTATGGAATATTTCAGCAAGATAGATGGGGGCAGCATTGTTGAGGGATTTGTGGGTGAGCGACAAAGTTTTTAGAAGAATTTTATCATTGGTTGGGACTCGGAGATGTGGTCTCTTCTGGAGATGCCTAGTGCCACTCTGAGGGCATTATTTTGTAGCGTTTGGATTCTTTGGATAGTTGCTTTAGTCGATCCTAAGTAGAGGGCATTGCAGTAGTCTAGGCGAGGCAGGATGAGGGCTCTGGCCAAGATGGTGCAGCTGCTGTCGGAGAGAAATGGCTTGCCGGTGCAAATAAGTTTGCACATGCAAGCCATGGAGGACGCTAGAGAGTTGACCTCTTGGGCGAATGAGAGGTTTGAGTCCAGATAAAACCCTAGTGTTTTTACCTCAGGTTCTACTTTAATGCTATTGCCATCAATTGTAATTGAGGACTAATCGGATCCCAGTTTTTTTTAGGTTGGAGGGGGTGTCCAGGATGATGATCTCAGTTTTATCATCATTCGGGCATAGACCATGTGTGGCCATCCATGCCTGGATGATGATGTACACTCTATTCATCAAGGCCAAATCCTTTCCATAATCCCCAGAAAGCGGGAGGAGGATCTGGGTCTCATCTGCATAGTTAGTGTAGGTGATACCGAGATGATCCAAATCATCGAAAAGGGGCTTAGTAAAGATGTTGTAGAGTGTGGGCGAGACGCAAGATCCCTGAGGCAACCACAGGTGATGGGTATAGGGTCCGCTGCTAGAGGTTAGAAGACCCTCATTGTTCTGCCATTTAAGAAGGATTTAATCCAGGTAACAGCATCATCATTTAAGAAGGATTTAATCCAGGTAACAGCATCATCAGAGAAGTGTGCTGCTCTGACTAGGTGTTTACATAGGATAGTGTGGTCGACCAGGTCAAACGGAGCCGAGAGATCTAAGAGGAGGAGTAGGGATGATTTACCATTATCTCTAAGCTCATCAACTTGAGTCTTTAGATCGATAAGGGCTGTCTTTGATCCATGTTGAGGACGGAAGCCTGATTGTCTGGCTCCTAGTAGGTGGTGTAATTCAAGGTGCTTTTGGATTTGTGTATAAGCTACCTTGTCCAAGATTTTTAGAAGGAAGGGCACTGGAGTAATAGGCCTATGTCAGAACTCAGAAGGGTTCCTGGTTGGAGTTCTGCTCCGGCAGTTGAACCCGTCGTGTAGCCGATGAGTTCTTTCTGCCAATGTACCCCTCAGGGATGTAAAAACAATTGCCTGAGGAGTTAATTGACCCAAAGATAGATGGACGCCACAGGATACAGCTGACCTGTAAAGGAAGGTCAAGATTAAAACCAACATATGCACATGAACAAATGACAGGGCAATATCAAGGAAATAGTACCTTTGGGATAGCAGGTAATGTTCCAGTACTAATATCTATGTTCCTGATGATAAGTAACACGCATATCCTATGAAATGGATAACAGTATGATAAATGGGTTGAATTAACCAAGGAGATTAACAGTATGACAAAACAAGACAACACCTCTTACCATATATCCAAGGGTGCGGTTCTGCAGGTTGAATTAGGCCTTGAGAGGAATGGAAGATGGGAAGACCTGCCCTCTGTTACATAGTCCTTGTACCAATGGGGTGAAGAAATGCTCCACCTAACACCCGCCGACACGAGGACGCCTAGCAAGTTCCAAAAGGCAGTCCCGGGTCGATTGAAGTGAAGAAAATCCTCCTAACACCTGCCGGCATGAGGACGCCTAGCAGAGTTCCCAGGAAGCAGTCCAAGTTGCAGTACAGCGAAGAAATGCTCCTACTAACACCTGCTGGCACGGGGATGCCTAATGTATTTCCTGAAAGCAGTCCAGGTACAAGCGATGGAGAGTGTCACAAGGTAAGGTAGTACGGGGGTAGTTATTGGATGAGTACATGAACAGCACGCTTAGCGAGCAGGAAGAATGGTCAAGAGTTCCGGGTCCGTATCCGTGCAGGCAGAAAGAAGTTCAGAATCAGCAGGCGTAGCGGGTGAGAAAGCGTTCCGAGGTCATAAAGTGGATTTCGAGAACAGACAAGGAGCAAGACAAGAAGAGTCCGTGGGACGTAACCGGGTAGGTAACCAAGAAATCAATTCCAAACAAAGTTTCATTGGCCGTAGAAACCAAATTCAGAAGCAGTGATTCCAGGACAGGCGGGGCATAAGTAGGAACCATGAATCATGTGACAGGGTGAAACAAGGCTTAACGTGAAAAGACACGTGACTGAATGAACGCGGAAGGACCTCATTTCCATGGTAACTTCCAATGCCATTTAACTGCTAAACAGCGGATGTTCATGGAGTTAGAAGTACTTGGCACAGTTACCTGAGAGTACAAACAAGAGGAGGATCTATGGATAGGAAACCTAGCTCATAAATGAGTTCTAGTTTTGCCCAAGTGTCGAGACCGAAGCAGTTTCCTGACAGCATCATCCTCCAATGATGACACCCCCTACTTGAAGCAAGGAATCTGGACATGAGGAGCGGGGCATGGATATTATAGGCGGGTTCCCAGGTCCGATCTCCCGGATCTTAGCCTTTCCAGTCTACCAGAAACAACCTATTGCCCCTGGATAACTTGGAGTCCAGGATGGCATTAACTTCGTACTCTTCTGAACCCTGAACCATAACAGGGGAAGGGCGAACAGGCATTCTAGTGGATTCCACACAAGGCTTGAGTAACGATACGTGAAATACAGGATGTATTTTCCAAGACTTGGGCAACTCCAACTGACCACCACAGGATTAAGCAATGCCTGTACCAAAAATGGCCCCAAAAAGCGAGGCATAGGCATTTACGACCTGGAATGCGGAGGTTTTTTTGTGGACAACCACACCTTTGAACCAACCGAATACTTAGGAGCCTTCTGATGGTGTCGGTCAGTATAAGCTTTGGATTTTTCCTGGGGCTCTGTCAGATGAACACAGACTGCTTTATGCACAGCAGAGAGGTCCCGAAGGCAGGCATGAACAGCCGGGTTGGTACTGTCTGGGGCTAAGCCAATGGGAATGGTCCGTGGATTTTGGCCGTACAAAGCATGAAAGGGTGTGGTACCAGTGGATGCATGGATAGAGTTGTTGTCAGCAAATTCAGCATGAACAAGAACCGAGAACCAAGTTTCCTGGTATTCAAGGGTAAGACAATGCAGATACTGCTCTAAAATAGCATTAAGACGTTCAGTCTGACCTCAGTTTGGGGATGATAAGCACTAGAATAGCGGTCTTCAATACGAATAGATCTGGTAAGGTGTTTCCAAAAAACGGGAGGTGAAGTGCATCCCCCAGCCTAATACTATCACATCCAGAAGACCAAATAGACGAAAAACATTGTGTAGAAAGAGATCCGCAGGAGCGGTAGGTATTCCCTTGCAAGGGATAAACAAACCTAATTTGGTAAAGTAGTCAATGACCACCCATATGGTGTCATAACCCATGACTAGAGGAAGTTCCACAATGAAATCCATTGAAATCATGGACCAAGGACGCTCAAGAACAGGAAGAAGCTGCAAGAGACCCATCGGTTTGGTTGTAGTATCTTTACACTGGGCACATACAGAACAGGAGGATAGGTAGGCGGATACATCTTTGTGCATGGAGGGCCAGCAGCACCAACGTTGTAATCATTCTAGGGTTTTACGTTTGCCAGCATTGCGGCCACCAAAGAATCGTGACACCATTGCAAGGCCATGTGTCTCGTAACTGGATCGGGAATGTAGACACGGCCTTGGACATATGGTAGTTTCTTGATTACATCCATGTTGTATTCCTGGATTTCAATAGGGTCCTTAGCCACCCATTCCTGTATCATTGATTTCAATGTAGGTTTTAAGGTGCAAGAACAGACCACCTGGTTATCAAGAAGGACGGTAGCATTCCATGTCTGGGATGGAGCCCCGTGAATCTGTGAAAGGGCATCAAATTTCGAGTTGAATTGACCGGGACGGTAAGTTAACACGAAATTGTACATGGAGAAGAACTCGTGCCATCTGGCATGACGGGCTGTGGTGCATTTCAATGATTGTAATGCAAGTAGGTTCCGAGGATCTGTGTACACCTGTACAGGAGAAACCGTACCGAGTAGATGGTGTCTCCAAACTACGAACGCATCCCTAACCACTAGGAGTTCACATTCAGTGACTGTATAATTCTGCTCGTACTGTGTTAGTTTCCTTGAGTGATACACTACTGGATGTAACAAACCAGTATCATTGCATACTTGAGAGAGGACCGCCCCAACCACAACTTCTGAGGCATCAGCCTCCACATGAAACGGAAGTCCAGGATCAGAGTGTTGTAAGACTGGTGCGGTCGTGAAAGCCACCTTCAAGGCCTCAAAGGCTAGTTGGGCCGGCTTACTCCATATGAACTGACGTTTATTACTGGTTAACGCCGTCAATGGAGCGACGGTTTCTGAAAAAGATTGGATAAACCTCCGGTAAAAGTTTGCAAAACCAAGAAACGACTGCAAGGCTTTAACTTAGGTAGGGGTAGGCCACACCAACACCGCCTTCACTTTGGTATCACTCATCTTGAATCCCATGTTCGTGATGTCGTATCCTAGAAACTCCACTTCTTTAACATGGAACAAACATTTATCAAGTTTAGCATACAGACGGTTTTCTCTTAATCGTTGTAGGACAGTAGAGACATGTTTGACGTGTTCTTGGTATAAAGGAGAATATATCAGGATATCATCCAGATAAACAACTACGTATCTATCAAGCATGTTGCTCAGTACGTCATTTATGAATCTCTGGCAGGATGCCGGGGCATTACAAAGTCCAAATGGCATAACCAAGTACTCAAACAGGCCATATTTAGTTTTAAAAGCCGTTTTCCACTCATCCCGTTCCTTCATCCTTACGAGATTGTAAGCACCCCGTAGATCCAATTTCGTGAAGTATTCTGAGGTACCCAATTGGTCTAGCAAAACTGATATGAGGTATAGGATATTGATTGCATATGGTCACAACATTGAGTAACCGATAATCAATACATGGACACAGACCCCCCTCCTTCTTGGGTACAAAGAAGAGGGGAGAGGCAGCCGGAGAATGAGATGGACGTATAAAACAGTTTTTCAGGGCTTTGTCCAGATATTCTTTCAGGACCACATTCTCCTTTTGTGTCAGAGAATAAACCCTCCCTGAGGGAATCCTGGCCTCTTCCACAAGATCGATGGGACAATCGTAAGGGCGATGCAGTGATAACTTCTCTGCCTCTACCTTATCAAAGACGTCCCAAAACCTTTCGTATTCTTTGGGTAGAGGGACGGAGGTTATGCCCCCAACCACTGAAGCTGCATCTAACAGCGGGGACTGGACATTTCGGATTTGGGAGCAAAACAGTGATTTTCACAATGACTAGATGGGAACCTGACTACACCGGATTGCCAGTCCACCAAGGGATTATGCAACACTAACCATGGCAAACCCAGAATGAGTTTGAACTGAGGTGCTGAAATAACATCAAAATGTATCTCCTCCACATGCCCTGAGACGAGGGTCATGACAAGGTTGACGGTATGTTCAGTGACCAGACCGGATAACAATGTACCGTTCACGGTGCTGACTAGCTCTGGATGATCCTTGCGGGTCACCGGAATGTTCCAGTCTTGTACATATTGTGCATCAATGTAGTTCCCGGTTGCGCCAGAGTCCAAAACAGCCTGCACTGACCATGAATTCTCAGACGGAAAAGTCAACTTGGCATGTAAAACAAAAGGTACTGATAAGCAGGGACCCTGATGATTCATGCTCGGCAAAGGGGTTCCCTCTATTGCCGGGCCTTTGCATTTACCTGCTTCTAAGGTTTTTTCAGGCATTCTCTTAAGAAATGCTCTGCGGAACCGCAATAGAAACACAGATTGTTCTTTTTGCGTTGTTCTCTTTCCTCGGATGACAAAGGATGCCGAATTGCCCCGATCTACATGGTTCCCCCTCCAACGCGGATGGCACATTAACAGGAGGCAGAGCAAGAAACACGCCTCTTTTGTCCCCTTTACTTTCCGACCTCTGGGCGTCTATATGCAAAACAAGGTCCAATAATATGGGGAACGTGGAGGTGACCACCGGAACCATGGCTAGGACATCTTTCAATGTGTCAGACAAACCCTTATAAAACAAAGCGGCTTTCTTTTCAGGCCACCCTGTCTCCATGACCAATTGATTGAAACGAGCAAGATAAGCCAACAAAAGGGTGTCCCTTTGTTGCAAAGACAGGAGCTCCAGATCATTAGCTTGGGTTTTGTATCCGATATCGAATACCCGTGACATGGCCGTGATTAATGCATCACAATCATGAAGCAACTGACTTTCTTGTTCCAGTAATGGATTCGCCCAAACCGCTGCTGTACCACCTAAATGGGACAGAATGAAAGACGATTTGGTGGTAGAATCTGGAATGAGGAAGGTCAGCACAAAAAGTGTAGTTTACACTGATTGATGAAGGTACGGTAGTGCTTAGGGTCACCATGGAAATGTTCCGGTGAGCAAGAGGGAACTGAGCAGCCATGAACACAGGGGGTACTCTCCTGCCTATTGGAAGGACCGCTTGAAGCTGAGGGTGCTGCTGTCCTCGAGGTGCTTGCCTCACTAGGTTGCATACTGGCACGAAATTCGAGAAGTTTTCGTTGAGTGGCTTCATGGGCAGCTGTCATATCAGCCCTTAGGTCTGCCACTATCTGGGCCAGAGTGGTCAACAGGTCTGTGGAAACGTCCATTCAGAAAGAGGCTTCTGAATATGTCAGAACTCGGAAGGGTTCCTGGTTGGAGTTCTGCTCCGGCAGTTGAACCCGTCATGTAGCCGACGAGTTCTTTCTGCCAATGTACCCCTCAGGGATGTAAAAACAATCGCCTGAGGAGTTAATTGACCCAAAGATGGATGGACGCCACAGGATACCGCTGACCTGTAAAGGAAGGTCAAGATTAAAACCAACAAATCCACATTAACAAATGACAGGGCAATATCAAGGAAATAGTACCTTTGGGTTAGCAGGTAATGTTCCAGTACTAAGATCTATGTTCTTGATGATAAGTAACAGGCTTATCCTATGAAATGGATAACAGTATGATAAATGGGTTGAATTAACCAAGGAGATTAGCAGTATGACAAAACAAGACAACACCTCTTACTATATGTCCAAGGGTGGGGTTCTGCAGGTTGAAGTAGGCTTTGAGAGGAATGGAAGATGGGAAGACCTACCCTCTGTTACATAGTCCTTGTACCAATGGGTTGATGAAATGCTCCACCTAACACCTGCTGACACGAGGACACCTAGCAAGTTCCAAAAGGCAGTCCCGGGTCGATTGAAGTGAAGAAAATCCTCCTAACACCCGCCGGCACGAGGACGCCTAGCAGAATTCCCAGGAAGCAGTCAAAGTTCCAGTACAGCGAAGAAATGCTCCTACTAACACCCGCCGGCATGAGGATGCCTAATGTATTTCCTGAAAGCAGTCCAGGTACACGCGATGGAGTGTCACAAGGTAAGGTAGTACGGGGGTAGTTATTGGATGAGTGCATGAACACCACGCTGAGCGAGCAGGAAGAATGGTCAAGAGTTCCGGGTCAATATCTGTGCAGGCAGAAAGAAGTAAAGAATCAGCAGGCATAGAAAGCGTTCCGAGGTCATAAACTGGATTTCGAGAACAGACAGACAAGGAGCAAGACAAGAAGAGTCCGTGGGACGTAACTGGGTAGGTAACCAAGAAAGCAGTTCCGAACAAAGTTTCAATGGCCATAGAAAACAAATTCAGAAGCGGTGATTACCGGACGGGCGGGGCATAAGTAGGAACCATGATCATGTGACCGGGTGAAACAAGGCTTAACATGAAGACACGTGACTGAATGAACGCAGAAGGACCTCGTTTCCATGGTAACTTCCAACGCCGTTTAACTGCTAAACGGCGGTTGTTCATGGAGTTAGAAGTACTTGGCACAGTTGCCTGAGAGTGCAAACGAGAGGAGGAGCTATGGATAGGAAACCTAGCTCGTAAATGAGTACTAGTTTTGCCCAAGTGTCGGGACCGAAGCAGTTTCCTGACAGGCCTATAATTGGTGGGTTTAGATGGGTCGAGTGTGTTTTTGTTTTTTAGGAGTGGCAGCACCCAGGATTGTTTAAGGTTGGTGGGGATGGTACCAGTAGAGAAGGACGCGTTAATAAGTTTTGTTATGAAAGGTGATAAGTCTCGAGCCGCATCCTTGATGAGCTGCGCAGGGCAAATATCGCCCTGACATTTGGAAGGTTTAAGGGACAGAATAATTCTTTCCACTTCATGGTTGTAGACTTTGGTGAAGTTGAATCGGGTAGAGTCATCCTGATTGGTATTGCCGATTATTTCCGATGGAGGGGGGTAATTTAGGGAAGCTCTTTTACAGGAAATTTGTTTTGTCTGGTGAGATGCACTACAACTGAGAAGGAGAAACTGGTTCAGCTTTAGATATACAGAAGGCATGCAAAGCTGAATAGAGTTCAGGCAACCTCTGAGTTGCAGGATGCCACTGTAGGGCAACATCCTGGGGTATGATTGTGTGCTAGCAGAGCTTTTATGGATGAAGATATTTTGGTTGATGAGTAGGATCCCAGGAACTCTGTATAAAAGATGAAAGGCCGGGTGGAAGAATTTGATAAGCTCAAGAAGGCACTCAAGACCCTCCTCTTCAATGAATGGCTTCTCCCTAACAGCTAGGTCCACACACCATCTGCTCCCCACCCTACCTGAGACTGGCTGATCTGCTCCCCACTGTTTCCTCCCCTGATTGCTTGTAGATCCTTTTCTACCAAACTGCTCACCTTCTCCCTCCCTTGTTAGCTCCCCGCTCCCTTGTTTCTCTACTCCATCACCATGTCTTTCTGCTATAATTAAGTGCTCTGTTGCCTTCCGAAGATAGGTCCAAGCTCAATAGATACCCTTATAATAATAACCTGTGGCAGTGAGCTGAAACCTGTGGCTCTCCAGATGTTTGGCTCTATAGCTTCCATGATCCCTTACCACAGTGATACCCAAAGTGTAGCTTGGGGGCAACATGTTGCCCGCGGCACCCTAAATTGTTGCTCACCATTTGCTCTGGGTCATGGTGTGGAGGCCTAGAAGGAGGTGCTGAAAGGGTGAGACCTCTTTAGAAGTGTAGCCAGGGCAAAGTCCTCGACTGTGCGAGTATGTTGGCCAGTGAGCCGGCTGTGGTTCCAGTTGACTTATTTTTATTGATGCCAGATTTGTGTTTGGTGACATCATGCAAATTATTTTTATAGTAAATGTTCTTACTTCTTATAGCAGTGTCATTGTTAAAATCCTGTCATCTTCAGACACTTTGCCTAGCTGAAAAATGTATTAATTAACAAAACTACTGAACCATGTTCCCATGTTTGTGTCCTGGAGAAAATGGTTGTATTCGGTTCTTTTGTGCAGCTAATAGGAGCATAATAGACAAATAAGCTCCATGCATACCCAGCTTTCCTTTATCAAAAAATGTGCATGCACTGCCTTTGTACAAGTGAGGTTTGTGTTTCCTTCCACCATGCATTATATGTATCAGAAATGTGACTTTTAGTGTCACCTATATTTATTATTAAATTTTGTCTTAGTGGAAAAATTGTCATCGTTTGATACTCTGCCCATCTGGCACGTGAGTAATGGGCAGATAACGAATACAACATTTTTCATAATTACTTTGCCATATATTCAAATCCAATTAAGTTACTGTTAATAAATTGGAAATAAGAAGCCAATTAATGCATCCAAATACCTAGTTAACACCAATGTTTGCCCCTGCGTTTGGTATAAATCCCTTTTGGGCAGAGAAAAGAGACTATATAGCCTTCAGAAAAATATTATTTTGTATTCCTAATCACTTTTTCACCAGTGGAACAGACCCCAAGTGCTTTAAAATGCACTATTTGCCATTGCCCTAGTGAAGTGATCTGTAAAGCCTACCATGTAATGACCAGTATTACTCAATACATTTGTATTTAATCGTATTTCTCTTCAAGTTAGCAACATTTAAAAGCATGTATCATATTTCATCACATCCACATAGAACAATCCTAAAATAAAAAAGAAGCCTTAACATATTCAAACAAGCTATATAGAAAAACCTGATCATTATATAAAGCGACGATTCCATGCATGCCCACGCTTACCCAAAACAGAGGAACAATGACAAATGAACAGATAATTAGCCAAATCTTCATCGACCCATTTTGCAGACACACTTTGTGCTTCTTCCTGCACACCTTCATTTATTGAGGGGTGGGAAAATGTGAATGGGGTAAACGTACCATTAACATTAGCCTTCTGCATTCTCGGGATCTTATTTCACAGATTTCTCCTTGCCGTCTTATATGTGTATGTAAGTCTGCATCGGACAAGCACTTGCTTTAAGAGCTGGTTTGAGTTGACTTAATGTGCCAAATTGAGTTATATCCCCCCATCCAAATGGGCAGTTCTGAACCCCCTCGTCCCCCGCTCGTACCACATGTATTTTTCTTTACCAGGGGAGGCCAAAATCATGCTCGCACTGAAATTCACTTCATGATTAACACAAAATCCCAGATTTTCGGCTAAAATAAGTTAGAAATCTTAACTGGGCACACACCTTCAAACTGAACACCCCCAATTCAGCTCGTAAGGCACTATTAGGTGTACCTGGAGGGAGACCTGCTGTTTGGCACAGGAATTTATGTTGCAACCCCTCCAGGACATGATAGTTCGAACTACCCCAGAGGTCGCTGCCATAAAACAAATCATGGAACAGACCTCTGCTTTATCCGGGCACTTGTCCAATCTGAATGCCCCAACTTTGAAATAAAAACTTAAAAAGCCCTTTAATCCTTAATTATGCTTTTACGGCTGTCTTCTTAAAATGATTGACCCAAGCACCGCTCTTTGAGAAGAGTAGTATCAAATATAAATGAGACTACCTCCTCATCTGTACAGTCATTTAAAAACCAGATACAAGGTTTTAGCCTGTTTCACAACCACCAAAATTCTCGTTTTTAGTATATTTAATTTCAAATTATAGTTCCGAAAATAGTTATTTGTAGATAGCAGCCCGGTTGGAGACCTGCAGCAGCTAAGTGCAAAATAGCTGTGTCATCAGCATAAAGAAGAATGCAATAAAATGTACTCTTCAGAGAGGGTGGATACACTTTCCTATGAGAAGTACCATATTCAAAGTCTGAAAGGAATACATTGGGGGCATCTGACATCCCTACTTTTCACCTTTATTGGTCGGGAAAAAGTATATATAATTCCCTGATCTAGTATATCGGACAGACGCTGAGATGTCTGTGTATCACAGATGGATAAGATTTAATAGACCATTACCGACCACAGTACAATGTAAAAAGCTCCACAAGAGGTTTCTATACATCAATTCAAATGCTTTCTCCAAAGCTGAAAAAACCCACAAATCTCCCTTCCTTAACCTCCTGTATTTCCCCACGATGGTGCTCCGAGAGAATCAGTGGCCCACTGTACTAAGCCTTCCCCTGAAACCTGCTTCCGAGGGCTTTGAGATATTGGGCCTCATTACAAGTTTGCCGGTCCGGTAACTACAGTACCGGTAAGCTTGCTGGTACTGTAGTTAAAGGGACCGGCAAACTATGAGGTCTGCCCGTGGGTGCCTGTCAGCCCGGCAGGTCTGACTTGCTGGGCGGAACGGCACCAGCGAGCAGACCTTCCCGGTAGTGCTGGCACCGTTATTAAGTGTGCCGGTGCTACCGGCCTCCCCATTACCATTTGAGCTCTATGGGGCACTGTTAGGGAGAATTCTCTCTTTAGGCTAAATTTCCTAACCTAGTGAGTCCCTCAGCAGCTTTGCTGGATTTCTGGAGTTTTTTTTTTTCTCCTGCCAAGAGTGAGACTCTTTTTCTCCCACTCTTGGACATGATTTATGGTGTTCCTTTGACTGTTAATGTGTTTTATGGGGTATGGGGTCCTTTACTCCATAGGGTCTCATGTGTTTTTACTATGTGTGTTACACAGCACCTTCCGTGCAGTGACACAGGGGTGTCATAGTGACACCCCACCATAGACTCCATACCCTGGGACTGACTACTGTCTCCCAGGGCATGTAAAGTCACCATTGGCTTTACTAGTCCCAAATTATGAACAGAAACCAGTACAAACCATCATATTGTGGACGTACTGGTTGGGACAATTCAATTGCCCTGGGGTCTGTTAGTCGAGGGGGCACGTCTCCGTCCCCCCTGATCGAGTTTTGGCTGGTGGCAGTGGATACTACTTTTTATATTCGACCGCGAATATATCCCTATGGGATTTTCCTATTGTTCGAGGCTACCAACTTTAATTATTTAATTCTCATAGCCTCGAACATACCGCCGGTTTATTTATTTAATAATAATAATTCGCCGGTTGGTATTTTTTGCCAGGACTCGATTCTAAAATGGCGTTTGTGTTCTCTTCTGTGGCTCCAACCCAAGTCGAGCCCTTTGTTCCACTTTTTGGCGGGCTTCTCCACAGAAGCCTCCAAAAGTGGTGCCACTCTGTCTGAGTACCACAGGGGGTGTGGGAGGGGGTTTAGGCACCCTGGACTGAGTTACCTTGGTAACGCAAGTCCCACTCTTGTGTGATTGGCCCAAATGGTGAGCTGGCCGGCTCACCACTTAGCATGTTTGATTGACAGCTAGGCTGAGTGAATGGGGGTGTGCTGCATAAAAGCAGGGCTTTGGGGACTGGAACTTCAGAAGTCGCCACAGGACCTGAGAATCCGACGAGGGAGAAGCTGAGCCGACCTACCACGACGACACCACCGGTGGAGCCCTGTGGAACCGACTCATCACTTTCCGACGACAGAGAAGATCTCACGGCTGGAGAGGCTTCTTCCCCTGACTGGTGGGCACAACCAGTTTACCTTCTTTTCCTCGCATCCCAGGACGTCTTGTGGTCGAATTGCCCGTGCCAAGCTCCCCGGCAACCGGATAGCCACTTACCACTGGACCGCGAATAAAAGGACTGCTCCTTTTACCTGAGAACTCCACGGCTGGTTTCTTCCCTGGCAGTGCAACAGACTCCTGTCTTCCTCCCCGACGAGATCCTCTCTTCCCCGGACGAAGCACCGACTTGCATCCGCTGCCAGGAACAACTGCGCCCGCTGGAGTATTCTCACCACTTTAAGGTACCGTGTCCACCAGGCCTCCCTTTCTAAAGATTGCTACAAGGTAATAATAACCCCTTAACCTTCTGGACTGGGCTGGCCGCCTTGACCCTCTAACTGGTCCCTTTCTTTTGGTCCAACTCTTTCTGAACCTTTTCAAGACTTTTTGTGCACTTCAACCGTGTGACCTTGTACACATTTCGTTCTGATCCTCTTAAAGTGGATCCGGCCTTCTGAACTCTAACTTCACGGTTTTACTTTGCCTTCCTCTCTTGTTGTGTTCTTGTGAAAGTGTTGGGATCTGTTTCAAATTATACTCTGCTTTTCTCTCCCTTTTTAAAACCAATTATTAGAGTGCCATCTGCGTTAAGCCCCCACCGCTGTCTGAAAATAAGTGGGGCTTTACTTAAGAATTGTCTAATATTCTTTTAAGGGAGTGTATATCTTTTAGTGACCGTGTTTTTGAACTGCTTAACATTAGTGACTGTGTGTTTTACTAGATGTGGTTTTAAATAAATAATTATATCTCTTTTACACCAAGCTCTGGTCAGTGTTTACTTGTTCTACTGTGTTCTTTTGACCTATTGTGAATACTCTGTATACTGCCTACCGCTTCTTGAGGGAAGTCTGACTGCTCAGCCACAGCTACCAAGTGAATCTGTGTGGTACAGACTGCTACCAAGTGGGTTTAATGCCAAGCACCTGTAGTCTTAAATCTTTTGCAGTGGTCCCAGAGGGAACTGCACAGGTTTCTGCCTAACAGGCACGAATGGGAATGGGGAGTAATAAATACTGGCACTCAGCAATGGGCTATTACCGGGTCCGTCGGGGCCGGATTGCCCCGGTAATTGCCCATTGCCTTCGCAAGTTCGGCTGCAGCTTGCGGGTTTACTGGCAAGGCTACCACCAACTTGTAATGAGGCCCATTGTAAATTTGAGCCCACTCCTCCAGTCTGAGCATCAAATATTTGGAGAATAACTGGCAAATTCCAGTAAAGAAATTGTCCTATAAACTTAGGTGGCTGGTGGTCCAAGGACTACTTGTTCAAGGGAGATGGCATAATGCCGATCTTAACAATTGCATTAAACATACAACAATTTGGTGTCATTCAAAAAACACGTCCCTCTCTAAAAGCTAAAGCAATTTTAATATGCCCTTTTGAAACTATAAATCTGGCCAGCCATATTTTCCACTTATTACATCATGGTTCAATTTTCACTTGGAGATCCTACATTCTGTGTCGTCCCATGGGGTATATCCCTTTCTATAACCTGGATCTCCTGAACTGAGGGATGCCGTCTGACAATAGCTGTGTGTCGGATAGTATCAACTGAAGACTCAAACAAACTGACACTTTCCTTTGTGGCTGCTTAACATTTAAGAGAACATCTTTTAATTTCTTGTGAATTAGCCTCCTTTTCGAGCTTTAGTATCATCAACCAAGCCCCTCTATATATCGGACATCTTCATGCTGCCTGCCACTGGCCAATTAACTGGAAAATTAACTGAAGGGAATAGTGATGACTTTGTGTTGAATCAGAAATGCAACGTTTCATAACATTCCTGAAGAAAATACAGTACACAATACAGTAATCAATGACTGAGGAACAGTATTACTGGTCTTGCATACTTAGGAATGAGCCATATGCCACTTAAGATACTGGCAAATCCCTGGGCAGAACCCAAAGGTGCACCTGAAATTCTGGTGCTCCATTTGTGACTAATTGTACTACCCAAAGATTTACACTAAATAGCTTAAAAAATATTCTGCTTGAGAACCTGAAACCCCTGGTAATGTTTATTTAGTCCTACTATAGTTCTACTATAGTTTTGAACAACTTGATCGGTCCCATCTGTCTAAAAATGTCCTACTGACCACTCAATTTCCTCAACATTTCCTGTAAACATCCACTATAATGTTTTCTTGGCAGTCTTAAGTTTATTGCATTTCTAATTTGTGTTACAATAATTTATCTGCCAACTGAGCGCTGATATGTTCTGTTGAAGAATGGATGTTGCCCACTATTTCATTTGATATGCAAATTTTGCTCAGAGTGAACAAAAGGTTGGGAACCCCTGCATTACCATATACTATTCTGGTGGGCTCTGATGGGAATTGTAGTTCAAACATCTGGAGAGACAAAGGTCGCAGAACCCTGCTCTGGGGGATAAAGCTGAGTACTGGCAGTAGGTTGCTGGGGCTGGATAATTCTGTATTTTCAAATAAGTTCATATCTGAGGGAAAGGAAGAGAACCAATGTCTAACCGGTGTACTGTCTTTCATAGGACACACCAAATTCCTGGGCTACTACCTGACAACACTTAGCTGAAGCCACTATCCTTTCTCTGTGGAATATTTCTGGTGAAAGAAGCTCCAGGCAAAAACTTTCTGCAACAGAAAAACAGATCTAGGATTAGACTTCTGACAACGGGACGAGGAGTCAGTCAAGTCATATGAACGAATGAGCCAAGAGAGATGTGACCCACCTTCCTCCCGTACCAGTAGACCTAGATATTACATAAGCTCATGGATTTGGAAGGAAGTATGCTGCTACTTTATTGGCTCATAATGTTTAAAGGGCCTGTAAACAAAGCCATTCGATAAATAACATCAGGCTCCTATTTTTAGTTTTTATTGTGATATGGTTTAAAAAAGAATAAAAGTTAAACAAAGCCTTTCACGATAACAAAGTGTAACAAAAGACAATATTGCAAATAACATACATAAACATACAATAGTTAGTAATGAATTCTTATTAAAAGCCATACCCCTTATTATCGCCAAATAGTTGTTGTGTATAAACTATAGCTGGAACTGAAAATGAAGTTTGCTTCCCACTGGAAATACGTTGCCAAAAAAATGATGTTTGAATATTTGATGTATCATGGACAAGTCGGGTTAAATGAGAATCCTTCAATAACTTTAACAAGGAGCATTCTATAAATCGATGCTCCAAAGGCTCTTATTAATCGCTATGCAGTGTCTACACTTGTATTGTTTCTTGTCCAGATTTTCTCTAACACAATATTTCAAATGCAGGAAACAAATTAAATCTTACTCTCATAATAAAGGCTCTCCATCTTATTATTCAGAAATCTAATCAAATAATTTGAAAGCTGATGTAATTGTTTTTCTTCAAGAGAGTAAAGAGTAAATCGTTTATACCGACTTAATACTTTGCTAGTATTCACCCAATCGCGAATCCATATTTTTTTTTTTTACCAAGTTGGGGTTCACAATCAAATCCTCATTACTCACATTTATTTTATCTAATCTAATAGACCCTCACAATAGGAACGCCAATAATTAAGAGCTAAACATGAACCTTCAATTGCCAACTAAACAGCAGTCTATAAACCTGGAGGATAGCTCAGCGGTAACGTGCTCGCCTTGGAAACAAGATGTCACAAAGCAACACAGGTTCGATCCCCGGCTCTGGGCTTAGAAACCTGCGGGCATTAAGCACGTTATAAATACGCAACTAACATATTCCTGTAATGCCTCTGGGCTGTGTGAGCACTTTAAAAATGCAAATAAATAAACAGTGAATTAGATAGAAGGGTCCAATAGTTTTCCATACAATGGTAATGTCTTCCAGTTCACCACTGACTTAAAGCATAATAGTCCTAATGCAAACCAAATAACTGCAATTCGAACCCCGTTTGGCAGATTCAGACATAGGGCCTCATTGCACGGAAGGCGTTAATGGTTAACGGCCACCGTTAATGGTAACGGTGACCGTTAACCATTACCGCCTTACTACGAGGTCCCTTAGCGGGTTGGTGCTTTAACGCCTGCTTTTTGCAGGCGTTAAAAACCAACCCGCTAAGGGACCTCGAAGCTAATTACGGCACCGCAAAATTGCGGTGCCGTAATTAGCGCCTTCCCCATTCCCATAGAGCTCTATGGGGCAGAAATGGGAATGGGGAAGGGCAATGGCGGAAGGGGGATTTACCGCCCCTCCAACCTTGGAATGGGGTGGTAAATCCCCTTTCCGCCAAGGCGGTGCCGGTATTTTACCGGCATGAGCCATGGCGCTAATAGCGCCATGGCTCACCGCCTTCCGTGTAATGAGGCCCATAGTCACCACAGTTTGCCTTCAACCTTATAACAAGGAAAAATGCACCCGTTTAAGTTCTGCACATGTAGCAAAGACGTTTGCCTTATAAAACTAGAATTGCCTTCATAGAATATTGGCCATATCTATACTTTAATGTTTTCATCCGGGCTGTACAATCCACAATTCTAGCGGACATATCTTTAATTTCTGTGGTGCTATTCAGCTTTGCCTTAATTTGAAACCGAAATATTGCCAGCTGGTCACATTTTCCAAGCAAACATTCTCTATGTGCCATTGGAATTATTTTTGGTTTTCTTTTTGGTTGAATTAAGGATCAAGATCTTGATTTAGCTGGGTTGTTTTCTAGATCAGGTCCCTACATGAAGTCACTCAAAGAATCAATTGAACGTTTTAATCCAAAATGTTGTTGTTTGGTCTAGAAATACATAGTCGCCAGCATATGCCAGATGATGTTTTGAAACTGTATCCAAACACGGGGCACAAGTGTTGCTTTTATCCAGGTATTTTTTTCCTAGGTCAGCCATTTACAGATTCAACAGGGAAGGCACGAGGATGCAGCCCTTGCAGAAGCCACAATGGGTTAAGACTGGGTTTGACCCTCCCTGTCAAGTCTAACCTTTACCTCCTGGCTTTCCCGGTGTAAATTCCCGCGTATATCTAAGATGGCAGAAGAACAACCCCATTAGCAAAGGTTGTAGCTAAGGCTATAAAAACTATATACATTGGGCGTTTTGTCAAAATCTTTTGGATAATGTACTGATTCTTATATAGAGCTACTGAAACTTGGGACAAACTCTGAAACTTCCTTCAGGACAAGGACTGCAGAAACATCAAGAGGGTGATAGGATAAATAAATTAATGGATTTATATAGGCCTTATTATATGCCTGGCTGTATTCTAGTGCTAAATCCACTGGAATGCGGCCAAACGGAATTAGTGTAAACGCCAGCAGATTTACCACCGATTATAGGTGCTAGGTGATGTTAGACCTGTGAGGAACCTGAGGGTGTCCTCACTTCTTTTCTCCCGCCATCCTCTGCTCAAGTGGCCAGGGAAAGGCCATCGCTTTTGGATCCAGACCCTGGGAGTGGATATGCGAGGGAGTATCACCTGGGTGGAGGGAACTTGGGGAGTGGGGAGAAGACATCAGTGGAGGAGACATGGCATATCCCATTCCCTTTTCACAATGAACCTTCTGTCCCAACAGCTTTTGTAGGTTACTGTCAACCTTTCCCCTTTTTGTCCTTTCAAACTGGCCCTCAGAAATGCCATTGTTATACTGGGACAGGGAAGAGATCAACTAGGAGGACACATCCTCATTTGGGCTGGATAAACACACATCACCCTTCTCCTATCAATACAGAGAAATATCAGCCCAGTACCAAACCGGGAGTTATGCACACTTCCATTATTCATGCCACTTTGATACTGAGATGAGTAAGAGGGCTTTGGAGGAGTTCAATTGTAATAGCCAGGCATGTCCAGCTAATCGGTTTCACCATGGTCAGTCAATTAAAGTGTAGGACTCGCAGCTGCAGTCAGTTAACAAGTCCCAGGTGTATAAGAATGGTTACTGCCGAGCAGAGGGGGAGAGAGATGGCCTGGATAGAAGGACGCAGTTTATGGAAGTGGGGCGGGCTGGAGAGGAACTGTCTTAAGGGTAGCTGTGCTGAGCAGGAGTGCGAGAGAGATGCCGGGGCCAAGGCATTAGAGGGTTGAAATTCCTGCTGTCCGCCCTGCGCAATGTCCACCGCAGGAGCTGTGGGGCACCGGAGCCGACCGAGCACGGCAGGTCTCGGAGAGAGTGAGAGGTGCTCGCAGTAGCTCCTGCCGGAGAAGAGCAGAGCTGTGTGCTGCAGAGGACGGCTTGCGCTGCTCGCTGTGGTTCCTGCGAGTAAAGGCAGAGCGAGTAGAAGTCAGGAAGTAAAACCAAGAAGCCCGAAGGAGCAGCCGCATACTGTGAGTGCAAAGAAGGGAACATTCATATTGGGGATCTCCATGAGCTGGAAACAAGCAGATCTGAATGCAGAACGAACTGAAAGCTACTGCTACTGCTATGGAAGGCCAAATCCATTGGTTTTGAATACCGAACAAGCTACAAGGTATTACAAGTATTTTTGAAAGTTGTAACACGCATTATTGAATGCCGAACAAACTAACTGTAATTAGCATATTTTCATACAGCACAAAACAAAAGCCAGAGATGAGCACTTATGAGGATTTATGAATGAAGTGAAGGCACGGTGGAGAAATGGGGTACAACACCAGGTAGTGAGTTGTATGAGATACACGCTGTGGTAAAGCCAAAAGATTGCCAAGAAGAATATGAAATAAGTGATGTCCAAAGATACAGAATTGTGTGAGACACAAGCTGTGGCAAAGCCAAAAAGATTACTAAGAAGAATGTGAAATAAGTATTGACCAAAGATACCGGAGCCCAAGGAACTACAGGTTAAGAGAGAAAACCTATGTTGGCAAAACCCCTGCAGTATACAAAGTATAACAAAGTGCCTATGGTTATCGGTTGTGTGGCCTGTAATGGGAGGACCATGTGGTCTGACAACTGCGCCTAGACTGAGTGACCCCACCTTGAAAAGAGCCAAGGAAAGCAAATGTAAAGAAGCCTGTACGTTGCAACAGATGATTAAGAAAATGGTAAATGAAGAAACAGAATAACCTATGTGAACAATTGAAAGACCTGGCTGACCACAGATTTTAACTGATTTTGGTTTTGGAAGCTGTGTGAGGACCTCATGATGGCAACAGTAAAGAAAGACACAAGTAATCACAATTCAAGGGTGTTTATAAAACTGATTAAGCACGTTGGAAAAACACCTAATCTAAACCTAAATTTAGAATGGGAACAAGCTTCTACCATCAAATTAAAAATAAGGCAGTCCTTGTGACATCTTGTCAAATCAAAAAGGTCCTATACTAAAAAATCTATTTCCAAACCTTACAACTAAATACTAAAAGGGTGTGGGTTACAATTCATAAAAAAGAATGAAGTATTCACAAATAATATGTCAGGATGCAGTAGCCGGGGGGTCTCCCTTCCCCACGTTTTGAGCATGGGACACGGTGGGACCTTTGAGCACAGCACACTCTCGAGCTTTCCCAGCACGAGACGACAGCTCCATTCTCAGCTATCAGCAGCTTCGATGGGCAAGTCTGTTGTCTATCAAAAAGTCTCTTGCCTCCGAGGACCTGATATATTCTAAAATATAGGTTTCCAAAATAATAAACAAAAGTTCCTTTCTGCTCGTACTTAGGGTGATGCTCCACTGCCCCTGAATCCCCCTCTACCGGGCGCAGACCCCTTTCTTTTCTTGTGGCAGATTAGGGTGATGGTCCTGCACCCCTCTTCTGGGCGTAGACCCCTCTTGAATCTCAGCCTCCCTCCATCGGGTTCACTATGGCTTGTATCTATAACAACTCTCTCCTTTTACATTCACGTTTCGGTGGGTGATGGCTTTTCATCCTTGGATCCCGCTCCTCCGGGCTCAGACCCTTCTTGACTGTTTGCCTCCCAGGTGGGGATTTGCTTCTTCACCCCTGGCTTCCCTTCTTCCAGGCTCAGACCCTTCTTGAATGTCCGCCTCCCTCCGTCAGGTTCACTATGGCTTGTATTCAAAGATATTTTCACCTTTCACTTTCACAAGTCTTAAGGTCTTTTTAAACAATCCACTGTGGACATCCCTCTGTTGGGTTCATTCTTTGTCAACACAATGTTCATTGGGCATCCTGCTTTGCCCCGTTCTGCAGGCATCCCACCGTCGGGTTCACTTTTGCCAATCTTACAGTTCCTTCTATATTCTCACTATGCAGGATTTGCTCCCCTTAGTTTTACAATGGTTTGTCAGTCAAAGACTTTCGACTGTAGAGAGGATTTTGCTAGACCCCTGTATGACCGCTTTGACCTTTCTCTTGGTGTCTCTCCTATGGCCTTCTGGTTTTGGTAGTTTCAACAAACAACTCCCAGTTCGAGTCTTCCGAATGAAGGCCCACATGGCGTCAGACCACTCTGCATCTGGACCTTATCTAGGCTTTCTTTAAAGTTCTAAACACACACAAGTCCTTTGTTCACTAGTCCTTGCATTCACAATATGTTGCCGATTGCAACCTTCAGCTCAACACAGTCCGGCTTACTATCAGCTCTGCCTGACTCACTGGCTGTGCTCAACTTTTTGGTGTTTCTTGTCTCTGTAGTCAAGAACGGTACCACGGTAGCCAGCCTGCCTGCCCGCCTGGGCTATCGGCGCGAGAGTCCCCCGTGCACCGTTGACATCCACCATGCCACACACCAGCAGTATATCCCGGTCTAATGATTTCTTTTGTGGAGGCTTCGCCGGTCTGGGTTGAAAAGGGCAAGGGCACTTCCCTCCTTATTGTCCTTTCTGGTCTCGCCACCTTTCGTCTCCTTTTGAGCTGCCGATTCGCAATAGCTGCTGCCTTGTGCGGTTGACCTTGCTCTCCATCTGGTTTCGTGCCTCGCCTTTTATCCCTGTGGGGAAGAGAAAGGGCTGTCAGGTGTGTATAGTTGTCAATTGCCTGACTTTGCCTGACCCTGGTGTTGGGACATGTCAGGTAAATGGCTCTGGTGTTAGTCTGTTGTTTGTCAAAGTGTAGGAAAGTGTTTGTGTTGGAAAAAGGGGTGCGTAGAGTTTCTAGATATCCTATGGGGTAGGATGGGGAAAAGGCGTTACAGCGAAGGAGGTACTGTGTCTCGCCTGTCGGCGTCCCACTTCCACCCCCAGGAAGTGGGTCCAGTAGCGATGGCTGTGTCCTGGCCACCTGGATGACAGATCCCCAGGGACTAGTAAGTGAGACACCTTCAGGTTTCTCACATCTAAAAGACCTGAGTTCTTGGGGAAAGGAACCCCAATGCCTTTTCTTTTTGAAAGCTGGAAATTTGAACTCTTGGGAAGGGAACCCTGAGACCATAAATAGAGGAAACCTGGATGAACAAGAAGGATTGAAATTGGTATTGCTTTTTTTTTAATTGGGACTAGAATAGCTGAATTGTTATTGTCCTTTTTGCAAGCTGAAAGATTTCTACTCTTGGGGAAGGGAACACAGAGACTTTGTGAACTAGGTTGAACTCTTAGAGAAGAAAACCTCCAGACTGTGAATCGTGTTCAACTCTTGGGGAAGGGATCCCCGAGGTCTTTTGTTGGAACTGTTCTGAATTTGGGGAAGGGGAAGCGGAGTATAAGCCAAGAGCTGGAAGAAGTTCAGAACTTTATTTTTGATCACTGTTTTTGCTGCTGACATCCCTACACTGTATATATTTAGTTGTGAGGAAAGGTATAGGTTTTGAACACAGACAGACTTTTCATTTGAACATACTGGCTCAGACTATCCTTAGTTTTCTTTAGGTAGGGAAATCCTACCTTAGCATAGGGCAAGTTAGGCCTTACTCCATCCTGACATTTAAGTAAAATAAAGCTTTTTACATAGAAGGTTGAATTTGTTGTCTGTGTCTTACTGCATGATGCCTTCACTGTCCCTATTAATGGAAGTCCATAGGACTTCGTGGGGATTTTGGGCAGAATTACCATCAGCAGAATTACTGCTGGTGGCAGAATTACTGCTGGTGGTAATTCTTCTGATTTTGCTGAGATTTGGCGGTAGGATGGAGGATCTACCTACAGGTTTTTGCTGGATTATTTTGCTCCACTTTACCGCCAAACTCATAGTTGGGTTGTATGATAATGCGGTGGTAACAGAATGACCACTGCATTACCACTGATTTTTACTGCACGGCCTTGTAATGAGGCTCTAAGTCTATTGCCCCTCCTGTATATATGCACTGTATACAATATTTTCCATGAAGGATGAAAGGAATTAGATTCTCTTATATGCCTTAAAAAGCTACACCAAATGAGTGTCCACAGCTCTGGGTCTCCGTTAAGGGTGACATTTGCAAGTCTGTCTGGCCCTGTAGCTCTAGAGCAGGGGTCTCCAACCTTTCCGTTAGCAAGAGCGACATGCACACCTGACATGGCAGACTTAAATTCAGGGTAGTTATTTAAATCTCCTACAACAGACTCAGCCACGCGAGTCACTGCATCCTTAGCAATTGCACCATCTGTAAGTGAATTTGTTTTTCATCAAATAATTAGCAATTTTGAAGGATGCATCTGTACCAGCATTTGCATTGTAGTGTTTAGTTTACCTACTTAGTAGAATCGCAGACAGCTTCCATTTAATGTGTGTGTATTATTGCAAAATGCCGATCAGCGTTACTCTTTTTTTCCCACTGTAATTTGGGCACCATCTGCTAAAGATGAACATATTCTTTTTGCACTGGAAGAAAACAAAAATTGGTTTCACACTCTTGATGGAAATAGTACACCATAGTAACAAGAGTAGTTTGTTTCTTTTGGGGCTGCAGGAGCAAAGTTAATCTAAGGAGTTTTTCAATCAATGTGCTACACAGTTTTAAAAAAAATATGCATATATCATGTTCTTCTTTGTCAAAAAAGAAAATTCACTGCCACTTTAGCATCTCCTCAATTCGTGCAAATTGCACACATGCCAGGTCACTGAATTTCCCTGACTACCCTTAAAAGCTAAGTGAAAATAATTGGCAAGATTGACAAAATGAACACGTGGAAACCAATTGATCAAGTTATATGCAAAAAAGTTTGAATCACAGGCCCAAAATAACATTGTTTTATAGCAGTGATTTGAGATGTGCATATCATATAACAACCCAACCAGGCAATATATGAATAGTTCTAATAACATTTTGGGCAAAGAGATTATGGTTGTAGTGAATGGTGACTTATTCATAATAGGTGGCGACCTGTTACCTGTCTGCCCTTTATGAAGGAGGTAGTTTCACAGAGAACAGCTCACAGGATTGCTGCCTCTCCCTGCAGGAATCATGCAGGTCAATCTGGTGCTTGACCAATGGGCCAGGCCTGGCTTGCATGTACAGTTCTCTGGCATATTGGAATTTTCCATGTGTTAGAGAATTACCTGTACATTGGACTGTGTTTTGCCCAATTGTTAGCAAAAGCAGTGTTAATAAATTGCACCATTTCCAGTATTGAAAGGCAGAAAATCCCCTGCCAGTTTTATAATTTATGCGCACAGTTTAATCTCCCAATTTGTGTACATACCCAAAGGGGATCAACCCTATTATTCTCCCATCCCATGGCTCTTCTCAATGTTCTATCCCTGTATTCACGACCCTGTTTTGTACAGTGCTCGGTTACTAGGTTTAAACTATTTTAATCCTATAGATGTCAAAATATATACATACAAACCATTGATCACTTTTCCCACCTATTTACTTAATTTGTATTATTGTTTCGTAAAACGTAGGCTGAAACAGAACTCTCAAATCATATTATTGAAGTCCTGGCATTGACAGTGCATGCCGTTTTACGTTCCGGGTAGTTTTATAAATGTAATTGGACAAGTGTCACGGCTCGCTCCCTTCGCTCCCGTTCCCGCCACTTGGGGGCATAGTTTGGGGTTTATTCCCTACTGGACATTTCCTCCGAACCTTACTCTACAGTACTGTGATGAATTAGGAGCACTAAAACCCTATTTTCCAAGTTACTTCCCTTCCGGATCCATTCCAGGTTTTTGGCAGCCAGCATGCTACTTTAATCTAATGACTATGCTTTCCAGATTGACTATGCTTCCCAGAATGCCTGGCTCACTGCTTCACCTCCTCCCTTGCAGGACAAGGTTGGGTGGAGGATAGGCAACACCTGTGGCTGCAGGTGCAGCAGGCGGCACACCTGAGAGGTGTGCTTGTTAAGCAGCTTTAAAAAGCCTCAGTTTGCTTCAGTCCAGCGCTGGTCATTGTTGCAGCGTTCCTGTCGTGACTGGTCCCTTGTTCCTAGTTTTTGTGCCCAGTTTCTAGTTGGTGTTTCTTGTTCCTTGTCCTGGAATTCGTATTTGTATGCTTAATTGATTTCTGCCTTCTGGAAATCCCTTTCTCCCTTTCTCTGTCTGCAGGCAGCCTTTCTCTGAGCTTTCCTTTTGCTGCAGCCCAATTGCCTGTGTTCACTGTTTCCTAGAAATTGTCCTTTGCTACTGAAAGACTTGATGCATTAATCTTTCCTTTACAGGTTTAGTTTCCTGCCTTTTCACCTTGGATGGGTGGGAAGGTTTCCCTTTTGATATCCTTTTCACTGCTCCTGATCCTTACCTTCTATTGGGATCCATGCCATGTTTTCCTTTACACTTTTGCATTTATTTCCTATTTTATTATTAGGTGTGGGAAGCTGTTGTAACTAGCTCCTGTGTGATTATCTTTTGTTTTCCACACTGTACTATTCCTTCTTGCCTCTTGACTTGGGTTTAGGTATTTAGTTATCCTCACTCTTTGCCTTTACTGCCTTCTGGGTTCTTGTTTGATTTACAGGGTTGTGGGTTTAGTACTGACTTTTGAGTGGTCTTTCCGGTCCTCGTGAATACGGACATCCAAGTGGTCTTTCCGGTCCTCGTGAGTACTGGCATTCATGTGGTCATTTCGGTCCTCGTGAGTACTGTTTCCAAATTCTTTATTCAGTACCGTCTAGAGTGTCAGCTCACAGATTCTGTCCCTGCTTGCCCTCTACGTGGGCTTAGCGCTGTCAGTATCTGTAATAGCATAGTGGGTAAGGAGTTTGCCGACTTTCCTTTCAGTCATAAGGAGGTTCTAAGTGCTTACCCTACATTCCTTTTTCATGTAGTGGTATACACGAGTCTTGGGTATTGAATGCACGTTGTTAGATTCAAGGTTGTTTACTGTGTATTTTGTGCACATTTCCCCTGCCATATCCATCGCCTTCTTCCTTTCCTGACAACAAGTACCCAAGTGGCGTGCAGCTAGTAGTTTTGCACATTTTCTTAAATGTAAAATTTCTGTTAGTGCTTGGATTCTTGTATAGGGACACGCATACGGGTGGGCTCCTCCATATCATAGCAAATTCCATCTTAACCATACAGTTGGGGATACTGCTGCCTTAAAACAGAACACTCAGTATTTTCAAATAAAAAAAAAAAATCAGTTTTACCACATACGGCGCCTATAAACAATGTGTTAGCGCTAGATGTACCTTTTGATGTACCTTTTGTCTTGCATGCTGGGACTGACAGAGGTTGTCTTTGTTCTACACACACAGAGCAAAAAAGATTACATCTGTAGCTTTATTTTCCACATTCTGATTGAAAACCTACAATTACCAGCATGCAAAGTAAAGCTAACCAAAATAAAAATAAAGAAACACATTGAGATTAAAACAATCATTGCCCCAACTTTGTTTCACATGGCATACAGATTTATGCACCCCTTCCCTTTCTAGACACCCACCGTTTGCCCCTCCTGGTGACAATTGCCTCAACACAAATGTCCATTTACTTTGTTTATTGATATTTAACCCCTTTTTGGGACACTGCCTTGAGCCCTTCAAACCCACATTCAGGCCCTCCTCCCACCATGCACACAGTTTATGACTGTTTGCTTTGCAGTGAGAGAAGAGGGAGGGGCAGGGGAAGAGACACAGGGACTTCAGACACCAAAATAAACACACAGTGCTCATTTTGGTGTCTGATGCAAAGAGCTACTGAGGCTTCAAGTGAGCTACCAGTCGCTTGCAATCTGCTGGTTGGAGACCCTGGCTCTACAGGATTTGGATCTCTTGATCAGGTAGAAAATGTCCTTTGCCTCAAATCCAAAGTGCCAGTTGGAGCCTCTTGATACTTTTAAGGGAAGAAGATACTGATCTAGATTAGCATATAAATTAGAGAGGAACAATTCCCAAGTAAATCCAGGAATAGTTTTTTTTTTGTACTTGGGTTTGGAACAAACCCATGTTTTTAATCAGGCTTCCTGGGAGTAGGGGGCGTTGGCGTGGCCTGAGCTCATGGAGTAGAGAGGTGCCTGTGCAGAACTCGCGTGCCGATCCTTGACATGATCCTCCATTCTAAAGGTAATGGATGCAACGTGTACTGAAATTGACATGCACGTATAGAGGAAGTGATTCTGCCACCAGCCAAAGATAAAATGAAGAAAATTGGAGCCTGTACATCGTAGCCCGTGGCCTTCGAACAAGCGCCCTGTGACGGGCAAGATGGCGGACTGAGCCGCGGTCCTACAGTGAGGAGGGGCTGCGTCTCGCACCGAACCCTGATGAGTATGCTGTGAAGCGGGGGACCCACACCCACCCTGGCCCACAGCCCGCTTGATGCCACCTCAATTGTCTACAGCAGCAGAGCCCAAGGGTGCTGGACAGCAAGGTCATCACAGCTCAGTGCGGGCAATCGTCGTTGTCGCTCCGGACAGAGGTAGATGTGGCAGCCTGCTGACGAGTGAAACTAGCACAGCCTACACGACAGCAGTGCCGAGACGCCGGACCTATATCAGGTGAGAGTGCTAACGGAGGTGGACCGGAGGAGCCATGCAGGAGGGGAGAGGGACCGCAGAGCACACGAGGGACTGCAGCACACCTCCCGAAGGGACACGGAAGGGGGAAACAGCATCAGCACGCAGAAGACTACGGGAGAAGACCTAATAAGGGCATTGCGTTGATCCCAATAAAAGTGAGAAGAGCAGAGACTGGAGGTCCCCTGGTCCGCACACTGTCCGACCGGCGACCAGGACCAGGCCAGCTGCGCAGAAGAACAACTCATCAGAGATTGGCACCTTGAGAGGGGCATATCCAGAGTGGGGAAGGAGACCACGAAGAGCTTAAGGAGCGAACTTACTGGTGTGAAATAAAGCGCTGGGGAAAGAGGGTGCCCTGCACAGAGAGAGCTCTCCACTTAAGAACATGTAGAACACGCCGACTACATAGTCACTGTAGGAAACGGAGCACCGCAATGAAGCACGACGCAGCCCGGAGATGGCAAAGGAGACGGTACTAAAAGGCGGTGGCCACCGGAAAGCCAGTCCACACAACTGCACCCCAAGACAAAATACACAGCAACTCCCATCGTGGAAGACAGTGTACTGTGAGTACTCTTCCCATTACAAATAGCAGCAACTGTGGGGCACAGTGACGCCGCGCAGAGCACCAAAGACCTGGGGCTCACGGTGGGTGTGCCAGGGAAGCAGGCAACAGAGAACCTGCCGCCATTAGTGACGATCGGACCTGGTACACTGGGCCACAATAACAGACACAAAAAGACCTGAGATCAAGGGAAGGTCAGCATCCAATGCTCCTTCAGCGAGCTGGTGGCCCTCTGGTGACTGCTCTAAATGGACAGCTGTGCATGCTGCAGTGTGAAGCTTTGTCCGCGCCCACCACACATAGTGAGGCACCCAAGGGAATAAAAACAGCGAAAAGTTCAATTAGTACCAGGAGACCCCAAAGACAACAGGGGAGCCAACGGACTGCTGGCAGCACTACCCTGCACAGAGGCACTGAGAAAAGGCACTTTGAACCTTGAGGCAGGCAACCAGGCAGAAACCACTGACTGCAAAATCCCACCTGCCCAGAGGCACAAACACTCGACAGCCGGAAACACTAGAGGCAGCTACTGGAGGAGGCCGGGGCCAGGTTGCGGGTTGGACAAGCGAATACACACCTGAACAGCGCCTAGTAGGACATAACACCAACCTGCAGACAGTAGTCACTCCGGGTTACTACAGAAGGTGTTGTCCCCACCCAAAAGGAAGAATAAATCTACAATCATGGAATCCTTTGCAGCGGCCAAACCTCGGGAGCAGGCACAGGGTGCCAGTGCGGCTCGTCCAGTTCAGGCGACTCCAGATGAGAACAAGGACAAGCAGGTGCTGGAAGCCATAGCCAGGCTACGTTCATTTATTGATACCAAAATAAAGGAGGTCAAAATAGACATGTAACTAATGAGACAGGACATGCAAAACCTAATGGAGTGTGTAACGGTTACAGAGGCTGGGCACCAGGAAACAGTAGAGATACTGAAGGACCTTCAATCCAGAGTGCAGGAGCTAGAGAGGAGTAACAAAGTCCTGGAAGAGAGGGCGGAAGATGCTGCAGTGCGGTCCAGACTCAACAATGTGCGCCTGCTGGGAATTCCTGAAGAAATGGGAGGCCGCAACCCCACAAGTTTCGTAGAAACCCTATTGCAACAGGAGATAGGCGCTGGCTGACTTTCACAGTGATTTGTGGTGGAAAGGGCTTACAGAACCTTACAATAAAGGCCACCGCCTGGATCACACCCCCACCCGATGATAGCAAGAATCCTGATCTTCCAGGAAAGAGAAATCATACTTCGCTGCTCGAGGGAAGGAGGAGAAATAAAAAGAGACAACGCCAAAATTGCGATATATCCGGATTAAACCCCAGCAGTGCAGAGGGCAAGAAACACCTTTGTCCCGATCAAAACCAGGCTACGGCAACTAAACCTCAAGTACATGCTGATATACCCATCCAGGCTTAAAGTGATATACAAGAGTCGAGCAGTTTTCAACATGGATGGGGGGGAAGAAGCTGTGACATAAACTGAGTCACTGAAAGAAAGAAGGGAGCGTCTGACTAAACGTTTGGCGTGGCAAGCCTTTGAAGACATTTAAATCCATCACAGCCAAGACAAAGATCTTACGCAGGACAGGGGAACAGTTGGGCCACTTGGCCTGGGCTAAAAGGCACATCCCCGCAAAAGGACTGGGGTCGGCCTGTTGTCTGCACATCACAACCCGCGCACGAAGATCCGGATGGGCAAAGGAGTCGGGGCACCTGAGCATTGCCTAAACAGAGCAACTGCTGGGGGCATTTGGTTAATACTGATTTGTTGTTGTTTGGAATGTTATAAGTTCTTCACGCAAATTGATAAAATGGGGAAATTGGAACTTGACTGGAGGAAAGCAGGAGGCGGGGTTGTGGGCGAAACGGAACGAAGATTTGGTTGAAGATGTGTAAGTGTGGGGCAAAGAGGGGTATGGAACCACGCAGCAATGGCAGCTGATATAAAAGTTATGACATGGAATGTGAGAGGGATGGGCACCTATATACGCAGGAACCAGATCAAATCCTTCCTGAAGAGGAAGAAAGTTTCAATTGCACTGCTACAGGAGACCCATTTTACTGCTGATTGCAACCACAAAGTGGAAGGGCATTGGGCGGGGTCAAGGATACAAAGCGACGTACTCTAAATATGCACGGGGTGTGTATACGTGGATTAGCGAAACCGTACCCTTCCGCCTACTAGCAATGGAGGCGGATCCAAATGGGAGGTACTTAATACTCAGGGGAAGCATTGAGCAATTAGAAATCTGCGTAGTTAACTCCTACCTTCCTAACTGTGGGATCCTAGCGTACCTAAACTAGCTGTGCACTAAAATAGCCCCTTATCGCGACTGTTTTTTTATTTTGGGGGGGGGGGGCATTTTAACTGTGTTCGAGACTTTGACCTGGCAGATCTAGCCCGCCGGTGAGGAGGGTGAGAACCGCCCTGACGCCATTGGACGAAGCAATAGGGAACCTAGATGTAGCAGAGGTGTAGAGGGAACTACACCCAGTGAGTAAGGAATTTTCCCACTTTTCATCACCTCACGGGCTGTATACCAGAATAGACTACCTATTAATTGATGGAACCCATCTACCACAAGCAGAATCAGCGTAATATCTGGGCAGATCGATATTTGATCACTCACCATTACTCATGGACTGGAAGATGCGGGGCCCTAGGCCACCCATACCACTGTGGGCCATGCCAACATACACACTGACGGACTGTGCCTTTAAAGTGGGGCTCCAGGGCAAACTAGCGGAATATATAAGTAACAATGTGGGGAGAGTGAAGGGCTGGAGTACAAACTGAGAAGCATTGAAAGTGGTGGTGAGAGGGGAGGCCATAGCTAGTGCAGGGGCCATCAGAAGGACGCTGAGAAAGGACCTAGAGGCAGGTGAAGAGAAGATAAGACAGATGGAGGATGGTGCCCAGAGAACCAGGGAAGCGGAGTTGGAACTTGCGGCATTCAGAGACAGTTGCCACAGTGCCTGGGCTAGACTATCAAAGTTTGACTACATAGCGAAAACCAATAGGACACACTCAGAAGGAGATAAAACAAACAGACTGCTGTCGTGGTTGGGCAAAAGGGAAAGCCCAAGACACCTGACCACAGAAATCAGACGAAACAGGCTTGGTGCATAAGTCACAATTGTCAATCAATGACACTTTCAAGAAATATTATTCCCATTTGTACGACTACGGCACGCTAGTACCCCAGGATGACATACTAGGCACGTTAGAAGAAATAGGCCTACCCGCATTAGATAGTGCACAATGCGAAACATTAGAGGGGAGATATCGGCTGAGGATATAAGTGAAGTGATCAAATCGCTAACCATTAGCAAGGTTCCTGGGAACTACGGGTTACCGCCAGAGTTTTATAAGGCATACAGCTCAGAACTAACCCCGTTCCTGTAAGAGGTATTTAAAGAGGCATATGAAAAAAAGATGTTGACTGGGATCATGAGGGAGACACTAGTGGCCCCGATACCCAAACCGGGAAAACCCACAGATGAGTGTGACTCATATAGACCATTAGCAATGTTAAATTATGATGTGCAAATACGGACAACCATACTGGCCAAGCGGCTGTCGAGGGTCATAGGAACCAAAGTGCATGGGGACCAAAATGGATTTATACCAGGCGGAAACATGGCAATAAATCTGCAACGACTTCCACACATCATTGCGCACACAGGTGGCCCCCAGGAACAGTACGCAATAGTCTCACTGGACGCCATAAAGGCGTTCGACCCCATATACTGGAAATGGTTAATTGCTGCATTGAGAGAATTTGGGTTCGGCAAGAACATCATTAGGTGGATTAGAATACTCTATGAAGCACCAGTGGCCAGGGTGAAAACTGGAAGAGCAGTGTCCGCAATCTGGGACATGCAAAGGGGCACCAAGCAAAGCTTCCCACTGTCGCCAATACTTTATGTGCTGGGACTCGAGCCAATTGCAGTATACCTTAGGAAGCAGTTCTTTGACGCAGGAATCAGAGTGGGAGGAGTGCATCATGTAGCAAAAGTATACGGAATCTGCTTTAGCATAGAGAAGTCTTGTATATTTCCACTGGTGGGACAGACAGGGAAAGCAGAGGGGGAGCTCCCAAAAGTTGGACTCCACTGGCAGTTGAAATCATTCAGGTACCTAGGAGTGAATGTCTGGCACACACCTGAATTCATGCATGGGAACAACACTGAAATAGCGATGAAGGTTCTCAGGAAATCCATGAAGTTCTGGTCCAAACTGCCGCTGTCGGTGATGAGCAGGGTCACCATTGTTAAGATGATAGTCCTAGCGAGATTTCTATATTTCTTCCACAATGTCTGCTACTAAATCCCGTCCTCATTCTTCCGCCTACTGGAAAAGCTGCTATGGGAGTTTCTCTGGGGTCCAGCCAGACACAAACTGTCTCTAACCACACTTATGCTGCTGTACAAGGAGGGTGGGGTCGAACTACCAGATCTCAAGAGATATTACCTGGCAGCACAACTCAGCTTCGTGGCCAATTGGCTTGCAGATGAAGCCACCTTGGAAACAAAGCTGATAAAGCAGTCGGTGGCGCCAGCACGCCTAAAGGAAATACTGTGGGTCCTACTGAGGTGCTTGGGTAATGTCCCAATGATTGTAGTGCTGGGTTGAAGGGTTTGGTGCAGGGCCCTAAAGCTGCTGGGGCACAAACACCCCTATTCGCCAGAGACCCCGATTGCAGCTGACGTTTGTACAGTTAGGTCGGATCTGGCAAACGTGAGGCAATGGGAAAGATGTGGCATTTACACATGGGGAGATACATATGAGGAGGGAGTTTGAATCCATGAGAGAGAAGGAGGGACTAATCAAAGGCCAGTTTTATGGTACCAAAGGACTAGAAGAGTGGCAAAAAGAAATGGACAAATTGGCCAGAAGAGCCGACAGCAGAGCCACTATTGACGTTGATCCACAATCTGGGCGAGGGCTAGAAGATTCTACAGCCAGCTTGTTGACAGAACCAACCCCAAAGGGGAAGCGCTGAAGCAATGGTGGGAGACAGATCTAGGAATTAACATAACGGAGAGGGAATGGGAGAGGATCCTAATGTACCCCCGGGAAGTGTCCAGAAACGCCTGATTCAGGTTGATCCACTTAAATGTCTTGTACCGGACTTATATGACACCAAGCAAAATAGCCAAATTCAGCAGCAAAACACGCCCACTATGTCCTTGGTGCGGGTCAAAGGAAGCGGGAATGAGACATATGTTCTGGGGATGTCTGAAGATACAGCGCTTCTGGGCTATGATAGAACGGGCCTGCTGAAAGGCTGGGATAGTAAGGTATGATTGGACACTGAAAGAATGCCTGCTAGGCACCTATCCAAGAATAAGCAAAGCCAGACACGTGGTCAAGTTTATGGACATGGTATGTATAATGGCCAAAAGGTCCATTGCAATGGCGTGGAAGCGATGGGGGGCCCGCAATATGCCAAGTGGCACAGTGAATTGGAACACTGGGCGGGGACTGAATCCAGAGTAAATCCAGAGTATGGGGCGATGGGGTGTCCAGGGCAGGGGGCAACGCAAGTCCTGCATACAAGGCCTGGAAAACACTGATCTGGGACATGTTCCATCCATCAGACGATAAACCCCCAGGAACGCATATGAGACACATTTAAGGCAGCTGGTACTTGTCAAGAGACATGCCATCAAAACGAGAAAGCCCAAATACCCTCCCTCTTGCCCCTCGCCGCCTTAGTCATGCTCTGCATCTCTGCGTTGCTTTGAGTGAAATTACAAGAATCCCTACAAATAATCCTTTTGGTGAAGACGGTTTGTTGTTGTTATAATGTTACTTGTGGTTGATAACCTGTTTTTACATGCATGCAAAGAAAAGATGGCAAATTGAGATGCACAATGTAAACGTAAATCATAAATGCCAATAAAAATATTTTAAAATAAAATTAATCAGGCTTCCAAAATGCTCTTGACTGGGACCCAACCTTTGTAGCATAAGTTTGGCGTCTTTCTGCAGCATAAGGTGTTTATAAGATTTTACCCAATTTTTTAATAATATTTATGTTTCGTTTTCCTTTGAATAATAAGCAACTCTGGGTAATTTTTATTTTTTTGACAAAGTCATAACTTGCTCCTCAGTTCTTTCATTTTTGTCCGATTGGCCCTTTTCAGCAAGCGAATGGAGTTTGCATGTTATACGTCGAAAGTTATGTAGATGCAGGTCTTTCACCAAAGTGGTCAAAATACTTTTTATTGAATATATTGACCAATTTAGGTCTCCAAACTACTGTCTTTGCAGAATTGTTTGCTAAAAGACTAAGGGGCAGTTTTGGAGGAATCTGTTTTCCTATATTTAGTTCAAAAGTAAGCTGTGAGGCTGCGTGATCACTACTTTGGGTCTCTAACACATTAAAGAAAGTGAATTTTTCAAAAGTGGCTCTAGAAGTAAATATATAATCTAAAGTAGAAGAATATAAGCCTCTCCTCCTGGTGGGACGAGATGGAATATCAATATGCAAATTCCCATTTGTCCTCTGGAGATCCCATGCATTCATCATGACATTCCAAAACAAACCTCTAACAGGGTCTGTGGAAGCCCTAAAAATTTTGTCTGAGTAATAACTTAGTGTCCGTACAAGTTTAATTGATATCCACCACTATCAAAATGTACAGCGAGTTACCATTATAACCTGGGCCTAAGATGCTCGACCAAGTATCAAAAAGACAGTTGTGAGGTTCTCAAAGTATTCCCAGTAAACATTCAGCAAAAGACATAAACACTGCCTAGAAATCACTGGGTTGAACCATAATATTTTAAAAGTTAAAATATCAGGAGAGGCCACCTCTCATTTTTCACAAGCCATATAAAAGTTACAATGGATAGCTGTTATTAGGCCCCCAAAAGGATGGCCTTTTGAACCCATTTGTTCATCAACCAAGTTTCCTGAAGAAAAATGTCAAAATCTCTCAGGAAAAAGTCATAATTAGGCTTTCTAAACAAATGGGAATGGCCTCGCAAATTCCATGATATTAGTTTGATATATTGGGGTGTACCTACTCAGAGGAAAATAAAAAATAAAAAAATACAAATAAAATAAAAAAACATGGGGCAAAGCTTTTTATAGGGAACGGGAAAGCCATGACCAATCATTGCCCTGCAAGTGAGGAGTTATGGGTTTAGACCCAATTAGTGATACTTTCCCGAATCTAGGGCCTTCGTCTTGGCCCATGCTCTCAATGTTGACTACTTTTTGTTTCAGAGGTGGTATTGTGATGTGACTCTCTGCTCCTTACAATCGAACCTCCTAAAAATGTCATATCCAAGAGAAACAAAAGAAGGAGCTTTAAGAGAAACGTGTCCATCGTCGTCTTGGTGCTTCTTGCCGTGGGTTATCCTCCCGGAAGAATGACAATCTGGAGCCGACCGGTATAGGACACCCTGCTCAGTTACTCCCGACGTGGCTAATTGAAATTCCAACTCAGACTCCCGCAACCTTGAAGCTGGTGCAGACCGAAGCCAGGATGTCTTTCGTCGCCAAGGGAATGGCTATTCCAAGCATAAACAGAACCACCTCCCAACTTTTTTACTCAGCACTGAGCCTTGAATCCATATATTCCCAGGTGAATTAGATGTCTAGTTCTCATTTGATCATCCATTTTAGCGACATATTAACGGAAAGAGCTATATTATCTACATTCCTCATAAACCAGAATATGTTAAACTGCCTAAGGCATTTCGTTGTATGTGCCCCCTGATACTTATCCCTTCAGCACCATCTCTTGTACATTATAGCTGACTGGTCACCCCCTTACCACTTTGTATTCCTGCATGCCTGCACAGCTCATCACCTGTTCACAAGACCATGTCACCTACCAGTGGGCCATAGCATCATTTCATTTTCCCAAAGAATAGTATTCCAGTTAATCTGGCTATTCCAATCTTTTTCTGTTAATCCATCTCTAATCTTAAATTGCCATTCACCCTCTACTCCAGACAAATGCATTTACAGATGCTTTCTAACCACATTTCCCCAGTGCGATTATAAAATGGGGAATAACTTTATAGACCAAAGGACTCGTAATTACCCATATAAATACTGTTGCTGCATGCAGTAACTTGAATTGAATATAGCAGTATTTCCTAGGGGGGGAAAACTGTGTTTAAGGAGATGTTCATTGAGCACCTCCAGCGTGGTTACCTATTGAAGCGATACCTACGATGGTGTTGGCGCCAAGGTGCATAGAGTGGGCCTGGACAGAATGTCTGGGGTCAAGGTGAACAGGCAAGGGTGTGATGAGGGAAAGAAGAAGAGTACAGACCAGCGGAGCATGGGTGCTCGACTCTCAGATTATCACAGTACTGGAAGAGACTCATTGGGCAGCTTTTTTGGGGTGGAACACCACTGGTGATAATTACCACTGCCGTCTCCGGTATTCATAAAAATCCACCTAATTATTGCTTTGCGCTATAGCTGTTATGGAAGTTGAAATGGTGGACTTCTGCCAGTGATATTCCAGAAATACCACTTGCTGTACTTTTAAAATTATATTTTCTATCTATTTCCACTCTATGGGTGGCGGGAATGAGTAGTGTACAGTAGTACTTCAGTCCATTCCTGTACATTGAACGCACAGCATTCTGGCCTGTTTTTTGCATTACATGGGAAAGTTGTTGAGCATCTGAGAGGCCTAGTTTGTCACCCCTTTTAAAATTTTCATATTAAAAAGGTATTTTAACTATTTTGACGGGAGGCGCTTGTGCTTCTCTCCTGTACTGGAAAAATACTTTAAAAACATCTGGGGATTTTTTAGAATTTGGAGAGTGGAGGTTGAGCTAAACATTTGTGGGTTTGATGATCAAATACCTATTTTATAATAGAGTCGTATTTTCCTCTGATGAGACTCCACTGGAAGTGTGTACCTCCTCTGCATTGGGCTGAGTTACAGCAAGCAGTATTAGGCCAATACCGCTGTTTTATCCTTACTTGCAAGGATGTATGGAGGCCCTTACTATACCATCAAGAGATATAATACAAGGGCAGATGTATGTTTGTCCGATGCAGTAGGTTCGCCTGTTGTCACCGCTCTAGAGCAGAGCTCTTCAAACTGTGGGGCGTGTCCCCCAGGGTGGCGCGGCCATATCCCACGGGAGATGTGAGAGTCCAGCATGAACATTTATTTTTATTTTTTAGATTGGAGGAAATGGGCAGGGGCGGCTCACATGGTCGGACTGGACCATAAAACTGCCTCAGGTACCAATGAAAAAGCGGCCCACAGTTGCAAATGGATATTCATTCCTTTAATCACAGACTGATTGAATAGTACCCAAGGGGTGTTTTTTGTTAAACTTTAAGCACATTTACTTTTTATTTAAATATGTGTATGGGTGCGTGTATGCTTGTGTTATGAATGAGTGTATGGTGATGGGTGTGTGTATGAATGATAGTGATGCTGTGTGAGAGTGTGTGTTTGTTTTGGTCCGTTGAACTGATTTTGGTGAGTGGGGTGTAGGGCGGGGAAGGAGGGTTGTGCAACAAAGGCATTTTAAAATTGCCTTTGTTGCACAAGCCCCTACCCACCTGCCAAAATCGCCTCTCTTACTGAGGCGCTGTGGAGCTCACGGGACAGGGATGATATTCAGTCAAAAATACCATGCTTTCTTTCCCCCTTAGCCCCCCCAGCACCAATTGCAAACTGTTTGGCTTTTTACCCATTTTTTTATGTATGCTCTAAAATGCAACATTTTAACTCATTATTTATAAATAATTCACTGGGGAATAACCCCCCGAACCCGCCTTTATTAGTTCCGGCTCCCACATTGCGCTCGGTCGCTATGGCATTTTTGTGGGTAATATTTATGCCCTTCCACTTAAGAAATTCACCAGCTCCCACTGGCCCTCAGACTGTGTTGGGAGCAGGGTGGGGAGAGCCCAGGGTCTGTGGTAAGAGCAGGACGGGGGAGCCATAGCATAGTGGTGGGAGCAGGATGGGGAGAGCCCGGGGTCTGTGGTGAGAGCATGGTGGGGGAGAGCCATGGCATAATGGTGGGAGCAGGATGGGGAGAGCCCGGGGTCTGTGGTGAGAGCATGGTGGGGGAGAGCCATGGCATAATGGTGGGAGCAGGGTGGGGAGAGCCCAGGGTCTGTGGTGAGAGCATGGTGGGGGAGAGCCATGGCATAATGGTGGGAGCAGGGTGGGGAGAGCCCAGGGTCTGTGGTAAGAGCAGGACGGGGGAGCCATAGCATAGTGGTGGGAGCAGGATGGGGAGAGCCCGGGGTCTGTGGTGAGAGCATGGTGGGGGAGAGCCATGGCATATTGGTGGGAGCAGGGTGGGGAGAGCCCAGGGTCTGTGGTAAGAGCAGGACGGGGGAGCCATAGCATAGTGGTGGGAGCAGGATGGGGAGAGCCCGGGGTCTGTGGTGAGAGCATGGTGGGGGAGAGCCATGGCATAATCGTGGGAGCAGGGTGGGGAGAGCCCAGGGTCTGTGGTGAGAGCATGGTGTTGGAGAGCCATGGCATAATGGTGGGAGCAGGATGGGGAGAGCCCAGGGTCTATGGTGTGAGCAGGACGGGGGGCGCCATACCATAGTGGTGGCAGCAGGGTGGGGAGAGCCCAGGGTCTATGGTGTGAGCAGGACGGGGGCGCCATACCATAGTGGTGGCAGCAGGGTGGGGAGAGCCCAGGGTCTGTGATGAGAGCATGGTGGGGGAGAGCCATGGCATAATGGTGGGAGCAGGATGGGAGAGCCCAGGGTCTGTGGTAAGAGCAGGACGGTGGAGCCATAGCATAGTGGTGGGAGCAGGATGGGGAGAGCCCGGGGTCTGTGGTGTGAGCAGGACGGGGGGAGCCATATCATAGTGGTGGGAGCAGAGTGGGGAGAGCCCAGGGTCTATGGTGTGAGCAGGACGGGGGGCGCCATACCATAGTGGTAGCAGCAGGGTGGGGAGAGCCCAGGGTCTGTGGTGTGAGCAGGATGGGGGAGCCATAGCATAGTGGTGGGAGCAGGGTGGAGAAGAGCCCAGGGTCTTTGGTGGGGTGGGGCGAGCCCAGGGACATTGGTGGGAGCAGGATGTGGGAGAGCCCAGGGTCTGTTGTGAGAGCAGGACGAGGGGAGCCATGGCATATTGGTGGGAGCAGGGTGGGGAGAGCCCAGGGACTGTGGTGGGAGCAGGATGGGCAAGAGCACTGGGATAGTGGTGGGAACAGGATGGAGAGAGCCCAGGGTCTCTGGTGGGGTGGAGAGAGCCCAGGGACTAGGCTAGCAGTGGGATGAGGCAGGTGGGGGAGCCCAGGGACTATACTGTGAGTAGGGTGCAGCGACAGTGCGCAGTAGTTCATAGCCATTTGTACATATTGTCCATTTTGCATTTTTGGGGGGGCCGGCCTGCCCAAACTTTGCTCAGGGGAGACCCAGGCCAACAATGTTTGAAGACCACTACTCTAGAGGAAGCTTTTGCCTTAGGATGTACAGAGACAATGCCAACACGACCTGTGAGCTATATTAACTGAGTCTCTGTTACTTCGCTTTTCTTGTGTACGAGGGCACATGTACGGCATGCTACAGCTCTTTCTTTCAGGCCTTGTCATGTTTTATTTAGTCTTGGTTCTCTTGTGCAAGTTTAAAAGGCCATCTGGGTCATTGAGAGACTTGGCACCCGTGAGCAGCGCGGATCCATGAATGGGTTCTCTTTGGAGACGAATGGCGCGCACAAAGCATTGATGTTCCCATTATATCTTGATGAATGCAGCGCCTGCTCCTTGACAGCATCTCTCTGCAGGCACATCAGTCGGCTCATTACGGCTGGATGCTCGTCAACTCCCACTGTACACATGAAAGTATAATACAATACGTTCTGCCAGAGACCGTCGGGGAAGCGCTCTGTCGACAGTGAGCCTCCCTTCCATGGCGTTTCTGAAACTTCCCCAGTGCTTCCAGTGCCTGTTTATTCTTGGAAGTGTTGTGATGGAAAGATCTGCATGCAAGCATCGAGTCTCTAACAAGCCTCCATTTGGTTATGACCGCCTCGAACATTTTATCACCTTCACAAGTATTACCCGAAAGTGATTACTTGAGAAGTGGTGCTGCTTCTCGAGTGACTTGGATGCCTAAAGAGTATGACAGCCGACTCAATAAAAGCATTCTTCTAAATCATATTATGAAATGTTTACAAGTATTTGTTGCAAGTATGTAATGAATTTAAATTTTGGAGATGGGTTATTGAACGGTTTTCCATCACGGTAGTCACACCTTAGTCGAGGTTGCGCAATCATTTACTTGGGAAATCGAAACATCGTTTCCCTCTGCAGGTGTTGACCTCCTCAATGGAACCTACCATATTTGGCAGAACTTAGGTCGTGTCACATTAGAGAATGCTTGTCAGATCTGGCGGGCTTACTTGACTGTATTCGTCGTTAAAACATCAGTGCCACAAAATGCCCAAATGTCACTTTTGGTAGAATGGCTCTTCCTTTGACACAACAAAAATACTCTTTCAGGGCAAATATCTCAAAATGAGCCACCTCAGTTTTCGAGGCTTTGCCCCGCACCTAGGGCTACTGTGGAACTGGCGCCCACACACAGTCATTTCCTCTATGTTATTACTCTACATTTGTTTCACTAATTTTCTGTGTGCCTTTGTGTGTGTTTCACATTGACATTGTGGAGTATATGTGTGTGCGTTCAGTGTGTGTTTGCCAGTGTGGAGTGTGTGTGCCTATATGTAGCTGTGTCTTGGCGTGTGTTTCTCAATGCTAAGTGTGTATGTATGCATTTCCCAATGTGGATTGTATGGGTGTGAATGCCAGGGATGTGTGCGTGTGTGTCTTTGGGTGTATCAGTGTGTTTGTTTTTCAGTTTGTGTGCCTCTGTGTGGGCATGTGTGTGCGTGCATGTTGCTGAGTGTGTGTGTTTGCGTTCCCCAATACTGCTGCTGAGTGTGGGTCAGTGTGTCTGTATGTGCATTTGCTAATGCGTAGTGTGTGTGAGTGTTTGTGCATGCATAACCCATGTCCTTATATATGTCTGAAAATACCCAAGTGGTAATTGTGTGTGTGATTGCACTTGTTCATCTGTATCCTTGGATGAGTCTGGAAATACTTGGTTTTTGGTGCCTTGTGGAAGTTTGTGATTGCATTACACCTTTAATGCAGGTTTTTCGGTGGTATTGCCCCAGAATATTTAGGAATGTACTTGTTGTTCCGTAAATAGATGCACAATCAAATACATACCAATTACTGTATTTTTTATTTTTTACAAAATATCACTTGGGAGCAGTACAATACAACAAAGGAAAGAGAATCCTCTATAAATTAAGCCATACAAAGACACTGCAATCTATCTATCTATCTATCTATCTATCTATCTATCTATCTATCTATCTATCTATCTATCTATCTATCTATCTATCTATCTATCTATCTATCTATCTATCTATCTTTATGTATTCCTAAAGCGCCTACGGCCAAAAAACATCTAAGCGCTAATACCAAAAAGGAAAGGTAAACAGTTGCATCTCTACTGGAATAGGTGTGTTTACAATTTTTGTCTGAATTCCATGAGTTTTCCTACAGCCCGAAGATCTCTGGGTCAAATTTAATTCATCAAATTAAATTGATTAAAAAAAGATAATGTGTATTTGTGTCTGACAAAGACAAAGAAATTCCTTTAATATCATCATGAACAAACACTTAAGAAAATGTCATATATATGCAAAAAGCATGTGTGATTTGAAAATGAAACAACCAAAGACTGAAGATATATTGCACAATAACCAAATATAGCACAATGTTTACCCAATGTACCTATACAACAATGTTCTAAAGAGTATTCATAAAAATACCCTAGAGGCACACCAGAACACTGCATTCAACCACATACATACACATACACTGTGCGGCAACATGTGAATTAATGTCCTTCAATTTGCCACTTTTTATGAGTTTGTATTAACGTGACACTCCTAATTATGCATGTTTCTAACATTAATATATGCCATGAGAGTTGCACAAAGTCCACCCTTTTTCCGGGGTCATAGCCATTGTTGGGAAGGAGGGACGATTGTCCTGGACCCCAGCTCAGACCCCCCAGTGCTTTTGTATGCAAAAGACGCCCGGGAAGGTGTGGAATGGGCTAAGGGAGATTACAGGGGTGAGGGGTGCGCGCCTTGCTCTCGTAATGCATTGGGAATCAAAACACCATCATAGATAGTAGCAGCCATATTGGAATCGAGGCCTAGTTTTGCGCTGAAGCCATGGCCACAAGCCCTGGTCACATGCATAAGAAATAGAATGTATGCAGGCGGGAATAGGTTGTAGCTTGGGCACAGGTGAGGAAGGCCAGAACTGCAGAGATTCATAGACCCTTCATTGTCTCATTTCGTATCCCAGAAGGAATGCGCCCTACAAGGCCACAAGGGGGTTGAGAGCTTACTGAGAAAAGCGATCCCACAAGAAGGAGGGCACAAGCCTCTGACCTTCCCTTTCCCAGGTCTAAGTAATAGCATCCGAAAGCCCCAGTCCCAAGACCCCAGGCATTCCAAGATACCAGCTAGGTCCAGACCACCAACCATAAAACTGTTAGACCCCCCCAATCGATCAGAAAAGATCTGAAAACAGGGATTAGTTGCCGTGCCTGTAGGTTGCGTGATTTATGCTGCAAGGTGCTGGGAGGGATGAAACAACGTAGCTAAAATGAGGGTGGGGAACTTTAGTTGGGTGCCAACGTTTCTGGAATCGAGCTATCATTTGTTAGAAGCAATGGCCTCAAAGTATCCTTTTGGCCCATGTCTGCAGTACCAGGTGCACATCAAGTTAGAAATAGAGCCTGTATTGTTTTTCTACACATAATTGCCAATCAGTGGTAGCTTCACGCCCAATGATGTGAAAGGAGAAACCCATATGGAAGAAGATGGACAGAAGGGGCTGTGACCAATGGCCTGGCATCCCTTATGAAGCAGGTAGCCTATGTATAGGGTCTCAAACAACCAGACACGTGGGCTTGCACATTATGTAATTTACATCACTGATGCCTTTATAAAGTGTTGCTTGTGCTAATTTGCCCAGAACGTTCCATGGCATCTGTGTTCTTTGCTGGTGCATTTCTATTTTTGGCTAAATAAAACTTTGTTTTCTTTGCAAGAGGTGAGCTGTTTTTTTTTTCTCCTAGTGGGTTGTATTTTTTCTGGTGTGAGCATTGAGGGGTTCGTCTACATTTTTGGTGACCCCGACGTGATCCCAGTAAACTCTGCAAAGATGCAGGCTTTCAGGCCGCATCTCTGGAGGGGATGTGTCCACCTACAGTGAACAGTTTCAAGCATGCAACCTGCAGTGGTGTAGAGGAGCCATTTTCACAGGATTCCTGTCTGCTCTTTGAAGTGGGGCGCGGCTCTTAGGAGAGTGCAGGGCATTGGTGGTGCCCCATGATGGAGGAGCTCAGGTGAACACGCAAACTTAAGTACACCTCTTGCGAGCAAAAACAATAGGGGTAAGAGTGAGTGGGCAAGTGAATTGTGTGTATGTGGGTGAGAGAAGAGTGTGATAAGGCCACGTGGTTAGTTGTGTATTTTTATATTATTATTATTACAAGGAGGAAAAAAGGGTGTGGAATCCTCTCAGTAAGGATAGAAGGTGGCACCATTTATTATTGTGATAAGGAGGATACAAGGGTAGGAGCTCTGTATAATTAGAAGGCCCGGCTTCCTTCCTGTGCCCAATATATTCCTTGTGGGGAAAGAAGAAAAGTAGTGGTTGTTGTTTTGGTCTATTATTTTAGTTTATTGTTTTAGTGTATTGAATTGTTATTGTGAACTCGGTGGAGGCCAAAGGAGGGTCAGTGGTAATAGTGTGAGTGCATGGTGTGCAAAATGTAGGAGTAAGTGAAGAAGGGGTGGCATGAACAGAGGGCGACCGGGTGGGGGAGGTGTTGTGAACGGAGAACTGGTAGATACAATTACAGTAGTATTGTGTGTGACGGGTGACTACAAGTTTTTTGTTGCTGAATATATCGGTGTTAATATGGGGGAAATAACTCCGCTGGAGTATATGCATATTGTATTGCCATTGTACAAGGATAAAATAGAGACGTACCACAAGCTGTGGTTGGTAGAGAAAGTGGGAATGCCCCGCCACTGACCAAAGTACGGGTCTAATAATAGAGAGATATTAGAGCAAATGAGCAAGTTTCTAACAGCCAAGTGTAGGGGTAAACAATTGTAAATGCGAAGAGAGATTTTAGACCTGTGGAAAATGGAGGATGTAGAGGATACCGTTCGGTGTATGCCCCAATGTGAAGGTAGTACCCCCCCCCCAAATGTAGTAACCACAATAGCACCAGAGGAAGCACCACGGCCCATGCCTAGATAGGGGATGCCTAGATAGGGGTTTTATCCACTCACTTCCCACCCCGCCACAGGATACACCAATCCAACATACGTGCCCCCGCCAGCCAACGCAATATCGACCAACCCCAAATAGCATTACCCAGTGGGAGACCAAGCAACAGAAGGAGTTAGAGGAGGCATTGGAGGCAATGCAAGCAGAGTTGACCCGGTTGAGAGCAGTAAAAGAGGGGGAGAGTAAACAAGGGTGTGGTTTGGACAAATGGAGGGCTGGGGGGACCACCATTAAGAATTTGCATGCCGTGAAGCCCAGGAGTAAATATCGAGGGGTGGAAAGTGCAGGTTATGGGACAGTGAGGTAAGACAGGGGGTTGCATGAAGAGGGACGCAAAGGTAGAAAGTTTGTGGGGTGAGAGATTGAGGAGCAGGTTTGGGCGGGTAGCAGTGGCAAGGAGAAAGGGAAATGTGAGCGGAGAGCGGGACGAGCACTAGGCAAGCAAATGCTACTAATACACAAGGTACCTATTGTGTGCCATGGGTGCAAATGGATGAAAATAATTTGATCAAGGTGCTTTTGGCCCTTACTGCCGGGGCTGGAAAGTGGATATGCGCCTTTGAGAAACAGCCACAAGGGGTTCCTTTGGTGGTAGGAGACGTGAAAGCCTACTTGTTGCCATTGTGAGAGACCAAGCTGGGACGTGTGGGGCAAGGCAGGATACCCTGGAGTAAAACTAGATGATGATACCCACGATGGGGCACCTTTTTAATAGTATCAGAGCACAAGTGTGGGATGCACTGCGACGGGCGTACCCCGACACCCCTGACTTACAGTCCATAATGCACTATATGATGTGGGACGATGAAAATACCGCTCGGTACATTTTTAAAAGTGCAGGAGATGTGGTAAGCGAAGACGGGTAACCAGTGGAATCCATCAGTTCTTCTTTTTTATTTTGTTATTAAAAGGGGATTTCCCAAGGAAGTTCAGAAGGAGCTTGACAAGATAGTGGGCATAGAGGCGAAGGGGTTGGCCGAGATTCAGACTATAATAATAAACTATTGCAAAAGTTTTAAAGCACGAGAAAAGGAAATGGCTCAGAGGTTGCAGGTGGAGGATTTGAAACATGTACAGAAAACGTTAGGTAAAATAGCAGTGGAAGGCGTGCTGACAGCAAACACTGAGACAAATTCAGCAGGGCAGGCTGCAGCTCACATAGACCTAAGGATAGCAGCAATTTGGCCAGGTGGACGGGGCAGTGCGGTGGTGGACCCCTGCATCAATATCCTGTGTGGCATCAAGGAGGTCAGCAACGGGAAAGAGGAAGGTTCCAAGGGAACAGAGGGGGCCGAAGGAGGTTCAGTGGGATGACACCTAGAGGTGGTATGGGACCATCTCAGTGTTGGAGCTGTGGGAAATGGGAACATTTTGCAAGAGAATGCAGAAGCAGGCAGGTGGCAGGGTATACAACATGCAGTCTACCTGCCCCAACACTACTGCACCCACACAGGCTCACCTCCATTCCTTACAAAATACATCAGGCCTTCACCTAGTTTCCCCCAAACTCCCCACACATGCAGTCCCAAGCACCACGTAGTGTGCAGCCCAACAGAACACCTTATACGGAGGACAGATGCCCACGCCTAATGCAGTGCCAAATGATACAGTAGCACCCTTGTGAGGGGTCAGTGTCATGGAAGGAAACCCCTTTACGTTTCCGGGTACGAACATGTATCCTGATTAGGACAGCCCACAGAGAGCTCTTGCATGCCCAGTCCTGTCCATGGCACCCACCCTGACGAGGAACCCTTGGTGGGTGCTGAAATAGGTAATAAGAAATTCATCTTTATGGTCGACACAGGTGCCACTACATCATACATCAGTGAAGGAAACTTCCCGCTATCAGGTGAAACTCTCGGCATACAAAGTTTATCTGTGGCTGTCGTCATGGTTCCCTACACAAAAGAGGTAGCTATCAAAATCGGAGGGAAAGTGGTGCATGCACCCTTACTATACTCAGAGGTCTCCCCCATAAATCTGTTGGGGCAGGATTTGTTTAGCAAGCTGAACATGACCATTATGGACTGCAGGGTTGTATGCGCCACCCCAGGTATGTGTGCCTTACAGGCAATGGTCATAATTCAGGCTCGAGGAGGAGAGGTGGTGGTCCGCGGCATCCCCGTAGACCCAGCCAAGTTTGTCTATGGAGTTACTTGATGCGGTGCCCCAGATTGGCAAAGTGTGTTGGCGGGCACCATCAGATTTCATTTTCCAACCCGTGGTGACCCCTGAGCTTGTGGCAGGAACAATATCGTCCCTAGATTTGCAGGGACTGGTTGTGTCAGCCAAAAGGATTGTTGTGGTTGGAACAGATACTCATGGGTTGGGTGCGAGTGGTGGACAGTGCTGTGTATTGAACCAACTGTGCCACTCAAGGAAGTGACAGATGCAGAGTTGAGTGAGGACAGGGATGTTGATGGATAAATTGTGTTGGAAATTTGTATCCCTTGCAACATTATGGTACAATACCAAAGGTACAATGTTCGTTGATGGCCCTTGTCACCCCCCCATTTAGTGAGAGTCACTTAGAGCAAGTACCAGAAAGGTTGTAGGGTTTTTACAGGGATTGGCGCTGGTTAGAATAACACTGAAGCCATGTGCAGTGCTGCCCCAATTTAAACAGTACCCGCTGTACAAGGATCAGAGGAGACCATACGGGATACCATTGTGGCACTCCTGAATCAGGGGATAATAGTGCCCTCTACCTCCCCATGTAACACAGTGATCTATCTGATAAAAAAGGCAAAAGTGGGGAGTTGGAGGATGATCCAGGACCTTCGTCCTCTAAATGACATTGTCCAGGCAGAATTTCCTGCAGTTCCTAATCCTGCTATGATACTGTGCAGAATCCCTAAGGAGGCGACCCACTTCATTGTGGTAGATCCTAAAAACACCTTCTTCTCCATACCCCTGCACCACGATTCACAGTTTACACATGGGGGAATTTGTTTCAAGCACACAAGATTGCCTCTGGGGTACTGTGATTGCCCCAGCATCTTCAATAGGATTTTACATGCTGACTTAGGGAACATTCAAGTGCCTAGTACCATCATTCAGTAGGTTGACGATTTGCTGGTATGTAGCGAGAGTGAACAGCAGTGCAGGAAGGATTGCATCACCCTTCTACTGGCATACAAAGGGTTGATAAGGCACAGCTACAGTATTGTCTTAAAGAAGTGCTCTATTTGGGCCAGCGAATGTCTGTAAATGTGAAGAGAATTATACCCGATGGCACTGCATCAGTGCACAATACTCAACAGCCCAAAACTCTCAGAGAAGCTACATGTTTTAGGGTTGTGTAATTACTGTAGGGCATGGATCCTAGACTATGCAGCGTACTCCAGGCCTCTGCTACAAGGCCTTAAAGAGGCCCAAAAGAATGACCATAAGATTACCTGGACGGAGGACATGCTCAACAATTTTAATACTCTGAAAGAAGTTATCTCTACAGCCCCAGTGCTGGCCATCCCTGATAACACGCAAGAGTTCTGTCTCTTTTCCCATTGAAATGGCCAATTGCTGACTGCAGTACTGACGCATAAAAGTATGTTGGACCACAAGCCATTGGTCTACTTCAGCGGGCTGCTAGATTCGGTAATGCAGGGCCAGTTCCCATGCAAAAAAAGCACCTGCTGCAGCTGCATTTGCAATTGAAAAGAGCTCCACAATTGTTATGGGGTGCTCTGTGACACTGTACGTGGAACACGCAGTGTTTGCCATTTTGGAGCGCTCCAGATCAACTCTGACCACACAGCGGGCATCTGCATATGAAATCATCCTGCCCAGCCCTAACATTCATATTGTGAGGTGTAAAACTGTGAAACCTGCCACCTTTTTAACAGAGCAGTGTACAGAGGAAGATCTGGTGGCACATGATTGTGTGACATTTGAGGGGGAGCAGGATGATATCCTGAAGGCAAGTGATCACCCTATTGAAGAGGGGGGGGAGGGAGTGATTATCGTTGATGGGTCAGCAACTATCGACCAGTTTAGGTTTGAGGCATACTGGGACAGCAGTAGTACGCTTGGTGGATGGGGTATATTGGTGCAGAAGAGATTACCTACACACTATTTGGCCCAAGCAGCAGAGCCTATAGCTCTCATTGAGGCGCTTTTAGCATCTCAAGGGTGCCGTGTCACCATCTATTCTGATTTTGCTTGCGTCACCACCACGGTGCACGCAGGCCTGGTGCGGTGGAAGAGGAGGGGGTTTAGGAGAGCTGACGGTACCCTGCACAACATGCAGTGCTGCTAGAAAAGCTAATTGATGCTCTGTCCCAAGCATCCTTGACAGCGGTGGTAAAATGCACTGCCATACTAACAATACAGACGAGGTCTCACTTGGCAACGCTTCCGCACATTCAGCAACCAAGCAAGCAGTATATTTGCCGCAGCCGAGTGTGCCTGAGTATCCAATGGTAGCGCAGAGCAGGGAGCAATTGTCAGACTCCCACAATTACCTACCAATTACCCAACTAATCGAATTGCAGGAACGAGGCCCACAGGAAGATTAAGAATTGTGGTTAAAAAGAGGATTTAAAGGGGTAGTCCAGCTAAAGATTTTATTTAGAAAATAGATAGGCAACATAAAAAAAAAAATACTAGCACTTTTTTTTTAAAACTTCCTATGTAAAATTTTGAGCTATTCAAGCTCAAAATTTGCAAAAGCAAGCACATGGGCACATCCATTTTGTGAAATCCGTCCTTTTGAGGTGGTCTATGCTACCCCTCTTGCAGTAAAAGTACAAAAAATACGGTACTTGGTGCATTTATGTGTCATGATCCGCCCCTGGAAGCTATGGCACGATTGGAAAGCACTGCCACGGAGAACCTGACAGTAACGGCCTAGCCCTCAACCAATATGGCCGCCATCGCTATTTAAACCAGCCCCGCCCACTTACCTGCGCGTTGTATCTGTGATTTCCATCGATACGCTCGCTCGGCTACTCCTCCGAGTAGCCTCCCCCCCCAGCCTCCTTCCGTTTTCTACCTGCCCTGCACACCACTTGTCCAGCCTAAGATTTACCTTGCTTCCTTCGTTCTCCGGCGTCTGCCGCTCTTCATTCCACTCTGTTTTCTTACCTTCGGCGCCTCGCCGTTCCGACTCGCGGTATCCTCCGCCACTCTCGCGCCTCCTTGCGTTCACCTCTATTAACTTCGGGGTACTGCCTATCCTTTGGGTTCGGGACTATCCATAGCTTCTAGTCTCTTCCTCTCTTTCTTATCGTTCTGCTTTCATCGCTCTCTTCTGAATCATTTACGGATCCTTCTGTGACATCTCACAGATGGTTTATTATTCCTGCCAGTTTGCTTCCTATGGGATCCTGAGAAGATAAGAGTCACCCCAGAACTTTACCGGTCTGCCTATTGCAACTATACTCGACTCGAGTATCCTTCCTGGAACTGCCTGCAGGGTTTTTTGTGCCATCCATCGGCTTTTTCCCTGTCTTTTTGGGGCTTGGCTCCTCGGGGCCCCCCTCAAGACAGGTCCCATTCCCTGTCGAGGTGGCCTCCGAGGGAGCCAGGCCTTACTTGCATGACAGGAAGTCAAAGGAGAAACCATCTAAAGAACGTTCCAAGGTACTACGGAAGAAGTCATCCAGTGTCCCAGGATCTTCAGGTGAGGAGCAGGGGGCGGAAGGTGATCAGCGTGACAGAATACAACGCCCGAACATAACCATGGCTTCTCTGGAACAGTACCAGGAGTTGGTTGCCGCCTTACAGAGTGTAACGCTAGAAGTACAAGCCCTCAAGACCGAGAACGCCGCTTTACGCCAACAAATGGTCTTCCGTAGAGATGACCAAGGGGATTTGCCGCCTATGCCTCTTACATTTGGAAAGTATGATGGTTATCCCGGCGGTCTAAAGGAATTCCTAGACGCCTGCCAAATTCACTTCACCTTTCGACCTTATGCCTTTGAAACTGCGAGAGCTAGGGTCGGTTTCCTTATCACCAACCTAACAGGGAATGCCTTGGCCTGGGCCACCCCTTTGGTGACCAGAAACGATCCCGCTCTGTCCAACTATGACCAATTTGTGGATCTCTTCAAGGGGAGATTCAATCGTCCTGAGGTCCTGTACACCACTCTTGAGGCAATACTCGATGTGAAACAGGGGAACGCAGACGTGCAGACCTACATATCCCGATTTCTAAGACTAGCGGCGAAGACAGACTGGCCTGATTCGGCTAAGCAAACAATATTTAGGAGAGGTCTCCAGGACGAACTAAAGGACGAGTTGGCTAGGGTAGCTCGCCCACCGTCGTTCCAAGATCTCATGACACTGACCCTACAATTGGAATACCGGCTATCTGAACGCCGACAGGAAAGGAGGAGACCTCGGCTCAATCTACCATCACCTAGCCCTGCTCCACATCCCCCCAGAGACATGCCGACATCAGAAGAACCGATGCAGATAGGAACAGCCCGAGGTCCTTTGACGGCTACCGAACGCAAGAGAAGGAGAGACTCCGGCCTCTGTTTATACTGCGGCTCCTCAAAGCATTTACTCAGGGACTGCCCGGAAGTCCCTCCACGAAGAAAGGAAAACTCCAACCCTCGGTCCTTTGCAAGGGAGGTCTCGGGGGAACAAGAAGCAGCCCTTGCAACCTTACCCGACCCTCGGAACTAAGAGAAGACAACAGTCTAATGATCTTTCGAGTTCAACTATGGACTACAGAATCCTCCCCCATAGAAGTTCTAGCTATGCTGGACTGCGGAGCCGCAGGAAACTTTATGGATATCGAATGGGCTAAGGCACAACGAATCGCCATTAAACGCAAGGAGAAACCTATCCCTGTAGAAGGGGTAGACGGCGAGCCCTTGTCCTCAGGCCCCATAGATTCCGAGACTTTACCCTTGCATTTGGTCTTAGGAGAACACCATGAATCTATGATATTTGACCTGATTCGAGCAGCACATTTTCCTTTGGTGATAGGGATTCCATGGCTCAGACGGCACAACCCTCAGATTAATTGGACCACCAATGTTGTGCGTTTTGACTCTACTTATTGTAAGGACCACTGTACCATCAATCCCCCTACCCAGGGAGAGAACAGGGAGCACCAAGCACCCCAGTGTAAGGTGGTAGCTGCCATTCCCCTACGATACCAGGAATATGCTGAGGTTTTTCAGGACTCTGTACCCAAGCTCTTACCTCCCAATCGACCAGAAGACTGTGCCTTAGATCTCCTTCCAGGGTCCGTGGTTCCCTTTGGTAGAATGTATACTTTGTCTCCTTCCGAAAAACTAGCCTTACGGATCTACTTGGACGATAACCTTCAGAATGGACTCATTCAAGAATCCCGATCGTCCGGGGGAGCATCGTTATTCTTCATCCCCAAAAAAGACACCACCGAATTACGACCTTGTATTGATTACAGGGGTCTCAACCAAATCACTGTGCGTGATCGCTATCCTATGCCTTTAATCGGAGACATTCTGGAAGCGGTCAGAGGGGCCTCTTATTTCACGAAACTAGACCTCAGGGGAGCCTATCATCTTCTCCGGATAAGGACAGGCGACGAATGGAAGACCGCATTTCGGACCCCATTCGGGTTATACGAATATCGTGTCATGCCCTTTGGTCTCGTGAATGCCCCTGCTGTTTTCCAAAGATTTATAGATAAGATCTTTTCTGACATGTTGTTTGTGTCAGTTGTCATTTATTTGGATGACATCCTTATCTACTCAGAAAGCCTTCAAGAACACCAAGACCATGTGAGACAAGTGTTACACCGACTCCTGTCTAACTGTCTTCTGGTCAAACCCGAGAGATGCCAGTTCGAAGCAACATCTGTTTCTTATCTAGGTTATATCCTATCCAAGGAAGGAATCCAGATGGAACCCGAGAAGATTAGAGCCATCATCGACTGGAAAGAACCTAGAGGTATAAAGGAGGTTCAAATATTCTTGGGTTTAGCTAATTTCTATCGCCAGTTCATCCCTAATTTTTCCGACCTGATGTTACCTATTACCAGTCTTCTCAAGAAAGGAGTTAAGTACGTTTTTGGTCCAGAACAGAAGAGGTCGTTTTTTCGCCTTAAGGAGTTATTTACTTCGGCTCCCATACTTGTACAACCTGATCAAACAAGACCCTTTATCGTGGAAACAGACGCGTCTGGAGGAGCACTGGGAGCCGTACTTCTACAAAGAACGGATGATGGCCTCAAACACCCAGTCGCATACTACTCAAGGACTCTGACGAAAAGCGAACGTAATTACTCAGTTCTGGAAAGAGAATTGCTTGCCATAAAATCAGCCTGTCAAGAGTGGAGGCACCTACTCTTGGGAGCAGCTTACCCGTTCCAAATACTTACAGATCATCGCAACCTCCGGGTATTGCAGCAGATGGAGTGCACCAATGCTCGACATGCCAGATGGGCCTATTACTTTTCCCAATTTGAGTTCACCATTTCATATGTACCGGGTACTGAAAACAAGATGGCAGACGCACTCTCCAGATGCCAAGGAGAGGAAGACAACCTCCCACAAGAGCATGACCTCTTGTTCCCAAATCTGAAGATTATGGCTAGGGTCGTGCCATTTCTACAAGATCTGGTAACCCACTACAGTCATCTACCGGCCATACCCGCATCCATCACTCAGGCCAATGACGGTCTATTCTACCATGGTACTAAACTGTTTCTCCCTTCCAAAGAGCTTCAGGAACAGATACTTTCGTGGTGCCACGATACCCCCCTAGCGGGACACCCAGGTATCAAGAAAACACAGGAACTCATAGGTCGCAGATTCTGGTGGCCAGAACTACCCAAGGATGTAAAAAGATATGTAACCACCTGTCCCGTATGCGCCGCCAACAAGTACCAAACAGGCAAACCTTTGGGCAAGTTGCAACAGCCTATCCTACCCACTAGACCCTGGGAACTGATTTCCATGGATTTTATTGTTGACCTACCGGAATCCGGAAATAAGACAGCAATTATGGTCACTGTAGACACCTGCAGCAAGATGGCTCATTTTTCTGCTCTTTCAGGTCTTCCGTCAGCTCCAGAGACGGCTTCGATCTTTCTCAGAGATGTTATTCGTCTCCATGGATTGCCTCGGACCATTATTTCGGACCGCGGAACCCAATTCACCTCCAAATTCTGGACATTACTATGTCACCAATTGGGTATCAGCCGAGCACTTTCCTCTGGTTTTCACCCCCAAACTAACGGGCAAACCGAGAGACTCAATGCTGGGTTGGAACAATATTTAAGGTGTTTCTGTAGTCACAAACAAGAAAGATGGTCAGCCTTTCTCTCTCAGGCCGAATTCGCCTATAATAATAATTACCACACGTCCATTCTCATGAGTCCATTCTACTGCACTTACGGGTATCATCCACAACAAATACCCTGGACCGGAATGCAACCTACCCAATCTCCTGCCATAGACGACAGGTTGTCGGAACTCAAGGAGGTTCATAAGATGGCTAGAGAAGCACTGGAAGGCAGTCAGCTCACACAGAAAAAATGGGCGGATAGAAGTCGCCGATCCAACCCAGAATGGAAGCCAGGACAGAGAGTCTGGTTATCTACCAAACATCTTCCTAGATGGATACACACAGGCAAATTCGCACCTCGATACCTGGGTCCTTATCCCATCATCAGACAGATCAACCCCGTAGCTTATGAACTACGCTTACCTAAGGGTCTTCAAAGAGTACATCCAGTCTTCCACACCTCATTACTCAAGGAATACAAGGAGGATCCTTTTCACCGCAAGACTCAGAAGACTAAAACACCGAAGGTAAAGGAATCCCAAGAATACGAGGTGGAGTACTTAGTGGATTCACGTTACCACCGAGGGAGACTCCAATATCTGGTCCATTGGAAGGGATATTCCGAAGATGAAAGGACGTGGGAACCCAGATACCATCTTCACGCACCCAGACTCGTAAAAGGGTTTCATCGGAGGTATCCAGGAAAACCAGGGGGTTTCCGGGGAGAGAGAGGCCATACTGTCATGATCCGCCCCTGGAAGCTATGGCACGATTGGAAAGCACTGCCACGGAGAACCTGACAGTAACGGCCTAGCCCTCAACCAATATGGCCGCCATCGCTATTTAAACCAGCCCCGCCCACTTACCTGCGCGTTGTATCTGTGATTTCCATCGATACGCTCGCTCGGCTACTCCTCCGAGTAGCCTCCCCCCCCAGCCTCCTTCCGTTTTCTACCTGCCCTGCACACCACTTGTCCAGCCTAAGATTTACCTTGCTTCCTTCGTTCTCCGGCGTCTGCCGCTCTTCATTCCACTCTGTTTTCTTACCTTCGGCGCCTCGCCGTTCCGACTCGCGGTATCCTCCACCACTCTCGCGCCTCCTTGCGTTCACCTCTATTAACTTCGGGGTACTGCCTATCCTTTGGGTTCGGGACTATCCATAGCTTCTAGTCTCTTCCTCTCTTTCTTATCGTTCTGCTTTCATCGCTCTCTTCTGAATCATTTACGGATCCTTCTGTGACATCTCACAGATGGTTTATTATTCCTGCCAGTTTGCTTCCTATGGGATCCTGAGAAGATAAGAGTCACCCCAGAACTTTACCGGTCTGCCTATTGCAACTATACTCGACTCGAGTATCCTTCCTGGAACTGCCTGCAGGGTTTTTTGTGCCATCCATCGGCTTTTTCCCTGTCTTTTTGGGGCTTGGCTCCTCGGGGCCCCCCTCAAGACAGGTCCCATTCCCTGTCGAGGTGGCCTCCGAGGGAGCCAGGCCTTACTTGCATGACAGGAAGTCAAAGGAGAAACCATCTAAAGAACGTTCCAAGGTACTACGGAAGAAGTCATCCAGTGTCCCAGGATCTTCAGGTGAGGAGCAGGGGGCGGAAGGTGATCAGCGTGACATTATGTGATGTTCGAAAAGCGTCCCCGAGCACACCTCCCACCCAAAATAAATAAAGTACTGATCAGTGTGTGTTGAGTGCCGCCAAATAATACCCCATCCCCATGTGAAACTATTATAAAGTAACGCACAACTGGAAATTCACATATTTTTTAACTTACCAAGAAAGAAAGAAAATATAAATACATATGTGCCACAGCAAATATACCTCTGTAATAAGTGAAAAGGCTGCAATGCATTATTTGCACTGAGAGTGCCCTTTCACACTCTCCCTATCCCTCTCCCTTCCTCTCTCTCTATTTGCTCCCTCTCTATTGTCTTGCATCCATTTATTTACCTTGCAATGGATGTGCATGGGTCCAACAACTCCATTTATAACTAATAAGCAACGTTTTCATATTCAGCTAGATCTTCTTGTAACTGTGTTTTCCCCAATGTATATATGTGTGGAAGAAGTGACTGAATTGTTTTTTTTTTTAATTTTTCTACTGAAAAAAACCTTTAAAATAAAATATATGTGGGTGAGTAAGGAATATTATAAAGGTAGGGGGGAGAAGAGGGGGCTGCAGCAAGTCTACCCCTGTATTAAAAATACATGTGTTCACTTCACCCTTTCAAAAACATGGATTCAGTCAAATCACATACATCCACATATTTAGGGTGTGGTTTTATATGGAGTAGTGATATAAAAAGGGGGGATAGGAAATGCAACTAGTGTTTAATGGATCACTTACTAAGGGCCCTGTGGGATATCTAACATGTGACAATGGTACAACTGCAATTGCAAATACAGCTGACACACATAATAACACTGCGGCCACAATTCATGATGAAAAAGTTGACATAGCTCTAAATAATACTTGTGTCATCAACAACATATAAGGACTGCTGCTCATGTTATCATAGTTTCCTAATGTGTTCTCTAACATACTTCTGAATGATACTTTCTTTTGTAATGGATCAAAAAGTCTTAAGAGTCAAAGTAGAAGAGTTAAATATAATCAATACAAAGGACTTGGGGTAGATACAATAGAAGATGTGTACCATCCAGAGTTAAGTAATAGTTGGTACGCAGACATGTGCTCAGTGGGGAAAACGAAAGTTAATGGAAGTTATTATGTGTGCTCCTTGATACCACAAGCGTCGGGAGCCCCCAAAGTGTTAATGCCATAAGAGATTCCAATTTTGGAGGCCCAATGCTTACTGCATCTGACATTGTGTAGGCAGTGAAGCACTTTCCAGGCACAAAGTGTAGGACTAGAGGTTGTGGAACCTGATTAACTGCAATGTGCTCAAAACGCCAAGAGTGTGCAGTGTTTGCAAAGCCCATATCTGAGACTGGAAGGTGTCAAGTTTGTAGCGAACAGATGGCAAGAAACAACAATGAGCTGCATTACAGGAGGACTAGAAGGGTTTGGGGGAGAAGTCGTGGATAAAGTGAACAGTGTATGCTGCAGGATGAGCAAGTGGCAAAACTCACATGGATCGAGGCAATGGAAAACTTACCATAATAGCATTTCTGATGATTGTATCTGCTTGGGTTCACATGCGCCCACCCTTCCTCCTCTCATAGACTTCTTCCATAAGGCTACAACACCCATCAGTGCTGTTTGTTCCACTGATTTGTTAGCCACAGGCAATGCAGGTTATGTTCCTCTCCCCCTTGATACTTTCCACAAGGAGGGCTTCTCTCCTGCCACCTTTGGGTTTCTACTATCACACCAGGTAACTGCTGGTAATGTCTCCTATTCAAGTTTCTCTCTTTAAGAAAGTTGTTTCCCTTTTTATTTGCAATGACCTTTCTTAGGATTAGGCAATGCTTGTTAACTGGCTTGAATATGACCTCCTCTTTACTTTGGCAATGTTGATTATGGTTTGGGTTCAATATTGCCTCCTCTTTACTTGGGCAACAATAGTTACAGTTTGGGTTAAATATTGCACCTCTTACATTTGTTAATAATAGTCCGTCTTTCTCAAATATTGCCCTCCTCTTTACTTGGACAATGATAGTTGCAAACTTTCTCCTCTCGTTTCCTCTAAATATGAGTATTGCGCCAAAAATACTTTCTTTCATTAGTTCAGTATCAAAAACCTTTGCAAGCAGTCCGTGGTTAATCACGCAGTGCCCCAGGGTCACCTATCAAAGGTCAAGGCACCGGTCTCTCCTTGCGCATCTGCTTAACCAGCTGCTGCTGCAATTTCTTTGGTCTTCAAGTCCGGAGCTTCTGACAACTCCAGTGGTATTCCTTTGTCCTGTGCCCTTCACAACAGGAGCCTGCTTTGCTCCTCGTGTTCTCCGATGCTCGCCAGCCACCATAGTTGGGAGCAGGAAACTGACAGCTTCTCTCTCCCAAGGGGCAGCCTGCACAGCAATGATTCCCATTGCACCACCTCTGCAGTTCAGCCTCCTAACTTCTGCGACTCCCTCAGCACCATCATCAGCTAAAACAAAAGAGCAGTCTGTCTCGTCATCAACATTATGTAAACTGTCCTTGTGTCCAAAACATATCTGACCCTCAGATTAGAAATGAACACCTAAAAAGTTCAAGGAAAAATGTGTCTGGTTAAGGGTTAGCAAAACATGCTCTCATGTAAAGCAAATGGATAAATCCAACAAAATAGTCCCCTCTAAGGAAGGGTCCTTGAATTCAAAGGGTGTTTCCCTTCTCCTGGATTATTTCAGGAAGGATGGCGAAAGTGTCTTTCCCAAACAATGTTTCCTTAAGGAGGGTAGGAATGTCTCTTCCATACAACAACTTCTCAAGGCTGGCAAAAGTCTCCCTGTTATACAACAACTTATTCAAGGCTGGCAAAAGTGTTTTTTACACAACAACTGTTTAAGGACAACTTCCTTGCGTACCCCCCCTGCCACACATCCTTCAGTAAACACTTAAGATCCCCTGGTATACTCTTCTGCAGATATTTGTTCACAATGTCTTTTGTTCCATATACTTTAAGTGGATTTCCTGGTGTACGTCCCTGCCAGGAATACCCTTCTGGATTTTGTAGATCCCCCGTGTACTCTCCTGACAGCTATCTTTTCCTCAATGGCTCACTGTCCGATATATTTAGTTTATCAGGGTTTCTTTCAATGTTATCTCTGTTCTTCAATACAGCACAGTGGTATTCCGGCACAGTCTATACTTTATTGGCTTGTGGTAATGATTGCTCCAACTTTCTCCATATTGGCATATCATATATGGAGACTTTTGCACATTTTGTCTTTCAACTTCTTCATTAACATTCATCTGCTTGTGATGACATTTGCTCCAACTTTCCCCATATTTATATTTCAGGCATGAGGATTTGTGAAAATTCTGTATTTCTGTTTTATTCAAAATGAGCTTTTAATTGTTCATATAACTGTCGGTACGCCTCTCGGTCCCCACCATCACTGGGCAGAATCACTGGTGTCTTGTGGTGTTTCTGACCTGTGGCCCGTTGTTGTGGCAAAGTCCTCACCCAGGGATAGCGTCTCCTGCTTTGCAGACCCTCTTTCAGCTCTCCCACCTGCTCAGTATTCACTTGCCGATGAGGATGCTGCTGTTTGGCAGGGCTGCGTCCCGACAGCCTCGCTCCTCCTGCTGGCACCTCCGCCTGCTTCTGTACAGTTCGTTCCCGTACGTCTGCCTACCCTGGTGTTTCCTGCTCTCTGGAAGGTGTAAACCATTTTTAAATGTTCCATGCAGCTGAGCTTCATTGTAACAACTAGTCTGAGTGTTTAGCTTGGGGTTTCTTTCAATCCGTTCAAACTCCTTCCGCTTCCTCGTCTCAGTAGTTGAGGCATTATGGGAGTTGGAGTCCATAGGATTTTTAGGCCTTTCAAAATGAGATTGCTCATGATTCTTGTTTAGAACAAATACATCAGAGAGAGGAGATGTTAAATGTGTATTATATGCATATGAGGTATGAATGGTATTCTGCTCAGAGTGGCAGCTTGCCATGATCAGTTTAGGTGTTGTATTGCTTTCTTCAAAAGGGTGGAGTGGGAATACTGCATCTCTCCTGATGGACTCATCCCCTCCCACATGATCCTTCCTCATAATACCACCCCCAGGTCAGGACCAGGTAGCGGCTGCCGTCCCCTGGCCATGTGGGTGGGGACCATGAACTGGAATCTATGATGAGACTGCAGGATTCATCACAGTCCCTTTCTTGCAATTGTAAACATTTACAAAGCAGAGTTCAAAAGTTAAAGTAAAACCAGGTGAAACCACCTTAACGCTTCCATTTTTTAAAATAAATGTAAATGCTGCCTGAAATGTATGCTTTGCAGGCAGCATTTACAATGGATTCCTGTGGAATCTGCATGCTTGTAGGAGCTAATAAAAACAGATGGATTCCATAGGACTGGTTAAGGTAAAACCTGTTTACATTGTTTTTTTCCCAAAAATATTTTGCTGATAACCTTTCACTTGCTAAATGGATTTGAATGAACTTTTCCATAAAAAAAAAAAAACTGCCCTGGAGTCCTCCCAACTGAACATCTTGGGGAATATTAAAAGGTGAAAAAGAAACCAAAAACATTTTCCCATAAAGAAATAGTTGTATAATTGGAGAAAGGTAGCCCGAAAGCCGCTGGATGGATTTACACCAAATTAGAACCAAGTTGGGTACAAAGCGTCACAGATATACCTTTGTTGGTTTGCTGTAAATCTGTCCAGTAGTTTTTCAAATATTTACAGAAAAGGGGCTGCTCCCTGCTCTGGAAACACTTTTATTTATCTCTCATGTTGCTTTGCGCCAGAGAGGCTTTTCATAAATGAAATTACGCCATTTTGTATGCTCATTACGAGCGATAATTGCGAGGGAATCTTAAAAAGAAAAGTGCCCAAAATATTTGGGGGAGGAAAAGGTGGGGATTTATGAGGCTACAGGTTGGACGGGAGAACGATGACCACATGTGCATCGGTGGAATTGGGGGTGTGCTGGATAACCCATTTGAGACGGAACGTTTGTCTTATAGGGGGAATCCCGTGGGAATCTCACAGGTGTGCAGTAATTGGAATGAATTACCCCTGTTTTATGGAAAATACATTGGTTTCCGCTCCAGGCCAAGATAGTATTCAAGGCTGCAAGTATCATCTACAAAGCCATCACAAGTAGCATACCAGTGTACCTATTGGCTAAGCTCCACTCACCTGGTGGAACATGCTCCTTTCGCAGCAAATCCACGAAACGGCTCAAATCACAACTAGTTCACAAAAGAAAGTACACACAAACAATCCTTTACTTGTCACGCATCCACTCTCTGGAATCCAATCCCATATTTGGCTAGGAATGCCCCTGTAGTTCTTTAATTTAGCAACTCTCTCAAAATGTGGCTTTTTCAACAACACCTGACCAAGGACTAATCCCAATGTATGCAATGACTGCAGCTCACAATACTGTGCTACACTGAAAACATAGGCTACTGTGAGAAACATGGCTGTACTCACTTATTTTTCCCTTGGCTCCTCTGCTCAGGTGGCCAGGGCACATCGCCTTTGGATCCAGACCCTGGGGGTGGACCAGTGCGGGAGGATCATCTGGGTGGAGGGACCTTGGGAATTGGGAGTGGGATGGCCATGGGTGGGACACGGTAGTCCCTGTTCCCAATTACCAAACATCCTATTATTTCCCAACCATAGCGGGATATTGTGAATCTTACCCTGTCTCCCCATCCCCAATTTAAAAAACGACTGGAACGAAGAAGAGGAACAAAGCTATGAAGATTGCCCATAGCAACCAATGTATCATGGATCCCTATGGGCAGTCTCCATCTTGACCCATTAACGAGGACAGGCAGAGTCAGGCCTCCCTTTTTAAATCACCCACACCTGAAACTGGTTAAACCTCCTTACCAGTATAAAAAGCAGAGAATTGGAACACACTCCGAGTGAGCTGGGGATGCTGGAGGGTTCAGAGAAGCCAGAGGGAGACCAATCAAGCTGAAGAGAACCTGGAAGGCCTGGAGGAGGTAGAACTGGCCAGACCCTGGACCTTTGAGTGCAGGGGAGACCTCAGTGTGGAGTCGGAGCTCTGCCTCAAGGGAGCCAAACCAGGGGCAGCTGGGGTTTTCTGGCGACCCCCATATCAGAGCTCCTCACCTGGGGGAAACTGGCGAGGCCAGGCCTTTGAGGGGCAGGTGGTAGGATCCTGACCTCTGTCAAAAAAACCCTTGTGCTCCAGTTGCTCTCAAACAGTGCGAATGCCAAAACCATCTCTTTTTGAAATCTGAGAGGGGTCCGAGGCCGGCTGAAGGAGACCCTTGTCTGTGAACATTAAGGGGAAGTCAGAGAACCCAAAGATCTTTTGGGAAGAAGTGGAGAGCACAGTGAGGACCCGGAAAGCCAGAGTGCAGAAAGAAGCCTTGAGAAACCGGAGGGGAACGTGGAGCCGAGACGCCGACTCAGTGCTGGAGAGAGAATGTGGCATGGCTATGGAGATGTATCTCCAAGAAACTGGGAGAAGGCAGGCTACAAGCTGCTGGCGATGCCCTGAATGAAGGTGAAATACAGGAGAACTGTGAATACGGCAACCAGTGAGTTTCCGGGAATGAAAGAAACCCGGTGCTTGGAAGTGTCAAAGGAATGAATGTGAAATCAATCGAAGTGGCCATGTGGAGGTTAAGCAAAGGCTCAGTCGAAAGTCTTCTATTATCTGAGGAAGACGGAATTGTGAACATTGTGCTTAAGGGGTCCAAACCCGAACGAGGGAGACCAATTGTGAACATGGTGCTAAAGGGGTCTGAATCCGAATGAGGGAGATCTGTGGTCTGAGCCCCAATTGTGAACAACAGGTCTGAGCCCGGTTGAGGGAGACCTGTTGGGAACTTGTGTTTGAGAGAGTCTGAGCCTGGCTGAGGGAGACCCAGGATCCGAGCCCGGCTGAGGGAGACCTATTGGAAACCGTGAACCCTTAAACTTGTGAACTTGTAAACCTGCAGAAGAGAAGGAACTTTGTTTCGTATATGTCTAGGCATCTTGCGAACAAGAGACTTTATTTTGGGGAAAAGACTTGGTTTCAGAAAGCCATGACTTATGTCCTGAACTTCATCTTTGAGCCACAGAAGCCGGAGTGTGTTCGAAGCTCTAGTGTGCCACATTGTCCCGTGCTGAAAACGTGGGGAAGGGAACACCTTTACTCAGTCATTCTGACCTATTATTTTCTGAACACTTTCTTTTGCATACATCATTTTCCCACACTATTTGTATTTAGAAGTAAGGATTGGCAACACGTTTATTTGTAGGCCCTTTCTAGGACTGTTATTTTTACTTTGATGATTGTATCTGATGCTTCTAGCTTGTTCTCATCCTTAGATTTAGGGTTAGATAGGTGTTCATACAACCCTTTGAAGTTCAATAAACACCCTTAAACTGTGATCACTTGTGCCTGTCTTCGCTGTTTGATACCATGCCTTCCTTACACTATCCACACCCAGTACATTTCTCTGCTGCTCTCGTGCAATGTCTACACTTCAAACAATAAAATAAAAAAAAAGATTCCTGTGTTAACATCAAATGCCGCAAAATGCGTCATACAAAGTGTACAATGAAAGGGGGCAATAGGAGAGTGTCAGGGAGAAAATGCACGGAAGGGGAGTTTTGTGAAACAAGAAAAGAGAAGGAGGGACACTTGGTCAGTGCCAATTAGAACTGGAGAAGACTTTCTAATTTTTGTACATTTTCCCATTACTTCGGATATCAGCAGCTGTTGCGTTACCTGAGTTACTGCATGAAAGATTACCTGGAATGTTTTCCATGGAAAAAGAGGACGGTAACAAGAGTAATTCATTGTTAGCGCAATAAATTATTGCAGGAATAAAAAGAGTGGGGGGGGGGGGAGCTGACTAGTCAATAGCCTATGGACCACTGGGACTTGGCCACCGTCTTTTAGACCTGCACAGAGGTGGGATCTGACCCACTTGGCATGATGATATGGGTCTTTTTTAATGTGGGCAACATTTGCAGTAGACACTGGTAATGATGGAAGGCCAGTGGGCCCCGAGGCCATTGGCCATGGATGTAAGCCATGGCTGGTAGGATTTGGCTACGTACTAGGGAGGGGATATGGGTCTCAAATGTTATGGTCATAGGCCTTCCCTTTTTATAAATCATTGGTGGACCATGGCCACTGGCCACATGTGTAGTGTGCCCCGAAGAAAATATGGCTTAACAGAACCCTTGAAATTCAGTGAAAAAATGTACATTATGTGAGAATCAAGGTGATCTAATTTATCACAACAAAACTCTTGAAACTTAGTGGGTGTTGGAAGTGATGACCATCTTACCTCAGCACCCCCCTCATTGCGAAGCACATACATGATATAACAGAAGAAGTCACAATGAGAGTCAAAATGATATCATGGGGACATCAACAGTGGTGGGGCACTGAGTTTTGTAATTTAATTAATCTTTTATAATGGGTTTAATACCAAGGACCAGTCTCTAAGCGCAGTGTAATAAGGCAGATAAATATGCAGGTATCACCTACTGCCTCGTCTCAGACAAATAGGCAAGAACCAGTTCCTGCACCTCACCATTATCGTACAGGTGAGAAACGATAGCAGCTGAGGCAGCCCTACCTTCCCATGAGTCTAGGGGTGAGAGACAAGACAAACTAAGGCAGGTTCCAAGAAACAATACTTTAAATAGTCGATGTATATTCTTTTGCCATAAAGATTTAGTTAGGTTATGCAAGGTATTCCTGGAAATGATCAGAAAAAATGATTGCGCATTCAGCTCCATATTAATAATCGAAGTCCATAATGACAAACATGGGGAGCAGCGATGCTGTGGGTGTCCTCCTCGCCCCGTGTTCGGCATTATAGGCCTCTGAGGTGCCCCCCGCTTCCATGACATTGGAAGCAGAGGACAATGAAGAAAATGGAGAGAAAAAAAAGTGAAAAAAAAAGAGAACCCTGCAGCGCCAGCTCTGTCCCACGTTAGTGGGATGAAACTGACGCCGCAAGGATACAGGAGAGTCGGCGGCACACTTCTGTGTGTGCCCGCTGAAAAAGATAAGTGCGGGGGCGGTGGAGTAAAAAGATGCGGGATTGCAGACAGTGCTCTATGTGATCACTGCGCAATGGGATTATGCAATTTGATCTTTTCGGATTCGCAATATACCGATGTGCAGTAATCACATAGATCCTTATGCAACACTAATAGGGATTACAGTTAGATAGCAGATAGCACAAGTAGTGTGCTGTGTATATACCATAGAAAGGAGGAGGATTCCAGGATGCTAAGAGCGGGACTCACTAAACTGATAGTGCAGAATGAATTATAGGCAGATTAGATGCAGATTACACGGGCAGGGAAACCAAAGTATGGCAGATGCACAAAGTGGATGAACATAAGCAAACACGACTATAGGTCACCAACATGGATGCAAGAAGTGCAGAGGTTTGGTTATTTTCCTATCACAGAGGATTCATAAAAACACATTTATGTTAGAAGCTTTGAAGCTGCCCAGACAGTAGTTTGTAGCAAGCGCCAAGGTCATATGCACGGAAGGAAGAAATGCAGAGACGAGATAACCGTTCCCAGGACGAGAAGCAGTAGACTCCTGAATTAATTAAATAATAATAAGAGCACAAATAGTCATTGATGTCCAGCAGGAGGAGATCAATATGCCAAGAGACATTATAATGGGTAGTGTGAGACAGGCATGGTATCAAGAGAGAAACAGGGCCTCATTATAAGTTTGCCAGTCCGGAAACAACGGTACCGGTAAGCTTGCTGGTACCGTTGTTTCTGTCACGACCACACACCCCGGATCACATACACAAATACCCCGGATGGTGGGTGCCATGGGACCATGCCGAGGACTGACTCATTTGTGTCCCTTTGGGACACACAGACACAGGGGGCCCGGCTCGACTTTGGCACCAGACTCATATGGGGAAATGACATTGGGTTGCAGCAATTACATTGGACCACTTATTTTCCAGGCCTCTTACTTGCAAAGTGCTGGGTTTGGCGTTCTTGGCCCAGCTTCACGTACCAGTGACTAGGTGTGGCTGGGCATGGCAAACAGAACAGGCTAATGGACATGGCCAAGGGAGCCCAGCTATATAAGCCGCTTCATCCTCGGACGAGTGCTTCGCATTAACATGCATTCAAAAGCAACGTGATGCTTACCGACGCATGAACCTGCAGAGAAATACTCACCCAGGAATCCGACGCTCCGCTCTGCCCTCTCTCCACGGCAGTCTTCTTCGACAAGTCAGGTCGCTGTAAAAGAAGAAGACAAGACAAGGAGACAAGGTTAGCGCATCGCAACAACTGGAAAGCCGCGCAGCATTTAACAGCATGCGCGCAACTCTACAATACAACATACCTGTTACCTGCAACCACGGAGCCAGTTCTTCATCGCTCTGGATACAGCATCCATGCTCAGCAGCTCCAGGGCCCCTGGAAAGAGCAAATGAACAGGATTAAAGAAGGTACGGACAATAACGCACACAGAACGGACACGTGTTGAGGAACGAAACAAACGAAAGGTAACAGGAGATGAATAATGCAGAAGACAAGCAAGGAAAGGCTGAAAACCAACACGCAAAAGAAGACAGACAAGATTAAGAACACTACTTACCAAAAGAACTGGGCTGTTGCAGCTGGACTGGACTACCGCCTGCAAAGGATCAGTGAAGGAACTCGGCCCTTGGCAATCAAGCGCCCCTGCCAGAAGTAGCAGGACGGAGTGCCCACATACTTTACTAAAAGGTGAGCCAACTGGGACAGTGCACCTATAGTGAGTACACTCCTGGGGAGGGACGGAAGGGCGCAAGGTCGCAGCTAGCATCACTCAACGCTCCCCTTTGTATTTGCGCAGGTGCGTGACCCTGAGAAGCTCCTACCGCAGTCGCTGGTGCCTAAGGCAAGCACATCCCCAGGATGCATTTCACCCCTGGGAGGTTTACAACCGTGCCCCAAAGCCCCCACAGAGACAAGGTAAGCGTAACAGTTTCCAGACCGGCAACCTACGAGTTCTGCAAACGGGTGCCTTTCAGCCCACCAGGTCTGACCTGGCAGGCGGAACGGCACCCGCACGCAGACCTCGACGGATGCACCGGCACCAATCATGAATGGTGCCGGTGCACCCGACCTCCCCATTCCCAATGGTGTCCAATGGGACTCAAATGGGAATGGGCAGTAATATTTTCCAGCACCCTGAAATGTTGAATTACCGGGATCCCCGGGGCTGTAATGCCCCGGTAAGTCCCCATTGCCGGGTGCCAGAAAATTCATGACTCCGGCGGCAGCCGTGCCAGTATTTACCAGCACAGCTACCACCAGAGTCATAATGACCCACACAGACACAAATGGGTTTGTTTGAAAACTTTCGTTTACTAAGGTTTCCGGGTTGGTGTAATGCCAGACTGGCCCTAACACTAAAGGGATAATACCCTCAACTGATGTTTCTAATGGCCGTCGTTGTCTACGAGTCCCAAGTAAAACTCTGTCTGTGTCTAAACCTATACTTGTCCTCACTCTATACAAAAATGTGATAGGATGTCTTTTCAAAAATAAGAAAAATAGTGGTTCAACAAAAATGGAAACCAGGATTGGTCGCAGGTGGTCTTTCAGCAGGTGCTGTTGGGTTAAAGTCGCACAAATAAGTTCAGTCCACAGAGCTATTCCAGGACCTTCACCGCAGGTCCTGTGTAGTTATTCCAACTACCTTCAAATGTCTTTCAGTTCCTTGGGGTGCCCTTCCCCAAGTTTTTACTTCTTCAGGTTTCAAAACACAGTCCCCATGCTTCAATCCTCTTTACCAGTTTAACAAAACTTAACAAGTGTCCTACTTGGGTAGGCTTCTTAGGCTTTCCTTCCCCAAGCTCAGGCCCCTTTCAATTTTGAAAAACAAAACCTGGGATGCACTTTGATTTTTTAAATAGGCCTCTCAGGGTCTCTTTCTTTTCCCCAAGCTCTAGGCCTCTTCCAGCTTCCAAACACAACATATGATTTATTACAAGGCTGTCTTGAATTCATAAACCCTTCTTTCATGGGGTAGGATCAGAGGCTTTCCAAAACGCCAGGCTATTTGCTTTTCCCAGGCGCATCCACTCCGACCCTTTTGCCCCTATCTATGCTCTCACGTTCTTCTGTTACCTCTTTATTTCCTTTAGATTCTTTTTGCATTGCTTTTCTTCTGCTTTCCTTTACGTGCACACATGCACCTTTTTTAATGTGCCACTGGCACTTTGATGATCTGTTTTTCTTTCCATGCACCCTTGTACCTTTACCAATTTGCTATCCTTTTCGTGCACCTTTGCACCCTCTTTTGACATTCGCGCTGATCGACTTTTCTCACAGCTTTTCTCCTTGCTGCACTTTCAGCCTTTTCACTTTTCTTTGGGCCTCATCACGACCCAGGCGGTAAGTTACCGCCTGGGCCGTGACTTTACCACCATGGCGTAAACTACGTTTACGCCATGGTGGTTGGCGGACTTACCGCCCCATTCGGACCTTGGCGGGGCGGTAAGTCCCCAATCCCCATTTACCCTTCCCCATTCCCATTTTTGCCCCATAGGGCATAATGGGAGTGGGGAAGGCGTTAATTACGCCACCGTAAATTACGGTGGCGTAATTAACTCCATGGTCCCTTAGCGCCATGGATTTTAACACCTGCTAAAAGCAGGTGTTAAATTCGCCATGGCGCTAAGGGACCTCGTACTCAGGCGGTAAGGGTCGGCGCTGTTTACGGCGCCGTAAACCCCTTACCGCCTGGGTCGTGATGAGGCCCTTTCACTTTTAACTTTCAGACTTTTCTTTCTTTCCGATTCTACGCCACTTTTCTTGTTTGTGCCTTTCTCCCACTCCGCTCTCATTTAAATGCACGCTACGCTGTTTCTATTACATTCTTTCATTGAACTCACTGGGAAGCATCGGGTAGAGAGGCGGCTCTTTCAGGCAATGTGGGATGAAGGTCAGGGTCTCACCATGCCCCTCAGGCACCCTTGGGGTCGGCACTGGCCCCAAGGGAACAAGCACTTTGTGGTCCTCGCCTGCAGAATGCAGACAGAACTTCTCTGGCTCCCTGGAGGCACGGCTACCTCGCCATGCTAGAGCCCACACACACCAGACCAGCGTCTCTGCATGCCATCTTCCACCTGCCTGCAGCTCTTGCTTCTCTCCGCTTCTAGGCTTCACTGGACTGGACTGCATCCCCAGCTCGCTCCAGTTTCTGTGACCGACCACACCTTTTATAGCTGAACATACAGTCAAGTGGAGTCAGGTGTGAAGGTTACTTATAAATGCCTGACTCTGTCTGACTCTATTAGTGGGACAGTGGTTGTCTCTAAAGTCGGTTCCCCTTACTTTCCCCATGTTATTCCTATGGGTAATCCTCATTGATCTTAGTGACCTCCTCTCGTCTTAGTATTTCTTGGCAATGTGGAGAAGGAGATGAGATGAGAGTGTAAACACCCCACAAAGGCTGAGGGAGAGTAGGGTAAGATGTTTTTAGGATTGGAAAAATACCATGCCTCACCCTCAGGCATTCTCCTCCCAATCTCCTGTAACCCTCCACTCAGGTGATCCTCCTTCACTTGTCCACCCCCATGGTCAGGATCCAAAAGCGATGGACCGTCCCAGGACACCTGAATAGAAGATTCCAAGGAAGTGGGTGAGAGAATACCATCAGGTTTCACACAGTAGACAAAGTGTGTCTCCAATGGCCACAAAGAGTACAACATGCACGTTAGATTGAGCTAAAGTCCAGTAAATAGGAAGAAAAAAATTCTACAACACGGTCCCCTAACACTTGATGATAATATTCATGTTAATGTTAAAGGATATTTGTACCGCACGCTATCACCACCGGAGTGCTCCACTGACACTCTGGTGGCACTGAAAAAGGGAAGGGGGTGGGGGGTGAGTTAGTGGGGAATAATCTGGAACAGTGCAAGAGATCAGTGTTGTGCTGTTGGCGGCTTCAACCTGGTTAACTCTGTTGGCTGGGCTTGGGGTGTTTTCCGGTCAGTAGTCGTCGTGTGCTGTTGTGCAAGTCTGTGTGGTTAGTTTTGTTGTTGCACTGCAGTGAAGTTTGTGCGGATCGTTGTGTTATCGGCTTATGATTGTGTTTGGTTAGAGTTTGAGAGGTGTATGCCGAGGAGGGAAATTGTTAGTGGATTGGTTAATTGGTATTGCTGTCTGGAAGCGAGGCGCTAGTCCCTTTCACACATGGCGTCCACTCACATTCATAACCTTGCCAAAGTTCACATGCCCTGTGAATGATGGGGTGTACTTTTAATTGGGATTAGCGCAGACCATGGGCTTCTTTATCCCCGTATCCCATGTGCCTCACTTATCTTGATGTCCCATCAGAGTGTCCAAGGTTGGT